>NC_064922.1:414036388-416448055 GCF_023897955.1 Schistocerca gregaria | reverse complement strand
GCTCGCACCAATATGGCTAGCATTTTTGCATCACCTAGCTGTCTACTGTCATCACAGACAGAAGAAAAAACCTTTTGGCCTATTAAGAGTGGATCACAAAACATTTAAATTTCGTTTAGGCACAGATACATCTGTTTCCCTCAGCAATAAAGACATCTATGAAATGATTGGTAGACCACAGCTACAGAAGCCTAATTCTGTTTTGTCTGTATATAAAGGATATGAAATACTAGTAATTGGCATGTGCAGTCTGCCAGTAACTTTTTGAGACATTACAAAGTGTGTTTCATTTCATGTGCTATGTTCTAGGAACAGTACAAAAATTTTTGGTTTAGACTTGTTCGGTTTGTTTAACCTGTGAATTTAACATAGTGTGTTACAAATCACTGTTACAGTGCCTTATACTAATGTTTATAACTTGTATAATAAGTATAATGAATTTTGTGAACCAGTTTCAGGGAGGGCTACAGATTATGAGGTGCACATTACTGTTCAAGACAATGTTCAAACACAATTTTAATGTGCTCAACTGGTCGCCACATAATACAAGAGCAAGTTTCTCAGGGAATGCATTGATGGAAAGACAATGAAGTGATAAAACCTCTTTCTGCAAGTCATTTGGCATCCCCCTTGGCCATTCTCAAAAACCCATCAGGAGGTTTATGTTTACACACTGATTTCAAAGCAACCACAGATTGCTACAGACTCATTTCCTTTCTGAAGACCTGAGGACTGGGACAGGCACATTCTTCATTCTTTTCCGAGATTGATTTAAGTGAGGCATACTCACAGTTACAACTGGACAAGTAGTCCAAGCAATATTTTCTGATCAATCTCAGCTGTGTTTGTTCAAATTTCAAAGACTACTGTCCAGAAATGCTTCTGCTCCTTCCAAGCATGTCCCGTCGTGGACAGCACAAAAATTGCAATTTGGATTCTGTTGTTTTTTGATTATCTACATAAGTTACTGTACAGGCCCAGCACAAAAGGCCCACTGCACAACACTTGAATGCTGACTTCTTCGTGTGTGTTGTGGTTCCCATGACACCTACCACTAATGCTAGGTCTTGCTGAGGTCCTTGTCTTGGATAATAGATGACAATTCACATCAGCTGATTTTCAACAGTTTTGTGCTGCCAATGGCTTACATTATGTAGCTACTGCTCTTTTTTGCTCTCAGTCAAATGGATAAGCTGAACAGTTTATCAGAACATTCAAAATCACATGGAGAATCTCCATTCCTCTCACACATGGGAGCAAGTCTTAAAGACTTTTCTTTCTACCCTACTGCTCCTTGGCAAGTGATGGGAAGCTGGTGGCAGAATCATTACGCAGTCATTGTCACTGTACCTGTTACATCTTCTGGGGCCACCATGGAAACAGTTCATCCAGCCTACACAAACAAAGTTGCAGCCACAGGATGAAGTTTTCTTTAAAGTTTTTAGCAAAAAACAGTGTTCGGAGCATGTCATCACACAAGTCTTGGGGCATACCTCTTACATCATTCAAGGTTCCTCTAGGCTGCATCAGTGTCACCAGAATGAGCTTTAGCACTCTTTTCTTAACGATTTTGTGACAAATGTTTGCCCTTAGACTCAGCACACTGCTTGTGCCCATAACAGCAGTCATCTCCACTTCTCCACCCATGGTGGTCGGCACCATTCAGAGTAGTGCCAGTGGAGACCAACAGCATGCCATTGCTGTCACCATCAATGCTCCTGCAACCTAAGCCAATTTCCATGTAGGTGCTGCTCCCAGATGGCCATCACAACAATCATAGAATTTTGCTTGCAGTCAACCCAAACACAGCATCAGAATCACTAGATTCAGGCATGCTCCCTGTTTTTGGTTTTTTGGTTGGTGTTCCCAGTCATTCACAAGGTGGATAAAGTGGTGCAGACAGAGCATTGCCATCAGTCATCATTACACTCCTCGTCTACTCATCTACAATCTACATCCACATTCAGCCCCCCCCCCCCCCCCCAGCCTCCTGCCATTGTTATGTGACACAGCACTACTAGGGATGGCAGTTATCACTGAATTAACTGGTTTTCAGTTATATTGGTACTATTTCACACCAACTTAACCTGACTGTTAATACTAATCAAAATGACAAGTTCCTGAAATAAACCATTTTCATTTTTTATTGCTACCATTTCTTGTAATAAACACAGAAATCAGACCAAAGATTGAAAAATTATGGTCCTATCAGTTTCAAGACACACAAATCAAAACATTATATTAAATAGGCAAAAAAAAGGAAACTTAGTCCAACCACCATTCACTGCTTTTCTTGAAAAGTGGTAAGTGGCTGAATACTACAAAAAAATCTACTAACTCCTACTGATACTAAGTTTTTGAAACTTTGCTCACAAATCATGTTGTAATTGGAGATCTTACCACTATTTGGACAGTATGGATAGTCAGTGCTAAAGGGTGAAAACTAAGACTGAGGAACTCTGTATTTCATGTTAATTTGTCTGTTTTTGAGGGTTACAAGCAGATAAAGGCATATTATGTAGACATAGGCAGCAGATTAGCTACTTCTGTTTTTATCGTATACTCAGATGAACTGTTCTTATATTTTTAATTTATTACTGTTACCATAATTTCCTGCCTCTTATTTCCAAATTAGGGTCGGTGTCAATCTGCAATAGGACGAGAGTACGGTGACAACAGTAAGAAACTACCATACAGATAAAGTAGAGACGAATCTTGCACACTGCATGTACAAGCTTACATTAAGCCACAACACAGCGCACCAGAGACATTATTCTCTCAACAAAGCCGTACCAATTCTTATGCCACGTGTTTGTTGCTGGCTTCTGTTGGCATGTTGGCGTTGTTACTAACATAGCACTGATTGCTTTTCTCATTTTCCACAATAACACAATCTTTGAAACCAATGCAAATGTCATGAATAGAAAGACTTATTTTTTAAAAAAAGGTTTATGTAAAGACAAAAAAATTGCACTGCTGCTGTGGGTAACTGATATTTTTGTTTTTTATTCAGTTATTAGTAAGAAATAAAAAACATCCATTACAACCAAAACCAAAGAAATACCAATTACTCAGAATTTTTAACTGGTCAGCATCAGCTTCACAGCCACACAGATCTTGTCATACTATATGGTTGATCCAAAGTTGTGTAATGGTGTGGGGAGGCTTCAATGTTCACAGCCATATGGATCATGTCATACTCTATGGTCATCTTACCACCAGGCAGTATATCAAAAAGATCCTGTTGGACCATGTAGTGACTGCGGCGTACAGTGTTGGCCCAGAATTTCTTCAAATGTCAGGGCCCATGTGGTGGGTGACAGCAGGGATGTCTTGCAAAGTCTGGACATTGAGGTAACAGGATGGCCAGCAGTGAGTCCTGACCTGAATCCCCAACATGCATACGTGGGACATGCTTGACGTCATCCTGTTCCACCATAGACTCCCACGAACTATCAAAGGCTCTTTTTGAAGAATGGGAATGGATATCACAGGATGGCCTCCATATTTTTACACAGAGCATGCCATGTAGGTGTCAACTAGTGATAAATGCTCACTGAGGGTATACATGTTATTGAAGCTCTATAATTCAAATGAAGAGCACCCAGTATGACTGGATGAATGATTGTTCCCGCTTTATTTTCAACACCTGTCTGACATTTCAGTTCTTTTTTCATAAACAATCATGAATGTAATGACATTTTGTTGTGTACTTAATTTGTGAAAGATAAACGTGTAATTTGGTAACATATCCAGTCCTCAATTAATGCTCACTGGAATGTGACAGATGCCCAAAGGCATGTTCCCCTGATTCTTTTGAGCAAAATAATTTAAGGAAAAACACAGATTTTTCACACTCATGTCCACATGATAAAAGATTTATTTGTGACATGCTACTTCCTTTCCTTAAGGTGTTTTACAGAACAGGTATTTTAGAGCCTTTTGTTGTACTGCAGCAGTCTCACAAATATATTATAATAAATCTTTTGTTATTTAGACTGTTAAAAACTTTTATTTTGTGAACAGCATACACAATGAGTTGCTCCACTAAAAACAAAGTACTTTGGCACAGATGGTCCCATGGAATAGGAAAAATTAATAAAAAAACTGTCACAAACCACATAAGGAGTAATGGAAGATACTTGTGAACACATTAATGAGCAGTACATATTTACTACCAAAGGGCGACTCTGTTTACGGGAAATAACAGTGGCAAAATACAGTACTGCCACTGAGGTTTACCTAGTATCACACAATGTGACCATAAACAGAAATTACAAGTAACATGAAAGCATTTACTTGTTTTCCAGACGTTAAAGTAGTAATAATCAGTGTAGTGACAATGTGTGAACATAAATGGTAAGATTTCTGCAATTAAGAAGAAACACTAGAAGAAACAAACAACAAGAAAGACGTTTTGCAGACTGTAAGTTCTGAATATCGGTAAACCATGCTCAAATAATCAAGAACATGAAATGACAGAAACTGTACAAAAAATATGTTGGGATATAGTTAGCGAAAAAAAAATACTACACTACTTCAGTGAAAGGCTTTAGCTGAGCATGTATAACTAAATGAATTTCACCTTGGTGTATAATGGTCCCAACATTTATAGATGTAGTAGCAGTGACATTGTATGTGAAATACACAAAAAATTAAAATGGCAGTGATGTGATTTATAAAGTATTCTTGCTATACTTTTTTTTAATGTCAAGCACAGTCTGATTTCATTTTTGAGCACAATATTTCAATGAACAATTAAATCATCATCATTTGGATGCTTTATGTTTTATGTAGGGGTTTTATATGTTTTCACTACCCAGTCTCTAACTACACTGTTTTATACTGTAAATGCTGGCCCTGAGTTTGTAGTCAAGTTTGATTCCTGGCGTCCTCTACAGTCTCTGATGTCCATTTCCTTTCCCACACATGTGTAGTTACTCCATAAAATGCCCATATCTTCCATATTTTCCAGGTGTTGTGGATGAGTTGGCTGGTGACGCCTTAATAAACGAGTGTCTGAACCATTTATACAGTAATCATCCAGTTATTAGAAGTATTGATTATCTTAAAGTTAGGGAGCTGACCTTTTCCTTTCTTGGTGGGAATAAAATGTATTGGATGTAGTTTTTCAGTAGGTGTCTAACTTACCTGGAAATTATAATGTAACTGTATAGATAAAAAAATGTACTCACCACGAGGGGGTGGGATGGGGTGGAGGGTGGGGTGGGGGGGGGGGGGTGGAGCAGGAGAAAATATATATAAAGTTTAAGTAAATGTGCAAGCTTTTGGAGCCACTGGCTCCTTCTCCTGGCAGAAGGGTTGAAGGTGGAGGAAATGGGGAGAGTTCAGAAAAATTGCCCAAAAACCCAGGACAGGGGAGACTTACTACATGGTAAATATTTTCAAAAATTGATTACTTTTGTTGATGTATCTGGAAATTAGATATGCATTAGTCATGTATGTGACCCTGATATTTTATAGTTTTTTCGTGGAGTTAATCTCTTCCACAGAAATATTTATTGGACCAAAAGACTATCACAACTGGTAAATCTGAAAATTATTGCCTTTGAAATACCCTTAATAGCTTTCTCAGTTCTTTGGCTAGCCTGTCATTGTCTAGCAACATGTGAACTTCATAGACTAGAATTAGCACAGAATTGCTTTGTGGCAGACGGTAAAGGCTACAGGTGTGAAGGCAGAGGTTGGTGATGTGGATTTTCTACAAACACCATGAACAAGTGATCTGTTAACTCTTCATTTATCCAGCACGTAAAAGAATGGTAACTTGCTCCATATTTCCTACAAACACCATGAACAAGTGATCTGTTAACTCTTCACTTATCCAGCACGTAAAAGAATGATAACTTGCTCCATTTCAATTTCTACAGTGAATTTTATATTAAGATGGACAGGATTTAGGTAATCCAAGATAACATGAACAGTTTCATCCCAAGTGGCTTTAGCATAAATATGTCTACATACTGACAATGTGAGCTTCCCCCTCTCTTTTGACTTTTCCCTCTCTCTTTTGACTCACAAAATTAGTGTTCAAAGTTGTGGCTGAAGTAGCAGATGTTTGGGTAAATGTGCAACCTAGTAGAAATTTTGGCTCAAGTAGACATTTAAGGTATTGTTACACATTGTTGCATTCATAACACTTTGGCCCACTAGGCTGTAGAATCATTTGATTTTTTTCTGAGGTTTCTGTCAACAGATTAGCATTGCAGTATATGGAAACATTTGCAAATAAAACTAATAGATGTAACAGATAAGTAACTGAAGGTGATGTACACTTATGCCTGAAACTGAATAAAATTTATTATATGAAATAAAATTAAATTCATTTCCAAATAATGTCTCAGAATGAAAGAAATAAAATAAAAACAGTTTTTAAGTGAAATACTATCAGCAAGGTTCATATTTGTATGAAGTAAAGCAATCATTACATCAGATCTGAAGACAGTGAACTCCTATACCAAACAACCATCACAAGTGTCCAAAGACCAATAACGATATAGTTACACAATAATCAGAAATTAAAGTTCATTAAATGATTCTGTAGTCACTAAAAAGTGGCAATGAAATTGTCCAATAATATCTGTTTGGTTTCTCATTCGTGCTACAAGTTCATGAGAAATTCATTTAAACAGGTTTTAGTTCACAGCAGCACGTGACATCTGCAAAGCACTCTCATCAAAAGTTGAAGTTCTTGGAGTCTGCAAACAACTGTCACCACTGAAATAAAGTTACATTATTATGAGAAGGAAAGTCGTTACTCACCATATAGCAGAGATGCTGAGTCGCAGATAGGCACAACAAAAAGACTCACAATTATAGCTTTTGGCCATTAAGGCCTTCGTCATCAATAGAAACACATACACACACAAACACACACACACACACACACACACACACACACATTGTGTATGTGTGTCTATTGTTGACAAGGACCTTAATGGCCAAAAGGTATAATTGTTAGAGTCTTTTTGTTGTGCCTATCTCCAACTCAGCATCTCCACTATATGGTAAGTAGTAACTTTCCTTCCCATAATACTGTCACATTCCATCATGGATTTTCCATTATTTGATTTTTGCCTGAAATAAAGTTACTTACAGAGCTTAACATGTAAAGTCCTTCACACTCTGCATGGTTGATTTGCTTCAAAAAACCTCCCTCCAGTGCTTACTATTGCCAAACTAACAACTGAGACCATGATCATAACTGAGACACAAAAGACAATGCGGCAATGGCATTTCTCACTTATAGAGTCTGGCTGATGTCACACTGCCCTGTTTGTTACAACAAAAAATCCATTAGGACTACCCAATCAGGTTTCTCAAATATAACAGTAGAACTCTAATGAAAAATCCATGATGGAATAATGACAATACCATGAAAAGGAAAACAAGCACAACATGTAAACACACACACACACACACACACACACACACACACACACACACACACAAAGCACCATCTCTGGCCACTGTGGCTGGACTGTGTGCAGCAGCTGTGCCTGATGGGAGAAGCAATCTGTGGATGGTGTGGGCAAGGAGAAGGCTGGGGTGGAGAGGAAGAGGGATAGCAGAGTAGGAGAGAGGAAGCTGTCATACTGCTTGTGGTGGCATACAAGGATGTGATGGGGACAGGATAGGGCTGCTATGTGCAGTAGAAGGTTTGAGGGGACGGCGGAGGGAGGAGAATGAGAAATGAGAGAACAAGGAGGGTAAAAAGACTGGTGGTTGTGTTGGTGGAATAGAAGCTGTGTAGGGCTGGAGTTGGAGCAGGGAAGGGGACAGGCTGGTGAAGGACAGGGACTACCGAAGGCTGAGGCCAGGGGGTCTTATAGGAATGTAGGAGAGAGTTCCCACGTGCACAATTCAGAAAAGCTTCTGTTGGTAGGAAGGATCCTCATGGTGTATGGTGTGAAGCAGCCACTGAAGTGAAGCACCATGTGTTGGGCAGCATGTCATGCTTGTGAGAATGTGTGTGTGTTTCCTGCTTTAGAAGAAGACATTTTGACTGAAAGCTCATATGTATAGCACTCTTTCTGTTGTGCCTGTCTGCAACTCAACATTTCCTCCATATGGTGAGTAGCAATCCATCCTTTTCATAATATTAACACTAGAACTATACATGTACAAAGTGAGCCCTCTTTCTTGTAGTAATTCACTAACTACAAACTATATTATAAGTCTATTGATTTTATTGTTAGTTACAAAATATGTGTGAAATCTTTTTCCAAAACTGATTTACATGAAAAAACTTGTTTATAAATTAACATACAAAATTAAGTGGGTAGTTATTCTAAATTGTCTTTTGATGACCTTTCTCCTACTGCCCTCAGAATTTGCAATATGTGCACCACACTTTGAGGGCAAAAGCCTTTGTTAATGGCTTATCCAACTACAGGGCTATTCAAAGTGAGTTGTGTAAAAGTAACAGTAAATAATTTCAAAACCACTGACTGAATACTCTCCCGGAGCTCTTCTGACTGAGTATTCTCTCAGAGCTCTTGAAACCTTGTGCCACATTCTCAAATTTGAATCCTATGCCTCCAGATGTCACTCCATCCTAACTATTCAGAAATTTTGGACGACTACAGTAACAATGGAGACATACAGCGGTCACTTGCAATACCACAAAATGCAATCACCAATTGTTGTAAGAAGACACCTCAGAATGGAGTATCATAAAGCCCTGCCTCAGGAAAAGACTATAAAAGCATGGTATGATCGGTTTGTGGAAACAGGTTGTGTGGCACATCACAAGAATGGTCAAAGTCACCTCCAGGTAGCAGGCCTCATTGTGGAAGCTATGAGAAGAATGTATGCACAGAGTACAAGTAAGTCCACAATGAGGGCAAGTTTGGAATTACATATCTAGGTGTTGCTGAACTACCTGATGCTCAATTTCAAAAGGACAGGGCGCATTCATTTTACAGCAATATGGGGGCCCTCCACCAAGAGTTCACAGTGTACCTATCTCATGCTGTTGCTTTTTGGATTGGATGAGGTGAGAGACAGTCTGACCACTGAGATCTCTGATGTGACACTTAGTCTTTCGTCTGTGGGAATATGTTAAAAGACAAGGTGTACATCCTTCCACTTCATGTACCTATTAATGAGCTTTGCAAAACACATCAGAGGTGCACTGAATGAGTTAGATGCTGCCATCCTCTCGCATCTCTGGGGAAAATTTTCATACAGATGTGTTAGCTGCTGTGTGACAAGGGGAAGCCACAGGGAATATCTGCAGAAAGAAACTTGATGTCGTGTCAATTTCACAACTGGGAATATATTATTTCAATCAAGTAAATCCCCTGCATTATTTAACATCACTTTCAGGTAACTAAGGAAAATCCAGGATGGAATGTAGCAATGTTACGAAAAGGATAGCTGCTACTCACCATACAGCAGAGATGCTGAGTCATAGATAGTCACAACAACGATACTGTCACAAAATGAGCTTTTGTCCAACAAGACCTTTGTCGAAAAAAGAACACACACACACACACACACACACACACACACACACACACACACACACACACACACAATGACCACAGTCTCTGGCAGCTGAAGCCAGACTACGAGCAGCAGCGAATGATGGGAAAGGCAACCAGGCGGGGGTTGCCTCTCCCATCATACGCTGCTGTTCGTAGACTGACTTCAAGTACCATAGACTATGGTCATGTGTGCAAGTCAGTTGTGTTAGCATCAGAGTGAGTGAGTAAGAGAGAGAGAGAGAGAGAGAGAGAGAGAGAGAGAGAGAGAGAGAGAGAGAGTTTTGTTGATGATGAGCAGCAATAGCTGAATAAATGCACCTTTGGATCTTAAGTCTTGTTTAAACACAATTAAATACATGTTCTGATAAACTCTTTAGTTGACTGAGACTGTGTACAAATTCTGTGGAGTGTTTGCCATTATTCACATATTCACAGACAGTTTACCTCAGATATTTTAACAGAAGGTATTGGAGTGTGTTAGTCTTACTAGCTACTGGTTATAAGTGAATGCCTCCCTTGATTAATCTCAAAAGCCTATGTTTCTACATGTGATCTTATGTCTCTACTGGCATTCTACGGATTGGAGCGTGGAATGTCAGATCCCTTAATCGGGCAGGTAGATTAGAAAATTTATAAAGGGAAATGGATAGGTTAAAGTTAGACATAGTGGGAATTAGTGAAGTTTGGTGGCAAGAGGAACAAGACTTCTGGTCAGGTGACTACAGGGTGATAAACACAAAATCAAATAGGGGTAAAGCAGGAGTAGGTTTAATAATGAATAGGAAAATAGGAATGCAGGTAAGCTACTACGAACAGCATAGTGAAAGCATTATTGTGGCCAAGATAGACATGAAGCCCATGCCTACTACAGTAGTAAAAGTTTACATGCCGACTAGCTCTGCAGATGACGAAGAAATTGAAGAAATGTATGATCAAATAAAAGAAATTACTCAGATAGTGAAGGGTGACAAAAATTTAATAGTCATGGGTGACTGGAATTCGGTAGTAGGAAAATGGAGAGAAGGAAACGTAGTAGGTGAATATGGACTGGGGCAAAGAAATGAAAGAGGAAGCCGCCGGGTAGAATTTTGCACAGAGCACAACTTAATCATAGCTAACACTTGGTTCAAGAATCATAAAAGAAGGCTGTATACATGGAAGAAGCCTGGAGATACTGACAGGTTTCAGATAGATTATATAATGGTACGACAGAGATTTAGGAACCAGGTTTTAAATTGTAAGACATTTCCAGGGGCAGATGTGGACTCTGACCACAATCTATTGGTTATGACCTGTAGATTAAAACTGAAGAAACTGCAAAAAGGTGGGAATTTAAGGAGATGGGATCTGGATAAACTGAAAGAACCAGAGGTTGTACAGAGTTTCAGGGAACAATTGACAGGAATGGGGGAAAGAAATACAGTAGAAGAAGAATGGGTAGCTTTGAGGGATGAAGTAGTGAAGGCAGCAGAGAATCAAGTAGGTAAAAAGACAAGAGTTAGTAGAAATCCTTGGGTAACAGAAGAAATATTGAATTTAATTGAGGAAAGGAGAAAATACAAAAATGCAGTAAATGAAGCAGGCAAAAAGGAATACAAACGTCTCAAAAATGAGACAGACAGGAAGTGCAAAATGGCTAAGCAGGGATGCCTAGAGGTCAAATGTAGGGATGTAGAGGCTTATCTCACTGGGGGTAAGATAGATACTGCCTACAGAAAAATTAAAGAGACCTTTGGAGATAAGAGAACCACTTGTATGAACATAAAGAGCTCAGATGGAAACCCAGTTCTAAGCAAAGAAGGGAAAGCAGAAAGGTGGAAGGAGTATATAGAGGGTCTATACAAGGGCGATGTACTTGAGGACAATATTATGGAAATGGAAGAGGATGTAGATGAAGATGAAATGGGAGATACGAAACTGCGTGAAGAGTTTGACAGAGCATTGAAAGACCTGAGTCGAAACAAGGCCCCCGGTGTAGACAACATTCCATTGGGAGAGCCAGTCCTGACAAAACTCTACCATATGGTGAGCAAGATATATGAAACAGGCGAAATACCCTCAGACTTCAAGAAGAATACAAATAACTCCAATCTCAAAGAAAGCAGGTGTTGACAGATGTGAAAATTACCGAACAATCAGATTAATAAGCCACAGCTGCAAAATACTAACACGAATTCTTTACAGGCAAATGGAAAAACTAGTAGAAGCCGACCTCGGGGAAGATCAGTTTGGATTCCGTAGAAACACTGGAACACGTGAGGCAATACTGACCCTACGACTTATCTTAGAAAATAGATTAAGGAAAGGCAAACCTACGTTTCTAGCATTTGTAGACTTAAAGAAAGCTTTTGACAATGTTGACTGGAATACTTCCTTTCAAATTCTAAAGGTGGCAGGGGTAAAATATAGGGAGCGAAAGGCTATTTATAATTTGTACAGAAACCAGATGACAGTTATAAGAATCGAGCGACATCAAAGGGAAGCAGTGGTTGGGAAGGGAGTGAGCCAGGGATGTAGCCTCTCCCCGATGTTATTAAATATGTATATTGAGCACGCAGTGAAGGAAACAAAAGAAAAATTCGGAGTAGGTATTAAAATCCATGGAGAAGAAATAAAAACTTTGAGGTTCGCCGACGACATTGTAATTCTGTCAGAGACAGCAAAGGACTTGGAAAAGCAGCTGAATGGAATGGACAGTGTCTTGAAAGGAGTGTATAAGATGAACATCAACAAAAGCAAAACGAGGATAATGAAATGTAGTTGAATTAAGTTGGGTGATGTTGAGGGAATTAGATTACAAAATGAAACACTTAAAGTAGTAAAGGAGTTTTGCTATTTGGGGAGCAAAATAACTGACAATGGTCGAAGTAGAGAGGATATAAAATGTAGACTGGCAATGGCAAGGAAAGTGTTTCTGAAGAAGAGAAATTTGTTAACATCAAGTATAGATTTAAGTGTCAGGAAGTCATTTGTGAAAGTATTTGTATGGAGTGTAGCTATGTATGGAAGTGAAACATGGATGATAAATAATTTAGACAAGAAGAGAATAGAAGCTTTCAAAATGTAGTGCTACAGAAGAATGCTGAAGATTAGATGGGTAGATCACATAACTAATGAGGAAGAATTGAATAGGATTGGGGAGAAGAGAAGTTTGTGGCACAACTTGACCAGAAGAAGGGATCAGTTGGTAGGACATGTTCTGAGGCATCAAGGGATCACAAATTTAGTATTGGAGGGCAGCATGGAGGGTAAAAATCATAGAGGGAGACCAAGAGATGAATACATTAAGCAGATTCAGAAGGATGTAGGCTGCAGTAGGTACTGGGAGATGAAGAACCTTGCACAGGATAGAGAAGCATGGAGAGCTGCATCAAACCAGTCTCAGGACTGAAGACCACAACAACAGCAACATGTCTCTACATGGGAAGTTGGCTGCAGTGAGTACAATCAACATCATTTTGAAAGTAACAACGTTTATCTGCCTGAAGGAAATCCCATCCAGCAAATCAAAAATCTTATTGTTGTCGTCAATGTGTGTCATAAGAACAGTAGTAGTGTCATTGTTGCAATGTAAAATTACTGTTATCTTGTCTTGCTGCTTGCTTTTCACTGGAAATGTTGAACTTGGGTATTTTCACTTTGGTTAGTGTTCGACATACTTTACAGCATAACTCTCATCACTCTCACTGATAGTGATACTGCAACTTTCTCCACGGAGTTGATGTATTCTGCTACTAGTACCACACTTGGAGTTGACATGAAATATAGCCTTTTCCAAAGAACCTTCACCATATTATCACTGAAATGGTTTTCAGTGAGTTTAATTACTGAGCAGAATGCTACTTAATGTAACAGCTTTTTCTGTAAGCCTTCTGAAGTGTAGACATTTTTATGTGCATGGATTATGTTTGTGACCATGTTGTGTTTTGACTCACTCAGGAACATCAGCAGCAATTTATGAATGGACATGAAAAAGTGACATCTAATGTACGTGGGGCGGCTTGAATGTTTCCATGAAGTATAATACTGCCAGCTTCAGTTGTGACAATACGATGCTTGATGTAAACACTGGTACAACTTAAAATGAGGTTCGACAAGACCAATACCAGGGTGTGGACTCATGCTTCTGAGAACAGCATAACTTAGGAGTGTATCAAATATTGTTTTAATTGTGTTTAAACAGGGTGTAAGATACACAGATGAATTTATTAAGCCATTGCTGATCATCAAGTCCTGTCACAGCCAGAAAACATGAAGAAGATTTATTTAGTTATTTATTTAACTTTAAATGCGAACATTTTAGGTTAGTCTTTCCCATGACTGTTATTGATACTGAATGAAACAACATGATTCCTATTACCAGTCACAGTTTATTTATATCCTCAATGCATTTTGGAGGTTTAAACCTTCATCATCAGGTGGATTTACGTGTGTTAATATGACATGTGGATGTGTTGTGTTAAGATTTAACGGTAACTTGTGGTACTTTCTCCAGTGGTTGCAGGTTACTTTCTCTGTCAGGTATGATGTGTTACAAAAGAGAAAGGAACCTGTGACCAATGGAGACAGTACCACAACATCTCCCACAATTGTAACAGAACACACGAATATGTCACACTAACATGTATAAATCCACCTTCGAAACATGCCATGCATATAAATAAACAATTAGTGGTAATAGTAAACTTGTTTCATTCAAGAAGATTTTTGTTTAATGGAGTACTGATATATACTCACAAAAACAAAACCACGTAAAAAAAAAAAGACTGAGAAAGGCAATGTTATATTCCTTACATCAGATATGGGGTTTTGAATGCCCCTGTCCACAAGATATAGGGTTAGAGATAGTGATGCTAACGGTGATGTATTTTCTGGCTGAGTAGTGTTAGGCAAACATCTATAACTCTATATTTTAATGTGGTTTAGTAGTTATGTGCCTTAATATAGATCCAAAGCTCTGGGGGTGGGGGGTTCAACCCAGGTTACTCCTAGAGTCTTTATCTGCCTCTCATCATTTCTTTCACCACTGGTTGTTTTTGGTAATGTGGAAAATGCCATTTTGGACTGTGATCCAGAAGCTAAACTAAACTGTAGTAGTCCCTAAAATTTGCTGTCAGTCAGTTCAAAGGTCAAGGGAATACAAGTACATACCATCAATAGTAGATCCATGCCTAGTAAAGCACTGTGATATTCAAACCAACATTTAGGTGTTGGCATCTTTATCTTTTTACTTTATACTGATATTTACCATATATTTTTCACAATAGTCATTCAAATTTGTGTCTGTTTCTGAGGAGTTTAGATGTTCATGACAATGTAGAATGTATCCATTTTCACAGTTGACTCAGAGCTTAGCAGGGCCAGTCATTGCAGTGTATTACCCTGCCAGACTGCAACTGTGAGAGGATGGGATCTATATTGTCAAGAGACTCATTCTATTTTATTATGAAAGGGCTAATAATTTTAATTCCGCTATGTAAGTAATGTAATGAAATGAATCAGTTCTTATTATCTGACTGTAAATGAAAGAAGTTTACAAGTAACTGTTGAAAGGGTTTTTTTAATAGCATACAAGCAGAAAATAGTTGATACATATGCATCTAAAATTCAGTATACTGTGATAAAAGAAGGCTTTGTGGAAGGAAATAAAGTGAAGTTGAATGTTCTTTAATGAAAATGTTGATATTTAATTGCAACCCTGATGTGGAAGTAACAGTAACACCCACAGAGAACAATGAAATTCTTTATTGTATTAATTACTAATGGTAGTCATCTGCGACTCCATAGCTATGAATTTTTTGACAAGAAAAGGAAAGATTACAACTCTTTCATTTATGTCTTTGCTATGAAAAGGAAATCTATTCTGGATTGTGAAGTGTTTTTTTTTTTTAAGTCCGATACTGTTTAGGATATCACCATGATCCGGCTGTGGCAATAATGATTACCAAAGTAAAAAGGACAACTAAAACAAATAGAAAGACATATATGTTCAATAAACTAAATTAATAAAAAAACAGTAATGTCATATCTTAATGAGGAACTTGAAAATTTCAGTACAGGTCAGCAGCATGTAGAACAACTCTGGCTCAAGTTTAAAAGAATAGATGATCATGCTCTGGATAGATATGTAGTCAATAGAACAGTTCATAATTGGAGGGAACATCCAAGGTAAACAGTCACTGTAAAGAAACTTCTAAAGAATCAGAGATTAGTGCATAATAGTGTAAAACAAACCATAGGGCTATAGATAGAGTGATGCTGAATGAAACATGTTTTGCTGTCAAGCAAGTCGTGATGCCTTTAATGACTACCATAGCAGAATATTGTCAAATGACATTTCACAAAATCAAAAGAAATTCTGATCATATGTAAAGGCTGTTAGTGGCATCAAAGTTAGTGTCCCTAGTGAATGTGACAGGAACTGAAATTGAGGGTAGCTGAAATGCTTAACTCTGTTTTCAAATGTTCCTTTACAAAGGAAAACCCAGGACAACTGCCCTAACTTAATTCTCGAACCACTGACAAGATGAATGAAATAAGTATTAGTGTCAGTGGTGTTGAGAAACAGCTGAAATCTTTAAAATTGAATAAAGCTCCAGGCCCCAATGGAATCCCTATCAGATTCTATACTGAATTTTCAGCTGAGTTAGTCCCTTTTTTCACTATAATTTATCATACATCCCTTCAACAGAAAACTATGCCCAGTTCTTGGAAAAAGGCACATGTCACACCTGTCTATAAGAAGGGTAGTAGAAGTGATCCACAAAACTTGCATCCAATATCCCTGACATCAATTTGTTGTAAAATCTTAGAACATATTCTAAGATCAAGAATAAAGAGGTACCTTGAACAGAATTACCTCCTCAATGCCAACCAACACAGATTTTGAAAACATTGATCACGTGAAACCCAACTCACACTTTTCTTTTATTACATACTGAACCCATAACAGGACTGGAATAGGAAGTGCTGGGTGGGTGGATTGGAAAGGGGTTTGCACCTGGGTCTTCCACAGGGATATGGTCCTTGTGGTAGGGGGTTGGGATTGGCATGGGGATGGAGTAGGATGCTGTGAATGTTGGGAAGTATCTCAGGTAGGATGTCCCTCATTTCAGAGCATGATAGGTAATCAAAGCCCTGGCAAATAATGTGGTTTAGCTGTTCCAGTCCAGACTGGTACTGGGTGATGAAGGGGACAGTCCTTTGTGGCTGGTTCTCGAAGTTGGTGGGAGGACTGGAGGCGTGAGGGGAAATGGTGTGGGAGATCTGTTTGCGGACTAGGTTTGGGGGATAGTGCCTGTCTGTGAAGGCTATATGGGAGGGGTTTTTTTGGTGTGAAAGGCACAACAGCTGTCAAAATGCAGGTACATTGGTGGTTGGGGGTCTAATGTGGATTGAGGTGCAGATGGAGCCATCAGAGAGGGTGAGGTCAACATCTAGGAAGGTGGCACACAGGTTCTAGGGGGACCATGTGAAGCAAATGTGAGAGAAGGTGTTGAGGTTGTGAAGGAATGAATATAGGGTATCTTGGTCCAGAGTTCAGATCATGAAGATATCATCAGTGAACCTAAACCAGAGTGTGTCCCATATATCCTGGCAACACGGGGACAGCGTATCTGCAGTGACATAAACTCTCTTGCTCAGTATGCTGAGGGTCTCACCAAGGCCTTCAGAAACAGGCAATATCACCCACACATAGTCTGCAAACAGATGTCCCATGCTATTTCCCCTTACACCCCCAATCCTCCCACCAGCCCCAAGAACCAGACACAAAGGTGTGTCCCTTTCACCACCCAGTATCACCCAGAACTTGAACAACTGAACCACATCCT
This sequence comes from Schistocerca gregaria, assembly GCF_023897955.1. Classification (NCBI taxonomy): domain Eukaryota; kingdom Metazoa; phylum Arthropoda; class Insecta; order Orthoptera; family Acrididae; genus Schistocerca; species Schistocerca gregaria. Next base: position 416,430,711 of record NC_064922.1, on the reverse strand, counting down.
TCAGCAGGACTTTGATTATCTGTCATCGTACCCTGAATTGAGGGGCATCCCACCCCTCCTAAAGTGGTGTTCTGTGACCCAATCTCCACAACATCCTAGTCCATCGCTATGCCACTCCCAATCCTAGCCCCTTGCCACAAGAATCATATCCCTGTGGAAGACCCAGGTGCAAAATCTGCCCAATCCACCCACCCAGCACTTCCTATTCCAGCCCTGCCAAGGGTTTACCCCACCCCATCAGGGGTTGGACCACCTGCGAAACCAACCATGCCATTTAACAGCTCTGCTTCTGATAAACCTTTTGCATTTCCTTTATGTTTTCGTCTTCTTTAAAGGCAAAGAGAGAAGATGAAGCAGTAGCCCATCATAGAGCCTATGCCTACCGTCTTGTATTTTTTGACTTTCAGTTGTTAAAAAACAGAAGATTTTTTTCTGGCACCAGTAGGAAGAAGGAAGGATTCACACTCAGCTAGTGAACGAGTGAGAAGCACGCCATTTTTAGCGAGTAATTGTAGACCGCCATTTTGGGGTCGCTATGAATAAGTGAGGAGTATGTATTTCATATGTGCACCATTTAGAAAGGTTGTGTGAGTTGTTATTTCAAATAGTACAATAATTACAAGAATTAAAGCCCACCTGTGTACTTTGGAAAACTACGAAGATCTGATAAGCTTTATGGGAACACGGTCAAGACTTCAAAGGTGAACACAGTGACCAAACGTAGCATTATAAAGAATGGTAAGCACAAATCTACAGCAGAGAAAGAAACTACGTCGCCCTGCAAAATAATATGAACTAATACGAACTTATTTCCAGGCATAGCTCAGCTTATTGTGCTTGTCATTCATGTCGAAAAATTAACCTCAGTAATTCAATAAATTTTAAAAAGCCATGCATTTCAACATTTTATTATCATCTATTCCATTATTTTATTATATTATATGCTGCAGTCATTGCACTTTTTTGTATTGGTATGGCAACTAACCAATTGTCCAGCAGATGAATGGCAACCATCAAACTGTTGCTAAGAGTGAACTAGACCACTCTGTGGCACAACATGTAGCTGAACATAACACACTTGATTTCTATCACTGCGTCACTACCCCAAGCCATCTGGAACCTTCCCTTCACCACCAGCTTTTCTGAACTGCACTGATGGGAGTTATCCTTACAACACATTCTCCACTCCCATAATTATCCTGGCATTAACCTAAGATAACACATTGCCCCAATACCCTCCACCCAACAGGTCCTTCCCCTCTGTCCTATCATCTCCTCCCCATTCACTTCTCCTACCCTGTTTGTCTGCAGCCCTCTGCCAATGACTCTGCCTATCTTTGCTCGCTCCTCACGTTTTTTGCTCCTTTTCTCCTCACCCCCTGCCCCACAGTCTCCTGATGCTCCACCTGTTGGCAGTCTACTGCCTGCACACTCCACCAGGCAGTGTTAATCTCTCTCCCCACCTGTATACTACTACCCCTCCCCCTTCCCTGCCCCTTGCTGCTGCTTGGATCCCAAATGATAGTTGCATTCTGACCTGAGCTTCTAGAGTTGGAGGTCCTGTGTGCTTGCAATTTTGTGTGTCTTTTCCTACAGTGTTAATATTCCACTTCCAGAATTCTTTGAACTAATTACCTGTTTGACAAAAAATACTATGAATAAATTGAGAGGGAGGTGTGAGCCCATATTCACCTGTTGTGCCAAACCTATATACGAAACACTTTAAGGCAAAGACATTTTAATTCAATTTGTTCAAACCAACTTGTTCTACTGATATTTAAACAAAGGGTCTTGGGTATGTTCTTATGGAATGGAAAATATTTGTGATTCCTTAGAACATCTAAACATTTTGTATCATAACATAAAGTTTATGGTGGAACTTGAAATAAGGAACCAGCTACTTTTATTCATTGTGTTAGTTAAAGTATGCAAATCATCTGCCACTTAGCACTGCTGGACTAAAACTATCACATTAATTACAAGATGTAAAGTTCCCAGTTGGAAAATCTTTTTCCATCAATAAAGCATGGAAATCAGTGGAGCAGCGTGCAGCTGCAGTATTAATATTTTACAATAATGTCCAAGAATTTCACAATTAGCTTGTTTTATGAACAAACAAAGATGCTTACAGACTATTATAGCTTCCTATGAGATTCTGGTGGCTTGTAGTAGATAGTCACATCTGTATGTTCTAGCACTAGGTGATGTTAATATTGTCTCCAGAAATATCTGTGGACTCTTGTCGAAACACACATCCACATCTTTTTACTCTCACCAAGAAAGACAAAATTTTTACTTCATAATGTTAAAGCTAAATGAGGCTGCTGAAAACTGGATTCAATGTGTAGGACAACAAGAAACACAGAAGAGATGTGAAAGGAACAGTGACATGTACATCTCAAACATCCACGTACTTCAGCTGTCATTTAGCCCTGTCTAGGCTAAAATTATTACAGGAGTTACAACATGTCGTTATGTCCATAGGTGGCAAAAGTTTTTCAATTAATAAAGCAACAGCATAATTGGTACAGCCGTCATATGTGATATTAACATTTTGTAATTATTTTTAAGAAACTGTGAATAAATAAAGATCTTTACGGAATATTACAACTCTTCCTGACATTCTGGTTGTTACAGTTGTTTAGTTATCATAGCATCTCTATATCCCTGCACAAAGCTACTTATTAGTTCTGTGAAAAATGTTGCTATTTCCTGGTTGCATAAAAGATTTATTTATTAAATACAAATACAACAGATGTCTTAAGTCCTAAAGTCTTAGTACTAACAGATCACAGTATCTGACCAGATGTTTCCTGACTAGAAAAAAAGTGACGACAACAAGACAAGAAGTAAAACTTTAATTTATTTGCACCAAAGGCTCATTGCTTTCTTGCAGAATAGGAATACAGAGCCTCCAGCAATGAGGATCATCAGAAAGACTAGTATCATAGTGCAGACTCCAAGTTTCTGGAACAATACATCTACGTCAGGGAACTTACTACACAAAAACAAGGGGCTTCAGTTTAAGCAATGCTCCTGACTTGAGACTAAATTTATTAAGATATCAGCAAAAACTTCATCCATAAGGACCATAAAATACAGAGGATATATGCATTTCACAGAACAATAGCACAGTTTCTGGAGAACACATAAACATCAAAGAATTCAGCAGCTGCCAAAAGTCAACTCTAGCGTAAACAGAACTGTGACAGCAACAATATGTCATAGTCTGGTTGGTGTCCAGCCAGTGAGCATACTAAAAATTTGTGACTTAACATCTTCACGAAAATATCTATGTAAGTTGCTGAATTACTGTTTCCAGTAAAAAGCCAAGAAACATACCATGAAAAAAGTGTTTCCTCCTCGTTATGCGGGAACATGTGAAAATGACACAGAGCGAGGGCCAAGAGATGTGATCAAGGCTGACGATTCAACATTTATAGGTAACTCTGGTCAATAAACGAATGTGGGAGGCACATACAATAGGCTAAATTTAATTATATAGGCACATTACTGACAAAAGGAGCACAAGTACCAGTCAGGGAGAGTGAAAACAATTTAATATATGATTTTAATGAAAGAAAGTGCCAATTTAAAAAAAAAAGACAGTATATTGGTCTGAACAAAAAAAATCCTTAAACAGCAATAGGAATTTGTACATAATATGAAAAGTTCCGTGACATGCACAGCATTTCTACCACCTATGCTCAGAAGTTGAGATTCAATAATACAGATGAACTAAGCTTACTTGGCTGCTGAAGGGTTCAAAATATTCATAATTTCCTTTACATCACGGAGCTGTACAGTTATGTCAGTTATTAGTTCCCTTATCAAAGAACTTTGAACATAGGCTTCTGTAACAACTGCAATGACTTCCAAGCTTTGATAAATAAAACTCAAAGCTTCTATCAATCGGTAGAAGTTGTTGGTAGTGCACTGAAAAAAGACAAACATTAAGATTGTGGTGCATGTTATATTATGAGTTCTGATCATGAAATAACAATGCATCAAAACATCTAAATTCATTTTCATGTAGTACACACTTAATGTGGCTAGCACAGGATGATTTAATAATAAGCATGTACTATCATCTATGTCTCATTATAGCTATGTTGTATGATTTTTTCCTCAAGCACCAGGGATGAGAAGAAAATTATGTACATCAACTGCTATGTTCAATCTGTAGTTGACTACTCATTTGGTAAACCACATCTTTCTTTCTGAAATATGGACAGCATGTACCAAAATATTTACTTTATGGTAGAAATTTTCTACCAAGAAAGTGCACTTTGATAAACATCATGATGTCTCTAGAAGTAATTCTTGAGTATATATCATAATGAGTACAGTGAAATATCTGATTGTACTGGAGATTTTTTAGAAAATTTATTGGAAATATGAAACAAAATGTAGCCTCCCCATGAACCAAGGACCTTGCTGTTGGTGGAGAAGCTTGCATGCCTCGGCAATACAGATAGCTGTACTGTAGGTGCAACCACAACGGAGGGGTATCTGTTGAGAGGCCAGACAAACATGTGGTTCCTGAAAAGGGCAGCAGCCTTTTCAGTAATTGCAGGGGCAACAGTCTGGATGATTGACTGATCTGGCCATGTAACATTAACCAAAACAGGCTTGCTGTGCTGGTATTGCAAACAGGTGAAAGCAAGGGGAAACTACAGCCGTAATTTTTCCCGAGGGCATTCAGCTTTACTGTATGGTTAAATGATGATGGCGTCCTCTTGGGTAAAATATTCCGGAGGTAAAATAGTCCCCCATTCGGATCTCCAGGTGGGGACTACTCAGGAGGACATCGTTATCAAGAGAAAGAAAACTGACACTCTACAGATCGGAGCATGAAATGTCAGATCCCTTAATCAGGCAGGTAGGTTGGAAAACTTAAAATGGGAAATGGATAGGTTATAATGAGATATAGTGGGAATTAGTGAAGTTCGGTGGCAGGAGGAACAAGACTTCTGGTCAGGTGAATACAGGGTTATAAATACAAAATCAAATAGGGGTAATGCAGGAATAGGTTTAATAATGAATAAAAAATAGGAGTATGGGTAAGCTACTACGAACAGCATAGTGAATGCATTATTGTAGCCAAAATAGACATGAAGCCCAGGCCTACCACAGTAGTACAATTTTATATGCCAACTAGCCCTGCAAATGATGAAGAGATTGATGAAATATATGATGAGATAAAAGAAAGTATTCAGATAGTGAAGGGAGATGAAAATTTAATAGTCATGGAGAAATTGAATTCAATAGTAGGAAAAGAAAGAGAAAGAAAAGTAGTAGATGAGTATGGGATGGTGGTAAGAAATGAAAGAGGAAGCTGCCTGGTAGAATTTTACACAGAGCACAGCTTAATCATAGCTAAAACTTGGTTCAAAAATCATGAGAGAAAATTGTATACATGGAAAAGGCCTGGAGACACAAGAAGGTTTCAGATAGATTATATAATGGTGAGACAGAGATTTAGGAACCAGGTTTTAAATTGTAAGACATTTCCAGAGCCAGATGTTGAATCTGACCACAATCTATTGGTTATGAACTGTAGAAACTGTAAGAAGGTAGTAATTTCAGGAGAAGGAACCTGGATAAACTGAAAGAACCAGAGGTTGTAGAGAGTTTCAGAGAGAGCACCAGATAACAATTGACGAGAACAGGGGAAGAAATATAGTAGCAGAAGGGGTAGCTTTGAGAGACGAAATAGTGAAGCCAGCAGAGGATCAAGTAGGTAAATAGATGAGAGCTAGTAGAAATCCTTGGGTACCGGTAACAGAAGAAATATTGAATTTAATTGATGAAAGGAGAAAATATAAAAATTCAGTAAAAGAAGCAGGCAAAAAGGAATACAAATGTCTCAAAAATGAGATCGACAGTAAGTGCAAAATGACTAAGCAGGGATGGCTAGAGGACAAATGTAAGGAGGTAGAGGCATATATCACTAGGGCTAAGATAGATACTGCCTACAGGAACATTAAAGAGACCTTTGGAGATAAGAGAGCCACTTGTACGAATACCAAGAGATGAGATGGAAAAACAATTCTAAGCAAAGAAAGGAAAGCAGAAAGGTGGAAGGAGTATATAGAGCATCTATATAAAGGTGCTGTATTTGAGGACAATATTATGGAAATGGAAGAGGATGTAGATGATGATGAAATGGGAGATATGATACTGTGTGAAGAGTTTGATGGAGCACTCTAAGACCCAAATCGAAACAAGGCCCCGGGAGTAGACAACATTCCATTAGAACTACTGATAGCCTTGGGAGAGCCAGTCCTGACAAAACTCTATGATCTAGTGAGCAAGATGTATGAGATAGGAGAAATACCATCAGACTTCAAGAATAATATAATAATTCTAATCCCAAAGAAAGTAGGTATTGACAGGTGTGAAAATTATCGAACAATTAGTTTAATAAGCCACAGCTGCAAAATACTAACACGAATTCTTTACAGGCGAATGGAAAAACTAGTAGAAGCCGACCGCGGGGAAGATCAGTCTGTATTCCATAGAAATGTTGGAACACGTGAGGCAATACTGCCCCTACGACTTATCTTAGAAGATAGATTAAGGAAAGCAAACTTACATTTCTAGCATTTGTAGACTTAAAGAAAGCTTTTGACAATGCTGACTGGAATACTCTCTTTCAAATTCTGAAGGTGGCAGGGATAAAGTACAGGGAGCAAAAAGCTATTTACAATTTGTACAGATGGCAGTTATAAGAGTTGAGGGGCATGAAAGGCAAGTAGTGGTTGGGAAGGGAGTGAGACAGGGGTGTAGTAGATCCCCAATGTAATTTAATTTGTATATTCAGCAAGCAGTAAAGGAAACAAAAGAAAAATTTGGAGTAGGAATTAAAATCCATGGAGAAGAAATGAAAACTTTGTGGCACACCGACGACATTGTAATTCTGTAAGAGACAGCAAAGGACCTGGAAGAGCAGCTGAACAAAATGGACAGTGTCTTTACAGGAGGATATAAGATGAACATCAACACGAGCAAAACAAGGATAATGGAATGCAGTTGAATTAAATCAGGTGATGCTGAGGGAACTAGATTAGGAAATCAGCAGTAATTAAGTTTTGCTATTTGGGGAGCAAAATAACTGATGATGGTCAAAGTAGAGAGGATATAAAAAGCAGACTAGCTATGGCAAGGAAAGCATTTCTGAAGAAGAGAAATTTGTTAACATCGAGTATAGATTTAAATGCCAGGAAATATTTCCTAAAAGTATTTGTATGGAGTAGGCCATGTATCGATGTGAAACATGAATGATAAATAGTTTAGACAAGAAGAGAATAGAATCTTTTGTAATGTGGTGCTACAGAAGAATGCTGAAGATTAGATGGGTAGATCACATAACTAATGAGAAGATACTGAATAGAATTAGGGAGAAGAGAAATATGTGGCACAATTTGATTAGAAGAAGGGATCGGTTGGTAGGACATGTTCTGAGGCATCAAGGGATCACCAATTTAGTATTGGAGGGCAACATGGAGGGTAAAAATCTTAGAAGGAGACCAAGAGATGAATACAGCAGACTCAGAAGGATGTAGGTTGCAGTAGGTACTGGGAGATGTAGAAGCTTGCGCAGGATAGAGTAGCATTGAGAGCTGTATCAAACCAGTTTCTGGACTGAAGACAACAACAACAACAACATTAAAAATATGAAAAAAATGTAGTATAAAATCAGAACAGACTGAAAGCAAATGTCTTGGTGAACAGAGACAACCACTCAAACTGTACTAATTTTATTGTTATTATTATTATTGTTATTATTATTATTATTATTACTATTATTTTCAAAAAAGCAAATTGTTTCCTCCACTCTACAAATTCTAAATTATAGGGCAGGTCCACATGGCAGAATCTATTGAAACTGCCCTATTTTAAATCAGATTAGGGAATGTCTAATTTAATCTCAGTTATAGGAATACTGTACATCATACCAATAATGTTGGTTTCATCAGTCTGCATTATTACACACTGCTTCAGAAAGCTAATTTTGACACTGACAAATTATGGTATGGTATGTAGGGAGATTGCACTGTGAACCACATCATGAAGATTGCACATTCCCTTAGCTGCAGAACCAGCTGATTTACTGCTACAGATTTCCACATGCCCCAGTATTCAGGAAATTTAAAATGCCCCTCTCTATAATTATGGACAGAAAACTGTCATGGATGTTATGAAATGCTTCATCTGCCCAGAAAATACTATTTATTTGTCAGTGGCCACATACTAGGATAGGCTTCATCATTAAAGAAGATTTCTTTCAGTATATTCTAACAAAAAATATGATTACCTTCACACAAATAGTGTTAAAAACTAATGTCAATAGTGCTGATATCGTGGAATTACACAATCTTGTAGAAAGGATGTTCCATTAATCAGCTGTAAACCTTTATCTTAAAGTTGCTAAAGGATGTGGATGAAATAGCATATGGGAGATTCCTAAAACATTTTAGGGTGATTATTTTGGGCAAGTTACCTGTCTTTCATAGTCTGTATTTCGAATGTCTAGATTTACTTTGCTTTTGGTGCTGCAGTGGTAGATATCCTCTCTGTTCTCAAACTGGTTGTTGTTGTTGTTGTTGTTGTCCTGTTACTGATGATGGTGATGATGATGGCAACTATAATGATGATATCATCACCTTCAGTCCAAAGACTGGTTTGATACAACTTCCATGTTAGTCTATCCTGTGCGAGCATGTTCATTTTTACATAACTATTGCAACCTACATCCATTTGAACCTACTTACTGTAGTCTAGCTTTAATCTCCTTCTAAAATTTTTGCCTCCCACATTTCTCTCAATAACTTATCCTATTTAGTCAAGTTGTGTGATCAATTTCTTTTGTCCCCACATTGATCCACTACATTTTCATTAATTATCCAGTCTATCCATCTAATCTTCAGATTTTTCTGTAGCATCACATTTATTCTGTAGCAATACCAACATATTTTTCATAATGCACATTACCAATGGGAGGATGGGTGGTGGGTGGGCGAGGGGTACTTTGTGACCACACAAAAAAAATTAAAAAATTTGTTAATTTTCACTGACTTGTTATCAACATACTTTTTAAAATCAATACTGATGAGTAAGTAGGGTATAGAAATGGAAACTATCTTTTAACACACACTTATCAATATCAATGCACTTTCAGTAACATGGACTACCAATGGGGTGCTATTTTACTAATGGGATGGTACTTTATGCTGACAACTTTCCTTTTAGAGAGAGATTGATGAATCAGTAAGGTCCTGAACCTGAAAATATTTAATACAACTTTCACTGTGGACAGTGACATCAGCTACTAAGACTTCAATTTTTTAACTGAAAAATTTTAAAAAATTTTAAAAGCTGGTCGAAGAATTCATCAAAAGAATAAATATTTATTTCAAAATTTTAAGATATGAAGTAGATGACTAGATGACAATATTTTAAAAAGGCGGGCATAAAATACCCTCCCCTTGGTATCGCGAGGATTAAAAAGCTTCTATTTTCTTCTTGTCTGAACTCTTTGTCATCCACATTTCACTTCGAAACAGTGGTACACTCTTTTCAGAAATGCTTTTTATGGTACTGGGAGCCTGCATTTTGTATTATTGCTACTTCAGACATAGTCATTTATTTTGCTGCCAAATAACAAAACTAATTTATTTGCAGTGTCTCATTTCCTAATCTAATTTCCTCAGCATTGTTGAATTTAATTTAACTAACTTCCATTACTCTAGATTTACTTTTGCTGTTAGCCATTTTATAACCCATTTCCAAGACACCTTTTTTCCATTTAAGTGATCTTTCAAGTCCTTTGATTAAATCATCAGCAAACCTAAAAATAGGCACAGACCTGTACCACTCTGTCATTGCCACCCTTCCATGACGTTCAACTCTTATTAAATGTAGTCTGGTTACTGTACAAGTTGCAGATAATCTTTCACTGACTATATTTTATACTTGCATGTTCATAATTTCAGAGTGTATTCCATCCAACATTGTCAAAAGCATTCCCTTAATCTGCCAATGCCTTAAATGTATGTTTGCCTTTTTTTATCCAACCTCCTAAAATAAGTTATAAAGTCAGTATTGCTTTGAGCTATTCCAACATTTCTCCAAAGCTTAAACTGACATCCCTGTGGTCAACTTCCACTAGTCTTTGCTTTTTTCTGCTTAGATTAGATATATCTTTTTTTTTTCTTTCATAGATCCATAGTGAGGAGATCCTAACCGAAAGAAGACACACGTTAATGTCCCATCCATAAATTATAAGTGGAATCATCCTCATGGATGTAGATAAGTAAAAAAAAAATGAAACATATTTTCATTTAAGAAGTAATGACAATTGTAACACAGACATTTAAATAGGTATACACTGAGCTGCCTAAGAAAACTCTCAGGTTAGTTTACCCATCCATCATGAAACAGAAAGCAGTTTGCAACACTTATCTGCATTTCAGAATGAATTTTCACTCTACAGCATAGAAAGAAGTAATAATACTTGTAAGACAGACATTTAAATATGTATACACTGAGCTGCCTAATATAACTCTTCGGTTACTTTACCCATGCATCAAAAAACAGAAAGCAGTTTCAAAACTTATTTCTATTTCAGAATGAATTTTCACTCTGCAGCAGAGAGCGCACTTATTTGAAACTTCCCGGTAGATTAAAACTGTGTGCTCGACCAGAACTCAAACCTCATAATTTTGCCTTTTTGCAACCAAGTATTCTGCTGACTGAGCAACCCAACTACAACTCACAATCCATCAGCACAGCTTTACTTCTGTAGTACTACTTCTTCTACCTTCCATTCTTCACAGAAGTTCTCCCAAATACTTTGCAAGACTAACACTTCTGCAAGAAAGGACACTGCAGGGAACTTCTGAGGACTATGGAAGGCAAGAGAAGTGGTACTTGCAGAAATGATGTTTTGAGGGTAATTTGTGAGTCACATTTGGATCACTCAGCCAGTGAAGCATCCCAGTGTGGCATACAGTTTTAATCTGCTAGGATGTTTCACTTATTTAAATGGAATACATTACTGCACTGAAGATATGCAGAATTCAGATTTCGTGTAATACTCACAGTTTTTATTAATAATAATAATAACAATAATAATAATAATAACTGAAAGACCTAAGTAGAAACAAGGCCCCAGGAGTAGACAACATTCCATCACAACTACTGATAGCCTTGGGAAAGCCAGCCAAGACAAAACTCTTCCACCTGGTGGACAAGATGTATGAGACATACGAAATACCCTCGGACTTCAAGAAGAATATAATTCCAATCCCAAAGAAATCAGGTGCTGACAGGTGTGAAAATTAGCAAACTATCATTTTAATAAGTCACAGTTACAAAATACTAACATGAATTCTTTACAGATGAATGGAAGAACTGGTAGGAGCCAACCTTAAGGAAGATCAGTTTGGATTCCCATAGAAATGTAGAAACATATAAGGCAATACTGACCCTATGACTTATCCTGGAAGCTAGGCTAAGGAAAGGCAAATTTACATTTATAGCATTTGAAGACTTAGATAAATTTTTTGACGATGTTGACTGGAATACCCTCTTTCAAATTCTGAAGGAAGCAAGGGTTAAATACAGGGAGCAAATACTATATACAGCTTGTACAGATGGCAGTTATAAGAGTCAAGGGGCATCAAAGGGATGCAGTGGTTAGAAAGGGAGTGAGACATAGTTGTAGCCTATCCCTGACATTATTCAATCTGTACATTGAACAAGTAGTAAAGGAAATGAAAAAAATGAATTAGGAATTAAAATCCAGGGAGAAGAAATAAAAGCCTTGAGGTTTGCTGATGACATATCAATTCGGTCAGAGACAGCAAAGGACTTGGAAGAGCAGCTGAATGTAATGGACAGTGTCTTGACAGGTGGATATAAGATGAACATCAATAAAAGTAAAATAAGGATAATGGAATTTCGTCGAATTAAATCAGGTGATGCTGAGGGAATTAGACTAGGAAATGAGAAACTTAAAGTAGTAGATGAGTTGTAGTTGTTCTACTTGGGCGGCAAAATAAATGAGAATGGTTGAAGTAGAGAAGATAAAACATGTAGAGTGGCGACGATGGCAAGTAAACGTTTCTGAAGAAGAGAAATTTGTTAACATCGAATATAGATTTAAGTGTCATGAAGTCTTTTCTGAAAGTATTTGTATGTAGTGTAGCAATGTTTGGATTTAAAACATGGATGATTAACAGCTTTTGAAGCTTTTGAAATGTTGGGCTACAGAAGAATGCTGAATATCAGATGAGTAGATCCTGTAACTAATGATGAGGTACTGAATAGAATTAGTGAGAAGAGGAATGTGTTGCATAACTTAACTAGAAGAAGGGTTTGGTTGGTAGGATACATTCTCAGGCATCAAGGGATCACCAATTTAGTACTGGAGGGAAGTGTGGAGGGTAAAAATCATAGAGGGAGACCAAGAGATGAATACGTAAAGCAGATTCAGAAGGATGTAGGTTGCAGTAGGTATTCAGAGATGAAGAGGCTTGCACTGGATAGAGTAGCATGGGGAGCTGCATCAAACCAATCTCTGCACTGAAGACAACAGCAATAACAATAATAAACATCAGCTGATTCTACTAAGAAATTCATTAGTGGAGTAGGAAAAGTTGGTGTTCAATAAGTTCTTTAGGCTGCTCTGAAACTGAACTTTATAAGTAGTTCAACTTTTTATGTCTGCTAGTAAGTTATTGAAAATGTGTGTTCTTGAATAATGGACAAGTTTCCGGATCAAAGTAAGTCTCCTAAAATCTTTAAGCAGCTTATTCTCATTTCTATTATTGATTCCATGAGCTTGTCTGTTAGCTTGAAAATGAGATATATTAAGTATGACAAATTCCATTACATAATAAATACACTGGAAAGCATTAGCAAATATCTCAAGTTCCTTGAACCGACCTCTGTACAACATTCTTGAATTCATGCCACAAATGATTCCTGTTACATGAAATTATCAAATCACAATGTGTTTGGTAACACATAATGTATAGGAAAGTATTTATTGTAATATGTGACCTTCACTTTAGTAATGAAGTACAATATTGTAAGTTATGTTAAGTATCTTCTGAGATTAAACAACAAACTTTCAATGTAACTTGGCTTACACCTGAAGTTCAAGTCATTGCGGAAAAAAAGGAAAAGAAAAAAAAACATTTTACAAATTATTATGGTATGTACTTGCAATTTCTTTTTCTCCTCATTTGACTATTTTTCTGTCTAATCAATGTGAGCACATGAAACTTTTTTTTTGTCAGCTCCCAGAATCTTTGACTATTGATGAGCAGCTCCACATGTCACTTGTGGTATGGCTTGTAAAATATTTTTTGGAGGTGTAGGTTGTTGACTCTCTTCTCCATATGAGAACATATCATTTCTTGTCCTAATCCGTCACTGAAAATTTTTCTTTTATTGGTTCTGCCTTTCTGGTAGTTGTGATGTTGCTGTGAAAATAAACAGAGTCTTCATTATGTTTGTACATGTGTCCAATGGGTATCTTTTTGACTCTCACTTTCATTTGTATGTATGTGCCTTCTTGTCAAGATAATAAACTCCTTATTCAGTTTTATTATTGAATAAAACCATCTCCAGCTTCTTTTTATGTCTTTCATCTACTGTGATACTGTAGTACAGAGAACTGAACAGGACAACACTTTTTTGTGCATATAACTTACAAATGTTATACTGTCTTCAAAAGCAAATGATGATGATAAAACTTATCTGGACTTGAAAACATTCATTTTTGATAGAATTCCCCGCTCCCCCCCCCCCCCCCCCCTCAAATTTTCACCTGCTGTAACCATTTCACATAATATTTCTTCAAATAAAAGAACTCTTGTGAAAGCATTATCCATTAACATATTTATAGAGGTTCTCTTAATGCCTTTGTTAGTGTCTTCACTGTAGCAGAAGCAACATCATTTTCCTTTGTTTGATCAATGGACAAAAGATGTATTCACGTAGGCAGACACAATATTCTGCCATTTTTTTTCTTGATAGTACTACTGTGTCTACCTTCTGCAGTAGTCAAATTCATAACTTCTTCTAAGAATTTTTTTTAGATGAAGCAGTCCCATGAATTCTTAGCGTAATAGTCACACAACCTGTGCAAGATCATGTGGAATTTTCATGATATTCTATACTCAAATTCTGCTGCAGTGTGGCACAGTACTCCACTAGGTTCCACCACAGTGAATAAATAAAACAGCAGTTCTGTAGTCCGTCTCCATTTGGAAAGCCAGAAGACATGGATTCATCACCACGGGGACCATTAACGTCTGAATCACTGTCACCTTTAAGATCAGAAAGAGCTCCACCTTCAAGTTGTTCAGGAAAGAGTGATTCAAAACTCTGATCACTTGGGCTGACTTGACAAGGTGTTCTTTTGGTTATAACACATAACATAGGACCCATGCTGCAAGTAAGGGATAAAAATACTTGAACATATCTTAACCTAAACCAAATTTACTCAATTGTAGCTTTTGTAGTATTTCTGGCTTTTCAACACTGAGCTCAGGAGTGCAAAACTGTTAATTGTTGTCAGTATTCTTGCAAATATAATGTGCAGCTCAGATCAAAGATTAATAAATCATTCCAAAGGTGGCACGTATGCTAAGGAGACTAAAAGACCTCTCCCATGTATTAGACATGTAGGATTACAAAATCAATAAAGAAAAACAGTAGTTTTCACTTGCATCAAATAATGCTTTTCCTTAGTAAGCTTCCAAATGCAGGTTTTGTATCCTGATCAGTATTAGCACTTAACAGAAGGAATTGCATTTCAGGTAGAATCAACTAACTTTTGGTTCTGTAACATAATTTTGTTCATTAGGCCTTTCCATAAATGTACTATCAATGACCATTTTTGAGCAATTAGCTACCCTAATCTGCAAACAATTCATATTAGTTTTTACAACCATGACTATAAATTGATAGCTCATATTATTTATACCTGTCACACTCTACCTTCTTTGGAATACAGTTCATTAGATTTGTCTTAAAGATGGAGTCTGTGCATACCTTGTGGGAAATTAGTAATAATGTTATCTAAATAATCAGTATTTGAGAAGGGGAGGAGTCATGCAATACAAATTTAACAGCCTTAAAACATTATCAGTGGAATATTTCTTCAATTGTTCAATATGCAGAAGTTAAGCCATTGTTTAAGGAAGGAGATAAAGAAATACTATCAAAATTCCAACCCATTTCAATTTTCCAACATCCTTGAAAATTTTAGAAAAACTGTACACTCAGTTTCTTAACCATCTGACAGCAAATAATATATTGTCATAATCACAGTTTGGATTTCTAAAACTACAGAAAGAATATACTTAATTTATTAGGCAATAAATTACAGGCTACTGGTATATTACATGATTTGTCAAAGGCATTTAACTATGTAAATCACTATATCCTTTCAAGTAAATCAGAATATTAAAGTGTAACAGGAAATGCTACGAAATGGTTCAAATCCCATATTTATAACAAAAAATGAAGATTGTCACTATGCAAGGGACAGGTATTAAGCTATCAGGCATCATCTAAATGGGAAGTAATTTCATATGGTGAGAGAGAAAGAGAGAGAGAGAGAGAGAGAGAGAGAGAGAGAGAGAAGTTTAGAGCTTTTAAGAGTTTTATAACCAGTATATGCCTAAAATTTGACGACAAACAGATATATGTTAGTGTTAAATTCTTGGGACTAAAGGCTGATAACAATTCAACTGGAAGGAGTATATTGCAAAACTGTGTAACAAATTCAACTGGAAGAAGCAAACCACAGAACTGTTTAAGTGCCTAAACAATCTATATTTGCAGTGCGAATGTTGTCAGACATATTCCACAATGTTATATGGGATTATTTCTTGGTAAGCCCATCAAGACAAGCTCAAGTTTTCCTGGTCCAAAAACATGTAATTATAACTGCTTGTGGTGTACTCTCTAGGATCTGTCAGATGCCTGTTTAGTGAGAACTATGGATACTGTCTACTGCTTCCCAATAAAGTTACTTCTTAATTACATCTATCATTAAATATATATCAGTTTTTCAAAATAACAGTTCAGTTCATGGAATCAATAACACAAATATGAATAATCTTCACAAAGATGTAACTTCAGTTCAGAAAGGTGTCCACTATTCAGAAACACTCACTGTCAACAACTCGGTAGCAGCCACAAAAAGTGTACTACTAATAAATTTCCATTTAAAAGGAGGCTGAAGAATATATTGGTGACTAAGTACTTTTATTGTACTGAGGAACTTCCTAATAAAACCCACAGATGTGTATATGTAACTAATAATATCAAATAATATGAGTATTTGTACAATCTGACTTCTGTACAAATTCAGTACAGTAATGTGATCATTGTAAATAAGTGCTATAAAATGTTTTTTTTTTTTATTATATGATGCATGGTTACAATAGCCTAACACTTATCAAGTGCAGTTCAGTTTAATGAACATATACATGTTTTGTGACAAATTATTTACCTTTTAATTAAAAATACATTAAAGTTGCTGTTTACATTCATATTATTCCACATCCACAAGGACCATTTCACTTGGGATCTGTGGAAGGTACATTAGTACATTTGCTTTCTTTGTAAATATTTATTGTTTCTTCTAGTCTTTCTGACACGTTCTGCATCCTGAATGATCTCCCCACTATGGAGCTATAGGAACAAAAAATCAAATATAATCTAATTTCTAATCTAATAAATGCCCTTGAGATGTATTGGCCTGTGTTTGTTATATCTATATTAAAAACAATATGGATTATGACACCTGTGTTAGATTTATAAGATTCCTCATCATGAACAAAACTTTTTTTTTAAAATATATTAGCTTCTATAAGCTTACAATTACAACATTCACTACAACCAATCTTATATAGCTGAATTCTATATTAAGCTCAGTCTAATATAAACGTATACCTACCTTTGAAACTGTAACTGAATCTTTAACAAATACCCTAGTGTATTCATTTTTTCTTTATATTTCTGTACATAATGTCTCCAATATCCTAGTGCCCAATTAAAGCACACACACACACACTGAGAGAGAGGGTGAACAATTACAATACATCAAAAATGTTTTAATTTTGACAGTTTATTGTTGATGCATATAAAATTAGCTTCCAACAATGTAACTCATGTTTTCAATAATTCTTTTTCTTTCTTTTGTCAGTCTTACACCTTTGAATGATGGAAGTTTCTGAACTACAGATTTTCTGTACAAAAAGGAGCTGCTTCCTAACTGTACTCATACCTCAAATCCATTAGTAGTATTATTCAAATACATCACATTTTTAATTATGTTGCTCACTTGCTCACAAAGATTTTTTTTTTCTTTTTAATTTCAGTGCATGCCATTTCTTGTGTGCAAATTTTGATGTAGCTTACCTGTACCCATTAAAACTCATTTTTAGAACACAGTAGCTTGATATTAATAATGGTTTTCTGTGTTTTTTTATTATCACACAAAACTGTGACTAAATTAACATATGAGGGACTGTAGAAACTATTATGTTTATGCCATTATTACATATGAAGGATAGTCATAAAAATTTTTATTATTGCCTGTAAACAATCATGCTGTGACTATGAAACCTGGTTATGGTTTAGTCCTCCACTACATGTTCACCCTTCAATGCAGTCAGTTTTTCCCACTAATGGATGACCTAGCAAAGAACTTGATTGCAGAAGTCTGCATTTGGCTGTTCAGTAAAATTTGGTGACTCAGAGAAGCAGCTTTTGTGACTGTTCTTGTGCAGAATAAGCTGTGGCACTGTTGTGGAACAAAAGCATGCCCTTGAACAACTTCCTGCGACATTTCTTCTGAACAGCCTCCTGTAGCCCCTTCAGGTGAGTACGGTGGTATACTTTTGTGGAGATTTGCCCTTATGAGCATACTCTATAAGCACCTCACCATGGCTTTCCCAAAAAATGCTCAACTTCACCCTGTGACGCTATGAGATATTCTTTACAACCTTTCCCTATAGTGGTCGGGTCTTCGATGGCCATGGTGTATCTATGCATTTACATTGCTTACTTTGCTCTTTTGTCTCAGGGTCACAGTGATACACCCATGGTGATCAGATGGCTAAAGAAGTCATCTGAACTGGCCTGACACAGCCACAAGATTTACATTTCCACTGGTGGTCTGATTGAGAGGGCTATTGAATTAGTATGAGCAGCTGCAGAGCCCAGCAAGAAGCAACTAGTTTGATGATGAAAATGACATGTAAGATGTCGAAAACTGATCATTGACTGACATTCTCTTTTCCACTACTGCCCTGATTTTGATACGCTGATCTTCAAGCAGAAGAGCCTTCAATGCTCTTGTAATTCCCATTTTTTCGCAGAGAGATGGTCTGTTATTTTGTTCGTTATCATTCAGACTTGTTTCTCCACACCAAAAGTGTCACCAGCATGTAATCACTGTGGTATAAGACTGTTTACTGTTGCTTTACTCTTGCACAAACTCGGCACTGATCACTGCAGTATCATTCCCCCTAAAATGTAGAAAACAAATTATTGCACGATACTCCACATTATCAATGGGCTCCACCATTCCGCTGTAGCTCCTCTACTGATATGCTACAGTACTGTAGCTCAGGGATATCACTGCACTGTAAGACTGTTTGCATATTCTTGTAAATAAACAAAAAATTATTACATAACCTTTTTTTCCTCAAGGTAATGATTAAAACTTTATAACTGCCCATTGTATATTTCCACTATATCTGCATTGCTGTTTCATACTACAAATTTAATGGAATAATTATCTCTTTTTCTGGGAACAACACTCCTTGGCTGATCAGGTAATAATGTTTTATCATGAATTATGAAAAGATGTTGGTTGTTGGCAATGGCTAAATACCCCAATGATTGTCATATTTCGTCATTGAAAATATGTAATTGTCTGCCTACTTCTCCTGTTCTTCAATGGCTTTGATGATTCATCAGACCTGAAGCTGAGTTATTAGTTCTGTTTTAAATAGTTTCATCTTTCATTTTAAGAAAAAATTAAAAAGTCTGTGCTTTTATCATCATCTTAGAACAGTTACGTAAATAACAATATGTTCCAAATGTATACTCACTCTGTGATAAGCTACATTTGTAAGTCCTCTATCTAGATCTGGAAGGCCTTTTAGAATGTCACCTAGTAGAGGAGTAACTCTGCAGTTAGGGTTGATCAACTCCTGCACGGCATCCTGCCGCCTCAGGAGTTCTGAAATATCACGCGAAGGTTGTGACATCCATTGTTCCAGTAATCTGTAATTTCCATAAAAATTAAAGGTTAAGGAGAATTTCAGTGTTCAACAAAATCAGCTTCATCTATTTCTGTTAATATAATACAAAACAGTTCTCCTTTTTTGTCTCAATAACAACCAATAACTACCTTTTTCTTCTTTACATGAAAATAAGGAGACTTTCAAAATAATCAGTGGAATTTCAGTACTGTATACCATATAGAAAGATGTTACAAAATGGAAATTTCTGGATGAAAAAATAAGCACAAAATTGAGGACATGCAATCTTTTCTCTGTGGAAGAATACAATGTGCCAAATAGCTGCACATAACAGGTCAGAAAATCACAGTACCTTTTGAGGTTTGTAATATAGATTTAAAACTGTCATTTGAACATTTCACTGCTTGCTAGTCACTATCAGCTAATAGACAAATATTATGTTTAGGAGGATGTTCAGGTTCACCTCTACTTTGGCTGCCTGACTTTAACTTGATGTGTTTATAGTGACTGTAGGAATACACACCAGACGGCATGCTAAATGGAGAGGACGCAAATGGCATAATTCGGAACTTCGACCCTTGTTATAAAAAGGAGTTGATTACGGGCTACAATTTGGTAAAACTAGGTAACAGTTTGTTGGCAGGGAGCATAAATTACCAATTCACAAAAACAAAGAATATACAGCACACACAGAAAATATAAAAAAGGATTAAAGAAATCAGCACCCCTGGCAGCTGGGCATGGAACTGCTGAGAAAGCTGTGATTAACTTGCTAAGAACACTGCACTGTACTGTAAACTACACTACATTGAAATTCGCATTAGCTTGTGGTGGCTGACGTGTAGACTGCTACATCATCCCCCCCAGGCAGAAGTAGAGTGTCGCCATCAAAGAATCCCACCGAGAAGTACACCTGGACGCCAGAATGAGTCATCCACATTGGAGGAGCAACTGCATTGGGAGGCAGATGCTGCAATGGTGGCACTTGCAACATAGCATCTCCATCCGAGGTGGGCAGATGCCTCCATTAAGCCACTGTCATTGGTGTGGAAGATATATTCTAGTCAGACAATTATAGCCTTGCTGTTCAATATAATTTCAATTGTTTGTGTAAGTCTTTAGAAATTTTATATGGGCCAGAATATGGGGCTTGTAGTGGCAGTTAATGCCTTCCACACAGAGAATAACATGTGTACAATGCTCGAGATAGTGGTAAATGAAGGAGGGCACTGTGTCATGCCACAAAGCTTCTGGAGGATGGATCCTGGAATCATACTCTCTCATGTGATGCAAAAAATGATGTAAATGTCAAGGGCTTGTGATCCACATAATTTGTAAAGACTTGCAGTTCAACTTGTGGACAAAAATAGCTAACCGCCTGGTACATGGCCGGAAGCTCATGGCCACATGTACTCCATTTAATTTGTGAAGGTGATGTTTGTGCGAGTAACACATCAGTGGCTGCCAGTTATTATCCACCCACTGTTGAAGTGCCACACCAATGGTTGGCCTTGCTAGCTGGAGTATTGCTTCTGCCTCCTCAGACAGAGGAAACAAGCCCACAGCTGAGATCTTATGACCAAGAAACATCACTTCTGGCTGCCCAAAAACACACTTGGCTATTTTCAGTGTGGCTATGTATTGTTCTAGTCATCTGAATACCTAATGCACATGCTGAATATATTGTTCCACCTCGGCAGAGAACGTCAGGACATTGTCGAGGTATGGAAAGCATAACAGTATTCCTTGAAGAATGAAATCTATAAATATCTGTCACGTTTGAGCTGCACTGCATACGCCACATGTCATAAACATTTTCTCATATAAACCATATTATGGCAGTACAGTATAGTCTTGATAGTTCGAGACCGGAACCACCTCGAACTATTGAAAACTCGGAATATCGAAATTTAAATGGGAAAAAGAAATATTATGATATTGTAAGTAATATAGATCAAAATATGAACTTTATTAAAATAAAAGTATTTACATTAAAAACAAAGATTCCAAGACTTACCAAGCGGGAAAGCGCCGGCAGACAGGCACATGAACAAAACACACAAACACACACACAGAATTACTAGCTTTCGCAACCAATGGTTGCTTCTTCAGGAAGGAGAGGGAAAGACGAAAGGATGTGGGTTTTAAGGGAGAGGGTAAGGAGTCATTCCAATCCCGGGAGCGGAAAGACTTCCCTTAGGGGAAATATCCATCTGCACATACACAGACACAAGCAGACATGTCTGCTTGTGTCTGTGTATGTGCAGATGGATATGTGTGTGTATGTGTGTGCGAGTGTACACCTGTCCTTTTTTTCCCCTAAGGGAAGTCTTTCCGCTCCCGGGATTGGAATGACTCCTTACCCTCTCCCTTAAAACCCACATCCTTTCATCTTTCCCTCTCCTTCCTGAAGAAGTAACCATTGGTTGCGAAAGCTAGTAATTCTGTGTGTGTGTTTGTGTGTTTTGTTAATGTGCCTGTCTGCCGGAACTTTCCCGCTTGGTAAGTCTTGGAATCTTTGTTTTTAATATATTTTTCCCATGTGGAAGTTTCTTTCTATTTTATTTACATCATCATTAATTTAAAAGTATTTACACATACATTTGCATTGGCTGAATAACAATAATTATTTATTTAGACAAGCAATAGTGACATGTCTTTTGTTTGGTGAAGCTGCAACGATTCCTCATGGCAATGTCATGCCACAGTCTCAGGAGCAGTAGGTCAGTTGGTGTCACCTCAGGCTGTTGTTCCATGTAGCTTATGGTGGCCTTGAGAGCAGCATAGCCATCGGTGTGACTCATCATCGGTGCAGCCTCTGCCTCGCCATCCTCGCCACTCTCACACTGTGACACAATGTTAACCACGTCAATTATAGAAGAGTCTGTCACTTCCAACTGTTCATCCGAATTTAACCACTCGCCTACTTCCACCTCTTCTGCCTCTTTCACACTCGGGCAATCTTCTGATTAAATTACACAATGGTTGATCGTCCTCATCTACTAAATCTTCAGTTTCTGTGTCTGGTATACTTTCCTGTGGAATTTTCCTCCATTACTTAGAAATTGTGTCTGACTTTATTTCGCTCCAAGATTTGCTAATCCAGTACACAACGTCCTTCAAAGTCATTTTCTTCAAAGCTCTACAATGCTTTTGTTGCCTTTGGAATGCAGGATTGACTGTAGCAATTGCCGTCAATACTTTTTTTCTTTTTTTAAGCATTCCAGAATGCCCTGATCCATGGGCTGAATGAGAATTGGTGGAAAAAATACAATTGCACTGCAATTCTTCTGCACTTGGATGTGAGGACACATTATCCATGAGCAAAATTGCTTTGCATGGCAGTCCCCTTTCTTTTAAAAAAAAAAAAAAAAAAAAAAAAAAAAAAAAAAAAAAAAAAAAAAAAAAAACTCTTGCAGTGAGGTACAAACGAGTTAAAAAACCAGTTCTTGAAGATTTCCTGATTCATCCAGTCATTATTCTGATATGTATAGACAACCGGAAGAGCTGAGATGGATACATTCTTGAATGCTCTTGGCTTGACAGACTTCCCAATCACAACTAGTTTTAATTTGTGGTTTCCAGTTGCATTTGAAGCTGCCATAACTGTGAGCCACTCTTTGCTTTTTATGTGCCCAGGAGCACTTTTTATCTTCACAAGAAGCAAGTGTTCTCACTGGTAACATTTTAAAAAATTAGCCCAGTTTCGTCACAGTTATATATTTGTTCAATAGACAAATCTTCGTCAGTTATAATTTTTTTAAACTCGATGATAAATTTTGAAATGGCCTGAGCATCACCAGAGAGTTTTTATCCACATACGTCTAGTTGACGCACTCCTTACCTCTTCTTCCACTTGTCGAGCCAGCCCACACTAGTGGCGAAATTGTCATCTCCTTCCTGCAGCTGGTTTCTGAAAAACAAAGCTTTTTCTGGCAAGATTGGGCCAGAAATTGGAGCACCCTTCTGTCTCTATTGGGTAAACCACATGAACAATGCCTCTCTTGTTTTTTCGAAGTCTGACTTCTTTATACTTCTTCAACTGAGAGATTCGTGTGAGCATTTCTGTGAAGAAAATTGTTCCAATTTAAGTAGGTTTCTTCGCCAATCACCAGCAGTAACTTCACCGACACCATATTCGAGAGCAAGTTTTTTTATTATTTCTCCTTTGTCAAGTCATCTTAATGCTTTTAATTTTAGATGCGAAGGCATAAGTTTCCTCTTTTTTGTTACAGCATTCATCTTTGTAAGGTGTACAACAGAACACACAGTCAACAAACAAAATGACAACAGAACACTGTACAGTACACATACTGGGAACTACAGCAGCGTACAAACTCCCCAGTTTTGATCAGTAGCAGCCAGCAGCAGTCGGGATATTTTGTGCCATACTGACGACAGATGTTCGTGCAACACGTCAGCGAGCTAATCGTCGGTGCTGATTGCATTGTTGTCTACTTGTCTACTTTGTCACTGAGCTGTACTCTCCCTATCTACCTTTTGCAATGATGTTTTTGTTATTTATCTATTTATCATGTCAGTAAAAAAAAAAAGATTGTTGCAAACCCTCCCCCCCCCCCCTTTTTTTTTTATTCTAGTGTAGTGGGTATGTCTTCCATGGCTATCAGTTTCTGAGTATATGCCTTCACTCAGTCCAGGACAGCGAATACAGTCACACCATGTAGAGCATAATTATAATCGCCTACAAGTGGTACAGGTTATCTCTCAGGAACCGTTCACAAGTTAAGTGCATAACAGTCAATTCCTGGGCAATAGGCTCCACTTTTATTTGGCAGCAAACATAATGCTGAGGACCACAGGCTTTTACACAGGCACATCATGTCTTCACATATCACAGAATCAAATTTGGCCTTCATTGCTGCTGAGCAGTCTGGAGTCAAATGTCTTGGCTGACATTCCACAGGGGGTCCACTGTTGCCTTTATGTGGAGCACTGTGTCATGGGGTATGCACTCAGGAGCACCAGAGAAGCTGGTCAAAGTTGGGGAGTTGCTCAACAACTCTACTTACTCACCCCCAGAAGCATGCAACAACTTGGTGCTGTGAACTGTTGAGCTCCAGTAGAAACTGGTGACCACTAAGCCAGTAACACCACGTGAGCATTCACAACGTCTGGAAGTAGTCGACAGTGCTGTGCCAGGAGGCCTGCTCCAACAATCACCTCAGTGACTACCGCAATTATGAAGTCCCACGTGTAGGGTGGCACAGTCCAAAGTTGGGCTCCATTCGCTGAGCACTGTACATCATGACTGAAGGGTTGTTGACAGCAGGCAGACAGAAGGCATTTGATGGTCAGCAACAATGCATGGATGTCGGAGTCAGGATGTTCATATCTGATCCAGATCTATTAAGAATTTCATGCCAGGATCTCTGTCGGTTAGAAATAGGCACTTGGAGTATGTCTAGCAGTTGGTTCTGCCTTCTACCAGCTACCACTTGCATTTGGGTGAGAGCATGTGATGAAAACTTTTTTGCACAATAACCAAACTGGCAGCAGTACCAGCACATCTGTGCATCACTTTGTGCATCTGTGGCATCAATATAAGTTCTACACTTTTAACATTTCCATTGCTGACAACAGTGCACTGACCTGGGAGCACAACAATTCAACACAGTTTGCTGTGAGTGAGTCATGGTCAGCCCTAGCTATTGTTGTTGCAGTGGTTGCACTGTTGCCCCATACTGTGACTCCACTGAGCTGTGCTGTACTCAATCCTCTTGTAAAGTGGCCACTTGTGATATCAATCCTGACTTGAACTCGATGTAGGAGTCGATTTCCGGTGGCGCAATAATTATGTCTTGCACCTCAGCAGCAAATCATTGGTTGAGCTGACTTACTATAAGTGTGAACTTAGTCGCATCATCTATTATTCTTGCACAGCCAAAGTTTACTGTACTTCTATTTGCACAAACCAAAGGATGGGATTACCTGCCCAGAAAGATGACAGATGGACTGCTATTCTCAACACTATTGGTTCTTTTTATGCGATTCAACTGAGATTATGCTGATCATGTTGGGGTCACTTGTCAGGTTTAGTTCTATTTTTGGCTAACTGACGTTTGCTTGATGTGTTTTGTAGCAACTAAGTGAATGACAATTGTACTGCCCCTCTGAAACTTTATTAGAAATGCATGTCTAATGTCATTCTTGTAAATGGATAGAGCAGAAATGTCATAATTCAGACTCTAATCCATGTTATTAAAAGGAGTTGCTTACAGACTAGAACATGGTAACACTAGGTAACAGCATGTTGGCAAAGAGCATAAATTACCAACAAATACATAGACTCCAGGGACATATAGAAAACATGTAAAAGCATAAAAAACCAACACCCCTGGCCACTGGGCATGGAATTCCTCAGAAAAGCTCAATTCACTTGCCAAGAACATTGCACTGTATAGTACAATACAATACACAACACTGAACTTCACATTAGTGCAAGATGACTGAAGTGTAGGTTGTTACACTACTATGTCTACGTCCTCTCAAAAAGATAAGTTACATAGCTAAAAGTTAGTTCAGTATAAATAACACAGCTGTTCCACAAAGAGATTAACAGTGTTTGAGCTTTGATAATTGAGGAGGTAGTAATAATAACCTGATCTAGTTGCAATTATTTGGTTGTGACTTGTGTTGTAGTGCCTCAAGAATTTCGGTGTAAATTCTAGAAACACTCGGCCTTCAACTGTCTCGAACACCCGATATTTTAGGTACGAGTGTGGAAGAGTGAGAATGTTTCTACGGATCCACCTGTTTCCATTTGCAGGTTGGAAGTCCGTTATTAGAAGGCAGTAAGAGGGGCAAGTCACTGGCAACGACAAGTGTTTGCCGCCAGAGCCACAGAAGATAAGATGAAAACATGAGGAATAATTATGTAGTATTCTTTTATGTGTTAGTGTCTGTGCTGATTGCAAAAACAACTAATGAACAATTGAATATAGATTTCTATGCTCATTCATGTATTGGACTCGCTTGAGACTAGAGACTTTTTTTTTTCACATCTTAGCTCTGCATGAGGCAGGAAGCATGTGATGTCCATAAATTATTGTATTATTTCTATGATATTGAACTTGCATTTTATCAAGTCTGATGTTTAAAGACACCAGTTGGCTTGTCAGAGTTTACTGACTTATAAGGAAAATAGTAAATGTTGCTTTGTGTTGAGAGATGAAAATATACCAAGAATGAAATGAAAGTGTTCCACAAACACACAAATTATTTCAAAAATAGATAAATAGCATAATAAATTCCTGTAATCCACTATAGTCTTTGGAGAAGAAGCTTTTGGGAGATCGATGTAGCTGATTACCCAGAGAAGAGAACTGGCTGCACACAATACGTTAAGTCAACCGCGTGAGACATGTGAGTACTGCACCTCAGTACCACACGGTTTCATGTCATCCAAAAAACATTAGAATGTGGCAACCTACGCAACAGGACCCAAAGAAAATGGGAAAAGACAGAAAAAGAAAGAAGATATCAGGCATTACCATAACAACCAAGCCTAACGAAATACAAGGACAGTTTCCAGTAATCATATTGAGTCCAATAAACCAATGGAAGAAGTTGGGAGTGCAACACAACAAAAGATGTGAGAAAGTAGTAGCAGAGAAAACTGGAGAGAAGACCTCAACTTTTTGACTAAGAAGATTGGGTGTGGAGAGTAAGCAGTCTTCACATGCATACATCGCACCGACGCCGACTCAGTAACCATCCACTGATGCCTACTGCACCACCTGCTGCTCACCGGTACTGACTTCGCGTCCGCTTGCCGATGACGACGCTGAAACCGACGTTCGATGCCACCTGCGCTGATTACACATTCGCTCACCAACGCAGCTAGAACTCTATGCCGGGTGAGCATAAACCAGTAATTATTTGGTAAAAGTTGAGGGGATAGTTGAATGATAAACTGTTATTATAGTTATTGTACTCAGTTGTGAATTTTCTTTTAGATGAGTACTAGGTCTAAGATCAATAAAATTAGGGATCAAGAACAGCAACAAACTTCAGGATCAGCTATGGCCATGACAGTGAATAGGGACACGCCAGACTGGGCTGAAGTGGCAAATTCAATCAAAGGACTAAGTCTAAAGTTAGACTCAGTAAAAGCTCAGTTAAATGCTAGATTAGATGACCAAAGTGCTATGCTGGATGACTAGAAGGCTGATTCAGCCACCCTAAGTGAAAAATTAGATGCTCAAAGTGAAACCTTGAACAGTCAAACAGAAAATATAGTTTTATTAAAGACTGAATTTCACTCTTTAAATAATAAGGTAGAATATCTGAAGTTAGATTTAAAGAGTGAACTCACTAGTTCTTTGAATACTCATGTTACTCAACTATTCACTAAATTTAACAAGAGACAGGAGGAGCAACTTCAAGATTGAAATAAAAAATTAGAATTTGACATTGAAGATAAATATAATAATGTAGAATCTGAATTTGGTGAAAAATTAAAATTTTGTGAAAATGTACGTAATGTTAAATTTAATTCCATAGGACAGGAAGTGAATACTTTGAAAGAGAGGACAGAACGACCTAAGGAAGTAATGTCGATTATTCTATATTGCAGGTGTTACTACACACATTGTTTGTTCACTAGTAGATAATATAGGACGAAGTTTTAAAGGAAAAATGGCCAACTTTGACATTAGAAATTTAAGTAGGTTGGCGAAACCATTTGAACTAACTGAAGATCGAGAAGTTACCGAGAGTATAATCTCCAGAAACATTTTCGTCAGTTGCTTTTTCCAAACCTAATGATATTAATAAGGTTATGGATGACTTGTGCGAAGAATTCAAACTTGTCCATGACAAAGTAGAAAATAGAATAATTTTACCTAATAATGTGTTTCATAGTAAAGTGGTGATTGTTTTGTCGTGGGGAGACTGTTACATAAAATTTAATGAGAAGTACTGGTTTGTACTTGCTCAAGTGAGGTTAATATCAGATCCATGGGATACAGGTTGATTCACATCTGTCTCCCAGGAAAAATTAACATTCTGTGTTAACGGGCAAAGTGATGACCATCAGATACCTAGTTGTTTTCGGTGTTTATTCTGTACTATTTTTTGTGCACTGAATGCCCTTCAAATCTTAAATTATTCTGTAATCTATTCTTGAATTCTTATACTATCCTATTATCCAGCTTTAAAGAGACATATAAGTTGATCAGTTTTCTCTTGCTTCTACATCCTTGCCTTTACTTGGCTGTAAAGCAATGGCTACTGCAAGCCATTGATATCAAGGCCATACTGCTTCCTGTAGTAATAGCAATATGTGATCGTATCACTATTTGTGGTGTCAGATGGGCTTCTGTTCCACGTTATGTCATCAACTCGATAAATTTTATTGTTATATCAATTCAGGACTGAAGCACTTATTACTGATTTCATAATATGCTCCTCAGAAGCTGTTGGATTCCAATTGGATATATCTGCAATTACATCCAGAACAGTCTGTGTTCTCAGTACTTGTTAGTGCCCGATAAGTATTCATGTCACCTTCACACTACACTCTAGTCAGCGGTGGTCTCGAATTTCAGCATCAATGTATAGTTAGGTCTTAATTTGGCCTAAACTATTCTTGAAGAGGAATCAAGTAATATTAGATTAATAGAATATGGAATTTTATAGGAATCATTACATAATTGTGATAACAGGATATATAATTTTTACTCTTTGTGTGATATACTGTAAATGGGAGGGTTTGTATCACTTTTGGAAGGGGTGGTATGTGACAGTTTTTTTTTTTTTTTTTTTTTTTTTTTTTCGCTCTCAAATATGTATTTACATGCACATAAAGACAGTAGAATAAACAATCAACACATGTGCTGTTCTAGTCCTTTGAGAAAAGGGACAATATCTACTGGGAGTTGGTAAATACAGGTAGACATAGCATCTACTATGTGTGGGCATGATATCTGTCTATATAGTAGAAGTGAGGAGTGAAAGAGGACTCTAGGGTGTTAGGGGGGTATTGGAAAGTGGAGTTAAGGTATAAAGTAAAATCGTAATTTCACCAGAGAATATTTAAGAATAGTATTCATAAAGACGTATGCTAGGGCAATGAACCAGGAGGCCTACTCAAGAAGGAAATGGAGGGCGTACTCGACATTTATTGGATGAGAAAAGGGCAGATAGGCAGGCCTATGAAAGGCTGACCTGTAATACGCGGACAGGGGCACCAAGAAGGGGATTGACCTGTACCATAGGAGAATAGGAATAAGGAAAGGGCGTACCTAGAAAAATGGAAGGAGAAAGGATACTCCTAGGATCAACCCATGTGAGATATAGGTACTGTTCCTAAAGGGCCGTATCATGACAGAAGTCACACATTTAAAGGGATGAGTCTGGTAGGTTTGAATTCTATGCAGCACAAACATTTTTACATTTTAGATTTACAAGTGTCAGAAGAAGGGAACACTTTTATTCTACCCAGAGTTCTGCAGATAACGAGAAGTAATGAATAAGTACATCCTTAGGAAAAATAATACGGGAAATAAGAACAAAGCAACAGGGCATTCACAAGTTATGTACACCCGCAATTTATGATTGGAAGAGGAATAGCAAACAAAAATTTGGTACTCACGAATTTTTGGAGATTGAAAAGAGATAACTCCAACATGGATTGAAAGGTTCAACTTTTGTAATTGTGATTAAATACATACAGTTATTAGTAGAAAGAGATGTACTGTTAAAAGATAAAGAATTATGTTGTGGGATATTATTGTACATAACGAATATGTATAAATTATTGCGTGCTTGAACTACGGGGAGGGATATGTAGTACATTGAGAATTTCGGTGTAAATTCTAGAAACACTCGGCCTTCAACTGTCTCAAACACCCAATATTTTAGGTATGAGTGCGGGAGAGTGAGAATGTTTCTACCACTCCACCTGTTACTATGTGCAAGTTGAAAGTTCGCTATTAGAAGAGCGTAAGAGGGGCGAGTCACAGGCAGCGACAAGTGTTTCCCACCAACGCCACAGAAGATATGACGAAAACACAAGGAATAATTATGTAGTCGTCCCCCCATGAACCATGGACCTTGCCGTAGGTGGGGAGGCTTGCGTGCCTCAGTGATACAGATAGCCGTACCATAGGCGGCATTGCTGTGCTGGTAGTGCGAACGACTAAAAGCAAGAGGAAACTACAGTCGTAATTTTTCCCGAGGGCATGCAGCTTTACTGTATGATTAAAAGATGATGGTGTCCTCTTGGGTAAAATATTCCAGAGGTAAAATAGTCCCCCATTCGGATCTCCGGGCAGTGACTACTCAAGAGGATGTCGTTATCAGGAGAAAGAATACTGGCGTTCTA
Organism: Schistocerca gregaria; assembly: GCF_023897955.1. Classification (NCBI taxonomy): domain Eukaryota; kingdom Metazoa; phylum Arthropoda; class Insecta; order Orthoptera; family Acrididae; genus Schistocerca; species Schistocerca gregaria. The sequence goes on along the minus strand of NC_064922.1, from coordinate 416,400,060 downwards.
CGGATCGGAGCGTGGAATGTCAGATCCCTTAATCGCGCAGGTAGGTTAGAAAATTTTAAAAGGGAAATGGATAGGTTAAAGTTAGATATAGTCGGAATTAGTGAAGTTCGGTGGCAGGAGGAACAAGACTTCTGGTCAGGTGACTACAGGGTTATAAACACAAAATCAAATAGGGGTAATGCAGGAGTAGGTTTAATAATGAATAGGAAAATAGGAATGCGGGTAAGCTACTAAAAACAGCATAGTGAACGCATTATTGTGGCCAAGATAGATACGAAGCCCACACCTACTACAGTAGTACAAGTTTATTCGCCAACTAGCTCTGCAGATGACGAAGAAATTGAAGAAATGTACGATCATATAAAAGAAATTACTCAGATAGCGAAGGGTGACAAAAATTTAATAGTCATGGGTGACTGGAATTCGTCAGTAGGAAAAGGGAGAGAAGGAAACGTAGTAGATCACATAACTAATAAAGAAGTATTGAATCGGATTGGGGAGAAGAGAAGTTTGTGGCACAACGTTCTGAGGCATCAAGGGATCACCAATTTCGTATTGGAGGGCAGCGTGGAGGGTAAAAAACGTAGAGGGAGACCAAGAGATGACTACACTAAGCAGATTCAGAAGGATGTAGGTTGCAGTAGGTACTGGGAGATGAAGAAGCTTGCACAGGATAGAGTAGCATGGAGAGCTGCATCAAACCAGTCTCAGGACTGAAGACCACAACAACAACAACAACAACAACAATTATGTAGTATTATCTGATGTGTTAGTGTCTGTGTTGATTGCAAAAAATGACCAATGAACAATTGAATATAGAGTTCTACGCACATTCATGTATTGGACTTGCTTGAGACAAACGAATTTTTTTTCCCACCCACGTCGTAGCTCTGCATGCGGCAGGACACATGTGGTGTCCATAAATTATTGGATTGTAACTATGATATTGAACTTGTGTTTTATCAAGTATGAAAGTTAAAGTCACCAGCTTGCTAGTCAGAGTTCACTTACTTATGTGAAAAAGAGCAAATGTTGTGTTATGTTGGCAGAAAAAAATATACCAAGAACAAACTGAAAGTGTTCCACAAGTACACAAATTATTTCAAGAATACAGAAGTAGCTTAATAAAATCCTGTAATCCACTATTGTCTTTGGAGAGGAAGCTTTTGGGAGATCAACGTAGCTGATTACCCAGAGAAGAGAATCGGCTGCACACAATAAGTAAGTCAACAGTGAGAGACGTTTGAGTATTGCACCTCAATACCACACTGTCTCATGTAATCCGAAAAACATTATAGTGTGTGCAGCCATTCCTTTGTTTTTGTTTTGTTTAATTTTCAGTTGCCAGTAACTACATGTAAATAACAAGATGGCTGGAAACTTGCCCTAAAACAAAGAAAGTGGATTTTAAAGTGTTATTGTAAATTTGAAAAAATGAAAGAAGTGCACAGATAATTGTGGGCAAAGTTTGATACTGCACCAATGTCATGTATAACAATAACGAAACTATGCACAAAATTCAAGAAGGAAGAAAGTGTGCATGATCTGAAGAAGGAATGGTGTGGCAGGAAGAAATCAGTTGCACATGAAAGAGGGGTTGGACACAGTGGCAAAGCCTTTCAAAAATTCCCTGAAGAAGTCCATATGGCAAGTTGCGCATGAAGCAGGCATAGGCAAATCAAGTGTTCAGCACATTTTAAAGAAAGAAAAAAAAAAAAAAAAAAAAAAAAAAAAAAAAAAAAAAAAAAAATTGAAACCCTATATTTCCAGGTTGTTTCCTAAAATAAATGATGACTATCCAAATGGGCACCTCAAACTTCATGAATGAATTTGTGATAATGAATAGCTGACTGATGTCATTGTTCAGGCTGGTGAGGCAACATTTAAATTGAATGGAACAATCAACTGCCGTAACTGCATGTACTGCGCAAGAGATAATCCCTGTATTATGAAATACCATCTTTTAATCATCCTGGGTTATTAGTTGTTGTGGTATGTCTGTCAGAGGACTTGTAGGGCCATTCTTTTTTAAGGAACAATGACAGATGTAAAGTACATTACCATGCTGCACAAACAAATTATACCAGATGTTCATGACCTGTACCAAGATGAAGATGGTTTTTCTCAACAAGATAGTGCACAGCCACAACACCATTCCAGCATGAAACATTTGTTGAGAGATGGACAGACTAACAAAGAAAAGTTACCACCCAGATCTCTCAATGTAATTCAGTTAGACCTCCTTCTGTGGGCGACTGTGAAGGACACCATCGACATCACATAGCCACATGTGATGGATTACTTGAGAGAGGCAAGTGGACTGCCTGTGAGTCCATTTCAATCCTAACACATGTGTGTCGATCTGTTCCACAGCATTGAAAACACTATGTCGCTGCCGACAGAGGGCGTTTTAAACATTTTCAACAGTAAAACATCACCAGTAATGTTGTGAGCATATATGTGGTTTAAAAAGTCATAGTTTTTGTTATTTTTGTTTGAGTTATTAAAGTTCAAGCAGTGTAAACTCCTTTGTGGAACATCTGGTATATATGGTCGACTCCCTTTTGGGAAGAAAATACCATATAAATTTATTTTATCTTAGTGCTCTCCTTATAATGATGATGATGATGATGATAATAATAATAGTAGTAATAATAATAATAATAATAATAATAATAATAATAATAATAATATGGTGAGCCAAAAATCATTAATAGGTTATAACTGTGAATAAATGTTTTATTTATCTTTCACAGACTTTTTTAAAGGCCAAGAGAGATCACCTACACTTGTGTGCAGAATATCTAACCCCTTCATGACTTTTGGCCTACCCTGTACACACACACACACACACACACACACACACACACACACACACACACACACTCTTAATAGTTTAGTTTAGTAATTGAATAAATGTGATAGGTATGTAAAGCCAGGTTTTAGTTGTATTTTTGTTAATGTTTTGGCATAGTAAACAGAGATAGTCTAGTTCAGTTTTTTATTTGCAACATTATGAAGTAGTGCTTATCCATTCACTTATTTAGTTCACGTTTCTGGAGATTAGTGTAAAATTTGATTGAACAAATTTGAAGAAGTAGTTTACTTACATTAAATTTTTGTAAACCCATATTCCCATTCCTCATTAATTTGATTAACTGATTCTTATCAAATCATCATTTTCCATAAGTGAAAAGCACCTGAATTCCTGGAGGATCGTTAGATCTGGGGTAAGGCGTGATGGAAGCTGTACTTTCTTTTCCCATTGGGATGACAGTACTGGTGTGGATACAGAGAAAGTACCCAAGACTCTTCAGTGATTACACAGGATGTGCAATAGAGATAGGAAGACAGTGGTACTAGAGAGGCAAGTAGATGTTCTTTACACTGAATTAGATATGGCTAGGAATTGTTCAACATGCTAAAGTGAGGAAAGGGTAATAAGTGGTAGGAAGTGACAACATGTAACAGAAAAAAGGGCTAGGGCTTCTGACAGCTTTGTGGTAAATGTAAAATGCATCTGTTCTGATCTGACATGATCTACTTCATTTGAAATCTTCTGCACAGAGAGTTAATTTGGAGTTGGAATAGCTCCTTATGCCAGCTGCAGGGTCACCCATTAGTGTGGTTCCTATTGATTCTGTAAGTACATAGTATTATACTACAAATACCTTTCAGCTCTACTAGAATGGGAAGAGTAAACTGGCTGGGTCAACAGCAAGAAACCTGAGTGGGTAGAGGAGGACATGCTGTTATGCATGGTAAAATACAAGTGGTTACAAATGTCAAAAAAGTATCTTTTTTAAGGTAGGGAGGACTGAAAGAAACCAAGTTTTCAGAGAGGTTAGGGTTGGAAAAAAAACTTACCGTTTAATAAGAAAGAAAATAAATAGGATTATTCTAGCATAACAACTGTAAGCTGACAATTTTTGGCAATCACCATAAATTTTATTTCAACTAATAATATTTCGGTAGTGTAACATGTTAGCTATCATTATTGCATCATTGTAATGCAAAAATTGCAAAGATTGAGAAGTACAGTTACTGAATTATTTACTATCATTGATGATTTAAGAGTCGTAAAACTCAGTTGACATGATCTGCTTCTCTGCACGTCATGTAATCACTGGTACAGATATGTTAAGTGTTACTGAATTATTTATTTATTTTTTACTTATTTGCTCAGTCTGACCCAATTAGGGCCTTAAGGCCAACTCTCACTTCTGGCCAGGAGCAACACACACACAAAAAAATATTACATAACAATCACAAAAATTATAATTTGCATTACTGATAGAAATAAAAATTGGCAATAAAAATCATCTTGTGGTGTTGCAGTTCTTCTTGTTATGTCTGGCCTTGCTACAAAATACAAGAGGAATTCCGCCTTATGCAAGGCACCTTTGTGTGTCTTGCAAAAGGCGGAATTCCTTTTACATTTGGCAATAATAATAATAATAATAATAATAATAATAATAATAATAATAATAATAATAACAATAATAATAAAAACACTGATAACAATTAAAAATAATGGAGGAATTAAGAATAATATTAAATAGTTATTACAAAACCCTCAATAATATTCATTATTTTTAAAAAAAATTTCAACAATAAAAATAGCAATAATAATAATAATAATAATAATAGACGCAGTAAGAAAGATAAAAAATTGATTAGTTTAGCACTCCTGAAGCCATGTCTGGTATTAGAAGAACTGGAAGATAAAATAAAACAGGTGAGGACTGAAATGAAAGTGACAATGGTTGCTAGGAAAGAAAGAATTCCAAAAGAGAACTTTGGATAAGGGGAGGAAAAAATGATGGGGGAGGAAGGGATGATGAAAGTGAGCTAAAGAGGAGACAGTTACTGTGATAAAAGGTGAGGCCATTAGCTACCTTTTCTAGTTTGAAACACTTTTAATTTCCATAATATTGTGAGGAAATTGTTCCAAATTCAGACTCTTTACAAAGAAAATGATTTGGAGGACATGTAAGTCTTGTGTAGTGGTACAATGAGGATTTTACTTTTTTAGGAATGAATATTTCTATTGTGTTGTTCGGACAGTAATGTAAGGGTTGAAAATAAATATGAAGGAGTGTAACAATTGAGAAGACGATACAGCAAACACATGGTATGATAATCTCTACGCTTACAGGCAAGTAGGCATGATAATTGTTCACAGGCAGGAGTGATATGGCCGAAATAGCATACATCACAAATGTATAACACACCAGCATTCATCACTAGTTCCAGCTGACATAAGCCCAAATACAAATGTCCTTGGAGAGTATTAGTGACTCTACAAGTTTCTTTATAAGCTGCAGTGAATGAAGTGATGCTGACAACATCTCACAGACTGCAGTTGTGTGTTCAGTCTGGTCAACATGATGGTCCAGAATTTTTCACCAGTTCTTTGCAGAAGAAGAAAAGATGATTTCTGTGCTGTTTAGTATTAAGGGTGGAGGAGTAATAAGTCTTTCATGAGTTACTAAGATTGCTTGCATTTTAGATTGGTTAAGTTTCTAACCTATGTGATGCATTCATTCTGATAAAGCAAGTAGGTCACACTTATGTTCTGAATGGGTGTGAGCAGATTTGCTGGGGTTGCACTTGGGTATAACTGAAGGTCATCAGCACATAAATGATATTTTCACTGGGAGATAAAAATCAACACATCATTAACATATAATGATAAATGTAGTATCCCAATGCTGCTTCTTGTGACACATTCTTAACATTCTTCCACTGTGACTTCTTCGTTCCAATAAGTGTACACCGTTGGGAAGATGTGAGATATGAGATATGAGTGGAACCATTGCACAGCAATTGAAGAAAAGATTTGATTTTTGAGTTCAGCAAGTAGAATATCAAAATCAACATATGTTGAAAGCTTTACTGAAATCCAAAAAGGACATAATAGTCACTTCTTGTTTGTCCATAACTTGTTTCAGTTCACCAGTCACATTTATAAGAGCAATCATCATGCTGTGATTTTTCTGGGAGCTAGATTATTATTCATCCAGAAGATCATTTGAGGTTATGTAATTGGTAAGTTGATCATGATCAATGTATTCTAAAGCCTTAGCTAATGCTCTTAGAATACAAGTGGCCTTTAGTCAGAAGGTTCTTTGGCAGATGACTTTGTGGGTAGAGTCCCTTTTTCCAGGCAATTCGGAAGAAGCTGGAGGCCAGAGAATGACTAAAAATATACATTGTTATTGGCAATAATGGATCAATGAGGAAACTGATCATATGTATTTTAATACTGTGTCACATCCTGCAGCTGCAGAACAATTTCACGCAATTCACTTCCTGACTGTGTTAAGCCTTACTGAGCACCAAAAAAAATTTTCATCTGTGCTGGCCATACACACTTCAAGGGTTCAATGGTTTGCGTCCTCATGCCGTGGTCAAATACAGATGTAGGTGTGGCAAAATACTCATTTAGATTCTCAACAGAAATGAGAGGTTCAGCTGCAGATAGAGGTTTGCCTATTCCTAGTCCATGCAGTTTTCTCCATAAGATGGAAGACCTGTGAAAGTCCTCAGTTAACGAGTGGGCATTGCACAGTTTTGCTAACTCAGTTGCACAGTCACTTGTAGCCAAAATGATTCTCAGAGATTGGGTGCCTTTTATATTTCCTGTGTGCTGCATCTCTAATACTCATAAAATGTTTGAGTTAATCAGTAAGCCACAGAGTAGGTTTCCTCCTGGATCTTACAGTTTTTATCGGAGCATGTTTATTACACGAATTACTAAATTAGAAATCAGATACATCATAATTTATGTCAAAGTTATTTTCTGTCATTTCCTGCCAAGAGATATCATAAGCATCGGATGTAAGCTCAGACATATTCAAGTGCTTAAAATCACTTAAAGTGGCCACTTACTGTTTGTTCTTTGGACATTTTAATGAATAATTCATTAATATTTTGCCATGAGCATGAAAGCCAGGTGTAGAAATTTGAGTCGAGTGTATTATTCTGTTCAGGTCAGCATCTCACTTCTGTAAGACAGAAATTGGCAAAAGAGGAATTTTCAAATTCTTAAGGAATTGTCATTCATTTAAGAACAATAGATAGTAATAAATTTTCCTAGGAAGTATGTACAGCAGAATTAGAATTTCATAACAAATTCTTTATAATAATAAGTGTATACCGAGTAATTGTGGGATATTTTCTTCTGTTTATAAATCACCTTGGCCTATTTAACAGTTTAAAAAAAAAAAAAAAAAAAAAAAAAAAAAAAAAAAAAAAACACACAAATGAAGAGTGATTGCTTGGCATTATAAAATAGAGTCTGTTAAAAACTCTTCCATTAAGAATTTACATTGGGGGTAACACTGCCATACTACAGAAGTTGTTGATGTCAATGCAATTGCTTGGATCTGGGGGAAACACACACACACACACACACACACACACACACACACACACACACACACACACACACACACACAAAGAAGGTGGCCACTAAATTTAATGGCTGTTATTGTTACAAGAATCAAAGCATTGTTCCTTTATCTGTTTGAATCTCTATGTGAGATTATTCAAGAGAGTTAATATTGAGAAATTACTTACAACCTATAATGTATTATATTCTGGAGTTGTATGTTGATATTTCTACAGCTACATGACTACTCTGCAAGTGACACTTAAGTGCCTGGCAGAGGGTTCATCATATGACTTTCACACTATTTTACTACTGTTCTACTCTCCAACGGTATACAGGAAAAACGGACCCTTCAATCTATCTGCATAAGCTCTGATTTTGCTCATTTTGTTATCATGATCATTTCTCCCTATGTAGGTGGGTGTCAACAGAATATTTCCACATTTTGCACAGAAAGTTGGTTATTGAAATTTTGTGAAAAGATCTCCCAACAATGAAAAAGCCTTTGTGTTTGATTGCCACCCCAACTCATGTTTCATACTTATAATACTCTCTCCCATATTTCACAACACTAAAAACTAAGCTACCCTTCTTTGAACTTTTTTGATGTTCTCTGTCACCCTACCGGATGTGGCTCCCACACGACGTACCTGTGCTCCAGAAGAGGCTGAACGTGTGTGGTGTTGGAGTTGATCTGTTGAATTTTCCATGTGTACTGCCAATAAATTGCAGTTTGGTTCATCTTCCCCACAACATTATCTACGTGATTTTTCCAGTTTAACTTGATCATAATTGTAATCCCTATGTATTTAGTTAAATTGACAGGCTTTAGATCTGTGTAATTTACCATGTAAATGAAATATCATGGCTCCTTTTAATACTCATGTTGATGACATCACATTATAGAGTTGATGACCTTACAAGCATCATCTGCAAACAATATAAGTGGGCTGTTCAGATTGTCTCTTAAATTGTTTGCATAGATCATCAGCAGCAGAGGGACTATAACATTTCCTCGGTGAACATCAGATATTATCTCCATTTTACTCGATAGCTTTCTGTCAATTATGATGAACTATGACCTTTCTGACAAGAAATCATGAATTCAGTCACACAACTGAGATGATACCAAAAGGCACACAACTTGATTAGAAGTTGCTTGTGAGGAATGGTGTCAAAAGCCTTCTGGAAATACAGAAATACGAAATCAGCCTGTGACCACCAATTGATAGCACTAACTAATTCATGTGGACAAAGAGCTAGCTGTGTTTTGCAAGAATGATATTTTCTGAATCCAGGTTGTTGATGTGTCTATGAATTGTTTTCTTTGAGGTAATTCATTACATTCCAACACAGTATATGTTACAAAGTCCTACTGTTCATTGACGTCAGCAATATGAGGTCTGTAATTCAGCAGATTCTACATCTACATCAACATGTACATCAATACGATTACTCTGCAGTTCACAATTAAATGCCTCACAAAGGGTTCATTGGATCAACTTCACACTATTCCTCAACTGTTCCATTTTTGAACAGCACATGGGGAAAATGACACTTAAATCTTTCCATGCAAGTTCTGATTTCTCTTATTTTGTTATAAAAATCACTCTTGTTCCAAGCTCACTGAATATGTGCAGACTTGTCCACCACTGGATATCATTATCACCAGAAACATGAAGAAATTTGCAAAATTTTTTCAATTGTCACTAATAAACAGGAGAGCCAAATTTACATGTAATTTCTTTTCTGAATAAAAGGGGTTTTGTTAAATAAGTTCACATTTATACCTACATTTTTTCCTTAAATATTATGTTCAGATGCAATGAAGATGAATGTAACAGCATCAGCAATGACAGTATTTTCTTATATTTAAAGAGACGAAATACTAGGAATTTTTGATAGGCCACTTTGCAACATCATTCAAGTAAAATTCATTTGCATACAGCCATTTTCTTAAAGTTTAAAGGATACACTTTCTTTATTCAAATAACAACTATTAACTTTAATAGGATCTTGAAAAGTATTAAAGTAATGAACGGAAATTGATAAATAGTTGTCAGTCTCATTCTGGTTCTCAAATACAAGTGTTAACTGTACAAAAAAACTAACATGAATGACTGCTCTAAATTTAATGAACAGATTTAACTTTAAAAATTCATTCCTTTAGAATGTAAATCTGTATAAAGTAAACAGAAGCATTACATTTCCAGAGGAATTTCTCAAAGTGAGTTTAGTCACAGTTCCTGTTCCAGTGGTGGATGCAGTCATTATGTTTAGTGGAAAAACAAAATCAAAGAGAGCAGTGAAGCATGTCAAATACTTTCGTGCTAAATATTATGACTCACTGGTTTGTGTACAAAATGCTTCATAGGAAATTCGGCAACTAATTTAAATTTCAGTTACCTAAACACACTGTCAGGATTAGTTACAGAGTGCATTGTAGTTAGGTGTGGTGTTCAAGGGAATTATTATGGTTGTTTCTCATCGCAGTCACACTTTTAGATGCTACGTCAGACAGATGAAAACTAACTCTCAAAGAAACTAACTTATAGACTACATTTGGGCATAGAAAAATTGATGAAAGGGTCATTATAAGTGGCAACCATGACAGGATCTTTCAAATTTGGTATGTCCTAAGTCATCATAAAGTTATAAAAATTTTCTAGGGCTGGTGGAAAGAGCATGCAAGTAGTGGAAAAAAATGTAAACTACGGTGAAGGATGCATTATTGGGCTCTTCAAGAGAAAGTGACTGAACCAGTGGCCTGTTAAGTGAATGTATGACATAGGGACATGAAACAACTAACTGGAGTAAAACAAACAATGTCTTTAAACTGGTCTGGGTTCCAGGAATGCCAGTAGAAGGTACAATAAAGATTAAAACCAAGGGGGTCAATTATGAATACAATCAAGGAAAAATTAATCAAGAGGTTACAATTTATCAACCACCATTAAACGCAAAAATTATGATAATGTTGCAGAATATTACTAATTATTTTGCACGGAATATGACTATCAACGAAAATATTTTTGCAGGTAGTCTTCTGCAAAGGAAATGCTCTGTTGAGTAAGAGAGAAAACAACAAGTACAATCTTTCTAGTGGGATGGAAAAGGACCAGAACAAATTTTCAGGTAATATTAATGAATAGAAAAAGGAAATAAAAGATACAAATGTGTGGTTAGGCAGCTGAATTTAAAATAAGGATCAAGAGATAAGTAAGATAGGGACTGATGTGGTTTCTGTTCAGAATGACATACAAGAAGTACAAAGTCAGGTTACAGAAACAAACAAAAGATTTGACACTGAGTTACAGAGAATTGGTGATCACAAAATCAGTGAAGTACTTAAAACTGAAATTGGGTGGAGGGGGGGGGGGGGCAGCTGGTGTTGACTTTATGAAGTGAGAAACAGCATAGGTGCATGTGAAACTATAACTTTGGAAGTCAGTAAAAAAATTGAGGCTTTGCAATAGCGTGTCCAAAACAGATATTATTTTTTTGCCTTATGTAGTTCATAATTTTCCTGTCTAGATAAATTAGATAAATATGAGAAGTTCCATCCTCAGAACCCAGAGGTTTGACATCCCACAGATTTCACAAAAAATTGTGATAGGATTGTACCACAGAATATGAAAAATCAGGAGATGATCAGTTCATAACTGATGTTCCAAATACGAGGTTTGTGATGACTGCATACTGTGAAGCCATCAAAAACATTACAAATGTACAGCTTCTGACAAACTAACCTCTCTGATGTCCGCCCAGGTTGGTTAACACAGACATTCTTTGTTTCCAGCAATCTGGCTCTGACTCTAGCATTTTAAATTTGTGCCTTTAGCTTGTGCAGTGTTATTAGCAATAAAGTGTCTTTTGTCAACCATCATCTCAAGTTAGTATACACCTATTAACTTCCCTACTAACTAATGACCCAGAATACAGCAAATTTTGTTAGTTTTTAGCTATGAAGTGCATACAACAACGCTATGCTATGCCCCACACAGCAGCAACCACAAGGACAACAGCATGTTGGACAAACCATGAAAAATAATGATCTCCAGCTTGATCTGCAAAACATTTTCACATGCTCAGATGCAGGACTAAAAAATGAAAGCGCAACGCCAATGTGCTGTTTGAGCAACAATGTCCATGGTACTAGTGAACATGAACAATACCTACAAGAAGAAGACTTATTCAGTGGTTTTTAACACCTCACAAGCTTTCGTCCACCAAGCCTGTGTCCATGCACCACACACATAATACCCGTGGGGTCCATTCAGACATGCATCAATCCCCAAGTACCACTTTTCCAAGCTGACCATGCACCCATGTGGTTCGATATTGCCAAAGTGACCCTCATTAAGGCATCAGTTTGGACTCGAATTGTTGTTTACGCCTTATGGATTAAAAAATGCTGCACAAACCAAGCAGTGCTTCATTGACATGTTATTACTGCAATTTCCATTTTGCTTTTCTTTCCTAGATGATGCCCTAGTTTTCTTGGCTTCCGCAGATCAATACAAGGAACACTGCTGCATTGTTTTTAATATGCCAGAACAGCACAGCAAGGTAGTAAATGAAGAGAATTGGCAGCTCTGACAACCTGAAGTCATTTTCTTAGGCCATCTAATAAATCAGGCCGGTGTCCATCCAATGCAGAAACCTACATAACTTTTGTAAGCACTATCTAGACCTTGCAGTTACCAGAAACTGAGAAGGTTTCTAAAGAAAGTGAACTACTTGAGATGTCATTGACCTCAGGCACTATAGTACCATTCAGCGATGCCCTTGTACAAAATAAGAAACAGTGAAAACAGCTGCTGAAGTGGACCCAAGCAATGTAATGCATGTTTGATAACATTAACCTATGCTTACAATAGTTGGTTGCATGAGCACATCCTGTGCCTGATGGCCACCCCGCTACCACTGATGGGGTTCTGCAACAATTTTTAGATGGCAAGCACCAAGCACTATGTTGCTATCTACAGAAGCACATGCACTCACAATGAAGAAGGTTGAGTGTTTGGGATCTGCACCAGAGTGAAGGAAGACATTGAAGCAATTCAGAGGTGGGGTGCTAGATTTGTTACCAGTAGGTCTGAACAACACGTATGTGTTAAGTAGATTTGGGTACTCAAATAGGAATCACTGGATATAAGGCGACATCTTTTTGAGAAACACTATTGAGAAAATTTAGAGAACCAGCACTTGAAGCTGATCGCCAAACTTTTCTACTGCTATCAACATACATTGTGCATAAGGACCACAAAGATAAGATACAAGAAACTAGGACTCATATGGAGGCATATAGACAGTCATTTTTCCCTTGCTCTACTTGCAAATGGAACAGGAAAGGAAATGACTAGTAGTGGTACGGGGGATCCTCCATCACACACTATATGGTGGCTTGTGGAGTATCTACGTAAATGGAGATGTAGATGTACAGCATTTGTGTGGTTGTGGATTTCTAGATTTGGTGCCCATTTATGGTTACCACTGACCAGAGCTGTCAGAACTATGCATGCTTTGTGATGTCCGGCACTTTTGCATCAACACCTATCACTCCCCAAAGCAATGGGAGTGGTAGCATCGCACAATAAGGCAGATTTCATGTGGAATTAATTTCTTTTATTCCCAAATATGATCACAAAATGTTTGGTCCTTGGACTATCAGTTTCAGTCAGAAATGACAATCTTCAGATTTTTTTTATAACTTGTCCTAAAAAATAATAAACCCATAGTGGCACTGTCACAAAATATACACAAAATCAGCATAGCATCATCACACATATTTAAAATGTGATGTAAAGTAAACCACTATTCTGGCAGAGTCATACTTTCTCTATTGCTACTGGTCACATTTTAAATATGTGTGATTATGCTATGCTTCTTTTGTGTAATTTTATGATTATGCCACTATGGTTTTATTATTTTTGGGCAAGATATAGAACAGATCTGAAGAAGGTCATTACTGACTGAAGCCAGGAGTCTACGGACCAAACATTTTGCGATCATTAGGGGGAAATAAATGAAATTCATTAGACACTTCCTGGATCATCATTTCAATCCATGACCATGTCACAACTTCTGAAACAAGTTTAGTGTGCCACAGGAGAATAATTCCTTGGGTTATGATTGGTGTATGCACTTCCTTTTTAGAGGACTTCCACGCTTCACTAGCAGAAGACCTATACAGTGAACCTTTACATCTCCCAGCATAAGTTATTGAACCTGTTGAACTACAATTGAACCCATCAGAGTTACCACAATTAGTCAGCACAGTACAAAAACACATCACACAGATCCACAAACAGCCACCATAACCAAAAAGTGAACCAAAAGTGTTCATACCTAGGCCTTCGCACACTGTGACTATGCAATGTTAAGAGATGACCCTATATGACCAACACTGCAGGCTTCATACTTAGAACCATACAAAGTCCTCCACAGGACAGACAACACATTTATTATTTTACTGCACAACGAGCATACAATGGCCTCCATTCATCATTTGAAACCAACTTTGGATTCACTCACACACAAGTCATACACTATGGAGAACATACCAAAGTACCGAAGGAGCCTCAACACTCTTCATCACACCGCTCACACATGTGTCCGGGTGATGAATAGTGCTCTTGTTTTGGTTGTCTTCACCATCCACTGAGGTACTTACAGGATTACATTCTGGACTGAGAGAAGATAATATGCTTACCCCCTCATCAGTACCCCTTACTATTGAGGGGGGGGGGGGGGGGTCTATAGCAACTGCAGACTGTGAAGCAGTCAGAAATATACAAATTTACTAACGCTGAAAAAGCAACCTGTCTGGCGTCAGATGAAGCAGGTTAAAACAGATATTCTTTGCTTCCAGTTGTCTAGCTCTGACTGCTGAATTGTAAATAAGTGCCTTTGGCTTGTGCAGTGTTACTAGCAGTCGAGTGTCTTTGGTCAACCATCACTTCTGGCTTAAGTACTTCTATTAACTTCCCTATGGTGATAACTACAGATATGTTAAATTTAAGAAGCATTCTTACAAGAATATTGGTCAGGACAAAAACAAGACAGTGCACAGCATGAATTGATCATCAGTAGGATGCCAATATTACACAGAAAAACTACCTTGAAAGAATTTTGTGAAAACTGGTTTCATCATATAGGAAGTAACAATTTGAAATCATATGGAAGCTGTGGAAGAAGTTGACAGATTATTCTAAAAGATTCATAGGACGTAGTCTTCGTAACGATACAAGAAGAAGATAACAGTAGACGTGCACAGGGATTCTTTCAAAATGAACGTACTAGAAAGAGGAAAGAGAAATATCCACACATAAATGCCATGAGGGGTTGGAGCAGAGGTAGTTAATCAGGCCATGGGTGTAGTAACTGTGTTAACAGAGGTGAGAGAAATGATTCAAAAAACTAAATTTTGCCTACGTTTTGGAAAAACACAAAAGGTATAATCAGAAGAAAAGTTTTAGTTATATAAGCCATAGGGTAAGACCTCCAAGAATGAAGAACAGGTCCTGTAGTCATAGAAATTAGTAAAAAAGATCTAGGAGATAAGGGTAAATGACAAGCAAAAGAGGTAAGGGTAAACACTGTTACGATGACATAAAAAAATAAAATAGAGGAAAGTAATCATTCAGAGCAGAAGGAGAATGGTGCAGTAAAGATAAAAATGCAAGAAACATGCTATAGTTGTTTGAATTTGCACAAGCACGGGCATGACCTAGTTTCTAGTGGCAGTGGAAAGCGTCAGGGGGACTAATCTGAAGAGGTTGACTGCTGTTTTGAAGAACTAAGTCAGATATGTGATGGTTTACGGGAACTGGAAATAAAAGAGGAAAAGAGAATAAAGGAGGAATAGAGAATAAAGAGGGGAGAGAGAGATATCCTTAATAAACTAATTAATCCACTTAAAGCTAGGTGTGAGGAAGTAGCAGGGAATATCACTAGAGTGAGTTCTGCAAACAATATAATTCCATTCACAGTGTATAAACCTATGAACAGTAAAGGGTGAAGCTAGTAAGTGTGATTCTGAGATGATTATAACAGAAAGCGATGATGATAACAATGATGATAAAGTTAGTCTGACCAAGAAGCATGGTTATCTACTGAAAACTTTGGTAAAGAATACAGAGCAAATATCAATAAAAATATGTGTGATGTGCTAATGGGTGGGAGTATCGAAGTTAAGGTGCGTCAGGCAGTAAAACAGAAATGTCAATGAGTAAGCATAACAGTAATAATAATACTGAGTGTCAAAAAGGGTCATTTGTAGAGGTGGATCAAGATTCTTGATTCAGAGGTCAGAGAAGATGAGGCAAGTCAAAACAAATTAAAATCTATTAAAGAGGTAAAGGGTAAGATGAAGAAAAGGCCTCTAGATAAAGTCAACAGTGTACAAGTCCAATACATATCTTGGTGCAATACTGCAATAGAAACTGGTATGAATAATAATCAGGTTATGTGCTACATACTGCCATTATAAGTATAGATATTGGAGGAAAGTATGTACCAGGAAGACCAAAAACTTAGGAACTGATAGATTTTTCTGTAGAAAAAGAACTATCTTCACTAGAAAAGAAAGTAAAGCTTAAAACCAGAATGAAACACCAAGCAGAAGAGAGAATTAAGAGACATGACAAGAATAGTAGTAGTAGTAGTAGTAGTAGTAGTAGTAGTAGGCTTCTAAGGGACTTTGAGCTCCCATGCCAATCTCACATGATTCCTCCAGATGCTCCTGTCTTGTGCTGCCTGTTGCCAGTTATTTATTCCCAATCTTTCGCATATGAAGGGTAAAATGGTTAAGAACAGAAATTTGGTCCTAGTGAAAACTCATGAAAAAGTTAGTGAAATAAACCGTGAAATCAGAAAATTCAAGTTTGCACACAGTGGACTCTTCATAACTGTGGACATACTGCAAACAAATCATTCTACCTATAATTTACAAAATATAGAAAAAGATTAAGATTAACTAAGACTCATGATCTCAAAATGTAAGAGATGAGATAATATAATTAACTGTAAAGAAATCTAATATAAGTATTACCAAAAAAAATATTTAGATATCCCGAATATCTCTATCTGTTCATATTACAATGTAAATACTATGATCTAATCTTTATAAGTTTCAGAAGTTGATAATTATAACAAAAATCATTAAAATCATTAAAACTTGTCTAAGACTGAATATTGTCAGTTACAAAACTGATGAATGGAAAACACCTAATATGAAAATAACTGAACTGATCACAAAATGATCATATAAAGTTAAGTTTATTAAAATTTTGCACCTGAATGGGAAGGTACATAGGTAAATTTGAGTTCAAAATGGAGTAACGTAAGTAAGAAAAGCGTATCTTAAACACAGAGAAGAGGTACGTTATCATGCTGGAAAATGAAACAAAATTGGTAAAAAAGGAACCAAATGTTCTCAGTTTTCCATAAATGTTTAGTTAAGTAAGCTGATGCATTATTATTATTATTATTATTAAGATAATTAAAGAAAATTAATAATTTATGTGATTAATATGATGCAAATTTACAAAATGTTACATTAACTAAAAATAAATAGATACACCTTTGAATGTCGTATACTCAAAGATATTTTTAAATATTTCAGTATAAAGCTTGTGTATTAAAAATTAATGTTATACTGCGATCATAACACAGACACCTTACATAATGGAAATGGAAATGAAATCCCATGCTTCTCGACAGAGCGTAGGGGAACAATGCAGGAGACCTGCATTGCCATACTAGGCAAGGTCCTAATAGAGGTGGTTTGCCGTTGCCTCCCTCTGACCATAATGGGGATGAGTGATGATGATGATGATGATGATGATGATGATGACGTAACAACACTCAGTCATCGCAGGGGCAGGTGAAAATCCCTAACCCTGCCGGGAATCAAACCCGGCACCCTGTGCTCAGGAAGCGAGAACGCTACTGCAAGACCATGAGCAGCGGACACATTGCATTAGAAAAACATTTTCTTGAAGCTACCCTTAAATGATATTTCAAGAAAACTGGAGCACGCACAATGGAACAGTATTAATGTCCATGTATGTTGTGTCTTGATGAGATGTGTTGCACATATTTAGTAATATTCATAAAGTTTTAATTACAATGATAAATGCATAATAAAATTATCATTCTAGACTTAACAAGATAAAGCAAATAATTTATGTATGGTCTCAGCTCATCCTTAACTTAACATTACCTGTTATTGAAAAAGTACCAAAACAAGCACAACAAAGAAGGATGCCATAAGACTTGAAAAAGGCCCAGCTTTTGCCCTTGTCATTTCTGTTTGGGAATACCTTTTCTAAAAGAGAAAAATATGATGTACACAGACCCTCTAGACAGTGTTAAGATAGTTGTAAGAAGTGACCTTATCACATTCCATTTTAGGAACACTTTTTACATGAAAAAACTTTGCAGCAAGCAGACTGAGCACAGAAAAAGTAACCAGACAGGGGCAACCATGAAGAGTCATGTTTCTAAGTGCACTATACAAAACTTTACAGTTTGTGATAATAGCTGCAGAAAATATTAGAGGAAGACATTAATTAAGACCTCTGTATTAAAATGTCGTCTCTGCCAGCTCTTAGCCATAATTTCAAGAATAACAAGGCTCAATTTTGGATTTTCAGTTGTTGCCTAACTTTGCTTCAAGCACACTGAAATACAAACAGCTTTGGCAACACCATTGTCATATTATTATAGTCAGAGACATGAGGAATTTTGCAGAAGTGTTTTTTGGCACCACATCTCAACTGTGCTGCAATTCATAAAATAAGCTACAGACTTTTTTAATTGTCTTTAATGTACAGGAGAATCACATTTCAATTCAATCTGTTCTGTGAATAAAAGTGGTTTTGTTAAAAACACTGTCATTCATACCCAAAGAGTGTAAGTTGTTTGATTTCTAAAATCTAGTTCATTTTTTCCTTAAATACTACATTCAGTTTAATTATGTAACTCCAGCAGCATTAGCTGTGGTGTTTTCTTAAAGAGATGTAATATAACGCATTTTTGATGAGTCATTTTTCTACATCATTCAAGTAAAATTCATTTGCTAAAGTCCTTTACTTAAAGTTTCAGGAGTATAGTTTCATCATCAAAAGACACATATTAACTTTAACTGAGTTTTGAAAAGTATTAAAATAATGAAAGAGTGTCAATAACTATCATGTCAGTCTCAATCTGGTTCTCAAGTGCAAGTTTTAACTTTACACAAAAAATTAACTTGGATAACTGTTCTAAGTATAATGAACAGATTTAACTTTAAAAATTCATTTTGTCAGAATGTGGCAACCACTTATTATAAACAGAAGCAATTAGATTTCAGGAGGAATTTCTAAAGGTGAGTTTTGTTACACTTCCTATTCCAGTGGTGTATGCAGTCATCGTGATTAGTGGAAAACCGACATGAAGGTGAAGTGCACCAATTACTTTGTCACTAAATACAACAACCAAATGCTTTGTCTATTAAATGCTTCAGAAGTAGTTTGATAGTCAGTTTACATTTCAGTTAGGTAAACACACGGTCAACATTAGTAACAGGGTGTATTGTAGTTAAGTATAGTGTTCAGAGAGCAAATATTGTTTTTGTGATTATACTTTTAAACGCTATGCAAGACAAAGTCATAGTAAGGTCACTCTGCTTCGTATGTGCAAACTACCTCCAGAAAAAAATAACCCATAGTGAGAACACTATATCTGAGTACAGGAAAGAGGGTGGAAGAGGTGTTACCAAATGCAAGTGATTCCTCCACAATAAACAAAACTGGTCAGAACACACTGTTAGAGAAGTGAGGAAAGAAGCATACCAAATTAAAAAGAACGCAAAATCCCCAAGACTGGTGAAGTTTTACAGTGGCTCAAAGTTTAGTGTGGACTTCAATGCAAGACACTTTTAATAATTTCCACAACAAACTCTGTCATAAAATCTAGCAGACAATGCAATGGGATTATGGTCATATGTAAAGTACACCAGTAGCAAAGCACAATCAATATCTGTGTGATAGCAATGGTTATATTTCCTATAATAGTGCCACAACAGCAGAATTACTAAATTCTGTTTTCCAAAATTCCTTCACCAAGAAAACAAAGTAAATATTCCAGAATTTGAATCAATAACAGTTGACAACATGAGTAACTTGAAAGTAGATATCTTTGAGGTAGTGAAGGTATTCAAATCACTTAATAAAGACAAGTCTTCTGACCCCATTTGTATTTTGTATACCAATTACATTCCTTGCAGGGTGCACTGATATAATAGCTCCATACTCAGCAATCATATACAACCATTCACTCACCAAAGATCCATACATAAAAAATGGAAGGTTGCAAAGTCGCACCAGTACACAAGAAGGAACATAGGAATAATCTGCTGAATTACAGACTCATATCACTGACATTGATTTGCAGCAGGATTTTGGAGCATGTACTATATTAGAAGATTAAGAATTACCTCAAAGAAATCTATCTTAGACACATAGTCAGCATGATTTCAGAAAATATCACTCAGTGCAAACAGCTAGCTCATTATTCTCATGAATTGATGAGTGGTGTCAATGGGGGATTGAAAATTGATTCCATATTTCTGAATTTCTGGAAGGTTTTTGATATTGTTTCTCACAAGCAGCTTGTAATTAAAATGCATGCCTATGGAGTATTGTCTCAGTTGTGCAACTGGATTCAAGATTTCCTATTAGGAAGGTCACAGTTCATAGTATCTGACACAAATTCATCAAGCAAAACAGAAGTGATATCCAGCATTCTGTAGGGAAATATTATGGTCCTCTGTTTTTCCTAATCAATATAAGTGATTTAGGAGACTACATGAGCAGCCTTTTTTAATTGTTTGCAGATGGTGCTGTCATTTACCATTTAGTAAAGTCATCAGAAGATCAAAACTAATGGTAAAATGATGTAGACAAAATATCTGTATGGTACAAAAAGTGGCAATTAACCCTAAATAATGAAAATTGTGTGGTCATCACACGAGTAGTAAAAGGAATCTGTTAAATGTTGGTTGCATGATGACTCCCACAAATGCAAAGGCACTTCAGCTAAACAGCCATGGATTACAATTGCAAACAACTTACATTGGAATGATCATACAGATCATGGTGTGGGTAAGACAAAACAAATACTGTGTTTCAGAACACTTAGAAGATGCAACAAATCCACTAAAGAACCTGCCTACACGACAATTGTCTGTCTTCTGCTGAAGTATTGCAGTGTGGTATAGAATCCTAACCAAATAGGATTGAATGAGGATGTCAAAAAAACTGCAAAGAAGTGCAGCTTGTTTTGTACTGCAGAAAAATAGGGAGACAGTGTCATTATGTGATATGTGAGTTGGGGTGGTGCTAATTAAAACAAAGGCATTTTTCCGTGTAATAAAATTTTTTCATGAAATTTCAATCACCAACTTTCTCTTCCGAATGAGAAAACATTCTGTTGATGCCCACCTACAAAGGGAAAGATGATCATTGTAATAAAATAAACCAAATCAGAGCTTTGTTTTTTCCTGTGCAGTTTGAGAACAGAACACTAGAGAAACAGTGTGAAAGTGGTTTGAAGAACCCACTGCTAAGCAGTTAAATATGTATTGCAAACTAGTCATGTAGATGTAGATGTATGTGCACATGCAGATAGACAGTAATATAATTTTTCACACTGAGAGCAGTCAGCATTACAAAAGTTGGTAGTTAATTAACTTTTCTTTATAAGAAACTGTATCCACATTTTCATTGTAATCTAAATCAAGCTTTTTTCTCTTACAGATCATGATGATGTCATGACTAGACACTACTTTGTAGAAATATGCATCTACTTCATAACTAAATTGATCTTAGTGTAGCTGCATCAACCTGTGTGAGTATATCATAAGCAACACCAATCTAAAGACCTACAGATCTCCTATGACAGTCACAACAGCAGACCAGTGGGTGTGCCGGACCGGGCAGCCTTTAATGGTGAATCATGAAGTCTTATCTTCATAACAGAAAGCAGAGGATCTCACTGTGTAAGATCATTCTTTGTCTTGACAACTGTAAATATTACATAAAATTTATCCATTTCACTTTTATCTTGTAATGAGTAACAAATATACATAAAACAAGAAACCAAGACTTTAAAGTTATTGTTTTGTGTTTTTTAATAGGCACAGAGTTTGGATGGCACAATATTACTACTAGATGAAGGTGGTGTGCTTTGTAATACAACAACAAAACAGAGTGTAGAAAACTGTGACAATATTATCCAACAGAGGGCACTGCTGTAGCCAGAAAAATAAATGTGAACTCCATTAAAAGAATTACACAGAGCAATGAACAGTGGACTCTGAAATAATAACACAGAGAAAAAAGATTTTCGTAGGAACTTCTAGAAGTAACAATGGCATTTTTTAGACCTTACAGCAATTGAAGAAAGAAAGGAAAATCAAGGCTTAATGTACCATTGAAAACGAGGTCTTTAAAGATGGTGCACAAGCTCAGATTGTTTCAAGGATGAGGAAGGAATTTGGCAATACTGTTTCAAAGGAACCATTCCACCACTTCCCTTGAGTGATTTATGGAAATCCTGAAAAATTAAATCAGGATGGACAGATGCACATTTAACAGTCATCCTTCCAAATGTTATTGCAGTGTGCTAACCACTGCACCACCTTGCTTGGTGGATGGCAATAGAGTTTTGTGATTACTGTGAGAATGCTATTGTGAAAAAAAGGACTGTGGAGGAAATTATATCATTATATGTGAAGCAAATAGTAACAATAAAGACAAGAATTTTCAAATTGTATAGTAAGTAAAAGTCAAGCAATACTAAATTTGTATATTAAGTTTAGTTACAAAAATAGTATTTCAGTTTATTTTTATTTCATGAAAATAAATGTTTATTTCCATTTGCAACAACTTGTTAGGCAAACTGATGTCTCTTCTTCATTTATTGGTTATGTGTTCTTGCTCAAGGCATTAGTTTGACAATCAAAATATTTATCAGCTACCACATATGTGATAAAATAGTAGTGTGGCCTACAGTATATTACAGAGGCTGAATAATCAGGTGCAGTGTTGGCTGTGTACAGGATACATAGAGTTAAGGCAATTTGCACAACAGCAACTCAGTTTTATCGGCAATGATAAAGTCCGTCAAAGGTGGTACACCCACTAATAAATGAATGAAGTTTTAATTATTTATCATGACAGTTACATGACAACAGTTAGACACAAAACTAACCATAATATGGGAAAACATAACATATGAAGTCTAATTAGGATCAATACTAGGCCCACTCTTGTTCTTAATCTGTGTAAATAGCAATAATGAAATTCAAAATTATGTTTGCTGATGACATAAGCATACTAATCAGGTGTTCAGACTCAAAGTTAACCACACACTGTGCAGGTGATGGCTAAACAGGCTAGCAACTAATTCACAGCAAACACTCTAAGTATTAATCTCATGTAAACTCATATCAAATGATTTCAAAAAATGACCTATTAGAATCATAAGTAGACACTAATGGTCAGACATTAAACTAAACATTGTGGGTAAAGCACCTTGGGGTCTAGTTGAATAACAATTTAAAATGGGATCAATACACAGACAAATTAATCAATAAGCTCAGTTCAGCATGTTTTGCCCTTAAAAGTATGTCATGAAGTTAACCTACAAAAAAGGATGTTGACTTATTATATATTACCACTCCTTGTAGTTAGCACAAGCATTAAGCAGTATACTGTTAGTTTGCATTTAATACTGTGTGCAGATTACATTTCCATGATTTTTTTTTTCAATGTATACTTTTAGTAGTTCCACATCTTTTGTGTTGTAATCTATGAGTCCTGATGAATGAATGAATGAATGAGATGTAGGAAATGTGATAGTATCATAGTCTTTGTCTTTCTGCGATGGTAAAATTTTGCCACCAGTTAATGTGTCTGGCAAACTTTATGAATGTACATGTTTTTCATCCACGATTCTTGCCACATATTCTTACTACACATAACCTAATACCATATAACTATTTAAGGGTAGGTATATGCCCAAATGTCATTACTGTGGTAATTTATTATTCCAACATATGTGATTCACAACTCATTTGTAAACAAAATGCAAGCTCTGGACTGTGAATCTTCAGTGCTCTGTCTTATAAGACAGTAAAATATTATTGCTTACGTAACTGCTCAGATACAGCTGGCCATACAAGAGAATGGTTGATCCCTTCAGCAGCTGCAGTTATTCACTATATTTTTTCGGAGTCTAATTCTTGCCTATAATTTCTCATTTTGAATAACAGAACAGCATTTCAGTGTTCACAATGTTCATGTGCACAGAAACACTAATTTTGTTCTGACAGCAGGATAACCTCAGTTAGCATGTACAGGATGACCAATGTAAGAGACATTGATATCCAGTCTATATACTAAGTAGAGAGATGAACACAATTAATAAGATATGAGCAATGAAGTTCATCATTATATAGCCTACATAATAGAACAATGAGTGCAAATAAAATTG
Organism: Schistocerca gregaria; assembly: GCF_023897955.1. Taxonomy (NCBI): domain Eukaryota; kingdom Metazoa; phylum Arthropoda; class Insecta; order Orthoptera; family Acrididae; genus Schistocerca; species Schistocerca gregaria. Next base: position 416,376,119 of record NC_064922.1, on the reverse strand, counting down.
GTCATATTTCAACAGATACTCATTTTCAGACTTACGCTTTTTGGGATATTTTTAATTTTCCATCTTTGCTATTTTGATTTACAAACATGCATGTATTTACTCATAGCTGGCAAATTTTGTTTGTAAGTCACTATCAAATGGGCCTTTAATCCACACCATTTCTCTACATTTCTTCATGTCTTATCATTAACTTGTTATTCAAATTTCTTTTTACTCAGACAAATCTGTGTAAGCAGACTCCCCAAAATTTATCAGGTTCTTCAGTCAATTCCTGAACTGGAACAAGTGTATTTCAACATTAAAATAATATTTTGTCATAATATAAAGAGTGGCAACGTATCAACAATGCCCTAAGGGTAACTTCAATATTTCTTTCACAGATAAATGTTTACTGTGCGATGTTAATTTTTATTTAAGCTGTGTTATTTTCTTATTAATCACTGTAAGCAAAGCAAATGCAAACCTCAAAGTCAGTAGGAACACAACAGAAAATGAAGGCATAGCCTCATTGGAAATGATATCTCCATACTTTTCTTCAACCATGAAGTATGTGTTAGGAACACACTAAAGCAAGCTCTAAACTATTTTGTGACCCAACAAATTTCTGTCAGAAGTTGCAACTTGTGTTCCTGCTTAGCAGAAAAATACTTTGACAAACCTCAGACTGGATCTAGTAATTATAACTCAGGCTGTCATTTAACTATTTGAGCTAGTAACCATTATGTCATGTAGTTGACTTCCATAATACAGAAAAACATACAAAAGAAATAAAAAACTAATATCCATTTTTGGATCATTAAATTAAACATCAATGTAATCATTTCCCTACACACTATAATTTAACACACATAAATTTAATTGCTGCAGGTAAATTCATTGGTATTCACTGATACTGAATCAAAAAAACAAATACCAATATTATTAAATCAAGTGCGCTTCAAGTGTGCTCAGAAAGTTTCAGTTCTTCACTGTTAGGAATTCTGTTTCATTGATACATTATGGGTAAAATGGAAATAATCATATAATAACATACAAGAAGGCCAAAGTATATCTTTCACATTTACTCAGTGCAATTTGTCTGTCTTTATTAATGGGAAGGCAGAAGGTTCTCATATAACAAAGAGGAAATACTGCTGATTACAATTATGTAGTGTCTTATGTTTTATAATTACTTATTTATTTTTATTTAGTCATTCCCATTCAGAAAAATCAGATTTTCCCTACAATGGTTTTTTGTGTGGGTGGAAAGTCAAGCTTCATGGTGGTGTTAGAAAAGACAGAGAGATAACTACAATTCTGAATTGTGTTTTATGTGCATTTGGTGTCACAGTTTCAACAGAGAAATAGAACAGCCTATAAAAAGGAATTTGCCATCCAAACAAAATAGCTGAATACAACTACACCAACGACAAAACCCAAAAAAATGGTTTTTGTAGGAAGGCATCTGTGATGATATATGCCACTTCAGAGGACTGATATAAATCTATATCTTCATACTCTTGGATAATTCTCGCAATTGAAAACCATAAAATAAGGTCTCATAGATACATGCAAAGATATTGTGCGAGATTGTTATTTTGTTTGCATGTGGCGAGTCGCATCAAGGGACAATATGCTTCTTCAGGATGGGATGGCAATCACTACAGCTTCGCAAGAGGAAACACCTGCTTGGGCTTAGTGTATAAGCTCTGGGTTTGATGACCTATTTTGAAGAGCTGCAAAAGTATTAAGAAGACATATAAATAATTTTGACAATGGTTATTATATGGAGTAAAGAGACAAATGAAATGTTCTTTTACTATTGTTTCTCTGTTGAAGATCTGTTATGGTTGACAGAAGCTATTGATGTGACAAGTTCAATGATGTACATGTTTAATGTTAGTATACAGTTTATTTATATGAATGAACTTGTGAAGTTCTTTAAAGATAGCCAAATTTATAGTATTGAGTATCAGTAATAACAGTACAGTTGGAAAGATGCCTGGCATTGCCTTGTACAATTAGTTTAGATTACATGTACTTTTTCGTTCCAGCTGATCCATAGTGAGGAGATCCTCCAAGATGAAAAAAAAGTGTCAGAAGACCAAGAATACACAATAAATATTTACAACAAAAATAAATATCCTAATGTACCTTCCACAGATCCCAAGTTGAATGATCATTATGGGTGTCAAATGATTCAAAAAAATTTTAAACATATTTTAATTTATGATCTATGAAACACACACACACACACTTGCCAGTTGTTCCTACTAAAGAAATTTATCAATGGAGTATAAGCAGTTAGCCACCAATAAATCCTTTAGGTTCCTCTTAAACCAAACTTTATTGGTGGTTAAACTTTATGGCTGCTAGCAAGTTACTGAAAATGTGGGTTACTGAATAGTGGGCAACTTTTTGGACCAAAGTAGGTGACTTTCAATCTTAGTGAAGATTATTCTTATTTCTAGTATTCACTCCATGAACTGAGCTATTGGTTTGAACAAAAAGGTACATTTTTAATCACAAATTTCATTAAGGAATAAATATATTGGGAAGCAGGAGTTAAAATCCCTCATTCCCTAAACAAGCCTCTGCTGGATGTTCTTGAGTTCACACCCCCAAAAAATTCTTATTGCACATTTTTAGGCCCAGAAAACATTTCTTGGATTGATGAGTTACCCCAAAAAATAATCCCATGCAAATAAGCATAGTATGTCAGATTTTCATTTTTATATCCACTATGTCTGAGAACATTTACATCAGAAACAGAGATTTGTTTATGTGTTTCAACAGTTCCATGGTGTGCTGCTTCCAGCTCAATTTATTATCAAGTTGTAAACCTAAGACTTTAACAGTGTCTGCTTCTTCTATCTGTTTGTCGTCATATTTTAGGCATACACTGGTGGAAAACATCTTACAAGTTCTTAATCACAAGTAGCATGTTTTTTCAAAGTTTAATGGGAAAAGGAATGGCTGGAAACCATTTATTAATGTCCATGAAATAGCTAATGATGACAAATATAAAAAGGTAATGAATAACAGCATTAAATCATACATTGTTCAACAGAAAATCTCAGAACCCCTAAACAAAAATACTGGTAGAACAGGTAGAACAGGAATGAATGAAATTACTTAACAAAAGAAACAAAACTGAAGACAACATAAAGAAGTGTAATGAATATCTCAACCGAATAAACTGGGGCAGACTACCTTATAATGTCAGAATGTGAGAAAGTCGAACAGGAGTTGGACACTGTAACAGACAAAAGCATACTAATCAAGATGCAGAGCAGAAGAAAAGAAGACAAAGACAATGGAACTATTTCTCCACACCATGTGGTTGGTGGTTGTGGATGTCTTCCAAAACCACAGTAAGAATGTTTTTTTACCTAACATAGTAAAATAGTAACAAAATTTGGAAATGAGGTAAGGTGGGTACTACATGAAGATCAATGTCCACATGTGGTTAGGAAAACAACACATTCATTCACATGACTAAAATACTATAGACAAAACATGAAATTGTTTCAAAATTTAACAGTTCTGAGAAAACGTCACTAACTACTTTAATGGCACTAGATAAAAGAGAGGTGTGGTAAGAATAGTGGAACACAGAATACAGTCTCTACCTCATCCCAGAGCACCCACCAACACAACACCAATTTTACCAATGCAAGGCACAGCTCTGTCTCTCATGGAAGAACTGGCCATGGCAAAATCAAAAGGAAAGGCACGTGGTTATCACATGAGTGTACCAGCAGTAATGGGCGTAGCTCAGAACTCGGACAGTACCCACGTTGGCACTAACTCTCAGCTGTCAGAACATCTTACACTGTCAAACATAGATTTACATACTGGACTATGCAGAAGGTATAGAGATGGTGCAGCTCATTGAGTCATAGAAATTTACAAGGAGTATTTCAGTACAAAGTGTGCCACCACATGGCGTGTCCACTGTGGCGAGGGGCCAAAGTCAATGTTGACACAATAAGGAGAAGATCAAGACTGAGAATGAAGCTAGGCTAGTGGAAGCCTCGCTAAGAATAGAGCTGTTCTCTTCGCATCAGTAGCCAGACACCGTAGTAGGTGGGTATCTGGTAGCACAGCATAACTGACAGCTTTGAATGGAAGTATGCACATAAAGAAAGAAATACACAGCCGTAGTTGATGGCCATAAAGAGCTAGGAATATTTGGAACTGCTAAGACTGATGTGTGGTGAAGGACCAACACACAGTCTTCCCACCATCCGCTCCTACCCCCCCCCCCCCCCTCCTCCCCCGTACCACTCTCTCCCCCCTCTCCCTGATAGTTGAGCACAAATAAAGAGTGAGGTGGCAACAAGATGGCTGGTACTGGTATCGTAATAGCGTTGAGGCCATGGATGGTGGCACCGATACTGCAGGTGCTAGTCATTTGATGGAGGTAAGCCCTAGATGTTGAGACACCAGGTGTGAGGTGCGCAGAGTAGCCAGCCATCACTAGTGCTGATGCTCAGGGCAGGGTGTGGCAGGGTGGGTTGGCCTGAGGCTGTGTCCAGTTCTGCACAGGTACTGGGTGCGGTCCCCAGTGTGGGGTGGTTAAGGCAAGGGCATAGAGCAATTGAAAACGTGCACACCAGTTACTGCAAAAGTCAATTTCCAATACCTCCAATGTGACGACAGATGGTGGCATGTCTAGGGTGCGCCACTGGGAATGCATGAAATAATGCCACTCTGGCAGTGACAGAGGGGCACTATGGCATCATAGGTCTAACCAGTCACTGATAACGGCAGATGGGAAATGGCTCTATCGGGCATACACTGCAGAAGACATAGAGGGCCAGGCACATGAGTGTCCTGGGAGTCAGCTATGCTAGCTCTAGTGTTGTCGGTGGCTGTTGAGTCATGGTTGGCACTGGCAGAGCATGGTTGTAAACAAGGTCAGTGGCTGATGTTTCCAGGTCAGTCTTTTGAGACATGCAGAGGCTGATAAGTTCCTGTGGCAGGACAACAGTTCACCTGCTGTGGCAGGACAACAGTTCACCTGTTGTGGCAGGAGAGGACAGCCTTCACGGTACAGTGGAGCCGTGCCACCATGCCATTTGTGGTAGGATGGTAGCTCCATGTCAAGTGCAGGTCAGCTGTACAGAGAAATGTCAGTGATTGAAATAGGGGTTGATGTACACTGAAGACAGAGCCTGGAAGAGCCATCATTGCAGAAGTGGGCAAGTTCTGGGTCATGTTCCTAGACAGTGCTAAGTGCCTTATACACCAGGGACAAAGCAACAGTGCAGATGTGGCTGATGAAATCAGTGACAACCTTGTCAGTTCCAGCGACATAACATATCCCAGTAGAAAATTCAGATATGAAAAACTGCTGCCGGAGTTGACATGAGGAGCTGTGGTCAGAGTCTTTCAAGAGGGAAAACAATATAGGCTTGTGGCAGTGGAGCCTGTGAACTAAAGGGCCCCCATCAACAGTTGAAAGTATTTGACTGCCTTGTAGACAGTATTGTTTTAGCTGTAGGCAGCACCAGGTACCATTCCGGGATGGTAGAGGTATCTAGCTTCCAGTAGTTAATGCATGGCTACCAGAAACCACCCCTCTTCTTGGTATGGTGAACGGCTGACACCCAGGGGTTCTTAGAAGGATGCACCACGCTGGTAGTTAGCAGTTCATTAAACTCGGCGTTGGTGATCTTGAGCTTGTCTCCTGGTAGGGGTTGTGGTCAGTGGAAAATGTGTTGTCTGGAGTGGTTTCAAAGTAGTGGACAATTGAATAGTGGACCTCCCAAGGTGCATGTGAGAGCTGGAAACTGTGCAGGTGGTCAGTGTATGGGCCAGAATATGCCACCTGCTTCACATTGCAGATAACACTGAAACAAGTGGTGCATCTCCCAATATCACTGTCAAAGACGTGCCAGGCTGCACATCAGAACAGGCAGTAGTGCCTGATGAAGTCTACTCCAACAATGGGGTCGGCAACGGTGAAGATTCATAGGAGCCTCATTGCAGGTCAAGCTTGGGAATGTGATGATGTATGCTGTAGTTGTGTTTGTGGAGTTATTCACTGCCTTCATGAGGATGATTGAGACAGGACCAGGGTCATGAATGAGCTGCTGCGGGAAGATAGACAACTTGGAGTGCTGATCAGGAACGATGTGGTGGAGCGAGTGTCATGGCGAACAAGTGCTGGGAGACTGAGCTGCAGCTAGGCATACCTTTGTGTTTGGGTGCCAAGAGCAGGGCTCCCTGCACTTAGCAATGTCCAGGCTGAGATGCTCATAGAATTAGAAGAGATTAGCCTTGTTGCTAGAGCCATCACCAGGGCAGCTGGAGCTGTGACAGCTGTAGCCAGTTGCAGCACTGACTAGTGCTGCATGCACAGCAACAGTCAGAATCAAGGCAGGCCATGATCACTTGCAGCATTGCCATGCTCACACTGAGGCAGGAGATAATGTCATACATAGTTCCAGCTGTTGGGCACTGTGCTGCAGTCTGGCAGAGAGAGAAATAGTTGGTGACGCCATAGTTGCACATCAAACAATGAGGGGTCCTCAGGGTAGGGTGGATGGCAGCATGACAACCAGATGACTGTGCCAGGTAGGGATACAATTGGTGTGTGGCAGCAGCAGTCACAACAAGGAGGCCAGCATCCCATGCACACAGTCAGCGAGATGCAGCATCAGTGAGAAGCTGCAGTTGCCTGTATCAGAGCCTGAAGGCACACCAGCTAGATGTTGTACAGAAAATCGTCAAAGACCAGTGTGGCTCTGTTAGGCTACAGAAATGGTGCATGACATATCAGGGTTGCATGTGACAAGTCACGTTGAGAGAGAATGCATGTCTTAAATATGGGATAGTAACAGTAGTAACTTTCCAAGATGAAGCACCTGTGTGCGCATTTGTGTACACTAGCACTATCTCTGTTCCACGTCTGAGTACAGTATCAGTCCAGGAATAAAAGCCAAGCCGAACAAAATTGGGATCAACTTTGGAAGATGAAGTAAGATTGTGCTCTAATTGTTATTCACTGCTCACACTTAGAACTGTCAACTTACGATATGTAATTCTGATTTTGAATCATGAGGTTCTGTTATGAAGATGAAAGTATGAGGATTTGCTCAAAAGTAATGCACTCATATTTTTATGTTTAAAGTCTTGAAGCTTTTTAAACAAAACACACATTTTTATCTTTCTACATCTTTATTCTGTATGTCTACATATTTATTTCTCAAGACAGCCACCCTGGTGATGAATAAATTTCTCCCAACACGAGACCAGTATGTTAATACTGACGCTGTACAATGTTCAACTTTGTTGATGGAGCCACAACCTCATCTCTGTTTGCACTACTTCCTCACTATCAAAATGAAGTCTTCGAAGATGTTCTTTAAGTTTCGGAAACAGATGAAAAATGGTTGGTGCTAAGTCAAGACTGAAAGGGGGATGATTGATGACAGTGATAATAAGGTGTAGCATTGGTGCAGGTGTCGCAGCAGCACTCGTGGGTCATCTGGCAATATCATGCTGAAAGAGAGGGTCCTCCAAGTGGCCGAACTCTTTGAATTCAAAACTCAATTACAGCAGCCCTATAGTGACTCTGTGTGTGTGTGTGTGTGTGTGTGTGTGTGTGTGTGTGTGTGTGTGGGAGCGCGCGCGCACACGCATGCGCTGAAGAATTCCACAAGCTGGCACATGTACAGCTGACTAAAGGTGAGCAGAACAATATGTAGCATTCACTGCTCAAGATGAAAGCTAAACTTTGAGACTAGCCAACAGGAACAATACATTTTGATGCCCTGGTTCCACCAGGTCTCAGAGCGATTACTGCTGGAAGAGAAATAGATAAATAAAACACTGATAAGAACAATCAGAAAATGAGCATATCAGTTAACTAGTCAATGGGATAAATGCTCAACTAATTTTTTGATTCCTAGGTTGGGGGGAGGGGTGGGTCAATTTCCATCCCCTCCTTGAGGATCATTTCTCCTCCAATCCCACCACTTGTGACATGTATGGTTAGGAGTGTAAGAACAAATAGACACAAATTTTTGTTTTTCTAGATAGTGGGATGCATCTACAATAAGAAGCATCCAAGGATGGGGGTACAACTATAATAAGAAGTATTCCAGAGTGCTGATGCATTCACCCAAAACTTTCATAAGAGTTTGTCATATTGCACTAATGATAAATGTCACAGTGGATGGCATGATTGCATGTGACACGTTATACAACATTCCACCATGTATCACATTACTTACTTGACACAATGAGATGGGTACTAATACTAACAAGTACAAAAGCATTTATGGGTCAAGAAGTTTTGATTTAAATGTCTTTGAAGCTGCCACATAAGTCAAAAACCTAATTGCCTTCTTTTACCTCCATAACTGTGCCCAGGACATATTCAACTTTTTTGTACTTTTACACAAGCATTTTTCATTCTGTTTGTAAAATAATACAGTTGTCACTGACAACCAAGAAATCAACTGATCGTCAAGAATTGCACTGTTAAATACACACACTCAAAGCCAACTATTACAGAAGAGTATATTGCTGATAAATCATAACTAAAGTTAATGGTATAATAGACTCCAAAGAAGAATATAAAGACAGCCAGCAACTGTTATGGGTGCCGACTGTTTCAAGTGGTGTACAGAACTGTGTAGCAACTAAGAAGTAGTTGCTCAATAGTTGACAACCACACAGGCTCACCAAATAGTAGCAACATGGCTCATTCAGTATCATGATGTATCATGCTGTTCAATAAATTTTGATAACCTGTATTTATGCCAAAACCAAATATTTCTCAAATAAGGGACAGCATTATTGTACACTTACTATTGTTTTAACTGTAATCAAATAATAACTAGAAAGGTGGAGTAAAGGCTCAAATAAAGGCTAAAATAGAATAGTTAAGTGCTTATTTGAAAGCAGAAATAGCCCAAAAGAGTAACAAGTTAAAGCAGTTAAATACTCATTTAAATGCATGCTAGATACAATTAATGCTGACAAAGACTAAACTAATTGTCAAACTAGAAACAAAAGAAAAATACACACACATCAATACAAGTGGGTGCACCTTACACACATGTGACTGCTATCTGTGGCCTTTCTGGCCAGACTGCAGCTGTTGTATTGAACAAAAGCAGTAATCTGGTGCGGGCAAGGCCTGCCAGGTGAAGCAATGGGAGAGTCTGGTGTGGAGGAGGAAGGGAACAGAAAAGGAGAGGATCAGACAGGGGAAATCACTGGCAGATGCATTGACAGAAGGTGGTGTGGAATGAGTGTCAGAGGAAGTGAATTGGGAGAATATGACAGGACGGAGATGGCAGAAACTGTTGGGTGGAGAGTGTGGGGACAGTAGATTATACTGGACTCATCCTCCTGTAGCCTACTTGTCCCCATATCCTCCACCCAACAGTTTCCACTCACCTCCTGTCCTGTCAGTTCCCCCCAATTCACATCCCCTCACCCTCACTGTGTGCCACTCTGCCAACACACTCACTATTCTTTTCCCCTCGTTGCTCCTCTACTTTTTCCGCTCCTCATTTCCCCAACCCTCTCCCCAACACAGCTTCACAACACTTTGTCTGGCAGCCTTCTCCTGCCACCTTCTAGTCCCTGCATGCTCTGCCCGACAGCTCTCTTTCCTCCCTCCACCCATACACTGATATCCATCCCCCTACCCTGATCCACTTCAGACTGCTGTTTTCATTCATTGCAACAGTTGTAGTGTGGCCAGAGTGGCCAGAGATTTTATTTATTTTATTTTATTTGAGATACATATTCCATAGATCCAGTATGGTGTGATTATACATGGATGTGGAATGAGTCAAAGCAGATACAGTATAGACATCATACAATACAATACAATACATACTGGTATGTAACACATGGTAGATGAATGATAGAAAACAATGCAATAATATAATCGACATAATAAGCAATACAATACAAAAATACAATAGTGATAAAAACAATACAGATAACAATGACAAGGGAAATAATCTGAATTACTACTCAAATTATTTATCTCTGCTGAAGAATTCATCTAAAGAGTAGAAACATTTTTCCAGCAGGAATTCCTTTAGCTTTTTTTTTAATAGCATTTTCTTTTATTTTAGACACTTTATATTACTCAGGAGTGTGTTAAAAATTTTGTGCTTGTGTACTTTACCCCTTTTTTGTACCAGAGAGAGATTTTTCTGTTCACAGTGCATATCACCTTTCCGTCTTGTGTTATAATGATGGTATGCATCATTTGTTTCATATTCAGAGGAATTGAGAAGTGTGAAAGCCATGAATGAGATGAGATATTGTGAGGTAGTGGTTAATATACTTAACTGTTTAAAAAGATTGCGACATGAGGTTCTTGGAGGAACACTACATATAATTCGGGCTACTTTTTTCTGGCTTACAATTTTTTTTTAAGTGGCGAGTTGCCCCAAATGATTATTCCATAGCACATCACTGAATGAAAGTAGCCAAAATATGCAGACTTTGATATGTCGATGTCTCCAATTTTGGAGATTATTCGGATGGCAAATGTCGCTGAGCTTAGCTTTTTTAGTGTTTGCTGTATGTGGAATTCCCAGTTGAGCCAGTTATCTATATGAATGCCAAGGACTTTTTGCACTGAATGTTCTGTAGCTGTTGGCTCTCATGTGCAATGTTAATCTCTTCTGGGCTTATGCAATTGGATTGGAACTGCATGTCATTTGTTTTACTGAGGTTTATTGCAAGAAAATTTGCTGTGAACCAGTTCAGAGCATTTGCAAGTGCTTGGTTGGCATTTAACTCTATGTCAGTGGAGGTTTTGCTGGCTGTCACTATACTTGTGTCATCTGCAAACATTGTGATATTGCTAGCACCATTTGAGGACAGTAACATGTGTTTTTTCCTTTCTTTTCTGAAAAAGGCTTTAGCTGAAAGCTCAGCATATAACAGTCTCTTCATTACACCTGTCTGCAACTCAATGTGTCATCTTTATGGTGAGCAGCAATTTACCAGTTTTGTAATTGTTAACCTGGACTTTCCACTGTTAGATACAAATAAGGCTGATTGAATTAAATGCAAAATTAGATATTACCAACACTACAATAGATACTACTACTTTAACAGTAGTACTAACAGAGGAGATTACCGACAAGATAAATAGAATATTGTTCAGTCATATATATAAGTTAAACCATATGTTACAGCCAATAAGGAATTTAAATATTATTAGGGAATTCAGAATAAATAAGAAAGATGATTTTAATTAGAAGGTTGGAGGCCTTGGGCTGTATTAGGAAAAGCATTATTAATCAGTCAATAGGTGTATTTTATGATACACTTTTCTATATCACTGCCACCATGCTGTTACATTTACAGACCTCAGAGAATTCACATTCTGTGTGAATTTTGTAGAGTAACACCTACAATGACCCAAGGGGATCATTGCAGGTCTTCACATTTTGTTTCCTGTACAACAGACCTCCTCTTCTACTGTCCTATATACTTCAAATACATTTTCTTCTGCTACACCTACCTATCAACTTATGTGAATATCACACTTAGTGTATGCAAAAAGAGTACTGTATCCACAGAATTTCGAGGTTGTTAGTCACCGAATCAACTGTGACACATTACTTTCAATATAAAATATATCATCGTAATTACAATTACTTTGCTTATACGTTTCCTTTTATAAATCAGCACACTGCTACCACACAACAGCTTAAGTCAAGCATATTACTGTTGTCACTAGGATACTTTCCTTTCCTCTGAGTTGAATCACAGCAGTTAATTTCCTCTCGCAAGCATTATAAGACCCCAATTGAATCACAGCAGTTAATTTCCCCTTGCAAGCATTATAAGACCCCCAAGTTACACAAAATAGTCAACTGAAACCCAACTGAGATATGCTTGCATTTGTTAAATATCTCAAAATTTTGTGAAGCCACATTTCGTTGAATGTAATGAACAGTTAAGTAAAGAATGTATTCACTAATGGAAACATTTTCCCCAAAAATTCAAAGTGTAACATGATACTGTGTTATTAAAGTTTTATTTATTACTAAAGTAGTTGTTATTATGTTATTATTAAACACTGCAGTATGATTTCACTCCAAGTATTTTTAGCAATACCATGTTGACAAGGAGAAGGTTAGACACAGCACTTGACATGAGCTACCACAAATATTGTATTAAAATATATTTACTTGCCATCACAGCAGAAAAGTTAGCATCATTTCTTGGTAATACAAATATTATAATGAATAATTCATTAGCATTAATACAAATATTATAATGAATAATTCACTAACACTAAATGCTAACTAAAATAACATACTTATATATCATTTAAAACGATTGCTGGCTAATGAGGACAGACCTAAGGTAAACCCCTGCAACTAGGTATGCGTATTTGTACAGAAGGAGTAAGTATATCTCAATATAACAAATACTTATAAGAGAGATAAAAGTACAAAAATTTAACTCGGATGCTTACCCTAATATATGTAGTATAATGAGAAATAGGGTTTGTGTGTCAAGGAAGGAGGACCTCCACTTGTGTTGAGGAAAGGGAGGTGTAACATATATAGGAACATTATCACTGTGAAAGTAGGTATACTGAGGAAAGAGGTGTTATTGATAATTTCTGCAAAGGTAGAATACTTAGTACTTTGAGACTTACAGAGAATAATTAAATAGGGAATTATTGAAAATTAATGAAAGTGTCAAGTTTGTATGGCTTGAATGTGAGAAGTTTAAAAGACAGAAAGAGTCACAACATATAAAATGTAAGAAAGTCTAAAGTTACTAAGTATAATGTAACTGCATCTGAATGGTTATTGAGAACATAGAGTAAAATTATTATAGAAGGTTGCACCATCTAGTACCTATGGTGTTATCACAAATGCCGCAAGTTTTAAAAATTATATCTTATAACTACGATTTGAAAAAAATAGGAAAACAGAGCAGCTGTTACTAGTAGAGTAAAATGTTATGGAGATGAAGTTATATAAAATTCAAAGATACAAATGAAATAAAAAAAAAAGCTGTAGATGTTAAATGGGGATGTGATTCTTCAGTTTCTCCCAGCGTATTTGTTTCAGTCTGAAGTTGTCGAGACGTTTCTGTGGATTTTGTGAAACATCTCAACAACTTCAGATTGAAAGACGCTGATATCCTAGTGATCTTCATCGTGGTTTCACTATTCACCAGGGTGCCTTTACGGGTGTCAGTCGAGCTTATTGGGCAGAAATTTGGCGAGAAGACCACTGAACTCTTTAGGCATGTCTTGACATCAATATATTTTCTGTTTAATGGGGAATACTATGAGCAAATGGAGGGAGTTGCAATGTGCACCCCACTCTCGCCGGTGGTCACGAATTTGTGCATGGACTACTTTGAGGAGGAATCCTTGGTGTCATCCAATTGGAAACCTACTTGTTTCTTCCGTTATGTCGATGATACCTTTGTCATCTGGCCCCATGGTAGGGACAAGCTCCTGGATTTCCTTACACACCTAAACTCCATACATCCAAACATCAAATTCACTACGGACACCGAAGCAGAATGAAGATTAACATTCTTGTACGTCATGTCCAAGAGAAGAGCTGATTGCACCCTGAGTCACGGTGTGTAGAAAACGCACACTGACCTGTACTTGCATCCATACAGCTGCCACCAGACTTCTCAGAGGAATGGAGTACGAAAAACATTAGTACACAGGGCGCGCAGCATCTCAGACGCAGAGAATCTGCCCCAGGAATTGGAAAAAACTGTGTTCCGAAAAAACTGGTACTCGGAATGGCAGATTAGACACGCTCTCCATCCCACCAACCTGGGCACAATCTGTGGAGATGGATGAAGTCATGGAAAAAGAGATAGCCACTGCCTTTATTCCGTACAATGCTGCACTATCGGGGAAAATCGGCCGTATATTAAAGAAACACCAAGTTTAAACCATCTTTTGCCCTCCCAATAAAACACGGGCATTACTGGGAAGTGTGAAAGATGACCTCGGTTTGAGGAAGGCTGACATATACCAAATTCCCTGTGAGTGTGCGACGACTTATATCAGACGAGACAGTACGCACCATCGAAGATCATTGCCAAGAACATCAAAGGCACACTCGGTGGTAGCAGAGCACTGTTTGTCCGAGAAACATGAGATGGATTATGAGCGTACCGAGACCCTGGCTCAGACCTCTAAATATTGGGACAGCATTATAAGGGAGGCTATCAAAATTCGCACCAGGGAAGATCTTATCAACTAAGATTGCGGCTACAATCTCAGCAAGGCTTGGGACCCGGCACTGAATGTAATTAAGAAGACTCTCAGCAAGAAGTATGAACTGGTGACCAGGGCAGATGTAGCAAGCACATCGATGCTACAACAGATTCCGGCGCACACGTCTCTGCGACTGCCGGCGCACGGGCGCGGCCGGCGAAGAGAGCAACCCGCGGGGGGAGGGGATTTAAATTGGCCACCCGCCCTCAGGAGCTCAGTTTGTCAGTGCACCTGACGATGACAACATGTCTGATAGCCAAAATATTGTGCCCGTTGGACACTATGAACCAGCAGTATACCCGTGGACTGTTTGAGCATTAAATGTGGATGTCTCTTCTGTTAAGGTAATGTTGTGTGTTTATACAGAAGCAGTATACTTAATGACTGCTGTTATCATTGTAGTAAGAAAAACAGCATGACAGCTAGGAAAGAAAAAACAGAAAATTTTATTTCTGTGCTCTTAAATAAGGATAGTATTATTTTTTATGCAAGGAATTAACTGCAACTGTTAAACTCTACTTATTTACAAAAATTAATATATGGATCTACCACAAAATCATTATTTGTCTAAGGGGAGGAATATGTAGTGTTACATATCAGTCCAAAAGAGCAACGTGGAACCCCACAATTGCCTTGCCGATAAATGATAGTTGTGAATGATAAAATGTTATGACAAATTATTTTATAGGAAAGCATGACTTTTGTGTTAAGTTATCACTTATTTTCATGAGATGAGTCAGGTCAGTGGCTACTCATGTTCTCAGGATGAGACAGCGATTGAGTACCTTTGCAATAGGAAGTACCTATTGACGTGAAGTGTAAACACCGTGTACTGCCAGCCCAGGCTGTGATAGTGGATCAGCCCACCAATGAAAGCCAAAACCAAACAATCCTGGGATCAGAGAAGTCATATTTATTTATGACAATTATATTATGCTAAATTCTTGTCTTTCACCGGACACAGCATAATTCCCTGATGAAATCCATAAACTGACACATCTATGGTCGACTAAAGTTGTGCAGAAAAATATTTAGTGTACACTGCTTGAGATAAAATCTAATATTCAGAATTAACCAACGACTGCATTACATTCTCGTGAACTAAATATAACTGGCCAGACCATTCTGTGCTCATCAACTCATCATCATTGTCAGATAAAACATTTATCATCACTTGAACCATGGACCTAGCTGCAGTGGGGAGGTATGCATGCCTCAATGACACAAATAGCAAAACTTTAGGTGCAGCTCCATAAGAGGGGTGTTTGTGGAGAGGCAAAACTAAGATATGATTCCAGAGGAAAAGCAGCACCTTTTCCATTTCTTACATGAGCAACAGTCTGGGTGACTGACTTGGCCTTGTAACACTAACCAACATGACCTTGCAGTGTTGGTACTGCATATTAGCTGGAAGCAAGGGGAAACCACAGGCACTATATTTCTTGAGAACATGCTATTCTACCACATGGTTTAATGATAATACCATCTCCTTGGCTACAATATTTCTTAAGTAAAAAATAGACCCCATTAGAATCTCTGGGAGGGGCCTACTGGGGCAAGTCCTCATATGAAAAATCAAATCTGGAGTTCTATGGGTTCGAAGTGGAATGTTAGATCCCTTATCATGTTGGTAAGTTACAAAACTTGAAAGGAGAAATATATAGGTTAAAGCTAGATACAGTGGGAGTAAATGAAGTGTGGTTGCACAAAGAACAGGACTGCTGGTCAGAAGAGTACATGGTAATCAACACAAAAAAAGTGTGAGGGCAGAAGTAAAACTGGAGTAGGTCTAATGATGAGAACAAAAATAGGAATACAGATGAACTACTACACGCAGCATAGTGTACAGATTATAATGGTCAAAACAGACACAAAAAATCACAGTTCAACAAAGTAGTGAAGTATACATGCTTAATATGCCTAACAGCTCCACAATTATAGATATTCAGAAAATATATGATGAGATAAAGGAAATTATTCAGTATGTTAATGGGAGGGAAAATTTAGTTTTGATTGAGACTGCATTCAAAAGTGAGAAAAGGAAGAGAAGGAAAATAATAGAAAACAACATGAACTGCAGAAAAGAAAAATAAAGAGGGAGTGACCTGGTAGAATTTTGCACAGACGACAATTTAATTATTGGATATACCTGTTTTAAGTCTCATTAAAGGAGGCTGTAGACAATGGAAGGCTTTAGACAGACTATGTAACAGTAAAACAGGTCCTTAAAACCATCTTTTAAATTTCATAATGTTTCCCGGCCGTAATTTATTAGTTACACTAAATCTGAAGAAACTGCAAAAACCAATCAAAGTAGTAGAATTTCTTGAGAGTTTCTGAGGAAGCACTTCATAATAATTAATTGAAACACGGGTAAGGAATAAAATATAAAACGAATTGGTAATTCTTGGAGGCAAAATAGTGAACACACCAGAGGAACAACAGAGCAACAAGAAAGGTCTAGTAGAAGTCCTTAGATAACATGCAAAATATTAAATTTGACTGGAGAAATGAGGGAACATAAAATGCAGCAACTAAAGTAGGCAGAAACAAATACAGATGCCTAAACAATGAAGATTTTCAGAAAGTGCAAGTGGCACAGCAGGCATGGCTAGAGGAGAAAAGCAAAATTGTAGAATCATTCATTATATGGGTATAACAGATACATCAATGAAAATAAAAACCTCCCTCAAGTGGCAATGGAGGCAAGTGGTACAAACATTAAGAGCACAACTGTCAAGCGACATGGCTGAAAGTTGGCTGGAATGTACAACTTACGGAAAGGCATTACAGAAAGGGAAGAAGAAACTGGTATGATGAGATGGGGGATGCAATACTGGCAGAAAACTTGATATTGCACTAAACAACCTAAGCTCAAACAAGGCACATGAACTGTATGGAATTTATTCAGAATTTTTACGTGCCTTGGGAGACCCAATCATGATAAAACAGTTCAATTTATAGGTACAGACAAAATGGCATCGGACTTCAAGAATGTAATAATCCCCAAGGCAGATACTAACAAGTGTAAGTTTTATTGAACCACCAGTTTAATAACTTGCTTGCAAAATGCTAGTGTGAATTATCTACAGAAGAATGGAAATAGTAGTAGAGGCTGACCTGAAAAGGGTGAATTTTGGTTCCAGATGAATATAGGGTTAGGTGAGGCAATACTGGCCTTCTCATTAAGTTAGAAAATGGACTGAAGTGGTCAAACTGGCATTAACTGCATTTTTGTTATAGACAAACTTTTAACAAGGTTGACTGGAACCCACTCTTTGAAGTTATAAAGTAATTAGACATAAAATAAAGGTAGTGAAAGTTTTTTTAAGACTTGTACAGAAACAAGATTGCAGCTATAAGAGTTGAAGGACATGAAAGGGAGACAGAAACTGACAAATGAATGAGACAAGCTGGCAGCCTACCCTACATGTCATTCAATATGTACAAAGTGCAAGCAATAAAGGACACTAAGGTGAAATTTGGGAAATTAATTTAAGTTCAGGGAGAAAAATAAAAACTTTAAGGGCCACCTATGACATTATAGTTCTGCAAGATAAACATAAATGAAAGTGAAACAAGGGTAATGGAGTGTAATCAGATTACATGTGTTGCTAGGAAGATTAAATTATAATGTTATGGAAAATAAAACAAAGGTAGACATCAACAACTTCAAGCCCTCTCTCAGTACTATGAGACTTAAAAATCAATATATGAGGGCTGGAACTTAAATAGTGCCAACTATTTATTCACCACCGATACAAAAGAGTTACATGTTTGCACCTGTTACTGTCCTTCATAGTAGTCACCAGCATTGTGTAGAATCCATTGTCAGTGATGTGGAAAGGTAACTATAATGTACAAAAGTACTGTATGTGTGAAGCCCTGGTCCGGTGTAAAAGAGCACCTGATGGCCCAAATCAGATTTGCTTAAATAAATAAAAAAAATGAAATATATTTCAGCAATACATTTGTTAATGGATCAGTTTGGTGATTTGGGAGCTGTTTTCATAATTTAATTCACTAAAGGACAGATGGTATTAAAAGTTACTACCTGTGCCATTTATTGTGCATGAGAAACTTCTAAAAAAATATTCATTGCTACCACTTCTGCTTTGTCATTGAGCATGTTCTGCTCATGTTTTAATTTCACGTTCTTGATTGAGGTATAGTTTGTAGCCATTGTTTAATTTATGATGTATCAGTAAATTATTATCTTTGTTGTCGAAAGACTTTCCTATGTTATTAGTGAGAGTAGCTATGACAGATTTGCTAGGAGTTTGTACCTAAATGCATTTGTGTGTTCCTGAAACCTAGTTTGGTATCTTTGTCCATTCTGACTCACATTCTACACTGGGCCCTTTGTGTTGTAGATCCCCATTTGGAAAATTTGTCTTTGTTAAATTTTATGTTGTGTAGCAGCCTACTACATAAATTACTGCAAAAATTATTTCACAGTATCATGCCATGTTTACAAGACATTAAGTTCTACAAACAAAATGTGAATGACACATTGACAATAAAAGAGAGGGAAAGCAAGCAAGAAGTAGAGGCACTAATTCAAGGATTCAATAGAGTGCAGGTGAACTTTCAGTTTACATATGAATATGAATGTCAGCATTCAATAAACTTTCTTGATGTTGCCATTCTCAGGAAAAAAGTGGACATATTATTGTTATTGCCACCCTCACACACACAGAACAGTACGCATTCTCTACTTTGGTGACATTTCACACAAAATTGTCAACTGAGATCATATAATGTAAATTTTGGGGGGAAATTTAAGTGTGTATCAAAAGGAAGGCTAATGTGAAATGGAGGTAGCACATCTGTCACAACAGACAAGAGACTCAAATCCAATGAGATAGAAACTGAAGCTGCATGTGAGACCGTTTGGATAGAACTCACTATCAGGGGCGGGAGTAAAATTGAAATTGGATCCTCCTGCTGCCCACCAGATGCGTCTCCTAATGTAACCATAAACTTTACAGAAGATCTCATTTGATTTGTGTATGAGTTCCTGAATTACACTGTAAGCATCAGTGAATCCTTTAAACAACCAACAATCAACTGGTAAAATTACAGTTTTGTTAATGGTGGGCATAATAAGCCATCCTGTGAAACATTACTAAATGCCTTCTCTGAAAACCACCTGGAACAGATAGTTCGTAACCCCACACATGATGCAAATATATTTGATTTAATGGCAACAAACAGACCTGACCTCGCTGAGGATGTCACATCAAAACTGGAATCAGTGATCATGAGATGGTTGTGGAATCAAAGTACAAAGAGCAACTAAAACAAGCAGGAAGATATATATGCTCAGTGAACTAGACGAAAAATCAGAAGTTTCATATCTCAATGAGGAACTTGAAACATTCAGCACAAGGCAGGAGCACACACAGGAACTAACAGCTAGTTAGATATGTACCCAGTAGAACAGCTTGCATAATAGGTGTAAAACAAAGCACAGGACTACTGATAAACAGATGCTGAATGAAACATATTTGGCTGTCAAGAGAGCATTGCATGAAGCCTTCAGTGACTACCATAGCAGGATACTGTCAAATGATATTTCACAAAACCCACACAAGTTCTGGTCATATTTTGTTTTAAAATACTCATTTCGAATTTAGAAACGAAAACTCAGGAGAATTGCCCCAATTTAATCCTTGAACTACTGAAAATATGAGTGAAATCAGTATTAGTGTCACTGATGTTGAGAAATAGCAAAAATTGTTAAAATCGAACAAAGTTCCACGGGCTGATAAAATCCCTATCAAATTCTATATTGAATTTATGGACAGATTAGTCCCTCTTCTAAATATTATGTATCATAGATCCCTCAAAGAAAAAACTGTGCTAGTAGTTGGGAGAAAGGACAGGTTACACCCATCTACAAGAATAGTAGTCAAAGTGATCCACCACAATACCATCCAATATTCTTGACACTGATTTGTTGTAGAATCTTGGAACATGTTCTGAGCTCCAACAAAATGAGGTATCTTGAACAGAATGACCTCCTCCATGCCAACCAGCATGAATTCCGATATCATCAATCCTGTGGATCCAACTTGCACTTTTCCCACGCATCGTACTATACACTTTGGATCAAAGCAGTCAAATAGATGCAGCATTTCTTTATTTTCAAAACGCATTTGATTCAGTGTCACACCTTTGTTTATTGTCAAAAGTTCTACCGTACTGTGTATCAAGTGAAATTTGTGGTTGGGTTGAGGTTTTTTTTTTTTTTATTATGGAGGACACAGCATGTTATCCTGGATGGAGTGTCATCATCAGATGTAAAAGTCACTTCGTGTGTGCCCTAGGGAATTGTGTTGGGACTCTTGCTGTTGATTGTGTATATTGATGACCTTGCAGACAATATTAACAGTAACCTCAGACTTTTTGCAGATGATGGGGTTATCTATAATGAAGTACTATCTGACAAAAGCTACATAAATATTCATTCAGATCTTGATATGATTTTGAAGTGGTGCAAAGATTGGCAACTTGCCTTAAATGTTCAGAAATGATAAAATTTTGCATTTCACAAAAAAAAAAAAAAAAAAAAAAAAAAATATGTAATATTCTATGACTAAACAGTTGCAGTTTGCATACTGTAATGTAATAAAATAAATTTTTTTATTATTTTGTAACTGTTAGTGTAATGTAATAAAATAAAATATGAGCTGTGACTTATATAAAAAAGAAACACACATTACTGCAATGGCTCAGCATAAAAGAGAAATAACTAATGTAGGAATATTATTAACAGTGTAATATGTTGTTTAATTTAGCCCGACGTGTATAAGCACTCCGTAACTAGCTCAGTTCTCAGGGTAGTTATGTAATCGTCGATAATTGTCCTTTTCTTATATCCCAACACTGCGAATGTGGTTATTGCACCAGAGAATATTTGCCAAGTCTGTTCAATGAACACTACTGTAATCCATAACTTATCGTGTTTCGTCTCGGTTCCCCAATATAAGATAACAAGAGTAGCATCTACAAATGAAATCGTATAATGGATCTAGAATCCTGTGACCAGACCTTTTCTGCCTGGGATGTTATCTTGTGATATAAAGAAAATCTGTAAACAAAATTGTTAAATTATTAGTAGCTACGTCCGGTCTCCTGGGATCTGAAATAAAGTTAATTGTCCTAACCAACAGCACGACTCGTAGATGAGCTAAAAGAAAAATGTTAAAGATTTTTCTAAGATGGTGCCTAACAATGAAAATTCTTTGTTAAGGCCTATGTCTACTTAAGGCAGTCTAGGTACCAGACTCACAACAGACTGACCACATACACAAATTCTTTTCACAAAATAACCATTATATTTTTCGGGTTTTAAGTACAACATACATTATAAGCTGCTACAGCAAGATGAGCTTTACACAAGAATGTCCTCTTAGGTCTGAATCCAAGAAGTTAAGATAAGCGAAAGACAGAGGAAAGATAGTTCATGCATAGAAGTGCAAGAGTCCATGGAATAACATGTACATTGTACTATCTCTTCTTCTTTGGCATACTTGTCGATTATTTATAAAATTTATCGTAATATTTAGTTTACATTTTTTAAACCCACGTCCACCCAGGAGAAACAGTACAATACCACAGTCCAACATGGCCCATGTTAGGTTATTCCTTTTAACTGCTTAATGAGATTTTAAAAAATTCTTGCTGGTGTTCATTAAACTATGTGTACTATTAACTTATGTCTTTCCATAATCAAATCTATTTTAGGACATGCAGGTTGAGGTGGAGTTGAGTGTGGGTGTGGGCCTGGGCATGGTGCTGGTGGTGATAATGTGATCCCTCAAGTTTTCTTGGTGTGATTGATTAATGGTGTATCTCTGAGTGTTCAGCCGAGTTCATCTTTCTATTTTTGCACAATATTTCAACAACCTACACAGTCATCTTCTTCATGTGTGGTGAGTTGTGCTGTTATTGTACTCACCTGATTGGTTGGCGCTCATGTGGTGCTTACTCATACCAATGTAAATCACAGCTCCTGAAGAAGGCTAGAGGGTCAGCCATCAAAATATTGTGTGAAAATGGCTGAATGCCAAGAAGCACACCATTGTTGGTGAAGGCAATATTGGTGGCAATAGCATGGACAGAAATAATAAGCAGCATACATATCTCAATAAACTATTAAAAACATTTCAGAACTGAAACAGGTAGACACTTGAAAAAACTAGAAAATGGGAAACTGACCTTTTCCCGAATGCAGTTCTTGTATGATCCATTATAGATAACAAGGAACCTCTTTCATCACCACTACTGCTTGCAAAAACCTCCAAATTCTGAAGGGCTGATGCACTCAACTGCAAGTGCTTTTCCAGTGATGTAAAACTTGTTAACCTATACAAATGACACAAATACTGTCTTAACAATATTTCATATCTCCACGCTCACAGTTGTAAACATTATATTAGTAATGTTTATGTTCAAAACAGCTTTTTTCAAAAAGTAATAACCCAAGGTGAAAAAAGTATGACAAATCACCAAAGCCATACAGAAATAAAACAAGCTTTAACTTTTTTTAAAGTGTGAAACGATCATCTTTCATTAACTAAAGCAGAAACCAGAGAACTTAGAAAGACAAAATTAGTGAGTTTAGTGAGTCTAGAAACACACAGGAGAAAAATACGTTAATTGTGAAGAATTATATGATATGAGCATGAAAGAATGTCTCTGGAGACCAACACAATCTTTTAAACATAAAGGAAGACATTGACGAATTGATGCCATTTGTTAGATGATGGTTGGAGAGGGCGAGAGGAAAGTGGATGGTGGGGGGAAGGGGGGTGGGGGGGATGGAAAGGATAGAGCTGTTTGCAATGCAGTAAATTCCACCACCCATCAATTATGAAAAACTGTCACGATGCACTAAATTACGACAGTGAGAATCATTAATAAAAATGGCAAACTGCCATTCAGAACACAATGACCTCCCCTTGCCAGCACTTTAAGGATGAGGCCTGACACTTCACAAAACTTCAAAACCTGTGTAACACTGGAGTTGGCGTCAGTGAGAATGAAGGGTAAATCTCCAGCCAAACTGAGAGTTGCCCTTATAACAGTATGCAAAAACCACATAGAAAAAAAAAAAACGTTGTACCAAAATTGGCATACCACAAACTTTACAGTGTGGTGAAACCTCCCACTAGAGGAGGAAACCATGTCTCACTAGGAAATTTCCAATGCACAGTTTGCTGAATGATGCTTCCTTCCATCAGTGTGGTTAGCGTGAAATCTGCCATGCCTGTTCGGTCAATTTGAGGGACTGCAGCTTGTTGTCCACTACTTCCAGCCAGCAAAAACAATCCCCCTTGCCTCAGTGTTGGATCTGCTGTAAGGTGGCATGGGTTATATGAATCAAATGGTCTTCTGGATAAATGTGATGGACTGCTTGTAGTACACTGTGTGAGCCAGAGCAGATGAGAAACCTTTGAATCCACTTCAGGGCTGTTATGATTCCACATAATTCCACATCTTAATTTGTAAAGTGTTTTGGAAAGCATGCATGGAAATCACTGTTGAGGAAAAAATCTGAAGAACATAGAGCTTTCCCTTGCTGCAAGCCATCTGCATATACAGTGATAAAACTGTAGTATGTGCTTAAAACTGAACTTAATAAATTAGTAAAAATGTTATCTGGAATACAAAGGAATATCCAGGACAGACTGTAACAATATTAGGAAAGTTGGTACTCACCATATAGTGGAGATGCTGAGTTGCCGATAATCACAACAAAAAGACTGTCAAAAAATTAAGATTGAGGCTAGTAAGGCGTGCGCACACACACACACACACACACACACACACACACACACACACACACACACACGACTGCAATCTAAGGTAACTGAAGCCACACTGCGACTCAGCATCTCCACTGTATCGTGAGTAGCAACTTTCCATTTGATATTACTGTTATAATCTGGAGTACAAGTTTTCTTGTAGAGCATCAAGCCTTAAATCACTTTGGTCTCTGAATACAGTAAGGCAACAATTTGTTCCATCCCTGGCTGTATATTCAGAGGTCTCATATAACAAGATCTGTGAAATACTCATTAAAATGTATTGCAAATGGCTTGGCCACATGAGGCTGATTCCTTAACAGCTGCTCAAAAGTTGGGGTGGACTACTGCAATCAAAGCTAATGACTAAGATAATGCTAAGCTTTTCAGAGCCTTTCGAGCCTGAAGTAATGCCAGTGAATCTAGAGTGATGGTTCATCAGCCTCTGCACACAGCCTCTGAACTTAGATGGTCCATAGGCTGCTGATGATAACTGAATGCCCTAATATTGGACAGTGCAATTGTTACGTCTGGTATGATTCTTGTCTGGTTTCCATAATGGAATTAGTATTGCCTCCTTCCAAGTGGTGGAGTACTATCCATCAAACCAGATCTGACTGAGCTTGCCTTTGGCTGCAGGGCACAGATGACACAGTGTAGCATAATGAGTCTGATCCAATGCTGGAGCAGTATTTCTGGTTGCAGACAGAGCTGATTTCAGTTCTCACAAGGACAATGGGTGATTGTGGACCTCCTCACTACACAAGAAGAAGCGCAGATGCCCCATCTCCATAGCCCTATGGAACATCTCAGTGACAGTAAAAAAGTGTTCAGTTAAAATGTGAGTTATGTCTTTAGGCATGGGCACCACGACTCCATTTCTCAACAAGGTGGTAAGGGGATGTGTAATTCCCTTGTCTGAAATCCACCTTACTGATTCCAAAACTCATGCAGTGCATGCAGAGTGATTAATGGAAGTTGCAAATTCCTTCCAGGAGCTCCTCTTCTGTTCTTTTACCATTTGCCTTGCTAATGTTCTCATAGACCCTTCCTTCATCATGTCTCTCCACTGAGGCCTGTCTGGTTTGAGTGGCCCTGCCACCTCTATGTTACTGCTGGCATAGCCTTCAGCATCATTGAGGCACATAAACCCTCCCAGCTGGCACTGAAGACGCCTACAATAACTGCAGTGCCCCTCACCCCCCAATTGAGAAGTGTAAAATTTAAACATACGTGTTGACTGAATGAAAGAGAGAAACAAAAATTAGATACAGGGAACAATTGTATTGTTTAGCTGAAAAGGGATAGGTGGAAATGAAACAGACTGATTAAACAACAGCACAAAGCTCAATCTTATAAAAAATCCTGTGCATGGCTATCAAACTTAACATTTTTGCACATTGTGTCAGAATGTTTGAGAGATTTGATTCAAAGTGTTAAATGGCTTTCACATATTTATTGCAATTATAAAGAAAGAAAATATTTTCTTATTGTTTATCTAATCACCAACACTACTCTGCTTTAATAATCTTCAGCAAGGATATTCACTTTTTCTGGTTTTCATCTTCAAGTTGTTCCAACTTTGTTCCTTGAATTTACACTTCCCCCAAAAAATAAAAGACAGTTTTATTTGAAAACAACATGCTGTCAATTTTGTTTGTGTGTGTAAGTGTGTGTGGCTCATTTTACGTCTGCATTAAATTCTTTAAGCAACTATGTCTGCAAAGACAAGTTGTTATTTGTTTAGTTACGTATGAAATACAGATAAACAAAGATGATACATCCCACTTTCAAAGAATGCCTTTTAATAATTAATTGCTACAAAAATAAAAAATACATAAATATCACTTTATTTTGTTCTAATTGCTGTGCTGACAAACAATGGAGTCCTACCTTGCAGCACTCATTCCATCCTGAAGTTTAAATTGTGCCAGATGCTGCCACAATGCACCCAGAGCCCTGATCACTATTGGTGTTAATTCATTCAAAGTCAACACTGGTTCAGAATAGCCTATTGGTTTGTCATTTGGGCTGCTCAGAAATACGGCAACAACAGCCAATGCTTTTGAAAACTCATATTCTTCATCTGAGAGTCGTTCCAGACATGCTCCGCTATCGGAAATCAGAAAACAGTGTTTTAAATGAAAACTGTAAACAGCAATCATGATTAAATAACAGCATGAGAAGGTTTACTTTCAGCGTTAACAGAAATGTTATGATGATCTGTTTATCAGAAATTAAAAACTTATGCCAAATGAAAGAAATGTGCATGAGGCTTTAACCATATACTTCATGAGTAGTGGCTATATATTTTTGCAGCAGTTTCAATAATCAATTGTATTAATACTTCATACATAGTTGTATGTGGCAGCACCATATATCTTCAACATAGATTTAGATATTTTCTATGTTTCTGGCTCAAATGCGTCAGTAAACAACTACCTATGTTTTAATAAAGTTTCGGTGCTTGTGCTGAGTGTTTCTTGGCTCAGTATTTCTGCAGGATTTAGATGAGCTAATCTTTTTTCGAGTTCTTCTCTTGTTTTCAGGTCATCAAATGAGTCATATATAGCTTCACCAGTGCTGGGATCAAATGTCTGCAACCATAAAAGAAGAAAAATTAATCATGTTAAAAATTACTTTGAATCAGACGAGACATGACTAGAAAACAGAAGCAGTTGAACAATGGAAACTCCAGGTAGGAATATCAACAATGCTGGAAAAGAGAGACTGTTATTACCATAAAGAAGACACGTCACATGCAGACAGGCACAAGCAAAAGGCACAATTAAAAGACACTCACATATGTGAGTCCGCAGCTTTACATGCCTTCTTTACAATAAGTAGCAATCTACCTTCTCCTACAGTGCTGAAAACAGAAGTAAGTTACTCAAATAATGCTGTTATCAGCCCAATTAACATGGTAGTTATATGAAAGGACAGTAATTTTTTACAGTTATGTCACACTCCATTACTGTCACTCTCTCTCTTATAATAGTTAAGAAATAATTTACACTGTGATACCTCTGTTCTATCATACATGTGTTTATTTTAATGAACTACACTAACTAAACTAACATGCTTGGTCAAAATAAAAACAATAGTAAGTCATATCAACATGTTACAAGAATGGTAGTTGGTAGGAATTATGACAGGTTCCTGGAATGAGACCAGAAGGGAGACAGAGACAGAGATGAATCATTGGAGTGAAATAACATTTGAAGAGGAGAGGAGAAGAGTGGGACAGTGTGGAGAGGGTAAAGTGGTGGTTGAATAGGAAGAGATGGAGAGGCTTTTGTTCCAAACAGACTCAGCCAGGGGCTGGAAATTGAAGAAGAAGAAGAAAAAGAAGAAGAGGTTGTTGTTGTTGTTGTTGTTGTTGTTGTTGATGATGATGATGATGATGATGATGATTAATCAAAATTAAATAATGGGAGGAGTAAAGGTAAACCCTCCTCATATAGTTGAGGTGCTGAGTTGTCCACAGGCACATAAACAAGACATATAATGTTGCTAGCTTTCAGACAAATCCTGCTTCAGAGCTAATACAACCCAAACACTCACACACACACACACACACACACACACACACACACACTTGCACAGCTACATTTTTCCAGTTAACAGCACTGTGCTGGCACTGCAGCTCACCTTGGGTGAGGGTCGTGTTGGGTGGAGTGGACAAGGAGGAAAGGAAGTGAGAAGTAGGAGGAAGGGTTGTGGAAAGATGGGTGACAGCAGGGTGGGAGAAGTGGCAGGCACACCGGACAAATGTGGCACAAGTGAGATTGTTCTAGCTATAAGAAGGTATAAGTGTGCACATTGCACAATGATAGGGAGGAGCAGACTAGGAGGGGAAGAGAGATACTGCAAAGACAGGGAGTAAGTGTGGGATGAGTAAAGTTAGGCTAGAGCAGGGGCTACTGGAGATTGTGGTCAGAAGGACTGTGCAATTAACGAACATTTTGCAAGGACAGTCCCCGTCTAGGTAATTAAAAGAAACTGATGTAGGGGGAAAGAATCCAGGTGACACAGACTGCGAAGCAGCTCCTGAAATCAAACACTGCATTCAGCGGCATGTTCCATCACTGTGTGTTCAACTCTCTTCTTTGACATGGTTTAGCGGTGGCCATTCATTTGGGTAGGTGGCTGGTTGATGGTCATGCTCACTTAAAAGACTGTGAAAAAGTTACAGCAGAGCAGGTATGTTATACGACTGCTTTCATAGGTGGCTCTGCCTCCTACAGGATAGGATATGCCTGTTAGGTTCTGCCAGTGACAAGCTTTTCCATCCCTCCCAAAGTGGTATGCCACTGTCCATTCTACCAACTCCAGAACCTTCCAATGTATCTGATTCAAACCTTCCACTCAACTTGGAACCAGGGGATTTCAAGATGTTGCAGGGACAATGATGTAGACTGTGAACTTCAGTGAATTCCATGAACAAGACTGGCCCTCCCAAACTTCTCTGCCAGTCACTACAATGATCAGCGCATGACCTTAGGGCCTTGTTGGCAGGCATTGTTTGTTCCAATGTTTGTACAGTTTGCAGCTAGTTACAATCGATTCCTGCAATGACTGCCACAACATCCTGTCCAACAAGCTGAATGAAACATTCAGGCATACATACTGAGCACTGAAGGTGATTTTCTTATACCCCGCTATCATTTCTCAAAGGTTTATTATTTATTGTACTTATGCTATACCAATATTGACCTATTCATTTGCAGTAGTGAAATGGAGTAATACAGAAATAGAAGCACTCAATACACATACACAATCACAATGCCACAAATACAGAATACATCACATACATTCAGCAACAGAAAGATTCACATTAAGCAGAAAGGAAGGAAGAAGGGGATTTATTGACATAAAAAACCTACATTATGGACAGATAGACAATTTAAAAAAATTCTTTATAGAACGAGCAGAAACTAGCAAAATACATTAAGTATTATTATTATTATTATTATTATTATTATTATTATTATTATTATTCACCATGTGTTAGGACTGTCAACAATTAATAGCTTGCTCTCTACCATTTTGCATTTTCTTCCTCTCAAGAGATGAAGTATATTGTGCCAGTTCAGTTACAATTTCAGTCACAAGAGGCAGTAATTTAAGCTTGTTGGAAGGAGAATGAATTTAGTACCTTGAGTTTTCTCTGGTCTCTGGCTCCTTTTGTACAAGGCCCTTGACCTACTACTATCTCCCCACTCACAATAAAGAGGACAAGTACAGACCCGGTGCCGTATTTCACACAGGGCAAACAGTATCCACAGGAGAAGATAGTACTCGAGATATATTTGGCACCTCTGATGATACCTTCTACACTAGAGGACCAAAGATGAATGCTGCACTATCAGTTAATCCTTCTCAAAACAGCAAAAATCAAGGATCATTAACTAAGCATGTTATCAGGCTTAGGAGGATAAAATCTAAAGATTTTGCTGTAAACATCTGTTTTAATGCACACTGAGAAAGTTACAAGGCACAACTCATTTTATATTGTGATGAGTAATTAACAGCATAAAATGGGGTTTGGTCATATGACAGTGTAGGGTTAAGTGGTTGGGTAAAATTAAGTATCAGGTAAATGAGGAAATATATTTACACGTAGAGAAAGTTGCAAAGCATATCTTCAGTGGTGATTGTAATATGTCATTCTTTTACATTGATGTAACACTAGTAACCCAACCCAGACTTTAACAGTTAGCACTAAGTGTCCACGGCTTGATGACTTGTTTATAATATGTCCTGATATACACAAACTTTTTTCATGAATCAGACTACCTGTCAGTGAAAACCATATGAAACTATCTATAGAAGTCCCACAGACAAACACAAACATACACACAAAATTCAAGCTTTCGCAACCAACGGTTGCTTCATCAGGAAAGAGGGAAGGAGAGGGAAAGACGAAAGGATGTGGGTTTTAAGGGGAGGGTAAGGAGTCATTCCAATCCCGGGAGTGGAAAGACTTACCTTAGGGGGAGGGGGGGGGGGGGCAAAGGACAGGTACACACACACACACACACACACACACACACACACACACACACACACACACACACGTGTGTGTGTGTGTGTGTGTGTGTGTGTGTGTGTGTGTGTGTGTGTGTGCGCGAGTGTGCGTGTGCGTGTGCGTGTGTGTGGGCACACGCGCACGCGAGTGTATACCTGTCCTTTTTTTCCCTTGAAGTAAGTCTTTCCGCTCCCGGGATTGGAATGACTCCTTACCCTCTCCCTTAAAACTCACATCCTTTCACCTTTCCCTCTCCTTCCCTCTTTCCTGATGAAGCAACCACATTGGTTGCGAAAGCTTGAATTTTGTGTGTATGTTTGTGTTTGTTTGTGTGTCTATCAACATGCCAGCGCTTTCATTTGGTAAGTTACATCATCTTTGTTTTTAGATATATTTTTCCCACGTGGAATGTTTCCCTCTATTATATTCATATCTATAGTAGTCCCTGAGATAAGCCACAACATACAGACAAAAAATGCTGTGGGGGATGTTAATTATAACATGTATAGAAGACGCATGAAACCTGCTATGAAGGAAAATCTTCTAGAATGTGAACCAATTTACTAATATAAGCTATGCAGCTCATAGATAACCCACTGTGTTGACTTGCTAAAAGCTTTGGAAATTCTTAGTGTGATATGTAAATGGATTTTTCAAGCAGTGATCTATATCAAGAAAAAAGATGACCACAATCCAAAACACAACAACATGTGAACATGAGACCAAACATTATTTACATCACAACAGGAAAAACAAAGTTAGAACCAAAAGTAATTTCCTATATAGGAAATAAAATTATAAATTTGACATCCATGAGAGATCGAAGATAAAAATGAATTTCATGCATTTACAAAAGACATAAAAACCCATATACTGATTAGAGTTATTATGCCCTTAAAGTTTCTAAAAATTAAATGTAAGTTACTCATAACAATGTTCCTCTATGACAATTAACACTTATGAACATAAGTCAATTTACAACAGAATGGTGACAAACTATACGGAGTATAGTGTATTTAAACT
The DNA here is from genome assembly GCF_023897955.1 of Schistocerca gregaria. NCBI lineage: Eukaryota > Metazoa > Arthropoda > Insecta > Orthoptera > Acrididae > Schistocerca > Schistocerca gregaria. The sequence goes on along the minus strand of NC_064922.1, from coordinate 416,345,002 downwards.
GTGTGTTCATTTTGCAATTGTGTATACTTGAACTGTATTTACTGTGGCATCAACCATACAAAATACATATATAATGGCCTAATTAATTAATTGGAAGTATGAACAAATTAAGTACTTTCTCCAAAAACATCATGTACCTGCATCCTTGAAAATTAAACACAACACATATGTGGAATAGTAATGAGAAGCTTCAAACATGAAACTGCAGACAGAATAATGATATTTCTGGTTTTAAGTTAAAATATGAATGAGAACCGCCAATAACAAAGTATGTCTCAAAACCGACTGACATCACTTACTTTATTAGTATAAAAAAAACAGGTACCACATATAAACAACACAAAAAATAATAATTTTTGGACATCAGTAACACCAATGTGTATGGCATTCCACAATGAAACAACAAAGCAATTACTTCATAAAAATTGCATACAGTAGTAAGGGAATTACAAACTTTTCTCTAAATTAGATGAATTTATTTAATAAACTTTTACTTTTACTACAAAACCAAGCTTACATTAACAAAACACTGGTTGAAGAGATTATTCCTGAAAACCAAAGACACAGTATGAATTCAAAAACAAATAGAAATCTCAATAACATCCAATATTATGGATGAATCTATAAATGAAATTACAATTTATATATTAGCATACTCACTGCAATTCCTATAGTTGTTTTATTTCCAGTGTTATCCTCACACAGAGAAAGAATGCACGAAGGCTTTCTCTCTCTCATCAAACAGTTTCCTTCAAAGGCCTGTGGATTTACATGTATGGACCATTAAGGTAAACAAGTACATGTGTTTAGTGTGAGTAAAGGTGTCAAGTCAATAAACTGCACATGTACTACAGTATACCAGTATCCATCATCATCTATTATAGCTACTATCAATAATGAGATTGACAAGCAAGTTATCCTTGCAAGAAATAGTGTAAAAATCAATGTAACACTCAATCATCTTTTCATTTAATGTAAAGTCTCCGCCAGTTGTCATAGGTATATTTCAGTTTATCAGCAAAAATGTAAACTGTGGTTCTCCTAAAGTTGGCACTGAGGTCACTTTGCAAAATATTGTGCAGGTTGAACACAGAGATGTTCCCATATCCCAAATTGATTCTTTTCTCATCAGTGTGAAGGGTCACTTTAATATGATTTTTATATTCAATTGAATAACTGTGTTTATAACAGTGGGCTGCACATATTTATATTAAAGTGTAAAAAGACCAAGCTGCCAAGAACCAGAAGGTTGGTTTGAACATCACAGTGCTTTCCCATATATGGTATTGACGTGTCTTGTCACAGAATAGAGGGGAGACAGGAGGTTTAAGGTCAATCTGCAATTTCCAAATGGTGAGGAGGAAATACATAAAGACAGATTCCCAATTAAGACTGGTCGATGACTTGGATCAGCATCTAACACTGTCACAGGGTATCTATGAGAAATGCAGATTTTGGGACTCGACAGGATGGTTGCAGCAGGAGACTCATGGAAGTCAGGAGTCTGATTAGCACTATTTACTTGTGATCAGACTAACTGCTGCACTGAAGGCTAATTCTAAACATCAGAAAAAGCAAAGGAGGCAACTGATTGCACAACACAAGTCAGTGTCTGAAGCCATTGGGGTGGATGCTAACAGAAGTAGTCAGCACTAACAGCACGTTAGCTACAAACTTGAGAGCAGAAATCCAAGTGACAAAAACAGACATGTCAGAGCTTACTGCGGCTGGCCACGAGTGACAAGGAGTTGGTACCCCAGTGATCTGACTGAGAACTCTCTCTGAAGAAAAAAAAAAAAAGATTTTAAAGACTCATGGAGGTGCATCATTTCTCCCTTCCTATAGTCGACCCATCAATCCACCAGCACTTAACAAGCTTTGGCCAATGTGGTGAGTCGTTCCACAGTTCCAGGATATCTCTAGCCAACCACATTTCGATTTGCCCCTACTCCTAGTCGGTAAGTAGAGATGCTTCTGGATTTTACGTTAACAAACTCCAAGCCTGGTATCAACAGCATTCAGCTGAAAGCTAAACATCACTGCCACTCCTATTACGGCCAGCAACAATAGTGTTTTACGTCACTTGGCCCCACCCTCTGCCCTTCTGTGGGTGGGGACTGCTGTAATAGCACTATAACCTGGGTAAACCCACTGATGTTACAGTTCTCAGGAGCTGACTCTGCTAAGACAGGTCTTTCCATGGCCATCTTCTATAGTGACAGCTTACAACAGCATCTGGGCAGTGGATGGAGTTACCATTAATTCTCTGAAGTGAAAATTCTCCCCTAGGACAACTGCCCAGAGTGTCTGCAATTTGCATGACTCTAGCATTACTGTTTATCTCCAGTAACCTAAATGCTACCGCTTTTGCCTGCTCTCTGCATTGTGTCTCTGATTTCCTATTTTGGAGTGCCCTTGATGTCTCCAAATAGCCCTCAGGGTAACAACATACATGTCATTATGTCATCAATATATGACATCTTAGTGGACGTGGTATGCTCTTGCCTTGATCCTATCTCTGAACTAACCAATTCACACAGGGTGGAGAGAGGGCTACATGTTAACAAGGTCTTCGGACAATAGTGCAACCTGTCATCTTTCACATTAACAAATTATTGTCGAACATGAAATAATGAGTAATAAGTAATAGAAAAAATTCTAGGAATTTTGTATCTGAAATCCTAAATTTATCTTTTGAATTATATTGAAACTGACTGTACATGTCTATAACAATCATCTACAACAAAATTTATCTCCAAAATGAAACTGCAATAATAGATAAAAAAAACTTTTCTAATTGGCAATGAGAGAGGCACAGCGTGTCCTTCACCTGGAAAAGCAGAGAAATGAAATGGGAACAACATAATGATTCAGGAATTAATAGAAAAGACACACAGTACACTGGGTCAAAGGTGACAGAGGAAGATAGCAACAGACACAAAAGAGACCCAGAACTACAAGTAAGGTATTAATATATAAAGAAGTCTATTTTTGACTGCTCATTCTGTGATGTGACGTCATTCCTTCCAGCATGAGTGCTCTGTTGTCCACCCCCAGTAGCTGAGTAGTCAGTGAGACAGAATGTCAATCCTAAGGGACCCGGTTCAATTCCTGGGTGCATTGGAGATTTTCTCCATTCAGGGACTCGGTGTTGTGTTGTCCTAATAATCATCATTTCGTCCCCATTGATGTGCAAGTCACCCAAGTGGCGTCAAATCAAAAGACTTTCACCCAACGAATGGTCTACCCGATGGGAGGCCCTAGCTAGTCACAAGACATTTATTTATTTTAGTGCTATGTTGTTCATGGCACCAAGTCAGCATTTTTCTTTGACACTGTATGATGTAGCATATTGTGTAGGTGCAAAGTAAAATGTATTTTTGAGGAATAGTTACCGTAACAGCACCATAGCTGAGTAGTCTAGTGGAGGGATCGGCAATCTGTCAACTTGGATTTGATTCCCACTGTTACCAACATTATTTTAATCTTTTCCTTTTGTTTCATTCCTCCCAATATTAAATCTTTAATTATAAAATTTAAATATATTTAAAAAGTTCGTATTATATAGATAAATTTAATATGTTCAATTTAGTTATGATCAGCACCTTGTAAGTCAAAAGAGTACAGGCTAGATGGTCGTAACAAGAAGCAATTACATATCTAAATTTAGCAGGACCATGTTTTCTGTACATTATCTGCTAATGAGGTCCTTTTCCAGCAGATCTTTGGAGGAGAATGTAAGATTTAAAGAGTTCGGTAGATCTGCTTCAAATGTAAACCTTACAACAGAAGGATGTGGGACAAGACTCACTGATTTGGCTTACGTAACACTGAAAATTTTTAAATACTTGCAAAATATTTAGATCAGCTTTTTAACTGATCAGAATCAGTCCATCAACTCAAATACCCTACTCATAAAAATCTAGAAGAAGGTTTGCCCCAACTATTAAAGAACCTGAAGAAGTTACTAAAGCCTTATAAAGCTAGTGGAGAAGATTACAACACAGAACTCTTGAAATGGTCCCTAACAAAAACTAAAAAAAAAAAAGAGAGATACAGTAGAAAAACTTCCAGGGGCTTGGAGGGTGGCTTCTGATACATTCACTGCATAAGAAGGGCAATAAACTAGATGTCAGCAACTACAGAGAAATTTCTTTGCAATCTGTTGCATATAACATATTTTCCAGGATGAAACTAAACATAATAGGAATAACACTGGGGAGTAATATAGTTGAATAAAAGTGGTTTTAGGAAGGCCAGATCAAATTCTGAACAAATATTTAATCTGAAGTCAATTCTTTGCCTCAGATTACTGAATTCAAAAGAATTTTTTTTTTTTAAATTTTCATATGCAACTGATTCTGTTGACAGAAACTATAGATGAAATAAAACTATATCAGCAGAAGCAGGTTGATGCCCCTTTCAAGTTCCTAGAATATTTCACCTGAGTGAGCCATAGGTACAGGTAAAACACACTCTAAAAATGTATGCATAGAGTATGAGGGATTTATGAGCAACAGCTCACATATTGGCATGATAGCCTAGTGGTTAAGAGCATTGACTTATAATTTGTCAGCTCAGGTTCGATTCCTACTGCCCCCCTTTTTTTATGTGTGTTATGCAATGTTGAATAATCAATTATAAAATTTAAATGTATTTGAACCGTTCAATTTATACGTGTAAAATTAATACATCAAACTTAGTTATGATTACTATCCTTGTAAGTCAAAATATTATCGGCCACCACGTTACAGCACATTGGTAAAATTATGAGTAAGCCGCCACTGGGTAGCCCTATGTAATAGAGGCAGGTTTAGAAACAGATAGCAGTTGAGACTGTTGCAGCTAACTGAGAGGGGAGAAGTGGAAATACCTGTCTAAACAAGGAATAATAAATGTGACAGGGAGAATAACGCAAGCCCTGAAATATCCAACAAAAGAAAAGTGAAGTGGGGTACGTCACAACGATTGCAGATGCAGATATGGCTGGCAAAGAGGGAGATTCCTTTGAGAAACAGACAATTTCAAGGTCAGGCACACTGAACTGTTGTCAAGACGAATGTAGGTTTAGAGGAACATTATGAGGGGCTGAAGAGGGGGTAATCACATGCTTAATAAAGAGAGTGAAGGTTAAGCACTATAAAACTCATCTTGCCATGAAGAGGAGAGCTTATCTCACACTTTGTACGGACATGAAATGGAATGATCACATAGGCTCAGTCATGGGTAAAGTATGTGGTAGACATAAGTTTATTGGTAGAATATCGGAGAATTGCAATCACACTACAAAGGAGATTGCTTGCAAATCACTCATGTGACCTCCTCTAGACTATTGCTCAAGTTTGTGGGATCCATACCAAATAGGACTAACAAGGGATAGTGAATGTACTGCTGCGCCACGAATAAGTACAGGAATATTCTTGCAAATTTTGCACAACTATGGCTGGATGGTAGTAATTAAGGGGCCAACTGGCACATTGGAGGGCAGTCATGTGCAGTGTTGATATTTAGCAAACAACTCTGTGAGGCAGGTTTACGACGCTGCTTGCTGGCAAGAAGGAATGGCCTGGCAGGCACTGTACACAAATGTGAAGTAATCAGAGCACTGACATGCTTTGAAGAACTCATACATAGCAGCTACAACAACACCTTGAGACTTGTGTGCAAGGGACGAAGCACGCTGACGAAAGCTGACATTGTACTTCTTAAAGAGCACTCCGTTTGTCCCCTCCAGAGGAACTATGTCAGAGGTGTAGGGACACGGTGCATAAATAAGCAAGCCCGGAGGTTCGAATCAGCCAGCCGTTTCACCATTCTGTCCAGATCTAGACTCATAGGGAATGATGGACATCAATGCCCAACGGCCCGCTCAAACTACTTCCAACCTCTACTGCACAGACACAATTTAATCTCACTTCTCCATTTACAGTATGATCTAGTTCGATTCCCTGTTACCATTGTCATCCTCTGACCAAAGTGTTTTCTTTTCAATTACTTTATTCCCAGCAATTTTTTCTTTTCCTCACTTTTTTCTGTGGTGGGGCGGACTGCAACTTGGAGTTGCACCAGCACAAGGAGTGGGATGGCTGCTGGCCTCTGCTCTCCATGTGACATTATCCAGTAGACTGCAAGCAGCCATACGCAGGGGTGGGGCAAGGATGTGGACTCACAGCCTCCCAGGAGCACAGCTGTCTGCAGTGACTGAACAAGTTGTCCTGGGTGGACAGTCACAGTTGCTAAGGCTCACTAAAACAATGGCAGTCAGCTGCTTCCTTTTAGTGTTCCACATGGTGGCCACAAGTCATGCTTGAAGGAGCAGTCAGCTGTGTTCTGGGCCACAGATGCAGCTAACACATGTGGCGGCCACTTAGCCATGGCATGAGCAGGAGCGCTACATCTGCAAAGGCGGGCAACCGGACGTCGACACTGCAGATTCTGGCATTCGCATTAGTGCTGATCCACACACACATGCTGTTTGGCACCATTGCTTAGTTAAGTGGAAGGCTAGCTGTGCACCTTTGACACAATAAAGTCAATGTCACATTTGCCAGTGTTTCTCTGCACACTTTGACATGAGTCACCCCTCTCACCCAAACCATACATCTTGGTCATACTGACATTTTACAACCCCTATGTATCACCCACACAGGGATCATGAGTACAGGATCAGATTAGTTACAGAACACACCGAGGCATTTAAAAAATCATTCTTCCTGTGCTCCATATGTGAGTGGAACAGAAAGAAATCTTAATAACTGGTATAATGGACATACCCTCTGACATGCACTTCACAGTGGTGTGCAGAGTACAGAGGTAGATGTAGATGCAGGTGCAGACATAGATGAACATGTACATGTAGATCAGGAAAAACTGAGTAAAATAAAAAATTGCTGAAAATAAAGTAAATGAAAAGAAAACGCTTCAGTCAGGGGATGATAATGGTAACAGGAAATCAAACTATGTTGCACTGTAACAAGAGAAGTGAGATTAAATTGTGTGGAGAATAACAAAGAAAACATACAAAAAAGGTATTAATAGAATCAACATGTGAGAAATCAAAATAAAGCAGAAAAAGCAAAAGTAGTTGGAAAGTGAAAAGATTTTATCTTTTTTGGTTATCTTTTCATTTCATGTAATGCTTAAATTTCCCTTACAATGAAACAGTAATTGCATGCAGTTTTCTCAAGCATCCTATCCAAATTTAATTACCATCAACTGGAATCACCATGCCCATTGGGGTACCCAACTGGCATGAAGAAAATTCAATGCAGTTTGGAATTCCTGTGTGACGGCCTGGATAGATGTCTGCCTATTACACATTATGACCCTTTTCAACTGTCAGCAGTCTCTGTCAGTCAACAGACAAGATCAGCCTATACGCTTTTGTGTTGTACGTGTCCCTTCACATTTCCACTTCACTATCACATTGGAAACAGTGGACCCAGGGATGTTTAGGAGTGTGGAAATCTCACATACAGACATATGACACAAGTGACACCGAATCACCTGACCACATTCAAAGTCCTAGAGTTCCATGGAGCACCCCAGTCTACTCTCTCATGGCTACTGAGGTTGCTGATACGGAGTACTTGGCAGCAGGTGGCAGCACAATGCTCCTAATATGAAAAACCTATGTTTTTTGGGGTGTCCGGATACTTTTGATCACTGAAATGATAATTAAATGGACACCCAAGCTGCAAACAGGCATTGATACACTTCATTGGGGACATGTTGATGAGTATGATGGGCAAACATCTATTAGGCGCACTACGAATGTAGTGGTGTGGACATGTTGGGAATGTGGGTCTCACAGGAAGCGTGCAAGGGATGAGTCCCTGCAGGCGCACTATCCTCTGTGCCCTTGGTGGCTCAGATGGATAGAGCATCTGCCATGTAAGCAGAAGATCCCGCCTCGAGTCCCAGTCAGGGCACACATTTTCAACATGTCCCCAATGAAGTATATCAATGCCTTTTTGCAGCCAGGGTGTCCATTTAATTATCATTTCATTTCTAGCAAAGCTGCATGGTCATCAATGGTAACTGTTATTTCGGGAACAGATACTACCGTCATATATACTTTTGATCACGTAGTGTATCACCCTTCTAATCAACAATAATTGTTTAAACATAATATCTCATGACAAAACATTGAATTTAGTAATATGGGTTAGCAATGGAAAAATAACTATTTCTGAAGACCTTGGGTGTTACATAAAAAAGGTTTAAATGACACATAGACTAGAACACATACACCAAGTATATAGCAAAGAAATTAAACCTGAGTTAAGCCGGGCTAAGAAGATGCTACTTCTCAGTTACACACAACAAAGCAAAGTCAAAAAAATGAAATAAAATTTAAAATAATCCTCCCTTGCCTGCATTTGTGAGCACTATGATTAATGCAAGACTCACTCGTAACAGTCAATTAGCTGTTATGGTCGAGCAGTGTGATGACTGTTGTCAAAGTGGAGAATATAATAGGCAGCAGTAAAGCAGTACAAGGAACTGCAAAAAAATCAGGAAGGAAGTAAGCTGAGGCTTAGTTCAAACACTGCAGTGCTTTCCTAGGCATGATCCAGTTGGGAGTTGGTATGCCCTTTCCTTCTTCTGACCTCTGGAATGACCTACTCCACCTGTTATAAAGGGACCTACATTTAACATGTTGAATGCTACATGGCATTTTTCACATTAAAAAATCATTTCTAGAGGTGAAAGAAGTCCAAACGAGAAAAATTCCTACAACTGATAGAACATCAAACCATGGACATCCAGATTTGTCAAAACTTTTGGCAGTAACTTCACACACATCTTCTGCATTTTCAAATAACAGGTTGCAACTGAACTCACAATGGACTTCACTAAATTTAAATCATGTCCTATAAAGCATTTAACAATTGATCATAATTCACAAGTTCTCACATCTCAACACATTTTCATCAGTCTGGGCCACTGTTGGGCAGTGGGTTGCTAGTGGGTTGCTTAGCATTGACAACTTCTCAATCATCTTTGATTTTTTAATTTGCTCTAAAACACACTAACACATGGTGTTGGTGGGATAGATGGTACAGGCTGTGAAGCAGTCATTTCAGTCAAGTGCAACATGCTAAGCAATTGGGTGGTACTGCTATCTATTGGTCAACATCCACGCAGAATGCTGCACAGTGGTGCAGCTAAGTTGGTAGACTACATAGCTTCTTTCACAGGTGGCTCTGCCTGTGATAGGATAGGAAATACCTGTGACAGGACTGAAATAGGTGGTAGTGGAAGCATGTAATGGACAGGTCTTGCATCTAGGTCGTTTCCACAGGTATGAGCCATGGGGCAAGAGGTTGGCGGCAGAAGTGGAATGGATAGCAGACAAGGACATTGTTTAGGTTGGGTAGGCACCATTTCAGGGCACGAGGTAGTCAAAACCCCGGCAGAGAATGTGTTTTAGTTGCTCTAGCCTTAGGTGGTACTGAGTCATAATGGGGGCACTGCTTCATTATATCATCAGCTTGAGAAGTGAACAAGTGAGCTACCACTTACAGAATTGCCATGGCAAGCACTGCTGTACTGCTACCTCAGCATCCTGCATCCCACAGATTGCTTTACAACAGGCAAAGTTGCTCCACATCACAGCCTGGGACAGAGATTTTCAGATGTATGTGACAGGAAGCAGGACTTATTGACACAACAGCACCACCTGGACAAGTGAAGCTGAACCTGCAGCCTAGACAAATATCTTCTGCACTGGTAACTTGTATCATCACCCACTGTTCAAACTGTCCTGTCCTGATGTCAGACTGGGCTTCTGACATGTCTACCATTGACAACACCCAACACTTCAACTCTGGTCCTGAATTTGAATCCAGTTTCAACACCAATGCGGTCCCCATGCCAGCCGACAGCCTCTACACCCCACACCAACTGCTATACAGACACACGCTTACTAGAACCAGTAAGTCTGGTCCTCTTGGGTGTTGAACAGGAACACACCAGTGGGAATGTTCAGTGGGCACCGCACATAGCACTCTATTGAATTTGGAGATCATGGATTCGAACCAGGCCACAACGAGCCTGACTAGCAACCACGTGGTCTGCCAGCAACACTCACTGTTGACCATCTCTCCACTGCAGGACTGTGTCATCACCACCTACTTCAGCAAGGCCATCCTGCCAACTGCTGCCAGCATCGCAGTCAATGTATACTGCCCCCTCAGCAGTTTCCAGTCATGGGAACTGGCCAGCTATGCTGCAGTTGACTTTCTGATGGTCAGGCAGCCACCGTGCTATCCTTGGGTGGCTACATAGTGGTCAGTAACCTGGACTACTACACCTTTGTGGCCATCAATGGATATGGTGGGTGATTGGGAAGACAAGGCATAGGAGAATTGTTTCTGGAAAAAGGTGGGAAGGGTAATTTTGGCCTGCAATGACCTCGGCAAGATCCCTGACATATTTGGAGAGAGGCTGTTCATCACTGCAAGTGCTACAACCACAGGAGGCTAGGCTGTATGGAAGGGACTCCTTGGTGTGTAAAATGTGGCAGCTGTCAAAGTGGAGATGTTGGTGGTGGTTGGCATGTTTGTTGTAGATGGAGGTACTAATGGAACCATCTGCGAGGTGGAGGTCAACATTGAAGGAAGATAGCTTTGGGGGCTGAGAAAGACCAGGTGAAGGGAATGAAGGAGAATGAGTACGGTTCTGGAGGAATGTGGATTGGGTGTTCTCACCCTCAATCCAGATAATGAAGGTGTCATCCATGAGACCTCATCTGTGTGGTGGGCAGTCTGTCTAATTCATACTGTTATTCCATCTAGATTTTCCATCACTTGAACTCTCAGAAAATGTTACATTCAGTTCTCTGCAACCTATACCTATTCAATCTTTTATCCGAACTGAGATGTAATTTCCTTGAAAAACAACTCTCTACATTAGCTATTGAATTCCATGAAAAGATATAGCTAAACATTAGAAGCAAAACCATCATCTGCTATCAGTTGATAGTTCATTCATTATTTGTTGATTTAACCATACCTTATTAATTCAAACTTCGGCACTTATACAGAAGGAGGTGAGCAGTTTGACTACTCATCTCATAATATTGCCTTTGTTACATGTACATCTACATAGATACTCCACAAGCCATCATGCGGTGCATAGCGGAGGGTACTCTGTACCACTACTAGTCATTTCCTTTCCTGTTCCACTCACAAACAGAGTGAGGGAAAAATGACAGTCTATACGCCTCCATATGAGCCTTAATTTCTGGTATCTTATATTCATGGTTCTTATGCACTCTGTATGTTGGTGGCAGTAGAATTGTTCAGCAGTCAGCTTCAAATACCAGTTCTCTAAATTTTCTCAATAATGTTTCTCAAAAATAATGTTGTCTTCTCTCCAGGGATTCCCATTTGAGTTCATGAAGCATCTGTGTAACACTTACATGTTGTTCAAATTAACTGGTAACAAATCTAGTAGCCCCACCTCTAAATTGCTTCAGTATCCTCCTTCAATCCAACCTGGTACAGATCCCAAACACCTGAGCAGTACTCAAGAATAGCTCGCACCACAGTCCTATATGCGGTCTCCTTTACAGGTGAACCACTCTTTCCTCAAATTCTCTCAAGAAACTGAAGTTGACCATTTGCCTTCTTATCACAGTTCTCACATGCTCGTTCTATTTCATATTGCTTTGCAACATTAGGCCCAGATATTTAAATAACTTGACTGTGATTCCGTATCCGAACTTAATCTTCCTACTCATCTTTGATCTCCTACTAATCCACATTAACTTACATTTTTCCACATTCAGGGCTAGCTGCCATTCATCATACCAACTGGAAATTTTGTGTAAGTCACCTTGCATCTTCCTACAGTTACTCAACTTTGACACCTTATTGTACACCATGGCATCATCAGCAAACAACTGCAGATTGCTGCCCACCTGACCACCAAATCAGGTATGTATATAGAGAACAGCAGTAGTCCCATCACACCTCTCTGGGGCTCTCGTGACTATCACTTCATCTCTGACAAACACGCACCATCAAGAACAACATACAGGGTTCTATTATTTAAGGAGTCTTTGAGCCACTCGCATATCTGTGAACTTTTTTCATATGCTCATACCTTCATAAACAGCCTACAACGGGGCACCATGTCAAATGTTTCCAGAAATCTAGAAGCATGGAATCCGCCTGTTGCCCTCCATCCATAATTCACAGTATATCATGTGAGAAAAGGGCAAGCTGTGCTTTGCACGAGTGATGCTTTCTAAAACTACGCTTACTCATGGACGCAAGCTTCTCAGTCTCAAGAAAACTTATTATATTCAAACTGAGAATATGTTCAAGGACTCTGCACCAAACAGAAGTTAGGGATATTGGTCTGTAGGTTTGTGGGTCCATTCCTTTACCCTTCTTATATAATGCAGTCACCTGCACCTTTTTCCAGTCACTTGGTACTTCGTGCTGGGCAAGAGATTCATGATAAATGCAAGCTAGTTAAGGGGCCAATAATGTAAAGCACTCTTTGTAAAATCAAACTGGGATTCCATCCTGGTAATTTATTTACTTTCAACTCTTTCAGTTGTTTTTCTATGCCAGGGGTGCTTATTACTACGTCATCCGTACGATAATCAAATGGCGGTATGTTTGTATGATTCTCCTGTGTGAACAATCTCCTAAATGTGAAATTTAAAACTTCAGCTTTCACTTTGCTACATCGGACTGGTCAACAAGGAACTGAATGGAAGCCTTAGACCTGCTTAGCGATTTTACATAAGACCATAGTTTCCTTGGGTTCTCTGGCAGATCTTTTGTTAAGGTGTGATGTTAGTAGTTATAGTACGCTTCACGCATACATCTTTTCACAGTAGCCCAAATCTCTACTAACCTTCACTTGTCATCATTTGGCAGTCTCTCTTGAATGAGAATGCAATAGCCTCTGCTTCTTCAGCATCCTCTGAATTTCATTGCCAGAAGAAATTCTCATTCTTTCATTGATTTTTAAGTTATAATAATTTGTTCAAAATACTCACGGAAATGCAGTTGCACGAAATCTTTGACAACTACAGGTTTCACACAAACTTAATACATCACTCGTCCCAGTAATGTGTGTTCACAGTAATATCTGTTTTATGTGCTATTTTGAGTGTTCTATAAAAGAATGGAACTCCAATCACTTTCAGTTTTCCACATTTATTTCCACAGTGATGCTTACTGTTACAAAAAGTGAAGGAAATATGAGTTGTCACCTTCCTTTGCTTAGTGTGTAATCGTGATTATTTTATTGGTTAAGAGCAGCCATGAGTTCACTTAATGGAACAATAGTGATCATTCACTTTTCTGTACTTCAAATTACAAATTTGAATGGCACATTTAAAATTCAGAAGGTAAGTAAACAATATCTAAGTAAATGCATTAAGTCAGTTGAATATGGACAAAAACAGAAATGTGTAACGGCAAAATAAAGTATAAAAATGTATCAAAATTTTAAACATGGCTGAAGGAGCAAATGTCAAAAATCTTCACGGTAAATGATAACAGCAAAACAGTTCGGCTGTTATCATTTACCGTGAATATCAAAATATAGTTGGTTCCTGCATTTCTTAATTTAATATCTTTGTTTATTCTTCCCACTGTAGCTTTTTCAGCCTATATGGAATTGTATGACTTTCCTCTTCTTACCCAATTTGTTTCTTGTAAGATGCCTATAATGGTTTGAATTGTATGACTTTCCTCTTCTTACCCAATTTGTTTCTTGTAAGATGCCTTTTTTTAAGAAAGTGCACAAAACATGAACTGAAGAGTATTAACCAGTTTGACAACATAAGATAATTACTAACTGTATCTATCTGTGTTTTAAATGCAAGTTCCTGACTTCAAAAGTAGTACAAACCACATTCCACTACTTTATAGATAATATCATCAAGTATTCTGGTTACATGGCCTTTAGTTTGAAAAGGATATCATCACCAATTAATGTGGCTCGACTGTAAACACAGCTTAGTTCTCTTGAAAATGGGGCATTCCTGTTTTCTCCAGCTGCTTTCAGTGCAGTAGTTTCAGTCTGGTTGACCACTCCCACTTTATAACCTTGAAAAAGACGTATTAGAAGCTATAGTTATCTCGTTTGAAATGAGAACCTATTTTTTTAAAAATCTCTAAGCTGAAATTATGCTTAAATAAACATTAAAAAGCTCATTACTACAAGTCAGTGGCACACACACAGACACAGAAAAAGTGACATTAATGTTATCCTTTAAAACAAAAATTATTTCCTCTGATGTAGAAAAACATAAAGTTGTTGTGGTAACATGGTTTAAAAATAAAAGAAGAAGAAGACGAAGAAGAAGAAGAAGAGAACGGAGGAGGAGAAGGAATAAAAGGTCATTATACATGGGGGAGTTAGAAAATAAGTTTCCCCTGTCGACTGTGGTCAGAGTTGTGTGTGAAAGGAAAAAAAGAGAATGAGACATCAAAGATAAGACATATCTTTATTTTTCAACATAGTTTCCAAGTACATTGAGACATTTGTTATACCGCTTTATAAGCTACAAAAAGCTTTCCAGGAAAAAATCAGAGCGTTGCTTAGGGAAGAAGCGTTGAACAGCTTGTTTGACGTCAGCATTGCTGCCAAAGCGCCTTCCGGTAAGAGTCTTCTTCAAAGCAGGAAACAGATGGACCTCACTTGGTGCGAGATCCGGACTGTAAGGCGAATGGTGTAGGCGCTCCCAACCAAGGGTTGCAATATGGTTTTGCATTGCCGTCACCTTGTGTGGTCTCGCATTGTCATCCAACAGCAGAGTGCCAGATCTAATAAGGCCAGACCGTTTTTTTCCAAATCACCTCTTCCAATTTCTGCAGAGTGGCACAGTACCGTGCAGCATTGATCGTTGCATTCTCCAAAAACGTCCAGCATCAAAACTTGTTTGGCATCCCACAAAACGGTGAGTAGCGCTTTACCTGCAGATGGAGTGCTTTTGAACTTCTTTCGGACAGGTGATGATAGATGTTTCCACTCATGCACTTGCTGACATCCATCACTGAATTGCTGGCACCATCTCCACACCATCTGCCTCGACATCACACTTGACCCCTACACCTCAACAAGACAGTTATGAATTTCTGTGCCTGTTGCTCCATGTGTCCATACATAGCAGATAACAGCACTCACTTCTGCTTTTGACCATGACTCAAAAAAGCAACTTCTCTCAATAGCTCCAGAAAAAACTGGACGGCTGACCCCCACTTTGCGCACGCACTGCGACAGCGCCATCTGCTTGATTGCGGTTGACCTCTACCCAATGGTGTATTGGCGTCTTGCATGTGCGCATTAACCTACCGTGTCTTCTTTTGCCCTTATCACACAACTCTGCTGACAGTATACAGGGGAAACTTATTTTCCAACTCCCGCTCGGAAATGAAGCACGAACTTACAATTATAAATAAAGCACAAGCCTACACTGCAGAAGGAACCCAACCATCTACTTTACAAAGCAATTAGAGTGGCATATTTTTAGCATGGTGCAGCAGTCAGCAACTGTAAAATGTAATTATATTAAATTTCAGCCTCCAGTTGCATAAGCAAAGACACTTTACCTAGGTTTTGGCTATAATAATGTAGCCTTCTTCAGAAATGTCACAATATAAAATTAAAATTAACACATGACAGATATTGGCCTTGTCAACTTAAAATGTTAGTACTACAGTACATAGTCATAAGACTGTGTCACTTACACTAATGTTTTGCTGATAGGCCACACAAACGAGCTTGGCAGGTGGGCCACATGCACTGAGTCGTAACTGGGTGCCGTGAGCAGCAATGCAGCGAGCTCAGCAAGTGGTCGCACGCATGCGCGTGCAGAGTAATACTGACTTAAAACGAGAAAATGTTAACTGAGATTATTATGGAAAATAGTTTATTACAATAGTTTGAACTATTAATGGCATTAAAACCATTAGTCACTGAAATTACCATTCCATAAAAGGCAAAAAACATATAACAAGTATACTGTACATAATTAAGAATAAACATTAACTGATAAAATTATTTGTTACAACAGGTAAAAAATGTTACTGGCAAATAAACCATAATAACTGAAGGCACAGTTCTAAGAGAGACAAATGACATTATATAGTGTAAAGGAACCTTTTAATAAGAATAGGCCATAGGTTAAGGTTAACAGTGCCTCAACCTTTTGGAATTTCATTAAGAATTAACAACTGTAAATGGTAATAAGGAAAATTGTCTCATAGAGCTTAGCGGCCTGTTTCAGGCACTGTGATCAGCAATTAATACATAAGAAAACCAGTAGACTGTATGTCATAGCCAGCTACTGACGTAGATAGATCATATAAAGTAATGGATTTATGGGATAATAGGTGCGTGCAACACAAAACATTATTAAGACAGTATATCCAGTGGAGTTATATGCAAACTTTACAAAGCTCTTAAATATAAATATACCATTTGATGTGGAACAAACTGTGAAACAGCTTTGAACATAGGTTAGTGTATTAAATATGCAGTGTACCTCCTTTATAATATAGGCAACTTGCTTTATGACCAATTGTAGTTGAAAAATAAGATCTTCTTTGAAGGATTTCAGCCCTTCCTTCGTCTACCAGGATGATGTGGGCCTTTCTATATTGGCCGATGCCAGTGTCCTCTTATCTTTATGTTTAGATAAGCATTTCACATAATCGTTGTTACTTTCTATAAGTTTAAGGCTTTTTCATAATTGATACACATCAAATGGCGTATCTCTAATTATGAGCTTCATAAAGTTTGCATACATACGACTTCTTATAACTGCCTGGTACATCCCTACATATTACTTTTAACTGGTTAAATCTAATATTGTACACTGCTTATTATCCATGCCAATACCTGGCCATGACATACAGCCTTTTTGTTCTTATTAGTAGCTTCGGGTATTCCTCGATTATACACTGCATATTTAATACACTAACCTATGTTCAATGCTGTTTCACAATTTGCTACACATCAAATGGTGTATTTATATTTAAGAGCTTCATAAAGTTTGCATATAACTCCACTGGATATACTGTCTTCATAATGTTTTGTGGCATTGCACACACCTATTATCGGATAAATCCATTAGTTACATGATCTTCTATCTACGTCAGTAGCTGGCTATGACATACAGCCTACTGGTTTTCTTATGTATTAATTGCTGATCACATATTGTATATCCAACCACTAAGCTCTATGACACAATTGACCCCATTATCATTTATAGCCATTAATCCTTAGCTAAGTTCCACTGTTTCAGGCACTGTTAACCTTAACTTATGGCCTTTTCTTATTAAAAGGTTACTTTATGCTATATAACGTCATTTGCCTCTCATAGAGCTGTACCTTCAGTTATTATGGTTTATTTGCCAGTAACATTTTTAGCTGTTGTAACAAATAATGTTATCAATTAATGTTTATTCTTATTTATGTACAGTACACTTGTTATATGTCTGTTGCCTTTTATGGAATGGTAATTTCAGTGACTTATTGTTTTAATGCCATAATAGTTCGAACTATTGTAATAAACTATTTTCCATAGTAATCACAGTTAACATTTTCTCGTTTTAAGTCAGTATTACTCTACACACACATGCATGTGACCACCTGCTGAGCTCACTGTGTTGCTGCCCGCGGCACCCAGTTACAATTCAGTGCCTGTGGCCCACCTGCCTGGCTTGTTTGTGTGGCCTATCAGCAAAACATTAGTGTAAGTGACACAGTCTTATGACTATGTACTGTAGCACTAACATTTTAAGTTGACAAGGCCAATATCTGTCATGTGTTAATTTCAATTTTATATTGTGACATTCCCGAAGAGGGCTACATTATTATAGCCAAAACCTACGAAAAGTTTATTTTCTTATGTAACTGGAGGCTGAAATTTAATATAATTAGAGTGGCACTTGCACAATGTAATACAGAGAAAAACACAAACACACACACACACACACACACACACACACACACACACACACACACAGAGAGAGAGAGAGAGAGAGAGAGAGAGAGAGAGAGAGAGAGAGAGAGAGAGAGAGAGAGAGAGAGAAAGCATGAGATCTCTCTCTTTGTTGTACAGCATTTAAAACATGTCTTCATTGAGAGTCATCAACCATCTCAGAAGCTATACCAGAAGCGTGACTCTCAGTGGCTAAACTGCGACACGCTTGTGAGCGATATTAGAAGTATGGATTACACAGGTTGAGGATTGTATAAGTACTGTACTCATTACATTGAATTGTATTATATAAAGCATATCAAAGAATAAAAGCAGTGTCACAAATATGATAAAGTTCAGAAGTCAAAGAGTCAAAAGCTTTTTCCAAAGAGTAATTATTGTTCCATTTTTCATGTTACATTCTTTGAATCAATAAATACCTTGTACTACAAAGTTTCTAAAGTAACCTAGTTCTTCCTCCACATTGAAGGAACTTCCACAAGAAATTTCATCAAAACTGCTTCAGCAGTTTAGTCATGAAAGTGTAACAAGCAACATCGCTTTCACATTTATAAAATTAGTATGGATTAACCTTTGTACCTACGTGTTGAGCGGCATTATTCGGAAATAAAAACTTGTTTTACATATATTTATTTAATTTCAATTTTTGAAATTTTCTTTATAGGTATGTAATGCTAAATGCACACAGGTCAATGCAATAAAGCATTTAAGCTCCCTTAATACCACATACTGTTAAATGAAGTCCATCTTCATTGACATGTTGCAAGGATCTACGTATAATTTACTTTTTTTACACAAAGAAAAGACTAGCATTATATTATAGTTATATGTGTATTAGCAGTGAAGAATGCCTCTCCACTTTGAAATGAATGAGGTGCAGTTGAAACTATTTTTAATAACTTTATGTTGCTTATAAACAAGTATCAAGCAGTTAATGATTGACTGGAAAATAACCCTCCTATTACATCATAATACAAAGTAATCAACAACAATTGTATTTTTCTTAATCCTAATGGTAAGATTAAAGGGTTAATACTTTGTATAAGAGGAATTCTAGAAAAGAAAAAAAGAAAGAACACGGTTTAACCTCCCATAGGCAGAAACATAATTAGGGACTGAAAAGGAATCATGTTATGTACTAAAAATTTTAAGCTCTACTAAGTAATATCTACTGCACAAAAAGCTGCTCACAAACAGATGTAAGCAGTTTTTACAAGTAATTCAGCTAATAAAAACTCAATAAATTACAGGTTTCTATCAACAGAAAGTAATAAAGTCATAAATTACCTTTCTCTACAAACTGGTAGACATAATATTTTAGGCGAGCTACAGGTACGCATGCCTGCAGGAAATTATGAAGACGAAATGTTGCAATTTCCAGCAGCTTTGAAGCTATCTGCAATCATATAAAGAAAATTTTCACCATAAAAAGACAGAAATGCAAAAGAAAAGCTTTGTTCTAACTTACCAACTTGCTCATGATACAGCAAATATTCAAATATCAATAGTCTGTAAGCCACAGAGTACCTGCTAGAGCACAATTTATTAGGGCTTCTTCCCAATCCATTCATGTGTGCAGTGCAGGAAGAATGCTTGTTTAAACAACTCTGTACATATTGTAATTAGACTAATCTTCTCCGTGCAATCCCTATGGGATACATAGGGTGTTGTAGTATATTCCTAGACTCATAATTGTTAATTAGTTCTTGAAACTTCGTACGTAGGCTTTCTTGGGATATTTCGCATCTATCTTCAGTTGTCTGCCAGTTCAGTTTATTGAGGATCTCTGCGACACTTTCCCATGGATCAAGCTAACCTGGGACCATTTGTGTTGTGTTTCTCTGTATACGTTTGTTATCCCCTGTTAGTTCTTACTGAAGGTATGTTAAATCCATCTTTGCGACCACAAGAAAATGTCTTTTTTGTCACCAAATGCATTTACGTTTGTTGAAATAAAACATCTGCAGTGGTATGCAATGAAAGATATTTACAATTTCGCTTGCTTTCTAAATACAGGAACGCACTCAATCGGCACAAAGCATGTGTGCACACTTCAATATTTCCTATAATCACAAACTCAGATTAAGGTATAACTGAGTGTGGCTTGAAGCAATTACATTTGCAGTTATTCTGAGTATTTAACTATAGGACAATTCTGTGTTAGAGTAGCTACTGCTGGTTGTTTGTTTAGATAACGCTCAGAAGTGAGTGGGCACTGAAGAGGTGATAGTGTGTGTTCAAGGTAGCAGTGTCAGACAAAAGGATGCGATGCCCTGACTTAGGGCCCCCATACAACAATGACTATAAGGACTCCTTGGCTGCTGTATGGCGAAGTTTGCCTTACAGCTACATCTGATGAGTTGTTGAATCAAAAGTCAACTGGTATTAGCTAGGGACACACATCCAAAGTTAGTTGAGAAATGGTTTTTTTTTTAAATATTATCTCATACATTGAAGACAATTTCTCAATAACTTGTCATTAATCATTCCCTTTTTAAGTCCAGTGTTACACAGATGTTGAGACCATTAGAGATTGAGCTCATACTCAGACTTGTTAAGGATAGAGTACATTAATCTTGACCTTACAGAACCATTCTCAAATCTGCTTCAAGTGATATAATAGGAAACCAATATATGAAGTAAGTCAGGATGCTAGATATGGATTTGTAACCTGTTGCTCTTTTAATAATATGAGTCCAGTAGCTTACCCACTGCACAGTAGAAAACCATGAGAGTCTGTTACAAAAAGAATGGAACATGACATTAAAGAAATAACTAACTATTGTCACAAAGAACACTTGAAATGCAGAAACAATGACGATAAAAAAATTAACCATTAGATCACTGAGTAAATTATTCAGTTTATAATTAGTATTTGGTTTCGAAGCTCCAACACTCAACACGTTTGCCCACTAATTTTTGAAGATTCAGGTGTGCCTATGATGAGTACAACTATTCTTTCTAATAGCTATACATGTTTCATCATCTTTACTTGTTATCATCAGTGCTTTTCCTTTATTCAAGTCTCTAAACTGCAACCATGTTTTGAGTGACAGGTACCGTATCAAAAATTAACCTAAAAGCATTTTATGTCTGTTAGCAATATTACTTTATTATCTGGAATATTGGTCTCATAACAATTAAAAACCGATTTTTCCCATCCAGTATGATATGATCTTGCCATGGTGGATGGGCTTACATAATTCACTGTATCACACCTGTACACCCATGTACACTGAGAGTACAGTTTGTTTAAGTCAAATGTGTACCTTAGGCATTGTTGTATGATTCATTTGTCATTTGTAGTTGACCACTACTAAATTATGGTGCTTACAGCGCCATCTATTGCTACATTTTGTAACTATTTATTTTTCTTCTGCCGTACTTTTTCCCCCTTCTCCGATACTATTTCATTGCAATTTGACGTCATTCTGATCAGTGGTTTGAAAGTTTAACTTTAATTATAATCACCCTGTATTTCTAATCTAATTTTTGTTCCAATAACACATGCCAACAATGGAAAAACTTTTTTGCAGAAAATAACTTATTCTTTTTTTGAGGGTGGGAAATCCAAATATGATACTTCAAAAACTGTATCACCAACCATTTCTTCACATTTTACAGATAAATTTATCAAATTAACTGATTTTTTAAAGAATTTAACAACTTTTATATAATTAAAATAATTTAAAAAGGTGGTGTAAAGAGTGTAGATGATGTTGGTAGCCCCGCTGAAAAACATTTGTTGGCAAAAAAAGGTCGATTCTATTTTTGTGTTCACAGATGGTGTTTTGTTTACCGTCAACCTAACATCACTTTTCCCGTTTCCTGTACATGTGCTCAGTGCACTGTCTAATCATGTTAATAAAAACTCTGCTGACAGTTTTTGTTATATTTGTGGCAATCTAGATAAATCTTGAGTGTCGCATAAGGTATGTAATGTGTGTGTTGGAGATCTGAGAATATGGTTCAAAAAGGGGAAAAAAGCCTTTAGATTTGCTGTATCTATGATATGGAGGGAGCCAATAAATCAGTCTGATGATTGCTAATTTTGCAGTGTTGATATTATTGGCCACAATTCGGGGAAAAAAAAAAAGAAAAGGTAATAAGCTACCCTAACCTTCCTTCCACCATCCGACCAGTAGGGCATGGTGTAGATTTGCCGGTTCCTGAACCACCAGATGATTTAAATTCTATTCCAACAGAAATATTTTCTGATGTACAATGTGATTTAGATGAACCAGATGATGACTAATTCCATTGTAATACAGAAATTCTAGAGCCAAACTTGTTTACTCAGACCAAGCTTAACAATTGGTTAGGGATCTGGGCTTAACAAAAGAAAAAGCTGAATTGCTTGGCTTTAGATTAAAAGAAAAGAACTTATTGGCAGTTGGAACCAGCATATACATGTACAGAAACAGAGAGCAGCAATTTTACAAGTTTTTTCAACAAGAAGGTGATTTAGTGTACTGCTCAGACATTCCCAGTCAGATGAACGAGTTTGGTATTGAATACAAAAAGGAAGACTGGAGGCTGTTTATTAATTTATCCAAAACTAGTTTAAAGGTGGATTTATTACACAATGATAAAATGTATGCATCTATATCTGTTGAACATTTTGTACATATGAAAGAAAGCTATGAAAACTTAGAAATAGTGCTAAATAAAATAGGCTGTTCTGCTCATGGTTGGATGATATGAGGCAATCAAAAAGTGACACGCATGCTCCTTGGTCAGAAAGGTGTCTTTACCAATTTTCCATGTTTCTTGTGTGAATGGGGGCAGTAGGGCTAGGGATCAACACTGGTACAGAAGAATGGCATGTGAGGAAGTCTTTAAAACCTGGTGAGAAGAACATTCTAAGCATAAACCTTGCAGATCAAAAAAACATGCTCCTACCAGCTCTACATATAAAGTTAGACCTAATGAATCAGTTTGTAAAGGCTTTGCCTAAAGATGGACCATGTTTTAAGTATCTCTGCCAAAAGTTTACATACCTTTCAGAAGCTTAGCTAAAAGAAGGTGTCTTTGTTGAACCTGACACTAGAAAATTGATGTTTGATGTTAACTTTGAATCCACAATGACCTTAAATGAGAAAGAAGCCTGAGTATCATTCAAGCAAGTCATTACAAAGTTCTTAGGACATGAAAAAGACCCAGAATATGTTTTTATTATAGCTACAATGTTAAAGAAATTTAAAACTTTAGGATGTTTAATGAGCCTGAAAGTTCACATTTTGAACAGCCGCCTTGATTACTTCCCAGACAATATAGGAGATGTTAGTGAAGAACAAGGTGAGCATTTTCACCAGGACATTAAAGTGATGGAAAAACATTACCAAGGTCACTGGAACATCAACATGATGGGGGACACTACTGTTGGTCACTTCACCAAGTAGTTCAGCAAGTGACTCATTGTAGAAAAAGTCACACAAGAAGCTTCAAAGAAAAAAGAGAAAGAAAATACACACCAATTCCAGCTGACAAGTGAAACCTCTATTAATACATATCATTTTAAATAGCATACTGTACATACAAACCATGCTTATGTTGTAACAAAGCATTTCATTTATTTCCCTGTTTACCATATAGCATAGGATTTTCATACTATATAATAAAAAGCATATTGCTCGAAAACTATGGGTGATTTTTTTAAAAAAAAAAACTAAGGCTAGATGTAAAAAAAGTTTTTAAACAAATTTTTTCATTGGCCTGTGTAATTATCACTTACAACATGTTTGCATTTTACAAACCTGAATAAAAGTACCCACTGATGACAGCAGAAAAGTGCTGAAACAGGTTTCTACATTAAAAAGAATAGCTGTTCCCATGATGGATGTACCTGAATTCCCATACATCAGTTAATTCAGGTTACCAATGATATGAGGTAGCTGCTGGTATATCACTGGCGCAGATGAGACTACTGTGAGTATATTTCTTAGCACTGTTCAAGTGTCTCATCAAACTGTTTGGGCATGATAGTGTGTCACAGATAGGACTGTCAGAGAACCAACTGCCATGTGTTAGTTCCTGGATTGTTGTTATTCTGGCTGAGGTGGAAGAGCATTAAAAGTAATGGACCAAAGGAACAAAAAAACGGATTCAGATCACACAGCACATACACCTTGAAATGTGGAATTTGGGTGACAAGGCAGTAACATAAACCTCAGGAATCCAACTGCTTCTACAACTATTAATTGTAGGTCTATAAAATGCTGAAATTTGGGTTCCAAAGATACGTTAGTGGAGTTAGAAGCGGAGATGCACAAAGTTAAATTTGATACAGTAGTGTTATTCGAAGTGCAGAAAAAAAGGAAGATGAAATGTAATTACAGTCAGAACACACTTTTTGTTGCAGTGGAATACAAGTCCATTCACCAAAATGCTCACACTTCAATGAAGTGGTAAAAGACACCTATGAACATTTACAGAAGCTGCTAAATGGCAGTGAATTCCAGTGAAGGATGATAATGGAAGCTTTTAATGCAAAAGCTGGACAAAACTAAAGAACATTCCCCTATGGAAAACTGAGTTATCATACCAGAAATGATAGGTGTCATTGCTAGTAGAATTTGTCAAAAATAACAACATGGTTGTTCATACTACACTCTACCACAAGAAAACAAACAAAAAATTGACCTTTTAACAACTAAATGGAACTTACAATGAAACTGATAATATTTTATCAAACATTTAAAAAGCTGTAATAGGTTCATGGCTACAAACCACTTCTGAATTTCACGTGTTCATAAACTATTTATGATGCAGAATCAAAGCAGACACAATACTAGAAAGAAACAAACTCATCAGCGAGGCAATCACAAATGGAGAATACAATAATTTATTTAAGAAAAGCAACATAAACTAGATGAAATTAAGCAACAAGGTCAGCATCTTAAAAAATTAAGATTATCTGGACATAGGTAAAAGGGGTAATTACTTAATGAAGACATTTATGAAACAGGAAAGATGTTGCAGGTGCATCAAAAATATTAAAGAAAAGACAAGAACTTTAAGCAATAACAGAAACATCAGAGATTGTTCTTCCTTAAACAAAACTATTTGGAAATTTTGGGAAAGTACAGTGAAAATTAAGAAACCAAAACAACTCGAAACTATAGGACTATGAAGAAAACAAATAATATCCTTTGTTTGACACACATCCCATCTCTTCACCAAGATAACAGATGGCACAACAACAATAATTGAAAAAGCGTGCCACATCCCTTTAAATGTTTGTACAGTCCTAGAGTTGAATTAAAAAAACATATAATTAGCAATGAAAATGATGACAGATCCGAAGTAATAATGAGATGTGTAAAGCCGATTCAGACACAAATTAAATAAAAGGTCAAAACTGGAGACAAGATTGACTCCTAACATAAGACAAAAACAACAGCACAATCACGATGAACCAAAATTTATTCTTACTCCACAGACTAGCAAACAATAGCTGAGAATGTAGATACAAACATAGAAACAATCCAGGAACTCATACAAGTACCTGCTGACAATCATCATAAACACAATAAGAGAGTGAGTGCCAGCTGCACTGCACTTACAAAGATGAGGGCTCCAGTAGGCAGTACAGCAGATGCTATAGCATGTGCACAACTCAGGGGGTCCATTGCATGTGGCATCTGGTAGCCAGCTGCACAGATGCCATTGACAGGATATTTGAAGTGTAGGACACTGGTGGCTTGTTGCTGAGTCGGGAATCCAAATGTTATGGGTCGGAACCAGTGAGTAGGAATGGAAGCTGTGTAGCTATGGACACGTAAGGCAGCTGTTCCCCCGTGAAGTACCATTAGAGAGAACCAGTGACTAAGGTGCTGGATGCATCTCAATGTCCGGTTCCTGGATGTGATGGAAATGTGATGGAGGCACCAGTCCTCAGTTGGAGGCACTGGGAGCACTGGTGTTGAATGACATGAAGGCACTGACCTGACAGGCAAAGGAATTGCCAGTCGCAGCAAAGCATTGCAAGAAAACCAGATAGCAGGCACCACGGGGCTGGATTCCTGAGGAGAGGCAGGAGGTGGCAACATCCACAAGGAGGACATGTCTGCCTCCACAGCAGTGATTCCCTGCAAAACCAGGACAGGTGTTGAGAGAGGAGGTGGAGGCAGCAGTGTCGGATCTGTAGCCCACAGCTGGTCATAGTTGTGCACCATCAGCCCATCACTGGTGCACATCATACAGATGCACCAGCCTTAACAGCTGTGGACCATGGTTAGAATCCACTTTGGTCTGCAGCCGAACCCTCAAGCCCAAAACATGGAGCCAGGAGCAAATCATGATAACACGAACCACAGAGCCAGGGGTGAACTGCAACAAGGATCGTGCCAACGGGCTTTCGTAGAGTGGCACAAGTAGATGCAGGAGGACATATGGCTGGTGACAATGGAGCATGTCAGCCAGACTCCAACTCCCCACCAGCCTAAACCTGTTGAAACTCGAGAAATGTGTCCAGATGTCATCCAAGGAGGACTTCACAGCGTACTTCTTCATTTGATCTTTGAACATACAGACATGACATTCTGCCTTACTGACAGACTAGAAGTGGAAAGGAGGAGCAGTAATGTGGCAAGTGCCTTGACGTGTGCACAAATCATGGGATGTCTGAGATGCAAAGTGTGGAGCATTATTTGTCATCAGCATAAAAGACAATACCTTAATTGGAAAAATTTTGGAGGTGTCCTGAATCGTACCTGCAGGTGATGTTGAAGGACTGTTGATAACATATGGACATTTAGAGAAAGCACTGACAACCAACAAACAGAAAGAGATTAGGAAAGGTCTTGTGAAATCAACATGGAGGCATTCCCAAGGGTGCTCCGGTGTAGGCCACGGAGAGAGTTTCGCCCCTGGCACCATCTACTGGGTAGCATACAGAGAGCCAACTGAAACAGGCTGCACATTGTCATCATTGATGCCATGCCAAAACACATGCTGACAGGCCAGTAGCTTGGTACATGAAACTCTCCCCGCCCCATGTCCCTGACTTTGGATCTGGAACATATCACGCCATAGGGCAGCTGGCATCACAACCCAGCAAGACAGCCCATCCGTGGCTAAGAGAACACCATCACCAAACACCAAAGGGTGGTGCTGGAGGGCAAAATAGTTTTGTCAAGAATCAGAAGACATTCCCAAAGGTCTGACTGGCCAACTATGCTAAATGAGGTGAACAACTTGATGCACAGCCAGATAGGCGGTGACGGCAGCTGTGATCCAGGAACCCATAATAGAAATCCATTCACCATATATTACACCTCAACATCTAAGTGAAAAGGCATCTTGCACGATATACCAGAAATATACTCCATAGTTGTAGGAAGACAGAAACAAGGTCCAACATTGGGGGCAACGTGCTGCTTTATTGGACCATGAAGCAGAGGAATGAAACAAAGAAATCAAGGGCTTGTGGTCAGTGATGAGGTGGAACTTAGACGAACACAAGAAAACATGTAAAATTTTGAAGTCACAGACAATAGTGAAAACCTCTTTTTCAACTTGGGAGTAGTGTTGCTGAGCAGAGGTGAGCACTTTTGATGCATAAGCTATTGGATATTTGGTACCATCCTCATATCGATGTGTGAGAATGACCCTGAGCCCATACTGAGAGGTGTTCATGGCCAAAACCAGGTGATAGTCAGGATGGAAATTAGCCAGACAAGGAGCAGAAGGCAGTTTAGATTTCAAAAGCATGAATGCATGCTTGCGGGCTGGTGTCCACTGAAAAGGAATGTCCTTGTGGAGTAGCTCACTGAGGGGCTGGGCCAATGCAGCTACACCTGGAATAAATGTGTGATAGTACGCAATTTTACCTAAAAATGCTCGGAGTTCTTTGACATTTGGAGGCCAAGGCAGAGCTTTGACATCATCCCAAGAGTAGAGATAGATGATGCACTATGGAACAGACATTGTCAATTGTTTCAAAAATGCTGAAAAACCACCACACCAGGGTGTGAGCCACACCAAACAGAAGGTGGTGATATTGGTACAAACTGAAGGGTGTGGTAATCACAAGTAGTAGTTTAGATTCCTCATCCAACAAAATGTTTAAATAGACTTCACACAAACCACTTTTGGAGAAAACTGGACCCTAGTGAATTTAGCCAATAACCTGTCCAGACACAGCAAAGGTTAGGTGTCAACGATAGATTGAGAGTTAACAGAAACTTCAAAGTCACTGCAATGATGAAGCGGACCAGAAAATTTTTAACAATCATGATGGTGAACACCACTTACTAAATATAATAGATTTTATGACCCCCAACAATGTCAGCTTGTCCAATTCCAATATCTCTTAATCACAAAAAGCCACTGGAATATGGTATGCACAAAAAAAAGTGTGGCAGCACCATAGATTTCAGTGCAATGTGGACTGCAAAATTGGTTGGACAACCTAACCCACCTGAGAAAATAGACAACAACCTAGAGTACAGAGAATCTAACTGCCGGTAAGGGACCTGGTCGGAAACAAAGTGCACTATACCAGCAAGAGAAAAAAATCAAAAGCACTGAAAGCATCCAGACTGAAGATTAGATTATATTAGATTTACTTTCATTCCAATTGATCTGTAGTGAGGAGGTCCTCCAGGATGTAGAACATGTCAGAAAAACAATAATACATGACAAATATTTACAACTGAAACAAATAAGCTAATGTACCTTCCACAGGTCCCAAGCGGAATGATCGTCATATGAAAGAATCATTTTACAAACACCAATTCACTGAAATTTCATTGGTTGTTAAGCTTTTTATGGCTGCTGGCAAGTTATTGAAAATGTGTGTTCCTGAATAATGCACACCTTTTTGTACAAGAATTATGTGACTTTAAATCCTTGTGAAGATTATTCTTATTTCTTGTATTGATCCCATGAATTAAGCTGTTGGTTTGAAAAAGTGATATATTGTATTTTTAATGAAAAATTTCATTAAGGAATAAATGTATTGGGAAGCAATAGTTGGTATCCCTAGTTCCCTAAACAGGCTTCTGCAGGATGTTCTTGAGTTCATACCACATATAACTCTTACTGCACATTTTTGTGCTCAAAAAACTTTAGCTTGGCTGGATGAATTACCCCAAAAAATAATCCCATATGACATTATGGAATGAAAGTAAGCAAAGTATGCGAGCTTTTTCATTTTTATATCCCCTATGTCTGACACAATTTGCTTTGCAAATAGAGATATGTTAAGATGCTTCAGCAGTTCTGCGGTGTGCTCCTCCCAGTTGAATTTATTATCAAGCTGTAATCCCAAGCATTTAACACAGTCCACTTCTTCTATCTGCTTGTCATCGTTTGTTAGGCATATACTTGTGGGACACCCCTTACAAATTCTGAACTGCATGTAGTGGTTTTTTTTTTGTTTTTTTTTTCAAAGTTTAGTTACAAAGAATTGGCTAGGAACCAGTGATTAATGTCCACAAATATTTTACTAGCCGATCTTTCTAGACTACACTTGATTTGCTATTTATTGCAATGTTTGTATCACTGGCAAACAAAACAAACTCGACATCTGGTAATGTACCGAAGAAAGGTCGTTTATATACACAAGAAAAAGTAAGGGGCCCAAAATGGAACCTTGCGGGACCTCACATGTAATTAGTTCCCAGTTGGATGATGCCTGATAGCTTAATACATGTCTCTTTCCTAATAACACCCTTTGTTTCCTACCAGAGATATAAGATTCGAACCATTTTGCAGAATTTCCTATTACCCAATAATATTCTAATTTACTTAAAAGGATATTATTTACTCAGTCAAATGCCTTTGACAGATCACAAAATATACCAGTTGCCTGCAATCTTTAGTCTAATGAATTAAGCACATTTTCACTGTAAGTGTAGTTAGCTTTCTCAATATCAGAACCCTTTAGAAACCTGAACTGTGACTTCGACAGTATGTTATTTGAGATAAGATGGTTATAAAGCTGATTGTACATTACTTTTTCTAAAATTTTTGAGAGTTCTGGCAAAAGTGAACTTGGACAGAAATTTTATGCTATTTCTTTATCTCCCTTCTTAAACAGTGGCATAACTTCAGCATATTTCAACCATTCAGGAAATATTCCACTCATAAACAAATGGTTACACAGAAAATAAAACAGAAAGAAACTTCCACATGGGAAAAATATATTAAAAACAAAGATTCCAAGACTTACCAAGCGGGAAAGCGCCGGCAGACAGGCACATGAACAAAACACACAAACACACACACACAGAATTACGAGCTTTCGCAACTGGCAGTTGCTTCGTCAAGAAGGAAGGAAGGAGAGGGAAAAATGAAAGGATGTGGGTTTTAAGGGAGAGGGTAAGGAGTCATTCCAATCCCGGGAGCGGAAAGACTTCCCTTAGGGGAAAAAAAGGACAGGTGTACACTCGCACACACACACACACACACACATATCCATCTGCACATCTGTTTTGTTCATGTGCCTGTCTGCCGGCGCTTTCCCGCTTGGTAAGTCTTGGAATCTTTGTTTTTAATATATTTTTCCCATGTGGTTACACAGAAAGCTTAATATGTTACTTAACTCAGGTATTAACTTAACTGAGGTATTCCAACATTTCATCATACCCATTAGATGTTTTTGGTTTTAAAGATTTTATGGTGAACATTATTTCTGCTGGGGTAGTTAGGGTCAAATTCATATTATGGAAGTTACTTGAAATGTCTGGTCTGAGGTATTCCATAGCAGCATCTACAGAACCTGACAACCCCATCTTTTCAGTAACAGTTACAAAATGTTTGTTAAAAAGTTCTGCAACACTAGACACATCTGTAACCAATGAATCATTTACTCTTAATGCTATTTGTCCCTCTTCATGTCTGGTTCTAACGATCTCCTCCTTCACTATATCCCATATTTTCTTTATTTTGTTATCCAATATGACTATCTTTTCCTTGTAATATTTTTGCTTTGATGTCTGTATTACAGTTTTTAATATTTTGCAGTAATGTGCTATAGCATCAACATCAGAACTGTTTCGGATTGACAGTTAGTTTTCTTTTTGTTTTACAAGATACCTCTATTCCTTGAGTAATCCATGGCTTCTTTGTAGACTTTGCTCTAACCTTGGTTAATTTTGGGGGAAAACAGTGTTCAAATAATGTAAGCACTTTATTGGCAAAAGTGTTATATTTTTCATCCATGCCATGAGTGCTGTAAACATCAGTCCAGTGAATGTCTCTGATGAGTGTACTAAAATAATCAATTTTTGGCTTATTGATTACCCTCTTGAGCTCAGATTTTATATCCTGTTCAGTATTAACATTTAACAGAAGGAACTGCATGTCATGGTCTGAGAGGCCATTGACTATTGGTTTTGTAACATAATTTTGTTCATTGGACTTCTCTATAAAGATATTATCAATGGCTGTTTGTAGCAATTGGCTACCCTAGTGGGGCACTTTACAGCGGGAATTAAATTGAATGACAGTGTTACTAACTCAAATAAGTTCTTATTGGGAGAGTCTTTCAAGAAATCTACACTGAAATCATCAGCAACCACTATTTCTTTGTTTTTGGTTGCTAATGGGCCAGTACAACTTCAAGGTGGTTTATGAACAGATTGAAGTTACCTGCAGGTGCTTGACATACACTTAATATTATGAAGGATTTTCTGTGAAATTCTACTTCTGTTGCACATGCTTCCATATGCTGTTCTAGGCAAAATTAATGAATGTCTATGTTTTTAAATTTATGACAGTTCCCGATGAATGTGGCAACTCCTCCTTTCTCTATTTCTGCTCTATAAAAGTGAGACACTAACCTAAACCCTGTAACACTTACAAGTTCTATACCAGTGGTCACATGATGTTCAGGGAGGCAGATTATGTCAGCTGGGTTTGAGGAGACTAATTCATCTATACAGATAATTAATTCATTAATTTTATTTCTCAGTCCTCGAATATTTTGATGCAATAAAGATAGCTAACATTTCACATTGACTGAGTTAAAATTGACTGCTGACTGTTGAAAATTCTTAACCTATAGCTGTTTATGCCGATGTAATAAGTTAGAATTATGTTTTCTGGTTTCTTTCTCAAACTGAAGGTCTATCTCAGTCCTAACCTCTCTTAAAATTTGGTTTCTTTCTGTCCTCCCTACCCTAAAAAAAGGTCTTTTCTGAACCCTATAACCACTGGTATTTTATCACTCATGACAGTGCCTCCCCCCCCCCCCCCCCCCCTTTAACTTTCCTGCTATTTTCCCAGCCAGTTTACCCTTCCCTTTCCTGTTGACGTGAAGTCCATGCTTAGTATAATCCCACCTATTGAGAGAATTAACAGGAACCACACCAATGTGTGACCCTGCACCCGACATAAGCAGCCGCTCCAACTCCAAATTAACTCTCTTGACAGAAGAGTTCAAATGAGGTTGCTCATGGCACCCAAGAACAGATATAAACTCAACACTAGTATGCTTCAATGCTGATGCAATCTTTGCCAGGTCACACTTTATACTGTACCCAGGATCTCTGTCAATACTATTACCTGCCCCACCCACTATAACCATGGTGTCTTCCTTAGTGAAATCTCTGTAAAGTGATCCTAAATCCTCGGTCACCTGCTCCAGACCAGCACTAGGTTTAAAAAAAAAATTGGTGACCTGGTATTCTAATCCTAGTTCATCCAGCAAAAGTTGGCCAACACCTCTTCCATGGGATCTATCTAACAATACTTTCTTTCTCTTGACTGATTTCCCTACATTCTTACTTTTCAATTTGCTGCTGAAAGTTTGTTGTGCCCTGCCTACACCTGCAACTGCTTGAGGTTCACCAGATTCTAACTGAAGCAACAGGTTTATTTTCCACATTCACCACGAAGCTGTCAGACAAAGCTCTAGGCCTGTTCCTCCTGTTGCCTGTTGCCACTTTCCACTTCTCTTTACCCTTCTCCCTCCTTAATCTGCCAAAATCTCCTCTGGCCTTGTCTAACTCAGCCTGAAGGGCAGCAAATTTCCCCTCCTGTTCTAGTATCTTCCATCTCTACTACATATCCTACAAAACCACTGATGAGTCTCATTTACTTCCCCTATTCCCACACCGCTACAGTCACCCACATGGAAAAAACTACAGCACCCGTCACACCAAAGCCCCAACCTAACAATTATATGGCAAGTCAAGCACTTTTCACCCATGATAAACGTAATAGTTTATTAATAATAAGTCAGTTAAATTACAGATAAACATGAAAGTATGGTTCCACAAATTTGGACTATACGCAACTGTGTGTAAACAAAAACAACAGTGCAAAGTTTCTGAAACAACAACTTAAAGTTTATGCTACTTTCCAGAAATGTGAGTTAAATAATGAAGAGGTATGCTACAGTTAAATTGCTGGAGAGAGCAAAGAACAACTAAACAAAATTATATAGATTTGCTGCGGAAAAATGTAAACAGAAAATATGACTGTACGATCTTTTCGCGTTTTCTGCTATATTATGTAAAGAAAAATGAAACCTTTAATGGTATGCTTAAAAGGCACACTAATACACCTATTTACCACAAAATCAATACAATGTTTTTATAATAGAAAATGACTTATCTTTACGAGAACATCAAAACTTGCGCTAATCACTTGGTACAAATTACCAATGCCAGCATCATCCACCATGAAAAAAGTCAAGGAACGAAGAACAGATTTATACATAGCGGGAGCCGTAATTGCTCCAAAATTGGAATATGCTTGTTGTAGCTCGCCAAATATAAAATAGGCAGAGGCAATGCCAGAGATCCCAGATCCACATAAGTTTATGAGTTATGAGTTCAGTAAAGTCATAGCTGCATCCGTGCCCCCTTGTAGTCCAAGCACGTTGTCCATCACTCTCAATTTGATAAACAGTTTGTTACAATTTGTGGGCACTGGAGGCCACAGTTAATGTCTACATCCACATCCACAAGATGGGGCTGGGAGCAACAAAATGATGGAGTCACAGACAATAAAATCAGCATAGGAATCATGATGTGCTTCAGTAACAAACTGACATTTGTGACTGAGGCCATAGAGTTTGGCCACCCAAGCCAGTAGGACTGGTGGGGTTTTTATAACAATGATAGAACTCTACATGTACTCAATGACATGCATGCATTTATGGTGATAATTTGACAATAACTTACACATTCCATCAACATCTACATCTACATCTACGTGATTACTCTGCTGTTCACAATTGAAGTGCCTGGCAGAGGTTTCAATGAACCACCTTCAAGCTGTCTCTCTACCGTTCCACTCCCGAACAGCACACGGGAAAAACAAGCACTTAAATTTTTCTGTGCAAGCCCTGATTTCTCTTATTTTATCATGATGATCATTTCTCCCTATGTAGGTGGGAGACAACAGGATGTTTTCGCAACCGGAGGAGAAAACTGGTGATTGAAATTTCATGAGAAGATCCCGTCGCAACGAAAAATGCCTTTGCTTTAACGATTGCCCCTCCAATTCATGTATCATGTCTGTGACACCACCTCCCCTATTTCCTTCTTTGTACTTTTTCGATGCCATCCGTCAGTCCCACCTGATGCAGATCCCACACCACACAGCAATACTCCAGAATAAGGCAGACAAGCATGGTGTAAGCGGTCTCCATAGTAAACCTGTTGCCCCCTCTAAGTGTTCTGCCAATGAATTGCAGTCTTTGGTTTGCTCTACCCACAATATTATCTATGTGATTGTTTCAATTTAGGTTACTTGTAATTGTAATCCCTAAGTATTTAGTTGAATTTACAGCCTTCAGATTTGTGTGACTTATCGCATGATCAAAATTTAGCTGATTTCTTTTAGTAGTCATGTGAATAATTACACACTTTTCCTTATTCAGGGTCAACTACCACTTTTCGCACCATACAGATATCTTATCTACATCATTTTGCAAGTCGTTTTGATCATCTGATGACTTTACAATACGGTAAATGACAGCATCATCTGCAAACAATCTAAGATGGCTACTCAGATTGTCTTGTATGTCATTAGTATAGATCAGGAACAATAGATGGCCTATAACACTTCCTTGGGGAACACCGGATATTACTTCTGTTTTACTCAATGACTTTCCATCTGTTACTACAATCTGTGACCTTTCTGACAGGAAATCACAAATCCAGTCGCACAATTGATTCGATACTCCATAGGTACACAGTTTGGTTAGAAGATGCTTGTGAGGAACGGTGTCAAAAGCCTTTCGGAAATCTAAAAATATGGAATCAATTTGACATCCCCCATCAACAGCACTTATTACTTCAAGAGTATAAAGAGCTAGTTGTGTTTCACAAGAACGATATTTTCTGAAACCGTGCTGACTGTGTGTCAATAAATTATTTTCTTGGAGGTACTTCATAATGTTCAAATGCAGTACATGTTCCAAAACCGTACTGCAAATCGACGTTAGTGATATAGGCCTGTAATTCAGCGGATTACTCCTACTTCCCTTTTTGGGTATTGGTGTGACTTGAGCAATTTTCCAGTCTTTAGGTACGGATCTTACTGTGAGAAAGTGGTTGTATATAATTGCTAAATATGGAGCTATTTTATCAGCATACTCTGAGGGGAACCTGACTGGTATACAATCTGGACCGGAGGCCTTGCCTTTATTAAGTGATTTAAGCTGCTTCGTTACTCCGAGGGTATCTACTTCTATGTTTCCCATCTTGGCAGTTGTCCTTGATTGGAATTCAGGAATATTTACTTCATCTTTGATGAAGGAGTTTCGGAAAACCATGTTTAATAACTCTGCTTTAGTGGCACTGTCGTGAGTGACTTCACCGTTGTTATTGTGCAGTGATGGTACTGACTGTGTCTTACCACTGGTGTGCTTTATGTATGCCCACACTCTCTTTGGGTTTTCTGCCAGATTTTGAGACAGAATTTCATTGTGGAAATTATTAAAAGCATATCGCATTGAAGTACGTGCCATATTTTGAACTTCTGTAAAACTTTGCTTTCTTTTAAATTTGGCATGCTTTTTGCATAGCATCTGAAACAACGATCTGACCCGTTTTGTGTACCATGGGGGATCAGTACCAAAGCATCATTGGTTCCTGAAATGGTGCTAACTGGCACAACAACTGGTAGATCCAAGCAAAAATTCAAGAAAGGAACAAAGCCTTACAGGTGTTTGCATCAGTGACACCAAACGCAAAGAAGTGTTCCAAAGCTACCCCTCATAAGCCTCCTAGTCTTCAACCGAATCATCGTAAGGAGGAAAGGGCAGTGGTTACATCAATGGAAGCCTGCATATTAATGTGGCCAACAAGTTTGTGATAGCAACTGCAAGAGCCTGCTGCTGCTCAAGGAGAGATTGGGGCACTGTCTTCGTGGACAGAAGAAATTTAGAGGAACAACCAAATAGAATCAGCAAATGTGAGTGAACACTACACTCATCACCAGTTTTATCATACCATAAAATACAAATGACAGCAGGGCCACAATGAACCAAGTTTATTCTTCTTCCACATACAAGCAAACAATAGTTGAGAATGCACAGACAAACATAGAAATGATCCAAGAACTCTTACAAGGAGTTGCTGACAATAAGTATGAGCACAATGTTACAGTGAGTGCCTACTGCACTGTGCTTATAGAGAGAAGGGCTCTGGTAGATGGCATGGCGGATGCCATGCCATGTGCACAAGTCATGTGGCCCAGTGCAGATGGCCTCTGATGGCTGGCCTGTACAGATGCCATTGGAGGAATACTCAAAGTGTAGCCTGCCGGCGGACTGATGATGCAGCACACATCCAACTACTAGATACAGCTTTATAGCAAAAGTAATACTTAGAAAATGCCTGTTAATATCTACTGACACACAATCTGCTAATTTGGACCTATACTGTAACAGCTGTACTTCAAAATAAAACAGACAGACAAGAAATCAAACCTTCTCTGCAAAAGATTTGCGATATTCTCAAAATTATCATTAACTGAAAGGTAAAAAAATTGGACTTTATCGAGTAAATAAATAAACTGGTTTTATAAGCACCTAGATACAGTACAATGGGTCATTTGCAAGTTGTGAATGAAATTACAAAAAGAAGAAATTAGTTTGAGTTATCACTTTGTCTAAGATTAATAGATTATGATAAAGGCTATGCCATATTGGATACACTGTTCTTACTTGATCACTTAAGTTAAGCAACATTGAACCCTTAGTCATTGGAAGGGCGGCCATTTGTGAACACTGGGTATCATCGGCTGAAGGACACAGAAGTCACCAAAAGTGGCATCCAAATGGCAGACTTGCACCAGGTCATTGAGCAATGTGACATTAACAGATTCTGAGAAAACTTTTGACTCAGTTTCAGCCAAACCTGTACTGAAGTTCAAAAGAAAAAAAATAATGATACTGAAGAAATATAAACATTAATTCTTCAGCTTCCATTAGACTTCATCAAGACAGCGAGAATCTCAGAACAGAAAGATGAGTTGCACAAAGACATCCTCCAACATCAATGTTTACCAATAGTACAATGTAACTTCAGCAGTGCATAGAGGAACTTAACACAGTGAGTTTAAATTAGACTTAAAAACTAATACTTTAACAAGACTAAAGTAATCAGAAAGTAACATACATCAAATGAAAAGTAGAAATGAACAATGAACTTTGTGCATTCATTATCAAAGACAGTGACAACTGTGTTACAAAAAACCTAAACAACAAACCATACAAGAAGACAACCACAATAAAAACCAGGAAAGCAATTTACTATTTCTGTTCTGGAGAGAAAGAGTTCAGGTTGAGTGGTAGGTGCCTGCAGCAACAATTAAGTCGTCAACAAAACTGTTATATGGTGACAATCAGTAAACTGAGGGAATTCTATAGCAAGTTTTATTTTCATCATTGATTGAAGTATTTGTTACCTTTTCTCTATGACAATACAGAACTTTTTAAGCATTTGTTCCTATATCAGAAAAATAAGTGATTCCAACTTACCACCAAAAGGTAGGATATAACCAACTTTCTGAGTAAGCATCAAACGTGCTTCTGAAAATCTGTTTTGTGAGAGAATCTAAAGCTGCATATAATACTGAAATATTCCCATTTTACCTCAGCATCTTCTTCATAAAAGTGGTACTTGTATCCATTTTGTATCATGAGAATCATTCCAGGATGTTGTTGCTTCAGACCAAGCACTTGTTTCTCCAGGGCTGTAAGCCCATTTTTCTTCGATTTCTGTGCCTGAATCTCTGATCTGTAAAGAAAGTAAACTCACAGATCTAGAATACAAAAGATTTGTGAAACTACAAACGAATAAACAACAATATTGCAATGTCTGTGGATCATTTTGACAGATATGTTATCATGCAAGTTACATAAATATTGAAAGCTATCAAAGGTCATTATAGATAAGAACAATTCAAATATAAACTGCCACCAATTAGACATAACAAAGGTGGATGACTACCAGACAGGATCATTCTGACAAATACACATTAAAATTAACAGTCACTAGCATTTGAAAATTGGGATTTCATCATCTTACAGGAGAGTGACAAAAAGAGTGAAAAAATCCCTGTAGAAGGAGTAGGTAGGGGAGTCACCTTTGGGGCCAAGGTCTTGATTGAATTAACAAGAAAGTGAGAAAGTTCATTCCTTTAATTTTATCCCTCTTTCTTCTGCCAGGAAAAGATTCACTTTTATCTGAAATCTAACAAATCTGTCAGCTTTTGCATACATCAGTCAGGTGTCACAAGGTATGGATTTATTTTTAATCTTCCCTCACTCATGCTGAGGACGAAAAGTCTTGCAATGTAACAAAATGAGAACCGAAATGTGTATTTTCACTATTTGCATCAGCACTTCACACTTTCAAGAAAATGAATGACAACATTCATCAACATTCGTCTTTATCTGGGATGAGCCTTCATTATTTCATTTTTTTCATTCATTTATTTATTTATTTATTTATTTATTTTCCTTTGCATAAACTGTCACAACTGGATGAGACAGAGATGAGTCTTTCAAGGAACTGACTGTTTACTAGAATCTTACTACAGTCAGAAGAATCATGTGTTATTTGCAACTCTGCAGTTTCATCAGCACACAAAGTTATCTGAGCAGTCATTCATAATGTGGACGGAAGTTATTTGTGGCATCTGTCAGAAATACACATTCACATGTGACAACCCAAAATGCCTCAAGTTGAGGATATGTGATCTTTTAGCTTACCTGGGCCACATTGGAAGAAGATGAGAATTTCTGGGCCACATATAATTCACTTAATACTAATAATAACTGCTGAGCTAAAAAAAAGCAGTAAGAGATACACATTTAACACATTTAGGTTATGTATAACTAATAAATGTATGTTTATTTATTCTAAAAAAGCAAGATGGAATTAATTTGACATTTTATATATGAGATATCATTTATTATTTTAAATATATGTTTAGTTTCAAAGTTGCAACTGATGTAGGCATAAGATAACAAACAAGCACGTCTGACAAGTTGGGTGGTTACAAGAACAAGACTCTTGGGGGGTTCAAGTATAGCACAGACTCCAATGTTAAGAATGGGTTAGACCAATGAGAGGAAAGCATCATGCGGTGGGAGTTCCAGATTGAAAATATTCAATTTACCATAACTTTACATAAACAGAAATTTATGGATTATTATTATTATTATCTTTTTTTTACTGATTGTGTAACAGGTGTTAATTCTTGGGCCATACTGATACTTGCCTCGGCTGCATGTGGCCCACGGACTGGGTATTGGACACCACTGACTCAAGTCTTACACTGTTTTGCCCATTCAAAGCTGTTGATAAATTTTGCTCCAAATAATCTTATCTGTCAGGAACCCCTACAGATCTTACCTTGCAAGAAGCATCGGCCATAGTACAAGCTTTTGAGATAATGTAAGCTGCCATCCGTCATATTCAGAACACCACTAACATGGCTGAAGTGCAAACTTAGCAATGATGACGAAGCGTCTCACACACAGTGTTGTTATCACAAGTCAGCATTTCAACCAACACCAAGCCATCTGACACACCAACAAATCCTCTCCCTCTATCAGTATTTAGGGACAGCACCATTTAACAATTATCTTTCAGGTTAGTAGGTTGTTGCAATCAACATATTCAATTAAGAGGAATGGTCATCATAGATGTCACTTATAAGTTGATATCCCAGCATCTCAGTACATGGTTTAGAAACTGTCAAAGGATTTGAGTTCCCCATTATATATTAGTTCTGTCATGTTTTGAAATGAATTCTTTTCCAATCTTTGGACACATTGCAAAATTAATTTTACTTCCTGTTCATATTAGGATTTGGACATGTAACCAATTATACAGTACTCATCACACTGAATCTATAAACTTTTCCTCATTATTTTTGTCCAAAGGCCAGACCACTCATCCAAAGGTGAAAACTGTGCCTGATAAACTAAAAGAGGAATAAATCTCAGAATCATAATAATTTAGTAAATGAGCAGTAAAATTTGTAGTCATCAAGAAACACAACAAGAACCCTCAATGGGGCCACAACTAATGTTCCATCAGTAATCATCTTTCATCTCTTCCATGATCCAAAGAACTCATCTTGAACTCACCAACTGTGAGTATTTCTCAAAAATCTCTCTTCCAGATACCAACTTACAAATTCCTTTGGATGATTAATTACAGAAATTAATCACAACAAACAACCTGTTTGGAGTTTACCTCCACAAATGGTTTACCTTTCAGGATGATTAGCGAACTGGCATTGTTTCAGTGCTATCTAGAGCAGGTCATTTGCTCACTATCATCATGAGTAAACTACCCGGATGATATCGCTGCAATGGGCACAAAGCCACAAAAGCACCTAACAAATGTACATATCCTGTTTCAAAACTGCATGCATCCACTTTACATTGCAACCTCAAAAATAGCAAAAATGCAACCATACATATCCACCAAACCAGCTATCAGTCTAAGGATTGGCCACTTAGAGGCCTATTAGCTCAAGAAGATTGGCCAGTTATTGCCATTATTTAAAGTGATATCGACACATGTGTAATCAATATGTCTTCAACAGTAATACATACTAAAAAAGTACCAAGATTCAAGTTTTAATTTACATATTAACTTTAGTTCTTTGATAGACTATAAATTTTAAAATAATGATTACAGAAAGTATAACTATCCTTCCAAAAAAAGTGTGAGGTTAGTTACTAAACAATTTCTTCCTCTTGAGTTCCATAATTCCTTGTTCACTCAACAAACATGACATATTAGTAGCAGAATTACAGCAAACTGCAAAATTTGACGAGTCAGCCATCACAACAGCAGTTGAGGAAATTGCGCCCCGCGCTATACTCAGGTGTGATCTTTTGAACACAGTGATGTGGTCTGAGCTATGTTCGGGTTCAGTCTCCAAAGTGTTAAGAAAGAAGGGGGTGCACACTGTGGCATCTGACAAGGCAAATTATGTGCATCTCTGGGCAACATCTTGTCTAGGCACCTTCATGCACAGCCAGATGGTAGTCACCAACATGTGGCCCCAGAGCATCAGTGAAGTTTACCACTGAAAAACCTCAATAGCAATTGTGGTAAACCTAGAGTTATCATTACTTTTCATGATCTGCCTCATTCCAAATTGGTACTCTGCACCAGTTGCATGAGCAACTTGTCACACCAGCACCACACAAAAGTTACACCATGTTCTGAGCTAAGGCTTACTAGCTGTGGATGTGGGGACCGACAGCAGAGGCTCCACCGATGGCCTCCAGAATGAGTCTACAAAGCTAGCTACACATACTGACTCAAAACTGGTGCCACCAAGCCCATTGACATTTCTGCTGGTCTACATATAGGATAACACAAGTCTCCCATTCTCAGTCTATGCCCTGCTGTCATTTCTTAAATATCGTCAGCCATCAAGATTTGGACATTGTTATGCTACTGCCTACGTATCACTTCTGGATAGTTTCATGTTATTGTACGGTGTGCCATCGTTGTTGTTGTTGTGGTCTTCAGTCCTGAGACTGGTTTGATGCAGCTCTCCATGCTACTCTATCCTGTGCATGCTTCTTCATCTCCCAGTACCTACCACAACCTACATCCTTCTGAATCTGCTTAGTGTTTTCATCTCTTGGTCTCCCTCTACGATTTTTACCCTCCAAGCTGCCCTCCAATGCTAAATTTGTGATCCCTTGATGCCTCAGAACATGTCCTACCAACCGATCCCTTCTTCTAGTCAAGTTGTGCCACAAACTTCTCTTCTCCCCAATCCTATTCAATACTTCCTCATTAGTTATGTCATCTACCCATATAATCTTCAGCATTCTTCTGTAGCACCACACTTCAAAAGCTTCTATTCTCTTCTTGTCCAAACTATTTATCGCCCATGTTTCACTTCCATACATGACTACACTCCATACAAATACTTTCAGAAACGACTTCCTGATACATAAATCTATATTCGATGTTAACAAATTTCTCTTCTTCAGAAACGCTTTCCTTGCCATTGCCAGTCTAAATTTTATATCCTCTCTACTTCAACCATCATCAGTTATTTTGCTCCCCAAATAGCAAAACTCCTTTACTACTTTAACTGTCTCATTTCCTAATCTAATTCCCTCAGGATCAATCGACTTAATTTGACTGCATTCCATTATCCTCGTTTTGCTTTTGTTGATGTTCATCTTATACCCTCCTTTCAGGACACTATCCATTCCGTTCAACTGGGTGTATCAAATAAACTAATTGAAAAATCAGGGTTCATTTATGTTGTGTGCCATAAACTGGCAACTGCAGACTTAGCTTGAGTGTTTTCCATCACTTAAACCTAGGCACTTGGCTGACATTTTAGGATGGTTCAATGAACAGCAGACTATGTTGTGTGTTAAATGGTCACTGGCACTTCTTTCTCTCCAGGCACTATGGGTGAACCATATATTGTCCCTGTTATGCAACAGCTGATGGTTCAATAAGTAGAAAGCCAAAAGTGTATGGAGAACCTCCTGGCCAGAGTACTGCAGCAGCCAACGGTCAATCCTCCACTATTTCTGCTGTACGAGGAAACGTTGGAAGATTGGGACTCGTATAAAAAATGGTTGTGATAGCACTTTACAGCATTTGAGGTAAAAGGTGATGATACTGCTAAATCCCTTTCCTTAGTATGGATTCACCACAAACTTATTGGTTGTTTTGCAAACTGCTTCCTCCGATGGAGCCCAGTAAACTGACTTTGAACAAAATTTGTTATTTATCAATAGTTCACAACCAAAAACATTATCATGTGATTTCTGCTCACCTCCAGTTTCACCAATGTCTCAAGCAGCTGAGTCAGTCATACTGAGCTTCGATGGCTAAACTCTAGGGGTTAAGTCACCGATGAAAGATTTTTACGACTACTGCCAAAAAATCTCATGCAGAAGGCATACCCAGTGACGCGATCATCCACACAGCATCCAACGAGGAGTTTCAGTTAAAAGCTTCACAGACTGATGACCATTCTTTAGACAAGGTGTTGCATTTATCACAGTCATATGAAGTCATACAAGCAGCAAGCTGCCACTTAGAATCCTGGGTGAACATTGCTGCAGTAAAAAGTGAACCAGGCATGTTACAAATCAGCAGTAGTGGTGCTGATGGGGCAGTACACAAACAACAGCACTTGCATCCCGCCATATGTAAACAGTGGGTCCCATGCCACATCAGGGTGTGGCAGCCTTACCCATCCTGCCCGGACTGTTTTCAGAAGCATGCTAGAGACAACTGTACATTCCTGTGAGCAGACTGCACTGAATGCACACAACAGAGACATCTCACATCTTTTTGTCAGGCAGCCATTCCCATTTTCTGATCACTGAGATCAAATGAATGTTAATATTATGTGTTCCACACCATGCATGTAGGGAGGTCGCCTGATAAACCCCTCATTTCACTGTGTGTGGCTGGCTGGTTAGTCAACTTTCAAGTTGATACAGGTGCTGCTGCAGGTCTAATCAACTTTAAAACCTATTTACAACTAGGGGTGTCTGCACTAACTCCAGCACTTTGACAGTTGATTAATTATAACAGAC
This sequence comes from Schistocerca gregaria, assembly GCF_023897955.1. Taxonomy (NCBI): domain Eukaryota; kingdom Metazoa; phylum Arthropoda; class Insecta; order Orthoptera; family Acrididae; genus Schistocerca; species Schistocerca gregaria. The sequence continues at coordinate 416,300,993 of NC_064922.1, read as the reverse complement.
AATGCATTCCACTGAAAGGGGAGTTTACTATGAAAACCATTTACAAAAATGTAACCACAGACATAGTGTCAACGGTGCTGATACTGAGGAGCTCTTTGGTTTGGATACATTTATGCCTTCTGGATTTCCCACCAATAAGACAGACATTCTGGTCTCCAAGAATATTTCTTATCAACAACTGGATGTCCTCTGTACTGCCTGCCCTGCATTCCCCAACATTTTACTTCTGGTTTGGCAAAAGCAAAGAATTTCTAAGCTCATATTTTGTTGAACCTTTGGCACAACCTTGATTTTTTTCATCCTGGCTGGATCCACTCACACTCAGTGGTCATGTTAAGGACGAACTAGACAGGTTGCAGGAGTTGGATGTGATAGAACCTATATCATCAAGTCAGTGGGCTACGACCCCAGTTACCATCAGAAAACAGTCCAGCAAACTCAGACTTTGTGGAGATGTCAAGGTCATGGTGATGTGGATATGTTCCCCATTCCAAAGCCTGAAGAACTGTACATGAAGCTGGCAGGTGGACACTTCTTCTCCAAAATTGACCTCACTGAGGCATCTTACAGCTCCCATTAGCCAAATGTCCACAGAAGATATTGATGATTAACACATTGTATGGTTTAAATAAATTATAAGCATTTGGCTTTTAGGGTCTCCAGTGCCCTGGCAATTTTCCTGGTTTCATTAACTATTTGGATGACATTGTCATCATGGGAAGTTCCACCGAGCAGCATTTAGTAAACCTGAAGTCACAATTTTTCAATCTGCAGGAGGCAGGACTTAAGAGAAATCTCAGCAAATGCAATTTTTTTTTCAGCCTTCAGTGGATTATTTAAGCTACATCCTTTCTCACAAAGGTATAAAACAATTCGGAAACACATTGAAGCAATTGTATCCATGTCTCGGCCAGCTAAAAAGCAGCTCCAGGTCTTTCTGGAAAAAATTACATATCACAGAAAATTCATTCCAGCAGCATCTCAGATGACTTATCCATTCATCACTTGTGTTTGAAAGGAGAGGTTTTCACATGGTAAGCCATGTGTGCAAAGGTGTTCAGAGAGCATACACAGTGCCTCCTCTCAGACCCTCATCTAGTGACTTTCCAACAGTGAAAGCAAATAGTGATCCCAATGGATGTATCAGATCAAGGTATAGGGACTGTCTTTGCTCATTGGGAGGGTGACGGTTTAGAGCACCCCTTCACTTATGTTTCAAATCCTGCACCTCTGCACAAATGAAATACTCCCATATTGAAAAAGAAGCTATATTTGCTTTGAAGAAATTTCATGTCTCTCTTCATGGCACTAAGTTCCACCTAGTGATGGACCACAAGCCGTTGATCTCACTGTTCACATAACAGCTCATGTCCCAGATTGTACTGCTCATCAGACCCAGGGCTGGTCATTGTTCATCCCAAGATATACCTATGAAATCCTTTTTAGAAGTACATCTCAGGATGCAAATGTGGACGCTCTTTCCTGCCAACACCTAGGGCCAACTACAAGTTCGATCTCAAGGAAATTCTTTGCTTCAGCCTGTATGATAAGGTTCAACAAGCTGCGGGCAATTTTCCCATTAAAGGAGCCTGCATCGCCACTGCCAAAGAGGCGGACGCCATTCTCACACGAGTTCACACCTTCATCTGGAGGAGATGGGCAGAGAAATTGGCCGGGCAATGGTCTACTAATCTTTGGCATTACTATGGCCTGTGGCACCATTTGCTTCAAGTCAACAGTGTGATCCTTTTAACCACAGATCACACTGCATAACATGTACTGATTCTACCAACATAGCCTACAGTTGCTGCATCAGGGGCATTAGGGCACTTCCAAGACTAAACTACTCACTCACTGCCATGCTTACAGGATAATCATCTACTGGGAAATAGAGAGCCCAGTCCATCAATGCAACAAATATGTGGAACAGTAGGCAGCCCAACATCAGGTTTGTTTCTCTTGGCCAGCACCGACCAAACCCTGGGAATGAGTGCACCTCAATTTTGCAGGAGCGTTCCTGAATACCATATGACTCACCATCATTGACTCTTTTTTCAGGTTCCCATACAATGTTAACTGCTCTACACCCAAAGATTTTTGCAAGAAAGGGCCTGCTGCAAGCATTAGTAACTGACAACAGTCTGTAATTTCAGGAGGAGGTATGAAGAATGGAGTGAAGCCTTCTGTTTGTCTCCTTTTCATCCCAAATCAAACAGAAAGGCAGAAAGGGTCATTTGGACATTCAAACAGCAGATGAATATGTAGTCCATGATACATCCATGGAATATGCTGTGACATTTTCATATCGGGCAAAACTGTTTAGCAAGAAGGGGCTGTGAAAGCTCTTTGATGGATGTCAAGTATCTTCCCTCTCACATTCTCTCCTCCCTGCACCCTGCACCCAGCACCCTGGTTCCTCTCTCCTCTCCAAAGTTCTGGCCTGGCATGTGTGTGTGGGCCCAAGGGTTTAGCCAACAAGACTGGTGGTTCACAGTCACCATTCATCAGAAATGAGGATGTCAGGTTTTTATACTTGATTCCAAAGTCTGTACAATCACCTGACACCAGAACCAGCTCCGTTAATGCAACTGCACCCCCCCCCCCCCCCCCCAGTCTTTTTATCTCCAATCCTTCCACTGCATCTCATTTTTACAACCTTCAGTGGAATAAAAACTCATCCCCCCCACCCCACCCCGCTCCCCATAATTTCACTCCTAGTAGTTCCACACCATCACAGCCATAGGGGCGGGTCATGCCTCGCAACCAGCTTCCTCACCAGTGGACTGTCGACTGTTAACTACCATGTCGCCTTCAAGATTTGGATGTTGTTATGCTACTGACTTTGTATTGTCTCCAGCCTGTTTCATGTTATTGTACTCATATGTTGTGTCATCATGTAATGTATCAAATAAACAATTTCAAAAATCTGCATTCATTTGAGCATAGCAAGGAGCACCCAACTGCTTATGTGTTAAAGATGTTTAGAATAGCAGAACATAATTACTCACAAATTGAATAGGAGGCACTCGTCATCAGCTACAATGTCACGAAGTTTGACACACACTTTCACAGTGCACACTGGGAATTTGGCAATTTTCAATCCATGAAACAATATATCATAAAATTCACTACAAGCCTACCTTCAAGCACATAAGAACCAAAGCCTCATCACATATGTTTGGCTGCCGTCCAAGCTGAACACTATCAGTGATCACTTCCTACAGTGAGATGCAAACCCATATCACCACTGCCATTGAAAGGAAACTGTTGTGACATTGGACCAGCCTTTTCAACTCGGCAACAGATACTGCAGAAACATCATTGCCTTAGGTCATATCAAGGGCACAGCCAGCATACGAAGATATTGGCTGTGATTCCTCTTTATAGGTTGACCACTAAACCACAGAGACCCAAACTGATGGCCAACAGTAACAGTAGGCCAAGACAGAAAGAAGATAAGCTTTGGTCTTAATATCATCTGAATTTTACTGCAGATCTAGATTTCAGTTGGCAGCATAGCTATCATCAATGCATTAGTGATAGTCACGAAACTCAGCATATTTGTAACAATACATATTACACTATAACTTCAGCAAGTATAAGCATCAGCAGAAGTACATGTACATGTCAACATTATAGTGTAGTATGTATTATTGTAACTATGCACAGTCTAAATGGCAGAATATAATGCACTGATGATAGCTGTACCGATAGCTGTTACCAGAGGGCTGTCCATGAATGGCCAGAGGGAAACTCCAGTACTGCTGACAGACATTTTAAAAATAAAAACACTACTCTAAAAATGTAGAAATAGCTTTCAGAAATATTACTTCCTTTCTTATGAAAGAAAAGGTACAGATTGGGAAAGGTTACAAATGAGCAGTATATCACTCATACCTCAGGATGAGAGGGATCCACCTGTAGTTAGGTCTGCAATCTTACCACCTATACAGGATGAGCAAAACCAAATATAATATTACCTAATACGTTGGTATGAGCAAAGCATGACCTACAGCTTTATTAGATAGCTTGCTTCACGTCAACAGGGGGTGATCATGCACTGTCGCTTTTAAGACCAACTCTTAAACAAGCACATATTAATCAAATCTTTTAATGGCAGAAAGAGTAGTTAGTAAAAATAATAAATAAAATAAATGAATTGTGGTCAAATGGTTAAAAATCCCATAGGATAGTAAAGTGGGCTAAACCAAATTGTTTAAAGTACAAACCAAATGTTTATTCAATAAATGTGCACTCAAATATATAAATCGTGACTTTACATAGATTTCCAAAACAGATGAATCAGTTGTCATAACAACTAATGGAGCAATGCAAGCTGTAGTCATGTAGTGCAAGCAGAGCATATTAGCACAGTGGCATACACAAAATAAGGTTCATACAGCAGCAAATTAACTCTCGAAAATCAATAGCGAAATCTTGAAGTTCATCAGCACAAAAATCTCACAAAAGTCACTATGGAAGCTAAAGTTAATTAATCACCATCTCTATCACAACAAATATCTAACAAATTTGTCACATTATTATAATAAACCATGGACCTTGCTGTTGGTGGGGAGGCTTGCATGTCTCAGCGATACAGATAGCCGTACCGTAGGTGCAACCACAACGGAGGGGTATCTGTTGAGAGGCCAGACAAACGTGTGGTTCCTGAAGAGGGGCAGCAGCCTTTTCAGTAGTTGCAGGGGCAACAGTCTGGATGATTAACTGATCTGACCTTGTAACACTAACCAAAACGGCCTTGCTGTGCTGGTACTGCGAACAGCTGAAAGCAAGGGGAAACTACAGCCGTAATTTTTCCCGAGGGCATGCAGCTTTACTGTATGGTTAAATGATGATGGCGTCCTCTTGGGTAAAGTATTCCGGAGGTAAAATAGTCCCCCATTCGGATCTCCGGACGGGGACTACTCAAGAGGATGTCGTTATCAGGAGAAAGAAAACTGGTAGGAGACGGATACTGGCAGAAGTAAAGCTGTGAGTACCGGACGTGAGTCGTGCTTCGGTAGCTCAGTTGGTAGAGCACTTGCCCGCGAAAGGCAAAGGTCCCGAGTTCGAGTCTCGGTCGGGCACACAGTTTTAATCTGCCAGGAAGTTTCAAGAAAACTGGTGTTCTACGGATCAGAGCGTGGAATGTCAGATCCCTTAATCGGGCAGGTAGGTTAGAAAATTTAAAAAGAGAAGTGGATAGGTTAAAGTTAGATATAGTGGGAATTAGTGAAGTTCGGTGGCAGGAGGAACAAGACTTCTGGTCAGGTGAATACAGGGTTATAAACACAAAATGAAATAGGGGTAATGCAGGAGTAGGTTTAATAATGAATAGGAAAATAGGAATATGGGTAAGCTACTACAAACAACATAGTGAACGCATTATTGTGGCCAAGATAGATACAAAGCCCATGCCTACTACAGTAGTACAAGTTTATATGCCGACTAGCTCTGCAGATGATGAAGAAATTGCAGAAATGTATGATGAAATAAAAGAAATTATTCAGATAGTAAAGGGAGACGAAAATTTAATAGTCATGGGTGACTGGAATTCGTCAGTAGGAAAAGGGAGAGAAGGAAACGTAGTAGGTGAATATGGATTGGGGCTAAGAAATGAAAGGGGAAGCCACCTGGTAGAATTTTGCACAGAGCATAACTTAATCACAGCTAACACTTGGTTCAAGAATCATGAAAGAAGGTTGTATACATGGAAGAAGCCTGGAGATACTGACAGGTTTCAGATAGAATATATAATGGTAAGACAGGGATTTAGGAACCAGGTTTTAAATTGTAAGACACTTCCAGGGCCAGATGTGGACTCTGACCACAATCTGTTGGTTATGAACTGTACATTAAAACTGAAGAAATTGCAAAAAGGTGAGAATTTAAGAAGATGGGACCTGGATAAACTGACTAAACCAGAGGTTGTACGGAGTTTCAGGGAGAGCACAAGGGAACAATTGACAAGAATGGGGTAAAGAGATACAGTAGAAGAAGAATGGGTAGCTTTGAGGGATGAAGTAGTGAAGGCAGCAGAGGATCAAGTAGGTAAAAATACGAGGGCTAGTAGAAATTCTTGGGTAACAGAGGAAATATTGAATTTAATTGATGAAAGGAGAAAATATAAAAATGCAGAATGAAGCAGGCAAAAATGAATACAAACGTCCCAAAAATGAGATCGACAGGAAGTGCAAAATGGCTAAGTAGGGATGGCTAGAGGACAAATGTAAGGATGTTGAAGCTTATCTCACTGGGGGTAAGATAGATACTGCCTACAAGAAAATTAAAGAGACCTTTGGACAAAAGAGAACCACTTGTATGAATATCAGGAGCTCAGATGGAAACCAAGTTCTAAGCAAAGAAGGGAAAGCAGAGAGGTGAAAGGAGTATATAGAGGGTCTATACAAGGGCGATGTACTTGAGGACATTATTATGGAAATGGAAGAGGATGTAGATGAAGATGAAATGGGAGATATGATACTGTGTGAAGAGTTTGACAGAGCACTGAAAGACCTGAGTCGAAACAAGGCCCCGGGAGTAGACAACGTTCCAATAGAACTACTGTCAGTCTTGGGAGAGCCAGTCCTGACAAAACTCTACCATCTGGTGAGCAAGATGTATGAGACAGGCGAAATACCCTCAGACTTCAAGAAGAATATAAAAATTCCAATCCCAAAGAAAGCAGGTGTTGACAGATGTGAAAATTACCGACCTATCAGTTTAATAAGTCACAGCTGCAAAATACTAATGCTAATTCTTTACAGATGAATGGAAAAACTGGTAGAAGCCGACCTCGGGGAAGATCAGTTTGGATTCCGTAGGAATATCGGAACACATGAGGCAATACTGACCCTACGACTTATCTTAGAAGCTTGATTAAGGAAAGGCAAACCCACATTTCTAGCATTTGTAGACTTAGAGAAAGCTTTTGACAATGTTGACTAGAATACTCTCTTCCAAATTCTCAAGGTGGCAGGGGTAAAATACAGGGAGCGAAAAGCTATTTACAATTTGTACAGAAACCAAACTGCAGTTATAAGAGTCGAAGGACATCAAAGGGAAGCAGTGGTTGGGAAGGGAGTGAGACAGGGTTGTATATTCTCCCCCATGTTATTCAATCTCTATATTGAGCAAGCCGTGAAGGAATCAAAAGAAAAACTCGGAGTAGATATTAAAATCCATGAAGAAGAAATAAAAACTTTGAGGTTCGCTGATGACATTGTAATTCTGTCAGAGACAGCAAAGGACCTGGAAGAGCAGTTGAACGGAATGGATAGTGTCTTGAAAGGAGGATATAAGATGAACATCAACAAAAGCAAAACGAGGGTAATGGAATGCAGTCGAATTAAGTTGAGTGATGCTGAGGGAATTAGATTAAGGAATGAGACACTTAAAGTAGTAAAGGAGTTTTGCTATTTGGGGAGCAAAGTAACTGATGATGGTCGAAGTAGAGAGGATATAAAATATAGACTGGCAATGGCTAGGAAAGCATTTCTGAAGAAGAGAAATTTGTTAACATCGAGTATAGATTTAAGTGTCAGGAAGTCATTTCTGAAAGTATTTGTATGGAGTATAGCCATGTATGGAAGCGAAACATGGGTGATAAATAGTTTGGACAAGAAGAGAACAGAAGCTTTTGAAATGTGGTGCTACAGAAGAATGCTGAAGATTAGATGAGTAGATCACATAACTAATGAGGAAGTACTGAATAGGATTGGGGAGACGAGAAGTTTGTGGCACAACTTGACTAGAAGAAGGGATCGGTTGGTAGGACATGTTCTGAGGCATCAAGGGATCACCAATTTGGTATTGGAGGACAGCTTGGAGGGTAAAAATCGTAGAGGGAGACCAAGCGATGAATACACCAAACAGATACAGAAGGATGTAGGTTGCAGTAGCTACTGGGAGATGATGAAGCTTGCACAGGATAGAGTAACATGGAGAGCTGCATCAAACCAGTCTCAGGACTGAAGACCACAACAACAACATTATAAATAATAAATACAGCGAAATATTATGGTTCATAGCTGCCTTAAACTGCTTAAGCAGGGTCAAAGTTTGCCTGGTCACTCAAAACACACAAATATTTCTAAGTCTTGACAGAAATCAAAGTTCAGATCTAGCTTTTGCTAAATTATTCGAAGCCCTGAGAACAAATAATGTATTAAGCTCATGACCACAAGAAATATTTTAAGTCCAAAGAACAATAACTCCAGACCCACTGCTCTCTGGTCACCAATACTATTCTTCAATCTACCACAACCCTGTATGCACATATGAATACCCCTTTAAGCTTTCCCACCCCTGCTAGTTGCCCCGCTATAGCCATCCAGCCACACTGCCAAATATTCTTGTCAGTACCTTTCATCTCACAAGCCAGTCCCTCATAATGTCACCAACCCCCGCTTCATATTGCACCTACTTCTTAATTCCAACATGAATTAGCACCAGATACCATTATTATAATACCACATGTTGCAGATATAGCTATTTGTGCCAAAACTTGTGTAATTCATTTTGTGGAGGATGAGCCCCACATGTACTACTTGGAAACATTCATAAATACAGACAAAAACATAAATAACACTTCTAAAATGACAAACAAATTAAACAGATCTTTAGAACCAAAGGGCTCCTTTCTGCATTTGTTAAAAAAGAATTATTTTGGAATTAGATGTGTGACCATGTTAGGCTGTGTAATCACTGCACACAATTTCACTGCAATTAAAATCACTGTTAATCACTGTCACTTCTGATCACTGCTGTTTTTCTGTGATTGCATCTGATGAATTCGACAAACCTCTTGCATCAAGGCATCTTTGGTAATACTGTAGCTACTCTTCCACTCATCTCAATGTACAGCCAGCAGTGCTCTGTGCAACATGTCACCAGCTAATGTATATTCTATCAGATATCAAAATACATTAACCCAATGAGTGATTGATTGCTCAATTGGAGGCTGGACTGCCCAGTGATTGGGCTATTGAAGTTCCTCCCAGTTTCACTGTGTCCACTGCAGTTACTTCTCATCTGAGATTCACTAAGGCAACAAGATAAATTCATAGAAATAAATTCAAACAGACTATATACGACCATGACATCCCGTAAGTACTTTAATGTGTTCCATCTGAATTCTGACATAACTGATCTTCATACCACAAGTTATCCATGCGGTGGCATATATTTACATTAATTAAACAAACAAATCAATTCCTTGAACTTCCTGGAAGATTAAAACTGAGTGCCGGGCCGAGACTTAAACTCAGGACCTTTGCCTTTCGCAGGCAAGTGCTCTACCGACTGAGCTACCCAGGCACGACTCACACCCTGTCCTCACAGCTTTAATTCCGCCGGCAACTGGTCTCCTACCTTCCAAACTTCACAGAAGCTCTCCTGCGAACCTTGCTAGTTCTGCATGCCCATGACACGACAAGTCGTTGCTCACAATGTGGACTGCCATCTGCTGAATAGATACGCTGCCCACTCTGCGTTGGCTGCTGCCTGCTGCATGGGAACTGCCCATTGTGATGACAAACAATTGTTCAAATGGCTCTGAGCACTATGGGACTTAACTTCTGAGGTCATCAGTCCCCTAGAACTCAGAACTACTGAAACCTAACTAACCTAAGGACATCACACACATCCATGCCCGATGCAGGATTCGAACCTGTGACCATAGCAGTCGCGCAGTTCCTGACTGTAGCACCTAGAACCACTCAGCCACTCCGGCCGGCTGTGATGAGACACCACCCATTACAATGCAAGCCATTGACTGCAACGTGAACTACTGCTTGTCACGTGGAAAAACACTGTCCACTGCCTTGTCACAGTGTGAAGACGACATCTGCTACTTCTGCAATGCTGGTGAAAAATATAAGTCACCATTCATTGTTCTGTGAGGTGATCCTGCAACTCATGAACTGCTCTGCTACACATGAAACAATACATTGTCTGCACCCAATATCTTAGGGATCAACAAGCACATGCTACTGCCTGTCGCCATTGCCTACTGTGCTACCGAAGTGATGAGTAGTTGCCATCTGCTGCCATACCACAATGCGATGGTGTCCACTGCCAATTTTACTAACATGTGATCCCACACCTAACTTCTGTACTCAGCTGTACTGTACATGCCGTTGGTGCTCCTGCCACTGCTGCTGCTGCTGCTGCCACACTACATAAAACTCTACAGCCCACATGCTAACCATCTTTTTGACTAGGTTTTTAATTTCATTGGGACAACCAATCCCAAAACAATATCTCAAACAAATGTAAAATGCAGTTCCATCTTCTCCCATCATCAAGCTTGCAAAGACACCATTATTCAAGGCTGTAACATGATCTTTATTCATGAATTTGGTCTTATCTCTAACTTTCTGGTAAAAAATTCTAGCACAGCCCTTAAACCCAACAGGGAACCTGTAGATGCTACAAAATATTCTATTTCCATCTTGTTCACAATTTCTAGAGACTTTCCTTAAATTGCTGGTTGACTTGTAAGAATATACACACAACTGTCTTGGTGTGTACACTGAATTAAAACATTTTCCAGCTCAAAATATCTCCCAGCATTAAATTTCTGATAATTTGTTCCCTCTTCACAAGCAATTAGTTCAAGGCCATTTTGCTTGCTAAGAATGGCTCCCTAATTCAAAGAAGGCAAACAGAGAGACTCTTTTGCAGCAGCATCTTCTCTTTCATTGTACAGGCTATCCCACGTGTAAGAAAAGGGCAGTAATTTCGCTGAAATTGCACCATGTAATTTGTGATGTTTGATGTGGAAACACTGCACTCTGCAACATCATTTGATGCAACAGTGTGTTTCCACACATCACTGTTGCTGGAGATCAGCGTTCAGTGACTATGTATCTCTATCCTGTCGAAAAACGCATGTTTCTTGTGAATCAATATTGCATTACTGGTTCCATTAAGCCACTTCAGTGAATGTTTGTTGAACAGTTTGGTGACTGGCATGTATCCATACAGGTTTACAGTTGTTGAGGAACTGAATGTCAATGACATTTTACATCATTACGAAGTGTCATATTCATGATCTATGGAACAAGTACTAATCTAATCTAATCTGACAATGAAAAATGCATTACATTTTGCCATTGGTTTCAGCAATTTATTGCTCAGAGGCCGTGAATATTGCTGTGCACATGGTTCAGTGATGAGGTGCAGTTCCACCTCTTTGGTTATGTAAACTCTCAGAATACCCATCTGTGGTGTAATGAAAATCCACATGCACAGATCAAGCAATCCCTGCAGTAACAAAAGATTGGTATGTTGTGTGCAATGTAATACCACTGTATCATAAGACCAACTTTTTAAGTTTACTATGACAAGTGCAGTTTACATTGAAATGTTTTGGGAATTTATGAGCAGGATGGGCGATGAAGAACTTACCCTCAGCTGGTACCAACAGGATGGCGCCACATGCCACATGTCTCTGAATGACCACGGCTGAGGTAGAATCATTTCTGACAGACAGTGTGACTTCGAAAGGACTGTGACCCACCAGGTCATCTGATTTAACACCACCTGACTTTGCCTCTGGGGTGGCCTAAAGGACAAATTCTACAGTAACGAACCACACAATTTGGAATATTTATGAGAGAAATCCCAGCAGTGATTTACAATTTCTCAGCCACTGAAGAGTTTTTTTTTCCCCTCCTTATTTTGCCTAATCATTGTGCAAAAATTTAAACATTTTGCTGTGTGCAAAAATTTAAAAATTTTAGTGTTTGGAAATGGAGACACTGTTTTCTGACCATGCCTGGCTGAGTGGCCATAAAAATGGCAAAATCTATGTACCATGTACAAAAAAGATCCAAGGACAATTTGGAGCATTTTTAGACATGATAACTAAGCCCAGTAAGGCAAATGATTTTCAGCTACCAGAGGACAGTAGTAATGAATCAGATGATATAAAATTCAAATAAGTGGCTGCTAAATTCAATTAATTCTTCCTAAGAATGACTGGAAACATGGGAACAAAATGTTCCATTAAAATCAGATCCATCAGAGGCTATTTAGGAATGCAATGCAGACTTGGTAGTACTGCTTCTCAGTGGTACCTCTGTAGCCAGTTGATATGCCAACGTGTATTTCCTGAAAAGGAGCAATCCAGACAAAAACAGACAATTTTAATGACTTTGCCAGGACATAGCAAGGACCTTTAGAAATTTTCAGTATTCAATACAATGATTTTTATAATTACGAACATTAATTATGCCATAAGTAGTTAAGAATTTCTTTGTCCCACGTTACAGAAAATAACATTTTTTGCTTCTCGTGCATATGCTTCAATAATTTCATCTTTTAGTCATTTTATAAGTAAGTCATATGTTCTATAATTCCCACAGATTTTAATGTTTTGACCACATTTCTACTATATGTTATGTTAGGTATTAAAGTAAGTCCCATATGTGACATCATTTTTTATGTTGCCATTTTTTGTGCGTTTCTTGATATGTTTACACATTTATTACATTAATTATTTTTATTTTTTGTTTAGTTTGTTTTTTGTTTTGTAGGTGTCGTCTAGTTGAAAATCTGAAAATTAAAGAAAGTGAAGCTTTTTTGAAAATAACATCTGGAACATCTAGTGTATTATCAATTACAATATTTTCTCTCTTTATAGCACTACACAATATCAAAGAGAGCTAGTAAAAGTGCAAGTCAAATTAGAAAAGATGCATGAATGACTAAAACTTGAAAACCTATATTTTCAAAAACAGGAAAACAAGCAGATTTCAAAATAAAAGAAGCAAGCAGTTAGCTCAAATGTCTGAAGTCGGCAAGGGCATACCATTCTTAATTGGATCATACCTAGTAAACACTGTCACACTCAAACCAACATCTGGACTGACAACAAATTTACCTTAGACCCATAACTCACCAAGCCACATCCAGCTGGGGCAAGAGGAGACGCTCAGTTCGCTACTTACGATTTGTGGTTAAGAAAATGTTTGTCTTCAGACCCTTCATGCGAATGAATCTGACATCCACAAATCTCATTGAATCTACAAAATGGTATTCCTCGTTCTAAGTCATCAGATCACAAAATACATGCAAACTGTTAGAAAGTTCACATATTGATTCGGTCAAGAATTTGAAATCAGTTTTTGTGCAGCTTCTAAAGTGCTCTTTTTATGAACTGTAAGTGATTTCTTGTAAATAAAAACCTGGAAGGAGAATCAAAATTGGAAAAAATCTTCCACATAGGAGAAACTCTGAACAGCATTTCTTGCAATATACACTACACTTGTCATTGCATGGACAAAGATTGTCACACATAAAATACTACTTTGACTGACAACATTTGATTGTCCAATCACTTGCTACCAGTGTCTGAGGTAACAGTGGAAAACAGAAGAGTCAAATGTAGACAGAAAGATGTCCACAGAAGCTTCATAAATAGAAATAACTAAACGTATTAGGCATTTAAATAGTAGTATATCTTTTCTCAAATTCAAAAGACACACCTATTAAATGCTATCAGCTTATGAAAGCATGTCAAATAGTCACTCAAGATTGGCCACATTATCAGCCGTTGGATGGCGTCTCTTGATGTGGTGCTGAAAAATAGTTAAGGGGCTATTTGGATTTAAATATCCAGACAATGTGTCGGTTAATCATTTGCTTCACTATCTTCTCCATGGTCTTATTACTTGGGGCTATGTGGTCCATTCTGAGTATTAGAAATAAATTAAAATAGCTTGCTTCTTCGAGTCTGGGAATTGTCATGTTACTAAAATAAATTATAGAAAACTGAGGAAACTTCCTTATCTTTTCGTGACAGGACCACAACACACTGTGATGAATTTCATTGAAACAGTTTCATATGCCACAACCAATGCTAATCTCTATTCATATAGTGAGAAGGATCAACTGTGAATTTCTACCACTGATGTTACTGCATTTCTACTGCCCCTTAATAGCAATAATAGTCGAAACCTGGATAAGGACTGATGGTTACTGTAATTCTGCTGCACTGTCTGGGCAAAGTCTCCTTGGCTGATTTGGAGATAGCTAGTCTTCCTTGCATTAGTTTTAAGGTTGCAGCATTCTCTTGCATAATCCTCCAAGTGATCTCCATACAATTTCACAATCACAATTGGTGGAACATTTAATTGCAAACTCGTACACTGAAATCTTTGTCTGTCCTAAATACTTTGAAGATATTTTTTCCCCTCACAATCCAGTTTCTCTGCAGGTGGTTGGCATTTGAAACTTTCCTTTGTTGCACACCTGCCCTAACTATAGAATAGCACTCTGCAATTCCAGTACAGACTAGGCTCCCTTAGAAAGTGACATGGAAACTGAGAGATTGAAGCCTCCATAATGTGATGGGTCATGTCCATATTATTAGCAACTTTGAAACTAATTAGGCTTCCGCCAGCCGGAGTGGCCGAGCACTTCCAGGCACTTCAGTCTGGAACCACGCGACCGCTATGATTGCAGGTTCAAATCCTGCCTCAGGCACTGATGTGTGTGATGTCCTTAGGTAAGTTAGGTTTAAGTAGTTCTATGTTCTAGGGGATTGACGACCTCAGATGTTAAGTCCCATAGTGCTCAGAGCCACTTAGGCTTCCATAGCTGGTGTCACAATGATTAAAATTCTTTTGGGTGTTGTTGGGCATCACAGGTGTAAAAAACATTGATTGTTAACTTAAAACCAATGTTTTGACTGTATTAAAATGGCCATCCTCCGGGTAAGGCTAGTTTGGGTGTGGTCCTGACACGAAAAGATAAGGAAGCTTCCTCAATTTTCTGTAACAAGTGGCTGTATTTATTTAGATGATTATTGCCAATATGTCATATTTTTTAAACTTTACTGGCGCTAGAATATAATAGGCTAGTCATGACAGAAGGGGATCGTGGGGAGGGAGGGGGAGGAGGGTGGTATGAAAGAAGCTGTTGGTAGGCTAGCTGGCTTGTCAGTGATTGGCAACTGTCTGCAAATCAGCACTTGGCCTCTTGTGGACAAGTTTCCTTCCTGGTGTGCACAGAAATGCGCTGACAGTTACCCTATAGTATTTTGGTTAGGCTGTTGTGCCCATGCCCTGGTGGGGATTCTGCTCCACGACTGCTCGTGGCCCATTGGACTGGGATAGCTGGCAGCCAGGTTGCCAGAAGTTTGTAGCCATCCTCTCAATAGACATTATGAACAATTTTAATTACTTCTCAATTTTTTTTGTTGATGCGTACGCAACTCTTTCGCCAGCACATAGACTTCCTGGAACAAGAAAGGCTGCACACAATCAGCTGTATTCCACTTTGTCAATTTATTATGTTGTGCTAGTTGCACATAGTGTTCATATTAAGCTACTCATCTGCTAGCTGGTCTCTCTGTCTCCCCTATGTAGGCAGCTCCTCACACACAACATAGTTCACATACTCCACCGACATTTAGCTTGTTGGCTGCATCCTTGATGGAACCTATTATGTTGTGGATCCTGTGATAGCTGCACAAAATCAGTTTGAAACCTCATCGGCAGAGAACATTCCCTAGCCATTCACTGATGCCCTTCACATAACAGTTAAGTCCACTAGCAGAAGGTTCTCTTCCTTAGTCTCTTCTCTAGTTTTATTGTGATTGGTCTTGATTGCCTTTCTTATAATATTGTTGTCATAACCACTGGCATGAAACATGTGGTGCAGATCCCTCAATTCTTCTTTGACGTTGTTACTGCCACTTATCTGGTAGGCAAAGGCAGTCAGCATGTGCAGAACTGAATACTTATGAGCTGAATGAAGGTAGCTCTCTGCATGCAGATATGGGTTTGTGTGGGTTGTCTACCAGTACACTTTATGTCCCAA
The DNA here is from genome assembly GCF_023897955.1 of Schistocerca gregaria. Taxonomy (NCBI): domain Eukaryota; kingdom Metazoa; phylum Arthropoda; class Insecta; order Orthoptera; family Acrididae; genus Schistocerca; species Schistocerca gregaria. The sequence continues at coordinate 416,285,162 of NC_064922.1, read as the reverse complement.
TGTACCATCTGCAGTTATACAGGGTCCGGCAATAAAACCTCCCGCATTTGATGTAGCCAGTGTGAGAGTTGTAGTCAGGGTACTGATGTGGAGCGCATTTTGCTTGAAAGCGATGTACTTGCCACTTTCAGTGCATGCCATGGCGTGGCTTGGTTTGCATCGTGCGTTTGTTGTGGAGGAATTTATTCATAACGATGGTTCTGTGATTAGTACTCAGCGAACATTTCAGAAACAATTCAAACTTGGGCCTACATGATCGTGTCTTGGATAGAAAACCTATTTAACTGTGGGTTTCAAAGTTTAGAAAGACAGCTTCAGCACTGAAAAGAAAACCTACTGGCTGTACTCAGACTGCAACAAAGCTGGAAAATGTGGTGCATATGAGACTATCTGTACAACAATCACCAATGTGTTCAGCACTTAAACATGCAGCAGTCCTGGGATTATCTGATACAAGCATAAGATGAATTCGTCAAAGAGAAGTTCATAGGCACCCCTTCAAAATGATGGTTACCCAGGAAGTGAAAGAGATTTTGAAATTGCAGAGCTGCATGTGAGGAAATTTTTCAAAACTTTCCACCTGGCACTTTGTTCATTTCTTCGGATGAGGCCCATTTCCACTTATAAGGAACTGTGAACAAACAGAATTTCTGCTGCTGGGCTGCAGAAAACCCTCGTGTAGTTCATCAGCGACTACCACATAGCCCTCATGTGATAGTTTGGTGCGCCGTTCCAGTTAATTCAAACTGTTATTTTCACATGCTAGAGACCTTTCTCCAACCTAGGCTAAACCAGTTTGTCACAGATCCTGAAGATCAAGAAGTGTGGTTCCTGCAAGATGGAGCAACATCCCACACCTCTCAGCATTCTATGGAAATGTTGTGCAACTTGGTTTCTGGTCATCTTGTCTCTTTGTAAGGAGACATCGCATGGCCCTCAAAGTCACATGTTTCATCGCCTCATGATTTTTTTCTTTGGGGCACTTAAAGGCTCTAGTGTACAAACATCGTCCCACACACTGCCAGTACTTAAAGCGGCTATTATGCAAGAAGTGGCAGCCATTCCAAGAGAAATGACATGAAGATACGTGGAGAACTTTTGGGAAGGACTTCATCAGTGTGTCAACAATGGAGGACGTCATTTACCAGATATAATTTTTAAAACCAAATAATCCAAAATGATAAAGTATGCATTTTTCACAAATAAAAATAATTTTTCTCTGTCATGTTTAGTTTTTCAGTGACAACCTATTAGAATAAGGAAGGTTTTATTGCCATACCCTGTATACACCTCCACATCAAAAACTGGTAGACACCATTCTTATTGTTTTTGAGGGTGAACTGTATCTTCTTATGCGTGCTGTTCAAATGCTGGAGGAAGCTTCCCAAGTTCATCTCCCCATGTGATCAGATGAGTGTGTCGTCCACATACCATAGCCAGCAACAGGGCCGTAGTGATGTAGAAGCTAGGGCCATTTGGTCAAATGCTTCCATTGCTGGCCACAGTATGTAGATAACACATGCATTATCTGGCCACACAGGGAGATGGAATTTGGAAGCTTCCTTCAGCAAGATGTATTCACTTCTGCACATACTAGCTATCCATGCCTACCAGGTAAGTGACACTGTCAACATCAAAGAAGTACTGAGGGAGCTATAACATATGTTTCATGCCAATGGTTATGGCAACAATATTATAAGGAAGGTGACCAAGACCAACTGCAATAAAGAAAGAGAAGAGGCCAAGGAAGAGAACCTTCCGCTGTGGATTTACCGTATGTGAATGACATAAGTGAATGGCTACAGAATGTCCTCTGCCGATGAGGTTTCAAACCAATTTTGTGGAGCAGTCACAGGATCCACAATATAATAGATTACACCACAGATGCAGTCAACAAGCTAAATATTGGTGGAGTATGTGAACAATGTTGTGAGTGTGGAGCTGCCTACATAGGGGAGATGGGGAGACCAATTAGCAGAGGAGTAGCAGAATATGAAAACTATGTGCAACTAGCACAGCATAATAAATTGACAATAGCGGAATACAGCTGACTGTGTGCAGCCTATCTTGTTCCAGGAGGTCCATTTGCGGGGAAGAGAGACATGGACGCACCAATTAAAAATTTGAGAGGTGACTGAAATAATTAAGCAGCCTGACAACGAGAGGATGGGCAACGTACTTCTGGCATCCTGGCTGCCAGCTATCCCAGCCCAATGAGCCATGAGCAGTCATGGGGCAGAAACCTCACCTGGACATGGACACAACAGCTTAACAAACAGCAAGAGCTGAATTGTCAGTGCATTTTCGCCCACAGCAGGAAGGAAATGTGCCCACTATAAGCCGAGCACTCATTTGCAGACTGTCGCCAATCACTAAAATGCCAGCAGCTAGCCCATCAGTAGTTTCTCTCGTATCTTCCCCCCCCCCCCCCCCCCCCCCACTCTTCCACCAAGACTAGTGTATTATATTCTAGGATCAATAAAGTTCCAAAAATATAACATATTGACACTGATCATCTACAATAAATACAGCCCCGTCTCTTCCACCAAAACAAGTCTTTAAGTGAGGAAGGCCATAGTAATACAGTTGAAATATTGGTTTTATGTTTACAGTCGAAGTATTTTATACTATTATGCCATACAACATGCAGAACAATTTTAATCATCACTTTCAAATTGTTCAGTTATAGCCAACTGGCTAACTATACTCCAGTACTTTCACACACTACTCTGTCTGCTAAATGAATGCATAACAGGAAGTTGAAAATTTTTCAACAACTGACCAATAGTTATAAAAAGAAATCAACAGTGTAGACATACTCTGGCTAAGTAAGCGATCAGAAGAACTAGAACTGGCAACAAGACACATACTACAGCTCACACCTGAGGTAGGTGGTTGTCAAGCCCATAGCAAATTATATTCTCAGAAGAGTTTTGGTGGGAGAGGGGGAGTGTTCTATCAAACTAGAATTTGGTGAACTGTTGGTTAGAGGCAGCAAAGTGTTCTCCTATATGGCACATGCACCACTGCAGCAATACTTTACATTTCAATAAAAAGGGGGAAGCTGCACCATATCATTTAAAAGATAACCCCTTTTTTGTATCTATCCCTGCTGTATCCTGCTACTGATGCAAGTGAATGTGTGTGCACCATGTGTAGTGTCGCTGTGCGTGTGTACTCGAATCAACTGCCAACTCTATCAGCATGGGCCAGCCACTTGAGGCCACTGGTAGGATGTGTGCATACAGCATGGTCTCCACCACGCTGTCCACCATTGGCCTGCACCTATTTCCACATAAAGCAGCCCTAAGTGATGCCTTCTACGTTCTTCTAGTTTGTACTGCTTGTATCAGTTGTTCTGTGTCTTGTTACATATGGAGTCATGAAAGATTTATTTCTGTTATTGTTTGGAGGCTTATGAATTATGACTAGAGCCATACTTTTGTTACTTGGACTGGTTTTGTGTATTACTTGCTGATTTCATGAGTAGCAAAGACATTTGGATGGTCTCCACATGTGCAATTTTTAAGTGTAGTTTCACCAGGTTTATTCATTATGGACGCCATGCTACCGGCCCTGACTGAACAGCTTATTTTGGCTGTGACCAGTTTCTCAGTTTCCATTAACACACAGGGTTCCATTCCACCAGTCCAGACACCCACTTTGTTTCCATATGATGATTCAGCCAAAGATTGGGAAGCTTAGAAAAAGACTCGGACAGCATTTTTTGGTGTTCAGTGAGACAGACTAATTTATGCAAAGCCTTCTTCCTCCTGTGGATTCCACCTAAGGTGTTTCTGTTGTGGTTGGCAGGAGAGCCAACCGTGTTTTTCTAAAGGAGGCCAAAAGGCACACGTTCTCGCTCACGCAGGCTGGCGTGAGGTCTGGAAGATGACAAGGGAATTATAATTGAGAAAAACGGACGTAGCTGGTGGAATACTTAACTTTAATCCATTAATGGAGAATGTCGCTCTTTATGGTACATGATTCACAATATCAATAGTACGGATACTGGCGCCTTGCTAGGTCGTAGCAAATAATGTAGCTGAAGGCTATGCTAACTATCGTCTCGGCAAATGAGAGCGTAGAAGTCAGTGAACCATCACTAGCAAAGTCGGCTGTACAACTGGGCGAGTGCTAGGAAGTCTCTCTAGACCTGCTGTGTGGCGGCGCTCGGTCTGCAAACACTGATAGTGGCGACATGCAGGTCCGACGTATACTACCAGACTGCAGCCAATTTAAAGACTACCACCTAGCAAGTGTGGTGTCTGGCGGTGACACCACAGTTTCATTTACTGTGTCAGCTTGCCCCTTTACAAGAACCAGCAGCTGTTACTTTTGATCACGTGTGCAGTTTATTGTCCAACTACCACTGCAAACGAATACATCATAGTAGTGAGAGTTGAATACTATCAACGACGCAAGAAGCCAAACTATTTACACAAAGCATGGGCTGAACTTCACGCCCTCAGCCATAAGTTTAAATTATTTACCGATGCCCATAATGACTCTTATGCAAACACTGTCGTGCATGACACAATTATCTATTTGGCTCCAGACAAGGAGGTGTGCCAGAAGGCTTTACTCTGTGAAAACCATCCAATGGTAGAAGCTTTGCAAATAGCACAATCTTCTGAAGTTTCTCAGGCAGTGGGTGACCAAACAGAAGTGTGGGGCAATGTGGCATTAGTGTGATAAGGTGTGCCCACTAGGACAACAGATAGCATGCATGAGGAAGCGGCAGTGGCGGCAGCAAACATGTGTGCCCGGTGCCGAGCTGACAAAGGCCAGGCCAAGCAGCCGCGCCACCCACAGCTCCAGCATCAGCATTCTATGTTTCTGTCTTGTCCTTCCTGGACTGTCCAGCATGAACAATCAGCACACCCTAAGTGCTGGGCTACTTGTAGTGCTTTCCAGAAAAAAGGCCACATCACTTTTGTCTGTCGTCTGCCAAAGATTGTGACTCCAATGCTTGTGGCTTCTCCCAAGTTGTTTACCAGGTTAATTTTTTTTTTGTCAAGTGCTCCGGCTACAGGTCAGCATAGTGTTGCAGTGATATTATTGAATTCTCAAACCTGAGTGAGTTTAGGCTCGCCTCTGTTGACACCAGTGACACAAAAGCTGGTCAGTTATATCAAACAGAACATTGCGCTATTGGGACAAATTACGGCATCTGCCTCTTACAAGTCAGTGGTTTGGTCCATTATATTTTTGGTGGTTCCTGATGCTGGTGTCAAGACCTGGTTTAGGATGGATGCATATGGTGTGAGGACTTTCCAGACTTGTTTTTGGAGGGTATACAGTGTTCTATGTATTTTTGTGTTCATTTTTTTTTAAATCCATGGCTCAGCCTCATTTTTGTTGTGCACATCATATTTCTGTCAGACTGAAAGAACAAGTGAAAGCCTACCTGGCAGACTTCAATCTCTAGGTGTAGTGCAACCAGTTATGGCTAGTGAATGGTTGTCTGTGCTGGTTATAGTTTGGAAGTCATCAGGGGAACTTCACCTCTATGGTGACTTCAGTACTACTGTGAACATGCAGTCAATTGTGGATACATATCCTCTACCATGCCAGGAGGAACTGATGCAAAAATATCATGTGGCCAAAACATTTTAAAAATTGATTTGGTCTGAAGCATATCTGCAGGTTCCTGTGGACAGAGAGTCTTGGTGAGTTCTCGTTTCCTTTTGGTCTATCACAATTTGCACCTTTCCTTTGGTGTGGCCAGTGCCCCGGCTACTTTCCAACGATTTTTAGAGCAACTGACTATACCTGTCTTGGGCTGCTTTAATTATCTGGATGATATTGTTGTCACAGGCTCCTCAAAAGCCAACCACTTGAAAAATTTGTACATTTTGTTTTCTGTCTAACTGTTCACAGATTTATAGTGGAACCCTGAGAAATCTCAGTTTCTTCAACCTTCCATTGTTCACTTGTAGTTTGAAATCTCTAGGGGATCTGCCAGACCACATCTCTGCTGTTACATCTAATTCCTCACCCATCATCCATGAAAGAGCTTCAGGCCTTCCTAAAAATGATAGTCTACTACCATAAAATCCTGCTGGGAGCAGCTACACTGGCCTAACCACTGCATGACTTGTTACATAAGAATGTATGGCCTGGATGGCGAACATGCTTTTCAAATGCCGAAATCCTAACTACTGTCGGCCCCTTGTTTAGCTACGTTCTTTCCGGACCAGCATAGTTTTGGCAACTGACGCCTCACTTTACGGCCTCAGCATGGTCCTAGAACACCAATATGCCAATGGCTCTTAACAATCTGTTCCTTTCACCTCTGAATCTCTCACTCCAGCTCAGCAGCATTACTCTCAAGAGGAAAAAGGGCTCTTGCCATAGTCTATGCTCTCCAGAAATTTCATGTTTGCTCCAAGTCTCACCTTATTACTGTCCATAAATCCGTGCTTTCCTTGTTTGACCCTCAAGATTTCCTTGCCTTACAGGGCAGCACACCGCCTACAGCACTGTGTGCTGTTCTAGTCTCACTACAATTATGAAATTCATTTTCCACGTACATCTAATCATACCAATGCAGACCCCTTGTCCTGCTTTTCTGTGGGTTCTGATCCTGACTTTAATCGTGAAGAAATGCTTTGCTTCCATCTTGATACTGAAAAATAGGCTGTAGCCAAGGATGTCGCAATTACAAGCTTGCATGTAGCAGCTGACGTCATTCACTGACCCAGTTCTCTGCCAGGTGGTTTGGGTTGTTCAATAGGGCTGGCCAGATAAACCACTGAGTTGGGATTTGGACCCCCTGCATGACTATTTTTCATTATGGAATCACCTCTCTGTTTTTGAAGGAGTTCTGCTGTTGGCCAAGGAAGATCCCTCTCCCAGAAAGTCATTCCTGCTGCATTATGGGACTAGGTTCTATGCCTTCTCCACCAGGGCCATTGGGGAGTTTCGTGCACTAAACTGTTATCTAGGAGACATGTTTTTTGCCCAGGCACTTACGGCAAAATTGTCCATTTTGTAACAGCTTGTAAGCACTGTGCCTGACAACAGACAGCTCCAGGGTGTCTCTGTCCCCCTGGCCCACTTCACGCCAGCCATGGGAATGCTTTCAAGTAGACTCTGCAGGTCCCTTCTTGAACTCATATTGACTCTCTGACTGTGGATGCATTTTCCCAGTTCCCTTACGTTCTTAGGTATGCACCAACATCGGCTGAGGTCACAATTCAAATGCTTTTACAGGCTTTTTCTATTAAGAGGTTGCCTTCTACCTAAGCTTCCAATAATGAGTCACAGTTCATTTCTCATACTTTTCAATTGTTTTGTTCCTGTCACAGCATTCATCATGTTACAGCTCCACCATTCCATCCTCAATCAAATTGTGAGGCAAAATGTCTAGTGAGTACATTCAAGTCCCAAATGAATAAGTTTGTAGTGGATTCTTTGGCAGACAACCCTCTGTTCCATTTTCTGAGTACCTATTGATTCACGCCTGGGGGAGGGGGGCAGAGGGGGGGGGGGGGTTGGAAGCAGTGTCTGGTTGTGTTGCTTCCTGGCCGGCACCGGCAGCTACACATGCTCCACAAGCTTCTGCAGTCTGCGTTGCACCTGCTGCAGTCAGCTACACGCCACGATCACCGATGTGGGCACAAGGGTTTGGTTGACAGCCTAAGCGGAGACCAGCCACTGTTGTCTGCTGCCGGGCACACCGTCTTTGTGACATCCATATGACTGATGGGCTGGTTGCGCATCACTTTGATCAGTTGCGGTCCCGTTCGCCAGTGGAAGCTACTGGTTCACAGATGCGGCTCCATCGCCACAGCCCACCCGGCCACTCTTCGTCTCAAGCCTATTGTTGCCTGCTGTCAAAATGCCCCTGTCCCAGTGGATGCCTCTTCCACATATGGCACTAGGCACCAGTCCATTGCTGGCCTCAAGCCCATTGCCACAGCCCCTGTTCCAGTTGAGCCATATCCACCAGCCCCCTCATCTGATGACAATGAAGAGATGGCAATGGCACTCTCCTCCCCCGTACTGTCATTGAGCATACTGCAGGCCCACCGCCCTCAAGCATGCCTGCGTCCCCATACGTTCCAGCCCTATGCTTTGTTGTCCACCAGCACACTGTGTCTCACCCCCACCTTGGCAATGGCTGCTGCTGTTTCGGATCTGCTGGACGTGTCTCACATTGGACTGCCAGCATCTCCTCCGTCACCTGGGTGGCCAATTCACACTACTAGTGCATGCGATTTCCTCAAGTCTAGTGTTGCCACGCAAAAAGTCTCTGCCATGCTGTCTACTGGCTGTCCGCATCTACACCCACAATGAGCAGCGCTGACTGACACCCTCTCTGTTATAGTTTGTTTTGTGTCTTGTTATGTGTGGAGTCATGAGAGACTTACTTTTGTTATTGTTCAGAAGATTATGAATAAAGCCATAACTATGTTACTTGGATCGGTTTGCGTTTTACTTGGTTACAACAATCCCCATTTAGATTGCACTTTTGGTGGACATACAACCAAAAAATTATAAAATGAATCATAAACATCTTTCACTTTCTGAAAGTTTAATTTTCTATGTTCCACTGTAGTATGGAAGCCACCTAAGCTATAAGGTCTTCCATTGTCATTCCACCGAAATCAACAGGCTGTTGTAGAGGGACTTTTTGGCTTTAGACTCTGTGTAGAATGGTTGCAAGTGCCCTATCACAAAACTAGAGTTGCTTGAGCTGATAGCTATCAGCTGGGGCTTCTGTGAATGCTCCCATCTGCCGAGCAAAACAGGTCAAAATAAATCAAGTATGTAGTATGGGACCTGAGACTTGATAAGTACATTGATAACACATTGTTCGTTACTGTTCTTGCACATGTGGTGAAATAATTTGCTTCTTCTTGACTGCTTGCACGAGAGAAATAATGATGTTGACACATTCTATCATTACTGCTCATTCTGTTCTGGACCTACCAGTAGATTTGTGCAGTTGCATGTACCTGCAAACACTTGTGAATGTTTTGTTATGTTTATCTGCATTGTGTATATTACTGTTACTGCATCAGTGAACACAGGTACAATTCTGAATGTATAAGCAGGTGCACTGTGGTAGGAGCCATGCAGGTGCCTCCCCATTGTTTCATCTCAAGAGCCATCTAGTTCAGTGGAGCACAGCTCACTCAGAGATAAGTATTTTTATAGAGATCTGTGAGATCCTCACCATCCAGGTAGTGTAGTACCAGAAACTTCTCATTCTAACATCATTTTACCTGTAACTACAGTTGATGAAATATTGCTGAAGTTCACAGTGGTAGTGAAGACTACATTCAAGCTGAAGAACACTGTATTCATCAAGTCCAAACGTAGTATTTGTTATTTGAACTTTCTAAGGTGCCCATCATTTAGCGTCACCCAGCACTCTACAGATGTAGCCCTTACATGAATCTTTCTCTCTGCCCCATGCATTAACAGTCTCTTTTCCAAGTGTGTTTCTATAAAATGAAATTCTTTCAATATCATCACATTGCTGGATATGCTGTGGCCATTTGAAATGAATGAATGAGTCATGGCATGATTGTGATATTTTGTATACAACAATGTACCATCCTTCTGCCTCTACTGGCGTGAACAGATAACAAAAATGTAACCATGATTTTTAATCCCGATTTTATCAGTTAACTTTTTCCATACTATTCCACAATCTTACTCTGCATTTATCTCCGAATTTCCAATACACTTGCCTCAAATAACCAGAATTTCACTGAATTATACTATCACAGGAGAGTAATACTGCAAGCTGGCAATTAGCAGAAAAAAGATAAAACAAAAAAGTACAACAGACTATGCAAATTTTCAATAATCGTGTAAAGCAATATTACTTAAAGTAATGAAGATTTCTCTTTTCCAGTACTTCCATGCATTAATGTCACAGATACATATCCTCCAAGCAGCCATTATTTATATTTTTCATCTCCTTCAGCCTGGCATGCTCATACAAACACCTCAAGACCCTTTATCTGTCATTTTTACAGATTCTCATTTTATTTTTGATGGCTTGGTTGTGTAGTGGACTAGAAGTTTAATGTCCTCGGTGAATGAATGAATGCATAAAATTTCTGTGGTAGTAGCTAATTGTCATTCTTTGAATCAGTGGCTAACATTTTAACCTTCAGGGCAGAAAAACTCATTTTCCACGTGCATCCTCACCCTTGGGACTTTGGAGAAGATCATAACAAAACTTACCCAGTTTTGGAACAAATTATTGCCTATATCTTTCTGAGAATGCAGACTATAAAATAAACAAACTACGATATAACAAACAAATATGATAAAACAACAATAACAGCTCTAAACTACTGCAAGATATGCTTTTGCTGAATAAAGTGTGTGTGCCATTAAGAATGCCTTCAGCTTAGGTAAAAAGAACCTCCAGAATTAAGCATGTTTTCAAATTCTGTTGGAACCTTGTTGAAAATGAAATATGTCAAACCTTGTGAACTTTTCTGCATATGTGTCAAGGAAGTGCTGAACATGACAAGACTAAAACATGCTACAAGAAAAGGAACTCTAGAAGCAACTCACTGTGAGGAGGCAGTTAAACTGACTGTAATTACTTTCGCTAAAATCAAACATCAGTAAAGAGAATCACATGTAGTAATCACATTGCAAGAATAGTAAACTTGATTTGATCCTAGAACAAATAGTATACTATTGTGGTGAAGAAAAGTTAACTCTTGCAGCTTGCGCCACTTTTGAGTCAAGCTTCCTATTGGAAGCACCATAAATCAGGTTGAAAGAGCTTGTAAATGAAAAGGGGAAGAAGTGAGTAACGGCTGGCGGAATTCTGGATAAATTAAATACTGTGGTGGATATTTGGAAGCTAATGTTGGAAATGCACACTTGATGCTCAATCATAAAATAGATTTAGTCCCTCATCAGTACTCATTGCAGCAGAGCACAGTTTCTTTTGTTTATGACAGCTCTTTAATACTCAGTAACACTTACTTTTCAAATAGCTCAAATGTAAGATTATGCCATATGATTTCAGAACATTTAGTATGATTGTCCTTCTTTTGTGTTCTCAGTTGATTTTCATTTCATTTATTTATTTAACCCAATCTGACTTGGGCCATGGTTTCACACATATAGTACATTGTTCTACATGATAGTTGCCTAAGAAATTAAAATCTTAATATTACAAATAGTATTAAAATGATGTGTGTCTACAGTGCCAATTTGAGTAAATAGTATTGACTATGTAGTAACAAAATTAATACTGGCACGACTTGTACTGCTGCTGCCACTAACACTGGTAACAGAAATAATAATGACAATAATAATTGTGGCAGATATAAAAGGAATTTACAGGTGTACAAAATAGAAGTTGCTGGTATTGCAAGTTCTGGGAAAATGAAATTTAAGAAGGCTGCACCGGCTAAGGATACTGGGAAATGAGGAAGATCTGCTTGGAAAGAAGAATGTACCAGGGTAACAAAGGTGCACAGTGACAATGGTAATCATTACTGCTGCATTAGTAAATCTGTCATTAACTGTCCTCTGAAGCTGGAGATATTATTCACTTCTCTAACAAAATGAGTGAGGTTATTCGAGTTGGGTTTGTGGTATTGAGGACGACTTCAAGAAAGTGGCTGAATTATGGAGTGGGACAGAAACGATTTTGCTCTGACGGGATCGGTACTCCTGCCATATTGTTCAGACAAGAGCGTGAAGATTGAGGAGAGATATGAGGGACAGTGTATATTGACAGAAAAGCAGCAAAGCCAAATGTAATGAAATCTCTGCACTTGTCTGCATGCAGCCAGAAGAGCTGTGTATATAATGGGGAAATACGATCAAAGAGTCCAATATCACAAATATAATTAATACACGCATTCATAGCCAGTTCCAGGCACCGTGAGCTTTTCTGAGAGAGGTCATGCATGATGACATTGCTGTAATCAGTAACTGGAAGCATAAGTGTTTTTACAAGTTTCTTTTTCAGGTCAAAAGGGAAGAGCTTTCAACATTTTTCTAGGGCACGGAGATTAGCTCATGCCATCTTGCAATTGCAGTTACACACTCAGTCGAATTTACACTTTCATCTATTATTACTCCCAGACAATTTGCTAAAGGGGACAAGTTGATATTTGTCCCATTTATGGTTACAACATGGTGGGGACTCCTGATATTTCGGGCTAATGAGCCTACAATGACCATCCAGAACTACTTGGATTTTGAATGGATTGAGCTTTAACCCCATATCCTGCACCCCCTTTTGATAATTCACAGAGGTCAGTACTGAGATTCTTGATAGCTGTCTTCAGGTTCACTGGTTTTGCACATACATTGATACAACCATAGGTCACCAGCTTACACACGGTATTTACAGTAGGACAAAACTGATGACATATTACGGCACACAATGAAAAGAGTATAGAATCTAATACCGAGCCCTGGGGGACACCTAGTATTACCTGCCTCTATTGTGACTTTATGGCACCAGGCATGACACACTGCTGGTGAGACATCAGGTATGAGAAAAACCATTGCATGCCACGAGGCAAGAAATTTAGGCTACTAAGTCTGGCAAGTAAAATGTGCAAGTCAACAATGTCAAAGGCTTTGCTGAAGTCTAAGAAGCACATTATAGTAGCCTCTTGTGCATCCATGGTAAGATTCAGGTCATCTGTTGCTTTTATTAAGGCAGAAATTGTGCTGCAGTATTTACGGAAACCTGACTGGTATTTGTCTAGCACATTGTTTGTGGTTATGCAGTTTGTTAACTAGTCATGGACTAAATGTTCTACACCCTGAATGGTGCAGGAAGAATGCAAAGAGGTTGGTAATCAGAGGGTGCTTGGCAAAGTTCTTTTTTTGTGGTGACTTAATTAGTGCCTGTTTCGAGGCCTCAGGAAGAACACTTGTGGTGTAGGAGTGGTTGAAAATATCTGTTATACTGGCGGGAGGTGCTGATATGATATGCATGACTTTTTTTTTCTTTTTTCTAGGCATTGCAAGCAACTTGCTTTAGATAGAATTTTTCGTAGCCACAGCTGTTTATCTCTATGAAGTAATCAATGAGTCTCTTTTATTTGTGGTCCAATTGTCACTGTAGGTTATGTGAAATACTGATTCACTTCTTCAACAGTGGGGTAAGCTACAGCTTTTACTTTGCCTATACCAAGACCACACAGGTTTTTCCATAGGATGGCTGTCTATTTCTGTTGGGGTTAATAAATGGGCATGCCTGAGGATAGCACATGTCATTTTACTGATTTATCACTGTATGAAAAGTTCTTCCTTTCTCCATCACTCACTACAATCATCGTTCTAGCATTTTTATTTTGTGACTGCCAACTGAAGTTCAATACTTAAAGCAATTCATGACACACAGTTACACGAGGATTTAATGTATTACGGTCAATTTCAGCCACTGGCCATAATCTTCGTATCTGCATAAATACATATTTACTTTATTTATTTATTTTCAATTTCAGTGTCTGTGATGGTGGTCAATGATAGAAACCAAATATAGAAAATTGAATGCTCATGCATCCTGTGTCTCTCATAATTTTTTGAAACCTTGGTTCAATAACGAGTGAAAATTGTGGTAAACTCTTGAGAATATGTTTAATTCACTTTACAGAGGCTCTTCAATACAGCTTTAAACATGGTATAACCTACAATTCCTGATGATTCATGTTATATTTATTTGTAATGTAGCAGCAATAACACCAAGGCTAACTGGTGCATTCAGTATCAAGAGGCTACCATTTTCAAATACAACTGGAATTCTGTAACACACCAAGTATACAATCTGACACCCTGTACAATAAAGTCAACACGTACATAATGAATACCCCATCAGACCTGAATATTGATGGTACTCTGTTAAAAAAGACTTAATCCAACATAATTTATATGGAGGGCAAGATCTTGGCAGAAAACACAGGAAGGTTTGCAGCTTATCAGCATCTGGTGTGAAGATTAGCTAGTAACACCTAATATAACCAATTTTAATTTAACACACAGAGACAAAAAGATTAAAAAAAAATTATTATACCATACACAGTACACGCATGTATTTATTACCAGTCATGTCTAATGTGGAAGCATTACTGCCTTGTGTCATGTGATGGAACAACCACATACATCTTATTGGCAAAGCAGATATGATAAGTGAGGCACTGAGTTGTCGTTAGGCACATAAACAAGACAGAATGTTTTTAGCATTTAGATGAATTATTTTTCAGATCTACGCAGTACACACATACACCTACATATTTATATTGCCTCAAATGACTATGACATACTGGGTAGAGTTGTACTGTTGGGAACAATGTAGTCAGGCAGGATGGTGTAGCCATGCAGTTATATGTGGTATCTGTACTCTAGCTCTGGAACAGGATTCGCCTGAAAATTGGTAATATTCTTACATTTGTTTATGTGCCTATCAACAATTCAGAGTGTCAATTATTTAATGAATCATTGCCTTTACTCCTTTCATTAGATATCAGGCTAATATCCATAACAAAAATTCTAACAAAACTTAGCTCATACACTTGTGAGCAGCACTATGTCAGAGATCTTCACCAGGGAGGGTTAACAGAATCTAGTGAGAAGGTATGAAGAGAACCAGTGCAATAGATGATAAGTTTACTTGTCCACAGAGACAATCAGTACATTCTATAAGAAAAGACAAACAGACATCATTCAACACAAAAAGAATTCCTCCTGAAATTCATAGAATTTGCCTTTCATAAGGAGCCAAGAAATAACCTGTTATTTTTCACAAACACATGAGGGTGATGTAAAAGCATACTGCTAGCCATTCACACTATGCACTATTAAAGTGAAAACAAGGGGGTATTGGCAACCATGTATGTTGCATCATGCACTGGACAATGACTTTCACATGAAAAAATACCAGTGATTGCTGGAACAATTTCAACAAATTGTTTAAATACATGTAGATGTGCCAGTGCCCTGGTTAAGGTACAAGCAATTTTCAGCTCAAAAAGTAATTTTCTTAGCAATTGCTGTTACTTTTAAGAAAACCTAGTATGCTGAAAGCCTGGATGTGCTACGAAGTACACAGCAGTATAAAGCATTTGTGTTCTTAGGCTTTCCCGGCAAATTAACTGTTTGTGTTTTCAAACCATGATATTTCGACAGCGTCCCTTGCAGTCATCTTCAGGTGATACCTGCAGACTGAGCGTCTCCGCTGAATCTCCTCGCCTACATACTCTGATTGCTCCCCACCCCTTCCCCCCGCATCATCCACACGCGGCGCTGCATGGAATGGTGGTGGGGAGGGGCGGGCTGCTGGCTGCGAACTGTGGACCATCAGATGTCCTGTGGCCTTCGTCGGGAGCGGAAGTCCCTTTTGGTCGGCACTGTGCTTTTAGTTGGCTGAGAGCTGGGTCCCAGGCATTGCTGTGGTTGCACCCGGCGTCTCTTTTGACCAGCCCATCAGCTACACGTATTTCAATCGCCTCCTTCAAGACGAGGCCTGCCGTAAAACTTCCGTATTTGCATACTCCATAGTATATCCAGTATCCATGTAACATTCCGCAACCACAGATTTTGTAGGCTGCTTCAGTTCTGTGTGCCTGGCATCTTTCTTCAATTGTCCGTACAGTTTGCCCAATGTATGCCTTACTGCATTTACACAGAATACGGTAAACACCCGGTTTGTGGAACAACAGGTCATCTTTTACTGTACCTAGCATGGCACGCGTCTTCGGAGGTGGACGGAAGCCACATCTGATGTTACACAAATTCTGCCGATTTTGTTGGGTACTCTGCCGGTGCAAGGCACATATGCCGTTGTCTTCTCG
This sequence comes from Schistocerca gregaria, assembly GCF_023897955.1. Classification (NCBI taxonomy): domain Eukaryota; kingdom Metazoa; phylum Arthropoda; class Insecta; order Orthoptera; family Acrididae; genus Schistocerca; species Schistocerca gregaria. Next base: position 416,269,356 of record NC_064922.1, on the reverse strand, counting down.
TCCTCTTCATTCTCTCTCTGCTGGGCTTGTGCATTCTGCCTGAAAGCATGTCAAATTTGACTCTCGTTATATACGTTCTTCTTGAAAACACCCTTGAGGTCATTAGGTTCTCCTTGTAGACTTTCTTCATTCGATATATCGCGGGCCCTGTGTACCAGTGTTTGCAGTACACCATCACGCTGTGAAGGATGATGGCAGCTGGTAGCGTGGAGATGCAGATCAGTGTGGGTTTCCTTCCTGTATACACTGTGTCCCAAGGCGCTATCTGGTTTGCACTTGACTAGGAAATCCAGAAACGGGAGTTCACCATTCCATTCCACCTCCATAGTGAATTTGATTTTAGGATGCAGAGAATTCAGGCGTTGGAGAAACTCTTCAAGTTTTTCTCTTCCATGTGGCCACATCACAAATTTGTCATCAACATGTATGTAAAAGTACATAGGCTTCAGTGCTGCAGTTTCCAGTGCCTTCTCTTCAAAGTCCTCCATAAACAAGTTTGATACCACTGGTGACGGGGGACACCCCATGACAACACCATCCATTTGTTCATAATAGTTTCTATCAAAGAGAAAGAATGTTGATGTGAGGACACATTCGAAAAGATTAGTCACTGTCAGGTTGAATTTCTCCCTAATTAACTTAACAGCTCTCTCGCCTTCCTGATGCGGGGTCGTGACCACAGCATTATACTGACATTCGCAAGGATTACCCACCACATAAACACCATGGCTGCTGACCGGATCACAAGAAGAGCTAGTCTGGCGCCTGTAAGGGAAAGGATCCGGTACACCTGTGGGCAGCTAGACATAACATCTAAGGAATTACTCGCACTCCACTTAGAGATGGCTTGTTTGCTCTCGCCCGATTGTTGGTAGTGAGTCAACACTGTCTCTTGGGCTCATGCGGACCTGTCTCAACACAGTGCCACGTCTAAACAAGTCTCCAAGTTCCAACGTCTGGCACCCAGAGAACAACAGGCATAAGAAGTGCAACGACGAACCATAATCAACTTCACCGGGAAGGAATTGACGGCACAGCAAAATCAGTTCCGGAAAAGGGACTAAATTTCACGCCAACACAGACTACTATACAAATCGCAGACTTCATCAGTGGTGTAGAACAAGTAATTTCCACCCTTCCCAGCAAAAAAGCAGAAGAGATATGTCGGGAAACATGCCGTATGATTACCAAAGCCGCTCTGACGAGGCCTAACATCGCGAAAGCAGAAAAAGATGCCATTCAAGAACTACGGAATTATCCTAAAATAGTTATTTTACCCGCGGATAAAGGAAATGTTGCCATGGGGTGTCCCATCACAAGTGGTAGCAAACTTGTTTAAGGAGAACTTAGAAGAGAAGGCATGGAAACTCCAGCACTGAAGCCTATGTGCTTTTACAGATATGTCGATGACACATTTGTGATATGGCCACATGGAAGAGAAAAACTTGAAGAGTTTCTCCAACATCTGAATTCTCTGCATCCTAACATCAAATTCACCATGGAGGTGGAAGAGAATGGTGAACTCCCGTTTCTGGACATCCTAGTCAAGTGCAAAGCAGATGTCACCTTAGGATACAGTGTATACAGGAAAGAAACCCCACTGATCTGTATCTCCACGCTACCAGCTGCCATCATCCTCCACAGCGTGATGGTGTACAACAAACACTGGTACACAGGGCCCGCGATATATCGAATGAGGAAAGCCTACAAGGAGATCCTAATGACCTTAAGGATGTTTTCAAGAAGAACGAATATAATGAGAGTCAAATTTGACATGCTTTCAGGCAGAATGCACAAGCCCAGCAGAGAGAGAATGAAGAGGACAAGAAGACAACGGTGTATGTGCCTTCCACTGACGAAGTATCCAACAAAATCGGCAGAATTCTGGCTTGGTGTAACATCAAATGCGTCTTCCGCCCACCTCCAAAAACGCATGCCCTGCTAGGGACAGTAAAAGATGATTTTTTGCTCCACAAACCAGGTGTTTACCGTATTCCGTGTAAATGCAGTAAGGCATACATCGGGCAAACTGTACAGACAATCAAAGAAAGATGCCAGGAACATAGAAGGCACACCTAACTGAAGCAGCCTACAAAATCTGTGGTGGCGAAACATTACATGGATACTGGAGATACTATGGAGTACGCGAAAACAGAAGTTTTACGGCAGGCCTCGTCTTTTTGGGACTGTGTTCTGAAGGAGGCGATTGAAATATGTGTAGCTGATGAGCTGATCAACAGAGATGCTGGGTTCAACCTCAGCAAAGCCTGGGACCCAGCACCCAAAGGGACTTCCACTCCCGACGAAGGCCACAGGACATCTGATGGTCCACAGTTCGCAACCAGCAGCCCGCCCCTCCCCACCATCACTCCATGCAGCGCCGCGTGTAGCATGACGCGGGGAAGGGGTGGGGAGCGATCAGAGTATAAAGGGGAGGAGACTCAGCGGAGACGCTCAGTCTGCAGGTATCACCTGAAGATGATGGCAAGGAACACTGTCGAAATATCGCGGTTTGAAAACGACTGCACCCTGTTGGAGACCCGAGAACAGTACAAACAATATAAAGCATTTTAAACAATATACAGATTCAGCATTTGGTGAGACTAAAAAAAAGAAGACACCAATCACACAAAATAATAACAGAGTATCTCAGATCAACAGAGGGAGACCAAAGGTGCATGGACCATTTCAGTTAACCTGTATTTCGCAGGTGTTTACTATTCTTTTTAATCCTTTCCTTCTCTGAGCTTATATTGCCAAGGAAGGATTTTTCTTTTCTGGGTGTATCTTCCCTCTCTTTCATCATCAGTGAAACTAAGAGCACATATTTTCTTTCATTTTACCTGGCTTACCCAAGATTATATTGAAAAGCATATAGTGGAAAACACATTTGGTTTGGTCCACCTACTCAAGGAAGAAAAAATTGAGTATAGAATTCAACGTTACTTATCCTAAAACAATATGTTGTAATGAACAACCAAACAATAATATCTACATCAAAGGGAACAAAACTTAATACCAGAAATTCTCTCAGATAAGCTCTTTAGCATGAAATACTATGCACTTTGACTTTACTTAACATTCAGTTTATTACACATATAATATTGAACAGTAATTCTTACAGTATATCAGATCATAATTCATCTCAGATATTGTCTTTCCAAGAACACTACAAATTTACAGAGATTCATATCATCTTTAGATGCAGTTTATCATTTAAAATGATATAATTACAAGCCCTTGTTAAGTACATCACAGGTTGAAATTTTATTACAACATGTAAAAAGAATGTTCAAATGCTACAATATATACACACACATCCAGTCTTATCAGGTAAAGCATACGTTTTCTCTGATGAGATGTAACACAGTTGAAATAACACTATAATCTAGTACAGGCAGCAGCTACATCACGAAATAGTCAAAATCATAACACGCATTATATACAACCAAACAGTCCTCACATATCAATTCTGTTTGGAAAAAATCTTTGGTAGGATTTTCTAATAACTAGGACATTTTCTTCAATTTTATGTACAAATGACTTATTTGTGTAAACACGAATGAAAGAGATATCAGAAGGTGACATTTCATATTAACATAGTTCTATTACTACATCTAGCAATTAAGTAGTAGTTCACCTTCTGGATATAACAACATAAAGGTCTCAGTAATATGTCAAAGTGTCCATATGTGATAAAATGTATGACATATCAGTTATTTAAAGCGTGCAACAATGGTACTATAAAACTAAAAAGTAACTGCTAAAAACAATTACACCCAGAAAACAGTCAAAATTACTTTTAAGAAAAATGCATTTCTGTCATATGTTTCACAAAGTACCATATCAGGCAAGAACAAGATCTTTGTGGGAACAGCAGAGATGTCATGAAGCTTCTCTGTATTTTTCTTGTTGGATAATAAGCTTATTTTTCTTTCTTGTAACTTTGGTTGTTGGGGATGGTGAAGGGCCCTGAAGCTGTTTAAGGTTCTTTTGTGGAATAGCTGCAGCAGGGCTCTCAAGCTGACCTGCTGCATGAGGTTTCCCAGAAACCTGTAACAGAGCTTCTAACTGACAGATCCTCCTCTTCAGCATTTTGTTCTCTTGTCTACACTGACTGATTTCCATGTTCTTTTCACGTATGGCATTGCCCTCAGGGCCAGAGCTTCCACTCGACTCCTCCGCACAATGTCGTAACATCAGATGTAGTTTCTCCTGATAATCCTTTTCCAGTAAAACTATGTGGCGCTCTGCTTCCAAATGTGACTGGTACAACGAATTTGTAAGTTCATGAATTTTCCATTTCAAAGAATCATTCTGTGCATCTACTTCTGCTAACTGAATTTCCATTTTCTTTCCACTCTCTTTTAAATCAATAACTTTTAGAAAATATTTGTGAAGCAAAGAACGCATTTCTACAGTGGAAAGCTTCATTAGATGTGAAATAAGTAGCTCTTCATCTTTCTCTCTGGGAACCTGAGAATAATCTAAATCATGAGATTTTCGTCCACATATCATTTCATTCTTGTATTCAATTGTTGCATCAATGGCCTCAATGGCTTCATCGTGTTCTAATAACTTTCGTTCTTCTAAAGCAGAAAGTTTATTTTCCTTTTTCAATTTATCATAATGACATCTCTGTTCGACAAGACAATCTCTTGTTTTTCGAAGATTTCTTATTTCAATGCGTAGAGCTTCTTTCTCATCTCCATTTTGTTTTTGAATGCCATCAGAATTCTCTTTTGACATTTGTTCCATAAGAGAGGGTTTTGAACTGACATCTGACAAATATCTTACTTTGTTTTTCTCTACACAAAGTTTCTCTTTGAATAATGCTTCCCGTTTTTCCAGTAATGTCTGATGTTCAATTAGCTGTTCTTTAAACTTCTGTGAAGATTCCTGCATATTAGCTAACCTCTTCTCTTCCTCAAAGATCCACTGCAGTCTAATATCATCCCTATCCTTCTGTTCTTCCATTTTATTCAGCTTAGATAACTGTAATTTATACTTCTGCTCTAATTCTTTTATCTTTGTTTGATCTTGAAGTAACTCCTTTTCTAAAACTTCTTTTTGCTTTTCCTCTTTTTTCAGCTGTTTTTCTAATCTTTCCATTTGCCTTTTTGACAGCAATAGGCTATTCTCCAGCTCCAAAATTTTTTTTGCACTTTCACTAGCTATCTGTTTCATCATCTCAATGTCCATGAGGCGTTTCTTGTACTGTACAGCTACTGACTTATGTTTTTCAATTTCTTTCTTATGTTTCAAAAACTCATCAGAGAAGCCATTCTTAGAGACCAAAATTAATGCATTCTCTGATTGTGCTAATTGTGATCGTGTTTTATAGTATCCTTCTTCAAGTTTCTTTCTTTTTTTCTGAAACCGATGCTTTGCAGAAGATCTCATATCACTATTTTTAATCATATCTGCAATAAACTGTTCTTTGATCTCTATTGTTTTGTGAAGCTCTTCTATTCTTTTATGTGCCTCTTCCAAATCAATAAGAACTTTTCTCATTTGTGATTGCTTCATTTCATTTCCTGCTGCAAGAATTCTCAACTCTTCATATGGAGCAGCTGTATCTTCGCAGGCAACTACTGCTGCTGCCATATCACTGCAGGAAACAGATTTACACCTGTCATAAATATTATCTTCTTCCCAGTCACATTCTTCCTTAACAGGATTCAAATTAAAATCTACATGCTCACAATCATCACTTAATGTCTGTTCTACATTTATATCAAGCACAGCAGTTCTTGGAAAAATGCTCATACGCCGCTTCTGAAGCAGGTTATGGTTTGTGTCCTCAATGCAATTTATCCTATTTTCACAGTATTTATCTGATTCGCCATTGTACCATTGATTTACATGACAGTTGTCACCTGTCTTAATAAACATGTAGTTAAGTTTTTTAACCCTTTCATCTGTTTCATTTTTAAATTTATCCATGAAATAAGTGAGCCTGTCTACAAATTCTGGGTGCTGAGAATCAGAATCACTTTCTGTATCTGGATCAAAATTTCCATTCTGGTAATGTATATTATTTGTTTCCGCTTCCAAAGACCTGTCTGTCTGTTCATCAAATTCAGTTAACTCATCTATACGCTCCAACACTCTTGCACCACAATCTCTACCACTAACTGAACCATCATTTATAACACATTCTTCACACTCTTGTTTGAGACACAACCATTGTTCTATTTGGTTTTTATCTTCCACTGCCAAAGACGTGTTACTGATAAGTCTACTAAAAAGGTGCTCTGCATTTATTACTAATTTTAACCACTGTGATGCTGCAAATTCCAGTCCAAAAGTATCCCAATCATGTTGTTCAGAAATAACCCCATCATCGGATTCATCAGAAGACGCCCTGTCAATTCCATTACAAAAGGAGACACTGTTTTCAACCATTGCACTCATTTCTATAGTTTAGATCTTTTTCTTATTCTTAACTAGACTCTGTAAGACATTAGTGAAATTTCTTAACACACACACCAACTAGTGTAATACAAAATCATCAAATTTGAACACAGTTAAAATTCGTCGGGGGAGTGTCTAATTTACTATGTTCGATGTTATAAAACTTTGTGCAATCACACGCCTTCCATAAACGTTCTTGTCTACAATGTTTTGAGATGCACACTACAATGCATCAGTCACAACATTCACAAATACGAATACCTTGCTGAAGTAACAGCATATTCATTTCAGATTTTCCTTTCACAATCGTCAAACGCACAATTTACGGTGATACTATTACAACAAGCAAACTAACTAGTGCACAAATACATACCTAGAAAGCCCAGAGACGGACTGGGATTTGTACGAATGGCAACTGTTTATATCACCAGCTTCACAGTCAACATACACATCACTCTCATCGATTTCCACATCTGCTTCAGACTTCACAGAAGATAGTTGCGAATGATTTTCTGTCAATGTAGCAATTTTCGGAGTGTCATACGACGGCGGATGGACTCTTTTTTCCTTCGCACTTCTGGATGGACCTTCATTCTGTAAAACAATATTAATCCAATTATCTAAGGCGCTAGTCGTCGAATTCTCCTTTCGTGCAACCAATGTAAGTGGAAATAGACTTTAAATGTCTCACAGCAAATTAAAGCATTACCCTCTCTTCATCATCAACTAACTGTCTCTTCGTCTCAGATTGAACTGGTAAGGAAACAGAACTATTTCTAGCAAACTGACTTAAATTTCCGCCAACAGACATCTCTCTTCAACAACACCACCACATCTTGGGCAGTGTAATGTAAACACCACATACATAAACGTTTCAAAGATATAAAAACAAGTCATAGACTTCGACCATAAATATCTATGGTCGAAGGTCATAGATCAGATGAGATATCCACTCTATGGAGTATCCAAGGTGTTCAAGCGTAACCCTTTATCGATAGAGTTTAAATGTCTATGGAGGGGAACGAGCAGAACGAGAATTCAGTCCGCAACATCTACTGCAGCTTAAGTAGCGGGACTTGAGGACGGCGCATTTTAGCCCGTATAGCGCTTAGAGTATTTTGAGTTTTACTACTACGCTGCTATAGACAAACCACCAACGGAAGTACCGGAAACTTCGTCTACACGTTTTGCAGACATCTTAACAATTTGGCATAAAGAACTAAAGTTGGCGTGAAGGTGTTAAGAGCAACGGTATCAAGCTTTTTCTCCGTGGTATCCACTTTATTTACGCTTTTTTCAGTAACGGAATAAGAAGTGACAGGCAACAATATTTTTTAAGTTTTCTGTAGAACTTATTCATATTGTCGAATCTCTATTCTAATTAATAAAGTTACAATGACACTGTAGATAGTGCCGAAGGGTCATGAAAAAAAGAAGAATTTGAAGCTATGAAACTCTTACAGTAAATGGGATAAACAATTTGCGCCACCTGCTTGTCATTTATTATTTTCAGTTTAGCTTTATTTACTCTTCTGCTTTTCATAGACAAATAAAATATCAATAACATTTGTTCGTCATCTCACCAGAAATGCAAAACCAGACACCAGCACAAAAAATAAAAAATACAGTGTCAATTCTCGACGTTTAGGGCAAGTAAAAGGAGTGACAGCGAACAATATTTTGTTTGGTTTTTATTGCACTGATTCATATTCTCGAAGGGGTACATGGAAGGAGCCTCCGCGAAGATCGTGCAAGAGTCATTATTGAGAAAGAGAGGATGAGTTTTAGCACGATCGGGAGTACCCTGGGCGTTAGGAAAAATCCTAGCGGCGAATCCTTCCACCACCAGGGCCAAAAAGGACAAAGGTTTTTATCAAAGCCAGCCCTTAGAATAATATCCATTAATATAGAAGGTATCTCATCTGACATAGAAAAATGTTATTATCTAACATCTGCAAACAAACAGCCTGTGATTTTCTGTTAATTCAAGAGACCCATAGAGGCCTAGAATACCGAAGACCAAAACTAAATGGAATGAAACTTTTCATTGAAAGGCCAGTTGTGCAGTGTTTGCTAAACCTAACATAAACATCATCTCAGTAGGTTCCACGTCAGATAACGACATAGAGATCCTAACAGTGGAAATCATGTACTGTGACATCCATATACCGGGTGAAAAGTATTTACACCGACAAACTCTGGGAGGTAGCAGCGGACATCAAAACAAATATTTTTCCCTAATGTCATTTTTTCCTACGAGGATTATTAAAACCGGTGGAGGCCGTATTACGCTCTTCAGTTGTTAGAGGCCGTATCACGACCTTCAGTTGATAGAGGGCGCATTACGCTCTTCAGTTGTAGGCTGTCCACTAGTGTTGTAGTGCATTGTCTCTGTTTACTAATGGAACGATACACCTGGAGTGAGTATACTGATTTGTTTGTGCGTACTACGTAGCGCACCACAACGGACGAGCTGCACAGCGGGTTTATCAACAACAATATCCTAATCGCCGTATCCCACATCATACGACCTTTGCTGCTGTGTACCAATGTCTGCATGATTACCTGGACAGGGACGCCGTCGCACGGTAAGAACGCTGCAATTTGAGGTAGCTGTCTTGCAGCATGTGGAGTGGGATCCTTCAATCAGCACTCGTGCAATTGCACGTAACATGGGGACGAATCCAGCAATTGTTACGTCCATTTCACTTACAGCATATCCACAACCTGTAACCAATTGATTACCCATCCACAACACAGTGTTTGCAGCCGTACCTGGAACACTGAGAAATGCATCCTACATTTCCATTCTCTGTGTTGTTTACCGATGAAGCAACGTTCGGACGTGATGGAGTCTCCAACATGAACAATTAACATGTTTGGAGTGAGGATAACCCACATGCCAGAGTTACTAGCACTCATCAAGTGCGGTTCTTCGTTAATGTGTGGGTCGGTGTTGTTTGAGACTGTTTACTTGGGCCGTATCTCCTACCTAGGCCATTAAATGGCAGGCACTATTACAATCTCGACAGAGCATTGCCGGAAATGCTGGAAGATATCCTGCTCTCTACAAGACAACGCATTTGGTTCCAACATGACTGGGTGCTGGCACGTTTCAGTCATTGTGTGCATCGATTCCTGGACCGACAGTTCCCAGAAATGTGGATTGGCAGAGGTGGTCCAGTACCACGACCTGCTCGATCCCCAGATATGTCCCCTACGGGGAAGAGATGCGCAACTGTGTTTACACAACTCCAGTTGCATCAGAAGAGAATCTGGTAGCTCAGATAGTAGCAACAGCAGGAACAATTCAGGATACTCCTGGGGTTTTTGGGTGTGTCAGACAGAACATGATCCTACAGTGTAACCTTTGTTTAAGTGTCAATGGAGGCATTTTTGAAAATCTACTGTAATTGAAATTGTGTTGTATTAATGTGTTGTCTCTTGGTCATAAAAAAATGGAAAAGTGTTTGTTGGTTTAATTAATCTGCCGCCAGAGAAAACTCACTCTACCAGTTTAAATACTCCTCATAGGAAAAAATTACATTAGGAAAATATATTTGTTTTGATCTCCCCTACATCCTCCCAGAGTTTGTCGGTTAGAATACTTTTCACCCTGTATAAACCACCTAACGCTAAATTCTTCTTCAAGAAACCACCTCAAATCCACTCACAACCAACAAAATTAGTAATCGGTTACTTTAACTGCCACAGTACATCATGGAGCTGCAAGGAAACTGACAGAAATGGAGAAGATCTGGAAGATTGGAGTGAATCAATGGGACTGATGTTAATCCATGGCCCAAAGCTACCACCATCCTTCAACAGTGGCAGATTGCATAGAGGTTATAACCCAGATTACATCTTCGCCAGTGAACATATTGCCCAACAAGTAAAGAAGTACCTTACAGACGTAATCCCACGCACACAACATCGACCTATTGTTTCTTCTGTTGAAGCAGCTGTGAAACCAGACTGCGTCCAGCTCAAAAGACAATTTAACTTCAAGAAAGCAAAGTGGGAGAATTTCACACAAGAAACTGATATGAAAGTGCTAAATCTCGACGCATCACCAGAGAGGTATGATGATTTTGTCAAAACAGTCCAAGCCATCTCACGTAAATATATCCAGAGGGGATGTGGAACAAACTATATCCCAGGTCTCTGCTGGAGAGATATGAACAACTACTTGAAATAGACCCACTCTCTGATGAAACAATAAAAACAGGTGAGGACCTATTAAATTCCATATTTGTTTTCAGAAGCAGAACATGGTGTGATTTGGTATCAAACATAGATATGAAACAGAATAGCCGAAATGCGTGGAAATTATTGAATACCTTCAACAATGACCGAACCATTATTCCCCCTGACCTCTCAAAGGTAACCCCTGACCAAATTGCTCATCAATTACTTCTCAATGGCAAGACTAAAGGAAGATCAGAAAAATCAAAATTCATTAGACTGGCAGATGAAAAGGAGTATCTCAACACCCCTTTTACCTTAAAAGAACTAGAAACAGTTTTCACAACTATAAGAGTAATAAAGCTGCTGGCCTAGACGAAATATGGAAAGAAAAAATCAAAAAATTTGGAGCTGCCACAAAACAGTGGATATTAAACCTTATGAACACCTGCATTTCAGAATTTCAAATCCCCAATATATGGCGTAATAGCACTTTTAAAGCCTGGGAAGGAACCAACAGCCCCAAAAATTTTCCATCCTTTTTCACTCCTTTGTCATTTGTACAAGGTATTGGAAATGCTGATCTTAAATCGAATATCAGAGTATATTGATAAAGACTCATAAAAGATCATTCCAGCTTCCGACCAGGAAGATTTCGCTGTGGACAGATCCTTAATTTGACTCAGCATATTGAGGATGGGTATGAGAGAGGTGAAATAACAGGTGTGTCTTCCATCGACCTCACGGCAGCTTATGATACTGTTAACCACAAAAAGCTGCTTAGAAAAGTATACTTAGCTAAAAAGGATTACCGATTAACACAGATCATGCAAAACAGGAGATACTTCGTCTCTCTCCAAGACAAGAAGAGTCGATGGAGAATGCAGAAAAATGGTCTCCCTACGGGAATTGTGCTGTCTCCGCTGTTATATAATATCTACACAAATGTCCAGCCAATTAACTCGTCAACTAAGGCATTCATATACGCTGATGATACAGCACTCGCTTACCAAGGTGAGACCATTGAGGAAGTAGAGGTGAAACTGACAGCAGCTCTTGAAAATTTGGTAAAGTATTACGATGAAAACAAACTGAAACCGAACCCTGGAAAGACGCAAGTCTGTGCACTCCATCTTAGAAACAGGGAAGCCAAAAGGAAACTGAACATTTCTTGGAGAGGAAAACAACTACTCCACTATGAAACTCCTAAATACCTTGGAGTGAAGATGGAACATTCCCTCACATTCAAAGCCCACTGTGAAGAAACGAAACTCAAAGTAAAAGAGCGGAACAACATCATCCGCAAACTTACAGGAGCCACCTGGGGTGCCCAGCTAAAAGTGCTTAGAACATCTGCCTTGGCACTATGTTTCTCCGCCACAGAATACGCAGCACCTGTCTGGCAAAACTCTGCACATGCTAAACATGTAGATACAACCCTGAACGAGACAGGACGCATTGTTACAGGCTGCTTACGACCTACTCCTGTCAATAAGCTGTTCCAAATTATGATTATAGCACCGCCACGCATTTGAAGGAAAACTGCAACAGAAGTGTAGAAGAAAAAACCAGAAATCGACCCTAGCCATCCTTTGTTCAGACATGACTCTCAACAGCCAAGACTGAGGTCAAGAAAAAGCTTCCTACAGAAAACTATGGCAATTCGTTCATCTCCCAAAACTCACAGAGAGGAGCTTTGGCGAGACTCCCTAGCTGAAGACAATTACATAACGTCAAGGAGGAAATAGCCGAAAGTTCACACCTGTCATACGTGACCTGGAATACTTTGAACAGACTGTTAGTTGGGGTGTCAAGGTATAAAGCCAACCTCAGGAAGTAGGACTTCAGTAATGAGGAGGAAACTTATCAGTGTGGTGATGTATAGGACTAACAATATCTGCTAGTTTGCAGGAACCTACCAGCTTCATGCACTATCTGTAATCTTGCTGCAGCCAGCGAAACTGCTGTGATAACCATCGAATATTGGGCCCATCAAAAAATATAATCATCTTGCTGCTTGTTTATCTGCTGCTTGTGTGTATATATTTTTGAACCTGTATCATAAATACTACTGTACATATTTAATTTTGCAAAACTGTTAAGTGAATCAGTACTTATTAATTTTGTAATTATTTTATGTCCTGCACTAGAAAAAAAGATATATTGTCGAATCTATTCATATAAATACGTTCCTGTGACAATGACAGGAAACTGTGTTATGCAGAAGTACTTAGATACACACCATGGTCTGAGTAAACACACAGCCATAAAATCGCAAAAATTATCTCTACGATTCAAGTATAATACCACATCTCGAAATTTTTCAACATAAAAAGTGTGTCATATCAAAATAATGTTTACAATTATGAATTTTCTGTACATACCTATGAAAAGTAACTAGTTCTCATTTCACATACTTCTCTTTACATATGCAGCAACGACAGTACTGCACTACAACTGTTACTAAGACTCAAATGTGCAGAAATGTATACAAAACAATGTGAATATGCTTAATATTCAAGATTTGCTATTACCACAAATTGTATACAAGCAACGTCGTCCACAAATCATGTGACTGACCTGGTTTGATATTTGAAACATGTGCAATAGACAACACTCACTTCATAGACAGACATACTGTATGGAGATAGCTGACGAATGAGCTTATAGTATTCTTCGTTTTTTGTTTATTTAACTTTCGCTATACACTACTCAGTCAAATCAAAGTCTTTTTGGAGTCCTTGGTTGTATTTGCACATAGTCATGTTCTTGTGTTGTGAGCTCTGAGTCCATTCGCTTTGTCAGAAATGAAACGTTCTTTAGTGAATGAGTTATCCATATTCCATGTGGGGAATTCTTTTTGTCTAGTGGTGTCCCATAACTTTCACCTTCCTTTCCAATTCATTTCCTTTGTTATTGCCTGGGATTCTACTATGGGGTTTCACCCAGAAAAATGTGATTTGCTTTTGCCACCCTTATGCCCTTATAGTACCAAAAACGAAACTGTTGTAGGTATTTGTTAGTGATTTTTGAGACTTTCATACTAGATTTTGTTTTTAGTACGCACTCTTAGAGTCTGATAATATTGAGAAAGATGAGTATTCCTGATTCATGAAACACTGAGTCGCCTTTAAGACGGCAAAGGTCTCAATCAGATGGAGGAATTTGTTGGTCATTTAAATTTTTGAGCTATCTACGTACATTTGTGGACTGAATATAGCATATTCCATAATGTCTTCTTCTGCTGTCTTTGGACATTGTGAATAATTGTGAATTACCCTGTTTCCTTCATTTCCCCTTGCCTTGCTCAAAAACTCAGGCTATCCCTCTCTTGTTTGGAAAGAAACGTGATCCCTGAAGGTGAAACAGTGATATTGGTTGACAGGCCACTGTATTTTCGACACAATATCTTTGACATACCTGCGAAATCATTATATGGGGAAATGAAATCATACTGGTTTTGCTCTAATTTTCTGGGTATATACAGATCGATCACAAAATTTGATGTATTGCATGTTGTGAACATGATAGTCTCTTCACTGTCAATCATTCCATGAGCATCTTTATTCCGATATGAACACTAGTAGTGCATTTATTGGTGTGTATTTCTCCACTCCCAAACACGCATGCACACTGAGGGAATGAAATTTATCAAACTACTCTAGCCACTTGCTGTTTTTTATTTGTAGAATACACACTAGTAATCCAGTATAGATTGAACGAGAGAATGCTACAGAAGCAACAGCACTCAAGGTCATGCCCTGCATTATGTTGAAGTAAAGGGTCTAAGAATATTAAGCATCTCCTTGCTACTCCTTTTAGCCCTCCTTGCCTCTGTCAAAAACATAGAATTTAGAATTAGAATATATATGGTGCAAGCATTTAAATGCGTTCTGCAATTAAGTTCCAATCATTCATTTTGTCATCAAGTACCTTGTAATAAACACAGTTAATGTTTACACTTTTATGTCTCAGTCACAGTTGCTTCAACCAAACAGAAATAACTGTACCTCTACTCAACAGAGAGATCTTTTGTGAGTCATATTTTCAAACATATAAAACTTATGACCATATCATGAACACTGAAAAAAGTACCAGTTGTGAATGATAAATTCCAAGGAAATAATATTAAAGTTTAATGTTTCATAAATGACGAGATAATTGGAGAGGGAGAAATTTCCTTTAAAAGCAGATGTTTCATACTCCTCACTTTAGATAAAATTTTATCTACTGAAAAGTTAAACATGGAATTCTGTTATTAAATGTCCGATATCATATAGTGCATTGTACTACATATCAGAAACTGTTTACAATAGTTGACTTTACACAAGCCAGAGACAAGAGAAATGGCAATACTGTGGAGATGGCCAACTAGCTAAGCAGTACTTTCTTCAGGGAAATATTTTCTGCAAACTCTTCGATTTCGATTGTTGTGAGATATCTAGGACACTGTTTCCCAAAAAGAACGACCTCTGAACAATCTCTAAAGGTGGATTTTCTTACTGATTTTTCTTCATGAAAACGTTATTTAAAGATAGCAACAAAGTGTAAAGTCACATAATAACTGAGTTAAACAAGAGCCTTCGATACCATCCGTCTTGTTTAACCAGTAATGTCGTAACAAGCCTCAAAATGCAACTCAAACATTATGGTCTCGATAGAGAACAAAAGGAGGATACAAACTGACATATACTAAAAAATATATCTCTAATAATAACACACTCTAAGATGAAAAAACGACACCACACGAAAAATTTTGCGAATGGGACTGAATTTGATAGATTTATGTACATATACAGACAAACAAATGAGTACAGTTTCAGAAAAAATATGGATGATTTATTCAAGAGAAAGAGATTCTCAAATTCAGCTAGTCAATAATTCATTGGTCCACCTCGGGCCCTAATTCATTGATCGATAGAGTTGCTGGATGTCCTCCTGAGGGACATCATGCCAAATTCTGTCAAATTTGAGCTTTAGATCGTAAAAATCCCAAGTTTGTTGGAGGGGTCTACCCATAATGCTCCGCACAGTCTCCATTGAGGACAGATCCAGAGACCTTTCTGGCAGAGGTAGGGTTGCAAAGCTTGCAGACAAACAGTGAAAACACTCATTGTGCTCATAAAGGCCTTAACATGCTAAAAGCTAAGCGCAGGATGGGTTGCCACGAGGGAAAACAAAACAGGGTGTCGAATATCTTCGACCTACAGCTGTACTGTAAGTGTGCCGTAGATGACAACCAAAGTGGTCCTGCTACGAAATTAAATGACACCCCAAACCATCACTCCTCGTTGTTGGGCCATATGACAGGTGACAGTCAGGTTTTATCCCACCGTTGTCTGGGGCGTCTCCAGACACAACATTGGCCTGGAACCCCAATGACTGAGTTAGAATTGTCTTCAGTGATGAGTCCCACTTCGAATTGAACCCCAATGACCAGCAAAGACTTTTCTAGAGATCTCCTGGATAGCGGTGGGATACCCAACCTGACTGTTGCCCACCATACAGCCCGACTGACTTGCTGAATTTGTGAAGCTCTTTCTCTCGACAAATAATCCAATTTTTCTGAAATTATAATCATTTGTTTGTCTGCACATCTACATCACATCTACGATTTCTGTCTATTCAGATAAATCTTTCATGGTGCGTCTTTTTTTGTACCGCAGTGTATATAATTGAATGCAAATATTTCTCCACAGAAAAGTTAGATTAGCCTCAACGCCACTGGGCGAATATTTATATGCCTTATGTTACCGTTAGGGTACGCAAAATTCATATCAACAGCTTACTCTTTACTCCTTATTGTTATTGTTATTCTGTTGTTGTTATGTTCCCATATGTGTGAAGTAGTGGTTGTGCACATACTGATTTTCATCAAATAAAACGTTCTTTCACAAAGCTTTCACCGTCATTATACTTAAAACGCTAAACAAAATGAAGTGGGTCCCATGACCTACTGTGAAACTAACGTTTTGTAAATGTTAAAAATAGAAGTCACGTACAGAAATCCGGAGTCTTTTCGATAAGTTACGAGTGTGCTGTCTCGTTTTTCTATTTTCGTCCACTGATCGTTCGTATATGTAGCGTACCATTTATTCTTTACGTTCAGGGCTAAAAAAAGAGTGGTACAGCCTCATTCAGACTCTAAATCGTTGAAAAGTTCATCAGACGAGAACATTATTGAGTGGGAATTTGCCATGAAGGCGTATTTAGTCCATGACGAACTGGGAGAAGTTGTAGAAAACTCTCCTTTGGATCCAAGGAAACGACGATTCATGCAAAAAAGGAGGTAAAAAAGTACCTTCTTGGATTGGACTTTTGGTGAACAAAACAAATTATTCCCATATCAGAAACACAAATACAGCATTAGAAGATTGGAGGGCCCTAAAAAACCATTTGAAGACTTTATTTACGCATAGAATGGACTCGCTTAGACATTAATCACAATCAAATTAGATAAATGGAAGTCGGTAGATGAATATTAAGATCGAACCATAGCGATCGAGTTTAACTTAAATTAAGTGAACTTCACAGTGAGTGAAGAGCGGACAGGAACTTTGCCCCTGGATGGATTACATGATCATTATCAACCTATGATTGTGGTTACTGAAAACAGTGGCACATGTGTCACCAGAGGTTTTATTACAGGAAAATTAAAACAACACGTCAAACCTGAAGGCACAAATGGAAATGAAGACTCAGTCACACAAAAGGCATTATTGAATACTACAAGTGCAACAAACTCAGTCATAATGCTAGACATGGTGCTAGCTAAGGTGAAAGACGAGGAAGCCTGTCAAGAAATAACGATAAAAGAAATGTATCCAGAAAACAGTTACAACACAAGAAAGCCTTTCTTGCAGCAAATTCTATACAGTAGCACGAAAGGGAGATGTGGTATTTAGATTCCAGTGCCTCGGCCCACATCACTTACAATTTCGTAACACCAAGCCATGTAATAGCTCAGTGATCAGCGCAGCAGGTGATGGTTTAGTAGCAAATACATCTCTAAGTGTTGATCATACCTTACATGCTGGTGATAAAACAATGGAAGTAGGAGTGCCTGATGTCGTTCACATCTCAAACTCAGCTGTGAATTTATTCTCATTTAGTAAAGGGCATAAAGTGACATTTAAAAAAGAAGGTCTATTCATCAAAGATGCAGAAGGTGAACTAACTGTCGAAGCACCACCTAAGAATTGCGTCTACTGTTTGAATACAATTGATCTCAAACAATGTTATGACACAATAGGTAGTGCATTCTTGTGGCACTGCATGCTAGAACATACAAATCGCAAAAGTATTCTGAAGTTGGCAAAGATTTCAACGGGATGAAATGAGGATATAGCGGTCAACAATTACTGTGAATTGTGCACCATGAAAAAACAGTCACGTCCTCCATCAAAAATTAGCAAAAGTATTCTGAAACATCTTGGTATTAGTACACTCTGATTTGTGACGGTTAATGAAGGCAACATCTATTGGTGGAAATCGTCATTTTCTCACAATTAATGGAGATTATTCAAGATTCAAATTCATCTACTTTTTGAAGATATGTCTGAGGTCACAAAGATGTTTGAAAACTTCAAATTCATGGTGGAAAGACAGACCGGTAGAAGTATCAAGTAATTGTGGTCTGACAGTGAAGAGGAATGTGCCACCTACAAACTAAAACGATTCCTGAAATCTTAAGGTGTCATCCACCAGATTACGGTACAATGAAGACCACGCCAAAATGGTGTTGCTCTGGAGCTAATCAAACACCACCTGACAAAACCCACATGATGGTGCCCGATAACAACTTGCCAAAGGAGTACTTCACTGAAGCTGTGTCTACAGCTGCACACTTAACAAATCATTCTCTGTTCATCACACTTGGAGATGAATTCTGGTAGAGGAGAAATCCTTCTTTATCAAATTTGACAATTTCTTTTTGCAGTGCAATGTTCACATTCTGAAAGCACATCGCAAAAACTGGGATAAGAAGTCACAGAAGCTGACATTTCTAGGATACTGCCAGGCAACAAAAGGCTATTGATTCATTGATAGGGAAACTTATCGGATAACTGAGTCATGCAGTTCACTTCGACCTCTCGACTGTGTGGTCATAAGTGAGCCTTTGTCAGAGTGTGGCCTGGCAGTGGAACGAGAGTGCTTCCAAGTAGCTTCGCCAAACACCAAAGATTGGCAGGAACTGCTGGGTGAGGCGGAAATCATACCAAGAAGGCAGTGTTTCTGTTGAGGAATGAGCATGTTTTATCTGGCAGGTGCGAGTTGAATGCAAGCTATACATCAGGCGCACACACCTGTCCACTATTTGTTTCTGGCAACCTATGTCCTGGTAAGTTATCATATGAACACCATCTGGACCTTTCTTTTGTGACTATTCCCTGCCAGTTGCGAGTGGCAGTTAATTTGTGTACAATTTTTGTGCTTCTGGCCACAATGCATCCAACCAGAATTTGTTGAAAGTTGTTTTGTATTTAGATTGTACCAGGAAGCTGGAATTGTTTCCAAATCCTCCCTCCCCTCCCCCAAAAAAGGGGGAATCTTATTGTAGCTTAAGCTTATGGTTAAAACCAACTAGTGGGGAAATCATTGGGTGATTTCATGAGCTTAAAATACTATTCCCAACTATGTGGATTGGTAAAGTGATAAGGAGCATGGTTGTCATGTTATAGTGAGCTATGCTTAATAATTTCGAATTTAGTGAAATTCTATTTGGAGCTTCCTATATGGCTAATTGTGCAAGCTGCCTTAAGTGATTAAACTCTATGTACACTTCTTACATTAAAAGCTCATGGGTGTTGGTAGACTGCACATTTAGATTGTAAACATTATGGGAACTTGAGAGCCCTGCTCTCTACTATTCTTTTTGTTATATGGACATTAATTTGCAGGCCAGATTATTCTAACCTATTTCCCTTAGTAGTAGCAGCTTCCTGAAATTTCTCCTAAGCTGTAATTATAGTCTTGCCACTATTTGTGAAATGTTTAAGGTGGCTGTTTAATATTATGATAGCCTGGCACATTATAAAATATTCTATGAGTTTTACTTGTTGTTGTTTGTTGTCGTTGTGGTCTTCAGTCCTGAGACTGGTTTGATGCAGCTCTCCATGCTACTCTATCCTGTGCAAGCTTCTTCATCTCCCAGTACCTACTGCAACCTACATCCTTCTGAATCTGCTTAGTGTAGTCATCTCTTGGTCTCCCTCTACGATTTTTACCCTCCACGCTGCCCTCCAATACGAAATTGGTGATCCCTTGATGCCTCAGAACATGTCCTATCCAACCGATCCCTTCTTCTGGTCAAGTTGTGCCACAAACTTCTCTTCTCCACAATCCGATTCAACACTTCCTCATTAGCTATGTGATCTACCCATCTAATCTTTACTTAATGAATTAAAAGTAAGCCAAACTTCATTTTATTTTTAGTTTTTTATATGTTTGGTAATGAGAAGAGTGCAGCAAATCCACTGTTAGAACTGCTCTTTGTTCAGTCGAGTGTGGTTTCTTTTACTGTCACACAGTTCTTGTTTTGGGTTTCTTTCTGGCTGAATTTTGTTTTATATGTTATTCAGCCAGTAACTGTCCAAACCAACTTTAGTTTATTATAGATTTCTGTAATCTCTTGTCTCATCACAGTGGTTCTTAGCTTTCTTTGGAGAGTGGCCCCAGTCATTACAGCTTGAGCGATTGTTTCATGTCCATCCTGATCGCAAAGTTACTGTTGTTTCATAGTGACTTGGCATAATTAAACCAACTGACTTAAGCCCTTCGTGACTGTATTCAACTAAGGTTTTTTGTTTCGTATTTGAATAATTATTTTACTAAGCCATTTAATTCCAAGACTGTAAGTGGGTAAAATTTTACCTAATTGATGCTTCTACTGTATTATTTAATTCCAAGTTTTTATGTCATTTTTTTCTTCACAAATATTAACGCCACAACTCTGAAATAAGTTGATGATACTGAAATAAATATAAACCCATCTGTCTGAATTAGCGTTAAGTAAAAGTAAAGTAAAAGAACTGAACATCTAAAGAGGTTTCTGTTAATAATTCCTGCTGTTTCTTTAAATTCCTCAGTAAGCTGACTGCTATGTTGCTTAATTAAACAGGAAATTCCTTTACATATTTTGCTGCATAGCTTCATTAAATAAATTGTTGTAATTGTTCTTGAAGTGTGAATGATGCTATTGCCTTTTCCCCTCAGGTCAGCCATCCCACTCCACAGCCACATGCTGTATCTCAGTGTAACTTGTCAAAATAACACCATCAATTAAGATATATTGTGTTGGATGTATAACTGAAATGATCAATAAGAAATCATAATGTCTGTTCCATAACCGCAGCCGCCAAATAAGATGCTACTACTGCTTTTAATAAGCTATTCCTTTACTTCATGGTTTCTATGATGATGAGTGTAGAAAGTTCGTATTTAACGATATGACATACTCGGAAGATACTGGCAAAATTGAGACAATTGCAGCCAGTATTGCATCACTGAGATGTTTCAAGGATATGAAGTGTGCTAAAACACGGGAAATGCAAAGTGATTAACACGTTTTTTACCAAGGAATTCACTTCGACGATCCTGGTATACCCTACAAAGTGTAGTGGCGTCGCTTCCATTATTCGGCGATCATCAACTTCATGGGAAGGATAAGATCTCACGAATGCATCAAATCCTCAAGTTTGCTGCTATTCAAGACCTCTAATTCTATGGATGTCCTGCTCTGCATTAACTCAAGGAGAAGATGTGTGAAAATAGTGTTGCTGTTAGACCTGCTTATAAAATTGTAAAATAATTTTTAGAAATGAATGAAAGTTACCTCATAATATGTGTACGATTTCTGTTCACCTTGTTCCCACTTTGACATTATACAGTTTCGTCCAGACACTATGTCTACGGTTCTCCTAGATATAGTTTTTTTAGAGATGTTTGCTATATGTCTTTGGTAGCGGATGAGGTCAAGTGCCTCTTGCTCCCATAATATAATTCGCGCGCACGATAGGCGTAATTCGTGCACCCATTCTATATCTTTTGTTATTCTCTGACTTAAACTATGCATCCTTAATAGTACTAATTTTCAGAAAAAGTAATGTCATTTGTGTCTTGCACAGCCTTTATATATACATACGTAATGCAATAGGGGATAGTTTTTTTGTAAATAACAACAAAGACGTAAGACAACGAATGTTTTCGTTTATCAGTTCACACAAATACAATTCAGTCCTTGAGATTAGTTTAGTTCTTGACATTAATATTCAGTTCTTGCAGTACAATTTGGCTCTGCTACTCCAGTGCAGACACTCTTTTAAACTTACGTACTACAACAAAAGGTTGAGAACACTTTTTTGTATGTTTTTCCCAGTCGCATTAGATGATATTGCTTACAGTTTCTTCCAGATATGTAAATCTACGCTAAAAACTAATGTGAAGACACTTTTTTAGTACTACAACTATATTCCACAGTTCCAGTAGCATAGCTTTTACAATAATTCTGATGGACTATACACACTTATAATCTGCTTTCCATAGCCCCAATAGCAAAGGTTTTTACAATTATTCTGATTGCCTGTGTACATTTAACAACTAATTTGTCTTGGATGGCTAGCAACAGGCGAAAACTATTCTATTTACAAGATGTACATGGTTCACAGATATGTATTTATGGGATACACATACATTGCATATGAATAAATAAAGATACAAGTAATTTTTCTATGTATGCTTTTTTTAATTTTATTGTTTATTTTTTTCAACTTTTTTTCACACACATGATACATATACATTTTTCATTGTTTTTTATCTGTTTTCCACACATGTTGTGTGTGTGTGTGTGTGTGTGTGTGTGTGTGTGTGTGTGTGTGTGTGTGTGTGTGTGTGTACACACACATGTACATAGAACACACAAATATTTACAATACACACACACACACACACACACACACACACACACACACACACACACACACACACACACACACACACACACACACAGACAGACACACACTCATTCTCTCCCTCACTTAGTAAAAGTCCCCTCCTCTCACTACATGTGAGTATCGTGAGCACAGGAGAGTATTAATTCCATTATCATAAATAACCCTTTTATCATCAAGAGGTGACAGGCTGAGTTTAGACTGCAGCACAGTGTACACCTTCATGTCCCCTCGATCGATTACTAGTTTGCTGTACCATATGTAGTAACTGCAGTACAGCACCACGAACACTGCTTTACAGGCGCTTCAAATAGTCTTAAATAGAGAGGGCTCTCGATGCTATATGATGCACACCCTTAGCCCACCTCTGTGTGGCACCTTCCAATGTGCTATACATATACATTTTTGATCGCATACATACAAACTTCACAATCGACAATCCATTCCCCTCGTCTTTCATAAGGTCAATAACGTCTTGTTATGTGGAACAATACTGGTATATGGATCACAATTATGCACTCAATAAATGAAGCTATCTGTATCCATAAAAAATTAATTTAAGATATGCAAAATGAGTTTTTGCAAATTCATATGAAAGCAGTACATGTGGCGTTCTGATAGGTCTAGTATGCACCCCCGTCTAACTTTGATAGGTTTCGTAAACTCTACTGTAGTCTTTTCCATCTCCACAGCAATGAAGTTCTTATTGAATATGGTGTACCCACTTAAAATTTGGTGTGTGTATGCATTTTCTTACTCCATAACGCCCATACCATTCCATTCTAACCAAAATTTCACATCATTCCCTTAAATTCTTCTTTTTCCCCTCTAAAATTTAATTATTAATTGATTTATCAAAATCTTTCTCAAAGTCACACTTTGCAGAAGCCCTCTCTCTCTCTTATTTAGATCATTATACTCCTTCAACCTGGGGGACTGCTTGAAGGAGATAGCCCAGGTGATTTTAATCATCTCCAGCGTCGAGCTCAGACACTGCTGTTGGAGGTTACAATATTGAATAATGTACCTCCACTTATTCCCCAGTGTTGCCATCAGTTCTGGGTTGGAGCCTTCCTGAGAAACTTGGTGCTCTGGACATATTGGCAAATCAGCATGTGCATCATATGAACTAATATGTTATGTGAGTTCTGCCTCTGCCACATGTCGTACATCAGAATCAGCCGCCAAACCCTCCATCATTTTTCCAGCTAGTCTCTTGCATTCATCTTCAGGCACCCATCAAAACCCACCAATCGGCAGTGATTGTTGCATGGCATGCTAGTATAAGTTATTTACATCCAAGTACATTATGTAACTCGAATCAACGGTTGTGGTGAACCTGTCTCCCATTGGTGTGTTATTTGCCTATGCATGCTTATGGACACATTGACAAAGTCCCTCACAGATCGCTCCCTCAATGAAAAGAAACATGTCAGTATCAGTCAATAATTCTATACTGTATTTCGTTTTCCTGAGCATTATGTCCCTAGACAACCTAGGTAATAGAATGAATGATTCAGAGAATATGTGCTAATACATTGATCCTTGAAGTTCTCGAAAACGTCCACAAGTAAGCACATGTTTCTGTCCATGTAAAGCTATGTGTACTCTCCAAAAGTGAAGATGTTGAATTCCCAGTAGACACACTTTGCATCATCCTTAAGGTTTCTGGAGGGCACAGTTATTTTGGGTAGTCTGGTTTCGCTGAGTTTTCTCATACTATCCACATACTCATTTGGGAAAACCCCCTTACTAGTAATAAGTTGAAATTGTTCTGCTTCGGGGAATGCAGCTCGTATGATATGCATATCCCCCTGAAGTAGAGTCTCAACTAGTTTCTGGGGTATTCCCTGCACATGTTAAGGAAGTGGAGCATATTTATTGGCGTCATTCGTTTGGGGAATGAAATGTATTTCTCGTCACTCTCAGGTAGGACACTGACCTGATCTTTCTACATTCCGGGGTCAGCTAAGTGCTCAACTAGAAAGTGAGCGCCATATCCGCTTAAATTATGGAAGAAAACGGTTATGTGGCTTGGTAACACGTATTTCACCACGGAACTTCCCCATAAGATGACAGTGGTCCCTACAAGGAGTTCCCGCTTTTCTATCTAATGGCAGCCCACAAATATGACAGTCAACGCTGTTATTGTAAAAAACTTCATTCTCCTTCGATTTGGTCATGAGAACATAGTCAACTTCCCATGAAAGTTTTTCGAGTTCCTTGAGCAGCCAAACTGCTGTATTATCCCTGATAAAAGATTGGTAGGAGTTGAGACTCGATTCATAGGGTGATACAATTTGGTATGCTACCGCATATGGTACGTATTTTTCTGTAAAAATGGTATGTAAGATAGTGGGGTCACCTTCACAACGGGTCACAGGGGCGGGGAGGCATTCAAAGTTGGTGTACACTGTAATTGGGCATCACTCCAGATGGCGAGCATTTTTAAACCTATCTGTTATCCTCAGTAGGCATAACAACACATACTGGGTCCATGGAAGCGCAATCTACCATATTCTTTGCTAATAACTGTGTGAGGAAAAATAATTGAGATACCTTAGATCAAATATGCTTTTTATACTTGTAGTTATCCTATTGAAATAACAGAAGTTGGGACATGTCTTTGATCCAGACATAACGATAATTATCATCTTCAGAGGAGAGCAGCATGTTTACATGCATCTTACACTCACCAACGAATTTTGAAAAATGGAAGGGGCTGACGGCAATATTCTTGTCCTGCTCATCTGACTTGCGTTTCTTCTCCAGGCCACAAATATGAACTGATATTCCAGTATTCTGTGCCTCAAATTTAGGTATGTCCTGGATCTTGATGGGGAATTCGATACCATTAAAGTTATAATGCTTATGAATGTTAAGATGTCTACTATATTGAGATGTGCACTGCTGATTTTTCTCCTAATGTCTCTAGCGAGCTAGGATTGACCGTGCAAAACAAGCCTGATCGGTTCTATTTTCAACATTATTGCATATCTGCTTATTAGCTACCTCCTTAGGGAGCTTGATATAGCTAGACTCTCCATTTACCAGATCATAGACTTGTGTATGGATGTTCAGGTGTAATGTTAGACTGAGTGCTTTAGCTGACACTCTTACTTCCATCTCAGAAAACCAGTTCATTATAGCACTCAAGAAGGATTTACGAAACCACTCAGTGATTGATATGCTTCACGTTATCACGCCTTTTTCGCGCAAAGATAATGAAGACTTCTGTCTTCAATGCCAGAGGCAACTTTTTTTGGAGAGGAGGGAGGGGGTTGCGATAGTTCGAGAGGCAGAGCACTGCAACTCCATTTAATAGAGGGATACCGCAGATCATTGACTACTTTGTGGATCGCCGCTTCCTTGACAGGACGGCATGCCCTTAGAAACCGACAGGGTCGCGGTACCCTCCTGCTGGATTCTCAATCGCTCCTTAAAGGCGTCTGCAATCATCGAGTATTCTAACTGCAGCATGGTGCCACTGACCTGATGTCCTTCACTAAAAAGATGCGAGAAGGAACTGCCACTGGCCACAAGATCATCTCTGTTACTAACACTTTAACTACAACTAGATAAAGAAGCTGGTTGCGGTGATGTGTTGAGAGGTATGGTGTACCACGCGAGACCGGCGATGACGTGGTGGCGGAGGGAGAGCAGACGCTGTGGAATTGGGCCAGTGCTTGCTAGAGTGAGGATGGTCCATGGACGGCAGTACAGAGCTGGAGTGGAGCCGGCGGCTGCCACAATGTATTATATGAACTGTCCTGCAGATGCAGCCGCTGTAGAATGACAGGGGAAGATCCATCTACCCATTTCCACTTTGCACTCTTCTGTGTTTTTGCACATTTCACATCCCTGAAAGACCTCGGTGATGCAATGTTTATTGAGAATGTCTCTGTGGTATTAACATCTTCTGTGTATGCTACATCTTCTGTGTATGCAGCATCTTTAAATGAGAACCGTACCTCATCAACATAGAAGTGGTGAAGTAAGTAATAGGTTATTACAAAGAGTGGTAGCATCTTTCTTGACGGTTGTGATTACGGAACAGATGTTATGAATTTTTATTGATCATTACAGCTATATATCCAACAGAATACATCTTAATTGATGGTGGTCCATCAATCTACCATAGCGCATTTGAGTCATAATGCTTAAAGCGGGGTTCATACTTAGAAATGAGTTCATCCCTTTTAAACAAGTCAGATAGCAAGTTGAATCTGTGGTATATAACACATAGTAATGGTATAAGATGTGTAGGGAACATGCAGTATTCAAGAGTGTTCAAGTGGGGACGACCCTTAATCACTTTTACATAAATATCCCAGGGCACAGAATGCACATTTCATGATTTCTCCCACTCAAACATCTTGTAAGCAGTAACATTATCTTTTTCCAGTGAATCCATAGTCCTCAAGACTATGTGTTCTTGAATAAAACAGAGCTGTACAGCCTGTATTCCCCTTTAGCAGCTTTGAAATAGCAATAGCTAAAGCATGAACCTCATCTTACACGACCATACTTTGCACTGTACACACGCCACCACTGTTCAGTTTCTCTATTAGAATTACAGTGTTAGTACTGTTCCTCCTACCTCCAACAGCATTATCTTGTTCACAGACATCCTGCACGTACTTGAACTTGAATAATTGAATGACAATGGAGTCATAGTGGTTATTCAGTTATATACTACTGGTGCACTGAAGTGACAGAGAGAAATCTATTGGACATTTGGAATAAAGCATGTTTTGCATTCAATCCTATAGGAGGTTTCTACATAACACAGTATTCATTTTGAAAGTTCAGCTTCGACATACGTGTTATAGGATCTAAACAGACATGTGTTTAATATGCACATTAAGTCATTGTATTCCCATTCTAGCATGTAACAAATAAAGTCTTTGTAAGACGCTCTAAGAGGTTCTTTGTTTTCGTGATAAATTCATTTTTGACAACTGCATCAAATCTGTCTCGGAATGTTCCCCTCCAAAGTGTCGAACAGGTACGGTGCTTAGCAAGAGGACCTTAAAATGTGCTTACACTCGATACAGAATGGTTTTGCGATAACATTATGTCACGCAAATGTTACTCTACCCGTTTGCTTTACCCTTGAAAATTAACCCTGAATGGATGTTTTCCACTGTATTGCACACGCAGTGATGTCTTCATCGAGAATTTTTTTAATTTGAGTGTTAAGTCTACAGTGACAAAATGGAAATGAAGTCCCTTGCTACTTTACAGAGCGTAGGGGAACGATGCAGGAGACCCGCACCACCTTACTAGGCAAGGTCCTAATGGAGGTGTCTTGCCGTTGCCTTCCTCCGACCGATGAATGATGATGATGAAGACGACACAACAACACCCAGTCATCTCAAGGCAGGAAAAATCCCTGACCCCACTGTGAATCGAACCCGGGACCCCGTGCTCGGTAAGCGAGAACGCTACCGCGAGACCACAAGCGGCGGACAAGTATACAATAGTTATGCGTTTAAACGAGGTATAAGGCTCAAATTTAGTCACATAAACTCCAATCTGGCTGTCCGAATGTATAAGACACCACTGTGTTGGCTGGATTCACAAGTATCCAAAATACGAAAGCGTTTCGTAGAAGCTGCAAAATGGAGAAAATAAAAATGATGCTAGAGCTTTTTTAATTGTAATTGCACCATTTATTCCACGACAAATATGTGATACCAATGATGTGGTTCAAGTGTGTTCTACTTAGTGTTTAGTGCTTCTCAATACATCGCTGTGGACTCTGTCTTGTAGTGGTATTTGTCATTACTATCCTCTCACACAGTAGGCCCTTCCTCCTCCTTCCAAACCTAGCACACAGAATAAACTTAAGAATTCTATAGTGCTTTAAAAACTCAATCTCAGTTTCAAATTCCTTGTTGATCAATTTGTTATTTCCTATAGTGGTATTGAGACACACACACCAGTCCAGCGCCTCCAGCTAATTGTTTAAGGACATAGCTTGGAATTGAGCTGAATTTTAAATTTAAGGTACCTGTCCCACAGAGAGGGTATCGATTTAATTAAATAGTCAAGTAATTTGATATAGTAGTGGACCTGTTTACAAGGCACCCACAGCCCAGTATTTTCGGAATGGCCACCTCGTTCTTCTGGAGTGCAATTGTTCTATCCACTCCAGGTTTCCATAACTATGGAAGTGTGAGAACAAAAGGGATGTACCGACCACCAAAGCCATGTCTGCAAGAGAGGCGAGGGGGGGGATAGGGGAGAGGAACTGGAGGGAGGAGAGTTGGGGCATCTTAATTTGTGTATGTTTACATATGCTGGTTCACGCAAAGCAAGCACTTGAGACTGACAGAGAAAGAGAGAGAGAGAGAGAGAGAGAGGGGGGGGGGGGCAGGAAGCGAGTCTGGAATCAAGGAAACACATCCACTTGATGATTTTGTTCGAGGAGACTAGTGCAGTCCAGCGGCTGCTGCAGTGGCTCGAGTCAGCCCATGGATCTGACAGTGAGGCCCTGAGAGGGGTTTTGATGCTGACACACGGCTCACTGTCCTGCTGGCGATGAAGCTACTATAAGGGACACATGGCATTTCAGGTCTTATGCCACAGCTGCAGTGCAAGTGTTCTTTTCACAGAAAAAGGTGACGACAATATAACTGCATGTGCGAAGTGTTTTATGTGGAAGGTATTCTGTTAGCGATCAAAACAACAGTTCAAACTGTTTAAATATTCCACGCATTGCCTTGTATCCTGGATATTCCTTAAATAAGCAATATTCCACATACTACAATCAATTTTATGTGACATTTATATCAATCAAAAGTGTGTCAATAATTACAGAGAGGTGGGGGAACCGAGGGGCTTGGGGATTGAACACCACTGGAAGCAGTAAGAATTTTGACCTAACTGTACAAGGACGACAACCCATGACATGATAAGAGTGGACAAACAATTTCCCACCAATTCCTGATCAATTTCATTAATTAGTCAATTAATTTTTCATCAAACGTGTGCTTGTATCGGCGAGGGGGAGGGTTAGGCATTTCCCAGAGAGGTGGGGCAGGAGGAGGCTAGGGCGAGGGGTGGGGGGTTTCTTACAACGATGGAGTATCCTTAGAGGGCCATATATCAATCCCCAGGGTGTCATAAATCAGGTACCATAACAGAAGGTTAAGGGAAGAGAAGGAAGTCTTAACTCAACCAAGTTTGCCACTGAATGCATCCTACCCACACTAAAAAAGGGCCCAGAGCATAGTTTATCCCACTACTGCTGTAATAGTTAACAATAAAAAGGACATAAGATCCTTCCGATAAATTCACTACAAAAATGAACTTTTTCAGAGTGTAAGCACTAAAATTATGCCTATAGTCAGAGGAACAGGAGAACAATGTATGAGAATTTTTGATTGAACTTAGATTTAATGAATCATTACCACTAAATTCAAAAGCACACACTTAATGTCAAACAAAACCTATCTTTCTCTTTCTCAAATATTTTCCTGCTCTAAGAATGCTTGGCTTACTCTGGATGCTATCAATTTCGTAATTTCGTTTGATAATCAGTAGTGTACACGTTTTCAGTTGTGATGTTTGTAAAAAGGCATTTCAACAACAATGTAGTCATACACCTAAACGATCATTTTCATGCAGCGAAACAATACTCCAGTGCTTTATTAAATTAGATATTCATTTCACCTTCACAAATAAAACAAACTTGCAACTTATTTACCAGTGTATTTAACCACAAAAATAGTCATTGCCATTCAAAGATAATTAGATTTCTCTATTTATATGCACTTTTGTTCCTGTGAAAAGAAGACTTTCAGCATTCTCTCTGCATGAGCCATGCTATACTGCAATACCATGTGATTCTCAAGAGACTGTTGATGTTGTTGAAAAGGAGTGTTGTTGATGGCTTTGCTTTTCATTATCCATAATGTGAGAGCAACAGAAATGTGCGTCCTTCTGTGCTCAGCTTCGTTCTGGGTGTTCAATGTCATTTTAAAAACTTATATTTGGTGTTTCCTTATCATCATATTAGTTCTGACTTTCGAGTCTAAGTAAAAGGAAATTGGTTATTTAACTCTTATTTGTTTCACTCTCTGCTTTTATGTAAAATATAATTACAGATATCAAATTATAGTTCCATCAATTGTCTACATATACTGTATGTTTTTTAAAATCACTCTGTTGGATTGGAGTGTTATTTGGTAAACGTGATGCTTAAGTTTCGACGTCATAATTGTGGAGTCATTGTTTTTTACTGCTCTTCTGCGGATAACCTTCGTTGTCTTTTTTTAAATCAGTACTATTACTTTGAATTATGTTCAAAATTACATCAAGATGCGTATACTGAAAAGTTATATTACCCAGAACCTCGACAGTAAGAATTTCCAGTTGTGAAATGTCAGTTGCAAATTATTTTTTGGGAAGTTATAGTATCCAGAACCTCAACAGTAAGAATTTCCAGTTGTGAAATGTCAGTTGTAAATTATTTTTTGTGACGAAAAAATTCTTGATATTGTGGAGGGGAAATCGAAGCCATACGTAGTTGGGGAGAGCTAAATAGTTTATGAAGACTTAAATGCTAGTTCTATCCACTGAGATGGAATTTGATCGATTACAGTGTGTTAAGGCATACACAAATGCAGCTAAAACATAGGGCTGACTAAAGGCTATACATGTACGGCGATCTACAGTTAATAAAATGGCCTTGAAGTAGAAGTTTTTTGATTACAGAATGCAGCCAACAGACAGAATTGCACGACCCCTCAGTATAGTTGTGTCTTTGGTTAAAGCTCTGACTGATATTCCTGAATCTGTTACAGAAGTTGACAAAATGACTAAAATTTTGGGAAATCTACCAACAAATTTCGAACTTTTTCAACTGTGTTGCCTTCGTGTGCTGATGATTAGCAAACGTTGGATAATTTTACTTAGAGGTTATTGAAAGCGGAACACCAAACTCCTAGAATGTGATGAGAAGTCAACAGCATTCACAGCAGTTAACGTGGACAAGTCAAGTAGGTCAATTCAAAGAATAACAAATCGACTGTCATGGTCAGTCAGAAAGTTGTTAAATGTTATTATTCTCACAATAGCGGCCATTTTAAATCGAAGTACAGAAAACTTGTAGCAAAACTCAACATGAAGGTTGATGCATTTGAGCATCAATCTTAAATGCAGATAAAGAAAACGTTTTTCCTCCAGGTTGCAAAAACATTTGGTTAGTTGACAGTGCTTTGTCAAAATGTATAATATCACACAAAGATTACTTTGGAAATTTTTAGTTCATTAAGTCTGATGGCTCTTTTATTCAAATGTTTTGAACTATTGTACAAATATTTTGAACAATTGTTCAAATATTTTGAACTATTTTAGTTAATTGAGGGAAAATGGCAACTTCAAACATCGGAAACACTTTATACATTCATAAGATAACGAGAAATTTATTTTCAGTGGAAGTAGTCACAAGAAGACTATTTTTGATGACAAGAGAATACAAGTTCGAAATTCACGTTTAGCTGTAGCGGTATTTAAGATGGACAATCAGTGTTATCAAATGTCGTTTCGACATCGAGATGTACTACTAATGAATCCTGCTTGTTTGAATTCCACAGTGATCTGACCTGAGAGATTTGGACACATCCATTTCAAAGCTCAGAAGAATATGGATGAAAGAATGTAATTCCTGGATAAAAGTTAAGACAGATAGAGATCGCCATTGTAAACCATGTCAGTATGGCAAGACGAAGATAAAATCGTATAATTTCAATTTGGAATCAAGATAAAAAGTTCCTGGAAAATTTATGGATGCAGATTTTAGAGAATTCGTGGGAAAAATCAGCTCTTGGATATGTACAATTGTATATAGTTTTCAAGGCGATTGCACTTCATGCAGATTTATGTGCTTTCTTAAAATTAAACATGATGTTTCTTTCACTGTGTTTTCGGAATTTCGAAAACTGTTTTAAAGACAAATCGAGAGAAAATCGAATTTCTGACAAGTGACCATAGAGCTTAATTCGTAAATAAGCAACTTGATGATTATTTGAAGCAAAATACAGGAAAATACAAGTCCCTAACACAGCAGCAGAATGGAAAATCGAGAGCAAAAAAGAAAATAGTTGGGCAAATAACTTATGGAAATCAGCAGGATAGAGTTGTAAACACCTATCAATATTTCGAGAGTTCACATCCTGTGATATTCAAGGCAAAACTGCATCAAGTAAGCGCTGTGAAAGTGAATTTATAACCTCGGTTTTGCAGAGCAATACAGGAAAGATAACAAACAAACAAACACACACACACACACACACACACACACACACACACACACACACACACACACACACACACTGTAAACACTAGCCCACTGCCTAACGAAAGAAGACCAACATCAGAAGTTATCAATAGTTAAGATTAGAAAACAATGGGTGAGGTAGCATTAACTCTGTCTCTCTGTTTTTGACAAGGAAGAGAGAATGATTTAATGTAGGATTTAAGAAAAAAACGCCCATTTTTATTTATAAACTTACTTGGTATTTTAATTTCATCTGCTTCCTCAGTAACTCCATTCTAGTAGCTAGCATCCCAATGTTGTTATATAGGATGATCGCTGCCAAGACAACATTCTTCTATAGCAAATGTGCTTGGCTATGATTGGGTATAATGGATACAATACCAATTATCTTCCCTACAATCCTGAGTCAAAGAAAATGTAATCTCTGGTAATATCTCTTCCAATAAGAAGAAACTAACTACTTAAACATGAAAAGAGATCTACTGAATTTACCATGTTACAGAAAATGCTCAAGATAAATCTGAAGAGTATGACACTAGTGAACAAGTCAAATAAAATGAAAGGATGAATATGA
This sequence comes from Schistocerca gregaria, assembly GCF_023897955.1. Classification (NCBI taxonomy): domain Eukaryota; kingdom Metazoa; phylum Arthropoda; class Insecta; order Orthoptera; family Acrididae; genus Schistocerca; species Schistocerca gregaria. The sequence continues at coordinate 416,235,944 of NC_064922.1, read as the reverse complement.
GAGATCGATCTAATCTGTGAGCACCTGCACATTTGTGGAAACCAAAGTATAGCCTGCTCTGTCATTATCTCTGCACCTCAACCTTTTGAAGAAGCAATCACATCACAAGAATCGCCAAACTGAGCACAACTAGTGGAAGAGGAGATGGCATCTTTGAAGGGAAGCAAAACTTGGAATCTGGCACCATTACCATTAATTGCTAGGCAGTCACTGTAAGTGAGTGTACATGTGTCAAAAATGTCGATAACATTTTCTAAGTGTGGCTTATGTTCCAGGTTGGTTTATTGGTTGGATCAGGAAAAGCGATCTTCCAGAATCTTTAGAGCCAAGAGTCTACAAAATTTATTGTGAAAACTGTACAAATTTCTTTGTCAGACAAATGGGAAAACATCAACATTATATTAAAAGCACGTGTGGCAGCATGTGAATGCAATCAGTCAATGTTCTACTTTCATCTTCAAAACGAAGACCACAAAGTAATACATAATTAAAACGCTGTACTAATTTTATACAAAATATCTAAAGGACATATTAGTAATATTTCGGAAGTATTTGACAAATTTCCTAAACAACTTACTCAATGAATAAACTGACCTGAAACACTAGCCAAACTTAGAAAATTTTATCTAAATTTTAGTCTATGAGAAAGGATAAATATCACGTATAACACATACACAAAAATTTTTAACCATATAACATCCATGCAAAAACATACCATTCCTGACTCGCAAAAATAAAAATCTATAAAAATACAGTATCTAAGAATCCAAACTGTGAAATAGATATCAAACAACTATTATCACAAACAGTTTCATATTACAACATATACATGATTAATAATAACAATATTTCACACTAGAAAGCACACTGTTGGCCCATGGATGCCATATGATCAACTACTCCTAGGCATAATTAGAAATTTAGTCTATAAAAATAAATTTTTGATCATAATTAAGGTGTAAATAAGATCCATTACTCACAGCACGCACAGGTGCTCTGTAAAGTGGCATTGGAAGTCAAATGAGGCAATCTTTTTGTGCAAAAATATCTAGATACAAGAAAATAAATAATACATTGCAGCTACTGGAACTGCCTTTTGTAAAATATTGTATTTCGACTCAGTTCATGCTGCAGACCCCACGGAAAAAAAATATTGACTTTGTTTCTGAGATCATTGACAGAGCTTTTCTAACAGATATGAACATGTACCTATTTAAATCTTTCGTAAAAAAATTACCAGCTATTTATCAGAACAAATTTCAGTTTCATTGATATCAGTACATCCACGCAAATAACCTCAAAGATGAGCTCCCTTTTGTAAGAACAACTGAACCTATTGTCTTGGCAAACTGGTGTTGGATCTTTTCATTTATACTGAGCGTTCTAACAGTCTTCTCCTATGTAGTTATTTTCTGCAAGGTCAAAAATCACATTATTAAAATGGCTATTTTTCTGATTGAGGCAACAGTTTGACTTTATTTTCTTCCTGTCTTGTATGTATACCTCACACACACACAGCGCATAACTTTCTCTTGAAATGAACGACAGTGTAATGAGGTGGTGCCTGTGGACTGAAGGGATTGTCATCTGCCACTAGAAAACAAACATACACACATTAGCATTATGTATAAAAGTATGTGAAGCACATAAATTAGTATTACCTTGTGGAGCATCAGTTACCAAAATAAAGAAAACTCTTGAAGCATAAATATTATCACATAGTAGAATAATCATATATGCATAAACATAATCAATATATTTAAAAATTTAAATGAACAATTTTTTGCATAGTCACAAAATTCACTCTCTACATTATATCAAACATATATATTTATGTCTGATACACAATGCGAAGACAGCTGCGGCAATATAGCTCACAACAGTAACGCAAAACAAATTTAACTTCAAATTCTGTCAAATAAGTAGGTGTCATACAATGAAACACTACAATCATTTATGATAAATTTGGTGCTAGTTATATTCAGCATGTATTAGAGAACTGATGAACAACGCTATGCTCTGTTGCAAACACATGATGAAGTTTGAGCAGACTAAGCTCCTTGGAAATGCTCTGAACATACTGTACCATATTTTACTGATGTGCTATATTTCGTCACAAATGCTTGATCCACAAACTCTTCCTTGCACTGTGCTTCGTGAACCTACATACTGCAAACTTAAAAGATAGAGAGTGAAAACACCGAAACGAATATTCCATATTTAAACTAAAAATATTATTTCAACCAAAGTATTTGCCTGTTGAATCCGCTAGTGTTTAAGAGCAATTCACACTGGGCTTCTAGTCTTGTCAAAACATTCCATAATGCATTTCAAATGGTGTCTTGTATACAGTTGTCAATGGACTGTGTCATCATACCATTGCAGTTCATTTCGCGACACTCACTCATGTTGTAGTAATCTATTTTGTGATTTGTGTTTTCTTTATCTTCATTTAATTATTATGCTTCGTTTTCGTAGCAAATGGCTTCCACAAGCGAAGTCAGATATCTGATAGCGCAAAATTATTTTGAATTAACAAAAATAGAATAGCGTCAGTGCTCATGTGGCTTGTAAGTAAGGAAAAAAGTAGATGATGTAACTTTCATTAAATATTTTAAGGGGTCTGGGTGTCATGGTCTGTATTTTTTACTTCTACTTTAAAATATAGAGACACAAAAACTTTAATTGATATTAAAATGAAGCTTTAACCAAATAACTAGTAAATTGTGACCTCTAAAGACATAAATACTGGGGTATTTATTAATGGAGAGAAAATATATTTTTATCTTACATACTGAAGTGGGTGTAATTTTTATTTTAGGCACACGGTACATCTCCACTATTCAAAATAAAAGGTAAAAAAGATTTATTCCTGTTGTTGTGGTGTTCAGTCCTGAGACAGGTTTGATGCAGTTCTCCATGCTACTCTATCCTGTGCATGCTTCTTCATCTCCCAGTACCTACTGCAACCTACATCCTTCTGAATCTGCTTAGTGTAGTGATCTCTTGGTCTCCCTCTACGATTTTTACCCTCCACGCTGCCCTCCAATACGAAATTGGTGATCCCTTGATGCCACAGAACATGTCCTACCAACCGATCCCTTCTTCTGGTCAAGTTGTGCCACAAACTTCTCTTCTCCCCTATCTGATTCAATACTTCCTCATTAGTTATGTCATCTACCCATACAATCTTCAGCATTCTTCTGTAGCACCACACTTCAAAAGCTTCTATTCTCTTCTTGTCCAAACTATTTATCGTCCATGATTCACTTCCATACATGGCTACACTCCATACAAATACTTTCAGAAATGGCTTCCTGATACATAAATCTATACTCGATGTTAACAAATTTCTCTTCTTTAGAAACGCTTTCCTAGTCATTGCCAGTCTATATTTTATATCCTCTCTACTTCGACCATCATCAGTTACTTTGCTCCCCAAATAGCAAAACTTCTTTATTACTTTAAGTGTCTCATTTCCTAATCTAATTCCCTCAGCATCACCTGACTTAATTCGACTACATTCCATTATCCTAGTTTTACTTTTGTTGATGATCATCTTATATCCTCCTTTCAAGACACTATCCATTCCGTTCAACTGCTCTCCGAAGTCCTTTGCTGTCTCTGAAAGAATTACAATGTCATCAGCGAACCTCAAAGTTTTTATTTCTTCTCCATGGATTTTAATACCTACTCCAAATTTTTCTTTTGTTTCCTTCACTGCTTGCTCAGTATACAGATTGAATAACATCGGGGAGAGACTACAGCGCTGTCTCACTCCCTTCCCAACCACTACTTCCCTTTCATGCCCCTCGACTCTTGTAACTGCCATCTGGTTTATGTACAAATTGTAAATAGCCTTTCGCTCCCTGTATTTTACCCCTGCCACCTTTAGAATTTGAAAGAGAGTATTCCAGTCAACATTGTCAAAAGCTTTCTCTGTGTCTACAAATGCTAGAAACGTAGGTTTGCACTTTCTTAATCTAGCTTCTAAGATAAGTCGTAGGGTCAGTATTCCCTCACGTGTTCCAACATTTCTAAAGAATCCAAACTGATCTTCCCTGAGGTCGGCTTCTACCAGTTTTTCCATTTGTCTGCAAAGAATTCGCGTTAGTATTTTGCAGCTGTGACTTATTAAACTGATAGTTCGGTAATTTTCACATCTGTCAACACCTGCTTTCTTTGGGATTGGAATTTTTATATTCTTCTCGAAATCTGAGGGTATTTCGCCTGTCTCATACATCTTGCTCACCAGATGGTAGAGTTTTGTCAGGACTGGCTCTCCCAAGGCCGTCAGTAGTTCCAATGGAATGTTGTCTACTCTGGGGGCCTTGTTTCACCTCAGGTCTTTCAGTGCTCTGTCAAACTCTTCACGCAGTATCGTATCTCCCATTTCATTTTCATCTACATCCTCTTCCATTTCCATAATATTGTCCTCAAGTACATCGCCCTTGTATAGACCCTCTATATACTCCTTCCACCTTTCTGCTTTCCCGTCTTTGCTTACAACTGGGTTTCCATATGAGCTCTTAATATTCATACAAGTGGTCCTCTTTTCTCCAAAGGTCTCTTTAATTTTCCTGTAGGCAGTAACTATCTGACCCCTAGTGAGATAAGCCTCTACATCCTTACATTTGTCCTCTAGCCATCCCTGCTTAGCCATTTTTCACTTCCTGTCGATCTCATTTTTGAGACGTTTGTATTCCTTTTTGCCTGCTCCATTTACTGCATTTTTATATTTTCTCCTTTCATCAATTAAATTCAATATTTCTTCTGTTACCCAAGGATTTCTACTAGCCCTCGTCTTTTTACCTACTTGATCCTCTGCTGCCTTCACTACTTCATCCCTCAGAGCTACCCATTCTTCTTCTATTGTGTTTCTTTCCGCCATTCCTGTCAATTGCTCCCTTATGCTCTACCTGAAACTCTGTACAATCTCTGGTTCTTTCAGTTTATCCAGGTCCCACCTTTTTGCAGTTTCTTCCGTTTTAATCTACAGGTCATAACCAATAGATTGTGGTCAGAGTCCACATCTGCCCCTGGAAATGGCTTACAATTTAAAACCTGGTTCCTAAATCTCTGTCGTACCATTATATAATCTATCTGGAACCTGTCAGTATCTCCAGGCTTCTTCCATGTATACAGCCTTCTTTTATGATTCTTGAACGAAGTGTTAGCTATGATTAAGTTGTGCTCTGTGCAAAATTCTACCAGGCGGCTTCCTCTTTCATTTCTTAGCCCCAATCCATATTCACCTACTACGTTTCCTTCTCTCCCTTTTCCTATTACCGAATTCCAGTTACCCATGACTATTAAATTTTCGTCACCCTTCACTATCTGAATAATTTCTTTTATTTGATCACACATTTCTTCAATATCTTCGTCATCTGCAGAGCTAGTTGGCATATAAACTTGTACTACTATAGTAGGTGTGTTCTTCGTATCTATCTTGGATACAATAATGCATTCACTATGTTGTTTGTAGTAGCTTACCTGCATTCCTATTTTCCTATTCATCATCAAACCTACTCCTGTATTACCCCTATTTGATTTTGTCTTTTGTAACCCTATAGTCACCTAACCAGAAGTCTTCACTAATTCCCACTATATCTAACTTTAACCTATCCATTTCCATTTTTAAATTTTCGAACCTACCTGCCCGATTAAGAGATCTGACATTCCACACTCCAATCTGTAGAACGCCAGTTTTCTTTCTCCTGGTAACGACATCCTCTTAAGTAGTCCCCTGGCTGGACATCCGAATGGGGGACTATTTTACCTCCGGAATATTTTACCCAAGAGGACGCCATCATCATTTAATCATACAGTAAAGCTGCATGCCCTCGGGAAAAATTACGGCTGTAGTTTCCCCTTGCTTTCAGCCGTTCGCAGTACCAGCACAGCAAGGCTGTTTTGGTTATTGTTACAAGGCCAGATCAGTCAATCATCCAGACTGTAGCCCCTGCAACTACTGAAAATGCACTGCCCCTCCTCAGGAACCACACGTTTGTCTGGCCTCTCAACAGATACCACTCCGTTGTGGTTGCACCTACGGTAAGGCTCTTTGTATCGCTGATGCACGCAAGCCTCCCCATCAATGGCAAGGTCCATGGTTCATGGGGGGGGGGATTTTATTCCTATAATTATTAATTTGTTAGAAGATTAAAGCAGGATATTCACAAAATATGTGTATTAAAAAATTGTTTTTTTATAAGTCGATTTTTCCACAAAATAATTTAAGGATGTGTGACACGTTCCAGCTTAAAATATTTAATACATTGTTGAATAAACTGGTTCGCTGCGTAGGCAAATACTGTATTATTAAGCATGCAAAACTTTGTTTTCGTAGCTCTAGCACTGAATGAGGTAATGACATCTCAGCACACAAAAACATTGATTATAAGAAATTAAAACTAAAGACTTGCATGTCATTTTCTTCTTGATGATAACATGCAAAACTTTCCAGCTGCATAATCTTGTTCATTCTGACTGTCCTGTTCATCTTTATTATTATTCTTTTCTTTGACGTCCTGGGCTCCTTTGTCATGCTTTCAGCAGCTTTTTCAGCTTTAGTGATATGTTGTCTGCCACTCTACTTTTAAGGTTGTCCCCAGCTTTATTGATATCGTTATAGGTACAGAAAGCTGGTTAAAGCCTGAAATAAGTTCTGCAGAAATTTTTACGAAGTCTCAGACGGTGTTCAGGAAAGATACATTAGGCAGAATTGGTGGTGGAGTGTTTGTGTCTGTCAGTAGTGGTTTATCTTGTAGTGAAGTCGAAGTAGATACTCCGTGCGAATTGGTGTGGGTGGAGGTTATACTTAACAGCGGAATTAAGTTAATAATTGGCTCCTTCTACCGACCCCCAGACTCCGATGATACAGTTGCGGAACAGTTCAGAGAAAGTTTGAGTCTCGCAACAAATAAATACCCCACTCATACGGTTATAGTTGGTGGGGACTTCAACCTACCCTCGGTATGTTGGCAAAAATATTTGTTCAAAACCGGTGGTAGGCAGAAAACGTCTTCCGAGATTGTCCTAAATGCATTCTCCGAAAATTATTTCGAGCAGTTAGTCCACGAACCCACGCGAATTGTAAATGGTTGCGAAAACACACTTGACCTCTTGGCCACAAACAATCCAGAGCTGATAGAGAGCATCATGACTGATACAGGGATTAGTGATCACAAGGTCATTGTAGCTAGGCTCAATACCATTTCTTCCAAATCCATCAGAAACAAACGCAAAATAATTTTATTTAAAAAAGCAGATAAAGTGCCACTAGAAGCCTTCATAAAAGACAATTTCCATTCCTTCCGAACTGACTATACGAATGTAGACGAGATGTGGCTCAAATTCAAAGATATAGTAGCAACAGCAATTGAGATATTCATACCTCATAAATTGGTAAGAGATGGAATGGATCCCCCGTGGTACACAAAAAAGGTCCGAACGCTGTTGCAGAGGCAACGGAAAAAGCATGCGAAGTTCAGAAGAACGCGAAATCCCGAAGATGGGCTAAAATTTACAGACCCGCGAAATTTGGCACATACTTCGATGCGAGATGCCTTTAATAGGTTCCACAACGAAACATTGTCTCGAAATTTGCTAGAAAATCCGAAGAAATTCTGGTCGTATGTAAAGTACACAAGCGGCAAGACGCAGTCAATACCTTCGCTGCGCAGTGCCGATGGTACTGTTATCGATGACTGTGCCGCTAAAGCGGAGTTATTAAACGCAGTTTTCCGAAATTCCTTCACCAGGGAAGACGAATGGAATATTCCAGAATTTGAAACATGAACATCTGCTAGCATGAGTTTCTTAGAAGTAAATACCTTAGGGGTTGCGAAGCAACTCAAATCGCTTGATACGGGTAAGTCTTCAGGTCCAGATTGTATACCGATTAGGTTCCTTTCAGATTACGCTGATACTATAGCTCCCTACTTAGCACTCATATACAACCGCTCGATCACTGATAGATCTGTACGTACAGATTGGAAAATTGCGCAGGTCGCACCAGTGTTCAAGAAGGGTAGTAGGAGTAATCCATTTAACTACAGACCTATATCATTGACGTCGGTTTGCAGTAGGGTTTTGGAGCATATACTGTATTCAAACATTATGAATCACCTCGAAGGGAACGATCTATTGACACGTAATCAGCATGGCTTCAGAAAACATCGCTCTTGTGCAACGCAGCTAGATCTTTATTCGCACGAAGTAATGGCCGCTATCGACAGGGGATCTCAAGTTGATTCCGTATTTCTAGATTTCCGGAAAGCTTTTGACACCGTTCCTCATAAGCGACTTCTAATCAAGCTGCGGAGCTATGGGGTATCGTCTCAGTTGTGCGACTGGATTCATGATTTCCTATCAGGAAGGTCGCAGTTCGTAGTAATAGACGGCAAATCATCGAGTAAAACTGAAGTGATATCAGGTGTTCCCCAGGGAAGTGTCCTGGGACCTCTACTGTTCCTGATCTATATAAATGACCTGGGTGACAATCTGAGCAGTTCTCTTAGACTGTTCACAGATGATGCTGTAATTTACCGTCTAGTAAGGTCATCCGAAGACCAGTATCAGTTGCAAAGCGATTTAGAAAAGATTGCTGTATGGTGTGTCAGGTGGCAGTTGACGCTAAATAACGAAAAGTGTGAGATGATCCACATGAGTTCCAAAAGAAATCCGTTGGAATTCGATTACTCGATAAATAGTACAATTCTCAAGGCTGTCAATTCAACTAAGTACCTGGATGTTAAAATTACGAACAACTTCAGTTGGAAGGACCACATAGATAATATTGTCGGGAAGGCGAGCCAAAGGTTGCGTTTCATTGGCAGGACACTTAGAAGATGCAACAAGTCCACTAAAGAGACAGCTTACACTACACTCGTCTGTCCTCTGTTAGAATATTGCTGCGCGGTGTGGGATCCTTACCAGGTGGGATTGACGGAGGACATCGAAAGGGCAGCTAGTTTTGTATTATCACGTTATAGGGGAGAGAGTGTGGCAGATATGATACACGAGTTGGGATGGAAGTCATTAAAGCATAGACGTTTTTCGTCGCGGCGAGACCTTATTACGAAATTTCAGTCACCAACTTTCTCTTCCGAATGCGAAAATATTTTGTTGAGCCCAACCTACATAGGTAGGAATGATCATCAAAATAAAATAAGAGAAATCAGAGCTCGAACAGAAAGGTTTAGGTGTTCGTTTTTCCCGCTCGCTGTTCGGGAGTGGAATAGTAGAGAGATAGTATAATTGTGGTTCGATGAACCCTCTGCCAAGCACTTAAATGTGAATTGCAGAGTAGTCATGTAGATGTAGATATAGATGTAGATGTAGAGGACAATATTATGGAAATGGAAGAGGATGTAGATGAAGATGAAATGGGAGATACGATACTGCGTGAAGAGTTTCACAGAGCACTGAAAGACCTGAGGCGAAACAAGGCACCCGGAGTAGACAACATTCCATTGGAACTACTGACGGCCTTGGGAGAGCCAGTCCTGACAAACCTCTACCATCTGGTGAGCAAGATGTATGAAACAGGCGAAATACCCTCAGACTTCAAGAAGAATATAATAATTCCAATCCCAAAGAAAGCAGGTGTTGACAGATGTGAAAATTACCGAACAATCTGTTTAATAAGCCATAGCTGCAAAATACTAACACGAATTCTTTACAGACGAATGAAAAAACTAGTAGAAGCCAACCTCGGGGAAGATAAGTTTGGATTCCGTAGAAATACTGGAACACGTGAGGCAATACTGACCTTACGACTTATCTTAGAAGAAAGATTAAGGAAGGGCAAACCTACGTTTCTAGCATTTGTAGACACAGAGAAAGCTTTTGACAATGTTGACTGGAATACTCTCTTTCAAATTCTAAAGGTGGCAGGGGTAAAATACAGGGAGCGAAAGGCTATTTACAATTTGTACATAAACCAGATGGCAGTTATAAGAGTCGAGGGGCATGAAAGGGAAGCAGTGGTTGGGAAGGGAGTGAGACAGCGCTGTAGTCTCTCCCCGATGTTATTCAATCTGTATACTGAGCAAGCAGTGAAGGAAACAAAAGAAAAATTTGGAGTAGGTATTAAAATCCATGGAGAAGAAATAAAAACTTTGAGGTTCGCTGATGACATTGTAATTCTGTCAGAGACAGCAAATGACTTCGAAGAGCAGTTGAACGGAATGGATAGTGTCTTGAAAGGAGGATATAAGATGAACATCAACAAAAGCAAAACGAGGATAATGGAATGTAGTCGAATTAAGTCGGGTGATGGTGAGGGAATTAGATTAGGAAATGAGACACTTAAAGTAGTAAAGGAGTTTTGCTATTTGGGGAGCAAAATAACTGATGACGGTCGAAGTAGAGAGGATATAAAATGTAGACTGGCAATGGCAAGGAAAGCGTTTCTGAAGAAGAGAAATTTGTTAACATCGAGTATAGATTTAAGTGTCAGGAAGTCTTTTCTGAAAGTATTTGTATGGAGTGTAGCCATGTATGGAAGTGAAACATGGACGATAAATAGTTTAGACAAGAAGAGAATAGCAGCTTTCGAAATGTGGTGCTACAGAAGAATGCTGAAGATTAGATGGGTAGATCACATAACTAATGATGAAGTATTGAATAGGATTGGGGAGACGAGAAATTTGTGGCACAACTTGACCAGAAGAAGGGATCGGTTGGTAGGACATGTTCTGAGGCATCAAGGTATCACAATTTAGTATTGGTGAGCAGCGTGGAGGGTAAAAATCGTAGAGGGAGACCAAGAGATGAATACACTAAGCAGATTCAGAAGGATGTAGGTTGCAGTGGGTACTGGGAGATGAAGAGGCTTGCACAGGATAGAGTAGCATTGAGAGCTGCATCAAACCAGTCTCAGGACTGAAGACCACCACAACAACAACAACCATTCACTGTCTTTGTAACAGGGACTAGTTGTGGAACTCTTGCCTAAATCCCTTCATGTAAGTCACCAGATAAATGTCTTAATGAGTACTGTCTTATAACTGGTAAATGTATTTCATCATCATCCAGGCCTTGCTTCTGAACTCAGCCATTTATTAGCAGAAATGATTTATATGGTGCAATGTGGCCTTTCAAATCTTTCTTCATTCTAAACACCCTTTTCTCTTTTATTGGTTACTTATCTGAAGATAAAACAGCAGATTTCAAAGTGTGGTTCTCTTTGTGAGGTTGTAACTGTTCTTGTATTGCAGGGGTAGTCAACCTTATTTACCTATGCACGCTGCTGTGTCTCTGTTGGTAATAAAAAATTTTGATTACCCACCGATTCCACAATAATTCAATTTGTAAAACAGACCTACAGCAAATTAAAGCATATAAGAAAATTACTTATCAAAAACTCGAATTAAAATGTTATGAAAATCTAATGAAAATGTTTTTGGAACACTTACCTGTTAATACCTATCCAGAAAGCTGGAACACCCACTAGCATGCATTAGTAATAGGTTGGCTACCACTGTTGTACTGCTTTCACCCAGTTTTCAGCATTGTCTGACGTTATTGGTTCTTCCATTAACAAAGGACTGGTATGAGTTGATTGTTTGGACTTCATAAGCTACAAAGTCAAGCTGCTTCTTTGGCTTCAGAATTCTGGATGCCTTTCTTGTTGACTCATAGTTGCTTTGTCTGCTCATTATCATTATTTGCACTGTCTCGACTTGATTCCTCATTGCAGCTAGTATTCCTCGAACTACTACTTGATGTAATAGTCTCAGATTCCAGTTCAGTTTATTCTAGTTCATCCGTTATTTCGTTTTGCTTATTTTCTTTCAGAGGGAGAAATAATCGATTTGGCTTCTCTGATGCAGTCCCATCTTTCAAAAGTACCTTTGTCAAAGATAAAGTCCATCGTTTTTATGATTCTCTGCCAATTAGATTCAAAAAGCGTTCTACTTTTTATTCTTCACAGTATCCTATCAAGATTCATTGAATACTTTCATTGTCTTAATTTCGTTGATAGTCTTGGAATGTGAACATAGTCTTTGCTTCCAATTATTTTGAGACGTCAGAGATCTGGCTTCTCATTTGTCCAAGATTCTTCTGGAGTCTTGGTTGTTGGTCTCTTAGTCAGAGATCTGTTAATTAAGTAGTTGCTTGGCAAATATCCTTCAAATACTGGGGGTCCTGCTTTTTTTACTGTAGTATGTTTATAATGCTCATCTTCTCCAATTTGTTCTGGTATGATGCTGTAGTCAGATGATAGATCCATTCTTGTCTGAAAAAGTTTATCAGACTATCATTTGCACACACACACACACATACATATATATATATATATATATATATATATATATATATATATATATATATATATATATATATATATATATATATATATCCCAGCATCCTAAATTTAATATTGCTATACATATGTACAACTTAGAGGGTATACAGCCCTTTTTCAATATATAAACAGCCTCAAGTCCTTGTGTGGTTAAAGGCCCTTGTGTTTACCCATGTTTGCATGGGACAATCTGTTTCCTCCTGAGTAGAGGTAATTATGTATGGTCTGGTATATAGTAATTGTTACTTACAGTTCAGTTTTCCAATTTTTGTGGATTTGAGGTTGCTTTCTAAGTAACACCTTTTATCCTACATTTAGCGCAGGTTCCAAGGTTGATTACTGCTTGTTGAATTTTATCACGTGGTGATAGTTCGGGTATCAGTACCTTGGGTAAAGCTTTTCCCATGTGTCTACATGTTTGTAATTCAACATCAGCTCATTTGGTGTAAATCCAATTGATGTATAGGGAAGGTTGTTAACAACTTGTAAGAAAGGAGTGACATATTCAGTTCACTTTGTACGTTTATGAGGTATATAGATCCTCACAAACCTGCTGAATTTCTTAATCACCCTTTCTATGGGGGACGCTTTGGGATGAATTTTTTTAATACTAAAATGTGTTTGATTCGTCTGGAATCTATAAACTATTTCATTTAAATCCCACAAATTTAGAGGCATAATTTGTTAACATGACTTCTGGTTTTCCTACTCTTGCAAAATTGTCCTCTTTAATTCGGCTTATAATTGAACTGGTTCTAATTTTCTGTATAGCGTGCAGTTTTATGTATTTAGTGAAAATATCATACAGGCCTACTATACATTATACTCCCTCTTTACCTTTGTGATAGGGTCCAACCACATCTAATGATACCTTTTCTAGATGTTTCTTAGCCACAATTGGATGTAGTTCTATCTGTTTGGAGATGTTAGAATGTTTTTCTTTCTGGGAAACAATAAACTTTCTTACCACCTGTAGTAGTCTTCGTCTAAGGTTGGGGAATTAACAATATTTAGCTATTTTATCAATGCATTTTGCAGTGCCGTAACGGCCCCAAGTATTGTTTTTGTATAAGATAAAATCATCCACATGTTCCTCTGGCAAACACATGTGCCATTCTTCTAGTTTTCGAGGGTTCCTGCGGAACGGAAGACATTTGTGAATAGCAAAAAACCTTTTTAATTTATCATCGCCATTATGTGTTAGTTTTGCTCCTATCTTACTCCAATGTGTGTCTTCGTGCTGTAATTGGTCCATATGTTTACACATGTGGCCATAGTACGGTCGGAGTGTTTTGTCTTCCATCAACATAGTTCTTATATCACCTTTCTATTATAATTTCCTTTTATGTATACTATTTTAAAGTCGAATTCTTGAAGATATGCACACCATCTGGCTATCTATCAGTGTAGCAACTTATAGGAAAAACGACAGGGACTGATGGTCACAGTACACTTTTGTGTGTTTACGCCAAAGGAAATATTCAAACTTTTTAAAGGACCAAATTACAGCCAGACCCTGTAACTCCGTGACTGAATATGGACGTTCAGCTATGGATAAGGTGCGACTAGCGAAGCTAATTACTTTGGGATGAGATTTCCTTCTTCTACCATTTGAAAAAGGCATGCACAGACACCATGAGAAAAGACGTCGGTGCATAAGCAAAAATCTTTTTTCATGTCTGATTGAGATAAAATGTTAGCATTTAATAAGGCTCGTTTAATGTTTTCAAAATCGATCTGACATTGCTTGTCCCACCCCAAAGGTCTGTTTTTCTGGAGAAGATTGAGTAAAGCATCAATGGTCATAAGTTGGTTGGTGATGAATTTCCTGAAAAATGACACTAGGCCTAAGTATACTTTTAATTGTATTTAATAAGGGCAGTTCCTAATGCCATCAAGTTTTTTAGGATCTGGCAGCATGCCTTCTGAAGAGATTCTGTGTCCTAAAAATTTTACTTTTTCTTGTCTGAAATTAGATTTCCTGAGATTTGCTGCTACACCATTTCCGGAAAAACGGCTCAATACTTGTTCAATTAATCTTAAATGTTCTACCCAAGTGAGTGTAGCGACTAAAAGGTCGTCAGAATATACTGTTACCTTACTCTTAAGTTCAGCCCCTAAGACTCTGTCAAGTGCAGAGATACATACACCTGCACTTACACTCAATCCAAACGATAATACTTGAAATTCGAAGCTCCTGCCCCCACATACGAAAGCGGTATACTTTCGACTTCCTTCATGTAGTTTTATTTGCCAATGTGAAGACTGAAAGTCGATTAAAGTAAGAAATTTTGCATTCTGAAATTTCATATGCTATACCTCTAAATCAACTGGACATGTTTGGACTGATATAAAAATCTTATTAATGTTATGTGGATCAAGGACCAAGTGCATCCTAGCATCTGGCTTACTCATAGCCAAGATAGGACTACAATAAGGGAAAAATGATGGTTGTATTATGTTCTATTCAAGCATTTTGTTAATCTCTTTTCTTACTGCTTCCCTCTTTGTCCATGGTATGGGGCATGAGGTAGAACAAAAGTTTTGTGAGAATACACTTCCATTTTGTCCACAAAATCCTTAATAATACCTGGTCTTTTTTCAAATAGATGTACATAAGCAAGTATCAGTTCCATAAGTTCTGCTTGCTGTTCTTTAGACAAGCACTTTGATTCACTTACTTTTGTGCTTATAGTGTCGACGTTTATTTCTTCTGCTGACAACTGTTCATTACTGTATGTGCCGACAGACATAACTACGGGATTTACCAATTGAACTTCAAAGGTTGTGAGCAACTTCAGTGTTAAATCTATTACTACTTCCCCTGATCAGGTATATTACAAATAATTGGTTATTTACAGTCAAATGACATTGGCCTTTCCTATATTAATTTGCACTTGATATGTCCTAAATGTATCCATACCGATGAAGCAATCAACTATTAATTTCTCTACTATCAAAAACAGAAAACTGTTCTAGTTGCATGGGAATTAAGGCATGTATCTTGACTTGTTTTGATTTCTTACCAGTGGCAGCTTGTACCTTACAATTTTGAACTGGCAGTGTGGACATACATCCATGTTTCTTCAGTTCTTGAAAGCATCCTTGTGTCATCAAATTAGTCATAGCATATGTCAAGCATAAGGGGTACATCAAGGTAAAATACTTTGGCTTTAACAATAGGTTCTACCTTGCTCTCTGCCAAGTTTTTCTGCATAACCTCATTACCTTGATACAGATCATCTCTCATGTCATTACAATAATCATACCTGATAAAGCAAAGTTCATGCCCTCACTCCCCTCCAAGGTCACAAAATGGGGGCCTACCATGACCAGTTCAAGTTTTCTGGCGTCATGGTGGCATAGATCTCTAGGTTAGCTGTAACTTCCACTAAGTTGACCCTTGGTGTTTAGTTTTGGCAATTATTGTCCTGAAGGCTCGCAGCTGAAATTCTCTTTGCCTCTGCATGTTATTTGGCATGTGTATGTTACTTTCCTGGCCGAATTCGGTAGTCTGTGGGTTACTCAATTGTCCATTATTGTTTTGCATTTGCCAAGTGATCGGCTGATTATTGCCGATAGCTTGTGTCTATACATATTGTACAGGCTGATCATACACAACTCACCCATTGTAATTGTTTTTACTTAATTTTTGCCCATTTCTTTGTATTTACAGACTTTCTCCATTGCAATTGTGATTACCATTACCATTACCATAGGTCTGTGTAGGATAAGGTTGCCATCCATGTGGAGCTACAAACCCTTTGTTTACTTGTTGGTCCGTAAATCTCTGTGTCGCTACCGGCATAGTGACAGGCTCATGTTGCACTGGTCTCCCTTCATATATTAACGGCATGTAGTCCAGTACAAATAGAAAGTATTCGGTGTCGTGTTCTAGGATGGTAATGAGTTTTTCCTAATGGGGACAGGTAGATGGCTCTTTAAAAATGGCCTTTAAAACTGTTAATAATAGTACTAACGTTTCGCCATGTCCGTAACCCACAGCAGGACGTCACCTTATTTGTATCCAACCACAAATCTAATTTTCTCGGCTTCTGTCCAGGTATGAGGTAAAACATTTGGAAGTGCTCCGATTAAGATCACAGGGTGTGTTCTTTTCCCTTCAGAAGTAAATAGCAGGAATTGTCGATGCCTAAGTAATCCCTCATCTGCAAGTAATGTTGACAAACACGAAGTGCTGTCAGTGACAGGCGTGTTTATGTTCACTTGTAGGGTAGCACATGGCAACTGCGCTTGCCCTACAGGTGCAACTGCTGGAGAGTGTTGTTGCATTGTGCAATCCTCTGTGTTTTCCTTCGATGGGCTAACCCCATACGGTGGGTAACCAGTGAATGTATCTAAGTTCTCTAAGAGCATAGATTTTTTCTATCATACATTGTTTTGCAATGTCAGTAGTTTTAGAAACACTGCCTCTCAACCTTTCCTCTGCTTTCTTCAAACCCCGAGTCTATTTTAGCTAGAAGTAGACTTCCCTTCTCTTTTAGGCCTTCTTATACAGTATCTACATACGTTTTGCATTCTGACATTATCTTTTCAGCATGGGTGCTGCCCTTATCCAGCATCCTGGCTTCAGCTTTTTCATTTATTTCCTTTACATCTACACATAACTTACCTCTCTGTTTTTTGGCAAATTCTGACTCTAAACTTAATTGATCTACTCTTCCACTCAACATGTGTATTTTTGTAGGTAGGTTTTTGCGTAGGTCTTGCAGCTCACTGACTGCGTTAGTCACATTTTTGACCGACACATCCAGTTGGAATCGTGTCTCCTGAATTTGAGAATATGCCTCACTAAGGTTTTATAGCTCACCTGCAAGTTGTTCCTGTTTATAGTCTACAGATGTTACCTTTTCCATTAATTTAGTTATATAGTGGGAAATGTCGGTAATTGTTTCTTGTTTTAATTGTTTACCAAGCTCTGTGAACTTAACGGATAAATCGTCTGATAATTCAGTGCATATAGTCTTGCTCACCCACTGAACTGTTGACTAATACTATCTTGAAATCGTTAAAAGCCTGGTTTTGCTGTGGAAACTGTTGTTTTATTAGTTGCATTAGCTGGGTCAAAGTGTGTGTCTCACCAGTATTTGCAATACTTTTGTGAACTGTTTCCTGTGCTTGTGTTCTCGAAGTCGTGAGCAGATAATCAAAGGAACTTACGCTGTTGGGCGCCTCAGTTACACTATTTGAGAAAATGATTCCTGGTGGGACCTGAGAAATTGTGTCATCGAGCGTCATAAAAGTGGCGTCATGTCTAGTTATATTACCAATGTGATCCTTTTTTAATAATGGGACGCCAACATAGTTGTTTTGGTAGCCATTGTCCATTTCACGAGTTGGTACATTACCTTCAACTGTTGCCAAGCTCGGATTTCCGCCATCTTGGCATATTGCATTTTGTAATGAATTTTCAACAATGGCCATTTCCTTTGACTCCATTGTGAACAGTGTTAAACAAAATTATGAAAAGAAAAAATTTTAGACATGAAATTTTGTTTGTATCAGTATCTTTCAATTAAAGCAGCTTTATGTGTGTTTTCATTAATGAACCTAATTATCCTTTTATACAGTCCTATTGATACACTCTTACAGAATTTGAAAGAATTATTGTGCATCTTCATGAGGAATTTATACAGATCTTTGTCACTTATAGAGAAATGCACTTGCTGTGAAGGATATTAATTGAAAGGAAAAGAAATTATCAACTGCGAGAAATACTGCGCCAAGTGCGACTATATAAGCATTCAATGTAGCAGCTTCCTACCTTAACCAAGAAATCCGTATTCTTGGACCATCTCGTTCGTACACAGCATTTAATTTTTAATTTACTCCTTCTAGTTGTTAATAGTTGCAATCTCACGGACATGTAACCAATGCAACAAAGGCCTCTTCAAATTCTTGAAACGATAAAATGTATCATTTATCTGAAATTCTTTTTTCCCAACAATTGAAAGGTCTGTTCATATTCCACTCGGCGCCATCCTTTGAAAAGTCGCAATTGAATAGTAGCTGGGGGAGTAAAATGTAATGTATATATTGGAAACTGAATAAAAATTTGCTGCTTAATAAATTAAAAGCAAAATTTTGAAAGAATGACTGAAAAAAATTGTATGATGCACCTATCCTGAATGAACTTTAACTAGCTCTAATACAAATAGACCTTCAATATTCAATACATATATTCAGCATATAACTTCATAAATTTACGTACATCCTTTTCTTGTTACCTCTATTCTGCATGGCAATTGGTTTGAGAATACTGGTTCTGGATCACCCCTCCTCTCCTCACGTGAGTAAGGTTTGATCCTCTTGCCACAGGATTCTCAGCGTGTCGCAGAGAAACAGGCATTGTCGCCATGAAAATACGAATAAACTCTGATGTCTTGATAATACTTTTTAATGTACAATCAGAGTACACATTTTTTTAACAATATCAACTCTGCGGAACTCGCAATACGTCCACCTGCTATCATTTATTGAGATGAACAGAATTTTAACAATATTAACTCGGCAGAGCTCGTAATACGTCCGCACACTATCATATATAGACACAGACAGACTAATCTAAAGCAATTAAAAGAATTGAAGAGCAACTCTTTACCTCTTTTGTTTTTGACGAAAAATATTATTTTAAAGGCAAGAAAACATTTTATTAACTTTATAATTACACCCTGGATACCAAAAAAACATATTTACTGGAAAAAAACACAGAAGTTACACACAAGCAAAGAATAAAGATATTGACAGCAGTCATGGAGCAGCACATAAACATAGACCTCAAGGATTTTTTTTCTTTTCTGTTAACACTTCCTCCAAAAGGAAAAAAACATGAAATTATTGCTTTAATTTCTGCAACTGAGTTGTCCATGACACTGCACCACCTGAGTGCTTTGCAAGAATTCCAGTTGTTGAGCGCCTTGTCCGATTATCACATGCGAAATCTGTATCAGCGTAAATTTTTAACTCTTCTTTGGTTTTGTAATACTTTGGAATTCTTCGGACGGTCAACCAACACCCAGGTATTCCTTTTCTTTAGTGCCTGAGGTTCTTCGCTGATAGCTTGCATCCATTCTTCCTTCTCGTTTGACTGCAATATTTCGGAAAAACAGTTTGAATCTTTGTGTTCAAGTGCATCAACTTTTGTTGCCATACAAAATTCACCACTTTCCATCCAGGTTGGTTTTCTTTATTGCCTTTTATACTTCCGTTTCTCTTCATTAGAAGATTCAGCAGTTTCTGCTTTTAGAAATTCTGTTAATTCTTTATTTTCATCAGATTCACTAGACTCTTGACTTCCTCTAGAATCGAGAATGTCAATTTGTTCTTGAGTTTGACTTCCTCCAGAAGTGTACAGCCTTGGAGATTTACATTGCTCATCTTTAGATGAATTCGGATCATTAAATTCTTCCTGAGGAACTTCTAATTCAACATGATCACTATGTAAATGACAAACATTTTCTGGTTTAAATTTCACATCGTGACTCAACACCACTAAAAAGATGGAATCCAAAGTCTAAACCCATCCTTGTCATTAACATATCCAACAAGTCGTCCAAAAACTGCCTTATCATCGAACTTGGAACGGAATTGTTTGTTAATGTGAACATAGCAGCCTGTGCTAAAAATTCTGAGATGATCAAGTCGTCCTACTGGTCGATTAAACCACAGCTCATAAGGGGTTTTATTTTCAACTGAAGATTTTCCAGTACGATTTATTAGGGAGATTGCTGTGTTACATGCCTCTGCCCAAAACCCTTTAGGTAATTTACTCGGATTTAGCATTGACCAGACAGCTTCAACAATGGTCCTATTTTTCCATTCAGCCACACCATTTTGTTCGGGAGTGTAAGGAGGAGGAATCAGAAGCCATATTCCCCTGTCTGCAAGCAGATCACTGACATTCTTATTGTTAAATTCTTTGCTACCATCACATCTAAATTGTTTGACAACGTGTCCATTAATTCGTGCTTCATTTAAAAACTGCTTAAGCACACTACACATTTCACTTTTATGTCTTAAAAAGAAAATTCGACGAAATTTACTAAAATCGTCTTTGAAACATACATAATAATGCTTACCTTCAAAAGATTTTGTGATCATTGGTCCATTGACATCCTCATGGATTAATGCACCAGTACTGGTAGAGCGTATTGTTTGTGTTTTGAATGGCAGCCTATGCATCTTTCCAACCTCACAGCTGTCACAAAATTCACTCTTGGCATCTTTCACATTAATGATTTTTCCTTTTAAAATTTTCTTCACATATTGTTTATTTTGATGACCAAACCTTTCATGGTACACTTGTAATGTTTCGGATGAAGTCATCAAGTTAACACAATTAATTTTTTCATTTCTAACAACACGCATGTTCAACACAATAAAGTCCATTTTTCACATAACCTGTCATAACAACATTGCCATTGACTTGTTTTCGAACACAGACATTATTATAACTAAAATTAATACTGTAGCCTCTGCAGGCAATGGCTCTCACAAAGATCAGATTAGCACTTGCGTCAGGGATGTGCAAAACATTGTCCATTCTAGCATTGTACAATTTATTGTTTCGTCGAATTTGGACGTAAGCTGTTCCTTGGCCGTACGCACACATTTTGACATCTTGTTTTCCCAATGAAATTACTTGAGGAGCATCAAATTCACTATAAAAAAACAAAATACTGTTTGTTTGAAGTGATATGATTTGTAGTGCCACTGTCGCAACACCATTTATTTGGGTCACTGTGATTACTGGTACACACACTCATAGTGTATGAAGTAAATGCATCATGTTCACTTTCTCGCTTCTTCTCTTTTCTTTTATTGCTGTCACGAGTGTTCTGTGGTCACTCTGTTGCCCAGTGACCTAATTGTTTTCATATATTACACGGAAACTTCTGTTTTAATTGCTGATTACTTGTTTGCCGTTTTCTTGTTTTAGAAACGACGAAAGCTGCGCTTCCATTAATGTCTTGTTCCCGCAGTTCAATAGTACAGAGTTTTTCTATTAATAAATTCAAGCTTTGCTTTTCTGTCGGTATCGTATCCCAGAGAGCCTTAAAATTGTCGTAGTCTTTTCCCAGTGTAGACAAGATTCTTTCATATAGCGTATTTTCTTCATGTTTTGCTAATTCATCGGTCAGGTCCACAAATAACTTTTGCAGTTTGGCCACATGTGCACTAATATCTTCCGTATCATCACGTTTAACACCGAAAAATGTTTCAATCAACATATTCAAACGCTGAGTATTGCTACGTTCAAATCGGGAGCGTAACTTGTCCCAGATTTCTTTAGCATTCTTGCACATTAAGACGAGTTCTACAACAGATTTACTAAGCGCACTTGCTATAAGACTTGCTGCCTTTGCGTCGTCCTTGTGCCATTCCACATACGCCTCTTTTTGTGCACTTATCGCATCTTGCAGCAACTCTACTCATTCACGCGTACCGTTAATATATCTTCTAGTCCTTATGAACGCAGCACCATAGTAATATGCCATTTCCATTTGGCACAGTCCTCAGGTCCTTCAAGCTTATCAATGCTGATCTTATAATCGCCGCTAGCGTTCATGTTTCTTTACAGACATAGGCTCATTTCAAATATTGTTTCAATTAAAGTATGTTGTTTGCCTTCACACGTGTACTGCGCCCATAACCTGATGAAAAATATTATTTTAAAGGCAAGAAAACATTTTATTAACTTTATAATTACATCCTGGATATGAAAAAACCATATTTACTGGAAAAAAACACAGAAGTTACACACAAGCAAAGAATAAAGATATTGACAGCAGAGTCATGGAGCAGCACATAAACATAGACCTCAAGGATTTTTGTCTTTTAACAGTTTTTATGTCAGTGTTATCTATGGGATATATATATGATGTAATATGAGGAAAAATAAAGGGGCGAGGGAGAAAAGAAAAGAAAGTAAATAATTATAATATGTTACATTATATGTGCTTTCAGCTTTTTTTGGACTTGGAACACTATAACTGCTATCATCATAAATGAGTACACCATGTGTCCAAAGAATGAACTTCTACTACAAGATTATAATAATAGTTTTAGTACATAAAAAATAGAAATTATCAGTATCTGCCAGTGTCTACAGATTTAATTATAACCATGAATTGATGACCCTCTTCTTAACTTATTAGGCAGCTCTTAATGTGCTGACCACACTGGAAATGGCGTCCAAGTTAAGTTGGTTGCTGAAAGGAGCACCATACCTCATGTATTAGCCACTCTATACAATTTTAACTCGTTGGATTGCCCTATCTCTTTGTCAGCAAAAGTTTTTGTTAGCAACTGAGTAAACAGGATTGCAATAGTTAATATCCAAATGTTTTTGCGAGAAAAACAGAAGAAAGTTATTAGGACACAAACAAGTAGAGTATGTTAAATAAATACAGCAGGGTCAAAATAATAAATATCGACAGTGGCCCGACCATTTGGGGAGGGAGGAGGTCTCTCCTCAAAGTGGAGTTAGACGATCGAGAATTACAGGGAGTGGAAGCCCTCCTGAATGTAAGCATGGTCATCGAGCAAACGACGAATTGTGCAGCAAAACACACGTTAGAGCAGAAGGAACAATTAAAACTGAAGAGACAAGCATCCACCATTCAACAACACCAACAACAAATAACAAAATAGGTAAAGAATCCAACAGCGCTCAACACAGGTATGTCTGACAATTTTAATTTAAATGAATCATCAAGTTCCCTTGCCCACAAGGGGACTTTGAGAATGACGCAACATGCTAACCCATTTAGCACACAACTTATGCAAGAAAAGAGTCATAAATCAAGGGAGCATCTTTCACAAACAAATATGCAGCTAATATATGATCGAAACAAGGATAATATATATCACAGTGATACAGTAGGTCCATTTCATGTATTTCTTGCAGGACTTAATAGTAATGTAAGTAAACATCGCGCCACAATCTGGGGAAGATACTACTTACCTCAGATTTTGAGTACTAGCAGGAAACCACAGATCTCAATGTTGTGAGGAAAACCAGAATTCGGATTGGTTTATCAACAGTAGAGGCTGCAAACATGTTTGTGGACGACAACCCACTACATCAGAAACAGATGGTAGAATACATACCAATCCACAGAAAACATTGACAAGGAATTATTAGAAATGTAGATCCTGACTGTACAGAGGTACAATTGAAAGACGCTGTTCAGTCTACAATTACGGTTACCCATGTATTCAGAATGATCACGAGAATAAGCAAAGTACCGTAGGAACAACGAACTACATACCCTGGGAAACGTTTGTAGTCACATTCGCATCACAGTTCCTACCAGAATATGTGATGATGTATAGCATGAAGTGTAATGTCAGATTGTACATACCCCTAGTGAGGCAGGTTTTTAAATGCCTTTGGTATCGCCATCTTAGTAACCAGTGTCAGTCACAGACTCGATGTAATCTGCATGGGGGAACCATGAGACAGCTCAGGGTGCACAAGTGATATAATATGCTGTGTCTACTGTAAAGGGAACCAGACATCGAGAGATAAGTCTTGCTCAGTACATCTCAAACAACAAGAGATTATGAAAGTGTCAAATACATACGTGAAACAAATACCTTATACTACTGTGTCAGGGAACCTTGGTAGAAGTAAATCAGTTATGGAGAAAGAGTTCCCCCCTGTAAAAAGTATTCAGCACAGATTAACGACAACTGTTCATCCCAGTAGGCCAAAACAAATAAGTACTACATCAACTCCAAGTCCTCTTTTTGCAATTACCAATAGCTCCTGTTAAAGAGAATCCTTATGCATCACAACCACAGACTGCTGAATCACAACAGGCAATTATATCAGGAATGGAGGATAAGAATACAGCGATACTCGAACATCTGGTGGCTGGAATAACAAATCTAATAACACAGTTAACCGCATTAAACAAATATAGTTTGGATCAAGCTAATATATATGGCTGCTGCGACAGTATAAAAGAAATATAGATCAGGACAAAAATAGTTTATACTTACACTCTACTCATAAAAACAGAAAACAGATATTTAAGTTCTGCAGTGTAATGCCAGATCCTTATATCCTAACAGAGAATCGTTCATGCACGACCTTATGTTGATGACTTCTCTATCGTTGTAATAAGTGAAATCTGGATTAACCCAAACATCTCTATTAGATGTTGAGGTTGTCAGTTATCAACATCAGATAGAGAGGATATAAAAGAATGAATAATCATATTGACTATAGTAAAACTCAATTACAAACCAACTACCATGCCACTATCTAACCTTGACTTTCAAGCAATAGCAGTAGAAGTAAATAAGAAGAAATAACTATTCGCCATTGCATATGTATGTCGTCCACCAGAATGTAGGAATTTCGAGCAACACATACACACAATGTTGCAACATACGCCAAAACCTTTCCTATTATGTAGGGATTTCAATGTTCGCCACATAGTATGGGGGTGTCATATGAATGATACGTCAGGTGAGTACATAATGTCTTTCATTGATGATTATAACGTGATCATATTCAGTGATGGATCTGTAACAGTAAACCAAGGACCATGGACGAGACCAACTGCAGTGAGTATGACGTTAGCTTCTTCCTGTATGAACCAAATCACATCATGGTCGGTTCTGGAGGATATCATGGTATCAGATAACTTCCCTGTAACTATGAATATACAGTAACCAAGCATGTATTGCCAACAAACTTACATGGAACATGAACAAAGCAGATTGGTATATCGCCAAATTCTTGAATTAGAAATAAAATCAATAGAAAAAAACCAACCTCCACACCAGACCTATACATAATGACAGAACATCATATATCACGCAGCAAATGAATCCATCCCAAAATGACCTTTATCAACAAAAGCAAGGCGACTGAGTAATCCATGGTGGAATGAAGACTGCAATAAAGAAGTGAAAGGCACAATGGTAGCGTTATATGAATATATTAAACAGCCCAATGTGAAGAGCTTTTTGCTCTGGAAACAAATGGCGGCTAGAACCAAGAAAATACTGACACCTGTTAAGAAGAGTAGTTGGATAAAATATTGCAATAGTTTGAACACTAAATCACCAGAGATATGGCAGAAGATCAACAGAATTGGTAACATAAACTCTGCTGTAAATGCAGTGGACAGAAGAATTCTGTGAAATTATTGCCCAGCCAAGTTCTCGCAATAAGCTAATCATGAGACAAAGAGAAACTCTTGCAACTCAACAAGTGCTAACCACCCAGTTCAGTATTGACTAGTTGACATCAGTCATCAAAGAGAGCCCTAACAGTGTCCCAGGAATGGATCAGATCACAAATCCCATGATACAGAACATGCCTGACAATGCCGTAGAATTACTTCTTCAAATCTATAATGGAATTTGGATAAATCAATGGACAACACAGATCATAGTAAAAGAGAGAAAGATCCATTATTAGTCACTTCTTACAGACTGATTGCATTGTCATCGTGTATTGCTAAAGCCAAGAAAAAACTAATAAAAAGGCAATTGGAATAGTGGATATAATCTTCGTCCTTACTAGCTGGATCATAATTCGAATTCCTTAAAACTAGAAGCTGCATGGGCAATATTTCAATATGTCTACTCCATTTTAGCTGGCTTTCGTGAGAACAAATACACAGCAGCACTATTTTCAGATTTTGCAAAGGCATACTATTAGATAAGTTACTACTTTCAGGAGTTCCACCTAAGTCTGTAGAGGGTATGTCGTCATTAATCAATGAACGAACTGTATATGTTAGAAAGAATACAGTATTCAAGGACCTGCACTTGGTGGACAGTGGCATACCACAAGGATTGGTACTCGCCCCACTACTATATCTAATATACACCTATGATATGGAAAGGACAATAACTCAACCAACTAGAATTATACAGTTTGCAGATGACACATGTGTATTAGCTTCTTATGTAGTATTACAGGGGTGGTGAACAATCTTATGTCATCGAAAAGAGGCTGAGCTGACGGCTTCGTGAAAATGGCCTGATGATGGCTCCTGAGAAATCTCTGGCAGTGATATTCACCAGGAACAGTTTACACCAAGAAATTGTTTAATACATGTAGACGATAAAATAACACAACTCATTGTACTTATTCAGTTCTTAGGAATTACACTGGACAGCCAGCTGACTTGTATGGAACATATTAAAACCTTTATCAAAACCAGTGAGAAAATGCTTAATATTATTCTATCACTTACTCCAACGAGGTGGGAAGCACATCCTTCAGTGCTGCTCCTCCTATACCGTTCCCTCATCAGATCCAGATTGAATTATGGATGTATATACTACAAATACATGAAATGAAAAATGTTAGAGAATCTGTATAGATTGCATTACCTCTGTATATGCAATTAGTTCGGAGTAATGAAAGCTACACCAACAAATACACTCCTGGTGGAACAGCAACAGATGCTCCTCCAAATAAGGAGGAAGATGCTCATGGAAGGATGCATAGTAGAGAAATTATCATGCTCACAGCATCGAATTCACCAGGTTTTACGATGGCACCGTCTCTCAGAAAATTGGGGCAGAAAGCCTTTTTATTTCATTCCAGCATATAATGATATGAAATTATACGACTATTTCATAATCATGGATCACATCTCATTCCAAATGGTAGAGGTAAAGTCTGACTTCTTGGAGACAAGTACAGCACTGCAAAGACAAATGGAGAAAACAAGATAATAGGTAATCCACATATACACAGATAGAACATAGACAGAGAGAGAGGACAACCCAGGATGTGCTATATTTAGTCCACAACTGCAGATGGCCCAAAAATATAAATTACCAGCAACTACCTCTACCTATCCCAGTGTTAAAGGTGATACAGTGGTGTATGAATGAGAAATACACTTCCTGTGTAATATTATCACACTCAAAAAGTGTACATCAAGCAATATCAACCATAAAATTTTCAAAAATCACCAATGAATAGCTACTCCAATTTCGTTATTGATATTATGAATGTCTCAAAAAGCAGAAACAAATTGCCTGTATATAGGTGAAAGCCCACTGTGGAATCCCAATCAATGAGAAAGCAGATCATTTTCCATGAGACGTGAGCCATTTCCGGGTTATGAGCAATGGGATACCACTGTATATAAAGCTTCCCTAGTTGGAATATGGACAACATATTCAGTAGAGGGCATTACAATCCTGACAGGAAGAATGGAGGCAGCGCTCACGATATAAAGGAGGCCACTATATGCAAATACAACCATTAATTCCAAAACGACCTTGGTTACAGTATGTTTGTGGACCCCAACAAGCAATATCTACATTTACTAGAATAAAGCTCACTCATGGGATATTTCCAGAATATTTGTACCTGTTGTTGTTGTTGTCTTCAGTCCTGAGACTGGTTTGATGCAGCTCTCCATGCTACTCTATCCTGTGCAAGCTGCTTCATCTCCCAGTACCTACTGCGACCTACATCCTTCTGAATCTGCTTAGTGTACTCATCTCTCGGTCTCCCTCTACGATTTTTACCCTCCACGCTGCCCTCCAATGCTAAATTTGTGATCCCTTGATGCCTCAAAACATGTCCTACCAACCGATCCCTTCTTCTAGTCAAGTTGTGCCACAAACTTCTCTTCTCCCCAATCCTATTCAATACCTCCTCATTAGTTACGTGATCTATCCACCTTATCTTCAGTATTCTTCTGTAGCACCACATTTCGAAAGCTTCTATTCTCTTCTTGTCCAAACTAGTTATCGTCCATGTTTCACTTCCATACATGGCTACACTCCAAACAAATACTTTCAGAAACGACTTCCTGATACATAAATCTATATTCGATGTTAACAAATTTCTCTTCTTCAGAAACGCTTTCCTTGCCATTACCAGTCTACATTTTATATCCTCTCTACTTCGACCATCATCAGTTATTTTACTTCCTAAATAGCAAAACTCCTTTACTACTTTAAGTGTCTCATTTCCTAATCTAATTCCCTCAGCATCACCCGATTTAATTTGACTACATTCCATTATCCTCGTTTTGCTTTTGTTAATGTTCATCTTATATCCTTCTTTCAAGACACTGTCCATTCCGTTCAACTGCTCTTCCAGGTCCTATTCTGTCTCTGACAGAATTACAATGTCATCGGCGAACCTCAAGGTTTTTACTTCTTCTCCATGAATTTTAATACCTACTCCGAATTTTTCTTTTGTTTCCTTTACTGCTTGCTCAATATACAGATTGAATAACATCGGGGAGAGGCTACAACCCTGTCTCACTCCTTTCCCAACCACTGCTTCGATTTCATGCCACTCGACTCTTATTACTGCCATCTGGTTTCTGTACAAATTATAAATAGCCTTTCGCTCCCTGAATTTTATCCCTGCCACCTTTAGAATTTGAAAAGGAGTATTCCAGTCAACATTGTCAAAAGCTTTCTCTAAGTCTACAAATGCTAGAAACGTAGGTTTGCCTTTTCTTAATCTTTCTTCTAAGATAAGTCGTAAGGTCAGTATTGCCTCACGTGTTCCAACATTTCTACGGAATCCAAACTGATCCTCTCCGAGGTCTGCATCTACCAGTTTTTCCATTCGTCTGTAAAGAATTCGCGTTAGTATTTTGCAGCCGTGGCTTATTAAACTGATAGTTCGGTAATTTTCACATCTGTCAGCACCAGCTTTCTTTGGGATTGGAATTATTATTTGTACCTACTGCATATAAATCAGCCTGTGATTGTGAGAATACTACACAGGCAGACACGAACCATATGTTATTTTACTGCAGAAAATGTAATGTGGCGGGGAACAAGGTTTTTGCATTTGTTATCAAAAACAAAACCCACAACCCATGTCAGTCACATACTTGCTATCTGAACCCAACATTAAAACCTACAAGAACATAATGGACATTTATATGTAATGGACAGATAAAGATATAAAGTTTCATAGTAAACTATAAGGAACAGGGAAAACCAAGCTACAATAAAATAAGCAGATATTGAATGGACAAAGATAGTATTACTACGCAGCAATCACTGAATGGTGTCTAACCGAACAATAACAGCAATATGTAACAGCATCTCTGACAAATTTACCGATTTGTGAATACACTGATGTAAAAACTCCAAGGAACAAAGGAAGATTCTATGCCATATTGAAATGGAAATAGTGAGGAAACTGTGGTTCAACAGAATCAGAATGGATAAATGGCACCAGAGCTCCATAATAAGAAGCTGATTAGACTACAGATGTTACCCCTGTCACCTTTATAATATTAAAGCAATCGATTCACCAATGTGCAGACATGGCAATGAAGAAGCTGACTTAAATCATGTAATATTAGCAGGCGCCAAATATTGGATACAGCAGGGAAAATTATATCACAAGTTGCCTAGCTGAAGATTCTAGTGCCGAGATCCATTACTGTCCTATTAAGTGAGAATGACGCAAGGGTTTAGCACATTACATGGGGAAAACAAGAACATCAATATTCAGTTACATTTGTTTTGAATCGATTTTATGTGTTTAGCAGATTAACATTTAATGTCAGTTTCGCTATCGATGGAGTGTACCGGAATATGTAATCTGTGAACCTTTAACGTGTAGGTTATGTATCAGAAAGGAGCTGGTTAATGGACAGATAGCACCTAAAACAAAATAAACAAATAAATACAATATTCTTGTTTTCCATGCTTCCTGTTTGGACAGAACTGAGAGCAGTTATTTAAATATGAACATGTGTGTTTGAAGCCTACGGGTATAACTACGAATTGTAGGCTGTCGTTTTCAAAAATTATTATGTATGTCAGTAAGCAATTGCAAACTTTCTGAATTTTTTTGAGATAGTACTAAAGAATAGTTTATAAGGCCGAAGTTGACCAATTTTTCATAGTTGAATAAAGTAAATTAATGTAAATAACAGTCTAGGTGGAACCTGTACTATCTCTTTCAACAAATATGTGGCAATGGCACCTCAAATGAAGAAAAAAGTATTGGGAAACTGCACCACCAGGCGAAGGTTAAAGTACTACAGTATCAAAGTATGAAGATCAAGCTGATAAAAATAATTGAATCGATTATAGTTTGTAAACAGTGTTAAATTAAACTTGATCCCTAAATTTGCCACTTTTTAAAGGTGAGACTAAAGCAAATATAAATCAGCAAGTAAGGAAGTCTAATTAAGGTATGGCATTCAAGTGTACAGAATACCTGTTATATTTAAAATTAGGGAAAATGTTAGCACTGCTACAAACTGAAATTTTTCTCAATATTAGTTAACAACCTTGTACACATTGTCGGTGAAGCTGTCAGAAGTAGGCGCAAAAACAAGAATATAAAGCTTACTGAAAAGAACAATATTAATAAACATAGCAGTGATAGATCTTACAACAGCAGTTTAAATTTTCTAAAAAGAGTTGAACATTTGACCTTTAAGCAGATCATGAATGCAGAAATGAACTTCTTAAGTAAATGTTTAAAATTTAGTACATCTTGTAAATTACAGAGCAGGATGCTAAAGCACATTATTTGAACACCAATGTAGCCATTTATATGGCACAACTATACAGAACACCAAATATAAGCAGTATACTGCCACGGACTACTTGGCTGTGGCACAGCCAGTGAGCTTACCTGTGTTATGATGTGCAAAAAAGAGTAACAGCAGTGCTCCTAGTGGCCAGGGAGTAAACTTTGAACATGGGGAAATATTTGATGATAGTACTCTTTATTTATACTCTAAGGGCAGACCCAGTAGTTTGGTGGTAATGCGCTCACCTGGAAAAATTTTAGTGACCATCCAAAGTAATATATTGGAGAAATATCAAGCAAAAACTAAGATCAACTTCTCCTAGCTGGGCTTCACAGTCATGTAAAATTTTGTAAATTACACTGTGGTCACCTGTTGACTGTAAGATTATTTATTTGTAAAACCCAATATTACATTTTCGATTGTGTGGCTATTATCAAGTGGAAACAATTGCAATTTAGCACAAATGAAAACCTAAAAATCATTTGCACACATTACACTATGTAATAATACCACATATTATGACTGAAATAAATTATGACCAGTTATAGGTTCATTTCATGTGTTGAAATCTACCTTCAACGTTTCCTTGAAATATGTCCCACATGTAGCCAGTAAAATCGGAGATTAGATTAGATTAGATAAATACTTGTTCCATAGATCATGAATACGACACTTTGTAATGATGTGGAACGTGTCAGGTTAATAAAAGATG
The DNA here is from genome assembly GCF_023897955.1 of Schistocerca gregaria. Taxonomy (NCBI): domain Eukaryota; kingdom Metazoa; phylum Arthropoda; class Insecta; order Orthoptera; family Acrididae; genus Schistocerca; species Schistocerca gregaria. Next base: position 416,204,377 of record NC_064922.1, on the reverse strand, counting down.
TCTGTACAAGAAATTACATTACACAAAATATTGCATGACACTAATGATTAAGTTTTTTTTTTACTTAGTTTATATCTAAAAATTCAGCCAATGAGTAGAAGGAGTTGTCATCTAGAAATTCTTTTAATTTATTTTTAAATGTTAGTTGGCTATCTGTCAGGCTTTTGATGCTGTTTGGTAGGTGCCCAAAGACTTTTGTGGCAGCATAATTTACCCCTTTCTGTGCCAAAGTCAGATTTAACCCTGCATAGTGAAGATCATCCTTTCTCCTGGTGTTATTGGTATGCACACTGCTATTACTTTTGAATTGGGTTGGATTATTATCAACAAATTTCATAAGGGAATATATATACTGTGAGGTTACTGTGAGGATCCCTAGATCCTTAAATAGATGTCTGCAGGATGACCGTGGGTGGGCTCCAGCAATTATTCTGATTACACGTTTTTGTGCAATGAATACTTTTCTACTCAACGATGAATTACCCCAGAATATGATGCCATACGAAAGCAGTGAATGAAAGTAGGCATAGTAAGCTAATTTACTGAGATTCTTATCACCAAAATTTGCAATAACCCTAATAGCATACGTAGCTGAACTCAGACGTTTCAGCAGACCATCAATGTGTTGCTTCCAGTTTAACCTCTCATCAATGGACACACCTAAAAATTTTGAAAATTCTTCCTTGGCTACAGACTTCTGTTCAAATTCTATATTTATTACTGGAGTTGTGCCATTTACTGTATGAACTGTATATACGGTGTTTTATCAAAATTTAAAGAGAGTCCGTTTGCTGAGAACCACTTAATAATTTTATGAAAAACATCATTTACAATTACATCACTTAGTTCTTGGTTTTTGGATGTTATTACTATACTTGTATCATCAGCAAAAAGAACTAACTTTGCATCTTCATCAATGTGGAATGGTAAGTCATTAATGTATATCAAGAACAGTAAAGGACCTAAGACCGAACCCTGTGGGACCCCGTGCTTGATAGCACCCCAGTTTGAGGAATCAGCTGTTGTTTTAACATTACACGAACCACTTATCCCAACTTTCTGCATTCTTCCAGTTAAGTATGAATTAAACCATTTGTGCACTGCCCCACTCAAACCATAATGATTTAGCTTATCTAAAAGAATTCCATGATTTACACAATCAAAGGCCTTTGAGAGAACACAAAAAATACCAATGGGTGATGTCCGGTTATTCAGAGCATTTAATATTTGATCAGTGAAAGCATATATAGCATTTTCTGTTGAAAAGCCTTTCTGAAAACCAAACTGACATTTTGTTAGTACTTTATTTTTACAAATATGGGAGGCTACTCTTGAATACATTACTTTCTCAAAAATTTTTGATAGAGCTGTCAGAAGAGAGATTGGGCGGTAGTTGTTGACGTCCGACGTATCCCCCTTTTTATGCACAAATGAACTACTACTTTTTCAAAATGTGAATTATAGAATATCGTAATTAATTGGGTGATCATTTTTCATTTGCTAACTCACTTAATGTCAAGTATCAAAAATGCTTCATTGAAAACTTATATTTAACACTGCATATCAAAAACATGTTTCTACTGAGTAGGATCCATCATATTGGTAATAATGGAGAGGAATCTATTGTCAGCTATTTCCTGTTGAGCAGCTTAATTTTTTACCTATTGTACTATTAAACATTGGTTCCAGCAGTGAGAAATTCAAGCTGGTCAACGTGCCCCTTTTTGAAATGTTGACCAGTCTCCCCTACATGATACTTTTCTAATTCTATTTATTTAAAAAGCCCACACATTCAATCAGAAGTGCAAAATACCGTGTGTGTGCATGCCTTATAAATTGAACCACCACTTTCCAGTTCTCACTTATGCACCCATCTGCCACTTATCCTGTAGTTATTAAGTAGTATACCCGTGCTTCCACACTGCCACTGGTCTGTATTTGGCAGCAGACAGGCCACAGTGTGCTGGTGTAGAGAGCACTGACTTCAGTGATTACCTGTTACATTGGTATGGAGCTGATGAAAGGTACTAATGAAGTTAACATAATACGGCTTCATCTAGTGCAAGTATGACGTTTTTGTCATTGTCCCCCTAGCCTTCCCTTGCCACTACTCTTTCTCTTGCTGTTTCTAACTTAACTCATAACCTGAATGAGATGATATCCTTAATTCAATATAAATATAATTTCTTCTGATTTTCTAACTCGTTCTTGGCTGAAGTGATTCCTTGCATGACAATCAAGTGCTTGTAATTTTTAAAAAAACTTGTTGTACATTTTTAACTTGGGTACTATAACTTTAGAATTCTGTCAGTACTACAAAAGTCACTTTGGAAGTGGACCACATGACTTTATTTGTTGTAGATTGTTCCCGTGTTGCTGCTGTTTTTGTGTTTGGATATGGAAATAGTCATCAGCTCTAACAACAGCAGCACTAAAGTAATCATCTCTGTAGCATGTGCTTGTGAAGTTAAAGTTGGTTTGTGTAAGGTTACGTTTAGTAGCAATCCAGTTCAAATATTTGTGGAACAGTCATATCTCACACACTACCTTTCTCTTCAAGATTTATAGCGTTCTTTTTATCTCTTGTATTTGGCTGTTAATTGCCTTAGCCGCTGGAGCTCTCATGCTCACAGTACTCACAGAAACAAAGTCCCTCTCAAGGTCACATGTGACGTCACACAGCCAGAGCGCGCAGCCACTACTCAGTAGTAGACTTAATAATGACACGAAGTGCCCGGTATATAATTTTTCTGGGATCAAGGTTAAATCATTTATTAAAATTTATACAACATAGAATAAATCAAGCCTTATTTTTACTGGGATTATCTTGTGAAACAACATAAATGTTGAAAAATGATAATCTCAAAACTATTTCATACACAATTCTGGGTGCTACTTAACAATAAATAAGCCTGCCACAAATATATTTAAACAAACAACCCTAATACAGTACTTGATGTGTACTTCACAAAAAAGCATTATGCTGCTGTTGCAGTGCCTGAAGATTTCAGTCAAATTCCTTATGAAACATCACAGATACCTGGGAACCTATAAATAAATTCCACTTACTAATCAATCTGATTCTACCCACACTCCTTTTTCACTTCAGGTTCCAGTCATATTGCAATCCATCTCATTGTAAAACATTAAATATGACACCGGTATGTATAAAAAAGAACTTTATAAATGTAGCAGTGGCAAGCAATTTATTGTGCTCATGTCATACCACCAAGAATGCTGTCTCTTTACTTCAATTAATCTATCTGGATTTACTATAAAATTATAACTTTTAACAAAAGACATAGCGAAACGAAGCAGTTGACATCAAATAACAAACAACTGATATCAATCAAGAAAACCATGGCAAAATGAAGAATGGAGATATGTATGTAGCCATGTATCTGGTGGAAATGAGCTTTGGGGTCACATGATCAACAACAAACAGATGATATTAGCTGTCAAAACTTTCTTGCTGAGAAACTGGATGGTGCCATGATATGACATGACGGGATGAGACTGCTTGTGTGGATGGTTATCATTTGAAAAGCATTTCAGAATGTTTCCACAAGATATGGTGTGACGTGACATGACTTGAAGTGACATGACAGACAGTGTGAATTGGACTTTACGAACGTTTTCGATAAATGCAACCTTTCTACACAAAACTGATAGATGCTACATGGCGTTCAGGCCAAAATACAAAATAAATAAAAAATAATTTTCTTTGCTACATACTACAGTAAGGCTCGGTGACAGCTCATCTACATAGTCCATTCTTGTTCTCTGTAATCAGTTCGCTTGTACGTATCTTTGCTCTACATTTCCTCAACTCCACCATCCACATAGGAATTGTAATACTCCACTGACAGTAGTTCAGTATTTGGCGACAGGGAATCTAACTGTCCAGCAAATCACAGATTGTCAGGTTTAACACAGAAAATCAGTATCCATTGCACTAACATCTCCTGGTATTCATAGTATAATAGTCAATAAAACAGTAGTTATACTGGTAACTAGTCTGCAATAAACATTACTATATGCATTGAGTGAACAGTTTTCATTAATGCAAATATCATGGAAATGTTACAGTGATCGTGATTGTGAGTGCATTTTTATCTAGATGTTAGTCTGATGATAATAGCAAGCATACTCTCAATAGATGTTAAAGACAGGTTTATACAGACGTGAATGATCATGATTGTGAATGCACCTTTCTCTATTAGTCTGTTTGATACTAATTGCAAGCAAACTCTCAATAGATATTAAAAACTAGTTTCCACAAACATGAATTACTTACATGGGCAATCCTTCCACACCACCCCACCACCACCACTATGCAAACTTTTAACAGATATTAAAGGCAGGTTTCCAAACATTTGTATTACTTATATTTGCAATCCTTCCAACTTCCATCCTATCACCACCCCACCACCAGAATAGAACATAAATATCTGTACTCAATGAACACTGGTCTTTTTAAGTCAACTTGTGGAAACACCATACTTGCCTTCCCCACTGTCATGCCAAATTGCATCTAGGTTATGGAAGTTAAAATAACTGCTTGTAAGTGAAAGCTTTTACAGTGTTGATGAGTACATGAATTTTATAAAATCGAGGACATCCATAACTTAAGTTAAACGTAGGTATGTGTCCCTGAATACCCTGAATGTAATGTAAATTTAGAATTTGTTACGTTTATGTTCTTGGTTGTCTGTACGATCTGCATCTGTCTCTTTTGCTTCTATTTATGTATTTAATCGTCTGTATGTTTTGTATACACATACTATTATTTAAGTAATTTTGTATCGACATATGACGAGTGCTATGTCATTGAATATGGTTAAATGGATGATAAATAAATATCAAAAGCTAATTTTATTCCATATATGAAATAAAAATTGTTAACATAACTATGAAACGCGTATACAAAATCTACGGTTATTGGTGTTGCTAAAGGCAAAAGCTTTTACTTTTAGTTTGTTTGAAAATAGTTCATTCGAGTGGCGTTACATCGACGAGATTGAAACTCTGTGTGATCTTTGTTCTTTCCATAGTTTCTTTGGTAAATGTGATATCTTATTTGAAATGCTTTGTGTTGTTTATTTTGAGTGTTTGAGTGTTGTGTGAATAACTTGCGTTATGGAGTTTATTGTTGCTAGTGTGGACAACGTAAAGTTTGACATTGAAATTGCCTTGGAGGAGCAATATGGAGCTCTCCCATTACCGTTTGCGGGAATGGACAGTATGTATAATGTTGGACTGTGAAGTGACAGGCCCGAGGTCATTCTATAACTTGTTTCTTCTTCTTCTGCAGAATCTATTGCTGCTGTCTGCGAATTTTACCCAAAAGGAAATTGTGCTAAAGGTCCTGCCTGTCCATTTCGACATGTTCGCGGTGACAGAACAATAGTCTGTAAACATTGGCTTCGTGGACTGTGCAAAAAAGGAGACCAATGTGAATTTTTGCACGAATATGACATGAGTAAAATGCCGGAATGTTATTTTTATTCAAGATTTAGTAAGTTCAATAAGTATATTTTATTTATTTACGTTTTAGAGCTATATGCAAGTGCATTATACATCATTATCTACCCTTTGATTTGCAGATGCCTGTCACAACAAAGAGTGCCCATTTTTGCATATTGACCCAGAAAGTAAAATTAAAGACTGCCCATGGTATGACAGAGGATTTTGTAGACATGGCCCAAATTGTCGGCATAGACACGTAAGAAGAGTCTTGTGTATGAACTACTTAGCAGGGCTCTGTCTTGACGGACCAGAATGTAAATTTATGCAGTGAGTATATTTGTTGCTTAGGAACAGATTAAGTTCGTTTTGATATTGTTATCAACTTATAAATGTGCTTTGCGCATGCCATTGTCCTGAACTCAGTGTGTCTAACTCGCAGCAATTGTAATATCAGCATTTTGTGGCTGAATAATTTTTAGGCACTTTGTGCTTTGTACACAGAGGGGGCTCATTACAGTCATCAAAAGTGTCAGTATTCTGCTTTTTATGAAGAGCGTCAGTATCCTACTTTTTATGAAGAGCTATGGTCAGATGTTTGAGAGACTATTGTTTTTTACTTCTACACATTTTAAATGAAAAATATGGATAAAGAATGTAGGTAGTACATTCAAGTGCATCAGAATGACTTGTGTAAAAATTGTAACATTCCTCTGCTTCGACTATTGATAATTTCTTGCTACTCTGCCCCAAGAAAAAAAGGGTGCGATTGTTGATGTAAATGTGACAATTATATTCCCTTCCACACTGCCAACCCTTCCCCTGAAATCTTGTTTTTGGTGGCAGGCTGATCTATAGCACATTTCTAAATGTTTCATAGCCTGAAATTTCTTACGACAACCCATGGCACTACTCACTCTTGCTTTAGTTATGTATTTATCACTTTTTGATGTTTCATTCAACTTGTTGATATGAAGAGTTGTGGCTTGCTATTTTAGTTGTATTTTTAATGATGATGTGTCACTTTGTGATTGCTATCAAGTAAAACTAATCTAAGCTATGGAGGTATGCATCAGTCATTTTGAAGTATAATTGTGTAGAACACTTGAGTAATTTTTTATGTTTATTGGAAATGCTAGTGAGACACACACCTCGTGCACTGTAGAGAGAAAAAGTTTAAAAGTCACCCAGACTCAATCTGTTCTCTTTCTTTCCTTTGGACTCTATGTACGCAACACCTTTCTATTTAAATAGCTAGGTAACATGTACTTAAGTGGTTACAATACATGCCCATTGACTATAAATGATACCAGTTGTCTTTCTATTTCTCTTGCACCTCTATTGAAAACAAAGATTAAGTCTACGAACAGGCCATGTGAACTCCTTGCTCCAGCAGAAGACTTATGTTTGGGGCTTTATTGCTCCATTACATTTTGAACTATTCTCTGAGACTAAGTGGAGTTTCAGATTGATGGTGGCAGTCTTTCGAATGATGATGAGTCCCATACTCCTTTACAGAGCATAGGGGAGCGACGCGGGAGACCCGCGCCACCTTGCACCCTCTTATTCCTTGTAGCCAGTGTATATGAAACAGTTACAACATTTCAGGTGGAATGTACAATGGTGCAGTTTTCCTTTTTGTTTAGTTATTTATTCAGTTTTCGTGGTATATTGTATTGTTCTCCAATTCAAGAAGTTATTTACCTTCACATTCTCACTAAAGGAAGCAGAAGAGACAGGACAGCACCTTATTACGTGAGGGCTACCTAGCTTGTGCAGCCAGTTAGAAGCTGTCCGATGAGCCACAAGTAGTCCTCTTGCTTGGAGTTATGCCTGATACTTGTGCCATATGCCAGTCAGCTGGAACTTCCATTTGTTATGTCCATGTCTTGTCAACTGGTGTGTTGACATCACTAGCCATCTCTTTTAGAGTGCTACTGCCTCCACTTAGGATATAAGCAGAGGTAATGGTCACTGCATATGTGGCATTCAGCTGGCTACACATGCCTCTCAGCTTGTGCTAAATAGCAAGCAACTTAGACAGTTCTGTCTTTTTTGACTGGCATGGGTTTGGCAAACCATAGTTTCATGAGCTGGGGGCTAGTCAATGCCAGATGTCCTACATAAGCATAAGCTGTGTGCATGCTTCAGTGACCATGATGTGGTGCTGCAGTGGATAATTGTGTGTAACCGGAAATGGAGACCATGACTTAACCACCTAGATATCAAGTACTGTAGGAACTAATATAAAAAAATAAATCTCAACCTTTATGATGTGCTAATTGCCAATGAGGTGAATAGCAGTTGAGACAGAACATTCGCTCCCAGGTAACATTTTGGGAACCTGCTGTGCCACAGTTGTATAGGGCTTACCCAGGCAAGTGAGACTATGTTTGGATGGGCACTTACTTTCCGTGACGGGTTTTGGACACAGCATTGCATCCTGACATTCTCAAAAAATCACTGCGAATAGTTTTTGTGGTCCATTAGGCAGTACTTACAGAACAACTGAATGGTTAGTTTTTTTAAACTGGCTTTTTCAGTCGAACGAAGCAAGTCTCTGTGGCCATGTCAGCTGTATTAAATTTGTCGTCACTCTCCGGATGTGAGTGTTTTCACGTAATGGAGACATCTGACTGACAAGTCTCTGAGAATTACGTCAGTTATATTGTTATACAAATGTTTTCAGGAAGTCTCCACATTTCAGTGATTTCACTTACATATTTTTTCAGCCATTTTGGAGACAAATAACATATATTATTTCAAGGAGAAGTTAATAAAAAGTGTAGTTCTCTAATAGAGCACAGTCAACAATAATGACTACTGTGCAATTCACATTTCAGTGCTTGGCAGAGGGTTCATCGAACCACAATCATACTATCTCTCTACTATTCCATTCCCGAACAGCAAGCGGGAAAAACGAACACCTAAACCTTTCTGTTCGAGCTCTGATTTCTCTTATTTTATTTTGATGATCATTCTTACCTATGTAGGTTGGGCTCAACAAAATATTTTCGCATTCGGAAGAGAGAGTTGGTGACTGAAATTTCGTAAAAAGGTCTCGCCGTGACGAAAAAGTCTATGCTGTAATGACTTCCATCCCAACTCGTGTATCATATCTGCCACACTCTCTCCCCTATAACGCGATAATACAAAACGAGCTGCCCTTTTTTTGCACCCTTTCGATGTCCTCCGTCAATCCCACCTGGTAAGGATCCCACACCGCGCAGCAATATTCTAACAGAGGACGAACGAGTGTAGTGTAAGCTGTCTCTTTAGTGGACTTGTTGCATCTTCTAAGTGTCCTGCCAATGAAACGCAACCTTTGGCTCGCCTTCCCGACAATATTATCTATGTGGTCCTTCCAACTGAAGTTGTTCGTAATTTTAACACCCAGGTACTTAGTTGAATTGACAGCCTTGAGAATTGTACTATTAATCGAGTAATCGAATTCCAACGGATTTCTTTTGGAACTCATGTGGATCATCTCACACTTTTCGTTATTTAGCGTCAACTGCCACCTGACACACCATGCATCAATCTTTTCTAAATCGCTTTGCAGCTGATACTGGTCTTCGGATGACCTTACTAGACGGTAAATTACAGCATCATCTGCGAACAGTCTAAGAGAACTGCTCAGATTGTCACCCAGGTCATTTATATAGATCAGGAACAGTAGAGGTCCCAGGACACTTCCCTGGGGAACACCTGATATCACTTCAGTTTTACTCAATGATTTGCCGTCTATTACTACGAACTGCGACCTTCCTGACAGGAAATCACGAATCCAGTCGCACAACTGAGACGATACCCCATAGCTCCGCAGCTTGATTAGAAGTCGCTTGTGAGGAACGGTGTCAAAAGCTTTCCGGAAATCTAGAAATACGGAATCAACTTGAGATCCCCTGTCGATAGCGGCCATTACTTCGTGCGAATAAAGAGCTAGCTGCGTTGCACAAGAGCGATGTTTTCTGAAGCCATGCTGATTACGTGTCAATAGATCGTTCCCTTCGAGGTGATTCAGAATGTTTGAATACAGTATATCCTCCAAAACCCTACTGCAAACCGACGTCAATGATATAGGTCTGTAGTTAAATGGATTACTCCTACTACCCTTCTTGAACACTGGTGCGACCTGCGCAATTTTCCAATTTGTAGGTACAGATCTATCGGTGAGCTAGCGGTTGTATATGAATGCTAAGTAGGGAGCTATAGTATCAGCGTAATCTGAAAGGAACCTAATCGGTATACAATCTGGACCTGAAGACTTGCCCGTATCAAGCGATTTGAGTTGCTTCGCAACCCCTAAGGTATCTACTTCTAAGAAACTCATGCAAGCAGATGTTCATGTTTCAAATTCTGGAATATTCCATTCGTCTTCCCTGGTGAAGGAATTTCGGAAAACTGCGTTCAATAACTCCGCTTTAGCGGCACAGTCATCGATAACAGTACCATCGGCACTGCGCAGCGAAGGTATTGACTGCGTCTTGCCGCTTGTGTACTTTACATACGACCAGAATTTCTTTGGATTTTCTAGCAAATTTCGAGACAATGTTTCGTTGTGGAACCTATTAAAGGCATCTCGCATCGAAGTATGTGCCAAATTTCGCGGGTCTGTAAATTTTAGCCCATCTTCGGGATTTCGCGTTCTTCTGAACTTCGCATGCTTTTTCCGTTGCCTCTGCAACAGCGTTCGGACCTTTTTTGTGTACCACGGGGGATCCGTTCCATCTCTTACCAATTTATGAGGTATGAATATCTCAATTGCTGTTGCTACTATATCTTTGAATTTGAGCCACATCTCGTCTACATTCGCATAGTCAGTTCGGAAGGAATGGAAATTGTCTTTTAGGAAGGCTTCTAGTGGGACTTTATCCGCTTTTTTAAATAAAATTATTTTGCGTTTGTTTCTGATGGATTTGGAAGAAATGGTATTGAGCCTAGCTACAATGACCTTGTGATCACTAATCCCTGTATCAGTCATGATGCTCTCTATCAGCTCTGGATTGTTTGTGGCCAAGAGGTCAAGTGTGTTTTCGCAACCATTTACAATTCGCGTGGGTTCGTGGACTAACTGCTCGAAATAATTTTCGGAGAATGCATTTAGGACAATCTCGGAAGACGTTTTCTGCCTACCACCGGTTTTGAACAAGTATTTTTGCCAACATACCGAGGGTAGGTTGAAGTCCCCACCAACTATAACCGTATGAGTGGGGTATTTATTTGTTATGAGACTCAAACTTTCTCTGAACTGTTCCGCAACTGTATCATCGGAGTCTGGGGGTCGGTAGAAGGAGCCAATTATTAACTTAATTCGGCTGTTAAGTATAACCTCCACCCACACCAATTCGCACGGAGTATCTACTTCGACTTCACTACAAGATAAACCACTACTGACAGACACAAACACTCCACCACCAATTCTGCCTAATGTATCTTTCCTGAACACCGTCTGAGACTTCGTAAAAATTTCTGCAGAACTTATTTCAGGCTTTAGCCAGCTTTCTGTACCTATAACGATATCAGCTTCTGTGCTTTCTATTAGCGCTTGAAGCTCAGGGACTTTTCCAGCGCAACTACAACAATTTACAACTATAATTCCGACTGTTCCTTGATCCAAGCATATCCTGTAATTGCCAAGCACCCTTTGACATTGCAGCCCATCCCGCACTTTCCCGAGGCCTTCTAACCTAAAAAACCGCCCAGTCCACGCCACACAGCCTCCGCTACCCGTGTAGCCGCCAGCTGAGTGTAGTGAACTCCTGACCTATTCAGCGGAACCCGAAACCCCACCACCCTATGGTGCAAGTCAAGGAATCTACAGCCAATACGGTCGCAAAACCGTCTGAGCCTCTGATTCAGACCCTACACCCGGCTCTGCACCAAAGGTCCGCAGTCGGTTCTGTCAACAATGCTGCAGATGGTGAGCTCTGCCTTCATCTCGTAAGCAAGACCGGCAGCCTTCACGAAATCAGATAGCCGCTGGAATCCAGAGAGAATTTCCTCAGATCCAAAGCGACACACGTCATTAGTGCCGACATGTGCCACCACCTGCAGCTGGCTGCACCCTGTGCTCTTCATGGCATCCGGAAGGACCCTTTCCACATCAGGAATGACTCCTCCCGGAATGCACACGGAGTGCACACTGGATTTCTTCCCCTCCTTAGCCGCCGTATCCCTAAGGGGCCCCATTACGCGCCTAACATTGGAGCTCCCAACTACCAGTAAGGCCACCCTCTGCTATTGCCCGGACCTTGAAGGCTGAGAATGATCCTCTGAAACAGGGCAGGCAGCTGCATCTGGCTCAGCCAGAGACAGTGCCTGAAACCGGGGAGGCTTTCTGATCAGCCTCCGGGGACGCCTTTCGCTGCCTGCCACGCCTTGGAACGACCTCCGAATCAACCACAGGCGAGGGCTCAGCCCCACTGCGGGCAGCAACCGGGGCAACCACAGCGGCAGACCGATCTGGGGACAGACGGGACGAGGTTGACATCCCCGTGATACCCGAGTCCGGCTCCCCACAGTGGTGCCCATTGGCAACAGCCTCAAGCTGCGCGACCGAAGTCAGTGCCGATTGCAGCTGTGAGCGAAGGGATGTCAAGTCAGCCCTCATCCGAACACAGCAATCGCAGTCCCTGTCCATTCTAATTGATGTTTAACAACAGTTACCGAAACACGAGTCCGTGCCTAGATAACGCAAGCGGAACACGCAAAGAATGTATCAACTAACCTGTACAAATGCCTAACGACTGCACTGCAATCTGCTGAATTTACGATTACAGTAACTAAAACTCGAAATTGCACCTCCTATACGAAACTCACACGCAATTTAAATAAGAATCTACGAAGTAAACACTAAAGCGCGATGCTACAACTGTCAAATACTATAATACGCCCGAAATATATGAATTAAACAATGCCAGTACCCAAAAACACGCAAAGAAATTAATTAAACTATCTAACAAATAAGTAAGCTAGGGTTATATGACTTGCTGCTGCAGCTGCTTATCCAACGGCAGCAGGGAGCACACTGACTGACCAACCGACACTGGCCGCTCACAACAAAAACAGAAGACAGACGACTACGCGAATTTGCACTATTCAGGTACTAAGGCGCGATGCTACAACCCTCAAATACTATAATACGCCCAAAATATATGAATTAAACAATGCAAGTACCCAAAAACACGCAAAGAAATTAAACTATCTAACAAATAAGTAAGCTAGGGTTATACGACTTGCTGCTGCAGCTGCTTATCCAACGGTGGCAGGGAGCACAATCATTGATTTGATAGTGCCAAAACGATTGAATGTTTCTGCTGGGAACTGAATGCATCAGGGATCAGACACGTGCAGCTGTCACTCATAGCAATGCAGCCTACTTTTGATCCAACAGTCACCAACATTCCATACCATTGCTCGTCCTTCAGTGGAGTAACTATTCAGAAGTAAACTGCTAGTAAGGAGGCCATTTAGGGTTTGAATTAATCAGGATCTAGTGGTCCTTAAATGCGAACCATATTTCTGTGCTTAATCAAGGTAAGAGTCATTTGCTGCTCTGATTAATAAGCAGGCCCGAGATGATTGTAGAATTACCAGTGTCCAAAAAGAGTTGTACCCCATTCTGTATTTTTTAATTGTTTTTACAGATCTTTTATCTGAGTATTGCTTCTGTGTTGTTGTTTATGCTGGTGGGTCGAAGCAAGGGGATTCCAATGGCTGTGCTGTATTATTTTCAGGATATGCTTTCAAGTTTTTCTTACGTAAGAGATTCCCAGTTTATATGTGGTATTGATGGTGCTGGAGCAGAATTGATGTAATCATGCTACAAAATTTCTCATCTACACTGACTCCCTATGTGCCCTTTACTAGGCTGTCCATCACATGTACACAGCAGGAAGATATATTCAGATGATATACCATGTCAGTTCCACTTGTAGAGGCAGGGCAAGGTGGTGTCATTTAGCTTGGTCTCAGGAACATGAGAATGCAGGATAGTGAAGCAACCAAGGATCCTTGATTGGAAAATCCATTTCATAAAGTGCTGCTACTGTACAAGCACAGATATCTGTGCAGCACATTTTAACAGAATGTGTTTTACATACAGTTATAAGAGACATGAGTGCAGTACTCCTTTTGCAGCAACAGCCAATGGATTACAAATTCAGCAGAATTGATGTAAAACTCAAGCCTTGTTGTCAGTCTATAAAAAAGTTATATTAAGTAATTTTGTATTGTAAATTAATCAAAAAAGCCCTTAAAACTTCTCATGGTATGGATGCACTAATCCAACATGTGAAATATTATAATTACTATTTACTTTTAAAAAGAACATTTTGTGTGACTGTTTTTTAAGATCAATTTTAATCAGCAACCTCGTTGCATATTTTATGCGCCCAGCACGCTCACCTAGAAGCTACTAGATGTTTAGTATTACTTAAACAAACTTAATTGTGATTATTAACTATCTGTAAGTTTTTTCATTATTGGAAAGCATACTCTCGAGGAAATAAGAGACATCACTCTAATTTCATCTTTGCTACTGTGCTTGTAATTATATTGTCAAATATGCAAAGAGCAGTTTGCTACTAATAAAAATTTACAAAGTCTCCTAAAAGATAAGGCTACACCATAAAGCCTAACATCAGTAAATTAACACCGAAATACCAATGGAGTTAGGTGCCTGACAATAGACATGGGGCAGTGAAGCTATGTTTAGTGCCAGCATGGATTTCTTCAAATGGATCCTACGTTTACCAAACACAGAAAGAAATAACTTTTTATTTGTCTTTCTCTTGCTGATTTCCCTGCTTTATCCTATTACTTGTTTTCATGTCACCCATTCTCACTGTCACCCCACCTGTAGGGCACACACACACACACACACACACACACACACACACACACACACACACACACACACACACACACACACACAGAGAGAGAGAGAGAGAGAGAGAGAGAGAGGGGGGGGGGGGATGTCATACATTTCTTACCCCCAAGGTTTCTTCCAAGTAGTGAGCGTACCAAGTTAAGTTGAAATTTTTCCGTACATCTTCTTTCTTTACATGTCACTGCCCGCCCACACCCACTCCTATGGATCAATTTCCATCATGACTATCTCCATTCTGACCACCAACCATGAATATTATGGATTTGACACTGATGTTAATCATTTTCTACTGTTTTTGTCCCCCTTCCACCCCTAACCAAATCTCTGGGGATGAAATTTCATCAGAACAGTTACCAATCAGCCTGGCAGTACCAAAAACTAAGGATTCAACATTAATGTCAGTTGCACTATTTGAAAAAGTCACTTCTTTCCATCCTCACACACAGCTGGAGTTTAAAGGTAACCATTCGCTGTCTACAATGAGGTGACAAAAGTCATGAGATAGTGATGTACACACATGCAACTGGTGGTAGTATCATGTACACAGGTATAAATGGTCATTGCATTGGCAGTGTGTCATTTGTTTTTGGGTGATTCATGTGAAAACGTTTAAAATGTGATTATGGCCACATGACAGGAATTAACAGACTTTGAATGCAGAATGGTAGTTGTAGCTAGATGCATGGGACACTCCATTTTGGGATTCATAAGGGAATTCAATATTCTGACATCCACAGTGTCAAGGGGATGTACAACGAATTTATGTGTTAGTGCAGCTAAATTTGGCATTAATGGGCTGTGGCAGCAGATAGCTGCCACGTGTGCCTTTGCTAACAGCACGACATCGCCAGTAGCACCTCTCCTGGGCTCAAGACCATATCGGTGGGACCGTAGACTACTGGAAAACCGTGACCTGGTCAGATGAGTCCCAATTTCAGCTAGTAAGAGCTGATGGTAGGGTTCGAGTGTAAACAGACCCCATGATGCCATGGACCCAGGTTATCAACAGGGCAGTATGGAAGCTGGTGGTGGCTGTGTAATGGTGTAGGCTGTGTTTATATGGAATGGACTGGGTCCTGTGGTCCACGGGAATCAATCATTGTCTGGAAATGGTTATGATCAGCTACTTGGAGACCTTTGGCAGCCATTCATGCATATCATGTTGCCAAACAAGGATGGAATTTTTATGGATATCAGTGTGCCATGTCAGCAGGTCACAATTGTTCACAATTGGTTTGAATAATGT
This sequence comes from Schistocerca gregaria, assembly GCF_023897955.1. Taxonomy (NCBI): domain Eukaryota; kingdom Metazoa; phylum Arthropoda; class Insecta; order Orthoptera; family Acrididae; genus Schistocerca; species Schistocerca gregaria. Next base: position 416,188,772 of record NC_064922.1, on the reverse strand, counting down.
TCTGGACAATTTGAACAAATGATTTGGCTAGACTGCAACACTTTTGCAATTATGGATGGCTTTAAAGGCAGCATGGCTCAGTATTTATGCAGGTGACTTCCAGTGACTTGTTGAGTCCATGCCACATTGAGTTGCTGCACTATCCTGGGCGAAAGAAAGTCCGACACAATATCAGAAGGTATCCCATGACTTTTGACACATCAGTGTAGTTTGTAATGTTGAGCAATCAACACATATATAAAATATGGTTGAACTAATTGCTAAGCTTTTCCTTTGGGGGAACCAATAAACACACACCAATTAATATGATTCCATTGTGCTGGTGTCTGCAGCTTGACTGTTTTCTTGCCATTAATACCCTATATAACTTGCCAGAAGATATAAATGATAATCAATTATTCAAAATAACTCTCTTCCACATCTTGTTATCTTTATATATGTATGATCTTTGACATTTGAGTTGAAAAAACTTGACCCAATACTAACACACAAGAATCATCGCTACTTTTCATTTTGAAACTTCCTGGGGGAATAAAACTCAATACCAGACTGACATTAATAACTGGGACCTTCACCTTTATGGTCAAATTCTGTACTGCTTGAGCTATCCAAGCATGACTTAGGCCTTGCTTTCACAACTTCACTTTCACAGTACCTCTCTCCTACCTTCCAAACTTCCCATAAGCTGTTCCAAATACTCTGTGGGAGAGCTCAATCAATAAAGCACTTGACAACAAAAGAGAGGTCCATGGTTTGCGTACCAGTCTGGCAAACAGTTTTAATCTTCCAGAAAGTTCCATATCAGTTTGCTTACTGACCATCAACAGCGAATAAAACTTTACTCGAAACCCCCTTTCATTCATCCCCACATTTGTTTATATACTATTGGTCTATGTCGTATTTTAATCATCCCTCTCACTCAGTAGTAACAGTACCCTTGCATAAAAAAGTGAGTAAAAGCCATCAGTGATGTTGGATAATATCTTGTAGGAGCCCGGAGTTTGCTGTAGTGAAGCATGGAACACATTTATATTGCTTAAGGAAACAATAATGTACACTGGAGTGTGAATATGATTAGAATTAAAACTAAAAATGTTGGTGACAGATTATCAGTGCCTTATAAACGTAATATTTGGAGCATACTACCAGCTGCTCTAAGGATTAGGCAACACACAGCCATGCACACACAAGAACATTACAGGATTACCAATGTTTTGAGAGTCAACAGGAACAAATTTAACAGAGCAGTGGAAGTGTCGCCAAGTGTTTTAGATGCATAATTTTAGATATTTCTCATACCTATTCATCATTTTTGGGTGACACGAACTCACTAGTTTGTATGATGAAATTCTACTGTTTCACATCTTTCTCCAGTGCAACTAAATTCATCTTGTAATGTGCCACTGATGAAAATATTGATGCAAGATTCAAAATTATTTCTGTAACATTTTTCTCCAAAGATTACATTTATGTGATAATTTAAAATAAGGAATCTGAACAGTTACAAGTTCCCCTGGGTCATATTTCGAGAGACAGGGACAAGGACAGTAATCTAACACTGATTGCTCCTTACTATGTCATTCTACTTCTTAAAAGTGAAGGAAGGACATATACAAGCAAACTCATTAAATATTAAATACACATCGTTGTTTTAGTAGAGTGATTGTTATGATTGTAGTTTTACTTTGTGGTAGTAGCTCATCAGTTTTTTATTTGTTTCAGTCCACGATTTGAACTTCCAGCAACAGATGTCCAACAAAAAGATGGGAAGAAGGTTATTATTACTTGCCATTACTGTGGAGAAACAGGACATAAAGCATTGTTTTGCAATAAAATGCCACCTGACATGCGGGATGTGCAGTCTAAACAAGAGGAATTGAGGGTATTTCGTCTACATGCTATTTTTACTTTACAGGCTTTTATATTTATTGAGTAATGAAGAAAATTGATGGTTGATGCTGAAAGACTTGTTGTTGTTATGGTCTTCAGTCCAGAGACTGATGCAGCTCTCCACGTTACTGTATCCTGTGCAAGCTTCTTCATCTCCAAGTAACTACTACAACCTGCATCCTTCTGAATTTGCTTAGTGTATTCATCTCTTAGTCTTCCTCTATGAGTTTTACCCTCCACACTGCCCTCCAATACTAAACTGGTGATCCCTTGATGCCTCAGAACATGTCCTGCCAACCGATCCCTTCTTCTAGTCAAGTTTTACCACAAATTCCTCCTCTCCCAAATTCTATTCAGTACCTCCTCATTAGTTACGTGATCTACCAATCTAATCTTCAGCATTGTGTAGCGCCACATGCCAAAGCTTCTATTTTCTTCTTGCCTAAACTATTTATCATCCACATTTCACTTCCATACATGGCTACACTCCATACAAATACTTTCAGAAAAGATTTCCTTACACTTAAATCTATACTTGATGTTCACAAATTTCTCTTCTTCAGAAATGTTTTCCTTGCCATAGCTAGTCTACTTTTTATATCCTCTCTGCTTCGACCATCATCAGTTATTTTGCTCCTCAAATAGCAAAACTGAACTACTACTGATTTCCTAATCTAGTTCCCTCAGCATCACCTGATTTAAATCAACTACATTCCATTACCCTTGTTTTGCATTTGTTGATGTTCATCTTATATCCTCCTTTAAAGACATTGTCCATTCCATTCAGCTGCTCTTCTAGGTCCTTTGCTGTCTCTGACAGAATTACAGTGTCATCGGCAAACCTCAAAATTTTTATTTCTTCTCGTACTCCAAATTTTTTTTTTGTTTCCTTTACTGCTTGCCCAATATACAGATTGAATAACATTGGGGATGGGCTACAATCCTGTCTCACTCCCTTCCCAACCACTGCTTCCCTTTCATCCCCCTCGACTCTTGTAACTGCCATCTGTTTTCTGCACAAATTGTATATAGTCTTACTCTCCCTTTATTTTACGCCTGCCACCTTCGGAATTTGAAAGAGAGTATTCCACTCAACATTGTCAAAAGCTTTCTCTAAGTCTACAAATGCTAGAAACGTAAGTTTGCCTTTCCTTAATCTATCTTCTAAGATAAGTCATAGGGTCATTATTGCCTCATGTGTTCCAACATTTCTATGGAATCCAAACTGATCTTCCCCGAGGTCGGCTTCTACCAGTTTTTCCATTTGTCTGAAAAGAATTCTGTTACTATTTTTTCCATTCGTCTGTAAACAATTCGTGTTAGTAATTTTGCAATTGTGACTTATTAAATTGATGGTTCAGTGATTTTCACACCTGTCTTCACCTGCTTTCTTTGGTATTGGAATTACTGTATTCTTCATGAAGCCTGAGGGTATTTCGCCTGTCTCATACATCTTGCTCACCAGATGGTAGAGTTTTGCCAGGGCTGGCTCTCTCAAGGCTATCAGTAGTTTTAATGGAATGCTGTCTACTCCTAGTGTTTTGAGTTAGGTCTTTCATTGCTCTGTCAAATTTTTCATGCAGTATCATATCTTCCTTTTCAACTTCATCTGCTACCTGTGGGTCTGGGGGTTAGAATAGGCTCGAGGTATTCCTGGCTGTAGTAAGAGGTGACTAAAAGGAGTTTCACACGTTTCGGCCTTTATGTGATGGTCCCCTGTAGGGTTTGACCTCCATTCTTCAAAATTTTCCTGTATGTCGAGCCAGTTGGGGAAGGGTGCCTTACATGGTGCATTGTGTCCATCGTGCATTGAGATCTTTAGCCCACTTCTCGTCCTCGCATTTCTGTCCCACCCATTCTCCATCTCTTGGGTGGGGACACCTTTCTGGGTGTGTTTTCCACCATGCACTATGCAATGTCGCTTACTGCATCGACGATGACTGTGGACTAATTTTGCTCCTGTTGTCCAGCATGGTGGCCAGTCCGTTTTGGTGGGGCTGCCATGTAACCTGCTGATGCCTGCACCGTTAACTCCTCACATGTGCCAAGGGGAAGATACCCATCCCCCTGGGGCATCGGGACTCGTGGCAATGGCCATCCTCCCAGGTGGCCTTTGCTGCGGCTGGGTGGCGCCTGTGGAGAGGGCACTTGTTCAGAGTGGGTGGTGTCTGGCCGGATGACAAGCGATGAAGCGTAGTCCATCATCTCTTGCTAGTGGTGGAACACCAACAGTCTCTAAGCTTTCACGAGCTCAATTCAATGCACAGAAGTACCACCCTAAATCGTTTTCCTCCGTGGCCACACCATGGGAGGAACGTCAGGCTAAGGATGGCAGGGGATCTTATTCGCCCTGGTACCTTGTATGTTTGAGAGCTGCTGGGGAATCTTCCATGACGATGAAGCCTCAGTTTTTTGTTGAACATTTAGAGGGCAAGTTTGGGGCAGTGGAGTGCTTGTCCACAATGTATCACAGTGTATCCACCAGGGTCTGAGGGATAATCAAGTTGCCACCGGTGCCTTCATCTTGGCCTTTGAGGGTGATACATTGCCCGAGAAGGTCAAGGTGATGGTCTACCGCTTTGATGTAAAACCCTGTATCCTTCCCCTGATGTGGTGCTTTAAGTGCTGGAAGTTTGGCCATATGTCTCCCCACTGTACTTCCAGCATCACATGTCTAGATTGCAGACGCCCATCACATCCCAATACTCCATGTGCCCTGCCTCCCATCTGTGTCAACTTTGGAGGGCACCATTTGCCTTGCTCGCCAGACTGCAGGATTCTCCAGGAAGAAAGGAAAATCATGGAGTACAAGACCCTGAGCCAGCTGACCTACACTGAGCCTAAGAGGAAATCAGAACAACTCCATCCTGTGCGAATGACTTCCTCTTATGCCGCTGCTACAACAGGTCTGGCACCATCAGCTCTGCCAACCCCAGAGCCAGAAGACTACACCTGCCCTCTTGATGATGGTGTGGGGGGGGGGGGGGGACATTTCCCTCCCTGTTGCTCCTGCACCACGTACTTTGGGAGCAACATCCCCTAACCTGATCATCGGGGACGTAAGTCTTCTCCGGCTTCTCTCGCTAGGAAGGGGTCCCTTGGGTCACTCCCTTCCCAGGTTTCTGCTACTGGGAAAGATGACACCTGCCACCAGCTGAAGAGCCCAAAAGCAGCTGGTCGTAGGGCATCACACTCATCCTCAGTCCTGGAGACTGAGCCAGTGAAGTCCTCCCAGCCAGGGAAACCCAAGGACCAGTGAGAGAAATCCAAAAAGAAAACCCATAAGACCAAGGAAATTGCAGTGGCATCCACACCACGGCTACCTACCAGCTGTGTGTCTAAGGATGGGGTAGAGATTTTGGCATCCACTGAGGACCTAGATCTCACCAGACCCTCAGACACAATGGTTATAGATTGCTCAGGCAATAAGTCGGTGGCAGCAGGTGACTCTGAGGTGTAAACTACCTCATTGAATGTTCTGTGCCTTCCCAGTCTCAAGATGACATCATCCTCCAGTGGAATTGAGGCAGGTTTTTCCACTGCGTGGCTGAGCTACGGTGACTGTTAAGCTTTATACCCGCTGTCTGCATTGCTCTCCAGGAAACCTGGTTCCCGGCAATGCGGACCCCTGCCCCCCGCGGCTATAAGGGATATTACAGGAACCATTAGTGACTATAATTGAGTATCAGGTGGAGTTTGCGTTCATGTCCTAAGTTCAGTCTGTAGTGAACCTGTACCCCTTCAAATCTCTTTTGAAGCTGTGGCTGTCAGAATAAGGACGACACAGGAAATAATTGTCTGCAGTGGATATTTTCCTCCAAATGGTGCAGTACCCTGAATGTATTACCTGCACTGATTGATCAACTCCCTAAACCTTTCCTACTTTTGGGAGGTTCACCTTGTGGGGTGGCACCATGCTTATTGGCTGAGCTAGAGATGTCGAAACTTTACTGTCTCAATTTGACGTCTGCCTCTTAAATACTGGGGCTGTCACATATTTTATTGTGACTCATGGTAGTTACTCGGCTATTGATTTATCACTTTGCAGCCCAGGACTTCTCCCATCTATCCACAGGAGAGCACATGGCGACCTTTGTGGTAGTGACCACTTCCCCATTTTCCTGCCATTGCCCCAGCATCAGGCCCACAGATGCCTGCCCATATGGGCTTTAAACAAGCCAGACTGGGAAACTTTCATCTTTGCTGTCACCGTTGAATCTCCCCCACACGGTAGCAACAATGTGATGGTTGAGCAAGTGACTACAACAATTGTTTATGTGGCAGCAAACGCGATCTTGCTCTTTAGGGTGCTCGAGGTGTAAGGCAGTATCTTGGTGTCTGCTGGAAGTCGCTGAAGCAATTGAGGATTGTCGGCGAGCTCTACAGTGGCACCCTGCCCTGGAGCACCTCATAGCCTTTAAATGGCTTTGGGCCCGCGTTTGCCAACTTATCAGATGACGGAAGCAGGAGTGTTGGGAGAGATACATTTTGACCATTGGATGCTATATGTCCCCTTCCCAAGTCTGGGCAAAGATCAAATGTGTTTTTGGGTACCAGACCCCAACAGGTGTTCCCAGTGTTACCATAAATGGTGTTTTATCTACTGACACAAACACGATTGCCAAGCACTTTGCTCAAACCTTTGTGTTAGAGAATTACACCCCCCCCCCCCTCACCCCCCACCCCCCCTCCCAGCCTTACACACTGTCAAACAGCGGCTGGAAGGGAACATCCTCTCATTCACTACACACCACAGTGAATCCTATAATGACCCATTTACAGAGAGGAAGCTCCTGAGCGCCCTTGCACATTGCCCCGACAAAGCTCCTAGGCCTGATCGGATACACAGCCAGATGATTAAATATCTCTCATCGGACTACAAGTGATATCTCCTCGTCATCTTCAACCGGATCTGGTGCGATAGCGTCTTTTCATCACAATGCCGGGAGAGCACCATAATTCCATTGCTGAAACCCCTTAAAAACTCATTTTATGTGGATTGTTATCGGCCCAACAGCCTCACCAACATTCTTTGTAAGCTGCTGGAATATATGGTATGTCGGCGGTTGGGTTGGGTCGGGTCGGGTCGGGTCGGGTCGGGTCCCGGAGCCTAGTGGCTCCATGCCAGGGCGGCTTCTACCAGGGTCACTCTACCACCGATAATCTTTTGCCCTCGAGTCTGCCATCTGAACAGCCTTTCCCAGATGCCAACATCTGGTTGCTGCCTTATTTTATTTAGAAAAGCATATGACACAACCTGGCGACATCATATCCTTGCCACATTGTATGAGTGGGGTCTCCGGGGGCCTGCTCTCGATTTTTATCCGAAACTTTCTGTTGCTCTGTACTTTCTGTGTCCAAGTTGGTGCCTCCCATAGTTCCATCCATATCCAGGAGAATGAAGTCCCACAGGGCTCTGTATTCAGTGTCTCTCTATTTTTAGTGTCCATTAATGGTCCAGCAGCAGCTGTCAGGCCCTTCTTCTCAACTTCTCTGTATGCAGACGACTTTTGCATTTTGTACTGCTGCTCCAGTACTGGAGTTGCTGAGCGTCACCTACAGGGAGCCATTCACAAGGTACAGTCATGGGCTCTACCCCATGGCTCCCAATTTTAGCCGCAAAGTCGTGTGTCTTGCACTTCTGTCAGTGTCGTACCGTTTGTCTAGACCCAGAACTTTACCTTCATGATGATCCACTTACTGTAGTGGAGACATATCTTTTCTTAGGACTGATTGTCGACACTCAATCGACTTGGCTTCCTCATCTTTGTCAGCTTAAGCAGAAGTGCTGGCAGCACCTCAATGCCCTCCATTGCCTGAGCAACACCAATTGGGGTGCAGCTCGCTCCACACTGCTGCAGCTCTACAGAGCCCTTGTCCAATCCCAAACTGGTGTACGCCTCAGCCGCAGCTTTGTCTGGACCTTTTGGGTGGCTTTAAGGACTGCATTAACTCTGCGGCTCTCTGCTGTCACTTCCTCTCGATTCTTGGCATGTTCCGGGGCTCTGAAGTGGTTTACACCGATGGCTTGATGGCTGATGGTCGTGTTGGCTTTGCCAACGTTCATGGTGGCCATATTGAACAGCATTCCTTACCCGATGGCTGCAGTGTATTCACTACGGAATTGGTGCCCATTTTTTGAGCACTTCAGTATCTCCTTTCATGCCCCGGGGAGTCTTTTCTTTTATGTACTGACTCCTTGAGCAGCCTGAAAACTTATCAACCAGTCCTTTTCATCCTGTGGCAGCATCCATCCAGGAGTCTATCTATGCCCTGGAATGGTCCAGTTGTTCAATGAAGCTCGTCTGGACCCCTGGTCATGTCGGAATCCCAGGAAATGAACTTGCTGACAGGCTGGCCAAACATGCTACACGGAAACCACTTCTGGAGATGGGCATCCCCACAACTGACCTGTGTTTGTTATTACGCCGCAAGGTTTTTCAGATTTGGGAGATGGAATGGCAAAATCTCAGTACGCACAACAAACTGCCAGCCTTTTAAGGTGTCCACGAATGTGCGGAAGTACTCGATGAGGACCTCTCGCAGAGACTCCGTGGTTCTCTGCTGGCTCCGCATTGGCCATGGCTGGGCAACCCACGGCTACCTCCGGCACCCTGAAGACCCACCTCAGTGTCGGTGCGGTGCCCGGTTTGACAGTGGTCCATATTCTTTTGCTCTGTCCTCCTTTGACTGCCCTGCAGCTTTGTCTTCGGTTGCCGGACTCGTTATCACTGATTTTAGCAGGCAATGCCTCATTGGCTGATTTGGTTGTGCATTTCATCTGTGAGGGTGGGTTTATCATTCGATCTGAAGTTTAGCACATGTCCTTTGTCCCTCTGTGTCCTCCACCCTAGTGCTTTTAGGGTGAAGGTTTTAACGTGTTGCAGAGTGGCTGGCTTTTCCTTTTTATTTCCGTGGTCGGCCAACCACTGTAACCTGCTTCCTTGTTTTACTCTCTTCTCACTGTTTCTTGCACCTCTCTGTTATTTTGTTGTCCTCTTTTGTTCCTTTTGGTGTACATTGCCTTTCCTTCATTCTTGTGGTCATCCTTTCTTTGTGTTTTGTGTTATATGTCTCATCTGTTTTATTCTCACACTTGTGGCATTGTTTTATTAGGAACAAGGGACCGGTGACCTCGTAGTTTGGTCCCTTCCCCCTCTTTTAAAACAACCAACCAACCATCTTCATCTACATCCTCTTCCATTTCCATAATGTTGCCCTCAAGTACATAGACCTTGTATAGACCCTCTATATACTCCTGCCATTTTTCTGCTTTCCCTTCTTTGCTTGGAACCGCCTTTCGGCCTGAGCTCTTGATATTCATACAAGTCGATCTCTCTTCTCCAAAGGTCTCTTTAATTTTCCTGTATGTAGTATCTATCTTACTCCTCATGATACATTGCTCTACATCCTTAAATTTGTCCTCATGCCATCCGTGCTTAGCCATTTTGCACTTCCTGTCGATCTCATTTTTGAGACGTTTGTATTCCTTCTTGCCTGCTTCATTTACTGCATTTTTATATTTTCTCCTTTCATCAATTAAATTCAATATTTCTTCTGTTACCCAAGGATTTCTAGCAGCCCTCGTCTTTCTACCTACTTTATCCTCTGCTGCCTTCACTATTTCATCTCTCAAAGCTACTCATTCTTTTTCTATTGTATTTCTTTCCTCCGTTCTTGTCAATTGTTCCCTAATGCTCTCTCTGAAACTCTCCACAGTCTCTGGTTCTTTCAGTTTATCCAGGTCCTATCTCTTTAAACTGATCAACACATTTATTAAAGGCTGCATATAAATTTCCACTCTATAAGCTAACCTCGGGGAAGATCAGTTTGGATTTCGAAGAAATGTAGAAACATGAGAGGCAAGATTGACCCTATGACTTATCTGACAAGATACGTTAAGGAAAGGGAAACATACTTTTAAAGCATTTATAGACTTAGATAAAGCTTTTGACAATGTTGACAGAACACTCTCTTTGAAATTCTGAAAGTAGGGGGGGTAAAATATAGGTAGCAAAATGTCGTTTACAACGTGTACAGAAACCAGTTGGCAGTTATGAGTCAAGTAGCATAAAGGGAAGCAATGGTTGAGAAGGGAGTCAATCTGTACATTGGACAAGCAGTAAAGGAAACTAAAGAAAAATTTTGAGTAGGAATTAAAGTTCAGGGAGAATAAATAAAAACAAAGAGGTTTGCCAGTTTCACTGTAATTCTGTCAGAGACAGCAAAAGACGAAACAGCAGTTGAAAGGAATGGGCGGTGTCGTGATAAGGAGGATATAAGATGAATGTCAACAAAAGCAAAACAAGAATAATGGAATGTAGTCAAATTAAATTGGGTGATGATAAGGGAATCGGATTAGGAAATTAGAGACTTGACGTAATGGATGAGATTTACCAGTTGGGCAAGAAAAGAACTGTTGATGGCTGAAATAGAGGGGATATAAAATGCAGGCTGGGAATGGTAAGAAAAGCATTTCTGAACAAGAAAAAATTGTTAATGTCAAATATAGGTTTAAGTGTTAGGAAGTCATTTCTGAAAGTATTTGTTTGTAATGTAGCCATGTATGGAAGTAAAACATTGATGATAAACAGTTTAGACAAAAAGAGAATAGAAGCTTTTGAAATGTGGTGCTACAGAAGACTGTTGAAGATTAGATCAGTAGATCATATAACTAATGAGGTGGTACTTAGTAGAACTGGGGAGACAAGAAATTTGTGACACAACTTGACAAAAAGAAGGGATTACTTGATAAGACATGTTCTCGGATAGCAAGAGATCACCACTTCAGTATTGCAGGGAAGTGTGGGAAGAGGGGGTTGGGTGAAGTAAAAATGTAGGAGGAGATCAAGCAGAGACTGGAAGATGTAGGTTGCAGTAGTTATTTGGAGAGGGTAGAGAAGCATGGAGGGCTGCATCAGCCCATCTTCAGGCTGTAGATGACAACAACAATAATTCTTGCAGCACTGTTGTGGATACTGCATGTAGTAGCCTTTCTAAAGTAATGCAAGTGTATGAAATGAAATGTCTGATTTCGATACTGTTACGATGTAAAAGCAGTATCATCTTCAACAATATTGTGAAAATGAAAGTTTGCTACTCATTGGAAAGATAACATGTTGAGTTGCAGACAGGTGGGCAGTTCAGACTGCAATGATGCTGTTTGAGTATGAGTTGTATTTGCGTGTGTAAATGAATGTGTATGTATTTTCTTTTTTGAAGAAGGCTTTGGCCGAAAGCTAAATGTGTAACAGTTTTTTCCTTATGTCTGTTTGCAACTTAATGTGTCTTCTTTATGTTGCGTAGCAGACTGTTCTTTTCCTGGTATTGTTGATGTTCCAACCTGGGATTTCCATTCTCTGATATCCTCTGTAGTGTTAGTAAAGACCTCCAGCCCTGAGATCCATCAGAGGCAACTAGCCCTGTAATATATGTACCTTCTCAGCCCTCACATATTATTTCTCAACAGTGTTTTAATATGTTAATATCTTTTAAACAAACATCCTATTGTACATAAATGGTGATCCCCTACCACCTGTGAATAAGAACTCCTCACGTAGAACTGAAATAAGATGTAGCAACGAAACTTTCGAGTCCACCAACATTGGGTACTCCAGAACCTCCACGAACAATGGCTACAGTAAACCATCCGTTACCATGACCAAATGAATCATTAATATCTAAACTAAAATTTAGTCAGCAACCACAGAAAACAGAAGGTCCATCCAGCAAGGCTTGAGCAGCGACAGACTTGACTGGTATACGATTCTTCTTGTCTCCAGCTGTTGTAGCAAATTCAATGTTCTCGATGGTTTTGTACACTGTTTGTTTAGAATGGCGACAGTATCTTCTGTACGGCATCTTGGCAGTGTTCAATGCAGTTGCCTGTGCAGCAGCAGCAGCGTGAATGAGCCGCTGCGCGGCGCTCGCTCACTTATATAGAAGTCTGATAACGCGTGACCTTGAGTCGGACTTAAAATATTTCACACTGCCAGCAGCGCGTTATCCCGGACGGGAGCACTAGCTGTACTAGGTGCTCCCGTCCGCTGTGCGCTAAGTCCGCCGCTGGCGCGCTGCCAAGATTGCGTAAGCTGTTAGGCGGCAACTGCATTGAACGCTGCCAAGATGCCGTCGCCGTTCTAAACAGACAGTGTACAAAACCGTCGAGAACATTGAATTTGCTACAACAGCTGGAGACAAGAAGAATTGTATACCAGTCAAGTCTGTCACTGCTCAAGCCTTGCTGGACGGACCTTCTGTTTTCTGTGGCTGCCGACTTAATTTTAGTTTAGATATTAATGATTCATTTGTAAACTCCTATTACGGGTATATAATGACAAAGCAGAAGTAGACATTTACCAAAGTCTTTATTAGCAAGTTCAGCCATATGGTAGGTGCGAAATGCAATAATGTCTCTGTCAACGAAACTTTCGAGTCCAGGAACATTAGGTACTGCTGTACCTCCACGAACAATGGCTACAGTGAACCATCCGTTACCATGACCAAATGAATCATTAATATCTAAACTAAAATTAAGTTAGCAGCCACAGAAAACAGAAGATAGCGTCGCCGTTCTAAACAGACAGTGTACAAAACCATCGAGAACATTGAATGTGCTACAACAGCTGGAGACAAGAAGAATCGTATACCAGTCAAGCTCAAGCCTTGCTGGACGGACCTTCTGTTTTATGTGACTGCCGACTTAATTTTAGTTTAGATATTAATGATTCATTTGGTCATGGTAACGGATGGTTCACTGTAGCCATTGTTCGTGGAGGTACAGCAGTACCTAATGTTCCTGGACTTGAAAGTTTCGTTGACAGAGACATTATTGCATTTCGCACCTACCATATGGCTGAACTTGCTAATAAAGACTTTGGTAAATCCGCTTATATGTCTACTTCTGCTTTGTCATTATATACTCGTAATAGGAGGAAAATATCTGTAAATGAGTCTGTAGTCATTTGGGTAAAAGGTAAAGGTGTATGTGAATATGTAAAGTTTGTTGGTGACTGTACTGTATATTTTCATAAATAAATTTTTTATTTGCAAACTGATCTGTAGTGTAGCTGAGAACCGGACAAGGGTACATCTGGAACCGGGGGCTCAAGGATGCAACAGCATGTTGCGCCTAGAAAGGCGGCTGATGCAACCTGCCTAACAGCTTACGCAATCTTGGCAGCGCGCCAGCGGCGGACTTAGCGCACCAAGCGGGAAAGCGCCGGTAGACAGGCACAATAAAATAACACACAAACATACACACAAAATTTCTACCTTTCGCAACCAACGGTTGCTTCTTCAGGAAAGAGGGAAGGAGAGGGAAAGACGAAAGGATGTGGGTTTTAAGGGAGAGGATAAGGAGTCATTCCTATCCTAGGGGGAAAAAAGGACAGGTGTACACTCGCACGCACACACATATCCAACTGCACATACACAGACACAAGCAGACATTTGTAAAGGCAAAGAGTTCGGGTAGAGATGTCAGTCGAGGCGGAAGTACAGAGGCAAAGTAGTTGTTGAAAGACAGGTGAGGTATGAGCGGCGGCAACTTGAAATTAGCGGAGGTTGAGGCCTGGCGGATATCGAGAAGAGGGGATATACTGAAGGGCAAGTTCCCATCTCCGGAGTTCGGATGGGTTGGTGTTGGTGGGAAGTATCCAGATAACCCGGACGGTGTAACACTGTGCCAAGATGTGCTGGCCGTGCACCAAGTCATGTTTAGCCACAGGGTGATCCTCAGTACCAACAAACACTGTCTGCCTGTGTCCATTCATGCGAATGGACAGTTTGTTGCTGGTCATTCCCACATAGAAAGCGTCACAGTGTAGGCAGGTCAGTTGGTAAATGACGTGGGTGCTTTCACACGTGGCTCTGCCTTCCGGGTTACAGGACTGGAGTAGGTGGTGGTGGGAGGGTGCATAGGACAGGTTTTACACCGGGGGCGGTTACAAGGGTAGGAGCCAGAGGGTAGGAAAGGTGGTTTGGGGATTTCATAGGGATGTACCAAGAGGTTACGAAGGTTAGGTGGACGGCGGAAAGACACTCTTGGTTGAGTGGGGAGGATTTCATGAAGGATGGATCTCATTTCGGAGCAGGATTTTAGGAAGTTGTATCCCTGCTGGAGAGCCACATTCAGAGTCTGATCCAGTCCCGGGAAGTATCCTGTCACAAGTGGGGCACTTTTGGGGTTCTTCTGTGAGAGGTTCTGGGTTTGAGGGGATGAGGAAGTGGCTCTGGTTATTTGCTTCTGTACCAGGTCGGGAGGGTAGTTGTGGGATGCGAAAGCTGTTTTCAGGTTGTTGGTGTAATGCTTCAGGGATCAGGACTGGAGCAGATTCGTTTGCCACGAAGGCCTAGGCTGTAGGGAAGGGATCGTTTGATATGGAATGGGTGGCAGCTGTCATAATGGAGGTACTGTTGCTTGTTGGTGGGTTTGATGTGGACGGATGTGTGAAGCTGGCCATTGGACAGATGGAGGTCAACATCAAGGAAAGTGGCATGGGATTTGGAGTAGGACCAGGTGAATCTGATGGAACCAAAGGAGTTGAGGTTGGAGAGGAAATTCAGGAGTTGTTCTTCACTGTGAGTCCAGATCATGAAAATGTCGTCAATAAATCTGTACCAAACTTTGGGTTGGCAGGCTTGGGTAACCAAGAGGGCTTCCTCTAAGCGACCCATAAATAGGTTGGCATACGAGGGGGCCATCCTGGTACCCATGGCTGTTCCCTTTAATTGTTGGTATGTCTGGCCTTCAAAAGTGAAGAAGTTGTGGGTCAGGATGAAGCTGGCTAAGGTGACGAGGAAAGAGGTTTTAGGTAGGGTGGCAGGTGATCGGCGTGAAAGGAAGTGCTCCATTGCAGCGAGGCCCTGGACATGCGGGATATTTGTGTATAGGGAAGTGGCATCAATGGTTACAAGGATGGTTTCCGGGGTAACAGACTGGGTAAGGATTCCAGGCGTTCGAGAAAGTGGTTGGTGTCTTTGATGAAGGATGGGAGACTGCATGTAATGGGTTGAAGGTGTTGATCTACATAGGCAGCTACAATGGGGCGGCCGGGATGTTTGGGTGTGTGAATTTTAGGAAGTAGGTTGAAGGTAGGAGTGCGAGGTGTTGGTGGGGTCAGGAGTTTGATGGAGTCAGGTGAAAGGTTTTGTAGGGGGCCTAAGGTTCTGAGGATTCCTTGAAGCTGCGCCTGGACATCAGGAATGGGATTACCTTGGCAAACTTTGTATGTAGAGTGGTCTGAAAGGTGACGCAGTCCCTCAGCCACATACTTCCGACAATCAAGTACCACGGTCGTGGAACCCTTGTCAGCCGGAAGAATGATGATGGATCAGTCAGCTTTCAGATCACGGATAGCCTGGGCTTATGCTGTGGTGATGTTGTGAGTAGGATTAAGGTTTTTCAAGAAAGATTGAGAGGCAAGGCTGGAAGTGAGAAATTCCTGGAAGGTTTGGAGAGGGTGAGTTTGAGGAAGAGGAGGTGGGTCCCGCTGTGATGGAGGACGGAACTGTTCCAGGTAGGGTTCAATTTGGATAGTTGTGCAGTGAAATGTTTATGTGTAGCATATTAATTGGAAAAAAATATGCATTTGGTATATAGATAACATGGGTATATGAACAGGACATTAAAAATGAGTAATACTGATGATACAGACCATGAATAGATGGAATGTGTTTGGTACACAGAAATAAAAATTCATTTACAAAATACAGATTTTTTGTTAACTATATAATAAAGTGTGATTGAAGTAGCATCTGATGAGAAATGGTGGCAAATATTAACAATACCAATGAGTCCGGACTTGAGATTGTTTCCTGTTCAGTTGTTAAGGATGATAGTTAATTTTGTTTGGTGATTTCAGTATTACCTTCTAAGTTGATTGTCCATGTAAAAGTGTGTTAATTGGTGTACTTATATTCCACAACCTGAAGTAGAAAGTGTACTTTCTATAGTATTCTCATAGATTGTTGTCTAGTTTAAAGGCATAGTGTGTGAAACACTTTCTGTGTCATGTCATAAAACACAGTTATTGATATCTAGGCCGTGTCAGTTTACAAGGTAGCAAAAACATATTAAAAGATATGAGTCCATTTATAATGTGAATATTTAAAGTGAATCCTGGTGGAAGTTGTTGGCAAGAAGTCTACAACAGAGATATCTGTAGTGGCAAACAAATACATTTCTATGAACCTTCATCACACTCTTTGATAACTGTTTCCCATTTATAAATTACAAGTGTAAATAAAATACTAATAAGCAACCAGTTTGGTAAATTAATAGCATTACAATATTATTTAGGAGAAAATGGGAGCTCTATCATAATACAAAGTGTACTTACAGCCCAGCGAAGGATTGTACCCCAGACAAAACTAAAAAATATTGGAGAAAGTCATCAGGCATATTAAAACAGCAAATAACATCTTCTGAATAGGTCATTTCCTAAACAAAGTTAAAACAATATTGTGATTTGATTTGTGAAAGCAATGCCAGTATAGAATGTGGATAATCAGCATATTACACCTCTCCAATGGGAGTGTGATACTCTTACTGATCTACCAGAAATGTACATAAGTAATGTGCCATTAACCACTTTCTTTCAATAATTGGCAAGTTAATGCAGCACTTTTAAAAGTGTGTGTTTCAACACAATTATGCCAAATGCAGCTACAAGAAACAACTAAGTAAGAAATTGAATCAGTTATTAACTAAGTGAGTATTAAGAGCTATGTAAGTATGATGATACAGAAGAATGCTAAAGATTAGACGGTTAGGTCATGTAACTAATGAGGAAATACTGAATAGAATTGGGGAGAAAATCTGTGGTGTAACTTGAATAGAAGAAGAGATTGCTTGATAGGACTCATTCGGAGACATCAAGGGACCACCAGGAAGGAAGTGTGAGACTAAAAACCGTAGAGGGAGGCCAAGAGATGAATACAGTAAGCAGATACAGAAGGATGTAAGTTGCAGTAGTTATTTTAGATGTGAGACTTGCATAGGATAGGGTAGCACAGGGAGCTGCATCAAACCTGGCTTTGGACTGAAGACCATAACTACAAGTATGATCAAATATCAAACAGCCTCATGAAGGGCGATGCATGACATGTTACACAGTCAGTTGTGAAGTATGTTGTTTAGTTTCCACATAATACCCATTTGGAAAACCACTTTATAAAATGGAAGAAAGAAATTATGCATTTGCTGACAGTCCAGTATCCTTGCTATTAGTGAATTTCAATTCTACACCTAAGACATACTGTAAAGGTTTGTCAGCTGTCATGACTTTCACCACAACCTGCTAGAGTTAAACATTGTATTTTTGAGGAGATGATCATGTATGTTTCGGATTCCTTAGTCTGCTTTCAGTTTCATCTTGAAAATAAGGAAACTGCTTTTTCAGCTACCCATGTTCTGTTGCCTGCCTTATCCCTGCCTACTCTGTCCAAAGCCACTACCTGCATTTTTCTGCCTATTATGTCTTTGTGCTAGTTTGTATTCCTTCTCTTGGCAGTTTTTTTCTATATATATTAACAGCAGTAACAATTATCTAGCAGTTAACCAAAGTAAGAAATGCCATTTGTTGGCACACACAACTGTTGTAATAAGTCTCAAACATTAAAGCATTTGTGCTATGTTTGTTGCTGTTGTTGTATCCTTGCTAGCTGAAATTGTACAATTTGTGTGTAATTTGAAAATAGTAACACACTTGATATGAAAACTGAAAATTCTGTGTGTGGGTGTGCACACACATGTGCACTCTCTTCACTTCCACCTTTTCTTCTTCATTTTCATACTCACTTAATTCTTTAATAATATCTCTAGATCATGATTATCTGCAGATGCTAGTTTTTCATGTTTAACTTATTGTTTACAGACAAAAAATCTCATGTATGTTGGAAAAGAAGGAAATGAAGATGCCAATTCTCCAAAGCCGCCTCAGAAGCCTCTAGAAGAAGTGACATGTTTCAAGTGTGGATGTAAAGGACATTACGCAAACAAGTGCCCAAAGGGGCACTTGGCATTTTTAAGCCAAAGCCAGAATCCTCCTCCTCCTGGAGGATACCGACGGTAGCAGAAATGGGAATTTTCTGTGAATGAATAATTTTTCGTGTGTATGTCACATTTCAGAACTATTCAGTTTTATCACATTCATAATTGACTGTAATTTGCATTTATCACCATGTGATTACTGGCAGTATTAATTTAAGGAAATAGATATGTAACATTCGTGTGTCGAAAAGAGTGATTTCTGTTTGTGAATGCCCAACTACTGTGATATTTGGAAGGTATTTCAAGTAATTAATCCTTTGTACACCGACCTCTTCTCACTTTCTATTTGGCTGTGAAGGGGCATCATTCTTAGTTGTTTTTAAATGACTTTGAAAATTACAGAAATATGATAGAAACATGGTTACTGCATCGTGTAAAAGTGAAATGTAAGTGCATTACATAAATGTGAGTTTATTTTAGTATATACAATTCAAATAGACAATATAATTATGTGTGAAGGGAAAAGTTTTACATGCCCTCTCTCTCTTTCTCAAGCGGTACAATAATTATTCTGTCTGTATTCTTAAAAACAGTACAGGAATGTTTAAAACTATGTATCTGAAAGTGAGAATATTTTGTTGTTGTTTAAGTGCTAGTATGTTTGGTTTTGTGATCATGGAAGTTCTCTGAGACGTGAAATCCATGTTGTCTTTACACCACCATCTACTCTCCTTTCTGACGGAGTAGCAAATTGTGACCTTTTTAGTAGGAAGTGTAACTTTTATCAGAAAAATAGTGTACAAATATTTTGTCAATTTGTGTGAATGAAATATATGGTTGTTGTAAATATTTACCCCTTTTTCAGCCAGTTTCTTCCCTACTGTCTTGCGTTACCAGTGTACTTATTAATTTCATTGTTTATGTTTTAGATCATGCACTCATCAAAGAAATGAGCAGAATATTCAAACTCTTCTCTGCCATTTGAAAAATCTGAGGCTCCGCTGATTTCTTTCTGTAACACCAGCAGTATTGACTGATTGTCTAGATCTGACTAGTTTTGCTCATTTTCCCTAG
Source organism: Schistocerca gregaria (assembly GCF_023897955.1). NCBI lineage: Eukaryota > Metazoa > Arthropoda > Insecta > Orthoptera > Acrididae > Schistocerca > Schistocerca gregaria. Next base: position 416,169,814 of record NC_064922.1, on the reverse strand, counting down.
ATGACTAATGGTGACTGAAGGTCTGGACCATCTGATTTTTTTTCCCCTCTTTTCTTTTTTCTTATCTTTCACATCTGTGGTGATGTTTAATTGATTGAGGTCTTCTGTGGTTTCTTTTAGTCAGTTGGTTTTCACTGTATTGTCGCTATATAAAAAATGATTTTGGTGCGTTTGTCTCCATGCATCCTATTTGTGTGTGCATAGAACATTGCCCTTTCTTTGCTGATGTTGTTTGTAATTGTCTCTGTTTGTCCATACAGTTCTTTTGTCAATCTCTTTATCCTAATCTCCTTTTTTTGAACCAGCCCGTGGATCGTTCTCAGCATTTTTTCTTTCTTGTTTTTGTGTCTACTGTTTTGTTCTCCCCTTGATTTCTGCTGTTTCTGAGGTGTACAAGGCCTCTACTAAGACTACTGTATTTTAGTTCATAATTTGCCATTGATGGAGATACTTCTTTTGTTGTTGTAGTTCCATGTATGTCTATGTGTTTTCTGTAGTTTTGTGATCTGTGCTTCACTGGATAACGAGTTCAGTCCTATTTTCTGTATAATCTTTCCCTGGTATGTGAAACTTTCTGCTTGCCTTAGCTTGTCCATACTTAGTTTCCAATGGGTGTCTGTAGAGTTTATGTCCTTGTACTGTTTTTTCGTACGAGATTCGTATTTTGATTTTGGCTGAGATTTTATGTAGTGTATCTAGAGCTCCTTTGGCTTATTTTTTTTTATTATTTGTTTTGATCATCAGCAAAGGCCACACATTTTATGTTGATAGTTCTATCATCTTCTTTCCCAATCTTTTCTCCGTTAACTCCTTTGTCCCATATCCTGATTATTTTCTCTAAATATGAGTTAAATAAAATTGTCGACAAGCCATCTAATGGGTGGCATGCAATTTGCAAGTCTCACTCTCATCTTGATTTTGAATGGTTCTGAGATCTCTTCCGTGGACTTCACTTTGGATGTTTTATTTTAATGCTTTCAGGATTAGCTGTCTCGTTGTATTTTCGATTCATTTCTTACTGGTTGTTGGAGAAGTTTTCTCTATCTATGGGTTCATAGAACTTATTGAAGTCAACAAATGTTATTGGGGTGTTTCTGAACTTTCTGTTGGTTAATATTGTCTTCAGTCACCAGTGCGTGATCTCTTCCTAAACTCTCCTTGATATTCTCCTGCCTGTGGATCTATGAGGCTCTCTCTCTTTTTGTGGGAACTCCATATATGTTCTGTGTTCTGAAAGGTCTTTTTGGTATACATTCGGCTTTGATTTGGTGTAGATGATAATCAGATTTGAAACATATTTTCTCTGTGCTTACATTCATAATTTCTTAGGACAGTGTTGGAGTATTCCCATATCCACAGTTTCTTGTTTCGTTTCTGGAATTGTGTGGCTTTGAGGTCGAAATTCAAGCAGACGTTATCAGGTTCTCTCCATTCTTGTTTGTTCTCTTGTGGACTGTTTGTTTTCCTGTTTTGTGTCTCCATTTCCTTTCCCATCCTATTGTGCATTAAAATCTCATAGTAACATTTTTATGTTCTTCCAGGGGATTTTGTTGTTGATGGTTTCTTCCAGATCTTCCCATAATAGTAATTTGTAGGGGCAGGTGCCCTGACGTATGTAGGCTTTGTTTCCAGGTTGTATCATGCGTGTTGAACTTCCCCTCCCCCCACCCCCCCTTTCAACTGTGATTTGAAATTTATTACAGAATCCAATATTGATTTGTGTGCTACAAATCCTGTTGCAAAGAATTTGAGATTTCTTCCTGGAAGAGTTCTCACTGGTTTCCTCTTGTATATTCTGCAGTTTTCTGAGCCAAAGTTGTTCTCATCCGAGAATCATGTCTCCTGTATCACAAGTATTTTCATATTGAATTTAACCATATTGTTTAACAGTTGTTTCAGTTTACCTAGTTCCAGCAGTGTGTTCGTGTTGAGTGTTCCCATGTAAAATATTCCCTTAGTCTTGATTGTTTTTTCTCATCACATGTCTGAGCCCCTGGAATCTGATGATCAGGCTTCAGTCTTAGTGATTGGGGTCCAGACTAGTGGTTTCTTTCCCATTGTTATGCCATGATTATTGGTTCATGTTGAGGATGTCATGGTGAATTCCTAGAGGATCTCATAAAACTGACTGGAGTTTTTGAGTTCTGGATGATTCAATCACAGCTGAGTTCACAAAGCCAACAGAGTACCAATCATTACCACATAGCTGTGTCTGGGTTTTGGGATTTCACCTGAGACTCTAAGCAGGGACCCTCACAGGATGCTACCATCTGGAGCCAGATGGACTCCGGTCTTTTTAAAAAGGTATCTTCTTCCCTCCTCTGTCCTCATCACTTGCAAGATGAGGCCCCAAGCTTGGGACCAGCAAAATACAAGAAAATATTTTATTTACAAATTTGTGTTCACAACTTATCTTAAAAATAGTGTCCCAGCGTTTCTGCCATTGCTGAAATGTGTCATTGGAGCCTCCTTTCAGAATGTGTTATGCAGCCTCTGTGATTCGCACTGCATTCCTGCAGTGTTTGGCACAATGGACTCTTATTTGGGAGGAAAAGGGTTAAAACCTGCATCCAGCCGCACAGATTTAGGTTTTCCAGGATTTCTCTAAATCACTCCAAGCAAATGCCAGGATGGTTCCTTTGAAAGGGCATTGCCGATTTCCATCCCCATACTGTGCTCAATCCGAGCTTGTGCTCTGTCTCTAATTACCTTGTTATTGACAGGACGCTACCCCATCTTCTTTTGTTCCTTCTTCCACATTGGTGGCAACCTTTGAGCTGAATCTTTAGCTTTGTAGGAACCTAAATTGGGTGAGTAGAGTGGATTGGAAATGCGATAACCTTGTTTTCAGTGGGAAATCCACATGTGAAGAGACTAAGGTGATAACATGCATTGTCATCATGGAGCAGTCCATTTTTTTGTGAACCACAGAACCAGTTGATGTTACTGAATTTACTCTCTCAGATACCTTAGAACCTTACCATATAACAGTTATTGATGGTCTTACCCATGGGAATGAAGTTGTGATGCAGTGCCACAAATGTTGAAAAGACAATGAGCTTGTACTTGGTTGCACCGGTGACACGCCTCATCTTTATCAGTCATGGAGATGGTGAACTCTTCCATTGTAAAGACTGTTGCTTTCCCTCAGGATTGTAATAATAGATCTGTGTATTGTCACCCATAATGATCCTTGACATGTCGAAGCATGGGCCATTGGCAGCTTCGGGACAAATGTGGTAGCATTACACCACATGTTGACATCTTACTTGAGGATTGCATGCATTATTCCATAAAACACACTAACACTGGCAGCAATTTACGGGGTGTTCTCCGACGATCTTTCTGCACAAGTTGCCAAATAGTTTTGATGTTTTCGGGTATTTTGCTCATGGAAGTCGACCTGATCTCTCGTTATTTCCCAATGTTGTTTCACTTTTGAAGCTCGTGTGTGACTCTAAATATGTTGCAGGACTCATTCCAGCAGCGCTGTGTGCTTGTCGAATCATGACAGGTGTTTCTGCGAAAAATTTCCTCTGATTTCCTAAGTTGCTGCCCATGTTGAAATTACAGTAGTGGTAACAGATGAGGTCAGAACCCTCCAGTTACAGAGCTCCCAATGTAAACATGACACTGTCCCTCAGCATGCTGACTTGTGAAAGTCGGAGCTACCTGTGCCTGTGTGTGGAGCCTTGCACTGTCATCTGTTGGTGTATTACAGAGATACTCAGAAAATTTTTGATACCTTATTGTACATAACTGGAGAATAAACTACACATTTTACTGACATCTGAAACACAGACTTACCTCTATCATCACTCTTGCTTTCATTTATAAAATGTACGAATATTCTTAGTCTGTGTATTCAGTTTGTGATTTTGGATCCCCATGAAAAAATTCCAAGAACTTGCACGCTTTCTTACACTTCTCATGTTTACTGTGTACCACTTCAACTATTATACACATCCACAAGTAAACAACAAAGACTCTCTCTTTGTTATTCTCTAAATTGACATTATAGTAAGATCACTGGTAACGGAACAAGGACCTGCTTCCATATTAGGAGTAACACCAGATATGAACACTATCCCAAATGCCAAAGCATGTGCACATATATGGCACACAGGCATTGTACTCGAAGTGCTAACCACATGATGATCTGTAGAAAAGTAGGGCTCTACATTCTCTGTCTAAAACTGGAAATCTTGTTTTGTCTATAAAATAATAATTTACACAAAAAGAAGAGAAGCAAGCCTATTTGACAGAATGAGCCTCTGTTCTGCCAGTGTCATGATGTTACCAAAGTGAAATGTGTTGGAAAGAAAACCTGTTGTTGGTGTGGCATTGACAAAATTTGTAATTTATTTGTATTGAGTTGCTCAATGTTTTCTAAGTCTGCCATGAAGTGAGACTAACAATGGTTAACAGAAATTTGAAATGCCATTGTTATTACAGGTGAAGTTGGTAAAGGACACACAAACAGCATACAATGATATTTTACTTCTTGGAAATATCTAACTGTCAATCAGTGAGGTGCCCTACTAGTGACTCCAAGAATTTGAATTTTTTTCACAACTTCATTGTAAGATATGGTCAATACTGCCTGACAGTATGTAATGATAACAAGGACATAACTGGCTAGAGTATGTGCTGATTCTGATTGAGTAACTTCTCTGAATTTAACTCAAGTCTGTAATAGGTTCTGTGCTTCATGCAACATGACTTGGATCAGTTGGTAGAATGGTTACATGTTAAAAGTGCATCAATCTTGTCGTATAGATGAATGGAAGTTGGAGATTAAAATGAATGAAATAAAAGAAATGTGGTAATCACTGTATCAATAGGGGATAATTGAAATATTAGGAAAACTGAACATTTATTAATAGACTGTCACACAATTTTTTAAAATTTATGTATGAATTCAAAACATTTGAATCATAATTAATTTTGTTTTTATGTGATATGTTTTAGCTTATTTTCTCTGTAGAACAGATGGACAAAATTAATCTCAAAGTGTTTAATTTTTTGTTTCAGCAGAATCAGTGATCCTCTTGTTTTTTCAACTTTCATCTCTATCGTGTTTAAAATAGTTTTTCATTGCCACCAAAACTAATTCTGGTACCTTCAGAATATTATTACACCTGCTTCACATAATAGAAGAAATGGTGTATTTGCAGTACAGTAAAGGTAACTCTTCCAAGAAACAAACAATTGGACATTGTGTACCTTCCAAACTAAGGTTCTCTTTGTTAAAAAGTACAATTGCAGAAATGTACAGAAGAGTGTGTATTGGGAAAAGTTTATCACTCCAGATTGCAGTCATACTTGTCTAGAATCTTTTCATTGATAAAATGTTTGTTTGTGTCTGTCTACATGGCCAGTTACTTCCATATTAAAAATTCGTTTATAAATATTCTTTGTGAAATTACACACATTATAGCATAGTTTTCTTTCTTAAAGCAGCAAGTGTCAGTAGCAACTACAGACTTATGATTTGTTTCTTCCAGAAGATATTACAAAGCAATGTTGATACCTTTATGCAGCTGGTTTTTTTTGTCTTGTGCATGACTGAAATGTGATATGGGTGAAGGTAACTTCTGCAGTTGACAGAATGTAATAAAGAAAACATTTTTACTGTTTGTCATGGCTTAGTTTTGTTTTAATAAGTACAGGGAGTTTGAACAGTTGAGAGACTAAGGGTAAGAAATCCTCACATAAACAGTAAATATGGGCACTGAAAAGGCAGATATAGAATCTTCCATCTCATTGCCTTTAGGTAAAGCAACACCCTCCAATAGTTGAAGATGTTAGTAGAAAGATATTGTAGAACATATGAAGGCTTACTTTTAAAATTTCGATAATGGTTCTTTCAAGATCAGCCGTACATAGCAGTAAAACTTTTTATCAAGATATAGTTTAAGAGGCATTAGTGCAAATTGTAGAAAGAATCTGCTATTATTCTGGTTTTGAAGTTGGGGAAAGGAATGTCCTTTCCACAAACTCAACAGAATGCTGCCATCAGTATCAACAGTAGCAGTGAGTAGCCGTCTAACATAGTCTTCAATTAGGAAAATCGTATAACAATGTCTGGATGCAAAATATTCCTCAGTAGTTACACTAATGGGGATTCCAAACACATGTCCCAATTTCATTTTAGTTCCCCATAACAAGCAAAATTTTTGAGATAAATTCATACATTGGGCATTTTACTAAAAGACAGTTAACTCCTTAAGAGATGTCGGAAGTGTTACTATTTCTGAGTAGCATTAAAGAGCATATTGTTCATAGTCTGGAGTATGGTTAATTATTTGGAAATGACTTGTGCTTGTCCTCCAGCAATGTCACTATATTTTAAAAGTTACCTCTCACTCTTAAATGGTTGAAGTCATGCACAGACAAAATTTGTTTGAAATTCTTACATAACAAAGCTGTATGAGTCACACTTACCTTAGCAATAGCTGATATGAATTACCATGGCAAAAGAATCCTGGGTCTACCAGAGAGAAGAGAATGTCCTGGATATTATGTCTTCCAGATCTATTCTCTAAATTCTTTGGAAGAGCTCTGCAAATCACAGCACACAAGGAAAGTCTGTTTGTCACTGCTGTCAATGACATACAGCTGTGCATGAGGCTTCAAAGGTAGTGAATTCTGCTGATTGGGAAATCTTCAGACAATGTCTGGAGAAACAAGGCCAACTACCTCTCTTTTCTTGATGTCATCTATGTATACTGTAGTGTTGCTGCAGTGCTAATTTAAAATCCAGTTAAACACACAATGGTGGGTAAAATTTACTGTGCATGGTGTTCTGTATGAAAGCATAGAGGGTGTCTTGACCTTCAAAAGTGGTTATTGACTCGCAACTCAATGGCAAAACACACCTGTGAAATTTGTCCACCATGAGTTGTTTTGTTTGGATTTCAAACAGCTGTGTGGGCTCACTGGCAGTTGAAATAAAGTCACTCTCCTAGTGACCTGTGATGTCAATAAAAATGACATGGTTGTCAAGGGATGTTGCCATTGGAGATCAGCTTCTGCACAATGTCTAGGAATAGGGTTTGTTCCATTAGCTCCCATTGTAAGTCTAATGACCTTGTGTACTGCATGTTGTTCACTATGGGAGGATTCAGTTGACAACAGGAGCATATAGAACCAGCCCAATTCTTAGTGTTCTGGTAACCACCCTATGTGTTCATTGTTTACTTGGAAGGCACACAGTTAAGTTCCTCAAATCCCTACAAATTAGTACTGCCAGGTGTTTGTATGAATTGACTGAATGGCGGCTTACAGTCAAGTGACCACACACCCATTTATATCAACCATACAGATAGGGCAGGAAGTTGTCGAGATGAATGCATAATACAAGAAACGGGGTCCAGGATTGAATGTGCTTTAAATACTTAGGAATGTTAAAGTGTACAGTTCACAAAAACGTAGTATTCTATAATTACAGTATCAATCAGTAACAACTTGAATCAGTGAAGCAGGCAGTAGACTTCACTTTAATGATAGGATATTGGGAAAATGCTTACCATACATTTGAGGGACCCATAACAAATAAGACTAATGAGAAATATTGAATGTATAAAAAGAATAGCAGATTGTCATGAAAATGGTAAAAACCTGAACTGGTGAGTGACTGAATATAAGATGCAAACTATTCTGTAAAAGCCTACTTTCAAAGTTTTAAGAGTTAATGTTTAGTTTCACGTCAAATACACAACAGCCTCCCTAAGTATCATTCCCATGGGTACCATGAAGATTAAGCCATTACAGAATATATATGGAGGCATTTTTGCATTCATTCTTCCCATGCTCCATATGCAAATGGAACAGGGTGAGTGATTTAATTTGCTGATATTGTTTGCAGTAATGTGTGAAGATCATAGAAATGTGAAAGTATAAAATATTCAAGCTTTTTACGAGCCCAAAAACATATCTGAGGGGATGCTGTTGCAAGGTGAAATTCATAAATGAGAAAACAAGTCAGAGCAAGAAAATCTTTCTTTGCGATTTCTATAGTGATCAAAACACCACTGTTTGCACTTTCTTTTTTTGTACAGATGATCACAATTACACACAGATATTGATCTGCTAAAAACTACATCAGTTATATGCTTTTTGATATCAGTGATATTATGTGCCTTTTGGCCAGTCATTCAATAATTTATACACTATTTACATCGAGCTTTATGTTTTACATACATCACTGACAAAGCAAATTAAACCTATTAGGAGCACCTTTGTTACACAATATAATCAGTAAGTATGTCTTGCAAATATAGAAAAAAGATTTAACAATTAATATATATATAATTATATACAAACAATTTTTACCACAATTTACTGATGTCATTAGTTTCATTCTTGTGCCTTATAAATATTTATAAAATATTATACAATATTTATAAGAAGCAACAGAAAACTATCAACAACAGGAGGAGAATTACAGCCATATTGTTCCAAGTCAACATAAGGTAAATTGATAAATAATTAAAATATTTTAAGTATATATTTTTTGCACATGCTTAACATGATATCCACCACAGTTGACTGTTTCTGGTAAAGTCCCCCATTTCCCGCTACCTTATGTGCAGCAGATATGTATTAACGAGTCCGATTAATCCTACAGTCTGCTCCAAACACACACAGACTATTACTGGCTATTATTTATTGTCTAAGCATTGTAAATAATTTCAACATTTGCTAGTCACAGAAATAGTTGTGATGATGGACACCACAGAAGAATATCTTCTGGTCCCAAAGTCAAATCTTTGCCTATTCTTGTACTTCAGTACTGTTCCTCCCAACTTTTTGCCATTACATCACAGACTGAGGGGGTTTATTTCACACGCACACACAGAAAACATCTAAAGTTGTCTTTACTGCTCATCTATCTCTGCAAATTAATGCCAACACCAGTATTACTGGGATGATGCACTTGATTTTGTGATTGGAACTGTGACCCAAAGACGTGCTGTTGTGATTGCGGTGGTTGTTGTTGTTGTTGTTGTTGCTGCTGCTGCTGATGCTGAAGCGAAGTATGATTTGGAGATGTTGAGCAGATGCCTAATAAAACAAGATAATATATTACTACCTTATATATCTTTATATTTAATACAACTAGGAAGATTCTAAGAGAAACATTTTTGTTAGAATATATTGCGAAATTACACTGACTAGGTTACCAAAACGGGAAAACTAATACAAATATAATGAAATACCTGATGGTGAGGAGCTAAGTTTATCCCCTGTGGACATCCTGGAGAATGCCAGAAGTGCATCAGGAAAATTTGGTGGTGTTGCTGGGGTGTTGCATGGTGTGCATACCTGCTAACAAATTAATGCTGTCTGAATACACATGTAACTCACTGCAAACTGAATCAATGAAAATTAGGGGTAACATACTAGCAACATTATTATGAAAAGTGTTACTTGAACCCAGAAAGTAAGAATAAATTTAATATAATATCAACCATAAATTGAATACTGACTACATTTGTTTCAGCAAACTTCATATTAAAATCTACTGACTTCATTCTAAACATACATGTTGATTACAGAACCAAATTTAAGAAATCTGCAAGGAAAAATTCTGTCGCAAATAACAGAACAGAAATAGTAAATGAAACAAGAAATGGCTATATTTATTTGTGTCCATTCATGACTGATTTTTAATGGTAATATTCATAAAATTTCCAGCAGGAATAGTGTCACTAGCTATTGACACTAAAACATCCTTTATTCATACAAGATAACCACTGAGAAGATTACAAACATATGCTGTATCTCACTTCAGCAGGTCTACAGCAGTTGAATAATCAAACTAGAACTGCAGTAACTTACTATAATATAGCACTTTTCATTTTATATTGTAATTCATCACACACATGAAAATTCGCAGCACTTGTTTGCACACACTGTTGGGCAAGTATATTTCAAATGTTCATTTCAGCAACAACCCTCATGTCACATCTGAAATCTGTTTTTCATGTACCCTGCCAATGCCGCACACACCAGTCCCACCACTTGCAGAAACGTCGTTTGCAACAGAAGGTTTATCTTTGATACTATATATCTTCTGGCCTGTAAATCCACACAGCATCTTATATTTATGGAAAAGCAATGGTCCACATGAATAAGATTTTATTAATGTATTAGAATGTGAATGTTATGTGACCATACAACTTTGGCTACAATCATAGAGGTTTTTGGTATAATTTTCAGTGACATTTTTCAATTTTACATCAGCATGTTGCCAAAGTTACAGATTGTTCCTAGCACATTAGATCTGGCTATAGATGAACAGTGTCTGGATGCTGCAATAGGAAAAGCAGCATCTCTCTTCGGCATTTATTTGTAGGCTCTTAAAGCATGCATAACATTAAGAACATTCTCATTCATGAGAATTAATTGTTAACACTAAATTCAAAAGTACTTACAAAGACAGAGGACCACAATAACTATCAAAAAATTTGGACTGGATGTCTCGTAAATGTTATAAGAACACAATGCATGATGAGAGATTACCAAGGAGTCAATACAGGAGATATATATTGTACAGCACTCTCATATCCATCTTCAGGTAAGCAAGGTAGTATACTGTAGGGAAGCATAATGTGATCATAGAGAGGCAAACTGGTTGTACATCATTCACAGAAATTTGTGGTCATGTCTAAGTGCCAAAAGTTCTAATAGTTTGGTTGCAAAGAGGAATAAAATTCTTTTTAGTATTCCTATTACTAAAGCTTAGCCCACCAACATGCTCAGCCTGCAGCAAAGGCAGATGTCACCTGAATATCAGACATTCTTACCATAATGACCTCAAGTTGACATACACCAAATTAAGCTTATACAGAACAACTGCATTAAAAATCTGTCCAATGCCTCTCCACATATGGTACCAGTACCTGCAGGATAACTTGATGTTGCAGAGAAACCAAACTCTTAAGCTGCTGGGTATTTGTAAATTAGAATCGTGCAGGAGCTTCTGTGGATAAGTTACCATTTCTCTATCAAAACAAAGAGCTGTAAGCTATGTGGCAGTGTTCATAGTGTACCAGTATCATTTTTCTCCCTATCCATTTATTCACAAATTATGTGCAGAGAGAACATCTGTCAGTAATCCCCTGTATGAGTCCCAAATTGTCTAAATTTAGCATTGTCCTTATTACACGAGATATATTTTGGAGAAAACTGGAGGTTCCCCAATTCATTTTGGAAAGTGGGCTCTGAAAACTTTGTATGGATCTCGGCAATGCACAATGTCTACCTTACCTGCAAGTTTGTTGGGCATTTCTGCAACACACTCATAACCAAAAACAAACTAAAAGTGGCAAAACTTTTACATAGCTCACATGCAATTTCAAGTTTTGATAGCATGGAACAGTAACAGTGCAACACAGTCAACTTCAAGCAGTGTTGCAGATGGTCAGCAAGGCAATACTATTAACTGTACCCATAAAAGATATGAAATCGTGGATTGGATGAGTGTGGTGACCACTGTACCACGTGTGTAGCTGATTGTTGTAAATTACTTACAATTTGTGTATGTCTTAGTCTTTTACCAAAAAAAGACGGCCTCTGGTTCTGTTGCATATTTCTTAACATTTAATTTATAGTTGAATGAATAAATATTGTGTTCAAGTACATAGTTATTAGATATCATAAGGTATGGACAGTGATTGTCCGGAGCCTACTGATTCACAATAATTCATATTTTGTTTTCCAATGGGGGTTGACAAGAGGCTAAACTGAATTAAAAGAATCACTATACATTCTCAAGTAAATATAAAACTGTTACTAATTTACATGATAATGCAGCGTGAACATATGTTTTTTGCGATGGCATTTTTCTAAATCTAGGCCACGCACTATCAGTCTTCAACATCAATTGATAATTTTATAAATCTGTCACTACTGTTCCTGATCTGAGACCCAAGCACCTTCCATACAACCTTTTTCTTTTGTTGTTTTCTTGCTTTTGTCCCACTAGAATAGAAAGAAGCAGTACCTCTCTCTCTCTCTCTCTCTCTCTCTCTCTCTCTCTCTCTCTCTCTCTCTCTTTTTTGATGTGACCACCAGCCAGAACTGCGTTTGTCTTGAGATCTCCATACATACCCCATTTGTATTTTTCCTACTGAATGTGAGTAGCAGTTCAAAGATGTCATATGTGGGACAGTGACAAGAAGGTAATGGATTAATTACGGGTCAATTTACCTTATATTTTTTATACAAGAGATCCATTCTTCTTGGTAGTAAAATAATCAATCACATTATCTTTAAATTTCTGGTATTTTGTCAGTTGTTTAACCAGGTTTTTTTCTATGTCAGTTGTGCAGAGACAGCTTAACCTATCATTTGTCACTGAAGGCGATTTTTAATTCTTTTAAGGGTGCTCACATGTCTTTTAAAAGGAGTTGTATTGACAGAGAGAACATAAGAATCAATGTGATAAGCTTAGGAACTTCATTATAAATATTTGACCCATTATCAATGTAAGAAGGTCTACAGGTAGTAAATATTTATGTATGCCAACATAAATGCTTCCTAACTCATTTTCCAGTAATTCATTGTTGAAGAATGGGTAAATTGTTTCATTGTTGGTTAATTTGATTTGTACTTTCCACACTGATTCTTATCACGCAACTCTATCTACTGAATATTCTGAAAATCTCCAGAACACATTTCCCTTAGTATTACACTGAGGTAATAAAAATCATGGGATAGTGATGTGAACATACACACTACTAGCCATTAAAATTGCTACACCACGAAGATGATGTGCTACAGATGCGAAATTTAACTGAGAAGTAGATACTGTGATATGCAAATGATTAGCTTTTCAGAGCATTCACACAAGGTTGGCGCCGGTGGCAACACCTACAACGTGCTGACATGAGGAGTTTCCAACCGATTTCTCATACACAAACAGCAGTTGATCGGCGTTGCCTGGTGAAACGTTGTTGTGATGCCTCGTGTAAGGAGGAGAAATGCGTACCATCACTTTTCCGACTTTGATAAAGGTCGGACTAGCCTATTGCAATTGCGGTTTACCGTATCGCGACATTGCTGCTCACGTTGGTCGAGATCAAATGACTGTTAGCAGAATAAGGAATCGGTGGGTTCAGGAGGGTACTATGGAACGTAGTGCTGGACCCCAACGGCCTCGTATCAGTGGCAGTCGAGATGACAGGGATCTTATCCGCACGTCTGTAACATAGCATGCAGCCACGCCTCGATCCCTGTGTCAACAGAGATGGGGACGTTTGCAAGACGATAACCGTTTGCAGTAGCATGGACTATGAGCTCAGAGACCACGGCTGCAGTTACCCTTGACGCTGCATCACAGACAGGGGCACCTGTGATGGTGTACTCAACGACGGACCTGGGTGCACAAATGGCAAAACATCATTTTTTTCGGATAAATCCAGGCACTGTTTACAGCATCATGATGGTCGTATCCGTGTTTGGCGACATCGCGGTGAATGCACATTGGAAGCGTGTATTCGTCATTGCCATACTGGTATATCACCCGGCGTGATGGTATGGGGCGCCATTGGTTACATGTGTCGGTCACCTCTTGTCCGCACTGACGACACTTTTCAACAGTGGACGTTACATTTTAGATGTGTTACGACCCGTGGCTCTACCCTTCATTCGATCCCTGCGAAACCATACATTTAAGCGGGATAATGCACGACCGCACGTTGCAAGTCCGGTACGGGCCTTTCTGGATACAGAAAATGTTCGACTGCTGCCCTGGCCAGCACATTCTCCAGATCTCTCACCAACTGAAAACGTCTGGTCAATAGTGGCCGAGCAACTGGTTTGTCACAATACGCCAGTCACTACTCTTGATGAACTGTGGTATCGTGTTGAAGCTGTATGGGCACCTGTACCTGTACACGCCATCCAAGCTCTGTTTGACTTAATGCCCAAGCATATCAAGGCCGTTATTACGGCCGGAGGTGGTTGTTTTGGGTACCGATTTCTCAGGATCTATGCACCCAAATTGTGTGACAATGTAATCGTATGTCAGTGCTAGTATATTTGTCCAATGAATACCCGTTTATCATCTGCATTTCTTCTTGGTGCAGCAATTTTAATGGCCAGTAGTGCACATATGGTGGTAATATTGCGTACACAAGGCATAAAAGGACAGTGCTTTGGTGGAGCTGTCACTTGTACTTACGTGATTCATGCGAAAATGTTTGTGACGTGATTATGGCAGTTGGAATGTGAAATGGTGGTTGGAGCTAGATGCATGGTCATTCCATCAGGGAATTCAATGTTCACACTGTCAAGAGTGCACTGCGTATACCAAATTTCAAGCATTATCTCTCACCACAGATAATGCAGTGGCTGACAGACTTCATTTAACGACCAAGAGCAGTGGCGTTTGCGTAGAGTTGTCCGTGCTAAAGGACAAGCAACAATGCATGAAACAACCATAGAAATGAATGTGGGACGTATGACAAACATATCCTTTAGGGCAGTGCGGTGAAATCTGGCGTTAAAGCAGACAACTGATGTGAGTGGCTTTGCTAACAGCACAATATTACTTGCAGCACCTCTCCTGAGCCTGTGAGCATATCAGTTGGACCCTAGATGACTGGAAGACCATGACCTGGTCAGATGAATCCCGATTTCAGTCGGTAAGAGGTGGTGGTAGGGTTTGAGTGTGGAACAGACCCCTCAAGGCCATGGACCCAGGTTGTCAACAAGGCACTGTGGTGAGCTGTGCCTACATGGAACGGACCATTGACTAGAAGTGGTAATGTTTGGCTACACTTGGAGACCATTTGCTGCCATTCAGGGACTTCATGTTCTCAAACATGTCACTGGGCCACAATTGTTTGTGGCTGGTTAGAAAAACATTCTGGACAATTCTAGTGGATGATATGGCCACCCAGATTGTTGACGTGAGGTCATCAAACATTTATGAGACACAACCAAGAGATAAGCCTGTGCAGAAAATCCTGCACTGGAAACATTCTTACAATTATGGACAGCTACAGGGGCATCATGACTTAATATTTATGCAGAACACTATGGCCACTTGTTGATGCACTACGCTGGGCAAAAGGAGGTCCGACAGAATATTACAAAATATCTAAGACTTCTGTTGCCTCAGTGTATCCTGTTATCTAACTTCTCATAAAATAACATCTTAAGGGACTGGAAGTCGCACTCACTAACACTTATTTCAGTGTGAAATTTCTTGTTACAATTTTCATTACATGAGGTCAAAGGCCATTTTGTGTTGAAGAAGTGCTTAGAGATGGTCACATAAGCAAGTATTTCTTGTAAAGGCAATGCAAGAAAAGGAACTGAGTTTTATTAAGAATGCTAAGCAAGCAAAATGCACTGCTTAATGACTCTGTATCCCTATCTTCTACATCTGTGGTGATACTTTGGAAAATATTTTTCAATTCATCGTACTGAAGATATATTGTAAGAACAGCGGTCTCGGTTTCAGTTGGTAAGAGCTGAAGGTAGGATTTTGGTTTGGCGCAGATCCCACGAAACCAGGGGCCCAAGTTGGTGGTGGCTCCATAAAGGAGTGAGCTGCGTTTACACGGAATGGACTGGGTCCTCTAATCTAAATGAACCGATCATCGACTGGAAATGGCACTGATCAGCTACTTGGACGTCCGTCCCCAGTAGCTGAGTGGTCAGCGCGACGGACTGTCAATCCTAAGGGCCCGGGTTCGATTCCCGGCTGGATCGGAGATTTTCTCCGTCCAGGGACTGGGTGATGTGTTGTCCTAATCATCATCATTTCATCCCCATCGACACGCAAGTCGCCGAAGTGGCGTCATATCGAAAAACTTGCACCAGGTGAAAGGTCTACCCGACGGGAGGCCCTCGTCACACGCCATTATTATTATTATTTAGCTACTTGGACACCATTTGCAGTCGCGCGTGGTGGCCGTGCGGTCTAAGGCGTCCTGCCGCGGCTCGATCTCATGAATTTCTGTTCTTAAACAACGATGGAATTTTTATGGATGGCAATGCGCCTTGTTACCGGGCCACAATTTCCTCCGGCTGGTTTGAAGAACATTCTGGACAATTCCAGCGACGATATGGCCACCTAGATCGGCCAACTTGAATTCCATCAAACATTTATGGGACTTAATGGAGAGGCCAGATTATCCAAAGGTCCTGCACCGGCAACACTTCCACAATTAAGGACTGCTTTTAGAGGCAGCATGGTTCAATATTTCTGCAGGGGACTTCCAACGATTTGTTGAGTCCATGCCATGTCAAACAAAATCCATCAAAATATTTCAGTGGATTACAAGAATTTTTAAATTGAATATTTTAGTTTTATTTGGTCCCAGAACAACTCACTGAGCACCAATGTAAAGTACTCATTCATAAAATCTAAGCTCCCCACTAAGGAGGTTTTGTAAAAATTCAAACATCCAAGTTTTCTTGTCCTGTAAAACGTGTGTAAATGCTTACTCTTAGGTGGAAGCGAACAATAAGGAACGCAGAGAACTATTCCGTGAACGCTCATCCGCTTGCGTTCGCTTCCATTTGTTCCAGGCAAACTATGCTTAACAAATTGGCCCTTATAACGAATATCGATTGTCTCTTCTTGTTTTTAATACTTTTTTTCCTACCAATATATTTTAAGCTTCCTTAAATTTTTGTTTCGCTCTTATGACAAATGATGGTATAACAATTTTCTGTCTCTACGATCACAATTCAAAAACATTCGGCTCTCTTCAAGACAGATTTATTTGTGGGGTCACCTGATGAATGTGGTGTACGAAATCGTAGTGGAGTTAGCGGAAGCCTTAGTTGCAAGGATCCATGCAACGTGTGAAGACGTTCGCACCTGAGCAGTATCTTTGAGCGAGTGCGTCTGTCTATTCCTTACGTTTCCTCCTTTTGTCTTCATACATATTTGCTTTCCTTTAAATAAAATAAAAGTGCAGAAATTCGAAAACTTTACCATAATTCCTCGAACAGACTGCCGCAAACTCCAGCGGGGTAGATGGCGATAACTGCGGAAGCAGACATTAGCCCCTGTAATTTTCGACGGTGTCGTTATCTTTGTGTCATATCATGTATATCAAAAAACACTGTGATTTTGAAGGTCCCAGGACAAAAATAAACTGCTGATGGTAACCCGTTTCCGAAACTGTGGTAACCCGTTTACGAAACTGTCATCCACCGAGGCAACAGAGCATCATCGCATTCATGGAGACAAGGGCTGCCTTCGCAGTAGAGCCACATCAATCGACCACGATCACTGAATAATAAACTACATAGGTGCATTGCGAGACGTTCTACCAGCAGTCCGTCAGCGTACAAAGTCACGTTTGCTGCCGAAAGCGTGGCCTAGCGGCTTCTGTAGCGTCGTTGGTTGGTGTTTCCGAACAAAGGTTCATATCCTCGGTTTGTTTCACAAGACACTCTCTGCAACCACTCGCCGTTTGTCGGTATCGTTTTGTAACACCCTGCACACTTTTCGGGAAATACGTTCAGTATAGCGTCACATGTTTGCCCCTGTTTCCATTGTAGACGCGTGCCATTACCCAGTCTCTAGTATTTAGACCGGTGGTCCCCAACCTTTCTGAGACCATTACCCATGAGTAAAATCACATATGAACTTCATCCCCCCTCCCCCCCCCCTCATTTACATTAGTGCCTAACTAAGCATTAGAATGGAATTTTCTCTGAAATCTTTCATTTTTAAAATGGGTAACTGCCATTTCATTTTTGTAGGTATATTATTAAACCACGAACTAATGAGGAAATATCACAACTGGTGCTGCTTATTTCTAACAGCCTTGTTCTACAAAATGATGATGCAGTTCTCGGTGCATCGCGGGTGCTACTCACAAATCCTTCACACAAAAGAAAGATAACTAATCATATCGAGGATTGACACTGGTTACAAGAGATTCTTCAGCTGCACCACTCCTCTGCCAAACGGTGCTTGCTTCATCCACACCCCGCGCCCACATTTAAAATCGACCAGGTTACAACGTGTGCACTATTACTTAGGCCTACTGCTTTCATATCACTTGATTGAAAGGTTCTTTGCTTCTGAAATGGTAAAAATTGAAAGAGTTCAGGCTGCTAATGTTTTGTGTCTGACCTCTGCCATTAAAAATGATAATGATAATGATAATAATAATAATAATAATAATAATAATAATGGAAAAGAGAAAAGTGGAGAACAAGTAAGAATACTTTTTATTATTTCAAAAGAAATCGCCATAACTATTAATACCTTTATCCCTCTGTGAGGTAAGACGGTCAACATCTTCAGTGAAAAACGTTTGTGGTTGCCTACGGAACTACGATCGTACAAAGGCCAGCAACTCTTCGTCCGAAGCAAACCGACGGCCACGAATGTCTTTCTTCAGGGTTCCAAAAATACGGAAATCCGATGTGGAGAGATCGGGACTGTATGGAGGAGGACGTGTAATGATTCAAATGGTTCAAATGGCTCTGAGCACTATGGGACTTAACATCTGTGGTCATCAGTCCCCTAGAACTTAGAACTACTTAAACCGAACTAACCTAAGGACATCACACATCCATGCCCGAGTAGGATTCGAAACTGCGGCCGTAGCAGTCGCGCGGTTCCGGACTGAGCGCCTAGAACCGCTAGACCACCGCGACCGGCGACGTGTAACGCCTGGCGAAACTTCTGCCGTGTGGTCCAAACGCCCAGGAATGTTGACGGACGGGGTCATTCTGTTGCACGACAGCGTTCGTCCACATGTTGCAGCAGTTTCGCCGGGAAGCCCTTACACATCCTCCGTACAGTCCCGATCTCTCCCCATGCGATTTCCAAACTTTTGGAGCCGTGAAGAAAGACAATCGTGGCTGTCGATTTGCTTCGGACGAAGGGATACGATCCTTGGTACAATCATGGTTCCGCAGACGACCGCAAACATATTTCCATGGAGGAACTGATCGTCTTGTCTGACAGTGGGATAAATGTATTAACAGTTACGGCGATTACTTTTGAAATAACAAACAGTTTACTTAATTTTTCCCATCTGTCTCGTTTACATTTGACTGCCCCTTATAATACGGTTCCGGCCGTACATCACTTACAGTACGCTGCAAGTTAGTTCGTTTGTTTTTGCTAAATGAATAATGAAGCAATTACTGGTCTATTGCGGGACCTATCTGCAGCTCGGATAAGGCACTTTCGTGCGATTTTTAAGTATGTCTCAATTTTACAGTCAAAGATGCATGCTACAAAGTATGTTTGCAGAGCGTTAACTACGTGAGGAAGATGTTATTGACGTTACTGTTTCACAAATTGTTATCTCCGGCACACAACTTATGTAATCAGTCTAGTCTTACTAGTGGTAACTTAAATGTTCTTTCAAAAATAATTTTGTTTTATGACCGAGACACAACTGGACCCTGTACAATGTAATTTTCTGAGGGGTAGAAACAAATTCTACCCCTCAGAAAATTACATTGTACATCTCAGGGGATAATTACCTCCAAGTTGGGAATCACTGATTTAGATGATAAATCAGGTCGCTCTCAGTACGGCATGATTGGGGAATTTACGAGCGATGTTTCCCAGACTTACGGTGCTAGAAGTCAGCTTGCGTGAAAACAAGCTGAAGCTATCGGAGATATTAACGAAAAATAAGAGCAACTCTGGCAAACGAAAATTTGTATGATTGAACGCAATAAAAGGACACTAGTTGGCGATTTCAATGGAAAACGAGGAAACTTTTGTCTAAATGACATTGTTTTATGACTGCTTCTTTACTTGTTCAAATGTTTTTTATTTTATTTTAAATATGGACAGACAAATGATATGTGACTCTCGAAACACGTAGTCGTGTGGTAACATCGCTTTAATTTGTGCTGCATAAATACAAAACCGACTCAATAACCACCATTTCGAGGCCGTACGGAAGGATAGTATTAAAATCGTGCCAGTATACTCAAGATAGCGATTGCACTTTTGTTTGGTGGAGAGGTGAATGCTATATAGCTTTTCGGGATTCCCAAGATGGCCCTGATACGTTGTTTGAGCAAATGTAAAACTATAATGGCTTTTAATGAGAAACTGCAGTCGACACGAAAACGAAAAGGACTGACGCTCAAGGGAAGCGCCTACAGCCAATAAAGCAGAAGTTACAATGCCGCTAACGTATCGAACTGGAACTTAAATTGTTTGGATATGAATTGGTTCCACCTTTTTCTGTAGCTTGTAAATTACTCTTGCAATTAGTGAGAAGAAATAATTACGGAATACCGAAATACGTCATAAATTGCTATTCAAGACAGGTATCGATAGACAATGCAAAATTGTAAACTTTGGCGGCCGATGGATGAATGTGAAACGCTGCAGCGCAACTTCACCGAGCAGCTGGCAAAAGATAGTAAACAGGGAATATCTCGATAACAAAGCATAAGGTATTTGCGAGTTTTATTCCATGTACTCAATTGGACAAGAACTACTCTTCACAGCACGTACGTGAACAATATATACATCTACATTTATACTCCGTAAGCCACCCAACGCTGTGTGGCGTAGGGCACTTTACGTGCCACTGTCATTACCTTCCTTTCCTGTTCCAGCCGCTTATGGTTCGCCGGAACAACTGCCGGAAAGCCTCCGTGAGCGCTCGAATCTCTCTAATTTTACATTCGTGATCTCCACGGGAGGTATAAGTAGGGGGAAGCAATATATTCGATACCTCATCCAGAAACGCACCGTCTCGAAATCTGGACAGCAAGCTACACCGCGATGCAGAGCGCCTCTCTTGCCAAGTCTGCCACTTGAGTTTGCTAAACATCTCCGTAACGCTATCACGCTTACCAAATGACCCTGTGACGAAACGCACCGCTCTTCTTTGGATCTTCTGTATCTCCTCTGTCAACCCGACCTGGTATGGATCCCACACTGATGAGCAATACTCAAGTATACGTCAAACGAGTGTTCAGTAAGCCACCTCCTTTGTTGATGGACTACATTTTCTAAGAACTCTCCCAATGAATCTCAACCTGGAACCCGCCTTACAAACAATTACTTTCATATGGTCATTCCACTTTTCAAATCGTTCCGTACGCATACTCACAGATATTTTACAGAAGTAACTGCTACCAGTGTTTGTTCCGCTATCATATAATCATACAATAAAGGATCCTTCTTTCTATGTATTCGCAATACATTACATCTGTCTATGTCAGCATTTGAGGGAGGACGTGTAACTTGATTCAAAGAAACGGTTGGACTAATCGGCGAATCGCTCGACGATGTTAACAGGAATGGGCGAACCATGGCCGAACACATCGTCAAGGAGGAAGTGGTCAACCTGAGTGACGACAGAACCTTGAGTGGCGACAGAACTTGAGGAACCAGCAATCGTCAGAGATGCACTCAAAAGTCCCGGATTCATCATTATCATCGATATGACGTGCAACTGGTGCTTCACTGAACACAAGAACCATGAATAGGCGGCTCACAGAAAGTGGGCTGAGCTCACGGCGCCCCTTGCGCCAACAACGGTTAACCTCTGTACACCAACAAGTCTGTTTGCAGTAGTGTCGGGCACATTCGGTTTGAAACCACATTGGCTTGAGAAGAATTGTCTTCAGTGATGAGTCTCACTTGAACTGACAAGGGAGCCCCCAATAACCAGCGAAAACGTGTCTGCAGACGCTGCGGACAGCGTGGGATACTAACCGAACTGTCGCCTGCCACATCGCCTGAGAACAAGAGTGACATTTCATTTATAGCAGGGCTCCTCTGGCTGTCATGCGTGGCACACTTATGGCACAGCATTCGTCGACGATATTCTACGCCCCATTTTGTTGCGCTTCATGGGCTTACATTGAAGCACGTTAATGGCCGCCAGGACAGGGCGAGAGCTTCTACTTGTCTTCGTGCTTACCAAACCCTACCTTCACCACCAAAGCCGCCGAATCTCTCCCCAACTCAGAACGTTTGTGGCATTATCGGCAGGAACCTACAACCAGCTCGGGATTTTGATGATATAACGCGCCAATTGGGCAGAATTTGGCACGCTATCCCTCAGGAGGCCATCCAACAACTCTCATCAATCAATGCTAAGCTGAGTAACTACTTGCACTTCGGCCTCAGTTGGACCAGTGCGTTACTGACTCTCTGAATTTGTGAAACCCTTTCTCTTGATTAGACCATCCAGTTTTTCTGCAATTGTAATCACCTGTTTGTCTGGATGATGTACATCACGTCTATTTCCGTTCCATTCGCATAATTCCTTCGTGCTGCGTCTCTCTCCCTCTTTTTTATGATCTCAGAGTGTATTTTGCATAGTTTGCAAAATCTATTTCTACATGGGATTAATAAACTGATTCTCCCTGGCTCAAAATGGTTCAAATGGCTCTGAGCGCTATGGGACTTAACATCTGACGTCATTATTCCCCTAGGACTTAGAACTACTTAAACCTAACTAACCTAAGGACATCACACACATCCATGCCCGAGGTAGGATTCGACTCTGCGACCGTAGCGGACACGCGGTTCCAGACTGAAGCGCCTAGAACCGCACGGCCACACCAGCCGGCGATTCTCCCTGGGTAAATTATATTGCCGCCTACCAAATCAACAACCTAGCGTCTTACACGTTTGAAACTTACAATTAAAATTCTGCGTCTATGTGCAAACCTCAGATCAACCGCTACAGACTTTCGCTAACAACAATAAATACCTTTACTGAGTAGATACGCTAGAGAATGAGTGTAACACGGTTAAATCTGCAATTGCAGCTAGTTTCAATTTAATACGAAGGTGTAACATGTGCTTATAAAATGTCAGTTCCGTCTTGTCTGAATTCTAAAAGTAGTTGAAATGGCTAAAACAGAATAAATCTCCAGGGTTTCATGGAATTCCTATTGAATACTATATACAGGGTGAACATAAATAAAATCGACAAACTGCAGGAACGGATTCCTGACTGGAAATGGAGTAAAAAATGTTTTATGAACACGTGTCCGGAAGTGCATCGTTGCCACGGTAGATGGCGCTGACGAATGGAAGTTCCTCTGACCACGTGCCGTGTCTGCAGCTCACAGATGACGATTACGCAGACTGATAATGTCAGTTCTGGTACAGGTTGCTTCGTCAGTAAAGAGGGGAGAAGACAGAAACCCCATGATTGTGATGGTCTGTTGAAAAAACCATCGACAAAATCTTTCGCGTAGAGAGAAATCTGCTGCTGATAATCCTTGCGCTCATTGCGGGTGATAGGGATAGTAGCGGTTATCATGCAGGATGCACACAATCGTACTTCGGTTTACACCATGACGGAGGGGCACTTGCCTGGAGCTTGTACTAGGGTACGTCCGAATACCCTGTAAAATCTGGTCCTCCAAATCTAGTGTACACACAGTCCCCCTGCACGTTCGTCTGTCTGAAGGTACAGACCATCATACAAACGCCAAAAAGCGCTTGAAATGTGTGAAGTGGATGATGTCTGTGAGGGTACTTGTTTTGGTATGTCCGTGTTGCCTCTCGACTGTTTGCATCTGCTTTGCAGTACAAAACACTATCTCGGCTTGTTCCTAACATGAATACCCGATCATTCAGCTGCTTGCAATACGCTGCGCCAATCACGCATTCTGCAACAAACAAGGAACACACGGCATGTGGTCAGAGGAACGTTCATTCATCAGCGCCATTCACGGTGGCAACCATGCTTTTCCGGACACATGTTCTTACGACCTTTTTTCCTCCGTTTCCAGTCAGGCATCCGTCCCTGCAGTTTGTCGGTTTCATTAATGTTCAGCCTACATAATTTATCCACTTCCGTAGATGAGAGATCAGCGCAGTTCACTGCCATGCGAAGCCGGCACTGCTGTTCTCACATTTCCACTGCAATTCCAAAAAGACATTCAAGAAGTAGGTAGCACATATCGTGTGCCACACTAACCCCGTCCCTTGTCCTGAACAAAACAACAGATATCTGGGACCTCTTCAGCCCTTTCGAAAGTGCTGGACTGCGGGGGATGTCTTGGAAATACCGGGTGATGAAAAAGTCGGTATAAATTTGAAAACTGAATAAATCACGGAATAATGTAGATAGAGGGGTACAAATTAACACACATGCTTAGAATGACATGGGGTTTTATTAGAACCAAAAAAATACACAAGTTCAAAAAATGTCCGACAGATGGCGCTTCATCTGATCAGAATAGCAATAATTATTCAGCAGTGGCCACACTCCGTCAGGTGGCTTGCGGAGTATGGATGTAGATGTAGAATTAGCATAACAAAGTAAGACAAAGCAAAGGTGATTTTCTTTGCAGGAAATGCTCAATATGTCCACCATCATTCCACAACAACAGCTGTAGTCGAGGAATAATGTTGTGAACAGCACTGTAAAGCATGTCCGGAGTTATGGTGAGGAATTGGCGTCGGATGTTGTCTTTCAGCATCCCTAGAGATGTCGGCCGATCACGATACACTTGCGACTTCAGGTAACCCCAAAGCCAATAATCGCACGGACTGAGGTCTGGGGACCTGGGAGGCCAAGCATGACGAAAGTGGCGGCTGAGCACACGATCACCACCAAACGACGCGCGCAAAAGATCTTTCACGCGTCTAGCAATACTTTTTTTCTAATAAAACGCCATGTCATTCCAAGCCTGTGTGTCAGTTTTTACCTCTCTATCTCCATTATTCCGTGGTTTATTAAGTTTTCAAATTTATACTGACTTTTTGATCACCCGGTATTTCCTCACTCTATCAGACTGACTGACTAATTAATTTAATCTATACCTCTGAGTGGGATAGTTTTTCCTTGCTTCCTATTGATGGATATTAGGACCGACATATTTGGTGGGATTCGATCCTGCAACCACTCTGTTTCCAAATCCTTTTGGCTTTTTCTTTCTTTGCCTCCTATTGCTGAATATTGCCACAATTACATCATTTGGTAGGAAGTCCATTACGTTGGACGTAGCTGACAATTTGAAATTTCTGCTCAACTGCATGTTACATCCTTAAACAATTTTTCAGGAGACAGTGCAGAAGTTTGACTGGAGTGTGCTCACAATATCACTATTGAAAACAATAAATAGATGAATCAGGAATCTGACATCATGACTGGAAGTGCTGTTATATAAAACTGTAGTTATAATCTCAAATTTCGGCGGGAGTTTATGCCATCATGGTTGTGTAATTCCCGACCATCTACAGGACTGCTAAGTGGATTTTTAAAGCACTACACAATTCCCAAGATATTTCTCTCGTCTACACCATGATGACGAAAGATGGGAAAGGGTCGAACACGTGAGAGTATACTAACACACGAATACCACTCCCACCCTTCCGCTGCAAGAGAGCCCACTGCGATATATTGAGAAGCACTAAACATGACACGCTTAAAACACGATCCATTCGTTAGTAGTAGCTGTCATGGCTAGATGTTGGAGGTCGCGAAAACTTCCGTAGGCCGGCGCCGTGCATTGGCCACAACGGCGGCTGCACGCTCATCTCTCAGTAGTCGCACATCTGCCATACCAGATGCTCAGGGGCCGGAGGGTGTATCACCGTAGCACCCCAGTCACCAACCAATAAATTTACGAGAGAGGGAATAAATGTCCAGCACAAACATTCACCTTACTGAATCTTCTCATGCAACACACATATCCGCTTCCGTCGCCGCCCTACCAGCAGACTGTCTAGTTCAGTATACAGTTATCCACAAGTACCACGACGGCCGTCGCCTGGACTTGTCCCCACGGCTGTGGCCAAGAACCAACTTGCTGGCCAGCTGGAACTTTACTTAGTATCTGTCGCTCGCGACAGCCTTAAACCGGAAAAATCCATTCATTTCGGACACTATTTATCTTTTTCACGCACCTGGACGGCCGGCAGCGTCTCGCAGAAAACCAGCCACGTTTATCAGTGTAATTACAATTAAATGTTACGACTGCAGACACAATCTGATGACATGAGCAAAGTATCGGAAATACATGCTCCTGATGGCTCTGGAGGTATCAACTGTCCACACCTATATCCTTCTTAGGAATGGAAATAATTTTCCACATAAACCCCCTTAGGCTAGCGATGTGCTGAAATCGTAATTTTCCAAGGCAAATCCACAGCCCGCTTATAAACATAGTCATTTTCTTTGCACAGGTCGGAACAATGACCATAGTAACTCTATACCACAACACACACTATGTGCACCTGCTGATCACGACGAATTTATCAAGTATAACAGTTCGCCAATAACTGAATGCTAATGGCACCAAACAACATTGATT
Source organism: Schistocerca gregaria (assembly GCF_023897955.1). NCBI lineage: Eukaryota > Metazoa > Arthropoda > Insecta > Orthoptera > Acrididae > Schistocerca > Schistocerca gregaria. Next base: position 416,143,552 of record NC_064922.1, on the reverse strand, counting down.
CAAAAATTCGCAACGACTACGTTACTACCACCCTATATGAAAAGTGGTCTTCGTTCTACAGGTACACACAAGTATTGCTAAAGATATCTGGGTTAAAAACTATACATGCTTTATACACTCCTGGAAATTGAAATAAGAACACCGTGAATTCATTGTCCCAGGAAGGGGAAACTTTATTGACACATTCCTGGGGTCAGATACATCACATGATCACACTGACAGAACCACAGGCACATAGACACAGGCAACAGAGCATGCACAATGTCGGCACTAGTACAGTGTATAGCCACCTTTCGCAGCAATGCAGGCTGCTATTCTCCCATGGAGACGATCGTAGAGATGCTGGATGTAGTCCTGTGGAACGGCTTGCCATGCCATTTCCACCTGGCGCCTCAGTTGGACCAGCGTTCGTGCTGGACGTGCAGACCGCGTGAGACGACGCTTCATCCAGTCCCAAACATGCTCCATGAGGGACAGATCCGGAGATCTTGCTGGCCAGGGTAGTTGACTTACACCTTCTAGAGCACGTTGGGTGGCACGGGATACATGCGGACGTGCATTGTCCTGTTGGAACAGCAAGTTCCCTTGCCGGTCTAGGAATGGTAGAACGTTGGGTTCGATAACGGTTTGGATGTACCGTGCACTATTCAGTGTCCCCTCGACGATCACCAGAGGTGTACGGCCAGTGTAGGAGATCGCTCCCCACGCCATGATGCCGGGTGTTGGCCGTGTGTGCCTCGGTCGTATGCAGTCCTGATTGTGGCGCTCACCTGCACGGCGCCAAACACGCATACGACCATCATTGGCACCAAGGCAGAAGCGACTCTCATCGCTGAAGACGACACGTCTCCGTTCGTCCCTCCATTCACGCCTGTCGCGACACCACTGGAGGCGGGCTGCACGATGTTGGGGCGTGAGCGGAAGACGGGCTAACGGTGTGCGGGACCGTAGCCCAGCTTCATGGAGACGGTTGCGAATGGTCCTCGCCGATACCCCAGGAGCAACAGTGTCCCTAATTTGCTGGGAAGTGGCGGTGCGGTCCCCTACGGCACTGCGTAGGATCCTGCGGTCTTGGCGTGCAACCGTGCGTCGCTGCGGTCCGGTCCCAGGTCGACGGGCACGTGCACCTTCCGCCGACCACTGGCGACAACATCGATGTACTGTGGAGACCTCACGCCCCACGTGTTGAGCAATTCGGCGGTACGTCCACCCGGCCTCCCGCATGCCCACTATACGCCCTCGCTCAAAGTCCGTCAACTGCACATACGGTTCACGTCCACGCTGTCGCGGCATGCTACCAGTGTCAAAGACTGCGATGGAGCTCCGTATGCCACGGCAAACTGGCTGGCACTGACAGCGGCGGTGCACAAATGCTGCGCAGCTAGCGCCATTCGACGGCCAACACCGCGGTTCCTGGTGTGTCCGCTGTGCCGTGCGTGTGATCATTGCTTGTACAGCCCTCTCGCAGTGTCCGGAGCAAGTATGGTGGGTCTGACACACCGGTGTCAATGTGTTCTTTTTTCCATTTCCAGGAGTGTAAATCGAGGTACGGTATTACTTCTGTATGAAGTATTCTTCCACATAAATAACGTGACACTGACTATAGATGGTGATCACTTGGGTGTGTATTAACAGACTGGAAGTGTGTTGCACGTCACCAGCGGTGGATCCAGCCTTGGCCCCTACCCCTGACGTCACAAGTGGTAGATCCACCAACAAGCCCTATCCTGATCCTATGCCAAATCTACCCTGTGACATGAGCCCCCCCCTTCCCCCCGCCCCACCAACATGAAACCGCGCGCGCGCACACGCACACACACACACACACACACACACACACACACACACACACACACACAGATGTCAGAAGTTGTGCAGGCTTTCTGAAAGCGTCGGCGAAGGGGTGAGGTGCTATGTCCTTCCACATCAACAGCTCAATGACTTTTCCCTCCAATTTTTTTGTGGGGGGGGGGGGGAGTGGGGAGGGAGGGGGCAATGTGTGGGGTATCCTCTGGTGGTGGGATTGGGCTTTAGCTCAGTCGATCCCTGCACATCAACGTGAACACACATGTGTGAAAAAATTTTCAACAAGACAACACCTCCAATCTGCAGCACTGTAATTACGTAATTAGAGCATGTATTGATGGACAGGGTAATATTTTCACCTTTCACACCAACGGTTCTGCACGGACCGAGTGATTTTCCTGTCAGTTTTTTCTGCTTGGGGGAAAGGCTGGAGGATTTCCTACAAGGGGAGGGGATAATTAATTGATCACTTTACTTAGTCAATTAATTTGATATCAAAAGTATTACTGTATCAGCGAGAGGGAGGGTTGCGGATTTCCCTGAGGGGTGGGGAAGGAGGAGGGGACGGGGAAGAAATGGGGGTTACTCAGAAAATTAATTATCCCCAGTGGGTCAGAAATAAATTAGCGTAACAATAGGTTAAGGACAGGGTTAGAGGGTCAGAAATCAATCAAGTCTGCTCCTGAACGTATGCAACCCCTACTAACAGAAAGCCCAAGAACCCGCTTTACCTTACTCCTGACACTATCTTCGCCACCTGTGGCATCACTCAGGATGCCAGAAAGTTCGTCACGGTGATCAGCCAGCGTGAGCCTACATTTGCATCGGAATTCTGCTACGCCATCTCATCAGCCCCAGCCAGGAACCACTACGAGACACTCTGACACCACCTCGTGACACAACTCACCCCTTCCCCTCGATTCACATGGGACCGACAACCCTCTCAATTCCTGCACCACCTCCGAAGTCTGACAGAGCCACACATGGTGTGCGACAGTTTTGTTTACAACATCTGGATTGTCCCCTCCCCCCCCCCCCCCCTTCTGGCCCCAATACAGACAGCATTGACATCACACGCCTACCTCTCCTTCACCAATGCCTCCAGCCTCACCAACAGGATGCATGAGATGCTGGCATACCTGACCACAACTGCTTGGCCGTCACCTTGCCAGCCACCCCACCACATATGCTCCTCCGCATTACTCGATGTGCCACTAATGAAGTCACCAACCTTGCACCTACCCGACGACCTGCAGCGCAGCACTCAGCAGCCATGAGTATACGACATGCTCGCCCACCTTTGCGCTGACATGGCAACACTGCAAGTCACCGTGGCTCAACTCGATTCTGACTACTTCAGCCTTTGCAGCCCCATCCGTCAGCGCAACAACCACTACCGTTGCTGCAGCTCTGGCTGCCCTGCCAATGCCGTGCGCGACAGGGTCGGCCTCTGCTGATATCATGTGTGTTTCAGTCCAGATGTCACGCACTGCAGAGAACCCTGCTCATTGCACCTGAATGCCAACAGCTGCCAGGATTAGGTGTGCCTGGATGCCACTTCATCTTCCAGCTCCTGTTCGTCAATGGCACCAGTTCCGCCACGCCATTCCTCACAGACACTGGCTCGGAGTTGTCTACCTTTACATGGCAGCTCATACGGAAGACTGATGCCACCTCAGCAATTCTCCTGCTGGCAGCGAATAATTCGACCACCACTAAGTATGGCCTTCATCATAGTGTCCTAGATTTCGCTATGCAAGGAGACCTATCCTGGACCTTCACTGTCACTGACGTCATTGACCACATTATCAGAGTGGACTTCAACAGTCACTACCACCTACTTCCTGACATTGCCAGTCGGCACCTCATTGACTTCAACACTGAGAGATCAACAAAGTGTACCACTCGTTTCACTGTTCTCTTCGATGTGAAGCTGTCATCATTCAACTGTGCATTATATCAATCCCACCCCTGGACCACCTGTCTTCTGCCAGACATTCTCCCTAGCGCTGCATAAACTGAAGATTGCCATGGTCAAGTTTGACAAGCCGCTTGTTGCTGGTATACTGCATCCTTCAAAAAGCTCATAGGTGTCCGTCCTTTACCTCGTCAAAAAGGATGGCTCCAGGGGTCCATGTGGGGATTACCGGAAGCTAGGCTCCCACACTATCCCTGACTGGTACGTGGTGTAATTCCCATGCAGCTACAACAATGCACTGGCTGAGGCTACAATCTTCAGCAAGATCAGCTGCGCCAAAGCTTTCACCTAGATTCCAGTTGCACCTGAGTACATCCAGGAGGCAGCAATCATCATGGACACTACAAGAGAACCTTAAAGCCTATGGTCTCCGCAGTGCTGCCCAAATGTGCCAGCGGTTCTTGGACGGTGTCACACAAGACATGCCCTGCTGTTTCGCATACCTGGATGACATACTAATTTTTTCCGTGACGCCAGAGGAACAGCATGAGCACCTCTGCAATATTTTTTAGCGTCTCCAGGGCACAGGCATGATCGTCAATGCAACACAATGCATGCTCAGCGCCAGCGAAATGGAATTTGTGGGCCACGCCATCTCCGCCGCCAACTCACGCCCCTTACCCGACAAGGTACAAGGTATACTCGATTTTCCGCCGCTATCTAAGGAACGCCGCAGCCACGCCGAAGCAGCTCACTGCTGCCTTTCACGGCGTCAAAATAAACGGCAACAAGGCAGTGCCGTGGACGGCTACAAGCCAGTGGCATGGACGCCCCTAATGGAAGACAGATTCTTGGCCAACAAGCGCGACTTAGCAAACGCCAAACGGCTCACACACCCCACTTGCTGTTATGATCGACAGCACCCAGATGGCAATCGATGCTGTCCAGCTTAGCACATAGGCGACACTGGTCACCACTCATTTTCTTCTCCAGCAAGCTCTCTTCCTCTCACCGGCGCTGGAGTGCATATACAGAGATCTCCTCGCCATGTCTGAGGCTATCAAATAATTTTGACCTTTGGTGATGGCCTGTCACTTTATGGTTTTCACCGACCACAAACTCACAATGTTTTCCCTTACGAAAGATACTGACCAGTGCTCCCCATGTCAATTCCAGCAGCTGTCGTTCATCTCAGAATTTACAATTGATATAAGTCACATCACCAGAATTGACAACGTTGTCACAGACTGCCTTAGCTGCACCTGTGCCCTCGCTTGTCACTGGACTACGAGGCACTTAACACCACCCAGGAGCACGACCCAGAACTTGTCTGACTCCGCCAAGACGTCGGCTCTGGCCTCCACCTTCAGCATATGCTGACACCCGACTAAGACAGCAGTATGCAGCAGAACCTGATGTGATGTATCTACCAGTTCACCTTCCTACCAGCTTCAAGGCGCATTTGACTTTCAAGGCCACATTTGACCAGTTATTCACCCTGGCACACCCCAGTGTGCGCACGTCCGCCGTTCTGGTAATGCAAAGCTTCATGTGGACAGGTATTCAGATGGACTGCAGGGCCTGGCACAACACTTGCCTCGCCTGTCAGCATACCAAGGTCAATTGCCACCTATGCGCTCCATCATTGCTTTCCCAAACATCGGGCACTAATTTGCCCATGTTCATGTGGACATCGGCAGCCCCCTACCTTCATTTGATGGCTGCTGCTACCTTCTCACCACGGTGGACAGGTACACCTGCTGGACTGGGGCAATGCCAATACCTAATGTTAGTGCCACCACAGTGGCAGCTGCCTTCATCTCCATGTGGATTGGCTGTTTTGACTGCCCACCCCATATCACTACGGGCTGCAGGCGCCAGTTCACATCGGCCCTTTGTCGTGCACTGACAGGCCTGCGCAGGACTGACCTGCACCTGACATAGAGCTATCATCTAGCCACCAATGTTATGGCAGAATGGCTCGATCGTACCTTGAAGGCCTCCCCTTGCCTGCCACAACAACAGGTGAACCACTGCCCTGCTGCTGGTGCTTCTGTCTCTGCATCACTCACAATGCTAACCTTGTGACGTCACCCATCGATCTTGTTTATGTCCAGCCACTTGCTGCCCTGGGGAACTTACTGGAGCCCGCTCACCTGCCCCTAACGAACGACATAACACTGCGAATATGTAAAACTGAACTGACAACAGCATCTAAAATTACATCAAACACAACAAGGAAGTGTTACATTGTATAAACCGTGACATTCTGTCACGCCATAAAATATGTAACAAGACGCAATATTTTTCAATCCAAATCTCAAGGGATGCACTAGAAATAATAAAGAGTGACAATCTCAACGTGGCACATAGGTGCTGCAGCAGCCCACTATTTTTAAAAAATGGAAACAGATCATTTGCTATTTCGTATAGATGATGTAATAAAATTATATATACTTCGTGAATGTGACAAAAAATGATACGCACTCCAAAATTCCACATTCTGAGCTCAATTATGTGCTCAACAGGGGGAAGTGTATACGTTTATCTGTCAAGCGTGTCATTTATAATTGAGCGTGACTCACGGCCGAGTGCAATTCTTTTAAATGGTCGCCACTTCGGCTGACGTGTTCATACCCTACCTCAGGGGAAAGGAGACTTACAGTTTCACGTGCCCTCTGAACCACGTGTAGTTCCCACATCGCTGAGATATGAAGGTCGGGATTCGATCCGGCGACCTCTTACTTTCCAGACACACGCTTTCCACATCTGTATCCACGTGATTACTCTGCAATTCACATTATGTGCATGGCAGAGGGTTCATCGAATCACCTTTACGCTACTTCTCTGTCGTTCCATTCTCGAAAGCGGGCGGGAAAATCGAACACTTAATTCTTGATTTCTCTTATTTCTCTTTTTATGATGATCATTTCTCCCTACGTAGGTGGGTGCCAGCAAAATATGGCGACGACGTCTGTGGCTGAAATTTCATGACAAGCTCCTGCCGCATCGAAAAACGCTTTTGTTTAATTTACTGCCACCCCAATTCGTGTGTCATGTCCGTGGCACTCTCTCCCTATTTTCGTCATAATACACACCGTGCTGCCCTTCTTTGAACTTGTTCGATGTCCTCTTCCAATCTTGTCTGATGCGGATCCCACACCGCACAGCAATACTCCAGAAGAGGTCGGATAAGCTTAGTGTACGCAGTCTCCTAGTAGAATTGTCACATTTTCTAAGTGTACTGCGAATAAATCGCAGTCATTTGACGTATTTCTTTTAGGACTCATGTTGATGACTTCACACTTTTTATTATTTAGAGCCAATTGCTACTTTTTACACCATACAGATATCTTGTCCAGAACATTTTGCAATTCATTTTGATCGTCTGATCACTTTAGAAAACGTTAAATGGCAGCGTCATCTGCATACAATTTAAGAGAACTGCGCAAGATTGCCTCCCAAATCGTTTTGTAAATCAGGAATAGCAGAAGGCCTATAACACTTGCCACTGCACTGAGTGCCAATTGAGTCAAAAACACACATTTAGCACTTACCTACCATGTCCGACTACCGTTTTTTTTGGGTACAGGTGTATAAGGCGTCCAATGATTTCATCCTGTTGCGTAGATAAAACAGCAGCTCTTCCTCTACAAAAAGCAGAGAGAAATCAGAGCTCGCACAGGAAGATTTAAGTGTTTGTTTTTCCCGCGCACTGTTAGAGAGTGGGGCGGTGGAGAAATAGTGTGAAAGTAGTTCGATGAACTTTCTGCCAGGCACTTAAGTGAGAACTGCAGAGCAGTCATGTAGATGTAGATGTATGTGAACTGCCCGAAAACACTAGTAGCAGGCATAGGACTGTCATAGAATACACATGGAAGACACCAACACACCAGACATGCGGTGAAAAGCCGATACTTTTCTCTATCAAGTGGTATATCTAAAATCATAGCTTCTTGAGATCAGTGAAGGATACAAACAACTTGTATATTTTAGCCATTCCATTCTAGTTGACAAATCATCCGCCGTTATTATTTCCACTTACGCAATGTTTTGCATTCCAGGCTCGCGCCGACTAGCGTCGCATATGTGTCATGTCATGTCACACATCTTCCTCGTGGCGAAGTAGTCCATAAACAAATCAAGAAACACGCTGCGGCGAAGCCACAACAGCTTGTAACACTTGCGAAGTCACGGGTACCGATGTCAAAGAAAAGAGCAGTTTTACTGACTGGAATGGAAATTAACAACCAGACGGCAGTGCATTATTTAAAACTATTTTCAGTTCAAGACGCATGCGAGTGAGCAGTGCCGTACCGTTGGGACCCTGCACTCCTGGCACAACTACCTAAGCTGTCCCCTCCCTTACACCTACCCCTGTAGAATATCTTTCATTTTTTTAAACTCAGATTTGACAAATTTTATGATTATGTAATTAGGCTTAACAGAAAAAAGCACAGCGAAACCGGATGTCGGATAACATTTCATACAAGAACTACGTGGTTTACGCTTAGCACAGTGATTAGCAAAGAAACTTAATACTTTCGAGGCTTTTAACGAGTTCCATTCACGCTACAATAACAACAGAAGACCAACAAATAACTGGTGTCCAAAATTAAAGCAACAAACCACTATTTCTCAGTCCTGAGTCTAATTCACGATACAATCGAACAAATTTTAAACATATGACCGTATGATCGTGTCCTGCACGGGAGATGGCATTCTGCTCAACGGACAACCACGCCATCGATGACGTCAGGGCACCTATAAAAGCGGATGGTTTTTGCCGGGTTGTCTCACATCCACAGTCGCTGTGTACACACTCCCAGACGGACAGACGGTGCAGCATGGCACAGAGAAGACGTCTACCAGGCTTTCTGCGGTGGACGGCCATGGGAAGAATGGAAGCAAGACAGTAGCAGACTGATGTGGCCCGATGGCTTAATGTGAATCGTTCTGTTATTTCCCGGACGTGGTAACAGTTTATATAGATCAAATCTGTATCCCTAAGACCAGATTGGGCCTCACCACGTGTAACATCAGAAATAGAGAACCGTTACTTGGCTGTAAGAGCGCGGCGGTACCGCTTTATAACTGCACGGCAACTGGCATCCGACCTCGCCGCATTTACTCGACGTGCTGTAGCGATGAAAACGGTGTACAGAATTCTTCGACACAGTGGCCTTTACAACCAGAGATCAGCTTTATGTATGCCTCTGACGCGTCTTCACATAAGAAAACATCTGGAGTGGAGCCGTCAACATGCCATCTGGACGGTCGAACGGTGGCCAATGTTATTTTCACGAATGAGTACCGATTTGGTCTGGACAGTGATCCTCGACGGATGCACACATCTGGAGGGAACGTGGAACACGATTTCAGTACCCAACCATTGTGGAGAGAGACGCATAACGAGGACACATTCTGCTGCAATAGCTATATTGTAAGATGAGTTTGTGCAAATTATAGTGTATTTTATCAAAGGAAGCACAATTAAATCTGTCAAAATGAGGAATTTGGCCGTTGCTCATAAAAAGTGATGCTTCTTCGAATGAGAAAAGGTTAACAATTCACACAAAAATAAATTGTCAATTCTGTTGGAATTTGGAGTGAATCCTAGTAACTCACTGTATTTTTAACACTGAACGACTAGAATGGAAACTTATCAAAGGATTTTTATTCCTTCTCTTCATCTGAGCAGTATCAAAATAATGACGACCGTTGCCTTCAGGCGAAATGGCAGGCACATGCCATATGCTGGTTATTAACCAACGGCTTGCCAAGCTGACTATGTGTCATTCGCTGTTATTGAGAAAAACAATTGATCTGTCGCACAATACGAGTCAGGACTGTTTTTTTGTTGTTGTTGTTGGTAACGCTTCATCCTGTATGGTCACTGTGATGATAGTTTCAGGAAACCAATGACAGCGAGAAGTTACGCTTTGCTTTTAACGCTAAACTGAAATTTTGTTTCGGAAGATGGCTATGCAAACGAACATATTATGAAATTTTTCTACGATGAGATGCTCACGATGGTTAGAGTTTAACGCAGTGAACAATGCGATTGTTATTTTAATTCTGCCGCAGTTGTTGTTTGTCGTTTACTCGGATACATTTCAGATCACGAGGTTACGATTGTGTTAGGACATGATTTTAAATTCAGGTCTACAAACCCGTCGGCTGTCGCAGATCAGCCATTTGTCTCTTAAAATCAGCTGTCGACAAAGCATCCCTCATTTCCATCATACCTCGCGGCTGTCTCTTTCAACACTGCTGCACGTTAAACATCAACAGCATTTGTGAAGTGACGCGCCTTGTTAGTGTGTCGCCTGTAACATCAGCGGATATGGAAACACTATAGCTGCAAGTGACAAACGTTAGCTATCAAGTAATTCTAATGAGATTATACCAGTGAGTATCTGCAGCTAAGGCATGGTGCCTACAAAAGGCAATAAGAGTTGTGGACTTGGCTTTGACACCTCCTAAAGGAATGTGGCAGCTGTGACTGGACTGGCTGGCGCGTGATGAGACGTTACAGGTAGCGGAAGTTGGTGGCGCACAGCATCGTCAGCGCAATGCGACCGCGAGCTGACGGCACCAGGAATGTGGGCGGGCACCACGTGTGGCAACAGTGAGCCGCGAAACTAGCTGGGTTATCTTCCAGATTTCTACACCGTTGTTAAACAATCTCGAAAGTTCACTGGCGAATTGAGTCATGCTCAAATCTGTGGCGCGAAACTAGTTCGCTCGCATTCCACGACATTAGATCGATCACTGAAGGTATAAATTTCTTACTGTACGAATGATTCCAATTATTCACTTATACTGGAGGTGGCACCATTAACAGCTACTCTGACAGGGGTGAAACTACACTACAAAGTACGCGTAAATGTTCCCTAAATAGCGGTTCGCAAACGAGTCGTTTGCGAGGTAACAGCGGATATGCGCTCATGAGTTGCCACAGTCCAATAAGAAATTTTGTCCTAGTTAGTACAAACGTATTAGAACACTTTTCGATTAAGTATCCACCTAATTTAACGTGAGCCTACATTCTGTTCGCGAGACGAGACATTGGCAACGTTCCGCACTGGATGTATGGTTAAGGTGTAAATTTGTGGCTTTACAGTCATCATACTCAGCTACAAGGAGCTCTTCTCAGAGCAGCTGAGAAGACAGCAGTGGGAAGACGACGTAATGTGCTGTGAAGTGCCGGTGACAGATGTTTACTTAGCACGGGTATCATGAGAAAGACCACCTAAATTGTGACACGTCTTCGCGATTGGCTCTTGTCTTCGGAAACAGCGCGCCAAGTGATAAACTTCTGTTATTAGTATTAGAAAAACTAGACTGGGAATTTACTTGCCTTTCATATAAAAGAATATCTCAATAGCAGGCTATCGTCCCATTACTTCAAAGGTGTTAATTACTAGTACTCTAATAAAAAAAAATGCATAAACGAAAAGGCAGACGAAGAAGTACTTCGGAGATTTTCGGATCGCGCCGAACTTGGATGATTAAAAAAAAAAAAAAAGGGGGGGGGACTTAACATCTGAGGTCATCAGTCCCCAAAGACTTCGAACTACTTAAACCTAACTAACCTAAGGACATCACACACATCCATGCCCGAGGCAGGATTCGAACCTGCGACCGTAGCAGCAGTGCAGTTCCGCACTGAAGCGCCAAGAGCCGCTCGGCCACAACGGCCGGCTAACTTGGATGGTTGGCGAGATGGTTTGGCCGTAATATCAGAGCTCTATCGGCAGTCTCGGAGGACAGATATGTTTTCTGCCGCGATTGATATTGCTTAAGAAATTGATTAATAACCTTTGTTTGTTTTGGGCATGGAACTTAGAACTAGTTTGATAATAATTGTGCAAACACGCAGTTCAAAATTTGATTATGAAGAACGTGTGAAGAATGGACATTACCTGTGATTCATATCTATGCAGTTTCTCGAACTCAGCTAATAAAAAAAGTGAGTAGTATCCCGTTTAAACAAATCAATTTAAAATTAAATTATTTATACGATACCAGTTCCCCGCTTATTTGAGCGCAGAGAACAACACTTACAGAGGACTGCAGGTTGGTGAACATTATTTAGAACTTATGCAATCCTCTCAGGGCAGTGGAAGCAGCGAGGCACCTCGCTTGTACTGCCATCTCAGTACAAATGAGATGAGTGACATATCTTCTGTGGTAACGCTGAGGAGTTATGAAGGGAGGAAATTTTCGATGAAAGGGATTTATCGTACACACGAAAATCCCTCTCGCTACCTCTCTCTATCACATGGCACAGGGGGTACTAGGTGATCGTCTCAATGAGCCACCTATTCTTCCAAGAAAAGGTTATATATGAGAGTATCTCCGGTTACTGTGGTGGGATCTGCTTGGGGATGTAGCCCGTGCGCAACGCTGGGCAATGTGGTACATACTGCAGTTGGATGAAAATATGGAAATACCAAAAATACAACACATTAGTAGGCCTAATACGGCGGAGAAAACTCGTTGCCATTCAAGACAGCTTCCCGTCGTTTCGGAATGGATAATGAGTGGTCCGCGTGGTTTTCAAGGGAATCTTACACCATTCTTCCAGCAAAACAGTGGCGAATCTGTACCACAGGGTGGACGTGATCCGCCAAAACGGTCACATAATCCTTATCAGTATCAAGTCCTTGTAGAGCAGCAACGAGCCCATGGAATACCACGATATGGCTGTTCAAATCATTACCGACCCCTTTCGATGTTCCACTCTTGGGGCGTGAGCACCGCCAGAAGTTACACTACTGGCCATTCAAATTGCTACACCACGAACATGACGTGCTACAGACGCGAAATTTAACCGACAGCAAGAAGATGCTGTGATATGCAAATGATTAGCTTTTCAGAGCATTCACACAAGGTTGGCACCGGTGGCGACACCTACAACGTGCTGACATGAGGAAAGTTTCCAACCGATTTCACAAACAGTAGTTGACCGGCGTTGCCTGGTGAAACGTTGTTGTGATACCTCGTGCAAGGAGGAGAAATGCGTACCATCACGATTCCGATCATGACATGGCCGTACCAGCGGAGACGGGCTTCCTTCACTTTGTCGGTGATCTGCGCGACGCCAAACCTTTTCCGGACGTCTGTATTTTTTACGAGATCACATCGTGTCAGCCCCATGGACCATCGAAGCATCTTTATCTCCATGGTGTGTAACATTTGCTCCAGTTGTTTCGTCATAGAGCGACACTCAGTCCCATACACTGCTGCTTGCTGTACCATGGTCTCATATATACCTTTGGTTTTCCCAGCGTACAGAAATCTTGAAAATTTCTCGGTATTCAGACGAGTAGCGTAGTAAAAAGGCGCGATATTTCGACAAGCCGAATTCTTCCCATCTTCAGGCGTTCTTGGAGTCATCTGATATTCCGGACGTAATAGGGCCAAAAATTTACGACCCGTAGTAGATCTTGGCATGAATTCAGTTATCATTTATTGATACTGAACAGTGCAGTACTGAATTGATGCAACACCCCCCCCCCCCCCCCTCCCCCGAGTGCAAAATGACATGAGTTTGAACTCATACACATCAAACAGATAGAAGATGGTAGTGTTTATGGACAAAAAGCACTGCAAAAGATGGATAGCAGATAATTGCTGCCTAATTTGGTATTGGAACTCCAACGGTTTCGGAGTGGAAGAACATCATTCCAGGATTCTCAGACGCTGGCCGGAGTGGCCGAGCGGTTGTAGGCGCTTCAGTCTGGAACCGTGCGACCGCTACGGTCGCAGGTTCGAATCCTGCCTCGGGAATGGATGTGTGTGATGTCCTTAGGTTAGTTACGTTTAAGTAGTTCTAAGTTCTAAGGGACTAATGACCTCAGAAGTTAAGTCCCATAGTGCTCAGAGCCATTCTTTCATTTTCAGACATAGATGTCAATAGCGCAAATGGTTTACTGCGAAATGACAATGGCTACGGTAGAATTTATAATGATGAAATGAACGTCTTTCTTCGTCTGCAGACAATGACGATTGTGATGATGGATTCTCTAATGAAGCTGACGCTCCGTCTGAATACATTATGACACATACAGCGGCAACAATGCAGCTGAACAAAATATTGTTTTCTTTGGAGCGCTATGCGAAACTACTTAGACCGAACTATATTGCTGGTGGGATGCCCACATGATCATGCTGCACATAAACGACAAAAGAATCTGGCTCAAAAGAAACGCGCTGATTATTTCAGATTAAAAATCTCACTTTTTCCAATATCTGGACAACATTTATCTGAAAATAAATATAACAAATGTGTTGATAGCATTTGAGCTATGTCATCCTATTGTTTTCTGCTTCTGTGGCATTCCGATTATGTAGTGGACCTAGATCCCGCAGAGTCCGGACAAATGATGTACCACTGCATACTTTTAACTCCGCGCGCACTGTAACAGCTCTCTTTTAGATATTCCTGACGGAGACTTCTCTGCTGCACACGGGTTAAGAAAAACACTCTCTCAGTGAGACAGGTGACATGTGAACGGAAGCAAAAAAGTCTATAAACGAAAATTCCCAAATGATTGAACATACACTGACGGGAAAAAAAAACGCCACATCAAGAAGGAGTTGTGCGACATAAACGGAAGTTGGTATGCGTGTTTCTACATTTGGAAGACGTTGTCTATTCAGATTTCGAACAGGTCGCATGAGAGTGGCGCTAATAGCCTCACTATGATTACGCAAATCATTTTTGTATTAAATACACATTGTAACGGTTGTGAGCATAAGTTACTTTGAGATTTGACGTGGTGCGATGACGTTAGTCCAGAATATCTTCAAGGCGACACAAACGCCATTAGCAACAACACCCCGAGTTTGAACGTGGTCATGTAGTGCTACGAGAAGCTGGATGTTCCTACTTCGATACTGCAGAAAGACTTGGCAGGAATGTAGGCCACTGTACATGATCGCTGGCAGCGGTGTTCACGAGAATGTACGGTCGCATGAACACCAGGTCCGATGGTCACGTGGAACTACTGTGAGGGGAGACCATCGTGTTCGGCGTGTGGCTCTGGAGCATCGTGCCGCATCTGCAGCAGCAACCTGAGCACCAGTTGGCACCACAGGGACACAACGAACAGTTGGTTACTTAAAGGACAGCTCCGAGCCAGAAGCCCTGTAGCGTGCATTCCACTGATCGCAAACCACCGCCATTTGCGACTTCAGTCGTGTCAAGCGAGAACTCTTAAGAGGGCAGGGTGGGTATTTGCTGTGTTTTCTAATGAAAGCTTGTTCTGCTTCGGTGCCAGTGATAGCTGTGTGTTGGTTAGGAGGATGTCAGTTGAGGGCCTACAGCCAATCTGTGTACATGCTAGACACACACTGGACCTACGCCTGGAGTTATGGTCTGGAGTGCGATTTCGTATGACAGCCGGAGCACTCTTTTGGTTATCCAATGCACCCTGCCTGCAAAACAATATATAAATCAGGCGATTCGATCTGTCGTGCTGGGATTCATGAACAGCATTCTTGGGGGTGTTTTCCAACACGATAACGCTCGCCCACATGGTGCTGTTGTAATCCAACGTGCTCTGCAGAGTGTCGACATGTTGTCATGAACTGCTCGATCACCAGATCTCTCTCCAATCGAGATCATATGAGACATCCTGAATGAGATTTTCATTCTGCAGCGGAATGTGCGCTGATACGAAACTTCCTGGCACATTAAAACTGTGTGCCGGGCCGAGACTCGAGCTCGGGACCTTTGCCCTTTCGCGAGCAAGTGCTCTACCATCTGAGCTTGCCAAGCACGACTCACGCCCCGTCCTCATAGCTTTACTTCCGCTGGTACCTCGTCTCCTACTTTCCAAACTTCACAGAAGCTCTCCTGCGAACCTTGCAGAACTAGCACTCTTGGAAGAAAGGATATTGCGGAGACTTGGTTTGGCCACAGCCTGGGGGATGTTCCCAGAATGAGATTTACACTTTGCAGCGGAGTATGTTATGAAACTTCCTGACAGATTAAAACTGTGTGCCGGACCGAGACTCGAACTTGGGACCTTTGTCTTTCGCGGGCAAGTGCTCTACCATCTGCGCTACCCAAGCACAACTCACGAATCGTCCTCGCAGGTCCCGAGTTCGATTCTCGGTCCGGCACGCAGTTTTAAACTGCCAGGAAATCGCATATCAGCGCACACTCCGCTGCAGAGTGAAAATCTCATTCTGGAAACGTACCCCAGGCTGTGGCTAAGCCATGTCTCCGCAATACCCTTTCTTCCAGGAGTGCTAGTTCTGCAAGGTTCGCAGGAGAGCTTCTGTGAAGTTTGGAAAATAGGGGACAAGGTACTGGCGGAAGTAAAGGTGTGAGGACGGGGCGTGAGATTTGCTTGGGTAACTCAAATGGTAGCACTTGCCCGCGAAAGGCAAAGGTCCCGAATTCAAGTCTCGGTCCGGCACACAGTTTTAATCTGCCAGGAAGTTTCATATGAGACATCATCAGACGGCAACCCCAGCATCATCCACAAAGCGGATTAACCGTCCCTTTAGTGACCGAGCAAGTGCAACGGGCATGGAACTACATCCCACAGACTGACATCCGGCAACTGTACAACACAATGCATGAAATGGCAAATTCCAGATAGCATCTCAGAGACTATTGTCCTTTGGTGAAGAAGGTATTTTCAACCACCACAACAGTCATTTTCGGTCAGAACACAACGCGCATGTCACCTGTGACCGTGGCTTTCAGTCACGATTTGGTGTAAACCTTAATGGCAGTGGAAAATTGCACATAGAGAAAAATCCAGACAGAAGCCTTTGAAGTGAGATATTACAAGAGACTATTGAAGATCAGAGGGACTGATCACGTAGGACATACGTCATGCATGGAGCGAACAAGAAAATATGCCTAGTAAGCAAAACATCGATTCGAAGAGACAGAACGGTTGGGTACATATTATGACCCGCGTCTTTGCTGAAAGCTTAAGCTGAATGGACGGTGGGAGGAAAAAATTGCAGGAACGGATTCCTTGATAGTCGACACAACGGCTATGCTGCAACGGAGAGGGTAGCGGTGGCAGGTGTTGAGAACTGTATCAAACCTGCCTCACTGTTAATGACCAAAAACGAACAATTTTTAGCTGTGTATTTTGTCGGCTCGCAGGTGTCCTGCGAATGAATTTTGCAAGCGCTGGTGTCGGGAGATTCCGTCTGACGGCATGAAAGCCAAGCCTTTACGTTACGAGGTTATTCTCAGTCAGCTCTGGCCACGTTTTCATGGGTGCCATTGACTGACAACTGGGCACTCCGCTGCGCACAGTAGGCGATTCGGCTGCACGAGTTGCCCTTTCTTTCGGGACACGTGGCTCAAATGCAGCAGGCGTCTGCCCTAAGATTTCTCGGGAACCATCGCAGTCGTCCTTTGGAAGTCGAGTCGGCGTCTGGGTCGCGCAGCAATCGCGCATTTGAGCGTATGGCCTGCCTATATGTTGGCCACTTTTCGCCAAACGCGAACGAAGCGACGGACGGCGATAAACAAAAATTACAGAGATAAAATCGGAACGTTTCTCACGTACGTGAAGCGAAAGACAATCGCCCAACTACTCGTACGGCACAATATCAAGGACAACTTAAATCTTGTTTCTTCTCCCAAACTAGGCAGGATGAAATTCCAATTGCGTTGCGATGCAACCACTCTCTGTGAGTAGCTGAACAATTTTCAGTGCCTCTATCATATTTTGCATAGAGATTAGGCATGAGAAGGCGCAAAATGCTTGAAGGGGTCAAAACTGCTGCCTTTATTTCCACAATTATTTTACCAGTGATTAACTGACGCAAGACCTTAAGTAAATGTCTTTACACAATCGTAGATATTGTTGCTCTTGTTTTCAATCTGAAGACTGGTTTGATGCAGCTCTCCACACAATTCTACCCTACACAAGAGTGTCCTGCAGTTCATACTATCAGAAGCACTGTCTAAATTTACGAATGCTATAAACGTAGATTTGCTTTTCTCAATATGTCTTCGGAGGTAAGTCGTAGGGTCAGTATTGCTCGCGTGCTGCTATGTTTTAGCAGAAGCAAACTGACCCTCCCAGTGATTCGCTTCTATCGGTTTGCCATTCCTCTGTAAATGATTCGTGTCAAGTATTTTGCAGCTATGACAATTAAACAGATAGTTCAGTTATTTTTACACTTGCCACCATTTATCTTTCTTACAACTGGAATTAATTACATTCTTCTTGAATTCTGAGGGTATTTCTTTCGTCTGTCTCAAATATTTTGCTGACACCAGGTGGAACGGTTTTGTCATGGCTCGCTCTCCCAACGATCGCAATACTTACAAGTGAACGTCATCTTGCTCCGATTTAGGTCTTTTAATGCTTTGTCAAATTCTTCTCACCCTGTATACAGGGTGAAGAAAAAAACGTCGCACTTGGTGGCCGGCATGCGATTCAACATCCCAATTCATGACGAAAGTGTATGTAGCAGAACCTAGTCTCGCCAACAGGTTTAACAGAAATGCGATTTTTAAAAAAAAGAGGCTCTGGCAACTCTGCGTGCAGCGCGGCCAAGAACAGGGAACATGAACTCTGCGCTGTGCCGGGAGTGTCCCATTTGCTCAGTGAGATGAGTCAATGCCGTGGGGAACGTGTATGCAGACTCGCCGATGTTCGAGTAGCGTTCGCGTCAGACATTATTTTGTAAGTTAAAGCATTTAACTGTATCCAATTTACACCTTCACGATGTGGTATCTTGTGTATTTCTTCATGTTATTGTCAGCTTTATTTAAACATTAAGACATAACATGAACTTCTTACAGCGTAAACGACCTCTTTGTTTTGCCCTTGGCATAAATAAAGCCATCAGATAATAATAGCCGACCGCGGTGGACGAGCTGTTGTAGTCGCTTCAGTGCGGAACCGCGCGACTGCTACGGTCGCAGGTTCGAATCCTGCCTCGGGCATGGATGTGTGTGATGTCCTTAGGTTTGTTAGGTTTAAGTAGTTCTAAGTTCTAGGGGACTGATGACCTCAGATGTCCCATAGTGCTCAGAGCCATTTGAGCCAGAAAATAATAGTAACATCGTCTGCATCCAATAAGGTACAAGAAACACATTAGGTACGCTACACTAGAGTGGACATTATGTTACGCACAATAATTCCATTCTATACGTTTGACGTCCTGGCTTATCTTGACAGAGAGCCAATACGGACGTAAGAGCAAGGTTCACTTTAGAGGAGATGTTCAAAGCGATCACCCTGCATTTGCAAAAACTTCGCCAATCGCTGGATCACACTTTGCTGGACCCCAGCAACACATCTGCATCCGCCACTGTCGAAGCGGCATTCACGCGTCCTATTAAGTCGTGAACGTCCGTGAGTGGTGTGCTATAAACATGTTCTCTTAAGTACCCCCCTCTCCCCCCCCCCCCCTAAAAAGAAATATAGTAGATTAAGGTCCAGGGAACGAGGAGGCCAGGCCAATGGACTTACACGACCAAAGAATTTCCCTCGAAACGCTTCATGTAAATAGTTACGCACATTCATTCCAGAGTGTGACGGTGCATCACCATGCTAAAACCATAGCTGTCGTCGAACACCAAGTGGAAAGTTCTCTAATGCGACAGGCAAAGTATTGCACAGACGCCCACGATACTGGGGTGCATTCAACTTGTCCAGCAATAGGTAAGGGCCCAAAAGCACTCCTCCCACGATTGCAGCCCAAAGGTTTATACCAAAGCATGCCTGAAAGCCACGTTCACAGGTGACATGTGGGTTGTGTTCTGACCGATAGTGGCTGTTGTGAAGGTTGAAAATACCTTCTTCACGAGTGAAGCTAGATTCATCAGTCCATATCACTTTATTTGATCGTTATCTTCCATTTGGTGCAAAAGAGCCCATTCACGAAACTGTACTCGGTTTTCTGGTCGCAGCTGTTGAGTTAACATGTAATGATATGGGTGTAGTTCTTCATTGTGCAACACTTCAACAACCAGTCTTTGAGAAAAACCAAACTGCATTGCAAGATCACGAGTACTTCGGTGAGTCCTTCGACGGATTCTATACATTACTTGTGGACGAAGATTACCGGTTTCCCGAAGGCGTTGCCCCAGGGGGCGAAAAATATTCTTAGCAGGACGGAGGCTTTGACGGTATCATGCGCCATACACACGTGTAGCAGCAATACCTAGGACCAAAAGCATACCGACGAATTCACCGTTTGTTTACTTCATCGGGAAGCCACTCTACATGATCTTCACAGGACCATTTGTGGTTTTGCACTGCGTGGTTAGTAGACACATGGACGCAGTTTAATGGATCCCACTGTCACGTGACAGGCTACTGTCGTGTGTCAAAATTATGTCCTGCTTACGAGAACCATAGTTCTATCGTGTTGGATGTGGTCTGATGTTCCAGTAGTATACTTAGTGATCTACGACTGCCGGGCAGTAACGGTGTGATACACGTTCCTCTGGTGTATTCTGATGCGCCGCATGATGCGACAGTGCTGCCAGCTCCAAGTTTTCATAATGTGTTTTCAAATGATAGATAAACTTTAGTCTAGAATCCGTACCAAGAATCGCACACCAACCTCCAAGAGCGGCATTTCTTCTTCTGCCTTTATATGACGTACAGCTTTCAGCTTTCCCTTTTAAATACTGGGATCCATGTGCTATGGAGGTTTAGATAATGTCCCTCAGTTAGTTAGTTTCATGTTCCTGCATCATTTGCAAGGAAAATCGTAAAATGTGGACCGAATAATGGACCGATAAATTTTACATTCATATAGAAAATTAATTTGTAAATACATGTAGAATATTTGTAAGTTTTGTGGTTAATAATGCTGTTATATATTCCTATCCAGCACCTTTTGCGCATTACAATAATGCAACTACTTCTACAGAACAAAATGAGTTGTCAAGGAGAAATTTTCTTTCGGTTTGTTTCCTAATTTTACTTTGCTGACTGTCAGACATTGTATATGATTGCGTAAGTTATCACTTATTAAAAATTTTAGTTGCGGCATTGTGGACCCATTTTTCTCAAAGACAACCTTAATGTGAAGTAATGAATGTCAGTTTTCCTTCTGGTATTGTAATTATGTACATCAATGTTCCTATTTAATTGCAGTGGATTGTTGACAACAAACTTCGTGAGAGAATAAATATACTGCAAAGCAGGAGTCAAAATGCCTAATGACTGTCGTGGGTGAGCACTATATTTTTAATGCACGTTTTTGAGCAAAGAATTTGTTTTTTTATAGATGTGTTACACCAAAATGTTACTCCACAAGACATTATTGAATGAAAATATGCAAAATATGTCAGCTTAATGATTTGGTTCTCCCAAGATTTGCAATGATTCTAAGTGCACATGTCGCTGAAGTAAGTTGTTTTGGAAGTTTCAAAATGTGCTTTTTCCAGTTTAAATTTCACCATTAATAACACCTAAGAATATTGACATTTGTCATCTGGGTTATCCTTGGATTTCTAGTAAGTCTTGTCTTGTTGCCTATTTGATCCTCTTCTGCCTTCGATATTCTGTCCCTCAAAGCTTTATCCATCTTCTGTTGTATTCCTTTCCCCTGTTGCAGTCAATGTTAACTATTGCTACCTTTGAAAAACGGCTAACTTCTGATGTATCCAGTTCGCATCTCCTTAATTTCCTCTCCAATTTCTTTAGTTTTAATCAGTACTTTACGTAAAAAAAATACAGCTTTCAAAACGCATTTGTTTAACTTTTACAATGGCAGTCAGTATAAAAAAATATGAGGCATGAATATATTGCAATAAATCTGTTAACCTGCTAAGATTTAAAGGTTTGAAAGCAAAATAAAAATATATTAAGCATCATAGTTGAATAAGTGTTACTTTACTGTCTGTTTCTCAACTCTGAGGAGTATTAATCGGCGTCTTTTCTGTTATAAAATATGAATTCCTAAACGAACGGCAGTCTCTTCTATTTCAGATTTCTAATTTTCAGTGTTACCCTAGTATAACTGGTGCACCAATAACATTATATTTTGTACATTTTTTCTTACTCTACTTTTTATAGCGCTGGATATGCTAGAATTAATTGCACGAGGTTGTAATTTGAGATTGTTAACTCACAATGGTTCATCCGTATTCATATGAACTATATCACGAGATGCAGGCACTAAGACAATACGCTAATCATCTAGGCATTAAAGTAATGCACTTTTAGTTAGCTCAATGACAAAGTGCCACATTAACGAGCCAACAGTCTTGGAATCGTTCCTTCATCAGTCCTCGGTCTTTTTTTTAAGTCTTCTAATTTCCTTTACCTCTAGCAATTGTCGTCAATTGGAAAAATGCGTTGATGCAGCTATTTTCGGATTCCTCGTTAACCTGTAGGCCCCCTTGTAACTATCTGGGTAACTACATTTACAGTTCGGAAGAATGCAACGGTCTTAGGTCCTTTACTATTCTTGATTTACATTAATGACTTACCATTCCATATTGATGAAGATGCAAAGGTAGTTCTTTTTGCTGATGATACAAGTATAGTAATAACATCCAAAAACCAAGAACTAAATGATGTTTATCACAAAATTATTAAGTGGTTCTCAGCAAACGGACTCTCTTTAAATTTTGATAAGACACAGTATATACAGTTCCGTACAGTAAATGGCACAACTCCAGTAATAAACATAGACTTTGAACAGAAGTCTGTAGCTAAGGAAGAATTTTCAAAATTTTTAGGTGTGTCCATTGATGAGAGGTTAAACTGGAAGCAACACACTGACGGTCTGCTGAAACGTCTGAGTTCAGCTACGTATGCTATTAGGGTTATTGCGAATTTTGGTGATAAAATCTCAGTAAATTAGCTTACTATGCCTACTTTCATTTACTGCTTTCGTGTGGTATCATATTCTGGGGTAATTCATCGTTGAGTAGAAAAGTATTCATTGCTCAAAAACGTGTAACCAGAATAATTGCTGGAGCCCACCCACGGTCATCCTGCAGACATCTATTGAAGGATCTAGGGGTCCCCACAGTAACCTCACAGTATATATATTCACTTATGAAATTTGTTGTTAATAATCCAATCCAGTTCAAAAGTTATAACAGTGTTCATATCTATAACACCAGGAGAAAGGATGATCTTCACTATGCAGGGTTAAATCTGACTTTGGCACAGGAAGGGGAAAATTATGCTACCACAAAAGTCTTTGGTCACCTACCAAACAGCATCAAAAGCCTGACAGATAGTCAACCAACACTTAAAAATAAATTAAAAGAATTTCTAGATGACAACTCCTACTCATTGGCTGAATTTTTTGATATAAATTAAGGGAGGGGAAAAAAACTAACTTAAACATTAGTGTCATGCAATATTTTGTGTAATGTAATATCTTGTACAGACATCTTTCATTAACCTGACACGTTCCACATCATTACAAGTCTCGTATTCATGATCTATGGAACAAGTACTAATCTAATCTAATCCAACAGAACGACGACTAGTAAAGCACTGTGGTGATCAAACCAAGCTTCAAACTTAGGGATCCTTTACTTTTTACTTTTAAGAAAATAACGGATGAATAATTATCAAATGTTCAGTACACAACAAGTTTTCTTTGCCTCCTGAAAAATGTTTAATTATTGGAGCTCACCGAATCAGTTACATAAAAAAATACCTGTTTCAGAATATAGTCCCTCACAGCTGAATTTCTGCGGAAGCCCATGTTTGTAGTCGTAAAATATAAAGGAGTGAACATCAGCGGTCTCAAACAAGGTTTTAATTAAAGCACGATGTATTTCGTTCTGGTAAAGCTCATCTTAAGTTGCTTAAAATATTATTTGTCATTTTTTGACGACAGTTTCTACTGACCCTATTAAAGATATATGTTAGTCAGATGAAACATATGTGCCATAAAGAACAATTATGTAGAGCTATTTACTTCTGTTATCAACTGCCCACACTAGAAGTACGAACAGAAACAACTTTTGTGACAGAAGGCTGATGTTGCCTGCTTTGTATTTTACGAATGTAAAGAGTCACGGACCCAATGGTAACCACTCGGGCTAAAAATAAGATTATAGAAAACTTGGAGCAGCGGAACTTCAGCTTACTATTTATATTTACATTAGCCAAAAAAAAAAAGTAAACTGCTACGATGTGTTGCAATCAAAATGTCCTGGGGAGTACGAAACTCAGTTAAACAAAATCCTAACATACATAGTTGCGACACTCACTTCTGAGAACAAAATAATTACCGACCGACAGTTGGAACAGCTAGCAACCCTGGCGGGAGGAAAACCAGCAATAAGACATGTTTATTTGTAATTATTTTTCTGATGTTTATTTGTAATTATTTTTCCATCTCTTTAATGAAACAGTTATTACATGTTTTGTTTCCATGCTTTCTGAAATTATCAAGAACATGAATGATCGAGAAATGAACATTCAGGGGCATAAGCTACAACTCATTCTTCTTCTTTCGTTTCACTCTCTTTGGGGTACGCTGGATCAATCATTTCTTTATGCGTTGTTCTTTTCTTAGGGCCCAGTATTTCTTCATTCTTCTTCTTCTTTTCCTCTCTTCTTTCGAGATGAAGGGTTGGTCTTTTGTGTAGATATGTCTTGGAACTTTATGTTTTCAACTTTAATAATTAATTTAGCTGTTCGATCAATACGTGAATTTTCTGAAATCTTTAATTCTACTACGTCTTTCTCACTTTCTTTAAACCAGTTGTTTTTCGGTTTGCTGTTACGGAAAAAGTCAAAGATTTGTTTAGTTCACCTGTTGGAATTAATTCTGAGAAGATGACCATAAAAATTTATCCTCCTATTTCGCATAGTATCTGAAAGTTTTTCAGTTTTCTTGTAGAGGGTTTCATTTTTGATGTATATAATTTTATTGTCTTGAAATTTTGGTCGTATGATTTTTCTTAAATTTTTTCTTTTCATTAGCTCAAGTTTCTCCATGTGGCTTTTGAAATTCATGTTTAGTGTTTCGGCTGCATACAGTGCTTCTGGCTTAATCACTGCCTTTTAGTGTGTAATTTTGGACCCCCATGGAAGGGATTTTTTATTCTATGTATTTTTTGTTAGTTGGAAGGCCAATTCAACTTTATTTTTTCTGGATTCTATTGCTTTTCTTTCCCCAGCATTCCAACTAATCCATTCTCCTATATATTTGAATTCTTTTACTCTTTCAATCTTTTGTTCTTGAACTTTGAGGTATTTACAAGAGTGCTTGATGTTTGTCAGTATCTTCATTTTATCAAAGGAGATGTGAAGACCTATTTTACCTGCTTGTTTCTTTAGTTCAAGGATTTGCTCCTGTGCTTCTTCCATTGTTTCAGCAAACAGGGCCATATCATCTGCAAAAGCAATGCAATTTACTTTAAGGTTCTTCTTTTTGCAACCCAGTCTTATACCACTCTTAATATTTGTGTTCCATTCTCTGACTACTTGATCAAACGCACAATTGAATAGCAACGATGAGAACCCATCCCCCTGTCGCACTCCCGTTTTTATTTCATAGGCTTCCAATAATTCGCCCATAAATTTAACCTTCGAAAAAATATTTGTAAGGGTAGCTTTTATAATATTAGTTGTTTTCTTATCCATTTCTTCCAGGACTGATAATACAGAATCTCTATCAAACGAATCATATGGTTTTCTGGAATCAATGAATAAGATTACATATGTCTTTGCCCTTGATTTTTGGTATGCCAAGATGTTTTTGAGGTTTAGTATTTGTTCTGAACACGACCTACCCTTTCTAAAACCTCCCTGGTGTTCCGCGATTTGCGGGTCCAATTGCGGCTCTGCCCTGTTCAAAAGGACTTTAGAAAGAATCTTGAATGTTATATCCAGCAGTGATATTCCTCTGTAATTCTTGGGGTCTGTCTTCAAACCTTTCTTGTGGATAGGATGAATGAGAGGTATTCTTCATTCTGTGTGGATCTCTTCTTCTTTCTAGATTTTATCGAAAACACACTGAAGGGATGTAATTGCATTTGTGTCAGCCTTTTTCCATAGTTCGGTCACTATTTGGTTTCTCCGGACGCTTTGTTGTTTTTAAGTTCTGAAATGACCTTCTGTAGTTATTCAGTTGTCCGTAGTTCTGAATCCGGCTTCTCACTGTTATTTTGGATGGATTCAAATTTTTCAAGAATGGCTGCACAATTCACGATTTTCTCAAAGTAGCCTTTTAGTACTTTGCAGTTTTCCGTGTTATTGTGAGCGACGGTCCCATTTACATCTCGAAATTGGAGAGTGGGTGCTTTGTATCTACTTAAACTTTGTTTGAAAGTTCTGTAAACGCTTCTCTTGTGTTGTTTTTAGCAAGTTCTTCATCAATTTGGAGGAGAGTTTTGTTTTCATGTGCCTTCTTAATCCCTTTTATATTTTTACCTATCAGTTTTCTAACTGTAATGAAATTCAATCTGCTTTCTGTGATTGTCAGTTTTACCAAGCCTGTTTTCTTGTTTCAATGAGGGCATCACATTCCAGCGACCACGAGTCATGTTTTTTACTTTTTATGTTAGGTGCTATCCGTTCGGCTGTAGTAATGATGTTTTCCTTGACATTCTCGTAGCTTTGTGTCTGAATGGTTTCTGTTGCTTTTGTGAATTGAT
Organism: Schistocerca gregaria; assembly: GCF_023897955.1. NCBI lineage: Eukaryota > Metazoa > Arthropoda > Insecta > Orthoptera > Acrididae > Schistocerca > Schistocerca gregaria. The sequence continues at coordinate 416,117,231 of NC_064922.1, read as the reverse complement.
CTGATTTTAATATTTTTTCCGTGCTCTACTTCCGACCCTCAATTTGTTTCATGCTACGTTTCCTGTTTGGGATGATTTTGAACTTAATTTTTGAAAGATAGTGGTCTGAATCCTATTTTGCACCCCTAAGTACCCCAACATTCATGATTTCTTTGCGAGAAATCTTCTTGATTGCCACATGATCAAGTTGAAATTACCAAAGGCTAGGATTTGGGATATCCATGTCTTTTGTCTTCGTGGTCGTTTCTTGAAAGCTGTGGATTTAAGAATTAAATTGTGTGCTTGGCAAAGTTCTATTAGCCTCACCCAATTTATGTTTGTTCTCTTGTGTGCAGGATATTATCCAACTATTGTCTTATATATCTTTTTTCTTTATCAATCTGTACATTAAAGTCGCCAAGAAGAATGATGACGATTTTATCTGGAATTTTATGAATAATGTCATCTAGATGATTCCAAAAGGCCTCCATTTTTTCTTTGTTTTTCCTGTTATCCTCATTTATAGGGACATGTGCATTGATAATTGTGTAGATTTTGTTTGTGCTTGTGAATGTAAGACTTGAGATTCTTTCTGATTGGGAATCAAAGTCCAACTACTGAGTTCAAGATATGTTTGTTGATTATAAAGGCTGTTCCAAAATGTGGTACATTTTTCATTACTCTCGGTCGCACTTTCCCTTTGTATATCTTAAAACCTTTGGAATCGAAGGTATCTGTATCCATGTATCGTGTTTCTTAAATGGCTGTCATGAGTATGTTGTGGTTGTTTAGCGTATCTGTTAAATGTTTTAAATTTTCCGGTTTTCAACAATGAGTTTGCATTGAAAGTTGCTAGGTATGTTGATTGTCTATGTTGAAATTTGTATGATATTCTAAGACACTCCGACTTGTCTTTGTGTAATGTTGCAGACTCCCTAGAATCCGAATGTCTGCTGACGAACTGGCGTACGGTGGATCGTCCACCTGGGGTAAAATAGTTTACATCACACACTTCCATGATTGAGCTCACCGAATCAGTTACTTTGTGTGTGGCCCAAAGGCCACAAAAAATACAACCAAGATTGTGAGTCCTGGAGGTAGTTGTTTTGCTCTCTCCGCCGTTGGGAACCTGAACTTCCTCTTTCGCCTTTGAGACCGTTGACCAGGTTTCACCTAGTAACCCTAGGCAGGGGCCCTTACAGCGTGCTACCATCCGGAGCCAGATGGACCCAGGTTTTTTAACGAGGTGTTACTCCTCTCCCCTCCTCCTTCCTCATCACTTTCGAAATGAGGCTCAGCAACTTATTCATGAACAAATACTTTAGAATAAATGTATAATTTCAGTTTACTTCACCTATAAAGCATAAACATATATTTCACGCTTAAGAAGCATACATATGTTTCTGTTGTGTGTAGTTTTTTGTTGATAAGACACTTTCTTGACATGTAACAATTTTGTACGGCTGTGATGATTCGCCCTGTCTTAAACATCACTTGACTTTCTAAAACACGAATATTTTATCAGTATAATTACTCTTGCTTCAAAAGCGAGTAAGCTGAAGATTCCTGCCGTCTATGGCGCAGACGTAGCAAAAAATGCAGAATTGGTTTCTTCTGTGTTACGAAAAATTGTGATGGCTTATTTGGCACGTTAGAAGTGTAGGTACTGCAGAACGAAATTTTCACACTGCATTGGAGAGTGCGCTGTTATGAAAATTCGTGGAGGATTAAAACTGTGTGTTGTACCGAGGCCCGAATTCGGGACCTTTGCCTTTCGCGGGCAAATGTTCCACCAATTGAGAATCTCGCAGATTTATCAGGAAAACTTCTGTTAAGTTTGGAAGGTAGGAGACGAAGTACTGGCGGAAGTAAAGCTGTGCGGACGGGTCGTGAGTCGTACTTGAGTAGCTCAGTCAGTGCACGCGGCAGGCGTAGGTCCCGAATTCGAGATTATATACATAAATACTTCTGCAAGGAAGTTTCAATGTAGGTACTGCATTGCATAAAAGTTCCCTTCATTCACTGATCTGACTTGAACTGTAGTGAAGAAAATTTCACATTGTTTGCAATTTTTTTGCTTTTAAAAGAAAACGACATTCTTCAGTAAATATCTGTAGGTGAGACGAGAATCGTAAATAAAAAAATAAAAAAACTGTTCTGTATTGTGCCGTTTCATACCTCCCAGGGTGCTTAGGAAGGTAATGAAAGACAAATATGGTATCATTTTCTAGTTAGTGTCGATTTTTATGGCACTACATGCGCTCCCTAATAAAACCTGTGCGGATACAAGACCCACCTCAAAACTGCAAATGTTTTTTATTGGTTACCGGTTTCGGCTCATTAAAGTCCCACCCTCAGACATTTTATGCAGAAAATTGTATATAGAAAGTGAACAGTAAAAAATACATTCAATTTTGTATTTTCATTATGCAGTACATACCAATCTAAAATGTTGTTCAGTGTGTGACAGTCATTACACATCGTCGTATTCTTAGAGCTAAGTCTCCCTAAAGTGAAAAACCGTAATTAGTTACGAAAATGGCAAAAGTTAATCATTAATCAAATATTTTTATACTGCCCGTATTGCCACACATGTATACAAACGATTGATAGCAACGTGTGTAGTAATATGGACACTATAACATTATTTGATTAGTGATTAACGTTGTAAGTTTGGATAATAAACTTCGAGTTTTCATTTTAGGTCGACTTAGCTCTGAGAGTACGACAGTGTGTAATGACTGAACAACTTTTTATTAGATTGATATCAACAGCATAACGGAAATTCAAATATTGAACGAATTTTTTACTGCTCACTTTTTGTATACAATCTTCTGTATTTTAGATCTGAGGATGGCTCGTCATGTGCCGAAACCGATAATCAATTGAGAAAATATGCAATCTTGACGCAGGATTTTTATCCACACATGTTTTAAATCAACAGATCATGTATCTCCACACTGAAAATGTCAAAGAATTACACGAAAGATACTGAAACTTCCTGGCAGATTAAAACTGTGTGCCCGACCGAGACTCGAACTCGGGACATTTGCCTTTCGCGGGCAAGTGGTCTACCAACTGAGCTACCGAAGCACGACTCACGCCCGGTACCCACAGCTTTACTTCTGCCAGTACCTCGTCTCCTACCTTCCAAACATTACAGACGCTCTCCTGCGAACCAAGCACAACTAGCACTCCTGAAAGAAAGGATATTGCGGAGACATGGCTTAGCCACAGCCTGGGGGATGTTTCCAGAATGAGATTTTCACTCTGCAGCGGAGTGTGCGCTGATATGAAACTTCCTGGCAGATTCAAACTATGTGCCCGTCCGAGACTCGAACTCGGGACCTTTGCCTTTCGCGGGCAAGTGCTCTACCAACTGAGCCACCGAAGCACGACTCACGCCCGGTACCCACAGCTTTACTTCTGCCAGTACCTCGTCTCCTACCTTCCAAACTTTACAGAAGCTCTCCTGCAAACCATGCAGAACTAGCACTCCTGAAAGAAAGGCTATTGCGGAGACATGGCTTAGCCACAGCCTGGGGGAGAGCTTCTGTAAAGTTTGGAAGGTAGGAGACGAGGTACTGGCAGAAGTAAAGCTGTGGGTACCGGGCGTGAGTCGTGCTTCGGTAGCTCAGTTGGTAGAGCACTTGCCCGCGAAAGGCAAAGGTCCCGAGTTCGAGTCTCGGTCGGGCACACAGTTTTAATCTGCCAGGAAGTTTCATATCAGCGCACACTCCGCTGCAGAGTGAAAATCTCATTCTGGACGAAAGATACTGTTCGCACTCACTCGACATCGTATTCAGAAGTGTAGCTTACTGCCCGCTTGGAGCACTGCTGTCACAGTGTGTAACAAAACTGATGAGTGTCGTGACTATGATTAAACTTTGCACCACGCCTGTTGTACAGATTGTCCACACTATGAGGCTTTTACGGCCTTACACTAAGCTCCACAATACACTACAGACAAGGGAAACAGTAATTTAGTTTCTTTTTCTTTCCCATTACTATGTGACATACACGCCCCCCCCCCCCCCCCCCCACACACACACACACAAAACGGTTTTACCCATTTAGATACCTGCGGAGCCTTATTTACCACTGGTTATTGCTCTTGGTAAGAAATGAGCGAGATCGGAGACCATAGGTCACAACTCGTCCGCTCACCTGTCCAAAATTGGAGCCTGGCGGCTGCGGACAGCTGGGAACGGCCGCCTCCTGGAAGAAGATGCTCAGCGCCGTCTGCAACAGAAACGGGAGCCACAGTTTAGTACAGCGGCAATGAGTCCCCTCTCTGGCGTTCCGTTTTCTCTTCATTAGATGCAGATAAAAATGCTGTAGCGATATCCTATTTATCTCGACCACCTCAAATAACTTTTTGACCCCCCCCCCCCAAAAAAAAGTATCAAGCAAACGTTGCTAAGTTACCAGCAGAACCACAACGAACATGACTGAGTGTTTTGTGACTTCGTTCGTTTACGAAGATATAAACAGCAGTACTCCTTTTTGAAGTAGTGGCCACCATTTTTATTCAGCAGTCCACCTCCTCTATTCAAAACATGTTCAAAAATTTATTACAGTCTACCATTCAAGTAAGTAAGCCGTTATCAAAAATGTAACACAAATTTCACTTCGACTCTCCTGTTCCAACACCCAGTGAAAGCACCGGGGGTAACGTAACACGTCCACTTACAAGAGCTGACGTAAAAAAATGGAAACAAGCATACACACCGGTCATTCAGTTAATAGTCTTAATTTGAAGATTTCTGTGAGTACAATGTACACCAACCAAGAGAAAATAGGAATAGTACTCATCAATGGAGACTGAAATAATATTTTCCTAATTATAATAAGAATGAAAGTAAAATTTCGGGCGTGCAGCCGCATAAATTCAGCTTCATCTTCTAACATTTCGGCTGAATACCGTCCAGCCATCTTCAAAGTGAGCCGAGGTGACTAACGCTTCAGCACTTGCTCCGTCCTCTTAAACTCTGCGTATGCGGAGGATGCTAAGTTCACCCAACCTGGATATGATGTGACGTCATTATGACGTATATACGCTTTAGTCGATTAACCCACCTATCGACTTTTAAGAACGTTCGAGATTCTAAACTGTCGTCAGCTAGTGGTTTGTTTTGACACGTGCGATTCTGAAAACAGCTCAGTGTGGCAGCTTATATGTATTTCGCCAAAATAAAAGTAAAAGAGCTGGATATTAATAGAAAATTTCTGACCGTTGCCTTGAAAACACCACGGACAACACGTTTCGTAAAAAAGTGAAGTCTTCTTATGTCCCGACCAGATTAGATTGTGTGATTGTTGTATTGAATGCTTACGCCGAAAATAATATTTATTTATTATCAACATTTTAGTATGGTTTCATACAATTGGTCTTGTCAGTGTATATTAGATTGTAGCAGCATACTCTTGCTGTCTTTTTTTTCTTAATTTATATAGCTGAAAGAGAACTCGTGCAAGTTTGTTAGCTAAGTAATTTACATGTCCATCCCAAGATAGTCTTTTATCAACCATAATTCCAAGTAATTTTATACTCGGACTGCAGAGACAGGTACCTTAGTGTCAGTAGTGACTGGTGTGTAGAATGATTGAATTTCGAACTTTAAAAAAAATGAGGCATTGTTGAAGAAAAATCGTCGACCTGAGATGAAATACGAGGGGAAGTGGATTTCTCAGTGTAATCTTAACCAAAGATTAGTGTCTAGTACTGATTGACTCATGAATGCAGTGTCAAAGCATTCCATGGTGGTATGGTAAACCAGACGTACTGAATATTATGTCATGTATACAACCACAATAGTTTTAGCATGTTCCTGGCCATGTCAATGTGGTTTATGTCAGCAGTATAATTTGCTAAGACAAGATTACGCAAAATATGAATTGCATCACAACATGAGCGGATAGCCACAATAATTAGAGACGAGCAAACGAAAAACAACACACAGGACACAAACACAGTACAATACACGATTTAAACGCAAGCAACGCAAAACACATTTAAATGAATGGCGCAGAGCACAGCGCTACCCTGTCACAACCTCTCGAAAGTTCACAAAAATCGAATAGTCGGTATACGGTTTCTATCGTTGTCGATGTAGCGTGTATACGTCATAATGACGTCACATCGTATCAAAGTCCGGGGAACTTAGTTAGCATCCTCCTGCGTATGCGGCCAAAGATAAACACGGCACCAGAGAGGTTGATGGGCGGCAAAGAGGCGTAACATACGCATGGAAAATAAATCTAAGGCTGCGCAGTCGATCCACACGGTGATATCGATGTGTCACGGAGAGCTGCATTGTCACGACGTCTTTGTGATTTAATTACAGAAATTTTCGGATTCCATGATTTGTACAAGCTGACGCCGCTATCTCTATTAATTAAATTCGTCGCCAACCGAATTTCAAATGTTGCTTTCACTACTGACCGACGAATTTCATTAATAGAGATAGCGCCTTCAGCTTGGACAAATCATGTAATTCGGCAATTCCCGTAATTAAATCACAAACATGTCGCGACGGTGCAGCTCTCCGTGACACATCGATATCACCGTGTGGGTCGACTGCGCACCCAAAGATTTAATTTAAATGCATATGTTACATCTCTTTGCCGCATATCATCATCTCTGGCGCCTTGTCTATCTTTGGCCGCATACGCAGTGGTTCGGTCCTCGAGTTTAAAAGGACGGAGCAAGTGCTAGAGCGTTAGTCACCTCGGTTCTACTGAAGATGGCTGGACGGTAATCAGCCGAAATATCAGAAGATGAAGCTGAATTTATGCGGCTGCACGCCTGAAATTTTATGGAACAGTCTTTACGCCGCGAAACCATGATGATGCACAGAACGCAAATAGTACAATGCGGTAGCGGAGCGCTGCGAGACGTACAGAAAGAGTGTCATTAAGGTTCTGGAAGGTACCGACAGAGATATGGAGCCATGCCAATTCCATTACCTCGATCGATGATCCATGGCGCGAGCAGCCCGATCGAGGTGGTCCCACAGATTCACTATTGAGTTTAGGTTGGTTGGTTTGTGGGATTGAAAGGACCAGACTGCTAGGGCCATCGGTCCCTTTTTCCAAAAACTTCAAACACCCACACAGAATAAAAACGAACAATGCAGATGACAAGAGACGACACAGGACAAGAAAGACTCAGACAGAGACCAGACAAAAGGAATTAAAATCAGAGTGTGACAGTGGTTGGCCGACCATAGAGACAAAAAAGGAAAAGCCAACCATCTAGAAACACACGAAAAAAACAGTCTAAAATCGCAGGCCAAAGGCCAGACTCATGACAAAAAAAACGACAAACACTTAGATCAAGTGATAAAGGCACCCTGCCCGAATAAAACGCAAAACTAAGCCTGCCATGGCAGCGTCATCTGTGGCCAGGGGAGTAGGGTAAACTCATCCTGGTGGTCTTCCAACCACACAGGTTACACTGTTCTTTGTGACGCGTTGCGCTTTCTCCTCCTGGTAGATGCCATCCTGCCGAGGAAAAAAACAACCGCACGTAGCGGTTGGCATGTCCCCAAGGATAGATGCTTACTTGTTTTTATCTGCTGTGCTTTCCATAATGACGAGCTCACCAAGAAAATGCCACGGAAAACATTCCCGGGATCATAACGCTCCCCTCTGGTTGCAGGGTGTTCGCTTTCATACGTTTCACGCCGTCAACGCCAACGACATCCATCCGATGGAGCGAGAAAACGTAATTCATCCGAAAACGACACATGTACGACTCGGCGGCAAATACCAGCCTTCGTCGCCGATGAACGCTAGTCAGCATCGAGGCATGAACCAAACGCCTGCTACGGAGACCAACACGCAGCAACGTCGCTGAACAGTCGTTGAGGAGACGCTGTTGGCAGCCCCATGGTTTATCTGAGCGGTCAGTCGCTCTACAGTTGCACGTCTATTCGACTGTACACATCTCCGCAGCTGTCGTTCGTCCCTGTCATCCACAGTCCACTACAGTTGGCTAGGAGCCGGTTTTGAGCAGCTTTATTTTCCCTTGCACGGTATATTTTAATGACGGCGGCACGCGAACAGTTTACGAAATTAGCCGTTTCGGGATTGCATCCACCCTTTGCCCGAAAGCCAATGATCACGCCCTTTTGGACGTCAGATAAATCGCTCCACTTTCGCATTCCAAGAACTGCACAGTTTTCCACATCCCCAGACGTGGTTTATATACACTCCACTGCTGCCACCTGCAGGTGAGTGATTACTGTGCGTTGACGTCGAGCACAGGCGGTGGTCACATTAATGTGACTGGAGTGTTTATTTTAGGGTCCTATTTCTCGTGATCTCACCTGGTTCAAATGGCTCTGAGCACTATGGGACTAAACATGTATGGTCATCAGGCCCCTAGAACTTAGAACTACTTAAACCTAACTAACCTAAGGACATCACACAACACCCAGTCATCACGAGGCAGGATCTCACCTGGACCGGAACTAATATTCCCTTGCTCGCCGACGACCGGGAGTGTGTGAACAAAAACAGACAGTATAAGAACGTTCAGTATTCACTTCTCGATAGGCAGATTGCCGCACTGGTCAGTCCACACTTTAGGATCCTTCACCATATATATAGTCGAAACAATGCCCCGGAAGTAGACAATATTCCATTAGAACTACTGATAGCCTTTTAGAGAGCCAGCCCCGATAAAGGTCTACCATCTGCTGAGGAAGCTGTATGGGACTGGCCAAATACCCTCAGACTTCAAGAAGAATATAATAATTCCAATCTCAAAGAAAGTAAGTGTTTACAGGTGTGAAAATTACCGGACTATCAGTTTAATAAGTCACGGTTGCAAAATGCTAACACGAATTCTTTACAGACGAATGAAAAAACTAGTAGAAGCCGATCTCGGGGAAGATCAGTTTGGATTCCGTAGAAATGTTGTAACACGCGAGGCAATACTGACCCTACGACTTATCTTAAAAGATAAAGTAAGGAGAGGCAAACCTATGTTTCTAGCATTTGTATACTTAGAGAAAGCTTTTGACAATGTTGACGCGAATACTCTCTCTCAAATTCTGTAGGTGTCAGGGGTCAAATACAGGGAGCGAAAGGCTATTTACAATTTGTAAAGAAACCAGATGGCAGTTATAAGAGTCGAGGGCCACGAAAGGAAAAGCAGTGGTTGACAAGGGAGTGACACAGAGTTGTGGGCTATCACAGATGTTATTCAATCTGTATATTGAGTAAGCAGTAAAGGAAACAAAAGAAAAACTCGGATTCGGTATTATTATCCATGGAGAAGAAATATAAACTTTAAGATTCGCCGATAACATTGTAATTCTGTCAGAGACAGCAAAGGACTTGGAAGAGCAGTTGAAGGGAATGGACAGTGTCTTAAAGGAGGATATAAGATGAACATAAAAAAAGCAAAACGAGGATAGTGGAATGCATTCGAATTAAATCAGGTGATGCTTAGGAAATTAGATTAGGAAATGAGACAGTTAAAGTAGTAGATGAGTGTTGCTATTTGGGGAGAAAGCCGGCCGGTGTGGCGGAACGGTTCTAGGCGCTACAATCTGGAACCGCGCGACCGCTACGATCGCAGGTTCGAATCCTGCCTCGGGCATGGATGTGTGTGATGTCTTTACGTTAGTTAGGTTTAAGTAATTCTAAGTTCTAGGGGATGATGACCTCAGTAGTTAAGTCCCATAGGGCTCAGAGTAATTTGAACCATTTTTTTGGGGGAGAAAAATAAACGATAATAGTGGAACTAGAGAGGACATAAAATGTAGACTGACAATGGCAAGGAAAGCGTTTCTGAAGTAGACAAATTTGTTAACATTGAGTACAGATTTAAGCATCAGGAATCCTTTTCTGAACGTACTTGTATGGAGTGTAGCCATGTATGGAAGTGAAACATGGACCTGTGCGGCTGGTCCCGGCGGAGGTTCGAGTCCTCCCTCGGGCATGGGTGTGTGTGTGTGTGTGTGTGTGTGTGTGTGTTTGTCCTAAGGATAATTTAGGTTTAGGTTAAGTAGTGTGTAAGCTTAGGGACTGATGATCTTAGCAGTTAAGTCCCATAAGATTTCACACACATTCGAACTCTTTTTAAGAGAATAGAAGCATCCGTAATGTGGAGCTAGAGAAGAATGCTGAAGATTAGATGAGGAGGTACTGAATAGAATTGGGGAGAAGAGGAATTTGTGGCACAACGTGACTAGAAGGGATCGGTTTGTAGGACACGTACGGAGGCGTCAAGGGATCATCAATTTAGTATTGGAGGGACGCGCGGAGGGTAAAAATCGTAGAGGGAGACCAAGACATGAATACACTAAACAGATTCAGAAGCATGTAGGTTGCAGTAGTTGCTCGGAGATGAAGATTCTTGCACAGGATAAAAAAGCATGGAGAGCTGCACCAATCAGTCTCACAATAACAACAACAACGACAACAACCACCACCATATGTATAATTTCGACTCTATAGACTTTGGGAGGCCATGTGTGTTTGGGTAAAAGACTCAAATGCTGCTCAGTAGGGTCGCCCTTGTGCTCGCCTCCTACGCGCCTTGCCCGCTCGACGGGACGACGGCCCGCGCAGCGCGGTAACGGTTCAGCTGCAGCCGACCCAGGAAGGCCGCGCTCGGCGAGTGAGTCAGAGCAGCAGGCGGCTGCAGCGACGTCAATACGAGGCCAGCCGGCGTGCCGAGCCGTGACGCCACGCTGCTCGCGTTACGCCGCCCTGCCGTCTCCCAGGCGGACCGGTTCTCCGCCCGCAACATATCGCACTGGCTCCAGCCGGCGCGCCAGATTCGCGCAACCCAGCGCCACTAAGCTAACTTGTCTTGACATGACGACGACAGTGTCTCGAGAGATGATGTTATGTATCTTCCGGTTCCATTACAGGGGCGGCTCCTCAAATGTCGATTCACACTGTACGTCACAGAACGGAGCGTCTACACATCCCACAATGCATTTCGAATGGCGGCATTCCATCGCGCCGTGAATGGAACGAGTAACCTATAGTTCACAAAACTTCGTGCAAACGTGACGTCATTTTGACGTCACACACTGTATGCAAGACGAAAAGAGCTATCTAACAACTTCTGTGCTTGTTCGGTCCACAACACGTGACACGAACGTTTCACCTCCAGTAGAGAGAAGTAGAGGTTATGCTTTTTCTTAACGTTGTGTACTTTAACCTCGAAGTTGCGTCGTTCATAAATATGTAAAGTTCTGCACTTATGAGAACTGACTGTGGATAAGAGAGAAATTAAAGTGTTCGTAAGAATTGACATCGAAACTGACTAAAAGTTGTACAATTTTTCCTAATATGCCTTCATCAATCCCGAAAGTGAGACGAATTACTGATTTTCAAGGAAAAAAAGTTGAAGTCAGCCAGAATTGAATCCAATAACGCATATATTCAACGGTGTTCAATTAGGTGTCTCAGCAACATAAGCTTATTTTTAGAAATGTTTCATGCTTAATTTGTATAAATTATTGACAATGACAATTCACTGCTGAGAGAGATAGAGAGACAGAGAGAGAGAGCTCTATTAACTTAATAAAACAGAACCTTTTAGAAAGGCGAAGGAGAAAAAAAAAGAGAAAAGAAAAGAAATGGAATATGGCAAGACGCGAACCTGCTATAAAGATACACTACACACCTTAACTAAACGCTTATAATCCCTTACACCATTGTGAACGAGCGAGAGGTTGCCTTTTGTACTTAACTTAGATCTCACGAAGGCTTTAACCGCCAATATGCCATCATATGAGGTTTAATTACAACAAACTGAACCGAGAATTATGTGTTTTTATAAATCGCTAATGTGCCATTGGCTTAAAGCGGCACACAGCAATTTCATACAAGCAAGCTACGACACGAAATTACGGAATCCAATATGGTGATTCCCAACCACCCAGGGTCGAATGTTAACTGAAGTCGATAGCTGTTCCTGTGGTCTTCGCCATGTTGTGAACCGTAGGTTACACGAATGGAACGGGTCATCAATTTCAAAGGTTTCGGGAAGAGAGTTTTGACGTTGATGTTGGTAGACATGGGAGGAGGGAGTTAGTGGGAAGGGGGGGGGGGGGGAGATATAGGTGGGGGGGGGGGGGGGGGCGGCGACTGGCGTGGGCTGATAAACATCGAAGGTTCGCCTATTGTCCGAGCTCTCACTCATGCAATCGCAGTGAAATTTATACTTTTGTGTCTTCTTAATTTTTATTTTATTGTTTGCTTTCTTTTCATGAGCGTTTGTGAAAGGCTCAATGTGAACTTGAATGTTTTTGCTATAAATGTTATTCCACAAAGAGGCTAAATATCTGAAATGGAGAAATGATTCAACCTTCACTATCTCTGAACAAAGAATCTCCTACTCTGTACGTGAATAAGAACTTATACCGATGAAACAATTTTCAATTATTTTTTTTACAATGAAACTCAGTTCTGTTCAAAGAGAAAAATACAGTTTTTTAGATTTTATTTAGTACTTCCAAAGCACAGTAACAGTGTATTTGAAATGTTAAAAATGGCTCTTACTGAATGTACTATCTACGAGTATGTTTCATATCTCCCCATTTATAAGTTTTGTAGTTATCTGTACTTTGCGATAGGTAATCCTAAACGCATACTGCGTTAAAAGGGTTTTTTAATTCATTTGTGTTTCACTATATTATAGAAGGATGATGATGATGATTGGTTTGTGGGGCGTTCAACTGCGCGGTCATCAGCACCGGTAGAAAGTCCCAATTTTTACAGAGTCCAATATAACCACTGCCACGAATAATGCTGATGACGATGAAATGATGAGGACAACACAAAAGCCAATCACTCGTGCAGAGAACATGCCAAACCCGGCAGGGAATCGAACCCGGGAGCTCGTGATTCAGAGGCAGCAACGATAGCCACCAGACTACGCGCTACGAACTCATAGAAAGTAATGAAGATCAGAGTTTAAGGTCCCGTGGACGATGAGGTCAGTGAAAATCGAGTACATTATCACGTTGGGAAAGAAATTGGCGTTTCCTACGATGAACTGTGTTGGTTCAAATGGCTCTGAGCACTATGGGACTTAACTTCTGAGGTCATCAGTCCCCTAGAACTTAGAACTACTTAAACCTATCTAACCTAAGGACATCACACACACCCATACCCGAGGCAGGATTCGAATCTGCGACCGTAGCGGTCGCGCGGTTCCAGACTGTAGCGCTTAGAACCGCTCGGCCACCGAACTGTGTTGGCAATCCCCTTTAGGGATTTAAGGGAAGCACAGAAAACATAAATTTTGATGGTCGGTTGGGGACTTGAACTGCCGTCCTTCCGAATGAGAATCCAGAAAGGTAGTTTTCGTAGTATTTAGCACTTATTTGCCATCACAGTATTTATTAAACTGACATTAATACAAGTATTACGTCACATACTGAAAAATAATAAAAATGAGTTCATCCTATTAAGACAAAGGCACAACGGAATTGAAGACATTAACTACCAGCCGACATAGACTTATATCAATGGGACAAGCTGAAAATTTGTGCCAAACCGCGATTTTAAGGCTTCCTACACAGCTGCGCTGACCACTAAGGCATGCGGACACAGTGGTCCCCACAATCGCACGGACTAACCTAGCACGTCTTCCGTCCCACCCAAATTCTCAACTTATACCACACACTACTGACGTACTGCACCTGCTCATTGGCCTCATTAATCGTGGCATCTAGCCGATTCCCATACAGACAGCTGTGCATCTGCATTGAAGGAATCAATGGCCGTCTGCCCGGGAGAACAAACGTCACAAATACATTAAGACGAAGACGGCCAACGTTTCAATACACATGAACACCAAGCTCGAACTCTTACAGGAATCGACGCGACACCGCGCATAGTAAGGCTACTGAGCAGATGCACATCAGTAATGAGTCAAGTTGAGGAGTCAGGTCTGGCGGGAGGTGTGCTAGGGTAGCCCGAGCAGTTGTGGTGACCACAGTATCTGCACGGCATGCTGATCAGCGCGTCTGCCTAATAAGCAGGAGTCTCGCATTCGAATCCCAGTCCAGCACAAATGTTCAGCTTACCCCATTGATGTTAATCAACGCCCACTGGCACCCAATGTCTTTAACTCTTTCGTGTTATGATTCATAGTGGCTGCAAGATCGTGTCCTTCCACTATATTCAAAATTATCCTATTAAAACAAAGGAAATGACAAAAAATAAAATGAATCCAGTAGCGTTTTGAGGGAGTAGCTTCTTGTAAGTCGATCTGCAATGATATAACAGCGAACTGTAGATCAGAAAGGCGAATGCAAACTTACTGAACTTTAAACTTTCTGTAATTATGACTCGTACAACCATCTGAATTTTCAGTCGAGTAAGTCTCTTTGGTAAACATACAACTAATGTTAAAAAAGAAGAAGAAGAATGAGAAGGAGGAGGAGGGGGACGCTGAACATTATAGTTTAAGGTCTTGTCGACAAAGATGTAGGCTATTTAGAGACGGAACACAAGCTTGGAATGAAACCAGGGTGTGGGCAGAATCATCCTGGCATTTGCTTAAGTGACTCAAGAAAACCGGAGAGAGGGAAGGAAAATGTGCACAAGCAGTTCCAACACGATTTCCGCCAGTCAAAAAGTGGATGACGTTTCGTGCTGTCATCTGTTCTGTGAGGACAACAGTTTGGTTGGAATTTTCTTCCCTCCTTTTATTCACAATTTTGTAACACCTAAATAAAACAGCAGTGCATTGATATAATCGCCATTGTTATTCGAGTGATTCCTTCGAAGGTTTGACAACAACCATAACAACCAAGTATTTTATTTATTTTTTATTTTATTTAAATGCCAAGTTCCGTTGGACCACATTGAGGAGCAAATCTCCAAGGTCATGAAACGTGTCAGTACATGAACTTACAACATAAAAAGTAATAACAGATAATAATAAATGTTCATGAACCTGAAAGAAAGTCAGTCCATAAGTTTAAGCAAACGCTATCAGCAATACAATGAGAATCATCTTAATTTTTCAAGGAACTCCTCGACAGAATAGAAGGAGTGACCAATGAGGAAACTCTTCAGTTTGAATTTGAAAGCTAAGATTTTTGAATTCGAGTGGCAGCTTATTGAAAATGGATGCAGCAGTATACTGCACACCTTTTTGCACAAGAGTTATGGAGTCCGATCCAAATGGAGGTTTGATTTCTGCCGAGTATTAACCGAGTGAAAGCTGCTTATTGTTGGAAATAAACTAATATTGGTAACAAGAAACGACATTAAGGACTATACATATTGAGAGGCCAATGTCAAAATACCCAGACTCGTGAAAAGAGGTCGACAAGAGGTTCGTGAACTCACACCACTTATTGCCCGAACCGCCCGTTTCTGAGCCAAAAATATCCTCCTAGAATGGGAAGAGTTACCCCAAAACATAACACCATACGACATAAGTGAATGAAAATACGCAAAATAGACTAATTTACGTGTCGAAATATCACTCACTTTCGATACCGTTCGAATAGTGAAAATGGCAGTATTAAGTCTTTGAACAAGATCTAGAACGTGGGCTTTCCACGACAGCTTACTATCTATCTGAACACCTAGGAATTTAAACTGTTCAGTTTCACTAATCATATGCCCGTTCTGTGAAATTAAAACGTCAGGTTTTGTTGAATTGTGTGTTAGGAACTGTAAAAACTAAGTCTTACTGTGATTTAACGTTAGTTTATTTTCTACAAGCCATGAACTGAGGTCATGTACTGCTCTACTTGAAACCGAGTCAGTGTTGCACACAACATCCTTTACTGCCAAGCTAGTGTCATCAGCAAACAGAAATATTTTAGAGTTACCCATAATACTAGAGGGCATATCATTTATATAAATAAGGAACAGGAGCGGCCCCAACACTGATCCCTGGGGCACCCCCCACTTGACAGTACTCTACTCAGAACCCACATCACAGCCGTTATCAACTTTGTGAATAATGACCTTTTGCTGCCTGTTGCTAAAGTAAGAGGTGAACCAATTGTGTGCTACTCCCCTTATTCCGTAATGGTCCAACTTCTGGAGAAATATTGTGTGATCAACACAGTCAGATGCCTTTGTTAAATCAAAAAATACTCCAAGCGTTCGAAACTTTTTGCTTAGCCCATCCAGTACCTCACAGAGAAAAGAGAATATAGCGTTTTCAGTTGTCAAACGACTTCTAACGCCGAACTGTACATTTGATAGCAAATCGTGTGATATAAAATGATCAATTAACCTTACATACACAGCTTTTTCGATAACTTTTGCAAACGCTGATGGCATAGAAATAGGTCTAAAATTATCTACATTATCCCTTTCTCCCTTTTTATAAAGCGGTTTTACTACTGAGTACTTTAATCGCTCAGGAAACTGACCAGTCCTAAAGAAAAAAATTACAAATATGGCTAAATACAGGGCTAACATGTGCAGCACAGTACTTTAATATTCTACTAGACACTCCATCGTAACCATGAGAGTCCTTAGTCTTCAGTGATTTGATTATTGTCTCTATCACCCTCTTGTCTGTATCACAAAGGAGTATTTCAGACGTCAATCTCGGAAAGGCATTTGCTAAGAAATTTATATGATTTCCGGTAGATACTAAATTTTTATTTAATTCACCAATGCTCAGAAAATGGTTGTTAAACGCTGAACATATATCTGGTTTATCAGTAACAGAAATATTTTTACTGCAAACTGACTTTATATCGTCAACCTTGTGCTGCTGACCAGACACTTCCTTCACAAGTGACCATATGGCTCTAATTTTATCCTGT
This sequence comes from Schistocerca gregaria, assembly GCF_023897955.1. Classification (NCBI taxonomy): domain Eukaryota; kingdom Metazoa; phylum Arthropoda; class Insecta; order Orthoptera; family Acrididae; genus Schistocerca; species Schistocerca gregaria. The sequence goes on along the minus strand of NC_064922.1, from coordinate 416,100,468 downwards.
GAATTAGCTATTCCATTTGCATACCACATACTTTTTGCCTTGCTAATAACATTTTAAGCACCTTACAATACTGTTTGTAATGGGCTACTGTAGCTTGATTGTGACTACTTCTAAAATTTTGATATAATTCCCACTTTGTTCTACATGATATCCTTATCCCACTAGTCAGCCAACCGGGCTGTCCATTACTGCTAATACCCCATTTAGAATGTCCTAATGGAAAGCAACTCTCTAAGAGCATGAGAAATGTGTTATGGAAAGCATTGTATTTATCATCTATATTATCGGCACTATAAACATCTTGCCACTCATGTTCCTTGACAAGTTTTGAAAAATTCTCTATTGCTGTTGGATTAACTTTCCTACGTAGTTTGTAATTAAACACGACATTGGTTTGAGTACAAAAAACTTTTAGTGTTAAAATTTGTGCATCTGAAAGGCCATTCACCCTTTTACTAACAGAATACCCATCTAGTAATGAAGAATGAACAAAAATATTGTCTATGACTGTGCTACTGTTCCCCTGCACCCTAGCTGGAAAAAACACAGTTTGCATCAGATCATATGAATTTAGGAGATCTACCAACATCCTTTTTCTTGCACAATCATGTACAAAATTAATATTGAAGTCACCACATACAACTACTTTCTGGTACTTCCTACAAAGTGAATCAAGAACCCTCTCTAACTTAAGCAAAAATGCTCTGACGCCGGAGTTAGGGGACCTATAAACAACAGCAATTAGAAGTTTAGTTTCACTAAATTCAGGTAATGCTGCACAACTTTCAAATATATGTTCAGTGCAGTGTCGTGAAACGTCTATGGACTCAAATGAAATACTGTTTTTTACGTACAGAGCCACTCCCCCACACCGCAAGGAACTCCTTGAGAAACAGCCAGCTAATTTGTAGCCTGGTAAAGGAAGCCTCTGAATTATCAAATTATTTAAGTGGTGCTCTGATATACCAATAATTTCAGAGTTAACATCTATTAGCAGTTCACTAACTTTATCTCTAATACCTCTTATATTTCGATGAAGGAAGCACTAGAATAATGAATTCACGGTATCCAGATAGTGAAGGCTCCATTATACCAATATCGACACATATGAATGTCTATACATGAAGTGCATATGGGGCCGAAACTGGTTGTCAAAATAAAATAATTAACTTATCAAAAGATACGCCTGTTTGGTGATGCTCCTAGGTAAATCTCGGCAATTCTTGGAGCGATTTACGGAAATCACGGAAAACCTACATCTAGATGCCGGATGATTATTTGAATAGTCTTGCAGTTTAGGCCAACACTACCTCTTCTAGAAAACTGCCTGGATTTTCGCCCTTCTTTTTATATTTTCTGTGTTTGACACATTACAAGTCATTTCAATCCAACATGCCACAACAGATCGCTCACTGCAGTCAGATCACATGGGGGTGGTTGCATTTCAATAGTGGTATAACGTCCTATCACTCTGAAAGCACCGTCTAGGTAAATCCGGACATCTTTTGCGTAAGAGCGTGTTGTCAGTCTACACAGTGTCTTCTTGTGTAGCTTCCTTAAAACAGTGAAGTACGACCCAACTTTACGACGCGTTGATAGTCCTGCCGGAGAGGTAGCTGCAAAATAACGCGTTTACCTTATCAGCCACAAATGAAAGTCAGCCAGGAAAGTGCCCTCATACAACAGCGCATTGTTTCCAGGCCGTATCCGGCTACCGGCGTGGCGGGCCGGAGTCACTGCTTCGAAAAGTTGATGTCGCGCTCGATATTGTGTCTGGGTTCTCAGTGCTCCGTCAGTTACATCATAAATGCTGCACAACAGGTTCTGAAAGTAGCAGGGGTACAATACTGGGAGAGGAAGGTTATCTATAACTTGTACCGAAACCAGGATATAGTTACTAAAGTCAAAAGACTTGAAACAAGTAATCAATAAATGTTGATTGCCTATCCCTCATATTATTTAATCGGTGCATTTAGGTTTGTCAAGAACACTGTAAGTATGTCAGAGACTGCAAATGACTTGAAAGAGCATCTGAAGAAAACAACTTATAAGATGAACATAAAAAAGGACGACAAGGGAATGCAATCGAAGTAAACCATGAAAGCCGAGGGAATTGGATTAAGAAATGAGATACTAAACACAGTAGAGAGGTTTTGTAGTTTAGGTAGCAAAACAGAGAGGACATAAATCGCACGCTGGTAAAAAAAAATGCATTTCCGAAAAAGAGAAATTTGTTAACATCATACATAAATTTACGATTCAGAATATATTTGTATAGAGTTTAGCTTTGGGTGGCAATTAAACGTCAACGATAAATAGTTCATACAAGAAGAGCATAGAAGCTTTTGAAATGTGGTGCTACAAACGAAAAATGTAAATTACATACGTAAAGCACGTACTGAATGGAATTGGAGAAAAAAGAAATTTATGGCACAGTTTGAGTGAAACAATGGGTTGGCAGAACTCATCCTGAGGCATCCAGGAATCGTCAATTTGGTAACGGAAGGAAGCGGAGGAGGGGGGAGGGGGTCAGGCGGCAAACATTAACGAGAGAGACAACGGCTCTTCTACAGTAAGTACATTCAAATGATATAGGTTGCAGGATTATACAAAAATGAAGGGGCTCGTTCAGAACAGACTACTATGGTGAGTTTATCAAACCAGTCTTCGAACTGAGGCACACAACATCAACCCATTCAGAGTTAGTTTACTGCTTACTGTCCAATTATAAACACCCACGATAGTTTGATTTGCTTTCTCCGGCAGGAGTTATGACGATTTGTATATCTTTTAACTGAAACAGTTCTCATTTATTCTTCAGTTTCAGCTGCAAATTTTAATTACATGAAATGTTTCGATTTCTCTGGATCACATTCAGATCTTGGTAGTTGCGTCATAAACCCGGATTTTGTGTGTCAATCTCATACAGTACTGTATGAAGATGATCCAGAAAAATCCAAACGTATCATGTCATTAAAAATGTGGAACTGAGACTGAAGAATAAACGAAAACTGTTTTAAATATCAGCACGGTTGCTGATTCTCTCGGGGCAAATATGTTGGCTATAATTACCTCTTTACGCTGTCAGCCGCAAAGAGATTTTTTCCTACTGCATAACACTGTCTGGAAATTCATAGTTTAACAAGAACGATAATGATTCTCCGACGCTACCTCGAAGAACTTCTATATTAATGTGCGAGTATCTGGAATCTGAACCTGTACGAAACTCGGCATCTTGTTTTCCAGATGGGATCAGAACCATTCATTTGCTACTCCTGTTGTTACTTATTATTCTAGCTTTTTTAGTTGACTTTTATGACCAACAGTGCCAAGAACCTTTGATAAATCTAAAAACTGTTAGGCAATTATTATTGTCTACGGATCTGCAAATGACTATGCTTCAGATTTACTAGCGATGCTGCTTTACACCAATACTGACTCGAAGACTGTCATGACCTAATGGTATTGATAGTGTGTGGTACGACTTCCACACAAGAGACAACAATGACAAACCTTTCCAAAAAGTTTTTGAGTGAATAATAGGAATAAATGACACAGATATTTGCAGAGTTGCTTGCAAGAGCCCTTGCTCTTTTGCAAGTACAGTGGGTTGATAAATATCAACATGATGGCTGGATATGTACTGTTTTGCCAGCCGAAATAACTTTCTGCTCGTACAATAACGACCTGTGGCGTTGTGTTAATAATACACCTCAGAAAGCCTTTTGGGGAGACTGCATGGGAGCTGAAGGAGCTTTGTGACATCCTCTGGATGTTTTAAGCACAGAGAAATGGGTCCTGCAGTAACATTACATGTACCTGGAATCGCAAACGATTAGATGGCCTTGAAACACACCGAAGTTTGTCAGTTTCCTCGTTTTAACGAAGGTCAAAAATGCTTCACTCTTCCGAGATTAAAATTTCCACATCCAACAGTCTACAACAGTGAGTACGTAACATGATGAACGTTCAGGCGCAATCGTACCTCGGAAGGGGACAGCAAAATCCACCTGGAAAAAACGCATCAACCATGATGATACCCATCTAATCTGGGCGATCTGTATGAGTTCTTTCAAAAACCGATGACTTCCACATTCACAACCTTGTGCACTAAATAGCAACTGTTGGTAACGGTCGTAGAGATGTCAGACTTTATTAGAATGGACATAACTAAAATTACTATTTAATCAGCTTTGGATCGGAAGGAGACAATGACAAAAAACACATCGGGGACAGCCATTTGAAGACTCTCAAGTGTCGAATAACTGAAAGCACACACGCGCCTGCAACGAAATTGGTGCTCTTATTTAGGTGACTGCCGCACGGTTACTGAGTGTATGCAAATTACAGCAATGGATCTACTCAGTGAATATTTAAGCTCGGGTCTTGCAAGGCGGAGCAGTTCTATTCTACACCAGTATCTTCTTCCTACGAGATAAAGCAGATCCACTCATTTGGCAGACTTAACAAACTGACGTTCGGCCTCTGTAGACTATTTTCATCCTCGTATAAATACCCGCACAGAGGATACGTGAAGTAAATCTGGCCAAGGGTTTGTCAGCATTCCCACGTGTCAGAAAACTTAGGTAACACGTAACTGATCCACATTTCATTAAAACAAGAACTGCAGTAATGTACAATATCGTAAAAAATATTCGTTAAAGCTTTATTCGCATCATGGAATCACGTATACAAACTTTTTCCTAAGAAGAAAAGCGTCAATTAGAATGGGAGGGTTTTTCTTGTTATACCACCTATTTGGAACGAATTAAACACTGACTGCCGCTTAAATCACATCTAATTTAACGTGTGTATATAGGAAGGCATAAATAAATCCAAAAATCTAAAGAGTCGATCAGCGGTGGCACCGCAACAACAAATATATATATCGCGGTTGGTCAACATGACTTAAGTACGATGCATGCAGACCGACTTAAGTCACAATAGATGATCCGAATGCTAATAGTGTGTGAGTGCGAAGAGATTATCCGCTTACCAGCCCACGCTGCTTATTGTCAATAAAAGGCTGAAGGAAGCGAAGCTTGTGTTTAGGTACGTTAAATAAATGAAGCGCACAAACCCATCGTCGGAGTAAGGTTCTGTGATCAATACTGCAGCTATCTAAGGCTCAATAGCTACATAATTATGATCTAGAGGAAACGTACAATGTCAGGAATAACGTTCGTTGTTGAGTAGGCAGCTCTGTCATGTGCGATAAACAGCAGCAAGGAATACCTCTACAGCCACCAAGCCGTGAAAGTATGACTGATTCGGAAATCGAAGTAACAAGCATCTGTGACAAGTAACACACACCGCTGAAAATGAAAGAAAACAGAAAACACGTGCACGTATAAACACGCCAGCTGGCGCGATGAAAACACTAGACAGTCTCTAAGTTGCTATATTGTCGACGATATAAGAATAAGTTTCAGATTTTCAGGTCAAAAACAGAATAATAAAACAGACGAGGAACACAATCAATATGTAGAGCGCATTACAACAGCAGCGAGAAAGATAAGATTAATCTACTGTTATGCAGTCGTGATGGATAACTGGAGACTCAAACACAGTCTCCGAAATGCGAATAACACTGTGTGTAAAAGACTAATTAGGCAAGATCTTCAACAAAAAGAAATTAAGCAAAACGACTTCACTGTAAACATCAGTACTTAATGCTTATCAGAGCTACCAGCAGTAGCAGTGTTCCTACGAACTAGAGTGTAATGGAATTACCAACAAAAACAACCCATAGTACCAGGATAAGAGAATACTGCGCTAACGGGGAGCTTGTCACAAATTAGAAATATGTGGCCGAGTGTACAAGACCAAACAGAGACCAACACTGAGAAATGCGAGTATATCCTTCAAATTGCGCAGAAATGAGGAAAAATAGCAATCGATACAGAAGCCGCGCGCGTCTTCCTGATTTCTATAAATTTCCACACGTATGTCGTTTAAAAACGCGTAATGACTGAACGACTTTTGACTACTGGCAAAAAAAAAAAAAAAAACCTGAAATGGCGGGTTTTCAAAACAAATGCGTTTGCGTTGGCTATAACGACGATTAGCTAAAAACCGTGAGAAATAGTGGAACCATCGGCAGGCGGGAGAAGAAGTAGAAAATCGAGTCCGCTGCTTAAAATTGAGATAGTTGACAGGTATACAATAGCCTTAATTTCATACAGTTCACACATAATGTGGTTCTTCTCTTCAAACTTAAATACCCTCTACTGCAGTGATTTTAACGAATGTAAATTACCATCTTTTTGACATTAACAGTCTCTGGGTGAAAGGGCTATGCGATAAAATAATTGCACACTTCAAAGCCATTTCTTGCTTTGAACATTTAAAATACCATGAGACCTCCCTTTATCGCAAGCGAAAATCTTGCTGCAACAAGTTCCATGAGAGCATTCAAACGTTTCCTGCGTATTCCTCTGATCAGATGTAGGAAAAACATTAGATGAGTATTTAAAGACACCTCCAGACGGAGACCATAGATATGAAGGTAATTGTTGTGTACATGAGTAAAAAAGGTAACAGGGAAGTTCCGAATTATGCGTATATAAGTGAACATGTCACTATCTGATTTTTTTTTTCGTGCCCAGAACAACCAACAGTTTCTTATATCAGCTATCCAGAGCTTGTCAAGTTAGCATCATAGAATCTCAAAGTGAATGAAAGAAGAGGGACTCGTAGTTCTGGAGTACAAGCAATACATCATGGTATTGTGAATATGATCGCGGCACTGGTATAAGACTATTACATCTTTCTGCGACATTTAGATGGTACAGCCTCCAGGTAACCTCCTACTCCGGTGGATATCCTTAATTTGGCACGAAAATTAATATTTATGGGCGAAGTCCGCAAAAAGTGCAAGAAAACCAAACTTACACGATTTGCCTTCTGTACAATGCCATCTGAATTATCGTGAGAATTTATTATTCGGAAAAGAAATTTTGTGTTGCTTTCCTCACTGCAAACCGTGTGAAACTTCCATAATCTTTTCATAATCTTCCTCGTAAGACAAATGAACAGAAGCAGTATGTTAATGTACCACTGGATATTTCGTAACGCACTTCTGAGCGTTTAGAAAACCTGGTATCTGGACTAATGTATTGCACCACTACGAACATTTTGCCTTCAGTCATTTCTTAACTTAATCTTTCAGTACAGGCCCGCAGCAGTGTCTACCCTTCATTAGTGGGTCATTAATTACCAAGTGAAACGAGTGGCTCTTTTTGCCTTGCGTTGGGTAACAGTGTCATTATTATGTATATAAGCCTTCCGTCCCGTTACTGCTAGGGCCCTACAGAGTATTCACGATGATGCTTGTCCGGTGCTAACAAGAACACAGGCTACAAAATGCTCGTTCCTGATACGAAGCGTCACAAGCAAAATCGGAAATGGGTTCTCTTTCTGATGCTCAGGTATATTAGGTCATCAAAAGATTTTTCTTAATGCGAATGTTATCTAAGAACAAACTATTATACTGACATCAGCACACTACTTTCGAACAATTACATAATAGGGTGTTGCACAGACATTTTGAGTGTGAAGTTTATCTACTATTACCGAAAACTGTACCTACAGATTCTGTAATGATTGTTTCTCAGTAAGAAAGTTACTAATGGCGGTGACATGGAGGTGGTCTACCATTCCTCTCATCTGGCCAGTGGATTACGTGTCACATGTTTAACTGAATCGTGTGAATGACTGTGACGACTGCGTATGCGAACCTTGTATCATCTGTGAATGGAATAGGAAGAGAGAATAATTATTCTGGTCCATACAGGGGTGGACAAAAATACGTAAACACCAAAAGCACAACACATTACCTTGCCTAATACGGTGGAGCAAACCCGTTGACACTCAAATTTGTCTTCCAGTCGTCTCGGAACAGATAAATAAAAGCGTTATATGATTTTCAAGGGAACCTTATACGTACCATTCTTCCAGCAAAAAAGTGGAAAGTTAGGGTAACGATAACGGGAATGGACAGCGATGGCGCGCCCTCCTCTCCCATGTAGCTCACAAAGGGTCAATAATATTGCAACCTGATGACAGTGGTGGCCAGGCAGATGTGACACGAAACCAGTCCTAGACGATGCGAGCTGTGTGAACAGGGTCCCTATCGTCTTGGAAAACAGCGTCACCACTGAAAAACAAACACTGTACCTTAGGATGGACGTGATCATACAAAATAGTCACATATATCTTGGTGGTAATGAGGCCTAGCAGTGCATCCACGGGGCCTATTGAATACAGAGATTCTGCAGCCCATTTCATCGCCAAATCCTCGCCATGTTTCACTCTTGTGACGTACGCTATGCTAGAGTTGACCAAATGACTCTTTCATAGCTCCGTAGTCCAGGATTGTCTTCGACATTACGTTTACCTGTAACGGGCATTTACATCACTGATGAGTGATTTGGAATGCCAACTCACCCTCCAACTCCCTATTATGGAGCTTCCTTCGTGTTGTTTTTGCGTCGACAGGGTTCACGAGTAAGACATTCTGCTCTGCAGTGACTTTTGCAGTAACTTTTGCAGCTGTCGTCTTCTTATTTTTCGCCACAGTCCTCTTCAATGACCGTCTGTCACGATCACTCAACACACAATTTCGTCCTCGTTGTTTTTTAGTAGGGTGTTTTTCCGTCTTGTCTGTGTGCGGTATAAATCTTCTACGAGTACATGGTGCCTCTAGAAACTACAATCACTTGGGCTACCCTGGGTACGTAAGTACCCACCATAGGAGCACGAAGAATTTGAGCGAGTTCGAATGCACTGAGCTCTGACATGATGCACTCACACAAAACACTGTTCTCACCACGACCGAGGCTTGCAACGTATTAAGGGGATGGCCGGCCAGTGTGGCCACGTCGTTCTAGGCGCTTCAGCCTGGAACCGCGCGACCGCTACGGCCGCAGGTTCGAATCCTATCTCGGGCATGGATGTGTGTGATGTCATTACGTTAGTTAGGTTTAAGTAGTTCTAAGTTCTAGGGGACTGATGACCTCGGGTGTCAAGTCCCATAGTGCTCAAAGCCATTTGAACCATTTTTTATTAAGGGGATGGCACAGGTGGGTTTCGTGGTCCAATAATAATGTGCAACCTGCACACTTTGTTAGCATCTGCATTTATGTTCAAGCATGCATTTATCACGGGGTTACCAATTTTTTCCCACCCCATGTATGTACAATCTGTGCCACAACATAACGGTTGTCTGTGGCATACAGACATACATGTTCTCTTTGTAACTGGCTTCAGTACGAATAATGCATTCTGTAACCAACATTAAGCTATATTTACAAATTAATAAACATCTATATTTGGTACACTGCACATATCCCTCGCTACACTAATTACCACACCTATTCCTGGCTTCTAGAATCAAATGGATATTTTGGGCGCATAAGAGCAGGGTCACTGTTTGAAAATCAGAGAAAATGCTGGAGCTGGCCGTTACACATGAAGACTGACCATTTTATGATAATTTCTTAAATTTATTTTCTGTTTTCAAAACATTCATCACGACGTAGGAGAAGTCTTCTGACAATCTGTACTATAACTAAAAATGTGGCGCAATGATTACGGTATTAAGAAGTGTATTCGCGAGAAGCGGACTCCAAATATCCGGCCAGCCATCCAGATTTAGGACTTCCTGGTTTCTTTAAATCGTTCTCCTCCTACGTTAAGCAACTTATAGGTGAAACGTTGAACTCTAACCTTCTTTCCTTTTCCTGATTAAAATAGTTCAGCCCTTATCATGAATCATAAAAATCTCTATACGACCTGAATTCACACTAATTATTTAGCAGTTATTCGTGGGCTTATCTGCACCAATACGGAGTTACGCCACAGGAAGAAGGCAGCGTGTCCACCAACATTGTAGTCTAGTAGGGAAGAGAGTAGAAGAGAAACAAATTTGTCGGGTTGCAGAGTTTCTAGCGCACCAGGAACACAGAATTGGGTAAGTTCCGTCAACATCAAAGTCATCAGTGACGGAGCGTACATCAGTATAAATTTTAAGCAAACCTCTCAATGTTCACAAAACGTGATTCAGGATAACAATTAAAAATCACATGCGGTTGACCAGGAGCGGATGTGAAACTTTTTTCTCCAGACTGGTCAGTTTTGCGTATTTCTTCCAGTTTGATATTTCAAGTGATAAAATGGGCTTTGCCAGAGCCCTTACAGTTCCATCGATGGTCAATTACATGATATTCATATTAGAATAACAACTTGTCTTTAGAGAGATCTTACGTGTTGCAGTATTTGTTCCGGTGTATCATCTGTCACCTATAAGGAGCTGTTTGATGTTCCTTAGTTTGACTCAATGTATGTTTCGTTTTTATTTCAAGTCAGACAGAAACCTCTGTAATTTACTTTGTACTTTCTGGTTACCATAATAATCACTCAGCAGACAAGGCCGGATAAAAGAAAGAGTTCGAGTACTCAAGCGCTGATCGTAAACATTCCCACGCCTCTCAGTGTCATCTCTTAGATTAGAGTTTCTATTTCAGTTTGATAACACGACGGCGCAGCCGTCACTTACTGCATGGCGACTCCCGGCGCAAAACTTTGCCTGATAAGTTGTCTCGTCGTGTCGTGTAAGCCTGTGACGTCGCAGCTCTCATGGATTGTTGCAAAACTGATAATAAGCATAATTTGCGTAACGTGTTGACAGCACACGCGTTGATTTACGGAAGACACACACATTCTGACAGGAAAAATGTCGCTATCTGCGGTGGTGAAGTGGTGCAACCAAATGTTTGCGAGAAAACGGTAACAACTTCAAGGCACTGGCCGAGAAAGACCGCTGCTCAGTAGCAATGCACTTATTTTTTGGCCGTGCTCTTGTTTGAAGTTGTGTACTTTGTCGTCCCCCCCCCCAGTCGTCTTTTTTAAATTACATTCCACTCCAGTAGTTAGGATATGGAAGGTCTCCAAAATACTCCTGTACGGTCTACATTAACTCCTCACTGGATTTATTGTGTTTTAAAGTCACAAATGTCTTTAAGAACAGAAATAAGTCGAAGTCAAAAGATGAATAGGATGATTCTAATGAAAATCCCGATATTTCCTACTAAAAAACAACTTTGTCGATTGCCGTGATGGAGGACTTCTTTTTTATTTTCATACATTTGCCCATAATCTAGTTGATCCAGAGCACTTGCTAAATGTTGACCAGTTAGTGTGTTGGGTTGGGTTGTTGTGGGGGAGGAGGCCAGACAGCGAGGTCATCGGTCTCATCGGATTAGGGAAGGCCGGGGAAGGAAGTCGGCCGTCCCCTTTCAAAGGAACCATCCCGGCATTTGCCTGGAGCGATTTAGGGAAATCACGGAAAACCTAAGTCAGGATGGCCGGACGCGGGATTGAACCGTCGTCCTCCCGAATGCGAGTCCAGTGTGCTAACCACTGCGCCACCTCGCTCGGTGTTAGTGTGTTTTCCATTGTGCTATCAACAACGAGAATTAGTTTTACGATCAGAAAACAACTTTACGGCATAAATTTACGGCAGACGAAATCGACTTCGCGTTTTTTGTACAGAGCCATGCCCGGACGCATGTTTTCTCATTGGCTTTTCATAATTAGGAACAAAATATCTCACTCAATTTACGCGAGGCTTTCTCGTAAATAACTATCAACGTGAAATCCACAGCATTATTTCTTCTGAAATGCCTATGGCGTCATCTGATTTCACGTTCAATAGTATACCGTGCACAGGTCTGTTTTCACCTAAGTAAATCTGCCTGCAATTCAAAGGTAGATTTCATTATCTTCCTTTTCTCTGAAGCTCATTTAGAAATTTTATTATATATACTGGATATTTCTTTTAACCCGTTTGTCATAGTTTCAATACTTCTGCTCAGATAAGCTGATTCTGTTGTTTTAGCCGTAGAATTAAAAATGCTTCTTACTGGACTCATTTTCCAAAGGCTCTACTGAGAACTTAGTTTTAACTAGGTGTCTCAGAATGTGAAAATCGAAGAACGACATCGCTTCAACCAAGCTCCTGTTTTAAAATACTACTTTAGTAATTACTTAGTATCGATATTTGCTCATTGGGCAGTGCGTAATACATGTGGATACGCCAACCTCGTGAATTGTATAAAACAAAAGTCACATGCCATAGTTCATGCACAGCAAGGTCATCAATGTACTACTGACGAGGGTAATGTTTCCACATCTATTTTGTACTTCACAACGAGCACAACTCTTTTAGTGGTGATTAATAAAGTACTGTAATAAAACATCAGCCTGTTGGTTACGATACAATTCTTCAAATTTATCGATGCTGTGGTACGCACCCAGAAGTCACGGTGAAATTTCACTAACCCTCCCAGAGGTGATTTGTTAACAGCGGCCTCAGTCGGTGGTGCGCCGGAGCAGCTCGGAAGACAGTAACGACCATCGACCTCCCACGATATCGGTTGGCAACGTTGCAGCTGCAATTTCACGTATTAATTTTTGAAGTTTAGACTTGCAATTTCAATCGAAAGTTCCGATCTTTCGATGTTGCAGGCGAAGCCCCATTACATGCCTACTGTTATCATATTGTTCGATCCAGTATTCGGTCCTCGCTGTATACGATACTCTTTTATACATTAGTTGTACACACGGATCACTGTCATATCAGCATTCCCTGTAAAAACCGGAAAGTCACGGTATTACATATCCGTTTTCTGCAGACTCACTCAGCCCTTTCAGAACTCAATGCTACGATGATATTCCACCCTTTGACGTCGAGGAGTAGCACTATACTACTTTTCCAGTTGGTTCGATGACTCTCTCTCGGAGTAACAATGACCTTTCCTTTCACTCAAGATACACTTTGTTGGGCCTACGTGTGCTCCCACTCTAGACCCTTACTCATTTACTTCTGGTCGACTGCTCAGCACATCCTTCGTGTTTGGAATCATCTGGGTAGTTCTTTCTGGTTGCAGCAGTTTTTACAAATGTTAGTGCAGAAGTGAGGACATGGTGTGCGACATTTCCTGTGAACTGGAGAGGAGGCAGTTTTCGGTGCAGCATTTGACAATGAGGGCCAAGATGCTGCTGTAAGGCAGCCGTATGTGAATGAAGGTGCGCAAGTCTGATCATGAAAAATACAGCTGATTCACATGAACAACAAAACAAACTCATCACATCTACATTTACATGATTACTATGCTATTCTCAATTATGTGCTTTGCAGCGTTCATCGAACCACCCTCGAGCTATTTCTCTTCCATAGCGCATGGGAAAAATGAACACTTAAATCTTTGCAGGCGAGCTCTCATTTCTCTTATTTTATTACGATTATCAACCCTACCGATGTAGGTGGGTTTTCGTTTTCGCAAACGGAGAAGAAAGTTGGTGACTGAAATTTCATAAGTAGTACCCGCCGCAACAAAAGGCGCTTGTTTTAATGATTGCCGCCCCAGTTCGGGTATCATATCTTATTTCACGATACACAAAACGAGCTGGCCTTGTTTGAACTTTTTCGATGTGTTCCGTCGATTCTACTCCAGAACAGGGCGGACAAGCGTGGTGTAAGCAGACTCTTTAGTAGTTCTGTTGCCTTTTCTAAGTGTTCTGCCAATAAGTCGGAGTTTTTGTTTTGTTCCCCCACATCATTTTCTACGCGATCGTTACAATGCAAGTTATTAATCACTGTAATCCTAAATATTTAGTTGAAATTACAGCCTTTATATTTGTAATTTATCGAGTAAGCGAAATTTAGCGGTTCCTTTCAGTACTGATGTGGATGACTGCAGACTTTTCGTTATGTTGGGTCAATTGGCACTTTTGGCACCATACAGATATTTTGTCTAAATCGTTTTGCAATTTATTTTGATGATCTGATGACTTTCATTTAAGACGGTAAATGACAAATCTGCAAACAATCCACGGAAGCTGCTCAGATTGCCTTCTAAATCATATATGTGGATTAGGAACAACAGAGGGCTATATAACACTTCCTTGGGTAACGCCAGATATTACTACTTTTTTACTCGATGACTTTCCGTCAGTTACTACGAACTTTGGCTCTTCTGACAGGAAATAACGACTCCAGTTGCACAACTTCGATGCTCCATAGCCACGCAATTTGGAATCAGTTTGACATCCCCTGTCAATAGCACTCATTACTTCGTGACAATAAAGAGCTAGTTGTGTTTGACAAGAACGATATTTTAGCTGTTTGTCAATAAATTGTTTTTTTTCGAGATAACTCATAATGTCCGATTCTAAATCGAGCCGGCCGGTGAGACAGAGATGTTCTAGGCGCTTCAGTCCGGAACCGCGCTGCTGCTACGGTCGCAGGTTCGAATCCTGCCTCGGGCATGGATGTGTGTGACGTCCTTAGGTTAGTTAGGTCAAAGTACTTCTAAGTCTAGGCGACTGATGACCTCAGATGTTAAGTCCCATAGTGCTTAGAGCCATTTTCTAAATCAACGTTAGGGATATGAGTCTGCAACTAAGCGGATTACTCGTATTTCCTTTCTTCGGTCTTGGTGTGATTTGAGGAACTTTCCAGCCTTTACGTACGGATGTTTCAACGAGCGAGCGGTTGTACCCAAATGCTCTCTCTCCTCTCTCTCTCTCTCTCTCTCTCTCTCTCTCTCTCTCTCTCTCTCTCTCTCTCTCTCTCTACTGCATTGTGGTAACCGTCGCATCTGTCACAGAAAGTGCAACTCTGATCATTTACATACTCGGGGATCATTTACATACTCGCCAATGGAGTGTACTGTAGGAAGCTACTCAGATATCCGACCATGTTTTCTGGGTGCTTGATTTTTGCTGCCGGACAGTGTATACTCTAATGGTAGAGGCTTTCATGATTCTACGAGTACTAACTGACGTATCATAGTATTGCTTAGCGTGAGGAATGTTCCGATACGAACTCCATAAGATAAATTCTAAGAAAAATAAACTACGCACGACGAAGGAATTGTCCGAATGGGACAGAAATCGGTATGATGGATGTCATGTATGTTGTTGTTGCTGTCTTCAGTCCTGAGACAGGTTTGATGCAGCTCTCCATGCTACTCTATCCTGAGCAAGCTTCTTCATCTCCCAGTACCTACTGCAACATACATCCTTCTGAATCTGCTTAGTGTATTCATCTCTTGGTCTCCCTCTACGATTTTTACCCTCCACGCTGCCCTCCAATGCTAAATTTGTGATCCCTTGATGCCTCAGGACATGTCCTACCAACCGATCCCTTCGTCTAGTCAAGTTGTGCCACAAACTTCTCCCCAATCCGATTCAATACCTCCTCATTAGTTACGTGATGTATCCACCTTATCTTCAGTATTCTTCTGTAGCACCACATTTCGAAAGCTTCTATTCTCTTCTTGTCCAAACTATTTATCGTCCATGTTTCACTTCCATACATGGCTACACTCCATACAATTACTTTCAGAAACGACTTCCTGACACTTAAAACAATACTCGATGTTAACAAATTTCTCTTCTTCAGAAACGCTTTCCTTGCCATTGCCAGTCTACATTTTATATCCTCTCTACTTCGACCATCATCAGTTATTTTGCTCCCCAAATAGCAAAACTCCTTTACTACTTTAAGTGTCTCATTTCCTAATCTAATACCCTCAGCATCTCCCGACTTAATTCGACTACATTCCATTATCCTCGTTTTGCTTTTGTTGATGTTCATCTTATATCCTCCCTTCAAGACACTGTCCATTCCGTTCAACTGCTCTTCCAAGTCCTTTGCTGTCTCTCACAGAATTACAATGTCATCGGCGAAAGTTTTTATTTATTCTCCATGGGGATTAATACCTACTCCGAATTTTTCTTTTGTTTCCTTCACTGCTTGTTCAATATACATATTGAATAACATCGGGGAGAGGCTACAACCCTGTCTCACTCCCTTCCCAACCACTGCTTCCCTTTGATGTCCCTCGACTCTTATAACTGCCGTCTGGTTTCTGTACAAATTGTAAATAGCTTTTCCCTCTCTGTATTTTACCCCTGCCACCTTCAGATTCTGGAAGAGAGTATTCCAGTCGACATTGTCAAAAGCTTTCTCTAAGTCTACAAATGCTAGAAACGTAGGTTTGCCTTTCCTTAGTCTAGCTTCCAAGATAAGTCGTAGGGTCAGTATTGCCTCACGTGTTCCAATATTTCTACGCAATCCAAACTGATCCTCCCCGAGGTCGGCTTCTACTAGTTTTTTCCATTCATCTGTAAAGAATTCGCGTTAGTATTTTGCAGCTGTGACTTATTAAACTGATAGTTTTGTTATTTTCACATCTGTCAACACCTGCTTTCTTTGCGATTGGAATTATTATATTCTTCTTGAAGTCTGAGGGAATTTTGCCTGTCTCATACATCTTGCTCACCAGATGGTAGAGTTTTGTCAGGACTGGCTCTCCCAAGGCCATCAGTAGTTCCAATGGAATGTTGTCTACTCCGGGGGCCTTGTTTCGACTTAGGTCTTTCAGTGCTCTGTCAAACTCTTCACATAGTATCGTATCTCCCATTTCATCTTCCTCTACATCCTCTTCCATTTCCATAATATTGTCCTCAAGTACATTGCCCTTGTATAGACCCTCTATATACTCTTTCCACCTTTCTGCTTTCCCTTCTTTGCTTAGAACTGGGTATCCATCTGAGCTCTTGATATTTATACAAGTGGATCTCTTTTCTGTGCGCGGGAAATAACATCTTAAAGCCAAAGCTATAACAAAGCCATAAGCCAATTAAAATAACTTCATATTTGCATTTTTCCTCTGCAGCAATCAGTCTAAGACTGCCCATGATTGGGGCAAGCGAGGTGGCGCAGTGATTAGACGCCATGATGGCGGTTCATATCCCCGTCAGGCAATCCAGATTTATGTTTTCCTTGCTTTCCATAAATCACTTACGATACCAAACAGAAAGGTTCCTTTGAAAAGCACACAGTCGGGTTCCTTCTCCCGTCCCAGTCGTACACGTTGTGTTACATTCTCAACTTCCTTCCTTCCACGACCGCGTATGGTAAAATTAACTCACGGTGTGATACAAATTACAAGTTGGCCTTGGAATGTCGAGTTCTGCACATTATTGTCGAACACACACAAAAAACGGGATTGAGAGCACGTCGATAGTGGTTTCCTTGCGCTCTGAATTGCAGGTTTAAGACGACAAACACATCTGGGTGGAATGCACAGCGGTTAAGCATGAGACTCGCTTGTTGGAGAATCGCGTTTCAAAATCCCACCCAATAATCGTGAGTTGTTTTTTGTGGTTTCACCCAATCACGGATGGCGAATTTCGGAATGGTTCGTTTGAAAAGGTCACGGACGATTTCCTGTCCAATGCGCTCGACCGTACGTTAAGCCCTATTTTCCATTCTTTCCTTTAAGACGGCAAGAACAGAGGTACGCACAGCTGCCACTACCAACTGTTCTCGTCCAGTAACACGTCTCGAAAAGAGAAACAATGTTCTTTGAGCGGAGGCGCCTGTTACGTCACAGCGTTATCACACTGCATCGATCGCCCTTGAGGGACTGACCCCGGTGAACCACGTGTCACTTCCGCTACGCCCTCGCTCGGGATATTCCGTAAGGGCAGGAAACCGCCACGCGGCGAGAGGCAGAGATATTACTCCACTGTATCAGCTGCAATCACAGCCAGTTGCTGATCCCTATTATGCAAAGAATCATCTTCACACAAGATTTAAATACACAAGATTTAAATACAAAAAATTAAAAACCTCTGTTTCTGAAAACCTCAACAATCGTAATTGTGCAGAAAGCACAATTCACATATTCGTCTAAGGTTATTTATGGAAAGCACAGAAAACCTAAGCAAACGTTCACAGCGTGTTGATATTATAATTTTTTCGTTACTTTAGACTTTAGTCGACGATAGTTGTCGACACAGGCCGTATGCTGCGAGAAATTGTTCACTACTGACTTTGGCTAACAACTGAATTCTCGGAACGTGTTCTCTGTCACTGGTGTAATTCGACCGGCCAACCAAAAGATTTTATTGGACGCAGAGAAAGTAAATCTCGAAGTCTTTAAACGCGTGCTTGGGATCTCTATCGGTGACGGTCACTTGCTTCATCGTTGTACCGAGCGGTTATAATTAAAGTGCAGTCACTCACAGAGGTCCAATTTGGGCAGCAATTACCATATGGCAGCGAAACTTGGTACGTATTCTAACGCGTTAATAGGAAACCGATTTACGTTGGAAAACAATTGTTCCAATTTTTGCAACCAGGTCCTAATCTAGCGCTGTGAACGCAAGAATGATGTACAGAAATGTTTCCGTAAGTAATGGATTACGAACGGGACGACGGCAGAAAAGGTCAGACAAGTAAGGAAGGCATGATGGCGATTTTATTATTAACCGTCACTTACACTTTTTTTTTCAATATGAGCACCGGAGACGACGACGAATTGCTGTGCTAAGAGGAACTATTTTTTTTTTCTAGCGTCAATTGGTTAGTATTAATGTATTAGCATATCTACGAAGTTCCGCTGCCATGCGATAATTACAGCCCATGCTCGACTTTCTTTATAACCACGTGGTAGATGTTAGGAACGCCGCATACAAGCTGAATTGAGTCAAGAAACGAAACTAAGTGTTCCCACCAGAGGTCTTGAAAGCGCCGTCAATCTATCTTTTGTAAACTATCTAAGTTACGGGCTTACATCGAGAAACTGAGGATGGTTCCAAAAATATAAGTGTTACACAGTGAGAGTTTCCATATTGATAGTTGAATATTGATGTCCTCGCTTGTGTGATACGTTGATTAAAATTTCATCCTTTTCACAGCTTATTTTCAACAGAGAAAAAAGTAATTCCTGTATATGAAGAATGTTGTGAGAACGCGATGGCTACTGAGAATGTCTAACGTTACTGGAAACTTTTCATGCGGAGATTGCAACAGAAAATGTTCAGAAGACGTACATGTGCAGCGTTTCGGATTTGGAGAAAAGTCGAATCCCCATGCTTGAGGGACATGGAAGCATCATTACACACAGACTGCAAAAACAGTTGGCTGTATTGCAATGATTGGGGAATAGGTGCAGACGAGATGGACTGATTACAACAGTGTCGCAAGGTCCGTCCAGAAAGATTACACCACGAGAAGATCATAGGATTGTTCTATTAGCTCTGTCGAATAAACATACGAGTATAACAGCTAAAATACGGGCAGATATTTACAAGCAAAGTGTCACCGTGAATCGTCGCGAACATATTACTGGAAGCTAGGTTGAGCTCACGAGATGCTCTGAGTTGTCCACTGACGCCCAACCACTGACAACACTGACTAGCATAATACAGAAACAGAGTCAACTGGGACATTACGCCAACGTGTTCCTAGGCGACCTAGTGGAAGGTCACTGCAAGCAGCGATCAGCAATCCCTGGAATATGAAGAGGTGAGGTAGACTACTGGATACGGCGACAGGAATTATTTGGTAACTAGCACAGCGTCCGTTGCTTTGCTCGCATAGACTGCGTAGTCTGCATAAACAATTTAATTTTTTTTGCTTTTCTTTAATCGAATTTTTATCTTATTCACAAAATGGAACCTCTTCTAGACTTTGTACGTTAATAAAGGCTGTAGAAGAAATGTCTCTTCTGAATGTACTTCTGATCAAGAAGCGATTCTGTCAGCTACAATCAGAGGTCTTTCTCGATTCCGTGTTTTTGTGTCCTTGCAGCATTTCCACAGAAACTTTCATTCTATAAAACATATTTCTTCAGAAGACAAATACAACTTTTCGTAGATGTAGCTTTAAAAAATGTTTAAATATAACGATATATTTACACAAAAATTTTCATCACCTATTTCTCCCCTTACGGGCTGAATTTCCCAAAACATTCAAACATGTATTTTTCTTATTTCTATCCGAGAAGTCAAATATAAGTAGCTTTAAAAACGCCTTAGTAGTTCTTTATTAATGGTCTGTTAAAAAAAATTACAACCTTTAACCTATTCCAGCCCCATAGGGGTTACACTTCCAGAAATACTGAAACGTATATTTCGTTATTTCTGACCGAGGAATCAAATACCAATTTCGGAGCCCTCGCTCCAAAACTGCCTTAAAAGCGATGTATTTAAAAAAATCTTTAATCTCCTACTTCACCGCCTCAGGCGTCAAATTTCGAAGAACCCCTTTCTAAACAATGTCTATAGTATAAGATAAACACTCTCCAAGTTTCAAGTTTCTGTCCTGAGCGCTTTGGGCTGCGCGATGATGAGTCAGTCAGTCAGTCAGTCACTCAGTCAGAACAATACCTTCTACACAGAGAGATTACTGAAGCTCACCATCATGTCGCTAAACAATAAATCCTGTTGCAATACCCCGACTGCAGCTTATACCGCAAACGCCTTGGAGGAATGTCGGATTTTAGTCTGATCCCCTGGTTTATCACCCATAGGGCCTTTCTGTCAGGTGATGGTAAGACGTTTACTTTCACACCATCCTCAAGCCAGCAAACTTCATGAAGTCGGACAGCAAATATTTCAAGCAAGGTATCAAATTCCTCAAAATGACATTCCTAGACTCTTTCTGTCCGACCCAAAACGAATACAGGGGTGCATTAGGGAGCGCGACGGTCACACCTCGTATTGAAGTTTATCATAGGCTTCATATTCGAATGGAATGAAAGTAATCCGGTTAACCCTAGCAATACCAAGATATTTTCATAACGAGCCTTACCATGGGGTCGGGGTGGGGGTACTTCACGGCCACATTAAAAATTTGAAAAAAATCATTAATTGTTGTTGAATTTGTCAACAACATACTTTTTAACGAGGTACTGATGTGTGAGTAGAATCCAGAACCCGAAAATAACTTTTAGTATACTCTTAGTAATATGAACGTACTTTAAATGTGTACTACCGATTTGATGACCCCCCCCCCCCCCCCCCCCCCCCATGAACCATGAACCTTGCCGTTGGTGGGGAGGCTTGCGTGCCTCAGCGATACAGATGGCCGTACCGTAGGTGCAACCACAACGGAGGGGTATCTGTTGAGAGGCCAGACAAACGTGTGGTTCCTGAAGAGGGGCAGCAGCCTTTTCAGTAATTGCAGGGGCAACAGTCTGGATGATTGACTGATCTGGCCTTGCAAGATTAACCAAAACGGCCTTGCTATGCTGGTACTGCGAACGGCTGAAAGCAAGGGGAAACTACAGCAGTAATTTTTCCCGAGGACATGCAGCTTTACTGTATGATTAAATGATGATGGCGTCCTCTTGGGTAACATATTCCGGAGGTAAAATAGTCCCCCATTCGGATCTCCGGGCGGGGACTACTCAAGAGGATGTCGTTATCACGAGAAAGAAAACTGGCGTTCTACGGGTCGGAGTGTGGAATGTCAGATCCCTTAATCGGGCAGGTAGGTTAGAAAATTTAAAAAGGGAAATTGATAGGTTAAAGTTAGATATAGCGGGAATTAGTGAAGTTCGGTGGCAGGAGGAACAAGACTTCTGGTCAGGTGACTACAGGGTTATAAACACAAAATCAAATAGGGGTAATGCAGGAGTAGGTTTAATAATGAATAGGAAAATAGGACTGCGGGTAAGCTACTACAAACAGCATAGTGAACGCATTATTGTGGCCAAGATAGATACGAAGCCCACACCTACTACAGTAGTACAAGTTTATATGCCAACTAGCTCTGCAGATGAGGAAGAAATTGAAGAAATGTGCGATGAAATAAAAGAAATTATTCAGATAGTGAAGGGAGACGAAAATTTAATAGTAATGGGTGACTGGAATTCGAGTGTAGGAAAAGGGAGAGAAGGAAACATAGTAGGTGAATATGGATAGGGGGCTAAGAAATGAAAGAGGAAGCCGCCTAGTAGAATTTTGCACAGAGCACAACTTAATCATAGCTAACACTTGGTTTAAGAATCATGAAAGAAGGTTGTATACATGGAAGAACCCTGGAGATACTAAAAGGTATCAGATAGATTATATAATGGTAAGACAGAGATTTAGGAACCAGGTTTTAAGTTGTAAGACATTTCCAAGGGCAGATGTGGACTCTGACCACAATCTATTGGTTATGACCTGTAGATTAAAACTGAAGAAACTGCAAAAAGGTGGGAAATTAAGGAGATGGGACCTGGATAAACTGAAAGAGCCAGAGGTAGTACAGAGTTTCAGGGAGAGCATAAGGGAACAATTGACAGGAATAGGGGAAAGAAATACAGTAGAAGAAGAATGGGTAGCTCTGAGGGATGAAGTAGTGAAGGCAGCAGAGGATAAAGTAGGTAGAAAGACGAGGGCTGCTAGAAATCCTTGGGTAACAGAAGAAATATTGAATTTAATTGATGAAAGGAGAAAATATAAAAATGCAGTAAATGAAGCAGGCAAAAAGGAATACAAACGTCTCAAAAATGAGATCGACAGGAAGTGCAAAATGGCTAAGCAGGGATGGCTAGAGGACAAATGTAAGGATGTAGAGGCTTATCTCACTAGGGGTAAGATAGATACTGCCTACAGGAAAATTAAAGAGACCTTTGGAGAAAAGAGAGCCACTTGTATGAATATCAAGAGCTCAGATGGAAACCCAGTTCTAAGCAAAGAAGGGAAGGCGGAAAGGTGGAAGGAGTATATAGAGGGTTTATACAAGGGCGATGTACGTGAGGACAATATTATGGAAATGAAAGAGGATGTAGATGAAGACAAAAAGGGAGATACGATACTGCGTGAAGAGTTTGACAGAGCACTGAAAGATCTGAGTCGAAACAAGGCCCCCGGAGTAGACGACATTCCATTAGAACTACTGACGGCCTTGGGAGACCCAGTCATGACAAAACTCTACCAGCTGGTGAGCAAGATGTATGAGACAGGCGAAATACCCTCAGACTTTAAGAACTTTAAGAAGAATATAATAATTCCAATCTCAAAGAAAGCAGGTGCTGACAGATGTGAAAATTACCGAACTATCAGTTTAATAAGTCACACCTGCAAAATACTAACGCGAATTCTTTACAGATGAATGGAAAAACTGGTAGATGCGGACCTCGGGGAGGATCAGTTTGGATTCCGTAGAAATGTTGGAACACGTGAGGCAATACTGACCTTACGACTTATCTTAGAAGAAAGATAAGAAAAGGCAAACCTACGTTTCTAGCATTTGAGGACTTAGAGAAAACTTTTGACAATGTTGACTGGAATACTCTTTTTCAAATTCTAAAGGTGGCAGGGGTAAAAGACAGGGAGCGAAACGCTATTTACAATTTGTACAGAAACCAGATGGCAGTCATAAGAGTCGAGGGGCATGAAAGGGAAGCAGTGGTTGGGAAAGGAGTGAGAAAGGGTTGTAGCTTCTCCCCGATGTTATTCAATCTGTATATTGAGCAAGCAGTAAAGGAAACAAAAGAAAAATTTGGAGTAGGTATTAAAATTCATGGAGAAGAAGTAAAAACTTTGAGGTTCGCCGATGACATTGTAATTCTGTCAGAGACGGCAAAGGACTTGGAAGAGCAGTTGAACGGAATGGACAGTGTCTTGAAAGGAGGATATAAGATGAACATCAACAAAAGCAAAACGAGGATAATGGAATGTAGTCAAATTAAATCGGGTGATGCTGAGGGCATTAGATTAGGAAATGAGACACTTAAAGTAGTAAAGGAGTTTTGCTATTTAGGAAGTAAAATAACTGATGATGGTCGAAGTAGAGAGGATATAAAATGTAGACTGGCAATGGCAAGGAAAGCGTTTCTGAAGAAGAGAAATTTGTTAACATCGAATATAGATTTATGTATCAGGAAGTCGTTTCTGAAAGTATTTGTTTGGAGTGTAGCCATGTATGGAAGTGAAACATGGACGATAAATAGTTTGGACAAGAAGAGAATAGAAGCTTTCGAAATGTGGTGCTACAGAAGAATACTGAAGATAAGGTGGATACATCACGTAACTAATGAGGAGGTATTGAATCGGATTGGGGAGAAGAGAAGTTTGTGGCACAACTTGACTAGACGAAGGGATCGGTTGGTAGGACATGTCCTGAGGCATCAAGGGATCACAAATTTAGCATTGGAGGGCAGCGTGGAGGGTAAAAATCGTAGAGGGAGACCGAGAGATGAGTACACTAAGCAGATTCAGAAGGATGTATGTTGCAGTAGGTACTGGGAGATGAAGAAGCTTGCACAGGATAGAGTAGCATGGAGAGCTGCATCAAACCAGTTTCAGGACTGAGGACAACAACAACAACAACAAAACATTTAAAAAATTCATTCATTGTTGCTGACTTTTACTCACAACATACTTTTTAAAGAGATATTGATGTGTAAGTTGGGCCTTGAACCTTGAAATACTGAGTACGATATTCACTCCGGAAAATGAGTGTGACTCACGTATTTGGATTAACTTTAACTGAAAAATTTCAAAAACTATACGGAATCAGGTAGAAGAGTTCTTTAAAAACAACATTTTTTTAATTTTTAAAATATACAGTAACTGAGAAGGTTAGAATATTTTCATAAGATGGGCATAAAGGACCCCCCTCCTCTGGTATTGCGGATGTTAATACCCGTTACGTTGACATATTCTGTGTTTCAGAAATACCGGACTTGTTCTTCGTGGTGTGTTAAAACCGCTATGAAAAATGGTACAGAATGTAGCTAGTTTCTTCCTTCTTACTCATCAAAAGGAAAAGATGAATCAGTACTGAAAGACCCTGAAGCATATTTCGCAAGAGCCAGAATCAAATACACTATTTGTCCGAGCGTTCCGATGGCAGAGGATTGGTTTTATTGACACCCCCCCCCCCCCCCTCCCCTTACAGTAAGGTTTCTTCGCAATCCTGTGCGAGGTGTTACCTGTATAATTTTATTTGCACGAAGAAGGAAAAAAACGTTAGGGTCTGATTTCCCATCTATGACGAGGTTATTAGGTAGGGCCATCTGCACTATCTCTTCGAGACAAACGTGATGAAGGGTGGCTGAAAAATATTCACAGTTCGTGACTTGAAGGACAGTTTATGAAGTTTTTACGCATGTGCTCATGAGATATATGGCGTCTTTCATCGAGTGTTTACCATTTAAGATTTTCAACATTTCTTTTCATACCATCGCCAGAAAACAAAGGTGTGACCATTCGCACCGCCACACTTCGTATACGGTCCACTGTCTCGTGTCAGATGAGAGGCATCATGAGTTGCACAAACATGCTCCTATCGAAGCATAAAAAATGTGAATATGTTCCTGTTCATACAAAAGACTCTGACTGAAAAATGGGGTACCACCTGCCTCATTCTACCTTCCTCATCTACATCTACATACATACTCCGCAATCCACCATACGGTGCGTGGCGGAGGGTACCTCATACCACAACTAGCATCTTCCTGTTTCACTCCCAAACAGAACGAGGGAAAAATAACTGCCTATATGCCTCTGTACGAGCCCTAATCTCTCTTATCTTATCATTGTGGTCTTTCTGCGAAATGTATGTTGGTGGCAGTAAAAATGTACTGCAGTCAGCCTCAAATGCTGGTTCTCTAAATTCCCTCAGTAGCGATTCACGAAAAGAAAGCCTCCTTCCCTCTAGAGACTCCCACCCGAGTTCCCTAAGCATTTCCGTGACGATCAAACCTACCAGTAACAAATCTAGCACCCCGCCTCTGAATTGCTTCTATGTCCTCCCTCAATCCGACCTGATAGGGATCCCAAACGCTCGAGAAGTACTCAAGAATAGGTCGTATTAGTGTTTTATAAGCGGTCTCCTTTACAGATGAACCACATCTTCCCAAAATTCTACCAATGAACCGAAGACGACCATCAGCCTTCCCCACAACTGCCATTACCTGCTTGTCCCACTTCATATTGCTCTGCAGTGTTACGCCCAAATATTTAATCGACGTGACTGTGTCAAGCGCTACACTACTAATGGAGTATTCAAACATTACAGGATTCTTTTTCCTATTCATCTGCATTAATTTACATTTATCTATATTCAGAGTTAGCTGCCATTCTTTACACCAATCACAAATCCAGTCCAAGTCATCTTGTATCCTCCTACAGTCACTCAATGACGACACCTTCCCGTACACCACAACATCATCAGCAAACAGCCGCACATTGCTATCCACCCTATCCAAAAGCTCATTTATGTAGATAGAAAACAACAGCGGACCTACCACACTTCTCTGGAGCACTCCAGATGATACCCTCACCTCCGATGAACACTCACCATCGAGGACAACGTACTGGGTTGTATTACTTAAGAAGTAAATAGAACCTTTAAAAATATTACCAAAAAATTTGGCGTGCGAACACATTCAAACATTTTTATGCAATCACCTCAAACTCCCACAAGCTCCCCTAACTGTAACTCACTCACACCCGATAGCCCATCACTGTAAGCTACTCATATCCATTCACTCCAAGTTGCCCTTTCTCACAAATTCACTCGGCCCAACTCATTACCATTATCTACACTCCTGGAAATTGAAATAAGAACACGGTGAATTCATTGTCCTAGGAAGGGGAAACTTTATTGACACATTCCTGGGGTCAGATACATCACATGATCACACTGACAGAACCACAGGCACATAGACACAGGCAACAGAGCATGCACAATGTCGGCACTAGCACAGTGTATATCCACCTTTCGCAGCAATGCAGGCTGCTATTCTCCCATGGAGACGATGGTAGAGATGCTGGATGTAGTCCTGTGGAACGGCTTGCCAAGCCATTTCCACCTGGCGCCTCAGTTGGACCAGCGTTCGTGCTGGACGTGCAGACCGTGTGAGACGACGCTTCATCCAGTCCCAAACATGCTCAATGAGGGACAGATCCGGAGATCTTGCTGGCCAGGGTAGTTGACTTACACCTTCTAGAGCACGTTGGGTGGCACGGAATACATGCGGACGTGCATTGTCCTGTTGGAACAGCAAGTTCCCTTGCCGGTCTAGGAATGGTAGAACGATGGGTTCGATAATGGTTTGGATGTACCGTGCACTATTCAGTGTCCCCTCGACGATCACCAGAGGTGTACAGCCAGTGTAGGAGATCGCTCCCCACGCCATGATGCCGGGTGTTGGCCCTGTGTGCCTCGGTCGTATGCAGTCCTGATTGTGGCGCTCACCTGCACGGCGCCAAACACGCATACGACCATCATTGGCACCAAGGCAGAAGCGACTCTCATCGCTGAAGACGACACGTCTCCATTCGTCCCTCCATTCACGCCTATTGCGACACCACTGGAGGCGGGCTGCACGATGTTGGGGCGTGAGCGGAAGACGGGCTAACGGTGTGCGGGACCGTAGCCCAGCTTCATGGAGACGGTTGCGAATGGTCCTCGCCGATACCCCAGGAGCAACAGTGTCCCTAATTTGCTGGGAAGTGGCGGTGCGGTCCCCTACGGCACTGCGTAGGATCCTACGGTCTTGGCGTGCAACCGTGCGTCGCTGCGTTCCGGTCCCAGGTCGACGGGCACGTGCACCTTCCGCCGACCACTGGCAACAACATCGATGTACTGTGGAGATCTCACGCCCCACGTGTTGAGCAATTCGGCGGTACGTCCACCCGGCCTCCCGCATGCCCACTATACGCCCTCGCTCAAAGTCCGTCAACTGCACATACAGTTCACGTCCACGCTGTCGCGGCATGCTACCAGTGTTAAAGACTGCGATGGAGCTCCGTATGCCACGGCAAACTGGCTGAAACTGACGGCGGCGGTGCACAAATGCTGCGCAGCTAGCGCCATTCGACGGCCAACACCGCGGTTCCTGGTGTGTCCGCTGTGCCGTGCGTGTGATCATTGCTTGTACAGCCCTCTCGCAGCGTCCGGAGCAAGTATGGTGGATCTGACACACCGGTGTCAATGTGTTCTTTTTTCCATTTCCAGGAGTGTATTTGTGTCTCTATGTCATTGTCTCCTGTGTCAAAGCCTCAGTCACCTTCATCTCCTGTCTCCTCTCACTGTAACATCCTCCCTCGTGTTCTCTCTTACTGCTATTGTCTCATTCCTTTCTTCCTACTGCTGCTGTCTCTCCTCAATGTCACTATCTCCCTCTTCCTTGTCGTCACTGTCATATATCACTGGCTCTCACCCACTTCTACTTTCTCTTTATTCCACACCACCCCGAGTGTTGTCCCGTTCACTCTTTTCTTTGCTCTCTCTATAACACGACCACTGTGTACTGTCTTCGAGTATTTATTACTTTTCCGACTCTTTGGCACGGTCATTGTCGTTTTCTATCTCAGCATAAAAAAGGCGCCAATATATTGGCATGCCGAAATTTATGGGGAAAATTTTAAAAGTACTGAGGAAGGTAGACTCTTGTAAATAAACAGGAACATATTCACAATTTTTGTGCTCCGATAGGAGCATCTTTCCGCTGGTTCCCTTTTTTTTTTTTCCTGCTGCAGCACGACTCATCTAGATAAATGCGTAGGTTCATACCGGACTTAATGTGTAGAAGTAGGGCTAACTTTGAACCTCTGAATCTTTGGAAACTGATAATGATAGCACGAAGATTTTCACGGTTGTTCGCGATCGGGATCTCAGGAGTATATCGTAAAAATTGCATCCATTTGCAGTGCACAGCCGTACTCGAATACTAGGCTGGATTTAAATCCACTGGTGACGGCGAAAATATAGTAAAATACCATTCTTTGGGGTTTTTCGAGGAGCCGACCTTATGGTGCCTCCGTAAGTCCCATAAGCCCACCGTACATCACACCAAATGGAAAAAGAACCATCCAATTTGCTACATTTACCTAAGCGCAGGAGGAAATGTGCAGTATTCATACTTTGACCATATACTGTAGGATAGTTACACGAAGACCATCTTTCTGTAGTGTATAAAAATGGCCCCTAGCCCAAGGACTATCCAAAAAACTTGACACTATCTTCCTATCGCCAATGGAACCGGAGGTACGAGCACCAGAAATCCGTTTTCATGCGCAGGGTTTTCGCATGCATGCCGATAAGTTAAAATTTGCTGTTGGCCTATAGAAAATCTTCGGTAAGAGAGTATTACAATAACAAAATGATCATTAAATACCACAAGAAAAGAAGGCAATATTAATACACATTGAATCAATATTCTGTCTCTGACAAACTACATAAAATGCGTAACATCCATTTCCACTGATTGGAACCTAGTTATCCCACAAAATCGAATCAACTGTTCTAACATCAAATTTCTCTGCAAGTATTATGTAGTTGTTCACTGTTATCCTCTGAAATACGCTGTGAACATGGAGTAAAAGATAAAAAAATACACTGCAGAGCCGAAGAAACTAGTACACCTGCGTAATATCGTGTAGGGCCACCGTGAGCACGCAGAAGTGCTGCAACACGACGTGGCATGGACTTGACTAATGTCTGAAGTAGTGCTGAAGGGAATTGACACCATGCATCCTGCAGTGCTGTCCCATATATCAGTAAGAGTACGAGGGGGTGGAGAGCTCTTCTGAACAGCACGTTGCAAGACATTCCAGATATGCTCAATAATCTTCATGTCTGAGGAATTTGGTGGCCAGCGGAAGTGTCCAAACTTACAAGAGTGTTCCTGGTGCTACTCTATAGCAATTCTCGACGTGTGGGGTGTCTCATTGTCCTGTTGGAACTGCCCAAGTTCGTCAGACTGCACAAATGACATAAATGGATGCAGGTGATCAGACAGGTTGCTTCGTATCTGTCAGCTTCGTATCTAGACGTATCGGTACCATATCACACCAACTGCACACATCCCACACCATTACAGAGCCTCCACCAGCTTGACAAGCAGGGTCCATGGATTCATGAGATTGTCTCCATACCCATACACGTCCAAACGCTCGATGCAATTTAAAAAGAGACTCGTCTGACCACGCAACATGTTTCCAGTCATCAACCCGGCCCAGGCGAGACGTGCAGTTTATCCAGGGTACACGAGTGGGCTTTCGGCTCCGAAAGCCCATATCGATGATGTTTCGTTCAATTATTCGCACACTGACACTTGTTGATGGCCCAGCATTGAAATCTGCAGGAATTTGCGTAAGGGTTGCACTTCTGTCATGTTGAACGATTCTCTTCAGTCGTCGTTGGTCCCGTTGTTGCAGCTTCTTTTTCCGGCCGCAGCGATGTCGTAGATTTGATGTCTTACCGGATTCTTGATATTCACGATACACTCGTGAAATGATCGTACGGGAAAATCCCCACTTCATCGCTACCTTGGAGATGCTGTGTCCCATCGCTCGTGCGCCGATTACAACACCACGTTCAAACTCACTTAAATCTTGATAACCTGCCATTGTAGCAGCAATACTTGATCTAACAACTGCGCCAGACACTTGCTGTCTTATAGAGGCGTTGTCGATCGCAACGCCGTATTCTGCCTGTTTACATATCTCTGTATTTGAATTCGCATGTCTATACCAGTTTCTTTGGAGCTAGAGTGTAATACAAAAACCTGAACTAAAATCGGACCACGTTAAGGAACATCCAGTTCGGCATTAACTTGTGTGCAGCCCTCTGTCAAGTAAGAGTGCAGACATTTAAAACCTACTTCAACTACTTTTATCTATTCCATACACAATGGCCACTTAGGAATGCAGCAAAGTACTGCGACGTGCCAACCTACGTTAATGTTCACACTTGCAAATAGTGCAAGTATACAAAACACACGAAATTCAAAAATCTAGTCCCTCTGCCAAACTATATTTCACATACAAAAGTACGTGAAAATCGCGAAAACAGTTGATGAACGAGTGTACTGGGGTCCGCGACGCTGATTTTGTTTATTAATAGCCCAACTTTTGAAGATGATGCAATTATGTATAATGAATCAGTACATGAAAAAAGCTGTAAAAATATCTCCAGATCGCAGTAAGCGGAAGGCCTGGAGATTTGATTTACCGGGTTCGATTCCCGGCGGGGTCAGGGATTTTCTCTGCCTCGTGATGGCAGGGTGTTGTGTGTTGTCCTTAGGTTAGTTAGGTTTAAGTAGTTCTAAGTTCTAGGGGGCTGATGACCATAGATGTTAAGTCCATAGTGCTCAGAGCCATTTGATTTAACTGTTCATAAATGCAAACTTGTACAGTTCGGGAGACGTAGAAAAATTTTATCTAATGACTACAGTATCAATGCATCACATTGGAATCAATCAACTCATACAAATAACTGGGTGTAACAATTTTTTTTTTATTCAGAAAGGGAATAGTCACATAAGCTCAATCGTTGGCAAAGCAGACCGCCGTTAGACTATGAAGGAGATCGATTGTTGTTGTTGTTGTTGTTGTGGTCTTCAGTCCTGAGACTGGTTTGATGCAGCTCTCCATGCTACTCTATCCCGTGCAAGCTTCTTCATCTCCCAGTACTTACCGCAACCTACATCCTTCCGAATCTGCTTAGTGTATTCATCTCTTGGTCTCCCACTACGATTTTTACCCTCCACGCTGCCCTCCAATGCTAAATTTGTGATCCCTTGATGCCTCAAAACATGTCCTACCAACCGGTCCCTTCTTTTTGTCAAGTTGTGCCACAAACTCCTCTTCTCCCCAATTCTATTCAATACCTCCTCATTAGTTATGTTATTCAATACCTCCTCATTAGTTATGTGATCTACCCATCTAATCTTCAGCATTCTTCTGTTGCACCACATTTCGAAAGCTTCTATTCTCTTCTTGTCCAAACTAGTTATCGTCCATGTTTCACTTCCATACAAGGCTACACTCCATACAAATACTTTCAGAAACGACTTCCTGACACTTAAATCTATACTCGATGTTAACAAATTTCTCTTCTTCAGAAACGATTTCCTTGCCATTGGCAGTCTACATTTTTCATCCTCTCCACTTCGACCACCATCAGTTATTTTACTCCCTAAATAGCAAAACTCCTTTACTACTTTAAGTGTCTCATTTCCTAATCTAATTCTCTCAGCATCACCCGATTTAATTTGACTGCATTCCATTATCCTCGTTTTACTTTTGTTGGTGTTCATCTTATATCCTCCTTTCAAGACACTGTCCATTCCGTTCAACTGCTCTTCCAAGTCCTTTGCTGTCTCCGATTACAAAACACTTTTACTTCCCATCACAGAACATTGCCCAAGCGTGTGGGTTCCGTACAAAATAGGATCAACGGAAGATACTGAACATATACAAAGACGACATCACAAATGATGACAGGTTTGTTTGGCCAACGGACTCCGCTACTGAAACCTTGATTGGCAAAACCAAGATACACACCAACTGACCAGGGAAAATTTAAAAATTTCTAGAACTTGTATTATGTGAAGAATCTAGAAATCAGTCCCCTACGTACCGAACAGTAGACATCACGAAGGCAAGGCCAGATGAACCGCGTTCCATACTGGTACAATGCTAACAAGGGAACCTCCCCATCGCACCCCCCTCAGATTTAGTTATAAGTTGGGACAGTGGATAGACCTTGAAAAACTGAAAACAGATCAATTGAGGAAACGGGAAGAAGTTGTGTGGATCTATGAAAAAAATAAGCAAAATATAAAAACTGAGTAGTCCATGCGCAAGATAGGTAACATCAAGGATAGTGTGAGTTCAGGAGCGCCGTGGTCCCGTGGTCAGCGTGAGCAGCTGCGGAACGAGAGGTCCTTGGTTCAAGTCTTCCCTCGAGTGAAAAGTATACTTTCTTTATTTTCGCAAAGTCATGATATGTCCGTTCGTTCATTGGCATCTACGTTCACTGTAAAAAGTTTAGTGTCTGTGTTTTGCGACCGCAACGCAAAACCGTGCGATTAGTAGACGAAATAACATGCCTCTCCAATGGGAACCGAAAAATTTGATCGGAAGGTCATAGGTCAACCGATTCCTCCACAGGGAAACACGTCTGATATATTCTATACGACACTGGTGACGGCATGTGCGTCACATGACAGGAATATGTTGTCGACCCGCCTAACTTGTACACTTGGCGAATGGGTAAAAAGATTCTTCTACCTTGCCCGATTTAGATTTTCTTGTGGATGTGATAATCACTCCCAAGAAAATGATGAAAACATAACAGTTTGTCACATAAAATGCAACAGTTTCACAGTCGCACAGTTTTCCCTGTGCTCTGTCAAAACATATGCTTTTAATGTTTTCAAATTTTTCCGTGTGTAGACCGTCAAATCCAAGCAAATCTGAACATGCCCTGGAATTTTGGAGAGCGAAGTTGATTATGTGTGAGTGTCTGAACTTTGATAACTGACACACGATCACGTAAACAATACTGCTCTGTGTACCTGTGCAGCTTCGCAAAATCATAGAATCTTTTCACAAAGTATTTCACTTGCCGAAAACCAAACATATCTAAAGGGTGTACAAGAGGTGTACAACCTGGAGGAATGGTAATTACGTCTACTCCCACACCAAAATTGTCTGGTAATAAAAAATTAAACTTTTCAGTACAGGGAAGACTTGAACCAAGGCCCTCTCGTTCCGCAGCTGCTCACGCTAACCACGGGACCATGGCGCTCCTGAGCTCACACTATCCTTGATCTTGCACATGGACTACTCAGTTTGTATATTTTGCTTATTTTTTTCATAGTTCCACACAATTTCTTCCAGTTTTCTCGATTGATCTGTGTTCAGTTTTTCAAGACGTATCCACTGCGCCAACTTGTAACTAAATCTGAGGGGGGTGCGATGGGGAGGTTCCCTTGTTAAGTACCCTCTGACAAGCAAGTCACGAGATTTTTCGTATTATTCGCCGACAGTGGGCAAGTGACTTTCAAATGTGTGGGTGAATTCTTAAAGGACCGAAAGTGACTTTCAATTAAAATAGTTGTACAGGATGTAGACACATGGTTGACGATATATGGAAGTTTGGGTCAGGCCGTGAGTTGTGCTCGGACAGCCAAGTCGTAAAGCGACCGCTTGAAATAAGCGTGAAATTCGGGTTCAACACCAGGTCCAACACATACTTTCGTTGTAGTCATTCCATTATGGAGCTGTTGACTGTCGATATTCGCAACTGCGAATACATTTCACGTACTTCATAACGGCTGTAGTCGCCGCAACGAGAGTAACAAACATAATTGCGACTGGAATGAATATTTATTGGTAGGGGGGACGCAGAAAGCTATCCTGGACGGAGAGTCATTGACAGAAATAGAATCTCAGGCGTGACATGCATGCATGTCCGAAGAAACTTTGCGTCGTCCTTCGGATCAACACAGGCACTGCAATAACGCAACTGCAAATAGCCCTTCTCTCAAGGCGAGTAATTACCAAAATTTGAACAAAGCGATCGAGGAATTTGTCTAGTCATGCTTTCGAAAAAAGAAACGGAAATCATCCAACGAAAAACCTTAACGTGAAATTTCCATTTTTTTCTTTAAAA
Source organism: Schistocerca gregaria (assembly GCF_023897955.1). NCBI lineage: Eukaryota > Metazoa > Arthropoda > Insecta > Orthoptera > Acrididae > Schistocerca > Schistocerca gregaria. Next base: position 416,066,195 of record NC_064922.1, on the reverse strand, counting down.
TTGTTTTTTAAAACCAGAGATGCACAAGACCGAGGCTCACCACTGGCGTGATGGCGGCCCGCTCCTCACCGTTCGCTCTTGTAATGGCTTCGTTGTTTTACTCATACATCATTCCGTCCCGGAATGGAGAGAGCTGGTCTTCTAGAACTTAGTTATTTTGAGCCCAGTCTAGCTGGCACTGGGGCAGGGGAATCTCAATTCAGAATGATTACTTGTCTCACGGCACTATATTTTTGAACTTGCGGCCCTTACCTTCTCATAATAAGGGGTTGGGGGCTCGCGGTAGAAGCACGTCCCTATTCCCCAGCTTTAACACACTACTTGGCCAATTGCTGAACTAAAATTGTTTTAACAACAACAACAAATTTTAAAATATCAGTTACGACACATCTTAATGGCGTAATCCAGGGGTTTTTTCAATGACCTCATTTTTTTAATGAGCCAACGTTTAACCCAATCCAGAAATTCGAGGGATAGAGCGATTCCGATGCTCATATCCCTCTCTGGATATGAACAGCCCAAATAATATGGCATGTAGACGAATTTCCCTGTTACGGTAAACAGTAAAGTGGCCATCACAGACTGACGACCTCAGAAATTAAGTCCCATGGTGCTCAGAGCCATTTTTGGCCTTCACAAGAATCAGTTAATATACAGTACTTTACCAGACTTGGCGCTTCCGGTACGCCTTGCCTTCCACAGATCTAACAATCCCCTCCTCCAGGCAGGTACAAAGAGACCTACAGTTCCTAGAACAGAGATCCGAAGCTCGCATCATGTCGGTACAAATGGAAGGGTGAATTTTGAGCAATGCACGTCTAATCGCTCAAACGTTGCCAAATAATACCAAAATATCTGAAACGGGTTGTTACATATCCTAGAGTGTAAACAAGGTTACCCAAGAGCGTTGATAAACAGCATGGATGTACGTTCAAAGCATCTACATATTCTTCAAAACTGCGAACGAAAAACACACACTTGTGTGTGAACGAGAAACACATACCTGTGTAATATTCTTCGGTATTTATCTATATCATTAACCGACTAACTCGGTTCATGGTGCACATTCCTGTAGCAGGTTGCCTATCTAAACGAACTTAAAGCAACAAAAATTTGATTTATCAGGTTGCCAACCAAAACGACCTTAAAGCAACAAAAATTTGATTTTCAACATTTTAAAATTATTGACCGGATTTTAAAATTTAAAACGCTGTTACAATCTGCTTATTAACAGGTACAATCTTATGTTTAGAACAGGAAGACAAAAAATGGTTCAAATGGCTCTGAGTACTATGGGACTTAACATCTGTCGTTATCAGTCCCCTAGAACTTAGAACTACTTAAACATAACTAACCTAAGGACATCACACACATCCATGCCCGAGGCAGGATTCGAACCTGCGATCGTAGCAGTCGCGCGGTTCCGGACTGCGCGCCTAGAGCCGCGAGACCACCGCGGCCGGCAACAGGAAGACAAGCGTTACTGCAACAAACTTCATGGGTCTTGAGGCAGTGATGACTCACGGGGCGCAGGTACCCGTACTACATTCATCAGGTTTGCCAGTATTTGAGGAGAACATCCAACGAACTTCACACGTAATTTCAAACCTGTACACAACTTTTTCTCCCTGACAACCCCCACAAAATAAATCAAGGAAAACAGTTTCTGGCTTACAATACAGGGTGTTACAAAAAGGTACGGTCAAACTTTCAGGAAACATTCCTCACACACAAATAAAGAAAAGATGTTATACGGACATGTGTCTGGAAACGCTTAATTTCCATGTTATAGTTGATTTTAGTTTGTTGTTCCACCTACGGTCAATGGAGCACGTTATCACGATTTCATACGGGATACTCTACCTGTGCTGCTAGAACATGTGCCTTTACAAGTACGATACACCATGTGGTTCATGCACGATGGAGCTCCTGCACATTTCAGTCGAAGTGTTCGTACGCTTCTCAACAACAGATTCGCTGACCGATGGATGGGTAGAGACGGACCAATTCCATGGCCTCCACGCTCTCCTGACCTCAACCCTCTTGACTTTCATTTATGGGGGCATTTGAAAGCTCTTGTCTACGCAACCCCGGTTCTCGTATTGTGGACGGCTGTGATACAATACGCCATTCTCCAGGGCTGCATCAGCGCATCAGGGGTTCCATGCAACGGAGGGTGGATACATGTATCCTCGCTAACGGAGGACATTTTGAACATTTCCTGTAACAAAGTGTTTGAAGTCACGCTGGTACGTTCTGTTGCTGTGTGTTTCCATTCCATGATTAATGTGATTTGAAGAGAAGTAATAAAATGAGCTCTAACATGAAAAGTAAGCGTTTCCGCATAACGTATTTTCTTTCTTTGTGTGTGAGGAATGTTTCCTGAAAGTTTGGCCGTACCTTTTTGTAACACCCTGTATTTTCGCCGTTCATTCAATAAAAACTGCCGCACCAGGCAAGACGGTTTAATTCATTACTTCTTTACTACTCACTCTGTTCGGAATACTCTTGCATACAGTACCCACAATAACTCTGAATATACCTGCAAAATCTTATCGCTACACGACACATGGTTCAGGAAATATGACGTCATAAACACTGAGATACGTGAAAAACAAACTTGTGCTTAAAACAGACTGCAAATTACCCAGACTATACCCCTCCAATGTTTGCTAATGACATCACTTCGCGAGTTCTAGCAAACTCAAAACATAGTTACAAACCTTTCCAAAACTTCTTGCTTACATGCTTAACGTCAAACATTTGACATGTTAACTCACTTGAAATCAGAAGTTTGAATCTGTTTTACAGAAACATAAAAAAAGTTTTGCATCACCTTGGTACTCAGAATTCCTGAAGACAGACGTTGACTGTGGATACTGTATAACAGACACAGTCCCTTTGACTGTTCAGAGATGTCACTAAGCCGGGCGAAGTGGCAGAGCGGTTCTAAGCGCTACAGTCTGGAACAGCGCGACCGCTACGGTCGCAGATTCGAATCCTGCATCGGGCATGGGTGTGTGTGATGTCTTTAGGTTAGGTAGGTTTAATTAGTTCTAAGTTCTAGGGGACTGATGACCTCATAAGTTAAGTCCCTGCGCAGAGCCAACAGATGTCACTAAACCCGCCAAAGATGTAAACAACCAAGCATGGGCAGTGCCTATTACACGGAAGAAGTCCGACAGGCAATCACTTCCAGTCATTCCACCAGGAAGGAGGTGCACGGCTTGTGTTGTCTGTAGTTAAACCATGGTTACACGGTCAATACTGCGGTTCGATTGCGTTATTACTTTGTGCCAGGAAGGGCTCTCAATACGACAAGTGTCCAGGCGTCTCGGAGTGAACGTAACTAATGTTGTTCGGACAGCAGAGACACAGGAACTGTCGATGACATGCCTCGTTAAGGGCCACAACTGCAGTGGATGGCCGCTACCTACGTATTATGGCTCGGAGGAACCCAGACAGCAACGCCACCATGTTGAAAAATGCTTTTCGTGCAGCCACAGGACGTGTGCAATAGGCTGCATGATGCGCAATTTCACTCCCGACGTCCACAGCGAGGTCCATCTTTGCAACCACGACACCATGCAGCGCGGTGGGGATGGGCCCAACAACATGCCGAATGGGTCACTCAGGACTGGCATCACGTTCTCTTCACCGATGAGTGTCACATATGCCTTCAACCAGACAGTCGTCGGAGACGTGTTTGGAGGCAACCCGGTCAGACTGAACACCTTAGACACACTGTCCAGCGAGTGCAGCAAGGTGGAGATCCCTTGCTGTTTTGGGGTGGCATTACGTGGGGCCGACGTACGCCGCTGGTGGTCATGGAAGGCGCCATGACAGCTGAACGATAAGTGAAAGCCATCCTTCGACCGATAGTGCAACCATATCGGCAGCATGTTGGCGAGGCATTCGTCTTCGTGGACGACAATTCGTACCCCCATCGTGCACATCTTGTGAATGACTTCCTTCAGGATAGCGACATCGCTCGACTAGAGTCGCCAGCATGTTCTCCAGACATGATCCCAATCAAACATGCCTGGGGCAGACTGAAAATGGCTTTTTATGGACTCTGAGGGATCTACGCCGTTGAGGAGTGGGACAATCTGGACCAACAGTGCCTTGATGAATTTGTGGATAGTATGGCACGACGAATACAGGCATGCATCCGTGTTAGAGGATGTGTTACTAGGTACTACAGGTACCGGTGTGTACAGCAATCTGGACCACCACCTCTGAAGCTCTCGCTGTATGGTGGTAAACATGCAATGTGTGGTTTTCATGAGCAGCAAAAAAGGCGGAAATAATGTTTATGCTGATCTCTATTCCAATTTTCTGTACATTTTCCGGAACTATCGGAACCGAGGCGATGGAAAACTTTTTTTTGGTGTGTGTACATGAGACTTGGGTTAGATTAGGTTATTCAACTAGCCGATTTTCCATTGATGGGCCATCAACAGGTACAAAGATAAATAATTCAAGTTTGATTTCGTATGACTAAAGATGCTAGGGACAGACAGTAAATAACTGAAACGTAGAAGGATTAAGATCTAGCCATCTGAATTCATACCAGATTGGTTTTCGTCTGTTGGACCATCACCATTAATTCGATTTGATGGAGTGTGTTGAGGACCGAGAATGGACCACTGGCTCGAGAAGCAGTTCAATGTGCTATTCCCGGGTTCCGATTCTGTATACGACTTGGACTTCGGATCGGCAAACACGCACTTGCACAACGGACTTGTGGGATAGCTACTGAGACCGACCAGTATATTACACTTTGTTTTTGGATGAGACAACACCTTACGTTCACACGATAAGGCAGTATAACGTCTTAACAAATTCAAACAGTTCACCATTAATGTTTTTGATACATGGAATTCAAACAACGACTGCGTATACACTTTGCCAGTAACTGATCTATCAAAACATGGTGCCGATGTTTGCCAAACTCACACGAGCGAGCTCCGCAGTAATGAAATATTCATGAAAGTCCACACACCAGTTTTCTGCTTCAGGTTTATACACGGATATAAAATAAGTGAAATAACAAACAATTGCAATTCTTCCCTGAAAAGGCATGAAACAGGTTGCACACATTACCTTCAATTATACTAAGACTTATCGATACAAATGTCTTTAGATCATAGTAGAGTGCACCCGCTTTGCACTGGTGACTGATGCACAACCCTCAGCGTTATTATTTGTCTCATACTCATGAGAGGATAGGTCGATGTTGTTACTAACCAGTAATTTGCCGACAGTTATTGAAAGCTCCAAATATTTTCAAAAATGAGCGCGTTCTTCGTGGCAAAGAAGACAGAACGAAAGGTAATGCACTTTTTAGGCAATGGAAAACTCAGAAATGTACACATACTTCAATGAAAATCTGTTTTTTCATTATTCCGAAAGACGTTACTCTTACAAAAGTGGTCTACGAATAAAGATACCGAAGTGACCTACGAATAAGGGCAGGCTCAGCAGACGCGAAAATGGACTCTCGTCGTCGCTCCATGTACGAGCAATGTAACACGCTCTCTTGAGAACCATTGTCGAACTCTGTACGTGAGTCAGTTCAGAATACACGATACTCTTCTGTCAGCAGGAGACGCTGAGCAACAAGGAATGAGCGTCACTGTCGAGTGTCGGCCAGCACTTACAACGGCGGAGGAGTACTCGGTCGAAAGCTCGTGGATTTTAAACCAATTCGCGCGGCTGGAACCCCGAGAGAATTTGATTAAAAACGAGTGAGTAAGCGGTCGAAAAAAAAATCAGTTCACACTGTATGTGGTGTCACATCAAACGCCACGGAATGTCAATGACTATATGTAAGAAAATATATACACGTTGGTACGTTGTGGACATCTACAAACGTCAAAATTTGTGTACAGGTTTATTCCTAAGTACCGTAAGAGCTTCAGTGAATGACTGCGCGAAAACCACAAGAAATACAGAAAAATAACTTATATCATTGGACAGACCATCTCTCCAAGTTTGGATCTGTAATATGCACTATGGCGTAGCTGCAGTAGGGAGCAGGTGTGCCACGCGGGATTAGCCGAGCGGTCTAACGCGCTGCAGTCATGGGCTGTGCGGCAGGTCCCGGTGGAGGTTCGAGTCCTCCCTCGGATGTGTGTGTGTGTGTGTGTGTGTGTGTGTGTGTGTGTGTGTGTGTGTGTGTGTGTGTGTGTGTGTGTGTCCTTAGGATAATTTAGGTTAAGTAGTGTGTAAGCTTAGGGACTGATGACTTAGCAGATAAGTCCCATAAGATTTCACACACATTTTATTTATTTATTTATTTTTTGCAGGTGTGTCACAGCATGTCGACAAATCATCCGCTTAGTACTGTCGCATTGAATTAGTCCACGGCTATAAATAGGCAATCCAATGCACAGATTTCCAAAGCAAGCTGTTGCCGCGCCATCCCCCGCAGATTGTGTCACCGACACGAAACTTTTTGACTATACTCGGTTATTTGAAAGAAAACAAAGATACAGAAGATGAGCTGCAAGTGCTGCCATCTAAATATTCATGTTCTGTTTGTCTGTACCAGTATCATAATTAATAGCGAACACTGACATGAATGAAAATAGACGATAATAGGAGCAAAAATTTTCCTGTAAACCTGGGTTCGCAAACGACTTGGGAATATGTTGCTGGGAACCACAACTGATTATAGTATGAAACGTATTTCTAGTTCACACAAATGCATTTGAAAGTAAACTTTTCGATTAAGTCCGCATCTAACTAGATGTAATATTCAGCTGGGGACCGTGGTAGATCCATTATGGAGCATCAGCACCTTTTTCTGCTCGTTTAAGACGATATCTAACAAGCCAGCATGGTCCAAGATAGGTCAAGTAGGCTCTGCTTTTTGGCCAAGATCCAAGATCATCTGGCCTCAGTCCTCTGGACGATTCTGTCTACGGTTCTCTAAAATAATAAGTACGCAGTACACCATTGATACAGTTGAAGAAATGGATTATCGAACTTCATACTCTTGTCAAGATTTACGAGATGATCTGGGAGTGTTTGGAGGAATGCTGTCGTAACACACTGCAGAGACGAATGCAGAATTGCATTCAAATGTGAGGATGACACAAGGAAAACTTCCTGTAACAAATACAGTAGGCAGTAAACTGTAATATGTAACGTACTGAGACGACAATATTAAATTACTTGTTAATATACGCCGGGGTTGCAATTTAAGCCAAATTGGATGGAGTCTTAAACGAAAAGTTTGTATCTACCAAACCTGTTTCTTTACTTTTTTCCCTTTTTTATCCCAAACAAAAATATTGTCCCTTTCAAAGTAATTTCCTCCGGCAGCTATACAGAGGCGGGTCGTTGGTCCCAATTTTGGTTGCAGCGCTGAAAGGCTTCAACTGGTAGGGCCTTTGACATGTCGGTCATAATTTTTTCGTCATAAAATGACGCCCTTTTAAGACTTTTTCAGTTTCGGAAAAACAAAAAAGTCACAAGAACTCAGATCAAGAGCAGAGAGGATGGGGGCTGTGGAACAACAGGAACTTTTCATGTCAAAAATTCCGTGATGGGAATTGCTGTGTGATATGGGAGCCTTCCAAGGGCATCTTTGTAAAATACTCGGTCGATAATTTATCTTGGAGGGACAAATTCTTTATGCACAATAACCCTACCGTCAACTTTGTTCTGATTTGCCCAGTCGAGCTTTTTTCGGTCAAGATGTCTCAGTGTAGTACTCCAAAATCCACTATTCATCACCTCTGATTATACGACTGAACCATTTGTGGTCAATGGCAATCTTCTCAAGACGATCAACACACATGTACTTCAATTGTTCTTCCGCTCAGTTGTGGGGTTTTCCGCCACCGTTTTGGAACAAATTTTTCGCGTGTACAAAACTTCGGTCAAAATTTGATGTGTGGTGCAAGTCTTTACGTTTAACAGGTCACCAATTATACTTATTGTTCAACGTCGGTCTGATCTCACAAGACCACGCACACGTTCGTTTCCGTTGGATTTTAAAGTTGAAGGTCTCCCTGAAGAAGGCTTATCTTCAACGTGTTCTCGGCTTTCCAAAAACGATTTATGCCAGCGAAAAACTTGTGCTCTTGATGAGGAATGTTTCCCATGGGCTTGTTTCAACTTTTCGAAGGTCACACTCGCGGATTCCCCAAGGTTAACGCAAAACGTCATGGCATACCGTCGCTCTAAATTCCGCTGTTCCATTTTGGAAACACACAACAAAAAACACCAACTCCACTGAAAGCGCTCTCAAAAATCACGTGACAGCTGTACGGAGCTGAAACTCTGAGCATCTGGAAGGGATGAACACACCGGTCTGCACAAGTAGAACACAGCGTTGCCAGATCGTTCGCAGTGTTGTCATTCTCATCAATTTTCTCAGATACCTCGTATTCGATAATGAAGTCAGTGGCATCACCTAACAATACATTCGCAATTATCTCTCGGACTGCCTCGTTTGTGACCTCATGTCGACAGAAACGTTTGTTCATCTATTATGGTAATTTTTGTACGCCTCCGTAGCTCAGAGGTCAGCGTGTCTGGCTGCTATGCTCAGGTACTACCACAGGTTTTTCCTTGATGGGAAGAGTGGACTGGGGTTTACTCCTCAGCCTCGGGATGCCAACTGGCTCCTTACTTGCGTGAGAAGTAACGGCTCGTAGGTCAAGAAGCCGACATCGGCCGGGAGTCCGGTGTGCTGTCCCCATGCCCCTCCAACCGCATCCACAATGCGCCATTGGCATGGGACGACGCGGCGGTCGGTCGGTCTAGATTGGTCCATCAGGGCCAGAAAATGTAACTTTGCTTGGTTGGTATATTTCCAGCTTTCGCTGTTAATAATGATATATCCTACATATCTCCTATTGTACTTTTCCTTTTTTCCAGTTCTCAGCAGTGTGTAAAATTTATCAACAGGATCTTTGCAACGAAAACATATTACGAATTTTTATTCGTCCATTAATAAATTCTACAACGTTGCTGGTCTCTTAATGCTGAAACTATATTCAGTCTTTCTGTACCGTCGAAGAGCGCTCCTAAGCTCAATTTCACTGTCCAGTTCTGGGCAGTGAGACGCTGTGTTTACGGTGAAGACACCACCATTTACCGTTTCGTGGGGTAGTTTGTTGTTGGCGTCCAGTGTAAATCGAACTTTGGTTCATTCATCTGTTAACTAAATTAGAAAATCTTTGAAGAAACATTGCAATTCTGTAAAATATTGTGTGTGTGTATTTTTCTTCCATGACTTTTCCTTGTACTATGTACTCCTTTGGTGAGTTTTATCGCGGGCTTTAACGCACGATGCGGACAGGCAGCCTATAAAATCTCTTGACTTACACCTTGAACACAATCTCCAAGACATCCTGTGCTGTCTGTGAGTAAGAGTCTAGTTGAGGAAATCCCCACGACTTGGCCTGCACGCTTTTTCCTCACGTGAGAGCAGTACATGGGAGGAGTAATATGGTTCAAATGGCTCTGAGCACTATGGGACACAACACCCGAGGTCATCAGTCCCCTAGAACTTAAGACATCACACACATCCATGCCCGAGGCAGGATTCGAACCTGCGACCGTATCAGTCGCGCGGTTCCGGACTGAAGCGCCTAGGAACCGTTCTGCCACCGCGGCCGGCAGAAGTAATATGACTGACTCTTCTTCCGACATATGATATCGGAATTATAGCAGTAAAACGTATCGTGATGCGTAGTACCTCTCCTGTGACATCGGTCACCGGAGTTTGATGAGTTTCTCCTTGACGTTGAACCTCTTGAGCTTAATAGACAAACCCGTGATGAAAAGTGCTGCTCCTTTGGATATTCTCAATTAACGCGGTTTGTCGAGTTCCTTGATTGATAAGCAGTATTCGATAGAGGCCGATGACGATTTTATAAGTTACATCTTTCGAGGATGAATTACATATTATCAGGATTGTTTTAATGATACTCAGTTGGGTATCTGCTTCTCCTACGACAAGTTTTACACGGTCATTCTGCTTCAAATGACTTCGGATTTAGACGGCCGCGGTGGTCTCGCGGTTCTAGGCGCGCAGTCCGGAACCGTGCGACTGCTACGGTCGCAGGTTCGAATCCTGCCTCGGGCATGGATGTGTGTGATGTCCTTAGGTTAGTTAGGTTTAAGTAGTTGTAAGTTCTAGGGGACTGATGACCACAGCAGTTGAGTCCCATAGTGCTCAGAGCCATTTGAACCATTTTTTTTAGCTTCGGTTTTATACTCCAAGATATTTTTACAACTGTCACCTTACTGTTTCTAGTGACGATTACCAATCATGTAACCAGAAAACCGTGGGGTTTTCCGCCCATTTATGAGCAATGTGTTACATTTACATTAATTTATGCTGAGCATCAGCTGCCAGTCCCTACACCAAATGTCTGTCTTCTCTAGACTTTTCCTCTATTTCATTACGATTTTCTGTATGAATACAATCCCTACTTTAGTGGTGTATGCATTACATTAGGTCAGAAAATGCCTTCAACTGTCACAGTTCACCGATACAAAATCAGAAGTTTTCAATGCATGATCACTGCGAGGTGCACATGGATAAGTTGGCCTAGATCCGAAATTACGACATCCAAATACTAGGCAAAGAAATGGAACCATGACACCAGACTTCTATAAGGATGCATGTTTTCACGTTAAGTTGTTTGGGTGATTAGTAACATACCGGGTAGGTGTGTTCTCTGTAAAGAACTGACTGAGAATAAAGGTGCTTGTGAATCCTCATCATGGAGTCACACGCAGCAAGTGTAATGGCTCCTTGCGCACAACACGCGGTTTAACAGTACCCCAAATTTGGCAGTTCTGTGTATTCACTGCATCCTGTAGAGTACAATGTGCCTCGTCACTAAAAAGAATATTGCCCGCCACATGTCATCGACTTCCATCGGTGCCAGAAACCGAAGAGCAAATTCAAAAAGTTGCTGCGGAAGAGGTGGTTTCAGTTGGTGCACTGTCTGGATCTTGTTCGGGTACCGAGTAATGCAGACCTCAAAACTTTCCGTACTGGTAGCACTGGCCGGGACACTTGCTGCAGGGTCACTCACAGCAACGGCAACCTTGTCAATAACTTTCACTGCCTTCCTCTTCCAGGAGCCACGCCAGGCTCATCCATGTTTTAGAATTTCATTGTTCTTGTCTCCAGTCCTCAGACTGGTTTGATGCACCTCTCCATGCTACTCTATCCTGTGCAAGCTTCTTCTTCTCCCAGTACCTACTGCAGACAACATCCTTTACCCACCACGCTGCCCTCCAATACTAAATTGGTGATCCCTCGATGTCTCAGAACATGTCCTACCAATCGATCCCTTCTTCTAGTCAAGTTGTGCCACAAGCTCCTCTTCTCCCCAAATCTATTCAATACCGCCTCATTAGTTATGTGATCTACCCATCTGATCTTCAGCATTCTTCTGTAGCACCACATTTCGAAAGCTTCTATTCTCTTCTTGTCCAAACTATCTATCGTCCACGTTTCACTTCCATACATGGCTACACTCCATACAAATACTTTCAGAAATGACTTGCTGACAATTATATCTATACTCGATGTTAACAAATTTCTCTTCTTCAGAAACGTATTCCTTGCCATTGCCAGTCTACATTTTATATCCTCTCTACTTCGACCATCAACAGTTATTTTGCTCCCCAAATAGCAAAACTCCTTTACTACGTTAAGTGTCTCATTCCCTAGTCTAATTCCCTCAGCATCACCCGACTTAGTTCGACTACATTCCATTATCCTCGTTTTGCTTTTGTTGATGTTCATCTCATACCCTCCTTTCAAGACACTGTCCATTCCGTTCAACTGCTCTTCCAAGTCCTTTGCTGTCTCTGACAGAAAAAAATTACAATGTCACCGGCGAACCTCAAAGTTTTTATTTCTTCTCCATGAATTTTAATACCTACTCCGAACTTTTCTTTTGTTTCCTTTATTGCTTGCTCAATATACAGATTGAATAACATCGGGAATAGGCTACAACCCTGTGTCACTCCCTTCCCAACCACTGCTTCCCTTTCATACCCCTCGACTCTTATAACTGCCATCTGGTTTCTGTACAAATTGTAAATAGCCTTTCGCTCCCTCTATTTTACCCCTGCCACCTTCAGAATTTGAAAGAGAGTATTCCAATCAACATTGTCAAAAGCTTCCTCTAAGTCTACAAACGCTAGAAACGTAGGTTTGCATTTCCTTAATCTTTCTTCTGAGATAAGTCGTAGGGTCAGTATTGCCTCACGTGTTCCAACATTTCTACGGAATTTCATTATCTTCTTTAAACCATTTAATGGCATCGGGCCTCCCCTCAAACTTTTCAGTTGGGGATACTCTCTCAATACACCACTGTAATTACTGCCATTTACATAAAACAGTTTCAGTAAATGCGCACAGTCTCTCTTCTCTATAGCCATACTGATCACTGACATGTGCCTCTAGTCTGGAAAACAACCAACACCGTAGTTATTTTTTTGAAAAAGCCACAGATATGGATCCATCAGAAGCAAAATCGTACTGACCAGTTTGCTTATTAAATATATTAGCTAAGGTCCACAAGAGGCTTCTGTATAACCGTCTCCACGATACAGGGAACTCCGTGGCCTTAGTCAGCACCAATTTGGCTTTAGATGGGAAAATCTATAGAGGACACAATTAATTGGGCTTTCTAAACTGGAGAAAAAACATTACAGAAGTACTGACATTGCTGATGCCTTTGATAATCTTTCGTGGCCAACAATGTTTGCACGATTTCAAGAACTACAGGTAACCAGGATCCCTGTACAATAGTCTTCCTTATTGTTGTAGAAACAGAGTGGCTGAGTGGCAAGAGGGCCACCACAAGGTTGTAAAAAGGACTACCAAAGGGTGTCCACAGGCTCTAACTGCAGACCCATCTTCTGGGATATTACAATTGAACCACTCTTGAATTTAACTGAGGTAAATGAACGTTCAGACGAGATTGTTACATACGCTGATTACCTGTCAGTTGTGATATCATCCAACACAAAAGCAATGTTGGAAAATTCGCCAGTGGTATGCTACATACAATACAACAATGGTGCAACCAAACCAAATTATCTATAGCAGCACAGAAAAACTGCATCCATAATGCTTAAGGATCACTACAAAGACACCCAGCAAGTAAAATACGTAACACAAACATAAAACGCGAAACGACATAGCTTCAACGAACACATAAGACTAATCACAAACAAAGCCGGAAGTATACATCACAAACTAGAGACATTAAATTCGACACGACACAGACTATTCACACACCAAATGTACCGCTGTGCACTTTTCAAGTCATTATTGAGTTTTGCAGCTAGAATATGGGCACACAGACTCCATCATGAACAGGATCAGTGTTGGGTGGAGCAGAGGAGTGTGCTACTTCGACTATCTGGAGCACTCGGCACCCCATAATTGATTCGCTATTTGTAGTACATGGAATACACACAACTGATATAATCATACTGGTTGAAGGTGGTTAGACCTGAGAGTGAGTGTTGCAGATCACTGGGCACTACATAGAAGATAGGCGCCAACTAAAATTTGGTGTATGGACACTTGGAAAACAGAGTGAGAAGAGAGTGGTAGGGCTGTCAAGACTATTCAATTTCCCCAATATTAGGGAGCAGTTATAGTTGCGCCATGTCAACCCCGCCGGGGCACAGTTCCACTAACGGAAACAGCACTATGCGATGCACTGAGGAATCCAGATACGCAGAGGCAGTTGAATACAATCACCAACATCTCAAAGCAGAACATGACGTATACAGACACACGTCAATACAGAAGGAGCAGAAGACGAAGACAGACCGACTTAGATAGCTCAAATATCTCCAGTACTGACGATGAAACGAGTCACAGTTACAACACTTACATAACAGACATACAGAGAACATACATAACATAAAACATGCACAACTACTCACGTGAACATTAATCAAAGATTGCAATTTATATCATACTAGCTATACCCGGCGAACTTAGTTCCGCCTCTGAAAATCTTTATATGTTATAGCTGACCGGGCAAACGTTGTTTTGCCATATAAATTATCTCTAGTCTATAAGAATAATGTATACGTGTAACACAGTGTATACGTGTAACACAACAGCCGTTGCTGGCGGGAGCCCGTGACACAAACAATAATAATGGTCGAAAAGTCTGTAGGGAGTCAGGAAAGGGGTAGGGGGAAGTCCGGCAGTATCGGCCATTATTAGTTCTAACGTTTCACGGAAGATCGCGCGGATTTAACAATTACAGCCGATACACGGCTCGTCCATGAGCATACAAACATAGCAGCAATTTCGTGTGGAAACGTGTTCGCCAGCATTATGAATAAGGTCAAGCGCACACGCATCGTTCGATAAAAATCGATGCGTGTGCGCTAGGCCTAAATGTCGGTTTGGCGAATGACACGTGCTACCACGTTTAATTTCTCGGTCTAGTTACGTCGATTCAAAGAGGGATATTCGATACTTTTTTCATAATGTGGGGCCACAGTCATAATATATCTCTTTAAAGTCAGTATCGCCATTAGACTGCTTTTTATTTGCAGTGTTAAGGATCATGATTTCAGCTTCAAGTGCCATTATCAAGTGTTTTAAGTGTTATACACATCTTAGACACTGTATAATGGCACTCTGAAGCCGAAATCATGATCGTGTAAATGAAACACTGCAAATAAAAAAACAGTCTAATGGCGGTACTGACTTTAAAGAGGGATATTCGAGTCGTTGCTTTTGGTACGTTTTCTTCAATTACCTATCGCATAGTGAAAGACTATCATCGGTAGACACCTGACGGGGATAACTTATCAAGTGATAATTGATAAGTTATCGACTGTGATTGAAAATTATTAAATTACTAAAATCGCTATTAGAAAATAGGGGTTGGTGGTTGAAGGGTGAAAATTTAATGTTGTGTGTATTTTTTAATGCCACATCATAAAAAAAAAATTTCTGTCCAAAAAATAAGAAGAGAATTTTTGGAGTGGAACATCCTCATCACTTAGGGGTATGAAAAATAGATCACGATCGATTCTCAGACCTACCGAATATACGTGTAAAATTTCATCAGAATCGATCGAGCCGTTTCAGAGGAGTATGGCAACTAACACTATGACACGAGAATTTTAGATATAAGGAATGGATTATGAATGAATCTAATTAAAAGTTGAAGTTATTAGAATAGTCTGTGGTTAGATGTTCTAGAATCTACATTAAACCTGTACCCAACATTGTTAAGTAGTTCATAAATGAACAAATCACTGTAAACGTAATAAAAATGTAATATAAATTTAATATAAGGTGAGCAAGCAAAATCAAACACAACAGAAACAAATCAAGCGTATTATACAATTACACAAAATTAATGGGCCCACTACACAAAAAGTCTAGTTTTACCCAACAAAAACGTTTCTACAAGATTAATGATAATTAGTGGTTGCTTGTTATTTCTCCTACAGCTATGTGGGAACAGTGTATAACTTAATCAGACGACACAGAGGCAGGAGACTGTTCCAAAGCCATGCAGGATTGGTTCACTAGCTAACCTAGTACTAGTAATAGTCGTTATGTAACCTAACAAACATTTATTCATACAGCACACAAACAAACACCACCGACATCGATTAGATCAACATGAACTGAACAAATCGAGTTTTCCTGAAGAGGGGTGTTCATGTAGACAATACGAAAATAGGTAACACAACATGCGGACACTGGACTTGAAGTTCAATACCGTGTCCCGTTCCCAAGGTAATGTTGGAAAAGCGATACCTATATATATTCTTTCCAGTCTTCTGTTACTCTCTTCTTAAATTTTACCGTAAATTTATAACTTTCTACTTCCAACTCACGTATTTTTAATTTAAAAAAAAAAGTTTAACTGCTGTCAGTAAATAAAAGGTAACACCGAAGTGCAGACAAAAGAATTCCACGCAGCCCCACCTCCA
This sequence comes from Schistocerca gregaria, assembly GCF_023897955.1. Taxonomy (NCBI): domain Eukaryota; kingdom Metazoa; phylum Arthropoda; class Insecta; order Orthoptera; family Acrididae; genus Schistocerca; species Schistocerca gregaria. The sequence goes on along the minus strand of NC_064922.1, from coordinate 416,050,217 downwards.
CTTTATGCTCCATGGGCAACAGGACCCTTGGCCTCAACTGCATAGCACAATTTTGCTGCTTTTTGCTACTCTTTAGTGGCCGTAGGTACTGGCTAAGAGGTGTGTGTGGAGCACTACGGCCTGTACAAAGTAATACGATGGCAACTTTCCACTTACATTATGGGTTGTCAAATGACTGGAACTAATTTGTTTCCTGCGTAAATCGGTTCTGCATTAACGTATCTACCGAGTTTCACTGCCATATAATAACTACACCACACACTAGACCTCTGTAAGTATAGCCACTTTAATTATAACCACCCAGTATTTTACAGCTCCTGAAAACCGTACTTCCACGGGCTCCGAAATGTCCACGATAAAAACGATTAGACGCTCTGTTAATGAACTACATCATACGCAACGCATATCTTCACGAGGATCTCTGTAATGTGTGTGGCTTTTGTAAGACTATAGGACATCTAACAGACCGCACATTCTCTTTATCTCTGACAGACAACACAAAACTAGTGATAGAGAAACATATGGTCACACAAAGATTGTAACTGCCGTTTAGACGCACAATAACACAGGAAAACTACATCAGATCGGCGAGTACTGAGTCGAATCGAAACTGGCCGCATTGCTTTCTCAATTTTGTATCATATCTGCTCACAGATGCAAAAACTGTTGCTTTTCTTTGTTTCACCGAGCGACACACAACTAAAACACTGCTTGTTCTGCTATTTTACGGAACCCGCTGAATATCCATTATACAGCATGATGCTTCTGAACGTTTAAAAACCCTCATAGTGACGTACATGACGCTGAGACAAGTAATTTATGTAAGACACATGATGTCGCAAATACCAAGAAATAAACACCCTAAAAAAGTGTGTTGAACATGTGGCGTCACCAGACGAGGTAACTCACATCACAGTCGGCGAGCGGTTGCGCGTGGAGTGACTGAGTGATGCAGTATTTGCATTCGAGCAAACGGTGCAAATTTTGAACACATTCTGTAAATGTGATTGGGTGTAAATTTGCAAATGTGATCTGTTGTAAACGTTGAATTTTCAAAACTATTGCCCCCACTGTATCCAAGTAAAAGCTGCTCTAGTTTTGTGTGTCTTCCGCTCTGTCCCTCCGTAAAAAAAAAAAAGGGGGGGGATATTACTTAACGTAGTTCATTTGTGACGCAATATGGGGTAGGTTTTTGTTGTGCTGTAATTTGCAGTAAAACAGGAAAGACCACGAGATTGGCAAATAAAATAGTAATCTTACCTCGTCTAACGCAACGAAAAAAAAAATATATATATACGGACTGCCAGACACACAACTCGAGCCCTGTGCTTCACACACTAAAGTCGCGCACCTGGGCCCAGGGTCTTAGCGCGCTGAATTCTTAACTTGGCTTGGGATGATCAAGTACGACAGACCGACAGGCTCAACAACTGCAAATGCGGCGAGATAGGTCAGCTGGTGACGTCACACGTTCCACATTTACGATCTTGTCCTATTCGAAAGAGGCCACACAAACAAACCTTTGCTTAAATTACACTTATAGGCTTTGATTAAAAATGAGAAAATGAAGTGAGTATGTCACGCTTTGTTCATAGGGAAATGAAGGTGAATAACAAAAGGTGCTGGAAGTGACCGCCCTGGACTTGTAAACAAAATTCAACTCGACGCTGGTGATTCTATAATGTTGCTGTCAGAACCGCTGGTATCACTGCCTGGATTTCACAGATGATCTCTCGTAAATATGCCAAGTTGTGTGGTTTGTTCCTGTGGACCTAGCCTTTTAGGCCACCCCAGAGGAAAGAGTCAGGTCATGTTAAAAATCAGGTGACCATGGGGGCCACAGTTCTTTCGACATCACTCTGCCGGCGAAAAATGTTTCGACCGACCTCGGCCACGGTCACTCGAGACGTGTGGCATGTGGCGCCGTCCTGTTGGTACCAGCCGAAGGTAAGTTCTTAGTCGTCCAATTGGTTCACAAATTCCTGTAACTTTTCGATGTAAGCTACACTTGTCATAGTAGACTCGAAAAAAATTGGTTCGATGATGCGACGCTGTGAAATTGCGCGCAAATCTTTTGTGAATGCAGGGGTTGCTTGACTAGTGCATGAGGATTTTCATTACACCACAAACGTGTATTCTGAGAGTTTACATAGCCAGAGATGTGGAACCACGCATCACTGAACCATATGTAATGCAATATCCTGGCCTCTGAGCAATAAATTGCTGAAACCAACGACAAAATGTAATGCGTTTGTCTTTGACACTGACATACAGTTCCTGAACAACTGTAAACCGGTATGGAGACATGCTGGCGTTCTTCGGGGCTCGCGACTTCTACTCCGTGACATACCACATTCCTGAAATAAACGTTGAACAGACTATGCAGAAGAGGCCAACAACGGTGTTTCACGTCAGTCACGTTTTCTCGAGATAATGACGGCCTACCCCGCCGAGAAGATCCAACACCGTTCCACTGCTCTCCATCTTGTTCACTAACTTTTGTACTCGGCATTTACGCGGTACATGCTGGTCACCAAACCTTTCAACAAACATACGCTGACATATCTTAATGAAAACCAACACTGTTTCGCAAGAAACATGGGCTGTCCGACAGCACAGCGATAGTCACTAACACACTGTTGTGTCAAATGATGCACAGTCACGTTTTCTAGCGATAATGGCGGCCTCCCCCGCCGTGAAGATACAACACCGTTCCACTGCTCTCCATCTTGTTTGCCGCGTCAAACGCCACAGATTACATGGTGCAATTTCAGCGGAATTACTACACATGTTTGTGAGGCCTCTTTCGAGTGGGACACCGTGTATTAAATCACTTGTCTCACTGCCATCTACGTCGCTTCGGAAGTTTTTAAATCACCCTGTATATGCTACCTCCTCATAGAGCATCTAGCCTGTCACAAAATACGCAAAGACTTGGTCTGCACGGGAAATACTTTAGATTATCCGCAAATATTTAGGATAGAGAGTGCTAACGTTTATCAGAGAAGCCGCCCAAACTATCTCAATAAGTGGTTTAATTTCGAAACCTCGCCTTTCAGAAAGTTCGGTGTCCTTAGCATTAAAGATGAGATGACCTTTCATAGTCTTATAGATATTGTAAATGACCACTCTATGAAAGCAAACGGTGACGGGTTGTTCAATGAATTCGCAGGATTAAAAAGTGTCACTGTAACTTTTAAAACTTCAGATTTACCAACTGATAAAAAATGGGTTCATTTCTTTGCCGAACTGTATTTCCTTACTTACTAAAAACAGTGAGATTTATGTCTTTCATTCTTGTGTGCACAACATACACAGAGAACGTGCGGTTTCCTCGAGGAAAAATTTGTGTACTGATGAGTGAAATGGACTTCAGGTGATATCTATGGAAAGCGAACTTCTTGTAAAAGTAAACTATAATAGGTGCAGCTCAGTGGCCTGTCAGCATATTCTACAGAAGAGGAAACTTATGCAGACCCACTACATCAGAAAGAAAGTACGTCTGTGTATTTCAAATTTTGTGCGAGGACAAAAACTGACGAAAGTTAGCAAGAATTGCACATTTAATTTCGTAAGAGCTACCTATCGATTGAAGCGTCCCTACATTTGCCAAAGATGGCAACCCGCTATATAGTTAAAAATTCATGATACAAAGCGCTCGCGCGCTCTCTCTCTCTCTCTCTCTGTACATATGTATGTGTATATTTGTAAAAGAGGGGAATTTTGAGTACATTAATAGCCATTTTTGAATGATTAGATGTCAGGAAAATTCTAAATAAAGGGACATCTTTATGGAAAATTGGAATGTCTGACGTACTATCAGACGAATTTTCGCGTTCGAATTGCGTGGGAGTTTGTAGGTATTTTGCTTGTCAAAGGGTACGCAGTCTTTTTACCAAAAAATACGCCGCACGATGTCACATAACGAAGCTGTCTCCGAGAGACCCTCTAAGGGCCAATAGAGCATTCCAAAGAAAATTAAATTCTCAGATCTACCGTCCAAATTGTTACTAGTGATGTAGACGTGAACGCTAAATATACAGGGAAGCAACATTTGTTACTGCAAATTGCACGAGTAGTGAAACAGACTTCCTGTTTTGACAGCCGGTCATGTGCAGTGAACTGCAATTATTTTATTTCATAATCCTCTCGTACTTGAGCAGAATCCATTCTGAAGCAGTGATTCTGATAGGTCTGCAAAACACGCACCAACAGATGTCATTCTCGTCGGACTCGAAACAATACCCAGTCACAAATCGCTTTATAGACGTCGAACAGGTGATGTCAGAGATGACACATCTGATGAACAGGGTGGATACTCCAACAGTTCGTAAATCAGAACTATCAATTTTTCCACAACCAAATCACTTTACGGGCAAATTCGTTGCTCTGCTGACGTGGTCAGCTACTACCTTTCATCATCGATCGTTCATGACCACATCTCTCAAAATCTTGGTTGCAGATATAGGACGTCTTTCACATCACTCATCGTCTATAGAAATACGGCTAAACCTGAGTTCAGCTACCTATTTCATAATTACTGAAAGCGAGGGAGCAGGTTTCGAATAAACCACATCACAAGCTTTCGATGAACTTCCCTTGGTGAAAGAAACAAGAAATTTTATGAGGGCACTGTACTTCAGTCTATCCATTTGAACGAAACCTTTAAAAACTCACATAAAACAAAACTATTTCCACTGAACAAGGTGGCGCTTTGGTGTGATACAATGGACTCAACTTCGGGTGGAATTTGGTTTTTCGTAGTCAAAAAACGCTCCAGGCAAATGCCTGCTTGGTTCCCTTGAACAGGACACAGTCGATTCCCCTTCCTCGATCAGGGACTGTTCCGTTTCCATTGGTTCTGCAGTGAACGGGGCGTTAAAACCGTAATTCTCCACACCTTCTCAAAGTTATACCGCAGTTTACGGGAAAGCTTGGCTTAAAATCATTGCGAGATACAAACTAACACACTAAAAACAAAATTTCACTAACCCTAAAATCATATCCCTGCTATGCCGAATACGCCCTAATATTAATGTTGATGATTACTGAGAAAACAATTCATGCAAGTATTCAAAGTAAAGAAAATCTTGCGACTAGGTTCTGAAGACCACGCGACAGTCGACCGACCGTGTGTCACCCTCAGCTATTCATCTCGAATGCGTTTATGAGCGACCTGGGGTCGACCGGAGGTTTTAATCTCCTTGGGGTGTCAGCAAACAGTACTCTCTGCAGTCGTCGACATTTCGGCTTTGGAGCCTCTACCTCTCATTCAGCTAGCTCCGTAACTGGCAACCCGGTCCAGTCCTCCCACCAAAAAATCGGTCCCTGGCATTACTGGTAATCGAACCCGGATTCACAACATGAGAGATTGTGATGCTCAGCACTCGGTTACGAGAGCGGGCGGGCAGTTTTCTAGGATATTAATATGTTGGTGATTTCTTGTTTCTTCCTTCTCCAGCTTATTTTGCAGTAAGGGAATTTGCGTACGCGCTTATACTGGTAGTTTAAGCGGAGTCATAAACATACCATGAAAATAGGAGATGGGGAGAAATGTCACCACACTGCCTCTTATTACACGTTGATTTTGAATTCTCCATGGTGCGACAATTTCATTGTTGTTGTTGCTAAACAGTTCGGGCTTGTCGGCTGCTCTTGGGTACTATACTGTTGACTAGCGCGCTTCATTGTCGAGTGGCGTTGGCGCTTGTCTGGTCGCATGAATGATGTTTCAAACTACATTTTAGTTCGATGTATAATCCGTAAGAGGAAGTCAACTACCATATAAAGGGATAACACCTGTTTCAAAAGAAGTTAGCCCTGCACTGTAAACATCAAGTGACATCATCATATTCAAGTTGGCTCTAAGGCTGGGACTCAACATCTGAGGCCATAAGTCCCCTATACTTAGAACTACTTAAACCTAACTAACCAAGGGCGTTACACAATTCCATGCCCGAGCTAGGATTCGAACATGCGACCGTAGCAGCAGGGCGGTTCCGGACTGAAGCGCCTAGAACCGCTCGGCCACAGAGGCCGGCTCATAATATTCCTTCTTAGACAAAAAGAAAGTGCTAGTCAAAAGACACATTTTTTTTTAAATAGGGCTAGGTGGCTGGATCTATTACAACGTGACCGGTTTCGACAGCTAAATGTAATGCCTTCAGGCTATAGATGCGCCCAAAGCGGTTGAAACCGGCCCACTTGTAACAATTGTAGCGATCTTGATATGCTAAAAAATTTCAAGGATTACACTGACATCATGTGTTCCCCAATTTAATTACGTTAAAATTCATTGACTTTAACGTTCGAAAGTGATTGCAATAGCATTTGTTACATTCGTCTATTAAATATTAAGAAACTTTAATGAAAATTTTTTAAGTTTATTTCCTCTAGTTTATTATTAGTGACTGAATGAGGCCACCCAAATGCCATATAAAAATTAACATATTAGCTTGTTCTGGAGGCAAAACGACTGAGAATGTAAACGCATAGAAAATCCAATTTGTTGAAATATTCTGAATTTGTACCAACATTTCTACATCGCCCAACACTGCAACGCCGTAACAGTCTGCCTATTATAATTCGCCTCTGCAGCTGAACCGCCTCTCGGTACTGAATCATTCTTAGATGCTTGTTAACAGCACTTAATATAAGGGAGAACCAAATATGCGTTAGTAACTGGGAAAATACAAGGATAACTAAAAGATTTCTTCAAATGAACATACATTCTGGATTGTGCCACACACACTGGCGCTTTTAAATTCGGTCTCACTATAGTATGAACTACTGTTTCACTTCCAAGTCTGCTGGACTCCCACCCGTCACCAACAATAGTGAGAAGTACTATATTATTTGCTGAATTTAACTCAGTGGTGTCATCTAGAGTTGGTGGGGCCGAAGGTCAACTTCGACTTAGCTGGCTTACCCCTTTTCCCATTTTTTGTTGGTCCCCATAGCTGCTTAGATTGTTTCCAGCAATAAGGCGATTCGTTTTGAATGTTTCATGGGCGATCAATGCAAAAATCGTTGCATACAGAAGCACCATTCACAAAATACAATTTTTAAAATTTTCGTTGCATTGGCTCACTTGGAATAAAAAGGACTGGCTCCATCTAGTAGGCGAAAATAAGAAAGTAGCCTCTCTTTACAAAGGAAAGGTAGATTTTATGAAACTTTAACTTGCCACAGTCCAATCAGAGTCTTCTCATAAGTCCCTTTCATCTCTGTCCCCTTCCCAGTATTGTATCCTTCAACCCATTCGCTTCTTCCCCTTACTACTTAGTCTTCCCTCTTTCTTTGCCCTTCCTAAATTGTTTTTCGGCTACCACGAAACAGCGTCCCCGAGGAAACAACTCCAAGAGCACGCGTCCCTGGTGCCACGGATTTGACTAAATGTAACTGCAAGAAGTACTACACGTAGTATCATGATTATCTAGCAACATTCTATTAAGTTAGCTCCAGAGGAAGTAAAAATCTATGTATTACACAAATAAAGCAAAAGCAGCTCACACAAATAATCAAGAAACATAATATTTAAGTTATAACAGTTACATTAAACAGTACTTACATAAACGCTCAACAATCATTTCAACAACTCGCCACAAAACAGATACCGTACAGTTTCCAGACTGTGAGTCGATAATTTGGCTGAGAAACGAGGGCATAAGGGGAAAAAGTCGAGCCTTGAACTATTTCCTATTCTACATCATCTTTTTAACAATGGATTGCCTGAGGATGGGGGAGGAAATCACGATGGAACCGATCAGCGCTCTTCTTAATTAATGAGGTCTTTTATTTATCTCTTTCTATTGCAGGGCAACGGAATGAGTAAACGCTCTTAACATCCCCCTCCCGCCGGTTTTATGTGACATACCGGAAAGACTGGAAGTGACGCTGGAATCCGACGATCAAAACGGAAAAGTGGGTGTTCTGTCTCGAGGGAAGAATCGCGTCAGTAGAAAGGCAGAGGGAGGATATATATATAAAATTCCTTGTCCTGCATCATTGTCTACCAATCAAACTGTCATGGATATTGCGTAAGTAGCCAAATGAATTTCCGGAATAAAATAATTTTCGTTTGTTTGTACGCTAGATTCTACATGAATATGATAGTATAACATATGAAATACGATAACATTATAAACAACACGATGAGCAATATTTTTATATGAAGATGGTAAGTCACGTAAAATTTTGCTGCATTCAATTCCATCTCATGTAGGCTATTGTTCCGTATATCAAAACTTAAACAGTACGTACTTAAAACACACATTTAGTAGTCAATGATCACGTCCCTTTTAGTCATTAGTGACTCAACCACTTGTGCTAATACGAGGGTTTCCTCCATATTAATTGTATGTCAGTTACAATGTTAGTAAATAAAATGAATATGAGAGTTCAAAGTTACGGAAATCTGTGCATAGTATGTACTGTTACCGGTGTTTCGGATTCTCTGACTACATATCTATGTATACTAAGCAGTGTCTAATTTACTGTATTTTGGGCGTAATTCACTAGCATGCTCTCTTATCACGTGTTCAAAATTCATAATAAACACGAAGCAAAAATTTGCATAATTGAGAAATTCTATGCTTAGCTTACGCATATGGCAAACACTGTCATAAATTAGTTGGCTTTCTAACATCAACAAATGCTGACAGTGGCAGTTAGTTTTCGATCACGACTTCCTGCTCCTCAATCTGTCACTTACGTACTCTGAACAACAAACAACAGCTAAAAACAATTAAAAACACTTGGCAACATTTCATCATTAACAATTGCATTCCAACAAAAAGATTTTTGATTACTGGGCTGCAAAACGAACAGTTTTGTTTTGTTCAAAAGAAACCAAACAATAACAAAACACAAGGAACTGCAACGTGCATTCTCAAATTTTAATTGCCCGTGTATTTGTTGTTGTTATTATTCACCACGTGGCACAATAACTTTAACGAAACCAAGTATATGTCACGAACAAATACCTCCAATATTAGTGGATATTTCCGCGACCAAAATGAATTTGCATTGTGGTTCTTTCAGCGTATACAGACAGTAGCCATTTTCATTCGTCGACATTTGTTTACAAATATCTCACCTCAAACTGCCAATGTGCCGCTTGCAGCAATTGTTTTGCTTGTTCTCTGGCACAGCCTGCTGCCAAAACAAACTGATTGATCATCACCTGCTCGCGCAAGGAGTCCATTTTACGTGAAAACGAGCCAAAATAATACACAACAGGTCACGACACCACACTTGTTTTCAAAACTACTCATCCCCCAGACATGAATGACGTCAGTTTCGGTGCCTCGATTGGCTGAATGCGTTTCGCTGTTCCACTAATAGCACATCGCCCCTACAAGTCACGTTTTGTTGCAGCACAACAAATTTAGCGGTATCGAGTCGGAGTATGGAAAAGTAAAAACAGTGTTGCCGAAAGGGACACATGCACAATATCAAATAAAATAATACACACTTACAGCTTCTAAGTGGTGGATGCAAACTTACGACATGTATAGAATTAGCAATGATTTTGAGTTATGCATGTTTCCTTGTGTACGTAATTTTGAGTGATGGAAGTGCATTGTTTGTACGCTTTGAAATGAATACGGGGCGCTCAAGAAGCAGCATAAAGTAAGTGGAGACGTGAGTTTGACGTCGGGGTCTAAGAAAACAACACACACTTTACCTTCTCAAATACAATCACGTTTCAGCTCATTTGTCCATGTGTAGGCAGCTTTGAATAAATAAAAAATCTGTTTGTGACTTTAATACGTTATCACAATAACGATAAGCTAGCTTACCGGTGGTTACACAATAGGAGGTTAAGGATAATAATTGTTTCTTTAGCAAAGTCCTTTAATGCCTACATTTTTGTATCAGTGTCGTTCTATATAGCTTTACTACCAGTACTGGTGTAGTAAGCTCCAATATTTGTTAGATAGTCCGATATTAGTCGATTTTTTTTCGTGTTTTCAAAGGGTTCTTTCTAAACATTTTTCAGAATTATAACATTTGTGTTCAAGAGTTGCATTTAAAGCAAATGAAAACTCATCACACTGTATAGCAAAGGAGAGAGAAAAAATAATCATACTGTAGGCAAGAAGTTAGTTGATTAAAAGGTTTCAATACAAATATAATTATTAGACATATTTTAAAATTTGTTTAGAGAGAACAGGAGTGTTTCTGAATTCACCCGTTACCTTACATGAGTGCAATCCAAAGGTACTCTTCTGTACTAATTGTGTTGCAAAGTTGACAGGGTGCAGTAGTCTCATCTAGGAGATGAGTGTTTGCAAGAAGTTTAAGCACAGAGAGAGAGAGAGAGAGAGAGAGAACAGTTTTCACAGCGTCTGTTGTTTGGAAATACACTTTCATAATAGTTTGATCAGGTAATAGGATAGCCATAATTAGAACTTTGCCCTTTAAGGAATGCAGGAGGCCAAGGTGTGTCAGTGTTGCATATCAACAGGCTGTGCCTTCATCTGTTGTACATTTTGAGGGCACTGAGAGCGCATAAATATATTGCTTGTCTGATTCTTGTTAGATATGTGGGTTTAATAATTCTTCTGTTGAGTGTACTTTCATTCATTCTGGAGTTCTGTTGATGACATATGTAGAATAAGCACTCTCATGCTCCCATTCTTTCCAGTAAATCATCATAGATAATTTTTAATCAACAATTGGTTCCATGTGCTATGCATTAACATTGTTAACGTTGAGGTTAAACAGAAGGGGTCAGTGCAATATGAGTGAGGTATAAAATTACCTCTTAACACCCAGCATCATTTGGCTGCAGAATATGATAACAGTGGCAATACAATCAAAAGCATTAGTAATGTCTAGATAGCATCAATACCTGTGAATTTTTTGTTGCATCCCATTGCGGGAAATGGGTGTGTTATGTGAAGTGCTGAGGCATGAAGCCAAAGTTACATATTGGACACCCTCCCCGTCCCTAAAATCTCGATTGTGATGACAGACTGATCTATAGTGCAACCTGAGGAGCTCCTTATTCAGTGCCTTATGAGGCATTTCCAACCTACAATTTCAGCTATGTTATTGAAAGGATTTGGTGTAGTAATGAGTTAGTAATTCCAAGGGGACAACAGTGTTTTCCTAGTTTTGTGAAATACTGGACTGTGGGTGTCTTTCAATTACCAGAGGAATGTTATGTTGGTGACTGGCATAAGTGATGCATGAAATGTTGCTAAGTTGTTGGTATGGTGTAGTTTTTGTTAAAACATGCATGTTACCTTGAAATATGGCGAAGATATATGGCAGGAACATAATTTATTAGCAGTATGTTTTTGCATGATGGTGTTCTTTGCTGAGGAGTATAGTATCCACATTTGATATATAATCCAGGTATAACTGTGACTTTTTCATATGTTTTATGATTATATTGTTGCATATGTTGGAATGTAAAGATATTTTAATATTTATTACAGATTTTAAATACTGTAATTCTTTAGACATTTACCTGAATAAATAAGAAAGTTGCCATCTTCATGGTGAAATTACTATCAAATAAAGATAGAAAAATTGTTTCTTAGCTCAATTAAACATGAACAAAATAATGGCACTAATACCGTGTCCTATTCTCTTTTCCTCCAATATTTACAAGTTTCAAACACTGATATTGCATTGTAAACCTGAATAAAAATGTGCTGTGAAAGCATTGGGGTCATTATGGATAGTAAACTTCTGTATAATCAAAATACTGATACATTAAGAGCACCGGGAAGTGTCAATCCATCGAAATAGCAATTTTTTCTGTTTCTTTTAACTTTTTGGTTGTGTGAAGTTATACCTTTCCTGACCAGGATATGTATTGTTTTTGTATGTTCGATGTATATTTTTAACTACAAGGGGGCATTCTTGAAACAACAACAGTCTCTTCTGTCTTTTGTCAGTTCAGCTGTGTTAATATCCTGGTTGCAACAGACTTTTACTATGTTTACTTGGTATATTCTCTGACTTGTGCTTTTCTAGTTTTCCTGGTATTAACCGTGTATAGGTAGCACCTGAGCATCAATTCAGCACTCTTTTTACATTTTACTTGTTTTTGAAGAATACATGTTATTTCAAGAAGTAATCTTCAAGTGTTTAAATAATTAAATTTAACAATATAGATCGTAATGGGCAGAATAATATGAAGAAATACTAACAATTTAGAAGAAATGAGAAAAGTTGTTTGGACCTCCTCCTTCTACAGGATTTCTACAGACAAGGATCCGAAATCATGGCGTGGGTACTGGAGAGCTAGTGTAAGTGATGATTTATACAGATACAATCATCCCCAACCAACATCAATAGCACACATTATAAAACCGATCTATATGTACCTAGTTAGCAAAAACTAGCTTGCTAAATGCATCTTTGGGAGAACTCAAAATCCCAACGAAAGCTTCAGTAAGACTTGCCTAAAATGGTATTTCTGGGTCTCAACACCCTATAAATTGGTGGCATGGGTGCAGTGTTGGGTTTTGAAGATGGGGTCAGTTAACAGACTGGAAATTTTCAGTGATGTTGGCATGGAACATGTAGAATGAGCTACTGTCAGTTGCCCAGCTGAGGGCACGAGAGGCTGAGAAAAGTGCATTACAAATGACAAAAGAGGCCAGAATTTTCTTAAAATAAAGAAAGAAAAGGGCCTTCAAACATAAGCTGGAGGATTCAGTAACCCCAACAATGACAGCTATGTACCTGGTGAGTTTTAACGTTCTATTAGGTTGAACAAATTGTATCAAAAAATTTAAATGCATTTTCCCAGAAGTATGAAATTTTCAGCTTTAGGTACAATTGTCTATGAAACATCTAGCCTATGGTAATGAAACATGATACAGAAATTAATTACATCACTTGCATTAAAATGCAGAAGAACTATGGCACTGAAATAAAGGGTGTGGCAAATATTTAGATAGGCCTACCTTTTTCTTTCTTTCTTTCTTCTTTTGTTTTCTTTCTCCCCCCCCCCCCCCCCCACAGACTTAGCTGTAAATTTCTCCTGTGACAACAATACTGTTGTTATATAAATAATGCACTTTAAAGAAGATATGAAAACTTTTGCACATTTCATATTTGATTTGGACAAATAGTTTTTGAAAAATGTGTACCAACCTTAGGAAAATCACTCACAATCAGGGTCCCTTCAGTTAGTGAATTCAATTAGCTTTTGGTAGGCGTTGTTGTACCTTATATTCCTTCGTACTTGGTGACAATAATCAAGTTTAGTAGAATTTATTTAGTTGTTTTTAAGAACTCATGATAACAATGACAACAACAAAAACAAGAGTTAGGTTAAATTATTTAGTCATCTGCATGGTTTTTATGTAGAGAAATTGTTGTAGGTGGCTTTCTCAAATGAAACAAATGATAAAAAATCTGAATAGAGCACTTCTTTCTTGTGTCATTGAGTGAAGCGTATTGCTACATAGTTACAGGGTGTATGATACTGATGAAGCAAACGACTGGTGAAATCAGTAAAGGCATCTCTGCTATATTAATCACTGTTGATACCTATCTTTCTTGTTATGTTTACAGAGCAGTGTCTCCATCTGCCTAGTCTCAATGATAAAATATTTTTAGGAAGTAGTCGTGTTGCATTAGAAATATAGTGTCAAGTAGTCAATACAGGTAATTCATGATGCTGCTTTACAAGATATAATTCTGGGGTGATATACTGAAGAGCGAAAGAAACAAGTACACCTGCCTAATATCTTGTAGGGTCCTGTAAGCACACGGAAGTCCCGCAACACAATGTGGCATGGACTGGAGTAATGACTGTAGTAGTGCTGGAGGGAATTGACACCATGAATCCTGCAGGACTGTCCATAAATCCGTAAGAATACTAGGGTGTGAAGATCTCTTTTGAACAGCATGTTGCAAGGCAGCCCAGATGTGCTCAATAATGTTCATGTCTGGGGGGTTTGGTGGCCAGCAGAAGTGTGTAAACTCGGAAGAGTGTTCCTCTTGGAATAGTGCCACTCTGTAGCAATTCTGGACGGGTGGGGTGGTGCATCGTCCTGCTGAAATTGCCCAAGTCTGTCGGAAATCACATTGGATATGAATGGATGCAGGTGATCAGACAGGATGCTTCCATGCATGTCACCTGTCAGAGTAGTATCTAGATGTATCAGGAGTCCAACATCACTCCAACTGCACACGCCATACATCATTACAATCCATCCACGTGATACAATTTGAAACGGGACTCGGTCCAACCAGGCAACATGTTTCCACTCATCAACAGTCCAATGTCGGTGTCGACGGGCCCAGGCAAGGTGTAAAGCTTTGTGTCGTGCAGTCATAAAGAATACACAAGTGGGCCTTCAGCTCCAAAAGCCCATATCGATGATGTTTCGTTGACTAGTTTGCACACTGACTCTTGTTGATGGCCCAGCATTGAAATCTGCAGCAATTTGTGCAAGGTTTGCACTTCTGTGGCACTGGACGATTCCCTTCAGTCGTTGTTGGTCCTGTTCTTTAAGGATGTTTTTCTGGCCACAGCGATGTCAGAGGTTTGATGTTTTACCAGGTTCCTGATATTCACGGTAACTAATGAAATGGTCATACAGGAAAAATCCCTATTTCATCGCTCAGATTCCTGATATTCACGGTACACTTGTGGAATGGTCATACAGGAAAAATCCGCATTTCACTGCTACCTCAGAGATGCCGTGTCCTATTGTTCGTGTGCCAACTGTAACCCTAAGTTCAAACTCACTTAAATCTTAATAACCTGCCATTGTAGTATTAATAACTGATCTAACAACTGTGCCAGACACTTGTCTTATATAGGCATTGCCGACTGCGGTACCCCATTCTGCCTGTTTACATATCTCTGTATTTGAATGTGCATGCCTATACCAGTGTCTTTGGCACTTGAGTGTACAACTAAGGTTCAGTAACTTAGTATATTTGTAAAGATAATCGTGACTCACTCATATAACACATTTACACATTACAGTAGGCCAAATGAATCAATCCAGCAGATTATATACAAACAGTTTTAAATAACACGGAACAATGAAAACCCTGGTATGGACAACAGCAATATGAAATAGGATAGATTTTGCTTTGCTACTTGAGTGACACACATTCCCCATTACTCTCTCTCTGGGTTTCATGTTCAGTCATCCTCAAAAAAACAAGTTTTCTTCAGTTGGAGCTTTGTTGGTGTCCAGCCAACTCTGGATCAAGAGTATTTCTTTCATGCCTGTATTTTTTGATACAATGAAACACTTAAGTATGCTTGGAGAATCCCCAGATACCAAATACTTTTGAGCCTTATTCCAAACCATCTTGCAACTATCATATTGCTGAAATGTGTAAAGCAAGATTAGATGTGATGTTAATATCACATATTTCTAAGAAATTTGGGCACTAGATAGCAGCTAGTCCCAAAATTTTCAGGATGACATACGTGGCAAAGATTTTTTTTTAAAAATGTACCACATTGCAGTAAAAGTAATGCATGAAGCCACCAGGAATTGTTGTATCAGTGTTCTTTACAAGGGAGTTTTGTCATTGATAATGCTGAATATCAGCTTATTTTAGTTGGAACATTTTGTGTAATCTTAAGCTTTCTGGCAAATCAATTTTTATTCCTCTTAGGGCGTCCAACCAGGTGCAGTTGCTTGTGAAATATATTTCAACACTGTACCTTGCCATTATCTTCAAGTTATATCTGTAAAATGAACATCTCTGCTACATCATGCCTCCATTATAGTCACACCTTTGTCATTACATGGCCATGTCATATTGTGTTGAATGACTTTTATTTTTTTTTTTACATGGGGGGGGGGGGGGGGGGAGGGGGAGGGGATGGAGGGAGGAGAGGAAGTGATCACTACTGAATGCTGGACACAAATACTATTCACTCAGTACTTCTGCTGACCTCATCTGGTATAGAAATTACTCCTGACAATGATGTGCCTTGAATAATGTGTGAGGACCAATGGTCAGCCAACGAATGTCACATTGGATGAGAGACTGACCAGACATTGTTTGTTTTATAATGGCATACCTTATAAAGTAGAACACAAGTGTTTCCAAACATGCATTGCAACAACTTTTTGTGAGTCAGTTGCTGCATTGTCATGTTGTCTTTAATATTCACAAGCAACTCCTAGAATAGATGTGTCTCAAATGTAGCTTTGCAGTGTATTTTGATCACTGCTGTACGTGTTACCAACAGAAGAAAAATATTACTGAATTTAATTGGAAATAAAGGAGGGAAGGCTATAATTAGAAATATCTATTCTGCCCATTTTAAAACTTTTCATTTTCCTCAGTTACGCTTTAAAGAATGTTATCACTAATGAATTAAGAGTAATTAAAACTGTGATATAAAAATGAATAGACAGAAAACTTGTGATAAATTGTGGAGCTAATTTTTATATCATCCTCTCCTCCTTATCTTAATCAAGGTTGATAAAGAACCAGACTAACAAATAGTACCCAGTAACTTACTGAACTAGGTTTTTGTTAGCAAATACATCTTTTGCGAATTGCATCAGAAAGACACATTTGTTGTCTGCAAGAACATTTATACATACTGTAGTTAGTAAAGGTTCAGCTGCACTACATTGAGGTACACCAGATACTGGAGTTGGAGATAAAGGTTTATATGAAACCTGAATTAGGGAAGACAGTGTCGTGTTGCAACACTCTAAGCTGCTTATTTCTCTATTTCACTATATCATCATGCAAAAGTTCTTAGTTTAGAAATCAAATTGAAATCGTAAGGTGTTGCCAGTAACTTCCAGATAATGTGCCAATTAAGGAAAGAATGTTTGACCTTTGATCATCTTTTTGCAGAAAACGATCACTATGATGTAGAATGTTAAGTTTTACAGTGTGTCAGAAAGCATAAAAATCCCCACTGGAAATAATAAATATGTAACACAGAATGCTAGCCTACTATTAAATGATCGGACTCCATTTTCATTTTCCCTCATGTTAAATTAAGTTTTCATAACAAATAACTTTAAATTCATTTTACTTCTCATCATTTGTTATATGTATCTCCACAAAAAACATTGGTTATCCCTTTTTGTAGTTAATGTAATTATTACAATATTTTCCTATGTGAACACTTTGTCATTTTTGTTTCTTCTGTACAAAAAATATCCGTGTAAACTGCAAATCATGTTTACCTGTATTTGCAACAGTCTATTGTCACCTGAAGAGAGCCTGAGAAAGCGAAAAATAATTCTGCAGAACATTAGGCAGTGTTTTCTTTTTTAATGTTATTGTCATAGTCTGCCAAACACTGGTGGAAAATTCAGTTCACTCCCAGATTCTTCAAAGAGTCGAATTACCATGTATATAACAGTTTTCCATACGTCAATGCTTATGACATCATACCCAAACTGTGTGTCATACAATGATATAATTTTGCAGATAAAGTCAGTAGTACATGTTGTTGCTAGATTGGCCTCGAGAAGTCTGTCACAACCACCTGAGGGGTTGCAGGCCAGCCACCTATGCTATTCTGCAACTGGATGATAAAATAACATTGCCACAGCATTCTATAATGATGAGATCTGGCATAACTGGTTGGCTGAATTGCTGCATGCTGTAGCACAATGATGCATTTCAGCAGCCTTCAACATAGTGGGAAGCAAGCTCCTGCAACAACACACCTGGTCAAAGTAAGTACAGATGCTGGCTGCTCAGCTAAGAGCAGCATTTCTGTCACCATGACTCTCTCCATGCGTCATCAATCATGTGCAGTCGAGAAGCTACAGCCTCATCCAGCAGCAGCATCATCAACTAGGCGAAGACACTGGCCTTATGAGCTATCAGCTAGTCCTGATGCTTCCAGGTTTCCGAGAGAAGCATGCAATGTTCACCATTCAGGAGTCTCATCAGTCATGCTGAAAAATGGACATCTACGTCACGTCCTGCCCCCAACCTGCGTTAGTATCACATTATTCCACTGCATCAGTGTACTCACTCACTGCCCATTAGCCGCTATTGGCTCCATGCTGTAGTTGTCAACCTTCTGCGTGTAAACAACAATTAATAAAATATGTTGTTTTGATTAAGCATTCTTGACTCCACATTCACTGCAGTACTGGAAGATCGCATCCCACAGTTCCTGAGCGTGCCATTTGGGGGTAGAAGTGGCCATCCTGCAGTGTGGTGTCAGCAAGTGATCAACCCCCAACTCGACTCCCATCACATATGTGTCTGACCATTACAATATGGATACTGTGTGCAATGTATGATGTGAAAGAAGTACTACATTAAAACTTATGCTTGTTGTTGAAGGTTTACTCCACGAGAAGTGAAAATATTGTAACTTGGTTTCCCCTGTCATTGTTTTGTGGGTGTGTCAGTGAGAAAAAATTCATTGGCAATCACCAAGTGCTCTCATTCTCAAATAATGGAGGAATATAAGTATGGGTATTTCGTACCCCATGAGTTATGCTGCCTCAAGACATAAACACAGTTTCTAACTTTATTATCTGACTCAGTATGTTAAACTGTTAACGTAGCATTATATCTCTTTATGAGTGGATTATAACAGCATTTTTAAATACGGCCAACACTTATATGAAATAGCTACTTAAAATCAAATTTTTGTCACCTGTAAAAGTCATTTGGTGGGCAACCTGATGAGGGTACTGGGTAACCATTTAGTAAGAGAGCACTAGTTGACTATAATCTGACTATAACTGTGATGTGCTTGTTGCATTCAAGAAGTACACTGGTTTCTCCACTCAAAGTTTAATGTGGTTTCGCTCTTACTATGACGAGGGAATATGTGGTGTAATATAATAAAAAAGGGCGAACACAGAACAAATGATGGCTTTTAATTGCTGAAGTATATCTTGGGACGAGATAAAGAGGAAAAAGGAAGATCAGGATTTAACTTCGGGTTGACTCCAATGTCATTTGAGATGGAGCATAATTTTGGATCAGATAAAGATGGTACGAGAAATTAGCTGTTGTTTTTCACAGGTTTGAACGCCTAGATCCTGTATGCATGACATTGTCATATTCCACCGCTACAACAGTTCTAGCCCCAACAGCTCCGCCAACCCCAGTCACCTCTCAGAGCCAGAAGACTACACCTGCCGCCTTGAAGGTGGGGGACACTTCCCTCCTTGTTGCTCCCGCACCACCTACTTCAGGAGCAACATCCCCCCAATCATTGGGGATGTCCGTCTCACTTCTAAGCCAGAGAAGTGTACAACTTCTTCAGCTGCTCTTGCTAGGGAGGGATCCCTTGGGTCACTCCTGTCCCAGGTTTCTGCTAGTCGGAAAGATGACACCCGCCAGCAGCTGAAGAGAACAAAGCAGCTGGGTGCAGGGCTACACGCTCGTCCTCTGTCCTGGAGACTGAATCACTGAGTCCTCCCATCCAGGGAAACCCAAGGAACAGCGAGACAAAACCATAAAGAAGGTCCTCAAGACCAAGGGAATTGCGGTGGCACCCACACCACTGCTACCTCCAAGCTCTGCGTCTGCAGAAGAAGTGGAAATTCTGGTGTCCGATGAGGACCTAGATCTCGCTGGACCCTCAGACAAAATGGATATAGAATGCTCAGGCAAAAAGTCGGTGACAGCAGGTGACCCTGAGTCGTAAACTGTCTCGTTGAATGTTCCATGCCTTCCCAGTCCCACGTTGACTTTATCCTTCGGTGGAATTGTGGCGTTTTTTTTTTTTTTTTTTTTTTTTTTTTTTTTTTTTTTTTTTTTTTTTTTTTTTTCCACCGCCTGTCTGAGCTACAGCAACTGTTAACCTTTACACCTGCTTTATGCATTTCCCTCCAGGAAACCTGGTTCCCAGCAAAGCGGACCCCTGCCCTGTGCAGCTATAATGGATACTACAGGAACAATAGCATCTCTAATCGAATGTCAGGTGGAGTTTGTGTTAATGTCTTAACTCAGTCTGTAGTGAACCTGTGCCGCTTCAAATGCCTCTTGAAGATGTGGCTGCCAGAATAAGGACGATGCAGGAAATAACTGTCTGCAATGTATATCTTCCTCCAGATAGTGTGGTATCCCTGAATGTATTAACTGCACTGATTGATCAACTCCCTAAATCTTTTCTACTTTTGGGAGATTTTAATGCCCTTAACCCCACGTGGGTGGCACTGTGCTTACTGGCCAAGGCAGAGATGTCGAAACTTTACTGTCTCAGTTCGACCTGTGCCTTTTAAATACTGGGGCCGCCACACATTTCAGTGTGGCTCATGGTAGTTACTCGGCCATTGATTTATCAATTTGCAGTCCAGGACTTCTCCCATCTGTCCACTGGAGAGCACATGTCGACCTGTGTGGTAGTGACCATTTCCCCATCGTCCTGTCACTGCCCCAGCGTGAAGCCCACGGTTGCCTGCCCATATGGGCTTGAAACAAGGCAGACTGGGAAACTTTCACCTCTGCTGTCACCATTGAATCTTCCCCACACGGCAACATCGTTGTGATGGTTGAGCAGGTGACTACAACAATCGTTTTTGTGGCAGAAAACACGATCCCTCGCTTTTTAGGGTGCCCCTAGCGAAAGACAATCCCTTGGTGGTCGCTGGAAGTCGCTGAAGCAATCGTGGAGCATTGGCGAGCTCTACAGCGGCATCCTTCGATGGAGCACCTCAAGCCTTTAAATGGCTCCATGCTCGCGTTCACAAACTTATCACATGATGGAAACAGGAGTGTTGGGAGAGAAATGTCTCGACCATTGGGTGCCATAAGTCACCTACTCAAGGCTGGGCCAAGATCAAACCTCATAAATGGCGTGTTAGTTACCAATGGAAACGCAATTTCCATGCACTTTGCTGAGTACTATGCTCGAGCTGCCAGTCTTTCACACTCTCAATCGGCGGTTGGAATGGAAAGTCTTGTCGTTTACTACACACCACAGTGAATCCTATAATGCCCCATTTACAGAGTGGGAGCTCCTCGGTGCCCTTCCACACTGACCCGACACAGCTCCTGGACCAGATTGGATCTACAGTCAGATGATTAAACATCTCTCATCTGACAACAAGCGACATCTCCTCGTCATCTTCAACTGGATCTAGTGCGATGGCGTCTTTCCATCGCAATGGTAGGAGAGCACCTTCAACCGGTGCTCAAACCCGGTAAAAACCCACTTGATGTGGATAACTATCGGCTCATCAGCCTCTCAAACATTCTTTGTAAGCTGCTGAAATGTATGGTATGTAGGTGATTGAGTTGGGTCCTGGAGTCACGTGGCCTACTGGCTCCATGTCAGGACAACTTCCATCAGGGTCACTCTACCACTGATAATCTTGTGTCCCTAGAATCTGCCCTCTGAACAGCCTTTTCCATACGATGTTTTGACTTGCGAAAAACCCGATTTTTATCCAGAATTTCCTGTCGCTTCATACTTTTCGTGTCCAAGTTGGTGGCTCCCATCATTGCCCCCATAGGAAAATGTGGTCCCGCAGGGCTCTGTATTGAGTGTCTCTCTTTTTAGTGGCCATTAAAGATCTAGCAGCAGTTGTAGGGCCGTCCGTCTCACCTTCTCTGTATGCAAGTTCTGCATTTCACACTGCTTCTCTAGTACTGGTGTTGTTGAGTGGCGCCTATAGGGGGCTGTCGAAAAGGTGCAGCCATGGGCTCTAGCCAACGTTTCCAGTTTTCGGCCGCAAAGTCATGTGTTAAGCACTTCTGTCGGCGTCATACTGTTCATCAAGAACCAGAACTTTACCTTAATGCTGATCCACTCACTGTAGTGGAGACATATCGATTCTTAGGACTGGTTTTTGATGCCTGATTGACTTGGCTTCCTTGCCTTCGTAAGCTTAAGCGGGAGTGCTGGCAGCACCTCAATACCCTCTGCTGCCTGAGCAGCACCAGCTGGGGTGCAGATCACTCTACACTGCTGCATCTCTGCAGAGCCCTTGATCTATTCCCCCTTGACTATGAGAGTGTGATTTATGGTTCGGCAGTGCCCTCATCATTGAATTTACTCGATCCAGTGCACACTGTGACGTTCGCCTAGTGACAGGAGCTTACGAGTCTGGTGACCAGCGTCCTTGTGGAAGCCAGAGTGCCTCTATTGCAGGTTAGGCGTGCACAACTGCTGGCCAGTTGCGTAGCACATGTTCATACTTCTCTTGCGCATCCGAATCCTTTTCCCACCCACAGCAGATCATCCCCCGTATCAGCGGGCCAGGTCAGGGCTTCCAATTCCAGTTTGTGTCCGATCCCTTGTTTCTGAGCTGGATTGTTTGCCTTTACCACCTAAACTTGAGGTCCATTCACATACACCTCTATGGTGTACACCTAGGCCGCAGCTTCGCCTGGACCATTCACATGGTCCTAAGGACTCAGTTAACACCACGGCATGCTGCTGCCACTTCCTCTCGATTCTTGACAAGTACCGAGGGCACGAAGTGGTTTGCACCGATGGCTCGATGGCTGTTGCTCACGTCGGCTTCGTGTATGTCTATGGTCTATGGAGGACATATTGAACAGCATTCCTTGACCAGTGGCTGCAGTGTATTTACTGCAGAGCTGGTGGCTATCTCTTGTGCACTTCAGTATATCCGTTCCTGCCCCGGGGAATCGTTTCTTCTGTATAGCGACTCGTTGAGCAGCCTACGAGCTATCGACGAGTTCTACCGTCACCATCCTTTGGTACATCTACATTTATACTCCGCAAGACACCCAACGGTGTGTGGCAGAGGGCACTTTACGTGCCACTGTCATTACCCCCGTTTCCTGTTCCAGTCGCATATGGTTCGCGGGAAGAATGACTGCCAGGAAGTCTCTGTGCGCGCTCGAATCTCTCTAATTTTACGTTTATGATCTCCTAGGGAGGTATAAGTAGGGGGAAGCAATATATTCGATACCTCATC
Organism: Schistocerca gregaria; assembly: GCF_023897955.1. Lineage (NCBI taxonomy): Eukaryota > Metazoa > Arthropoda > Insecta > Orthoptera > Acrididae > Schistocerca > Schistocerca gregaria. The sequence continues at coordinate 416,027,370 of NC_064922.1, read as the reverse complement.
CAGAAACGCACCCTCTCGAAACCTGGACAGCAAGCTACACTGCGATGCAGAGCGCCTCTCTTGCAGAGTCTGCCACTTGAGTTTGTTAAACATCCCCATAACGCTATCACGCTTACCAAATAACCCTGTGACGAAACGCACCGCTCTTCTTTGGATCTTCTGTATCTCCTCTGTCAACCCGACCTGGTATGGATCCCACACTGATGAACAATACTCAAATATAGGTCGAACAAGTGTTTTGTAAGCCACTTCATTTGTTGATGGACTACATTTTCTAAGGACTCTCCAATGAATCTGAACCTGGCACCCGCCTCACCAACAATTTATTTTATATTATCATTTCACTTAAAATCGTTCCGTACACACTCTTCCAGATATTTTACAGAAGTAATTGCTACCAGCGTTTGTCCCGCTATCATATAATCATACAATAAATGATCCTTCTTTCTATGTATTCGCAATACATTACATTTGTCTATATTAAGGATCAGTTGCCACTCCCTGCACCAAGTGCCTATCCACTGCAGATCTTCCTGTATTCCGCTGCAATTTTCTAATGCTGCAACTTCTTTGTACACTACAACATTGTCTGTGAAAAGCCACATGGAACTTCCGACACTATCTACTAGATCATTTATATATATTGTGGTCCCGTAACACTTCCCTGTGACACGCCATGGGTTTCTTTAATGTCTGTAGACGTCTCTCCATTGAGAACAACATGCTGTGTTCTGTTTGCTAAAACCTCTTCAATCCAACCACACAGCCGGTCTCATATTCTGTAGGGCTCTTACATTGTTTACCAGGCTACAGTGCGGAACTGTATCGAACGCCTTCCAGAAGTCAAGGAAAATGGCATCTACCTGGGAGCCTGTATCTAATATTATATGGGTCTCATGAACAAATAAAGCGAGTTGGTTCTCACACGATGGCTGTTTCCAAAATCCATGTTCATTCCTACAGAGTAGATTCTGGGTTTCCAGAAAGGACATGATACGCGAGCAAAAAACATGTTCTAAAATTCTACAACAGATCGATGTCAGAGACATAGGCCTATAGTTTTGCGTATCTGCTCGACGATCCTTTTTGAAAACTGGAACTACCTGTGCTCTTTTCCAATCATTTGGAACCTTCCATTCCTCTAGAGACTTGCGGTACACGGCTGTTAGAAGGGGGCCAGTTCTTTCGCGTACTCTGTGTAGAATTGAATTGGTATCCCGTCAGGTCCAGGAGACTGTCCTCTGTTGAGTGATTTCAGATGCTTTTCTATTCCTTGGACACTTATTTCGATGTCAGCCATTTTTTCTTTCATGCGATGATTTAGAGAAGGAACTGCAGTGTGGTCTTCCTCTGTGAAACAGCTTTGGGAAAAGGGGTTTAGTAATTCAACTTTACACGTGTCATCCTGTTTCAATGCCATTATCATCCCAGAGTGTCTGGATATGCTGTTTCGATCCATTTACTGATTTAACGTAAGACCAGAACTTCCTAGGGTTTTCTGTCAAGTCAATACACAGAATTTTACTTTAGAATTCACTGAACGCTTCATGCATAGCCCTCCTTAAGCTAACTTTGACATTGTTTAGCTTCTGAGAGGTTTTGGCTGCGTTTAAATTTGCAGTGAAGCTCTGCTTTCGCAGTAATTTCCTAACTTCGTTGTTGACCAACGGTGGGTTTTTCCCGTTCCTCACAGTTTTACTCAGCACATACCTGTCTAAAATGCGTCCATCCAGGAGTCCATCTATGCCCTGGACCAGTCCCGCCGTTCAGTGGTGTTTGTGTGGACCGCAGGTCACCTCGGTATCCCAGGCAACAAACTTGCTGACCTGCTGGCCAAACAGGCTACGAGGAAACTGCTTCTGGAGATGGGCATCTGTGAAACTGATCTGCGTTCTGACTTGCGCTGTAGGATTTTTCAGCTTTGGGAGATGGAATGGCATAACAGCACACACAACAAACTGTGTGTGATTAAGGAGACTACGAATGTGTGGAAGTCTTCCATGCGGGCCTCTTGCAGGGAATCAATTGTCTTCTGCCGTCTCCACATTGGCCATGCTTAGACAAACCAGGGTTACCCCCTGCACCATGAAGACCTGCCTGAGTGCCGGTGAGGCACCCAGTTGACAGTGGCCCATATTCTGGTGCACTGTCCCACTTTGACTGCCCAGCGACGAAATCTTGGGTTACCAGACTCGCTGTTGCCAAGTTTATCTGACAACACCTCATTGTGGTGTTTTAGTTTGATGTTTTATTTGTGAGGGTGGTTTTTATCATTTGATCTAAGTTTTAGCGCATGTCCTTTGTCCTCCACGCTAATGCTTCTAGGGCGGAGGTTTTAATGCGTTACAAAGTGGCTGGCTCCTCCTTTTTTATTCTCATGGTCAGCCAGCCAGCCATGGCAGTCTGCTTTGTTGTTTTAATCTCTTCATCCTGCTTCTTCAGTTTCTGTGGTTTTCTTGTCCCCTTTTGTCCATTTACATGTTTGTTGACCTTCATCGTTCTTGTGGTTTTTCCTTTTATTCCGTTTTGAGTTGTCAGTCTCGTTCATTTTATTCCTACACTTGTGGCATTGCTTTATTCGGAACAAGGGACTGACGACCTTGTAGTATGGTCTCTCTCCCCCCTCTTCTAATCCAATCAGTCAATCATTTCTTATTCCTCTGTGATGAGATTTTTAGCCTTTTTTGTAAAGGTATTTTCCTCTCTACACAGAATAATGGAGATAATTATATGCAATTTCATTGCAAGTGTGACATGTAAAAACAAAATATGCAGAATGTCTCAGGTGGAGAAAATCCAACCTTTGTAAGAATAGATACAAAACTTGTCCCATGGTTACAGATGCATGGAGTTCCTAAATATGTCATTGGTCTTACTAGTCCTTCATTGATTATTCATGGCAGAATTTTTGCTTCATTATGTTGCTCTTTTGTAGCATCTTAACTATTGTAATTGTCCACTGTTTAGCATACAAGGAAACAGTAGGTTTTATTTCTCCATGTATACTCACATACATACTCCCCCAACTGAAATGTGGACCTCAGTGTGGCTTACGTGCTTTATTATACATATGGCTATAGCATATGTGCAACTACATAGTAGGGGTGTCTGTGGTGAGGCCACAGTAACATATGGATCCTGAAGAGAATCAGCAGCCATTTCAGCACTTAATGAGGATTAGCCAACAAATTCTTAGTAATAATGGCTGATAGCAAAGGAGAAATACAGGTATTATATTTCCTGAGGAAATGCAGCTGTACTATATGGTTTCATGAGGATGGCATCCTCATCAGTGAGATTTTTCAGAAGCAAAATGGTCCCTAACTGGATCTTTGTGTAGAGTATATTGCTTGTTTAAAATAATAATAATAATAATAATAATAATAATAATAATAATAATCTGGTATTTACAGGTCAGAGAGAAATGGATAGGTTGATGTTAGAAAGCACAAGATTTCTGGCCAGGTGAGTGCAGGGCCATTAACAAATAATCAAATAGGAGTAATGCAGGTGGTGGTCTAATAATGCACAAGAAAATAGACATGCAGGTGAATTACTATGAACAATAAAGCGAATGCCTTATTGTAGCCATGATGGAGGCAAAGCCATAGCCCATTACATTAATGCAACTTTTTTTGCAGATAACAAAGAGGTCAAAAATGTACGAGGGCATAAAATATATCATGTTAAGGGAGATGAAAATTGAATTATAATCGGTGAGTACAATTTGACAGTAGGAAAAGGCAGAGAAGAAAAAATTGAACATGAAACAGCAAGACACCAAGTATAATTTTGTATAGGGCACAATTTAAAGATAGCAAAAGCTTGGTGTAAGAATACTGAAAGAAGATTTCAGATAGATTATATAATTATTAGATATTTACAAATCAGATTTTAAAATGCAAGATACTTCCACTAACAGAAGTACATCTCAGTTTTTAAGTCGTTCTTCTCCCATATTAAAGGGCGATTCCTTGTCTGATAATACCTAACTCATTAGTCCTGTCGATTTGGTGATGACATGATTTCCAATTTGTGTTAAGCTATGATGTGAATAAAGTTCAAACACCGTCAGCTTATTCCTGAAATATGTATGTTAGACAATGTAAGGACCTATGGGTTGCACGCAGCCGAACAGCACGGACCTCCGCTCGCCACCCGGCCTATCTGGAATGCTGACAATATGCTTGGTCAGTAGACACGCATCTACAGAGGAGCAGCACAACGTGAACTTCGAGCAGCAGCAGCGTGAACATCTTCCAACTATGCGGGGACATCCAAAGCTGGAATGCAGGTTGGTCTACTCCAGTTTGGCTACATCTCCTACGGACGCAGCTGACTCTCGCCCCGTGGCTCTGAGGCGCTGTCTGCCTCTTAGTTGCCTTCATGCCCTCCCAGTCCCTTCCTGCTTCCATTCTCCAGTGGAATTGCGGCGGTTATTTCAGCTACCTGCCTGAGCTCCGGATGCTTCTGAGTGTTTCCCCTGTTCTCTGCATTGCTCTTCAGGAAACTTGGTTTCCAGCAATGCAGACCCCTGCCCTTCGCGATTATCAGGGATACTATAAGAACCGCGCTGCCTGTCAACGAGCTTCAGGTGGAGTTTACCTCTTTGTTCACCACTCTGTCTGTAGCTCGCCAGTACCCCTTCTGACGACTTTAGAGGCAGTCGCTGTCAAGATTGAGCTCTCGCCGCTATTACTGTTTGCTCTGTTTACATTCCTCCGGATGGGCAGCTCCCCCGACATGTCTTGGCTGCGCTGCTGGCTCAACTCCCGCCACCATTGCTGCTTCTGGGCGATTTCAATGCCCACAACCCTCTTTGGGGTGGGACTGTCTCCAATGACCGCAGTCATGACGTGGAGCATGTGTTGGCTCAGCTCGACCTTAGCCTCTTGAACACCGGTGCTCCCATGCATTTCAGTGTGGCCCATGGCCATCGATCTCTCTCTTTGCAGCTCCGGACTTGTCCCATCCCTCCACTGGAGAGTGCATCCTGACCTGTGTGGTAGTGAGCATTTTCCCATCTATTTGTCACTGCCCCAGTGTCATTCTTCTGGGCGCCTGCCCCGCTGGGCTCTCAACAGGGCTGACTGCCCGGCTTTTACTTCCGCTGCCATCATTGCTTCTCCCCCACAGGGTGACATTGACGAGGTGGTCCGTGTCTTGAAGACGTCAATTATTTCTGCGGCCGAGGCTGCCATCCTCCGCTTCTGGACTCCCTCGGAGGAAGGCTGTCCCCTGGTGGTCGCCGGGGATTGCTGAGGCTATTTGCGACCGTAGGCGGGCTTTCCAGCGTCATAGGCGGCACCCGTATCTGGAGACCCTCATCGCCTTTAAGAAGCTCCGTGTATTGGCCCGTTGTCTTATTGCACGGCGTAAGCAGGAGTGCTGGGAGAGGTATGTTTTATCCTTGGGCTCCCGTGTCTCCCGTCGCTCGTGTGGTCCCGCATCCGGCGGATTTATGGATACCAGACCCCTATGGGTGTCCCTGGACGGCGCTGTCTGCACTGACGCTGCCGCCATTGCTGACCACCTTGCCGCGCACTTTGCTACGAGCTTTGCGACTGCAACTTACCCTCCCGCCTTTCGCTCTCTAAAGGAGCGCGCCGAGCGGACGGCGTTATCATTCCACACACGTTGTTCTGAAAAATACAATGCTCCTTTCAGCGAGAGGGAATTCCTCGCTGCCCTCGCCGATTGCCCTGATACGGCACCAGGACCGGACTGCAGATGCTGAATTATCTCTCCAGGGACTGCCAGAGACACATCCTCACCATCTTTAACCGCATTTGCAGCGAGGGTGTGTTCCCGTCGCAATGGCGAGAGGGTGTTATTGTCCCCATCTTGAAGCCCGGTGCGGACCCTATGGCGGTGGACAGCTATCGTCCCATTACCCTCACCAACGTTTTGTGCAAATTGCTCGAACGTATGGTGGGGCGGCGTTTGTGTTGGGTCCTTGAGTCGCGCGGTCTCCTCGCTCCATCCCAGGGTGGCTTCCGTCAGGGCCGGTCTGCTGCGGACAATTTGGTGCGGCTGGAATCTGCTATCCGTACAGCCTTTGCCCGCCGTCAGCATCTCATTGCTGTATTTTTTGATCTGCGGAAGGCATATGACACAACATGGAGGCATCATATCCTTGCTACGTTGCATTAGTGGGGTCTTCGTGGTCAGCTCCCAGCTTTTCTTCAAAACTTTTTATTGCGCCGCTCTTTTCGGGTGCAAGTCGGTGCCGCCTCTAGTTCATCTTATATACAGGAAAATGGGGTCCCGCAGGGCTCGGTGTTGAGCGTTTCCTTATTTCTAGTGGCCATTAATGGTCTGGCTACAGCCGTCGGAGTCTCCTTCCTTGTATGCCGACGACTTCTGCATCTAGCTCAACGACTATGGGAGTTGCCGAACGCAGGCTGCAAGCAGCCGTTCGCAAGGTGGCGTCATGGGCTCTGACTCATGGATTTCAGTTCTCTGCAGCCAAGACTCGAGTTATGCACTTTTGCAGGCGTCGAACGGTCCACCCTCATCTGGAACTTTACCTCGACAGTCACCTACTTGAAGTGGTGGACACTAGCCGCTTCTTAGGACTCGTCTTTGATGCCCGGCTCACGTGGGTTCCTCATATTACTCGGCTGAAGCAAAAGTGCTGGCGGCACCTCAACGCCCTCCACTGCCTGAGCCACGCGTCTTGGGTTGCAGATCGCTGCACGCTGTTGCGATTGTACAGAGCCCTTGGGCAGTCCAGGCTTGAGTATGGGAGCCTGGCCTATGGGTCTGCATCACTCTCAGTCTTGACGTTGTTGGACCCCATACACCACTATGGGGTTCGGCTTGCAAACTGGCGCTTTCCGTATGAGCCCCGTGGATAGTCTACTGGTGGAGGCCGGGGTTCCCCCGCTGCGGATTCGCCGCCACCGACTGCTCACCGACTATGCGTCCACGTGCATTGCTCACCGGGCCATCCCAATCATCGCCTGCTTTTCCCTGCCGGGGTCCTCCCTCTGCCCGACCGGCGACCTAGGTCTGGGCTTTCCATTGCTGTCCGCGTCCAGTCCCTGCTGTCGTAACTGGGGTCGTTCCCTCTTCTGCCACCCTTCCAGGTCCGTGCACCCACGCCTCCCTGGTGTATTCCCCGGCCGTCCATCCGCCTGGACTTGGCACGGGAACCCAAGGACTCGGTTCCGCCTGTGGCCCTCCGTCGCCGTTTTCTTGCGCTCCTCGCCTCATTTTCAGGCTGTGAGCCTGTCTACACTGATGGTTCCCTGGTGGATGGTCGTACTGCCTATGCTTTTGCTCATGCTGCCCATGTTGAACAGCACTCCTTGCCAGCTGGCTGCAGTGTTTTTACTGCAGAGCTGGTGGCCATATTGCGCGCTCTTGAGCATATGCGTTCCTGCTCAGGTACGTCCATCATTATCTGCAGTGACTCCCTGAGCAGCCTCCAGGCTATCGACCGCTGCTATACCTCTTCTCCTCTGGTATCCTTTATTCAGGAGTCTGTTTTTGTCATTACACGCTCTGGTCGTTCAGTGGTCTTTGTTTGGACGCCAGGTCATGTTGGCATCCCGGGGAACGAACGTGTCGACAGGCTGGCCAATGGGGTGATCGACGCCCTCACTTTGGAGATCGGCCTCCCGGCTCGTGATCTGCAGCTGGCGTTGTGCCGTAAGGTGCTTGGGATGTGGCATGACGAGTGGCGTAGCCTGACTTCGCCGAATAAACTGCGGGCTCTTAAGAAGATGACCGATGTGTGGGCGGTCCTCCCTGTGGGCTTCTCGCAGGGACTCTGTCATCCTGTGTCGGCTCTGCATCGGCCATACCTACCTGACGCACGGACATCTTTTGCATCAGCAGGATCCCCCCGTGTCAGTGCGGGTCCTGGTTGACGGTCGCCCACATTTTATTGGAGTGTTCCCGACTGCGCACCCTCCGGCAGTCTTTTAATCTCCCGGGCACGTTGCCTTTGGTTTTAAGCGACGATGCCTCCATGGCTGATGACGTTTTAAATTTATCTGTGGTAGTCCTTTTTATGGTTCCATTTAGGGGGGTCCTGCCCCTTTCCCTGTGTGTTTCTCTTGTCCTCGAGTGTCTCATTGGTTGCAGATTTTAGTGTGTATTCGGATGGTTGACTCTTTCCCTTTTTTTGTTCTCATGGTCAGTCAACCAGTCTCCGGCCCTCTTCTTTTCTTCCGTTTCTTTCTGTCCGGTGTTCGTCTGTACTCTTCTTGTCTCTAGCGTTCGCTGCCACATTGGTGTTCTTTCAGTGACTGGGGGGAGGGGCGTCTCCTCCCCCCTTGGGGTTTTACCTGCTCCGTAAATTTTCGTCTCGCCTGTTTTTGGAATGGGGGACTGATGACCTTAGCTGTTTAGTCCCCCTTAAACATCCCAACAACCACCACCACCATTACAGTAAAAAAAGCAGTGATGGATTTTTATTTTACATTTGAGTGACTCATTGGCGTTAAATTAGACGAAATGTCGCAATCAAGTCAGAGTAACGCTGCCGATCTACAAACCGTTGTTAATGAACTGCAAGTAGAGATTCGGCAGTTAAAAGCTAAGAAGCGAACCTAACATTCCGAAAGACTTGGCAAATTGTAGTTCATGCAGTACAGTACAACAACAATAAAGAATTTTTCATTATTGCCATCAGTACCAGTGTTTAGCGGGAAACCTGAAGATGATGTGAAAGTCTTTTTGTAAACTTGAAGGTTCCACCCTTTTAGGATGGTGGACAGATTTCAATAAGCTAGTGGCTGCTAAATTAAGAGTTCATGGAGCAGCACAAGATTTCATTAGGGCGGAGCCTACTTGCGTGATAACAGAAGGTCACAATGAGTTAAGAATGATTTCTGTTCAGAGATTTAAACGTAAAAACGCGATCAGATTTTACAGAGAGCAGCTTCACAGTTTGTGAATGCGATGAGACGAATCTATCGAGCAGTTTGCCGACAGAATTCGAAACATCAACGCTCAAACGTACGAGTTAGTAGAAAATGAAAATCACATTCAGTTGTTCGAAGCCGACCAGAGAGGCTTGGACACATTAATTCATGGGTTGCACGGATAGAAAGTAAGCAAAGCTGTTAGATTGGCGCAATGTAAAACGTTTCAGGAAGCAGTAGAATCAGCTGTTGGTTTCGTTGAAGCACTAAGACGACCGAATGAGATGCAGAAACAAGAATGCAGGGTTTTCAGCACAACAGTACAATGGTATAGATGCAATAAGCTGGGTCACAAGCGTAATGATTGTAAAGAGATTCGAATCTGCTATCGTTGCGGGATGCAGGGTCATGTTTCGAGAGATTGTCGCAGCAAGAAGAAAGGTAATGCGAACAACAGGCAATCTGCCAGACCTTCAAATGAGTACGGGGACATACGGGCCAACACTCCATCCGCCCCTTGCCAGAGACAGTGATTCCTGCTAGTTCCAGCGAAAATCAGACCGAAAATGACGTCGTGAAAGGTGCTGTATATCGTGGGAGAAACATTTAAACTACTTATTGACACAGGAGCACAGACCTCATTAATGTGGTGTTCCATAGATAAACGGAATAAATTGAAACCGCCATTATTAAAAGTGCGAGGGTTAAACGGAGGAAAGCTACGTAACTATGGAGAAGTTGACGTAGAATTAATTATAGGACAATGCCAAAATGAAGGTGAAAATAAAGATAAATACGCAACAAGGGTGCAAGTAGTTTCAAATAACGAAACGCATTACGACGGTGTACGTGGGTGAGATTTCTTGTCTGCTAACGAGGCAGAGATATTCGTCGCAGAAAGGAATGTCACACTAGGCCGTAGTAACTGCAACCTAGGAAATCGTTTTTCAGTTCCTACTCAAAGGAGCAGCAATACTGACATCATGGGAATGGAGCGCTCAAACGATGCACCAGTCCAAACCATCCTAGCTGATGTTCAAATCGATGAGGATCAGCAAATTCACAAGGGAGCAGGAAAGACAATCTACGTTGAAGTTAAGTCACCCCGATGCAAGGAAGGAACTTTGTTATTAATTGAGCGATCCGAGAAAAGTGAGTTATTGGATACAATGCATTGTTATGTTGCTGGAAGTGTAGGTGTCGCTGCAATGGTGAGACAGAATGTCGCAGTCCCAGTTAAAATAACGAATATGAGCAATGAGGATTTTGTTTTGCCGCGAGGAATAAAAGTTGCTGAAGTGTCGAACATAACTCAAAGTGACGTAATACACATTCCAGATTGGGTAACAAATGTTGCAGTTATAAACACAGATTTTTTGTAACAGTACAGCAAAATTACAACGAGGAGACGAAGTTAAAAATGCACTGAAGCGCAAGATTTGGAAGAAGATAGAACATTAGACAGCTGATGAACAGAAGATGTAGCGCCTGTTTTGTTGGAGTATGCAGATTTATTCCGAGAACATGCAAATTTACCTGTCACTCATTTAGTTCAGCATCGTATTCATACAGGGAATGCAGCCCCAAGCACACAGAGACCTTACTGAATACCATTCAGTCAAAGAGAGTTGGTAGAAGACATCGTTAAAGAACAATTAGAAGCCGGAATTATAAAACCAAGGCATCTATCAGACCAATCATGGTGTTCGCTTATTGTAATTGTAAAGAAGAAGTCAATTTCTAGAGAACCATTGTTACGTTTTTGTGTTAATTACCGATCTTTGAATGATGTGACCACACCCGACATTTAGCCCTTACCAAATTTAGTGGAAACCTTTGATTACCTGGGCAGATGTCGAATTTTTTCAGTATGTGATTTAACAAGTGGTTATCACCAGTTAGCAGTGCATCCAGATGATCAAGCAAAAACTTCATTTGTAACAGCAACAGGAGTATGCAAGCATCTTCATATGCCATTTGGACTTCGTAATGCTCCAGCTATATTTCAACGCCTAATAGATTCATTTTATGAGGGCTCATCCCAACACAAGCACTTGTTTGCCTTGATGATGTAATAATTTTTGGTGAAAACATTAAGCAGCGTACTGAGAGACTACAAGCTGTTTTTGAGCGTTTAAGAAGCGCAAACCTGTATTTATCAATGGATAAATGTCATTTTCCACAAAGTAAAGTTAACTATCTTGGTCATGTTATAACCAGCGAAGGTGTTCAATGTGATCCAAAATTAACTGAAGATGTAAAGAATTTTCCTGAACCACAGAGTTTGAAAGAACTACAATCATTCTTGGGATTGTCAAATTTCTACAGATGATTTATAGCCAGTTATTCGAATATAGCACGTCCAGTGACACAGCTACTGAAGAAAGGAGCCACATTTAATCAGTCAACAGAATGCAAAAACTTAAATCTGCTCTAACCACAGCCCCAGTATTAGCCAATCCAGATTTCAGTAAACCTTTAATTCTTTCAACGAATGCATCCAATTTTACCATAGGTGCAATCTTGTCTCAAGAAGTTTATGGTCATGAACATCCAATCTCTTTTGCTTCCAGACAATTAAACAAAGCAGAATGTAATTATACTACTACTGAAAAGGTGCTTTGTGTTTTGCTTTTTGTATAACACATAACTAGTTTCTTAGCAGGAAGAGAATTTACAATTATTGCAGATCATGCCGCACTTAAATGGTTATTGAGCTTAAAGGATCCAAGTTCCATATTAACAAGATGGTCATTAAGATGGAGCGAGTACCAATTTAAGGTTACTCACCAACCTGGTAAACAACATGTGAATGCTGATGCAATGAGTCGAAAAGTCAATGTTTGTGTTACAGTAAGTCGAGAAAAAGAGGTAAAGGCAACTCAGGAAGAAGATCCACAACGCAAATTATGGAAAAATGATCAAAGTTTTGTCTAAATAGTTGGATTATTGTACAAAATCACTAGTAAGGGAAAACGCCTAGTTATTCCAGAAAGAATGAAAGAGCAAATCATGAGAGAGCGACACGATTCTTTATCATCAGGACATTGCGGTAGAAAGGCAAAAAACATTAAAATAGCTCAAATGTTTTGGTGGCCGAGCCGCTAAGGTGACGTTTTCGTGTTTGTTTCACAATGTGATTCCTGCAACAGACGGAATAATGTAGGAAAAAATAGAGCACTATTGCAAGAACTGCCAGAAACAAGTGAACCATTTGAACGAGTAGGACTAGATGACGTAGGACTGTTGCCTAAGACTAAAGATGGAAACAAATACATATCGACAATGTTAGATCATTTCTATAGATATCTTCTCATGGTATCAATACCTGATCAGAGCGCTGAGACAATAGCAAAAGTTTTTGTAAAAGAATGGATTCTTAAGTTTGGATCACCATTAAGTATAATTATTGATCAAGGAACCAATTTTATGAGTAAATTACTTAAAGGGTTTGTAAGCTCTCGCAAATAACTCAGTTAAGGGCTACACCAGCACACCCTGAAGGAAATGGAAGACTTGAGCGAGTCCACAGAACAATTATTAAAATAGTTAGCCGTTATGTGAGCAGCGAACACGACAATGGGGATGTCTGTTGTTACAATGCCAAAATGCACACCTCAACTGGCCTAAGTCCATATGAAATTGTCTACGGAAGAAGAATGCATTCACCATTGGACTTTGCATGATCGGCTGCCGGAATCAGCAATGAACACGTAAGGGATCTAGCACGCAAGCCAAAGGAAGCATCATCATCATCATCATCATCATCATCAGTTACCTGCTATATTAGCAAGTCCTTTGCCTCTCCATTTTCTGCGATCCATTGCTTCCTTCTTAAGGCTGCTGTATGTTGTACCGTCCATCGTGTCATCCAGTATCTGGAATCTTTTCCTTCCTCGCTTCCTTTTCCCTTCTACGTAATCTTCGAAAACTATTTTCATCAGTCCGTCATTCTTTCTTAATATGTATAAGCATAGAGCGGAGTGAAACAGTGGAATCATCAATCCTTTCTTCAGCAAGCAAGGCAATATGACCGCCAAGCAGCAGTGCCACTGTGTCGAGTTGGAGATCTTGTGTATCTGAGCAATGTAGTGTTAAAGAAGAGTCAAGTAAAAAGTTTTGGAAAGGGGCATATGCAATCTTGGAAGTGTTGTCGCCAGTCACTCTTAAGCTCCAACTGCCCTTTCGTTTGATTGTCGTTCATGTCAATCGTGTAAAGCCATTTGTACGTAAATTTCCTGTAGAATCGCAAGATGATGAGGACCGACCGAGAGGCAGACCTTCTGTTCTCAAACCCAGGAAGCGAGAATCGCGAGGTCGCAGTCCAGACTTCAAGGCCTAGGCATCGCCACGTTCTGAGTGATCCTGTTCCAGACACCCCTACAATCTGTGTAAACGTGTGTAGTGTGTGATACTGCAATGCGTGTGTGTATTTCAGTCCTGTGCTTATGTGAATGTGTTGTGAAAATTTAGTATTGAAGCTGTTGCTTGAGTGCACAAGTGAAACTGAACCTTTTATTCCACAGGTTACCACAATAAACTCATTTATTTTATGTTCATTGTTAACTGTAGAACTAATTAACCATGTTCATTTTTATTCTAACGCTTGCTATGATAGCGTATTCTACTAATGCTGTAGTAATTGTACCACAGAGTACAGGTGTTTTGTTTGAACCACGATCAGACATGGTAGTTTCAGCAAGTAATACAAAACTTGTCCTCAAGTACAATCTGAGTGAAATCCAGCAACAGTTAAATTCTGTAAAGAAGCAAATTGATCTAATTTGTTCTGTTTAGGCCAATGATGCAGTTTTGGAAATGGGTAGATCTTGGTATAATAACTGGATTACAGCCAAACTGCATGTAGAGTCTATGTTTGCTGACTATGAACAAGAGATTTCCTGTTTTTTACAGCTTTTGCCACACAAAACTTTAATTAGGCATAAACGTGCCTGGTTTGATTATGGAGGGAGTATCCTTCGTACTGTATTTTGTACTTTAACTAGTCGAGATCTAATGGAAGTTAAAGGCAATATATTAGCTCTTGAACAACAGTCCAGTACAGATTCAACTAACCTCTCTAATGAAATTATCTTATTAAATAATATGCAAAGAACCATTACTAACCACACAGTTTTCATTGAACTCATTGTAAAGCAATTTATCTCACATTTCTATGTACTTCGTAATGAAATGAAGCAAATATCCAAGAACTGTTCCAAGGATTAAATGCTGTGAGTGGTGCACATTTAGATTTGAACACTCTTTTGTTAAGGATTACTGATAGTTTATCAAATGCTAGAATTGATGCCCTTAACTTGAGAACAGCCTTAGAAAGTAGTTCAAATGATTGTTTGAGCAGTGAACTACTAAATCCAGAACAATTTTTACAGATCCTACTATCAACTGAACGAAAGCTAGATGCAACACATAATATGATTTACCCTGTTAACTGTTACAATTAATATGCTTACTATAAGTTAATCACCACACACTCCTTAATGACTGAAGATGAATTAACTGTTATTGTTTCTATCCCCATTGCTAGATCAAAGCATAATTTTTAAATGTATAAGCTTATACTTACCCTGTGAAATGGAGACAGGCAGGTATTCATGTAAAATATGTTCTGAATGATTATCTATGGATCAGCAAGGATCGAAGATATTGTGTCTCCCTAAATGAAAATGATTTGCATACGTGTAAACGTGGTCATAAGTTAATTTGCCCTGAATCGGCAGTATTCTTAGACAGTAAAGCGTACAGCTGACAGAAAGAATTGTTTATGAATCTTCCCCCAAGAGATGATTGCCCTAGAATTTTAACGCGTCTTCATCATCCATTTTTTAAACGATGTTCTGAAGGTATAATTTTCTCATTTCACTCCACCCTTGATGTCACATTTACATGTAAAAAATATGATACACCCAAGCTACCCTTTACACTAAAATTGAACAATAGTGGATTAATCTTGAGTGCCACACGTTATGATTTATCATGTGAACTATTTGATATGCCTAGTGTGTTACCAACTACATTTCATGCAATTGGATATTTGTCATTAACTAGAATGTTATCTGTTTATTACAATGATTCATACATATTAACATATGGAAAGCATTCCTTATCAAGGTTTTCTGAAGACAATGATTTGATTAAGGACAACCATAAAAATGTAATCTCTTCAAATAATGTGTTAAATTTCATTGAAGCAGCAAATAGAATTAAGTCCTTCGATTCATCCAGTAATGTTAATGCATACTTGATTGTCAGTATTGTGTTCTTATTGAATTTGTTAATTTGTCTTTTGTCAGCAGCATTTGTCATGTATGAAATTGTCATCTTGAGGGCACGCTTCTCTGTACCGAACGTTACTGTGTCTGCAAATGAAATACATGGTGCAATGCCTTCTGATGCCACAAATGGCGAAATAGATTGATAACGCCCAGGAGGTAGTTTTGAGCCACCTGTGGTTGCTCTTTCTCTCTGGGGAAAGTGATGTAAGGGTCTACAGGTTCCACACAGCCCTATTTCTGATGAGAGTATAAATATAAATACTATATGCAGAATATTAAATTTGTTTCACTTACCATGTTATCTTCGGTTTCTTTCGGTATGTAGGAACGAAACAAATTTCATGGAATCAAATAATTCCCATTTACTTTTATATAAGTCGTCTGAACTTTGTCCAGTTTTTCTTTTCTTCGATTTATTTAGTTCTTGATTATACTGCGTACGCAAATTGTGAATTTTTTCCTTATTTCTAGCTCTGTAGTGTCGAATTCTGACGCAATAATTTCCAATGCATATTGTTTTTCTCAACCGAACAGAAATCAATTGAAATTTAAAAGTGTCTGTATTTCCAGGCTACTTCCCCTTGAGACACATTTCGTGGTCGAGAGAGCCAATAGTTAAACGCACAATTTTGCACTGGTTGGCCTCTAAAAGGGTAGGGCTCCATAATATAATTTTTTAGAGCAAATGCATCATCAGCAACAATGACATAAGGTATCTGTACAGTTCTACCAGGTAAATTTCGAGGAACTGGCCCAGTCAAAGAATTAGACTCAAGACAATGAGACAATCTACAATTATTAAAAACTCTACCATTACTGCCCACATCGAAGTATATAACTCAGTAGTCAGGTCCAACCAGTGCCAATAGCACAATACTGTGGTTCCCTTTACTATTCTTTGTTGGGAGCCTGTATGACTGAATGTTTTCCATCCATGGCGCCAACACAAGTTGGGAAAATCCCATCTATTCTCAACACCAGTAGAGATTCAGATTCATTCTTCTTTTGTTGAAGGTTCCTAAAATTATAGAAAACAAAATTATATCCGAAATGTATCCCTTTGAAGATAAATATTACATTACAATGTTTATTTTAGGGATCAGAAAACGCCAGGGAAGATAATGAGTGTGAGACAGATACAGTCTAGGAAAAATCACAGGCAAGAAGTATTTTGAAAAGAAAAAAAAAAAATGCCGAGGAAAATTCAGACACTATTCTAAACAAGGCTTTGGAAGCGATGCACAAAACTGTTGATGCACGTCAGGTGTTTGGAGACTACATGGCATCATCAAAATACTAACCATCAAATATTCTCTTTTCAGATATTCATATAGAGCCACACACCAGTCCGTAACAACTTGAGAGATAGTGCAAACGGGTATTCGGAAAACCTACATCAAAGAGTGAAAACTATCGCCTAAAAATAAAAAAAGTAATTCAGTGAAATAAATATAAATGTACGACTATTGACAATAAATATTTATTTGACATTTACGTGTGGCTAAAAATCGAAGAGTACCTGTAATTAAAAGACGATCTCTTTGCGATTTAGCTTGCCGCATATTTGTATCCTGTTTCCGAATATTTGCTTCTACAATGGACAAGAGGTGTTCAAAACTTGCAAAAGACGTTCTCATAAAGTTTGTAATCTGACAAAGTCCTCTGATTTCAGTTCGTTCAGTAGTGTTTCTTGTAAACTTGAGCATGAACGCCTCTATCCATTTCTTTACCCAAACACTTCTCTTTTTCTTAACTTTTCGTTTTTCGTCACTTTTTCTTTAACAATAACAATACAACAACGCTGGCGGCTGCTCTGGTTTGTGCAGACGACATTGTAATCTACAACTTGCCTGTCTCACAACGCGAACTGTAGTGGATACACTTCCGCAAGCATTTGCAGCAACTTTGTGAAATTAACTTACCGAAGCGACTTGCAGAAGTCAACTTGCGCAAGTACTAATGTAAACACGTCAGCAAGTATTTGCAGAAGTTACTTGCTAGTGGACACGCACCTTTACATGAGAAAACAACATCCAACTGTTACAAAACTCTTGAGTTACTCTTCGTGAGGCAGAGTTATTCAGTGGCAGCAAAACGTCTTTGTTAAACGGGTGTCAGAGCTCTCGGTTTTCGCCTTAAAAAAATTATTGGATGGAAATTTATAATGGAAGGGTGGCATTGTAGCAAGGCGTTGTTGATTTTTAAGAACTATAGTTAAAGTGCCGTTTGAAGACATTGTGTCGCTTGACGAAACCTGGATAAACGCCGATCGTTCTGTCAGAAAAGAATGGACAGATGATAGCATATGTGAAAGTATTACTGTCCCGCTGGAAAAGGTTCAAGAATTATAGCTGGAACTGCATCTGGTTTTGTACCTAACTGTCTACTCATTTACAAATCGAGGGAAACAAATGACTACCGTGAGGAGATGAACCACGACAGTTTTCTGAAGTTACTCAAAGGGCAACTACTGGTAAACTTAAACAGGGCCTCTGTCATTTTAATGGATAATGCCACATACCATACAGTTATTAAAGATAAAGCTCTAATGATGGCAAAAAAAAAAAAAAAAAAGCAGACAGTGTTGAATGGTTGAAATGCCATTATGTGAAAATTCAGGACGATTTATGTAAGGCGGAGATCATGGAAATAGAAAAATAAACCACAGTTTCAGTAAGTTGTGGACGAGGTAGCTAAAACATGGCCACAGGGTGGTTAGGCTTCCACCATACCACCGCCACTTTAACACCATTGAAATTATTTGAGTACAAATTAAAACTTACGTGGCAACAAATAACAAAAGCCTCACTGTCACAGAAATTCAAAGACTGTTAGAGGAAAGATTGACACAAATAACGAAGTGGAGAAATGTTGTACGCCGCACAAATGGTTGATAAAGAAGTGTGGAAAAGTGAAGCGTGTGTTGAGAGTAATATAGAAAATTGAATTATATCGTTGTGCAATTCTAGTGGCTCGTCCATGAAAGAGATCTCCGACGATAACAGTGTCAAGGAAGAGTGAGATTCTGAACCCTTTGCCTTAATTCGTTTTTATTTTTTTGTATTAGTGACTGAATGGTGTGTACTGCAGTTGCACAATAGATCTCATCTCGTTATTAAGGAATTCTCCTTCGCACAAGTATGACTCACTGCATACACACAACAGTGACTGGTAAGTATTCAAACAGTTTATATTATTTTAATGTTGTTAGTTGATGCATTTACATGAATGTTTCAGATCCATTTTAACACCCTTTACCTACAAATATGATAACTGAACGTGATTCATTCTGATAATTGTAAAAACAGTGTTCCTCCTGCTGCTTTTGTTGGGGTATACAAATAATAGGAACATGACATCGTTTTATATATAGGAGTCGTTTGTTAAGCCACAAGGATATAATAATCCTGTGAAGGGAACTCAATACCGCCCATTAAAAGGCAGCATGAGAAGTTAGTCCATTAAGAAACCGCATATCTGTTGCTGCTACAATCATAATGCATGCGCATGCACTGGCAAACTGACAACATCGTCCCCTTCTACACTCAGCTGTGCTTTACTGCCAGTCACTTTGTTATTCTGTTTCGGGTATAGTGTCGGCTGTCGCACCTAAGAACCCAACATGGGGATGAGAGGTGCGGAGGTGACACAGTTCCATAGGTTTTGGACAGGCTACACTCGTCTACGCCTGCAGGCAACCCACATGGCACCGTGACATCTGCCGCATGCATCCCATGAATATGGATATCACTGGCATGATCTGGGTGTCAACGCGTTCTGCAACCAGCTGTATTTTCATGCACACAGTGCAGCCCTGAGGGAGGTCAGAGAGCTGTGTAAGGATGCTTGAATAAACTGTTAAAGTGCAGGCTGTGGCATGAAATTGCCCTCTCCCTCACCATTCCTGTCACCTATCCTGATGTGTAGTGGTAAACATAGCCTGGGTCATTGCAGTTGGTGTCTGTAAGCAGTTTTTACACTTCCCGATAAAACATGTTTTATTGAAAAGTGTCCAAAGGTTAAACCCTATGATTTGGTGAGAGAAGTGATTGTTGGGTATCCAAACACTGAGGTTTTGTGTTGAATAGTCTGATAAGGTACTTTGCTTGTATGTAAATACAAGCAGTGTCACTTCACATACCTCCAGTTCAGTAATATTGGCTCAACAGAGTGATTTATGGTGAGTCTCACTTTATGTTTGATTCAATATCTGTTCTCAGTTATTGCTATTCCAGAGTCTGTTGCTGCTCAAACAGATAAAGTTCACATGTAACAAATAAAAATTCTTGCCAGAAGCAGGAGTATGAGGAACTCCTTCATAGATTTGAGGCTTTGAAAGCTATTCAGGTTCAATCACAGTCCGAGTTGTGGGGAAAATAAGGCAGAGTTGGGGATGGGTTCTCCTTCTTATTCTTTCGATCCAGCTGCAGCTGTACTTATCAATCTCCTGTCAATAAAACAAACAGTATTCACTAGTGATGTTACCACTACAGCTGCAATAAGTGGTTGGTCAGACGAAGTAACCCTTTGTGTGGCGAACTTGCTATTTGTAGGGGAAGCCAGCTCAAATGTGTTGTAAACGCTCAGTAAAGCACAATCATTTCGACAGTTAGTCGCTAAATTACTTTGTCACTGGAACGTAATGAGTCACTGGAAGTATTTTCGGACAGTATCCGCAAAGTCAGTGTGCAGATGTATGTTCCTACCTAGAATGTGTAGGGCAATAAGGTGTTACTGCAGGAAGCAGAAAACAGAGCATTAGACATTTTCTTGCATGGAATACTCGCAGAAATGTCATGAAGATTTACAATGAGAAGCCTAGTGATTTAACAGCATCTTTTAGAATTGCAGTGAATTGGAGGAGAATATTTTGCATGCAGCAACAGGTACATCACCTTTTAGCCGGCCGTGGTGGTCTCGCGGTTCTAGGCGCTCAGTCCGGAACCGGGCGACTGCTACGGTCGCAGGTTCGAATCCTGCTTTGGGCAAGGATGTTTGTGATGTCCTTAGGTTCGATTGTTGAAAAACAGCCCCGGTAGGTTCTAAAAAAAGTGCAAATTCGTGCACAGGCAGTATTCTGCTTAGTGAGTGCTGTGGAACAGTGGTTTGTCGTAGACACAGGGGCGCATATGTCTGTTACCAGTCTGGACCTAGTGAGCAGGAGGAGACTCGGCCCACTGTGATTTAAGATATGTGGGGTTGGCGATAGAGTAATTGTGCATGACGGTACTTGAGTTTACTATTGGGAAAACTACGTTTATGGAACACTTGGATGTTTTGCCACATGTAGGTGAACATATCCAGTGCTTATCAGGCTAAATTTTCTCGACAAATATCATGCTAGGATTGATCTTCAGCAACACACGATTGAGCTCAGTGGGACTCTCTTTTACATGGGTGATACAGTTGCAAATAAAGGCATGTCGCAGGGCTCATCTGTCATGAAGGTGATGCCGACTAAACTATAGAGAACTTCATTGAAGATTGATCAGCAGGATAAAACACCAGCAGGTACAGAAATAGTATTGTGAATTCCAGTGGGGTACAAATTTACCACGTGGGGCTGTGTACGTGGTTGAGCCACTCTCAAGCAAAGAAGAGTTGGACAGTTTACACTGTTTTGTGCACAGGAGCATAACGCACACAAGTATGGTTTATGAGAAACATATGGTTTCAGTTAGCATAGATAACTCAGGCAGAGGCGAGGTTAGTCTGTTGAAAGATATAGCCACATTCTAGGAGTACTAGAGGAAGAAAACTTTAATAGGTCGTGTGTGATTGTAATCCACAGCAAACAGCTGATGCAGCAGCAAGAAGGGGATCGTCTGAAGGGCAATGATTGCACAGCTGTGAAAGAGGTATTGTTGAAGCAAATGACTTGTTTTGTACAGATGGATGGTTACCAGAAACGCAAGTAAGTCAGCAATGTTTGCCAAAAGGAATAGTACACCGAATCATAGGAAACTGTATTACATAACGGGACATTTTCAGCTGCTATGGGTGCTTGTCCATGACAAGAATTTTCTCTGTGTCAGTGTTTCTGCCAGCCAGTAAAAATACAGGCAGCCTCGTCCACAGAGATGGCAGGCACACCGGAAATGCTGCAGTCGAGCTCTGTGCAGTGGAGTGGTAGGATTGATAATATGGATGCTAGCACTCTCATTGTTCTATTATTTTTATAAAAAGAAAAAGTGTCAACGTAGAAAGTGTTGGATGCATCCTGTGTTATAAGATCTATTTAAATTTGAACTATATGAAAAACTATGAGAGGGCGATACAAATCATGTTTAAATTCTTCAATATATCAAAAACCATGTTTGACAAATTATTGTCAATTTTGCAAACTCATTTGCAACATGAAGACACCAGCATGTGAAACAACTCCTCCTGAATTGCTTGTAGTGACACTGATGTGAATACACAACAAACTGAATTTTACTTATTAGGAAACATTTATTTACTGTGCAAAAAGGAACACTGCAATTTACATACAATTGTCTTTAGACCATGTTGAACATGAGTGAATAAAGTTATCTGTTTTATATTAAGATGAAATATCACTTCATATTTTTTCAAAAATCGAAAGTTTCTTATACATTACACATGTGGAAGTAGGACTCAAATAGAATTTATGCTGAGTAGGATGTGATGACTGGTATGACAATGTAACGTCAAAAGATTGGTTTTCATGTACTCCATGACTCTAGGAAATGTCGTGAGACTGCTGATGTGTACTTCTGATTTGTTATTTTGACATAACTCTTTTAATAAGACTCATGACTTCATATTGGAAATCTACGATATTTTCATCATAAAATTTGTCCCCAATTAGTGTAACCCCTATAAATAAAGACATACAGAAGAGTCCCGTTAATCCGAACTAATAGGGACTGGACCTTGTTCTGTTTAGCTGGGATTACAGTGATTAGTTTGTAGAATGAAGTAGGTACACCACGGTAACAAGTGTGGGAAAAATGGCTCACTCTCACTCCCTGCGCTTGTTGTTGTGCTTTGTTGAGACCTTTATTAGCGTCTGTGGTCATTGCCCTGCGAGTTGGCTCGCAAAGCGTTTAGTTATGTTAGTTATCGATCGCTGGCACGCGTAGCAGTTGTATTGTATTCGTTCAGGTGTAGTGGTGTACGTATTTTCGTCACGAGTAAACGGAAACATACAACATTAACTTTCGAAGCTAAAATGAATGCTTTGAAGCGGATAAACAACGGTGAGAATGTATCTAAGCTGGTAACGGAACTAGGTGTTGGTAAAGCAACCTTTTGCAATTGGAAGAAGAACCGAGTGAAGCTTGAACAGTCCTGTACAACGCCTTTGGGAAAAACACTCGAAATTCGGCAGACTTAGAAACAGTCCCTGTACGATAAAGTGGATGAAGCTCTTTTCTTTTCGCTTACGCAGGAAAGAGAAAGGGGAACTCCTTTGAGTGGAGAACTGGTTCAGGGGAAGGCTGTTGACCTGAACAGATTCAAAAAATGTGACGGAATCCGTCATCTAACAATTGCTGGAGAGATGCTTTCTTCTGACCGTGAAGCACCGAAGGAATACTTGGGTGAGTTTGAAAAAAATAAAAAGAGAGGGAAAGTATTCTCCACAACAAATTTATAACGCTGACGAAACTCGCCTTAATTTTAGGGCATTGCCAACAAAAAGCCTGGCATCAAAAGCAGAAGACCAAGCTCCTGGTTTTAAAATGTGCAAAGATCCTGTGATTTTATTTACGTGCAGCAAAGCCGCTAGTAATCACAAGCTGCCTTTAATGCTGATCGGCAAATCTGCTAGGCCCAGAGCTTTTAAAAACTGCAATATGAAGTCCCTGCCCGTATATTATTGCAACCAGAAAAAAAGCATGGATGGATGGTAAGCTGTTGAAAGAATGATTTCACGGCCAGTTTGTTCCACTGTTCGATGGTTTTCTAAGGTTAAATCATTTGTCACTCCGCGCAATCCTTTTGATTGATAATGCGCCATTTATGTGATGAAGATATTATGGCGAAGTTTTTGGCGCTGAATGTTACACCTGTAGTGGTTAATAAAAATGAAAAATAGAAGAGAAAAGAAATGATTCGGGAAAGCTATTGTTGGGGTGGTCCTTGTGGCGTTTTTGAGCAAAGTTAAACCAATTTCCACTACAAAAATCATTGAAAAAGAACAGAGAATAACAAAATTTAACTGACAGGGGGAAATGGCGTAGATAAGAGTTCATCCTTTACGAGGTTAACTTGTCTTCTTTCGTGCGGCGTCCAGGTCTTCAAAAATCTCCTTCATTTCTGTGTGAAAAGCCTGCTCCGAAATCTTGCAATCGTCCAGGAATCACTAATTTATACCAATTAAAATCATCTTGATACTGTATGCAATTTAATTTACTTTGCTACTTCCATCCTCCGAATTTCTTAACAACTTCCACAATATGTCTACACATTAAAATCAGATCAAGACTAGCTAATAAGTTTTTTTTTTTTTTACGTCTTCATCAGATCACGTCTGCCTTAAGCTTCGGCTGTCAACAAAAAAACCGGATAGAAAACAAAAAAGAGTTACTCTTTGCCGTGGGGCGCTCATACCGCTCCGACGGTATAATTTTTATCTGAGGGAACGAGTGTAGCGCGGCGAAATTCAAAGTCCCGCTACACACCACTTCTACAGCCGATGGCCCAGGGCGTGCCGCAAACATTAAAACTGATTTACAGAAAACAATTTTTAAGAGTGCAGATGAAGCATTCATTTAGTGTACAAAATGAAAAATACCAATGTGAAGGATGTCGTTTATTGGGCTGCTGAGTTATTGCAGAATATTTCAGAAAATACTCTCAGAAAACTGTGGATCTCTCTTGAATTACAGGTCAATCTAGTGGAAAATCTACTACAAATGATACAATCCCTGGATGTGAAGAAGCTAGTGAAGGAGATGTCGACGAGTGGATGGGGTATGTGTGGAGAACCTTGCTGATGCTGCTGTGACTAAAAACCAGGAAGAAGTGGACCGCAATGACGGAAGTGGCAATGAGGCTGAAAGCGCCAAAGGACAGTGCTACACCTGCTGATTTGATGTTTAAGAGACGATGGCGCAACTGTGCATCGTATAACATACTGTCTTCATTACGCCAAAAAACAATGGCTGAGTCTTTGTCATATAAAAGGTAGGGATAAAATGTGTGCTGTATTTTATTAGGTTTGACAGCTTTTCTTTCATTGTCATGCATTGTTTAAACCTAAAGTTTTCTTGCCAATTTTTCTAATACATGTTTAATGTACTGTGTAAATTAGTGTGTATGTATAGCAGTTTACCGCACAGTTCTCCATACTTACACTAACATTTTTCATGTTTGGATTACCAGAGTTTGGATTAGCAGGGATCTGCTGTGCTTCTACTTTGATCCCACTCAATATATGAATCAATGATGGCGGCATTTCCCTGCCCAATTCATTTGTAGCTTTCTTGTTTTTCTGTGGGTTATCTTTACATTGCTGACAATGTTTTTCACTCTGGGAATCAGCTGGGTTTACATTGTCACTATTATACGGCATATTTGCAGAACTTTCTTGTCTATGTATTATTTTTAAGAGAAATTTTAGTTAGTCATAAAACACACATTCTTGTTTGCTCCAGAACCGCTCCTATTCTGTTCAATTTTCCGTGACATTTCATTCAATTAGCTCTGACATTAACCCATTTTTATTAGCCTCTTTCCTTGAAAGAAAAAAACATTATAATTTTTATTATTTCAGCTAACTTGCGACAGAAAACACTCACTGATCTGCATTACCATTCAGACTGGGAATAAAAGCCATTAGTAGGATTGTACGTGAGGTTTGCATGAAGATGTGGTCATTACTGTGCGGCACTATATGGGCCATTCCAGAGGAACATGACTGGATCAGTATGGCATGTTGGTTTGAAATTACTGCAAATTTTCCAAACTGGACAGGGGCCATTGATGGTAAACCCATCAGTATTACCGAACAATAAGAAAGTGATTCAATGTTTTTCAGTTATAAAAGTTACTATTCATTAGTCCTGATGGTAGCAGTGGATGCAAATTATAATTCTTTTTTTGTGAATGTTGCTGCTCACGATAAAGACTGTGATGCAAGTGCATTTAAAGAAGCATCTTTATGGAAAAGAGTGCAGAGGAACACACTGAACTATCTCCTCCCAGGCCACTCCTGAATATTGTAAGGAAATTCCTTATGTATTATCGGAGATGAAGCATTTGCATTGCATAACAGTTTACTTCGTCCCTATGGTGGCCAAGAACTTGAGCTCAATAAGTGTATTTTTTTATTATTGCATAAGTAAAGCAAGAAGATTTTTAGTGTGCGTGTTGTCATTATGGCCAGTAAATGGAGGATTTATCAATGACCTTTGAATGTCTCCACTTTTTTTGCAGCTGACACAGTGAAGGCAATTCCATCCATAAAGGAGGAGGATTTACTACTACAAGCGCTGAATGACTATAGATGTAGACTCTGAACTATGAGAACTCAGAAATCAGTTACTTTGTTTCTGAATCTGGAAAAATTCCATGGCAGAGTAACTTCGCCTAACATAACTGATTCAAACATTACGTGAAAAACACAATAAGAATACAGAGAACATGTTCATATATTACTAAACATTAAACAAAATAAATATGAGATGATATTAAACTACATACCTATATCATTTCTTTCTTTATCTCCCAGCATCTGAAAAACTTTGAGGGGTACAGGTACATCCTTCCAAAGTCAGTCATCTGTCCTTATATAGTCTTCTGTTGTCTTGTTCTACAAGATTGGTTGTTCTTCCACACCTATGCAATTAAAACTTCACAGTCAATACTGAATTCAGCACTCTTCAAGAGACCCCAGCAGATAGCTCATACAGGAGTTCAGACACAACTAATGAGACTCAAGGCACCCGTCGATGTGTTAGCTCGTGGACATGCAGACACATTACATGTTCGCCTGAGAACCAGACACACATCAGGCTGTTGGCTCTACAGTGGGAGATAAGAGCTGCATCTGACAGCTGGGCCACTTGTTTTCTGTGATGTCTCATGGACATCCTCTCATAAGATACATTGTATCACTACAAACCTAGCAGACGTGCCGGCCTGACAGACAGCAAAAATTCTTGTCACGGACAAGAGCACTAATGGAGGAGTTCATTGAACACCAACTACGAGGTGGAATCACAGAACCTAATCACAGTCCTGGAGTGCAAATAGTTATTATCCCCAAGAAATTATTGGATAGAATGAAGAAATATTTGTTTTGCTGTGGTTACAGGTTTCTGAATGCACAGACCATTATAGGTGCTTCTCCAATCCCTAATATTACGGAAACCTTAGATAATTTTGGCCAGTGTCATTACTTTACTACACTGGATCTCAGAAGTGATTATCATCATTTAGAAGTAACACTTGAGGATGGGCTAGAGACAGCATTTATGGCACCACGTGGTCATTATCAGTATAACCAGATGCTGTTCAGTTTTAAAAATGCACCTGCTACTTTTTCAGTGGTTACTGAATGGAGTTTTATGAGGATTAAAGCCTAAAGCCTGTATGGTGTTTGTAGATGACACGATAATTTATTCAAAGGCTATATGGAAGAGTATGGAATGGTTGTAGGATGTGTGTAGTAGATTTTGGTCAGCACATTTGACACTGAGCATGGATCAGTGCCATAACTTGACTTATTTTCCCAAAGCCATGACCAACTATGCAGATACAGTTGTTTGTTGGTTTGTGTAACTACTACTATAGATTCATAATGGATTTCACAAAAATAGTTGAACCATTGAACAGATTACTTACAAAGAGTATAAATTTTCATTCAGCACAAGGAAGTCAGCTAGTGTTTGAGAAACTGAAACAGGCAATGATTTTGGACCCGGTATTGGGTTTTCCCATATTTTGAAAATCAGTTCATCATGTGACACTTTGAATGAAGCAATCAACCGTATTTTGGTCAGATGTTTAATGGACAGGAGCATCCAATAGAGTACACTTCAAGCCAGTTAAATAAGATGGAACATAACTATTAGACAACCAAGAAGGAAGTGTCAGCAGTCATATAAGGTATCACTGAAATGGTTGCTTGGTCTGAAAGACCCATCTAGTTGTCTAACACGTTAGGCTCTCAAGGTTAGCTAGTTTGATTATAAGGTAGCCAATAAGCCATGTAGGAAAAACATGAACACAGGCACATTAACTCACAAATTGGGAATGTTAAGTACATTGGGAAGAAGTTGGAGTGGCAGAAAGCACAGGCAGAGGATGAAGATCGTCAGACTTTTGTTTCACAGCCGCACTTTAACATACATGATTATTTGTTGTGTAGAGAACAAAACGCGGACCACGTGTCGTGATCAGAGCAGTTTTTCACAAGGAGGTTTTACACCAGGCTCATGACCACTTGCCATGTCATGTCATGTCATGGTGGCCAATGAGCCACAGATAGGCACTTTGTGGAAGGAACAGGAAGCACTATATTGAGCAGTATGTCAGAGTTTGTGTACCATGCTTGCAAAAAGGAGATATTTCACATAAGAAAATCCATTTGCAGAGGTTACCAGAGGCTTTGAAGCTGACATTTGCAGGTCATTCATTAAAATAGCTGCAGGGAATAGGTATGTATTTATGGTCAATCACAGATCATTTTTCATGGCTTATAGTAATGGTTACGAATGCCACCCAGTACCATGGCACAGGCATTAGTTAACAGTTGGATACTGAAGTTTGGAGTGTGTGATATCTTAGTCATGGATCAGGGTACGAACTTTGATTCAGAATTTATGAAACAGCTATGCCATGCATCACTTATCTGGAAGTAATGAACAAGCCTATTCCACCCTCAAACCAACAATAGGATGGAGTGTGTTCACAAGACTACTTCAGAGATGTTAAGCTTCTACATAAATGCCAGACAAGATGACTAGGATAACCTATGTCAATGAAGATGCCACCACTATTTCATATTTTAAGTCCTAAATTTGGTTGGGATTGTGAATACAGTAAGTATGGAGAAGGCACAAAAAGGCCCTTAAATGGCAGGAACAATCAAATAGGCACATGGGCAAACTATCGCAATATTGTGTAGGGCAGCTGAATCTTGATCACAAAGGAAAGGAAAAGTAGTTCTTGGCCAAATATCACACACCATATCTGGTCATGGAGATGCTCTCACTGGTTATTGTAAAGATATATTTTCCTACAAAACCATCTATCGTTCACGTGTATTTGGTAAAACCTTTTAAAGATTGATGGCTACTACAGTTACCTGCGACCGACCCAGTATGCAAGTGAAGCAGGTGGAAAGGATTCTCTAGTGGTTACACAACATAGGGCACATGGACCTTATGCTTTGAGGTCACATAATTTGTTGCAATGTTATGTTGGTGTTAGGTTTATTATTAGTATTTTAGTTTGTGAAGTGTTGTCCATTGTGTTGTGTTTGGAGAGGAATTTAGTGTTTTCATGTAACTGCCACACATACTTTTCGTTTACTGTTGTAGGGTTATTGCCAGGTTTCTTGTTTTCTACTTATTGTTAACAGATTTGGAGAAGCGCACTCAAGGGAGTGGTATGTCTAGACAGACTGATATAAGGGAAGTATGCTTTTGGAGCAAAACAAATGAGACAAATTGTGAAAAGGTAATCTTCACCACATGTCTTACTTCCAAAAGGTAGGGATTCATTGGCTGTACTTTGTCTTCTTGCCAGAGACTGTGTTGGCAAATTGCTATGAAAAAGGGAGCTATGAGGCACTGAACAGATTAAAGTTGCAGGTAGGTAGTGTTATTAATGGTACAATGTTAGATAGTCGGGAACGATTTTCACCTTCCAGCTATGCTCATGGTACAACTGTCATGGTACTGATGCAGGATACATTCCGTTGGCTGGAAGGGTCATTACAGGCATCACCCATCCGAATTTTAACTTACCTTAATTCTACCTTCAAACCTGAACTTATGCATTCATTACACAAATTTACTGAGTTACAGCAGGAGGATATTTCAGTGGACTAGATGTTACAACAGGTTCAAAATTTTCATGAAAAATGTCAGGACAAGATTAATATTGATAAGCACTTCAGCTACCAGTTGTGCCATGTTTCTACTATGTATTTGGATATTTTATTTCTGTAATAAATACAGATGCGAACAGTCTATAGATCCAACAATGGAACAGTTGCCATAAATAAAACAATTGTATTTAAATTGTGAAAGATTAAGGATTATGTTGTAATAAGGTTCTGGAAACTGCACTTTAAGAGTGGTGGAGAAATCCATGAAGGAGAGATAATGGTTAAAGTTTGGTGTTGCTGTCAGCACTGTGCGTGCCCCGAGGGGAATCGTAAATGTTTGCGGCCATGGCCACGCAGTGGAGGCCAGCTTGGGCCATGTGCTTATCAACTAAGCCTTTGGACACTATTGTTGGTAGTACCTCACAGTGTCCTGGCCAGATGGGATTGCTACACTGGTCACGGCCATGGTGCATACAATCACGAATGCTTAGGGGCTCAAGGCATTCAGTCGAGCCACCATTCTGCTTGAGTTTGAAACAGGGAGAATGACTGGCATTTGTGCTTCAGAGAAAAGACTGGCTCATAACCTGCCCACTGATTAACTCATCAAGTTCTGGCTAGATGCACCACAACTGCAGTGTGGTGGCTGTGAGACTTGAGGAAATCTCAACAGATACAGGGAGCTTGCTTCCGGCCAGCCTCCGCCCTTGGAGGGACTTGGGCCAATGGACTGAAAACTGTTTCCATTACAGCAAGGTTAGGTGCAAGCTCCTAATCACTTAAAGATGTCGTCGGCCACTATCCTGGTCTAACCCTGGGAGGTGACCACGGCATTGCTGCTTGGCATTAGGACATCTAGGGTTGGCCATCACACCCAAGCGCATGAGATGGGAATGAGTACACTTGGGAGTGGCTTGCTGACAACTCCATAGGACCTTGTGGACTACGTTCATCTACGACTGTGTGCCTCCCACATAGCATTGTGGCAGCTGCCACTCGCAACCGAGGACAATGGATGTCACCAGCATGGTTGAGATGTCAGCACGTTCTGCAATCGACTGCATTTGCACACACACAATCCAGCCCTGAGGCGAGCTGTAGAAGGATGCTTGAATGAACATCTGTAAATATTACCACTGTTTAACTGCAAGCTGTAGCAGGAATCTGCCCTCTCCTTCACCATTTCTCTTGTCCATCCTGACATGTAGCAGCCCTAGGCAATATCATTACAACACATTCACAAAAAAGTGTCACAGTTTGAAGCACTATGAAAAAGCTCTGAAACACACATAATACTCAGTGCAGAGAGATAGCTAAAACCAGAATCTGAGCACAGCAAGTGCAAACATAAATGTTTATGAAAAAGATAGACTCTTTAGGACATGAAGTAGTATATGTGGGGCTGTTGGCAAGAATCTTAAACCAACTGAGTTAAAAATTGAGCCTGCGTGTGAAATGCTTTGAGCATGAATAACAAACACAAAAGAGATAAGAGAAAAAAGTAAAAATCACAAATGAGATAAAATATGAATTGTATCCTATTACCAGCTACTAGACTAAGTCACAGAAGCGGCTGAGAACTTTTGAGAAAACATCCATGTTCTGGTACATCTGTTTCCAAGTTTTGCTATAGTGGTTGGAAGAGAGAATCATTTCCATTGATTGAGAAAATACAGGTTTATAGTTGGATGGTGGATGACAAATGAAAAATTTCTGTGAAACAGAAATACAGTAGATTTGTTGACAAGAAACAGACCTAACATCCTTGAAAATGGGATCAGTGATCACAACGGAGTTGTAACAATGAGTCCCAAAATGTAAAAGGTTAGAAATTTTATCACACAAGTCCACATATTCAATAACACAAACAAAAGGTCGTTTTGCGTCCAAATAAAAAAAGTAGTATTTGGAAATAAGTAAGTGACAGCTGTGGATGATGTGAACATTAATGCGGACCACCTGCATCCCTTCATGCTTGAGGTCTTCCCCAGTGACCATTACATCTTCTAGCAGGATAATTGTCCATATCAGTGAACTTACGTTGGTATCTTGGCTACCAAATGGGCATTACCTGAGGCTGATGAAACACATCTCGACATTCAAGTGCCAGCTCTGAGCCCACAAACCACAGTTCTGTGATTTGTGGGAACTGCATGACATGCATAGGCATCTGATGCCACATACCTCCAGGAACCTATCAGTGCCTTGTCATATCAATGCCCCTTAGAACTGCTGCTGTACTGCATTCCAAAGGTGAACCTACACACTATTAAACAGGTAGTCATAATGTTTTGGATCATCAATGTACTTAATAATTATCACTACGCAATATGATTTTTGATGTTTCTGTAGTACTTTTTGCATTGGTTTCTTTCTGCTGTTAGTTTTCTCTATAATATACAGTTTTTCACAAATTAATGTTTCATTTAACCCTCAAGCAGGTGCGCCAGTGTATAAACTGTGCCATTCACAAATAACATTGTTTTGCACAGTTACACTGTTGTTTTACAATTGTGAGCCCATACCTATTCCTTCATTACGGCTTTGGCTAATGCAGTAATAAGTTGCATTGTCATACGTCCAGGTGAGCAGCAGTAATATAAAATAAACAGCAAACTAGGTGAGAAAAAATGTACGATCCATGCAAGGAAATGACCCAGATTCCTAGCTAGCAGCACAATCCCATAATGAGGAACTTATCTATGAGATACTTAGTTATCAAACAAGTAATCTGATGCAGCTGTGCTGTTTGATGCTTTGAGTGGGTCATTATCATGGAGTAACACCTGCGTGTGGCAACAGAGTAACTAAGTGGTACAATGAAAGGTTTATTTTTTATTGTTTAAACAAACAGTGATTTAGCTCATACAATGTAGTTTATTTTATCTTTTAATTAGACTAAGATTAGACTGTAATTTTGTCCACTATGATAACATGAATACAGCTATTCTTTACACATGTACAACGTGCACTGGGTTCCCTCGTGTTATGAAAAATGGTATGTCTGTAAGTTCCACACAGAGAAATTTTATTGCAAGGAAGGAAATTTTATTTTAGTAAGATGGAGTAGTTTGCTGAATGTGTCACAACCATGTGGCTGTTAGGCAGGAAACTTCAGTTCCCTGCTATACTGTTGTGAGGTTATATTTGTGCTGTTAAATGTAGTTTTGTTAATTTCTTAGAAATCAGTTCCTACAAGTGTTTCAAAAGCCCAAAAATATTCTGTTATGTTTTTGGTAGCTATGTAATTGTTCAATGACAGGACATTATAGTGTCATGTAAAATGTCTACTGCACATACTTTTATAAAAGGCTTAGTGATCAAGACAAAATCTGGGCACCGTGGAAGGTATGCTGTACATGTTTTGAGACACTAAGACTGTGGAAAAATGGAAAGAGGAAATCAATGGTTTGGAGAGAGCCACGATATCGGTTGACTCTTACTTTTGTATGTTTAGCTTTAAAGGATATAATGCAAAAAGTAAAAAGGATATAAAACATCCTAAGTTTTCTCCGAAAATAATCAGTTTTATGAAAATGTAGTTAGATAGACAAAAAATCTACTTACCAACTGTCAGCAGGAAAAAAACACACTTAAAAGGCAAGGGAATGGGCAAGCTTTCAGAGCCAGTTGCTCTTCCTCTTGTTGAAAGGGGATGAAGAAAAATGACTGGCAAGGTTTATGAAATGTGGAGAGTTACAGCAAAGTCACCCAGAATCCCATGTCTTGGGAGAACTACCAGATTGGATTGTTGGGGACTGCACTAGAAGAATTTTGAAAATCTCAAGAGTTTAGAGATGAAAGACAGGGTAATAAGCAAAACAGAGATTACTGTAAAAAAATTATAAGAGAGTCAACAAGCATGGAAAGCTAAGTGTATTATATGTGGTAGACATGTGGAGATGGGGGGTGTTGAGGAAAAATAGAAATATCACAACATAAAACATACTGAAGCGGCACCACCGTTTAGCATAGGGAAAGTTAGTTTTGTGCGATATTCGGAGAACTAGTTACAGCCAGGTGCGGGCCAGATTACAGTAAGTCACGCATACCAGCAGTTGCGAAGGCAAATAGAGGCCACAGGGGCGTAGAACTGCCGGATAGGGTGCACACAGCAGTTTCCATGGCGCAAGTTCAAATGGCTCTGAGCACTATGGGACTTAACATCTAAGGTCATCAGTCCCCTAGAACTTAGAACTACTTAAACCTAACCAACCTAACGACACAACACATGTCCATGCCCGAGGCAGGACTCGAACCTGCGACCGTAGCGGTCGCGCGCTTCCAGACTGTAGCGCCTAGAACCGCTCGGCCACACTGGCCGGCATGGCGCAAGTCACAGGCACAAGAGGGCCACTGGCCAACCTAAGTGTTACGCGAACTGGTGCGCTTGGCAAAACAGAGGCACACAGCCAAGTATAAATAGGTGCTGTTTTCTAATGATATTCATTCAAGAGGGGTAGCTCTCTTAGACGGCGAGGTATGTCACGCCGCCGGCTACACGCAGCAACAGATGGAGCGCCAGCGTCCCAGTCCATGGCGGGTCATTGGTTCGAACCTCTGAGGCCGATGTGGGGTCTGCAGCCAGCAGCAGGCCACTCTTCGGTTCGCTACCGTGGGCAGTTGTCTCGACTCCTGACACACACTGGAGACTTCCGAGGCGAGGGCCGCAGATGCGGACTCCGGATAGTGGGCGCTTATTCATCACCGCAATCTCAGCCAAGCCGGCAAGGAGGACACATCTGGCCGCCTGCAGCTCACACAGAGTCGCCAGGGACACTGCTGGCGTACAAGCTTGGCTCGACACAGCATTGTGTTAACACAGGCCACTGAGGTGCTTCCTCAGCGTTGAGGGGCCTGTGATGCGGACCGAGCTGAACACAGCACTTTAATGGAAACAAATAAATCATTTGGAAAGTTCTTTCCGAGTTATAATATGGCACCAGATTACATTTGGTGTCAAAATAGCGTACGTCGTAAGTCCAGTGCGATGTTCGAGCACACCACTTGCATTACAGTCACAATATGTGGTGAGTGCTGACAAAATTGTTCTTTTTGAGTGTTCTTTTTTCGAGTATGGCTCCTGGCAAGCCACACTGTAGATGTTTTGCGTGGACTTAGTATTTTTTGTTGTCAGAATAAGTGTTAGTATGTTTAGGGAGTAACATAGTTTTGTGGCGTTTAATTATGAGTATGATGATATGGAGCTGTAGGAAGTTGGGTTGTTATTGTACTTAGTCCTGAAACAAAAGGACTAACGTGGAACAAAAGCAACACAATGGCAGAGTCAAGGATACAAGGTGTGTCGGAACCAGAAGTTTTGCGGATTTTGCTGGAAAAAAGTAGCACAATTGACAGCAGACAATATGCAGTCGAGAAATGAATTAACATCTATAAGTGAGGGGGAAATGGCATCTGATCAGTCGTTGTTACCTAGAGTGCAGGAGATTGATCCAGCTGCCATGAGTCTGATTATTCCATTTTCTGGCAAGGCATCTGAGGATGTGCGTTCATTTGCGAAGGACTTGGAGACTTCAGCGGTAATGATTGGTTGGTCGGATGAGCAGTTGTTACATATAGTCAAGATTAGATTACTGGGTGAGGCGAAAACATACATAAGGTGTTCTGAGGCCTTAAGGAAGGCAGGATAGTTTAAGCAGTTAAAGGAAGGGCTTTTACAAAGGTACAAGAAACACAATAGCACTCGGTACTTTAGGGAGAGGTTAAGTACAATGACAAAGAGACAGGCGGAGATGGTGGAGAAATTTGCGGACAGGATAAGGAAAATTAATGAGTATACTTATGAGTTGGGACAGAGTGATGAAGCGAATAGTGTTCTGTTGCAGGAGGCCGAGCAAAGGGCACTTGATATGTTTTTGAGAGGGTTACAGGTGCATATGCCACAGAAAGTGCGTGAAGGAACTCCGAAAGATTTGTATTTGATCATTCAGCTGGCAATTCAATGTGAGGAAATAGATGTGGCAACAGGGGTACGCGAGAGGCAAACAGTGTTTATGGCGGGTATGAAATGTTAGAAGTGTGGTCGTACGGGACACGTGCAGAGGCAATGTACCCAGTCACCAAGGAGTACAGGAAGGGGTCGAAATCACCAGCTTGGAGGATGGATAAGTGGAGATAGGAGAGGTGGACAATCGTTAAACGGCAGAGGGAGCCCCTGTTTAATTTCAATGCTACGAACACATATGCAGAAGGAGAATATTCAGTGGTAGGATCTGTAGGAACTAAAAAGTTTAAGGTTTTGTTGTGCACAGGGGCGCAAGTGTCAATGGCTACTAAGAATATAATGGGACGAAGGAAGTTAGACCCACCACGTTATAGGTTGCGTGGAGTGGGGAATAAGGTCACGCCTTTGGGGTCAGTGACAATAGACTTTTGCATAGGGAAAGTCCGATTTAATGCATGCATGCATGCATGGAGGTGGTACCAAGGGTAAGCAAGGGCTACAACGTGATGCTAGGAGTAGATTTCTTGCATCAACATCATTCAAAAACTGACCTCGGAGAACGAACTGTGGAACTTGGTGGAATGTTATTTCAGCTAGGGGAAAAGTTGTCAATGCAGAGCTGTCATGAGGGGCATTCAACGTAATGAACAGACCAATTGAACTGCGTACATTAACATTAAGGCTTAATTCGCATGAGTGTGTGTCTAGCAGCACCGGGAAGTTACTTTGGGTAAGTGTGGAGGCGAATCTACCTGTGGGTACAGTATGTGTTATTGAACCATTGGAGGATAATGAAGATTTTGGTTCACTGGGTTGTTCTGTGAAACGTAGTGTTGTATGCGTACAGGAGGGGAACAACGGGCAAGTAGTTCCCATGAATGTGGATAATTTTGATGCTGTAGACGCGAATTTGAGGAAAGGAGTTTTAGTAGAAGATTTGGATGTGCCAGATAATAAAGATTAGTGTTTGAGAGGTAGGCAAAGTGATCAACCACTAACTGCCGATAGAACTGCATTTAGTGACAAAATTAACCATCTGAAAGGAGAAGAAAGAGAGTATATGGAAGAATTAGTGTGGGAATTTAAGGATTCGTTTTTTCCACAAGGGCCATTGCCAGCATCTCCATTAGCTCAACATAGGATACCAACAGGGAATGAAGCACCTGTTTACCATAAACCATACAGAATACTGAGGTATTTGCAGCCGATTGTGGAGGATTTCATTGATCAGCAGCTTGTGGACGGTATTATAGAGCATAGTAATAGTTGCTGGGGAGCAGACATTGTCGTTGTGCATAAAAAATCTGTGGATGGAACCAAGAAATACAGGTTCTGTTGTGACTACCAATACCTTAATAAGACAGTAGCAGATGCATACCCCCTTCCAAAGGTATCAGAGACTTTGGATCACTTAGGACAGTGCCAGTACTTTTCTACGATGGATTTGACAAGTGGTTATCATCAGTTAGAGGTGGCTCCCGAGGATCGTCCAAAAACTGCTTTCTCTACACCTGGATGCCATTACCAGTACATTAGAATGCCATTCGGTTTGAAAAATACTCCGGCAACATTTCAGAGGCTGCTAGATAGAGTCTTGAGGGGTTTGAAACCACGACAGTGCCTTGTCTATTTGGATGACATTATAGTGTTTTCAAGTAGTATGGAGCAACATAGACAGTGGTTAAGGGAAGTCTTTGAGGTTAAGAGCAGCTCGTTTGACGCTGAGCCTGGAGAAGTGTCATTTCGAATTAGAAGAAGTAAAATATTTGGGTCATAATATCAGTAAGGACGGAGTGCGTACAGATCCGAGGTTGGAACAGGCTGTAAGGGATTTTCGGGAGCCGAAAACAGTTAAGGAAGAGAAGTCATTTATTGGAATTTGCAATTTCTATCAGAAGTTCGTGAAGGGTTTTGCAAATTTCGCACAACTGTTGACACAATTGTTATTGATGTGTGTGAAATTTGAGTGGCCAGAAGAGTGTCAGAAAGCGTTTGACAAACTGAAAGAAGGTTAACTCAAGTCCGGTTCTTGTGTTTCCAGATTTTGAAAAGGAGTTTATACTAGCATCGAATCAAGCATTAGGGTGTGTTCTTACGTCAGGAAACTGAGGGGAAAGAACATCCTGTAGCCTATGCGTCTAGGAAGTTGAATGCAGGAGAGAAGAATTACTCAACTACAGAGAGGGAGAGGCTTAGCATAATCTATGGAATCACATATTTTAAATGTTATTTATATGGGAGAAGATTTCTAGTAGTGACAGATCATGCTGCGTTGAAGTGCCGAGAGCAGATTTGAGTCGGAAACAGATACAGCTACAACGATTACCAGAAGCAACTTGTCCATTCTCTTTGCTGGGGATAGATGTCTTAGGACCTTTTAGGCGAACACCATCGGGGAACAGATTCATTTTGACAATAATAGACCATTTTTCAAGGTATGTGGAGATGGTGGCTAAGACAAAACAACAGGCAGCAATGGGCAAGCATTAGTAAACAACTGGATTTTGAAGTTTGGTGTACCAGAGATAATAATTACTGACCAAGGGACCAACTTCATGTCGGATTTACTGAAGGAACTGTGTAAATTGTTGAATGTAAAGAAGTTGAGGATGAGCGCATTGCATCCACAGGACAACAGAAGGATGAAACAGGTACACAGAACAATTGGGAAGATGCTGAGTTTTTATTTGGATTCTCATCACCATCAGTGGGATGAATATTTGAAGCATATTGTATGCACGTACCATGCAAAAGTCCATACAAATACCGGTTTGTCTCCTCATGAGGTTGAGTACGTACAAAAGGCGAATACAAAGGCTTTGGAAAGGCAGAAAGACGCAGTAAAGCGGAAAGGAAGTTTACTGCAGTATAAAGTGGGGCAATGGGTAATGCTGTCCAGCCCCTATACACAAAAAGGGAAAACGAAGAAGTTCCTCACGAGGTATCAAGGGCCATACCAAGTTGTTGAAACCACATCTCCCTTTAATGTTAAGCTTCAGCTGCCAACTAGAACAACAATAGTACACACTAGGCAGTTACGGCCATTCAAGGGTTGCCCAGATGTGATTCCAGGTGTGTCACTGGAAGGATAGAGGAAGAAAGTGAGAGTGAAGAGAGGTGCTAAGCACAGAGAAAACCAGGAAGATAGAATACAGCATGAAGTTCCGTATGCTTTGCGATCGAGGAAGCAGTAGAGTATTTGTAGTTTTTGTTTTGTTTTCTTGTCACTTATAATTGGGTTTGCATAGATTAATTAGGCAGTCTGTTTTCGTATACATGTTTTTGGGTATTGTGAGCCTGTTACGGGCAGCAGTCGTTTTGAAGAGGGAGGAAGAGTGATGGTGATCCCTGTCCTCGGATCACTGAAAATGGAAGTGTAGCATCTGATGTATGTGGGGTGTTGTTGGAGGAGCAATCGAATGCAATTCTGGGGAAATAAATCCGTCGGAGTAAATTTTGCGGCAAAGCTGTAATAAATGTGTGTTGAACGATGTCAGAGTCGTATGATTTTTGTTTAAATTTTTAGTTATTGACAGTGCTGGGTCAGGAAAATCATGTTTATTGCACAGTTCATATAACTTAAATTTAAGGATGAAAGTAATCACACAGTCAGTGTTGAGTTTGGATCAAGAATAGGGAATGTTGGAGGAAAATCACTGAAGCTACAAATATGGGACACATGCACAGTGCAGTTATTTTTAGCCAGGGGAAAAGGAATAGACTGTCCAAGGGACATCGTGTAGCCAAAATTGAGC
Source organism: Schistocerca gregaria (assembly GCF_023897955.1). Taxonomy (NCBI): domain Eukaryota; kingdom Metazoa; phylum Arthropoda; class Insecta; order Orthoptera; family Acrididae; genus Schistocerca; species Schistocerca gregaria. The sequence goes on along the minus strand of NC_064922.1, from coordinate 415,988,452 downwards.
TTGCAACGGATCTTCTCCACCTATGAGAATTTGGTAGTACTAGCAAGTTGCTTTGAGCAAGGAGTGTTTACGGAAACGAAACGTATAGCGCTTGAAGGAAATTGAATTTTAATCAATGGAACTAAGTGTAACATAATAGGACCAACATTCCTCTGCCAGTGTCAATTCAGAGTCACACAATTAAATGTTACGCAGCCACAGCTATACTGGCCAGAAACCACTTCAGAATTTTTGCCAAGGCAGAATCTGATCTTGTTAAATCAAACTCTGGAGCCAGGTCTGTTGAAATATGTAAACCAGTTCATTTTTAAGCAAGAGGGGCACGTATCAGCCGAACAGCTTGTTCAACATGTCACTCAGTATAGGGAAAGGCAACAGCAAATAACAATCATTTTGAGCACCTCAGTGCCAAGTTTCATCACTCTTAACTTTGTTATGTGTCGTTTTCTTTCTGATCAGGCAGAGCGCCAATTCCCAGAGGGATCTGAGGGTAGTCCCAGTAGATTGGATACTGAGGGCGTAGGTCAGGGGTTGAACGAACATTCAGCGGAGTGGTCATCCATGAAGAATTGTATTTTGTTTTCCCCCTCATGTCATGTAGTTAGGAGCACTAGACCCCATTTAAATTTACTAATAATAAGTAAGTATGTCATAAGTGCCAATCCAAACAAGTTTAAGAGTTAGTTAAAGGATGACCTGGGGACCGGGTCTTTCCAAAGGGGAATAATGTAGCAGCACCTAGGATAGGGAAAGTTAGTTTTGTGCGATATTCGGAGCACGAGTTACAGCCAGGTGTGGGCCAGATTGCAGCAAGTTAAACATACCAGCAGTTGTGAAGGCAAATAGAGGCCATGGGCATAGAACTGCCGGAGAGCACACAGCAGTTTCCATGGTGCAAGTCACAGGCAGAAGAGGGCCACTGGCCAGCTGAAGTGTTATGCGTATGTGACGCAAACTGGCATGCTTGGCAAAACAGAGGTGCACAGCTAATACAAATAGGTGCCATTTTCTAACGAGATTCATTCAAGTGTGGCAGCTCTCCTGGACGGCGAGGCATGTCACATCACCAGCTACACGAAGCAACAGATGGAGCACCAGTGTCCCAGTCCATGGTGGGTCATTGGTTCGACCCTCTATGGCCACCACGGGATCCACAGCTAGCCAGCAGTGGGCCACTCTTTGGCTCGCTACCGCAGGCAGTCGTCTCGGCTCCTGACATGCCGGAGATTTCTGAGGCGAGGGCCGCAGATGCAGACGCAGGATAGCGGGCGCTTATTTGTCACTGCAATCTCAGCCATGCCAGCGAGGAGGAGGAGGACGCAGCTGGCCACCTGCGGTTCACACTGAGCGGCACTGAGTCGGCAGGGATGCAGACCGCCAAGTCAACCATGGCATCCTGATGACGACGCGCTCCGCTGGATACAAGGCTGGCTCGACACAGCTTTGCATTACACGGGCTGCTGGGGTGCTTCCTCAGCATTGCAGGGCCGTGTGACGCAGACCGAGGTGAAAGGATCGCTGTAGTGGAAACAAATAAATCATTTGGAAAGTTCTCACCGAGTTCTAATATGGCACCCCTCCACTACATTTGGTGTCTTCCCGCTACATTTGGTCATCCTGATACATTCGGTGACAGAAGTCGCAACAACAATACATAGAAAACTAAGAGAGAGCAAAGAAAGGAATAAATACTGAAAATAAATGCCGAGACTGAAGAAATTAATGTAAATTATGGCCACGTGGTTGTCAAGGACTAAGGATATGGTCTAATGCCAGTTCCCACCTGTGGAGCTCTCAGACACGGGTGTCAGGGGTGAGAATCCAGATGGTATATATATTGAAAGAGGACCCAAAGTTCTGACTGTCATGCAGCAGAGCGGAGGTCACCAAACTTGTTTCACCATGGGCCAGATAAATGACAAAAAGGGTGCGGGCCACATCATCGTTCTGCACAATACTTTCAATCCAGAACAAAAGTTCTGGGAACAAGACAAAAACTATGTTCAGCATTCAGTGTAATCTTGATGTAATGAACCAAAAACACAGATAACAAACGTATTTATTTGCTAAAAAGTTATCAAAGAAGGTGACATCAGATCTAATGTGCACATATCCGAATATCAGGAACTAAGCAGCAAAAAACATCAGTGAGATTTATCAAACTGTTGTTTTGTTTCAAAGATGTAATCAATGTTTAGTATTGTTTCATCTAATCAAGTGAATTGCTTTCAAATGTTCATCAGTCAATCTTGTCAACATGGTGTCTTCAGATATTTAATTTTTGAAAATATTTGCTGATTCCAAACACTGGTACTATACACCAGCAGCAAATTTCTCTGGTTTTGGAAACTCAGCATCAGGTAAGCAGCAGTAAAACTGAACATGTTTTCCTTCTCTGTGCTTCTCTTTCAACAAATCCTCACCATGCAAGTCACTGAGCTCCAACTGCTGCTCAACTGGCAAATCATCAAGGTTACATTCAAATGAATTCTATAACAAGAATACTACTTTCAGTTCTGTCAAAATCTTAAAATCTCTCGAGACTTGACATCCTCAGAGGTTTTAGTGCAAAAGTTTGAAACATTGTACACAAGAAAATTGTTTTCCTTTCAGCTGTGTTTCGGACTGATAGCTTTCTCTAAAATCCTTTGATGATTGTGTAGAGATCACAGGCGAGGTTATCGTTTGCGTTCAAGTTTCAAGTGACGTGATGACAACCAAAGATGACAAATTTGACAGCCAGGTAGGATCCCAGCTGTGGAGCATATCTTCTTTTCTAGTGAGAAAAAACAGGTATTTCAATTTGGAGCTTGTAGAAATGGAACACATGACCAGAGCTGAGCCGCCTCCATGCTGTGTGATAAGGCAAGTCATAATTCAGAAGCAGTTTCTTCACAAAAAGACTGGATCTGATGATGCATCAACTTCACTCCAGAAATTACTATTTTCATTACACGTGAAATATCTAGGTGTTTCTACAGAGTGCTTGCTGATGTATGAGGCAGAGTATGAACAGAGCACTTGGAATTTGTGAAGCTTCCAACTGAGTCCAGATCTGCCCCACCAGGTCTTTCCTCACTCCAGCCACGTTTTTTACTCCATCAACTGTACGATCTCAAAGCTGCTTACACTGAAGGTTATAGTCTTGCAATTTGTTTTCCTTCCACGAAAATGTTCTTCCAGTTGTTTGATACATGCTGCAAACAGATACCAACTCTTCCGTTATCTGAAAGTCTAAATTGATATGATGAATTGGACAGTAGAAGTCATGAAGTAGTCAAGAGATAGGTAGGCCCATCCAGCAGCAGATAAAAGCATGTGAAGCTCCTAGACTTCTCACATTTCTGCATTATTTTGTAGCTTTTATGAGTGACATTCATTTCCAGCATACTTTCTCATCACGAGATTTATTTGGATTTCTTAATTACATTTCATGGATTCATATTTCTCAGAGCATGACTTTCCAGAAAAGTTTGAATATTTTGATAGATGTGTTGTTTCAGAGCAATGCCTAGGACAGTACTATTTCAAACTGACAACACTTTTGCTGTATATTATAAAAATAGTTTCTGGCCATTTGTATCAACAAAGAAATATTTTAGATCCCATTCTTCACTGATAACAGAACACACTGCCGCCTTCTTTTCTTTACTTAGTAGCATAATGAAGGGTGAAATAAACGGAATCTGAACAAGGAAGAACACATTGGATTGTAAACATAACTAAAATCTTGGAATAGCACAAAATAAGCAAACATTACAATAAGCTACAAAATCTAGATACAATAATTTAAAATTAACATAGCAAAATTTAAGGCAAATGGCAGTCAGGAGGCCTCACATATGATCTCATATTCTGTTTAAAGTATTCAAATTTAAAGGTATCACAACGTCTCACGTTTCAAACGTTTTTATCAAGCAAATTCAAGTATCGTTGGCTGGGAGGATGTGCCTGATCTGACCTGTGGGCTGTAGTTTGGTGACCCATCTTGTAGAGCATGCCCTGAAACGGATAATGTGTGTGGCAAAACATCTACTACCCACAGCATCATTCTACTGGTGCAGGAACAGAGAAACAGAACTAACAAAATTCTTTGAAGGAGAAGACCATGTTGTTTTTTGGTGGAATTGAGGGTTTAATGAATTTCTGTAACATGAGTTATGATCCAAGACAGTGGAGGTTTTTTGGAGACTCTTTAAATTCTAGCCTGAAAGGTGTACTTTTGCATAATGCAAATTTGTTTGGCTCAATACCTGTTCAGAACAGCAGAAGCAGATTTTAAAAACGAGAAAGTTGTGTTGAAGTACATAAACTATGAAAAGCAATATGTGGGGATTTGAAAGTTACTAACAGGTTACTTGGTCAACCTGCCAGCTACACAAAATTGCTGTTTCATTTGTGAGTGCGACAGACAAGCCAAAGACAAGCATTGGAAGGTACACCCTCAAACCACATTTGACAATACAGGGTGTTCCAAATGAGGCTCCAACATATTAATATCCTGTATCTTTCTCATTTCAGATGGTGGACCTGTGAGTCCTGAAGGGGCAGACAGAGCAACTCAACAAGTTTGTGGTGTGCAAATTTGATACGCCAAGTGGCCGTAGTGGAGCTGCAATCAATTGTTTTAGCAAAATGGAGGATATCAATGAGCTTACACAAGCGGTCTGGTGGTATGTAGAGACAAAATTGGCAACCTAAGAGTAAAGAAACTTTTGTAGAGTTTACAAAAAAGCGCCCCTGTCGTTCAAGACTATAAAGAAGTGGTGTGATCAGTTTGTGGCTACTGGGAGTGTTGTGAAAGGGCATGGTGGTGGTACGACTAGGATCAGCAAACATAATGTGGAACAAGTACGGGAGTCATTTGAAACAAAGTCCACAGAAGTCAGTGCGACAGGCAGCACAAGACTATCGTATAAAATCTTCAACAGTGCACAAAGTGCTTCATCAGAGATTACATTTGTACGCATATAAAGTGCAGATTGTGCAAGAAATCAAGCCTGATGATCGACCAAAGCGAGTAGAATTTGCATGTGTCATCTTAGATGGCATTGCCGCAGACGAGACATTTTTATCGTGCGCGATGTTTACTGACGAGGCAACCTTTCATGTGTCAGCGGCTGTCAGTCGTCACAATGTACCCATCTGGGGGTCCGAAAATCGACATGCACCTAAGGAACACATGCGCGACAGTCTGAAAGTTAATGTGTGGTGCGATTTCATGTTAAATCGCATTGTCGGGGCGTTTTTCTTTCAGGAGCCGACTGTGGACGGAGCCATCTACCTGGACATGTTGGAACAATGTCGTGCCACAGATAACAGACCTGCAGCCAAATGTGATGTTTCAACAGGACGGTGCACCATCCCATCGGAGCCTTGATGTTCGAAAATTATTGAATGACACATTCCCGCAATGATGGATTGGCCGTGGAGGTCCAATTTCTTGGCCGCCACGTTCGCCCGACATAACACCTCTCGATTTTTTCTTGTGGGGTTGTGTGAAAGACCGGGTATATGCTACACCAGTAAAGGACCTGCAAGCTGTTACAGAACAGATGCTCTGCATCACATGGCACGAAATCGATTATAGACTTGATATTCTTCGTGCTACCCGTGGCGCCAAGTGTACTGAACCGTCCACCTGTGTATGAAAACTTGATGAGTTGCTGTACGATTTCCCTGTATTTGTTCGTCAATAAATTGTGTTTCCTCTCAGATTTTATGAGTTCAAATGTTGGAGTCTCATTGTGGACACCCTGTATAATAAATGAACCAACCAACTGTTCAACCAAGCAAAATACTATTACCTCCCCCTCCTCACATCCAGCTTTGATTAATGAAACAGTTCACCACAGCACTACCAAAAGATGGTGACTAATCCTGTATTTGGTAACAAGATTTCCACAAGTATCTTATGAGAAACTTCAAGGAAGACTCTCATTGGACTGCAGATCTAAAACTTAAAAGAAAATTTGTGTAAAAGCAGAATGATTCTAGTGGAAAAAAAGCTTGGGTTCCGCTGAAAGTAGTGGGCAACTTTTTGGGCATCAACAAACATTCAAATTATAAAAGTATGGTTTTAAAAATGTTGCGGTGTTTCAAGGAATTAGAAAGCAATAAGTGTGACGCTTCATTTTCACATTTCTTTTTTTCCCCTGTGAAACTTGGTGATGACTGAAGAATATGGAGAATGGTTTCACCAAGAAACCAAGGAGATTGAAAAGACATACCAGGGATGCTGAATGCAAACATGATGAAATTCTAGATATATATTGCACTAGTGAAATGAGACAACTGAGGAAGAGAAGTTGTGCCCCTTGTCAGAAAGAACTTGATGCAGTGAAATATGCGAAGGCAAATTGAACTGTCATACCTGTGTTGTGTTTTGTAATAATTATTAGCATTTTTAAGTAAACATATACCAATGTGTTTTCTAATGCAATGTATAAGATTTCTAGAGAGGGTTACAAAATAAGCAATTTACTTTTAATACAATTAAAAAAGTTCCCTGTGGAAAAAGATTTCAGTTGACACTTCAGACATGATTTGTACAAGAATCTGAAATATAGAAAAACAAAGATCAGAACAAAATATACTTTGTGGTTGCAGGATACAAAACAAATGAAATGAAGTGGGAATTATTTAATGCTCACTTTCATAAAATCAAGGACAGTTCAACAGGTCCTGAAGATGGACAGGAGGAAAATATTGAGGTAACATAATAAAAGATAGAGGATTCTGAAGAGGAAATGGCAGATACATGGCAAGAGAACACAGGATATTATGAACAAAACTGCCCCACAATGTAAAATAAGAGACAATGATATGAAAGGAGCAGACAGTCACGTAATATAACAAGAGTTTGCCAGAGCAAACGTTCAAATGTAAAATTATAACACAGTGTGGGAATTAAACACTGTTTATGTTGATCCCAAAGTCTCTGCAATCTGAAAGATCTAAAACATTTCATTATACTTACCAAAGAAACTATATGTGAATAGATTTAATTACTGCATAATCAGCCAAGTACCACCATCTGTAAATAGCAGATTACAGTAATATACAAACAACATAACAAAAACTCTATGGAGGGCTAAACAAACATTGTTTTTGCTTGAGGGGACAGGTAAAATAAAGTGTTCAAAATCCTAAAAAAAGAGAGGATGCAGTTAAAAAAAAAAAAATGTAGTGAGAATAATACAGGTGGGAAAATAAAACAAGTTAGAAATGAGATAAGACAAAGTCTTAATTTATTCCCTTTACTGTTAAACTAGTATTGGAAACATCATATCAACCGAGACAGTTTGTAGGAGAACTGAAAAATGAAGGTATTTGTAAATATTTGAAGTGTGGTACTACAGGGAGTTGTTAATAATCAATTCGACAAAATAATTGTTAAATGATAAACTTACAGAAATAATTTTTGAGTAGCCTGCAAAAACATATATCAGATGATGGGATAGGTTACTGAGACATCTAAGAACAGTCAACACTGGAAGGAATACTAAAAGGAAGCATGGATTTAAAGTTCAATGTCCCGTCAACAGTGACGTCACTAGAGATGTAGCACAAAGTTGTAATGGGGAAAGAAATTGGCCATGTCCTTTCAACATAACCATCCTAACATTTTCCTTAAGCTATTTTCTGAAATCGCAGAAAATTTACGACTTCCGTTTACCATTGTTACAAAATAAGTCTGTTTTATACTGACAGTGGACTTTGTCTCCGCCTTCTGACATGTGGTAAATAATTGCTGCCAAGTTTTAGATAAATTGGTACACTACAAATGCTTTAGTTCATCCTAAAGTAGATCACTAATGTATAGGTTGGGGTTTAAGCTAGCCAGTCCTGCATGGAATTCCTTTAAAGCACTGTAATAATACTTGCTTTCCGGACAAGTGGGTTATTCTGTGTCAACTCACCTAGGCCATTCTGCTCAACCATCACAGATTTCATAAAAATTTTATATGAATATTCGCACATGTCCCTGATGAACACTGGTAAAGTTTAATGTTCATCGAAGCAATACTGGCAGATAAATAGTCGCTTGTTTGATTCGATGAACAACTTTGCACAGAGTGAACATGATCTTCTGGCGAATGAACTGTTATACTTCAGACAATATTTTGTCAAAAGGAATGAAATTTGGCCATCTCGTACAACTGTATGCACTCTCTTAAGAACAATAATGAAAAGAATTTTACACGCCATATTCAGTATCAAAATGTTATACAAAATTGCCCAAAAAAATTTCAAAGTCTGCTTCTTACTCCCCTTCTCAAAAAAGATCCAGGACAGTTTCTTTTTAATTTTTAAGAAGCAAAAAAATTTCCCTTGTCAGTTAATGGGTTGGGTTGTTTTGGGACAGGAGACCAGACAGCGAGGTCATTGGTCTCACCAGATAAGAGGAGGGCAGGAAAGGAAGTCGGCCGTGCCCCTTCAGAGGAACCATCCCGGCATTTGCCTGAAGTTAGAAATTTTCATCTGCAATGCTTGTTAGCTCACTTCTCACAGCCCGTTGGATGCCCACGATTTCTTGATGAAGCTTTCACTTCAGTCGCCTTTTCACTTGCACATTGTTGTTGTTGTGGTCTTCAGTCCTGAAACTGGTTTGATGCAGCTCTCCATGCTACTCCATCCTGTGCAAGCTTCTTCATCTCCCAGTACTTAATGCAACCTACATCCTTCTGAATCTGCTTAGTGTATTCATCTCTTGGTCTCCCTCTATGATTTTCACCCTCCAATATAAATTGGTGATCCGTTGATGCCTCAGAACATGTCCCACCAACTGATCCCTTCTTCTAGTCAAGTTGTGCCACAAACTTCTCTTCTTCCCAATCCTGTTCAATACCTCATCATTAGTTATGTAACCTATGCATCTAATCTTCAACATTCTTCTGTAGCACCACATTTCGAAAGCTTCTATTCTCTTCTTGTCCAAACTATTTATCGACCATATTTCACTTAGATACAAATACTTTCAGGAACGACTTCCTGACACTTAAGTCTATACTCAATGTTAACAAATTTCTCTTCTTCAGAAACGCTTTCCTTGCCATTGCCAGTCTACATTTTATATCCTCTCTACTTCGACCATCATCAGTTATTTTGTTTCCCAAATAGCAAAACTCCTTTACTACTTTAAGGGTCTCATTTCCTAAACTAATTCCCTCAGTATCACCCGACAATTCAACTACGTTCCATTATCCTTGTTTTGCTTTTGTTGATGTTCATCGTATATCCTCCTTTCAAGACATTGTTCATTCCGTTCAACTGCTCTTCCAAGTCCTTTGCTGTCTCTGACAGAACTACAATGTCATCAGTGAACCTCAAAGTTTATAATTCTTCTCCGTGGATTTTAATACCTACTCCGAACTTTTCTTTTGTTTCCTTTACTGCTTGCTCAATATACAGATTGAATAACATCGGGGAGAGGCTACAGCCCTGTCTCACTCCCTTCCCAACCACTGCTTCCCTTTGATGTCCCTTGACTCTTATAACTGCCATCTGGTTTCTGTACAAATTGTAAATAGCCTTTCGCTCCATGTATTTTACCCTTGCCACCTTCAGAATCTGGAAGAGAGTATTCCAACATTGTCAAAAGCTTTCTCTAAGTCTACAAATGCTAGAAACATAGGTTTGTCTTTCCTTAATCTATTTTCTATAAGATAAGTCGTAGGGTCAGTATTGCCTCACGTGTTCCAACATTTCTATGGAATCCAAACTGTTCTTCCCCGAGGTTGGCTTCGACCAGTTTTTCCATTCGTCTGTAAAGAATTCGTTAGTATTTTGCAGCTGTGACTTATTAAACTGATAGTTCGGTAATTTTCACATCTGTCAACACCTGCTTTCTTTGGGATTGGAATTATTATATTCTTCTTGAAATCTGAGGATATTTCGCCTGTCTCATAGATCTCTCTATATACTCCTTCCACCTTTCTGCTTTCCCTTCTTTGCTTAGAACTGGGTTTCCATCTGAGCTCTAGATATTCATACAAGTGCCTCTCTTCTCTCCAAAGGTGTCTTTAATTTTCCTGTATGCAGTATCTGTCTTTTAGTGAGATAAGCCTCTACAGCCTTACATTTGTCCTCTAGCCATCCCTGCTTAGCCATATTGCACTCCCTGTCCATCTCATTTTTGAGACATTTGTATTCCTTTTTGCCTGCTTCATTTACTGCGTTTTTATATTTTCTCCTTTTATTAATTAAATTTAATATTTCTGACAAAACTCTACCGTCTGGTGAGCAAGATGTATGAGACAGGCAAAATACCCTCAGACTTCAAGAAGAATATAATAATTCCAATCCCAAAGAAAGCAGGTGTTGACGGACGTGAAAGTTAACCGAACTATCAGTTTAATAAGTCACAGCTGAAAAATACTAATTCTTTACAGATGAATGGGAAAACTGGTAGAAGCCGATCTCAGGGAAGATCAGTTTCGATTCTGTAAAAATATTGGAACACGTGAGACAATACTGACCCTATGACTTATGTTAGAAGATAGACTAAGGAAAGGCAAACTTACATTTATAGCATTTGTAGACTTAGAGAAAGATTTTGACAATGTTGACTGGAATACTCTCTTTCAGATTCTGAATGTGGCAGGGGTAAAATACAGGGAACGAAAGGCTATTTACAATTTGTAAAATAACCAAATGGCAGTTATGAGAGTCGAGGGCCATGTAAGGGAAGCAGTGGTTGGGAAGGGAGTGAGACAGGGTTGTAGCCTATCCCCGATGTTATTCAATCTGTATATTGAGCAAGCAATAAAGGAAACAAAAGAAAAGTTCGAAGTAGGTATTAAAACCCATGGAGAAGAAACAAAAAATTTTAAGGTTCGCTGATGACATTGTAATTCTGTCAGAGACAGCAAGGGACTTGGAAGAGCAGTTGAACGGAATGGACATTGTCTTGAAAGGAGGGTATAAGATGAACATCAACAAAAGCAAAATGAGGGTAATGGAATGTAGTCGAATTAAGTTGGGTGATGCTGAGGGAATTAGATAAGGAAATGAGACCCTTAAAGTAGTAAAGGAGTTTTGCTATTTTGGGAGCAAAATAACTGATGATGGTCGAAGTAGAGAGGATATAAAATGTAGACTGGCAATGGCAAGGAATACGTTTCTGAAGAAGAGAAGTTTGTTAACATCGAGTATAGATATAAGTGACAGGAAGTCATTTCTGAAAGTATTTGTAAGGAGTGTAGCCATGTATGGAAGTGAAACGTGGGCGGTAAATAGTTAGACAAGAAGAGAACAGAACCTTTCGAAATGTGGTGCTACAGAAGAACGCTGAAGATTAGATGGGTAGATCACATAACTAATGAGGAGGTATTGAATAGAATTGGGGAGAAGAGGAGCTTGTGGCACAACTTGACTAGAAGAAGGGATCGGTTGGTAGGACATGTTCAGAGGCATCAAGGGATCACCAATTTAATATTGGAGGGCAGCATGGAGGGTAAAAATCGTAGAGGGAGACCAAGAGATGAATACACTAAGCAGTTTTAGACGGATGTAGCCTCCAGTAGGTGCTGGGAGATGAAGAAGCTTGCACAGGATAGAGTAGCATGGAGAGCTGCATCAACCAGTCTCAGGACTGGAGACCACGACCACAACAACAACAACAACAACATGATACTGTTTGTAGTAGCTTACTCGCACTCCTATCTTTTTTTATTCATTATTAAACCTACTCCTACATTAACCCAATTTGATTTTGCATTTAGAACCCTGTATTCACCTGACCAGAAGTCTTGTTCCTCCTGCCACCGAACTTCACTAATTCCCACACCTATCCATTTCCCTTTTTAAATTTTCTAACCTACCTGCCCAATTAAGGGATCCGACATTCCACGCTCCAATCTGTAGAACGCCAGTTTTCTTTCTCCTGATAATGAACTCCTCGAGTAGTCCCCGCCCGGAGATCCGAATGGGGGACTATTTTACCTCCTGAATATTTTACCCAAGAGGACACCATTATCATTAACCATACAGTAGAGCTGTATGCCCTTGGGGAAAAATTACAGCTGTAGTTTCCCCTTGCTTTCAACCGTTCGCAGTACCAGCACAGCAAGTTCATTTTGGTTAGTGTTACAAGGCCAGATCAGTTAATCATCCAGACTGTTGACCCTACAACTTCTGAAAAGGCTGCTGCCCCTCTTAAGGAACCACACATTTGTCTGGCCTCTCAACAGATACCCCTCCGTTGTGGTTGTACCTACAGTACGGCCATCTGTATCACTGAGGCACACAAGCCTCCCCACCAACGGCAATGTCCATGGTTTATGCACATACAAGAAAAAATTTCAAAGCAAGAAGTTGGGCAAATTTGCGATGTGAGATGGCAATAACAGAATGCCTGGTGTGATACTTGGTAACAGATAAAGCATTATTGGCTCTTGCATTGTCATGCAATAAAAACTAGTCCTGAGAATGCCATAAATCAGGGCAGTGACATCAAATTGCTCATCAGAAACATTTCAAGACTTCAATGTAATGTTTGGCCTGGAGGAACAGACTTGTGGTGAACTAATCCTTCACTATCACAGAATGCAATTAATATTGCTTTTTTTCCCCCTCTAAGGCTGTCATTTGACGTTTTTCGAGGCTTCTGATCCAGGACTCCATCATTCAGCACCTTTGACACTTCATGTGGGGGTCATACTGGTAGCACCAACTTTCATCCCCATGAATAAAAATAAGTGACAAGCAAGATAGTACAAATTTCTTCAATCTTTAAGCCCTAGCATTTTTTCCTCTCTCTCTCTCTCTCTCTCTCTCTCTCTCTCTAATCTCGCTACAGCTTTACGTGGTGTGCTTTCCTTTCTGCGAAAGGATCTATTACCTCATCAAACGTTTTGCTACATGAAAAAACGAAACGTTGTCTAATACTGAAAAGCTCTTAATGCAAAAAGTACCCATGACTGGTGTGGTTTCTGGATCTGATTACATGTATTTTGTCACTGTCTGCTATGTAAAACGAAATAGGCCTGTCTAAATATTGCAGCAATTGTAACACACCAAACAAACAAGACTGTTTTGGCACCAACAGTCACCTTTTAACATGACAGAATATAATTCATGAAATACCAATATCAAATGCTGATTAGGCCTACTACAAGCAAAAGGCTTTACGTTCGGAAATAGTTGCACATTTCATTCATAAACTGCAGGTTCTTAAGCATAAGATAGAAAAGTAGTAGTTTTATATAAATTTGGAATAGTCATATTCTTCCATAATTTGTGTGATGTCTCCGTTTCGTCTCCTTCCTTGTTCTAACTTATGATTCATTCAGAACTAAACTTAGAATATGTTCAAAAACCAACAGGTATGCGTTTCAAAATCATATCAATAATCTATAGACCAACATGCGCTGGGATACTAGGCACTCTATGAAACAAGGTTTCTTTTCCCCCTCAACTGCTTGAACGAAACTAATGTAAACAGTTGCGACGTCACACTCATTGGAGGCAATGTGTTGTTATGAAGCATTGCGCAGTCTTCCTAAAGCCTTTGACATTTTGCTGTTGGCAGACACTTGTATCAACGCGGTGCTTTGTTGTTGTATATGGCGCATTTCCTTTGCAACTTAGGTTTTATTTTCATTTTTTTCTCTCTCGTTCATGTTTTATTGCTGCAATGTTATTCTGCAGTAGAGGGATACAGTAATGTCCTTTGTTCGAGTATTGTTTCTTACCAGTCAAAATTACAAAAATTCAACTGAAATCTAAAATTAAAAAAGTTCGCCGAATTCTAAAAAATTCTCGAGTTTTTCCCCCGTTTTCTCCTGGATGGAAAAATTTCTGGGTTTTTCCCAAATCTCCCGGGTCGTATACATCCTGCTGCTATTACACGGCTATTGGAGGTGACCCCTATGGCGTGGGGTTGCCAGTTCCTTTTCTTCAGCAGACAGTAACAATGTCATCATGGATTAATGCAATATAGTGAAACATTACATGTCAATTTAAAAATAAAAACAACATGCAACAAAACATGAACAACAGATTGCTACAGTATAGCCGCTGTCGTGGTACATTCTCTCAAAGAAGCCGGCCGAAGTGGCCGTGCGGTTCTAGGCGCTGCAGTCTGGAACCGCGAGACCGCTACGGTCGCAGGTTCGAATCCTGCCTCAGGCATGGATGTGTGTGATGTCCTTAGGTTAGTTAGGTGTAACTAGTTCTAAGTTCTAGGGGACTAATGACCTCAGAAGTTGAGTCTCATAGTGCTCAGAGCCATTTGAACCATTTTTCTCTCAAAGATGTCCATCATTTACAGGTAATATTAGTGCACACTGGATAATCAAACATGTTTTTCTGAATTCTTTAAAACATGCTATTTTCAATTCTGATTAGTCTGAAATCTATTGCGGAAAACACACTTTCTAAAAGCAAATTGAATGTATTTACTTTTGCAAATTTTATGAAAACCACATTTGAAGTGATTCCATAAAAATTTAGAAAGCAGTATGTGAATGATATTTTGTGTTGGAAAACCTTATGTAGCAAAGTTGTTGTGCCTAAAGTTTACATTTATCATACCTTTAAGCAGCGAGATATAAGAAACCAAAGTTAGAAGTTTATTCACAGAGCTATGTTTCCAACAAGTTTGCCTCTATTTATGCAGCACTGTTAGCCCATGCTGGAAACTTTCACTGTTTTTGAAGGGCTTAAAACATGTTTCAAATGAGACTGGTTTTGAAGCTCTAACCGAAAACTGTATTTAGAAAAGAAGTGTAGAATATACAATATTTTCACCTTCTCACAAAAACTGTCAGCTGTTTAATGTATTTGCAGATTATTGGAAAACAGTAGGTGTATGAAATTTTTTTATTCCACATTCTGTAACTATTTAACTATATCATATTAAGTTTCATAGTGTGCGTTTGCTCTACGAGGCTACATTTTTTCATGCCACAATTTTTGCGCCCAAATCTAATTCAAATTACCCAACACGGTTTGGTTACGTTGGATAATCAAATACACCATTTTAGGGGGTTAAAGCCTTGGTCTTTCGAAATTATTGCCTCAGATATAACAGCTCGAAGTTGTCAGAAATTCACACTTGCTCTGCGCAAAGTCACACACGGAGTCAAATAAGGGACTACATCTTGGCCAGTATTGCTTTGATGAATGTTAAATTTTACCAAAAAGTTCCGGAATAAGGCGATTTGACATGAAATGACCGAAGTGCATTACCATGCTGACTGCACGGTGTGAGTTATTACCCTGTAAAATTACCTAAACTTCTCTGCTGATCAAATGAAAGCATTGGTGGAATCATTCTGATCTCGAGTGCAAACTGTTCTCTGCTGCAAGTCCAATTACTGGTTTTACAAATCCTTAAAGAGTTCACTGATCTCTCAGGTACTTTTTTTTTTGAAATTTCTGATTTACAGATATGCTAACACCTAGGGACCCCCCAAAAATCATGTTACATTCATAGTCACTAAAATCTACCTGTTGAATTATTTTGACAGAAAACATATCCACAAAGGTCATTTTTCTTGCACTTTTATACTCAGACATGCTTAATGGCATTATACATATCAAATTACAGATCTACAATCTTTTGGCCACATAGTTAAACAAATGCTCCTCCAGCTCATTTATTTTTAATACCTCAATAAAATACACAGCAAGAGGTTCACACTACTTTTTATTATTGTAATAACATGATGATGGATTTATGTACATGAGTATGCAAATAAAAAACTAACTCATAAATGAACATGCTAAACTGAGATTACATTTTCTTTCAGTAAACAGACAAATCATTATATTTAAGGATTATCTTCCTTATAACTGCATACAAAACCTGTACTTTTGTGTGTATATATATATATTTTTAAAAAGGATCATCATTAAAATTAGCTTACAATGGAAGGTCACACTGCTTGTGAACATGAACTATACTTTAAAAATGTAATATAATGTGCAGGGAGGCTTGTATTCTGGCCACCCTGGCCACTCGTCTTCACTATCACTGGAAAGACTTTCAGTACTGACATATTTTTTCTTTATCTCCACCAAATCAGTGAGAAGAAACACTTCTTCAACGTCCATATCACTGTCACTTTCCACCTTCATGTTCCAGTTTATTAGTTCTTCCACATGGTCATTTTCTTTTACAGAAACTATCTCTCCTCCTGGAATTGTATTTAGTGGAGTGACCCTAGAGTTCCACCCCAGCCAATCTTCTTCTTCCGCCTCAGAGTCGGCAGTGCTCATACGTGCATGCTGTGAGTCACTGACATTTCTATTAATCCTGCCAGAGTGTGTCTTTTCCCTATTTTTTTGGACCACATTGTTTGTCAACACATTTGACTCACCTTTGGAAGAATTCATTTGTCCTTTTTTATCACAATTTTTATTAATGGAAGCTACTTTACTAGCTTCGTCTTTTTCTGAGGCAACCAAACTTTCTGTATTCTCAAACTCTGCCTCAAATGGAATATAACTATCTCGTTTTACTTCAGAAGCAAAAGTAGAGGCAGCTTTCTCTAACTCTAGATGAAGCTCTGTTTTATCGACTTCATTTGGAACTCTGACTGCTGGTTTCACAGATGTATCACACCTGCTTTTTTTCATTTTTGTTTGTCTATATCTGGGTGCACTTGCAGAAATACTTCCTGCCTTATGAGTATCTGACGGTATCACTAAGTGACCACCACTCATTAACTCTCTTTCAGACAAACGAGATAGCCTAACTGAACACGGTCTGATTACCCCACACCAATTGTCTTCAACATTTCGGGTAAAACATGTGAGCACCTTTCCTTCTGTGCTTAAAATAGTTCCAACACTCCCGTTTTGCCGTCTGAAATTGTTAAATTTGAACTGGAAATTCTTCTTTGTTTTAATGTTCTTCTTGCTTTGTAACACCTTTGCTATATCCGATGCTGGATGAGGCATCATCTAAAAAACCAAAAAAACAAACAAATGCCTTACATGAAATTTGAAACATGTTACATAATACAACTATTCTAGAGACCAAGCAATTATGGGTTCTGCAATGCAACTGGCACTGATTCATGCAAGAGTAGACATCATTAAGCTGAAGCTGAGTATATTATTTACAAATGAGTATTCCAACAATTTGATATTTCTTGTGCAATTTGAGTGTTTCTCCTGAAAAGAAAGTTTTTTTCTTTTGAATGAACACGAGTCTCAGTACAAATATTAAAGCTGCCAATGCAGAGTCAAGGGAGGGAGAAAGAGAAACCGTCCACACATCAGCAACCACTGGGTGGTATAACAGATGATGGTCTGCACAGTACAACGTATTACAGTTTCTTCCCGTTTCATTCATATAGAGTGTAGAAAGAATGACTGCTAAAGTGTTTTGCCTAGCTGACACTCTTAATTTTATCTTTATAATTGCTGAAACAGTAATCAAGATTCTGACATCTGTAGCAGGCCTGAAGAATGAAAGTCAGTAAGTAAGCAGACATCTCAACTTTCTCTATAACCACACCAGATATTTAGCTTCAAGTGGTGGTCTGTTCTATTAATGATAAAATGAGGTCTAATAAACCTGAAATTTGTAAGTTTTTACGTAATTTTTATAAATTCACTGCTTTGATTTCACGAAAATGCCCCAGTTGATATATATTGTGTATGTTTTCTGTAGCTGCACTAATAACTTGAAACTAAACCACTCATAGCACATAAATTGGAAGTCCTTTAACACCGTCAACAGTACTAAAAAGGGCTCTTTGTGGAATGTTTTTACTTGTACACAATTCATCAGTGGAAATTGCAGTACACAGTGATGCAATAACCATTTGTAAACTATGTTTTCCTATGAATTTTTGAAAACCTAAGTATATGCAATTGAAATCTCTTCCTAAATATTCTTTTGACAATAGAAAATCGATACACGGAAGCATCTGTTTATTAATGCTTTATCAGATCAACAGAGTGTGGTGCAGGTCTAATCTTGTCTACATTGTTCAATTTGTCAAGACACACCAATGGATCTTTCAAGAGTAGACTATCTCATTCCAAGGCAAGAAGTGATTATTGCACCGGAAACTGTCACTGAATTGGTATAAGCCATAACAAAGTCATGTGAACAGGTTTAAGAAAGAAGTGGTACAGGCACTTTTTGTGCTATTTGGTGGCTCAGTGCCACATAATGGATTATAAAGTCTGGATTTCAGTTCCCAATCTGTCTCAGTGCTTCTTTCATCTCCGGTAACATTTGTTAAAGTGAAAAATGCCGAGTTACATTGTGTTTCAGAGGCCACATTAAACTGTAAGACAACTGGTTGGGTACATAAGTTTCAAAGTTTGGTGGAAGGCAAGGGCATATACCATGCTTAGTATAGCACAATAGTGTTTAAACCAACCTTTGAGTTGACGATTGCTTTACCTTTGCAATATACAGTGTCAAGACAGCTTTCATCATTACTGTGGATAACTTGAGAGTTGCAGTACTTGGACACTTGAGAATGACAGAGGAACCCAAATTAATGGCACAAAAATAAAAGCAGAAGTACTTTATGCAATTTTCAAATATCCCTTTACAAAGAAGACAGAAGGCTATAGCCCGAGTTTAATTTTTCTATCAATGCAAAGATGAGTAATAAGATATTAGACTCATCAGTGTTGAGGAAAAATGAAACCGCTAAAACTGAACAGGTCCTCATGTTCTACATAGAATTTGTGACCAAGTTAGCTCCTCGTTTAACTGTAATATACAAATGAAGTAAAATTAATGGATGGCACTAGGAGAAAATAAAAGGGTAAAGATAATGCTGAATGGAGTAACAGTAGAAAATGTGCACACTTTAAATGCCTAAGAAGCAGAATAGAAAGCAGCTGTCAGCACAGCACACAAATTAAAACCAGAGCAATGGCAAAAAGAGATATTCCGTACGGAAAGGAGAATTTTCTGCAGCAATATCGACAAAGATTTAAGAAGAATAAAGAGAATGTTTTGGATGGAGTGTGCTCCTGTACAATGCTGAACTGCAGACAAAGAGGAAGGAAGATAGAGCAAGGCTGAACCTTCCTAAAGATGTAGCCATGGTGAAGTATGGATATAATACTCTGGATGGATAGCAGGAAAAATGAGGGTGGTGGTAAAAAGAGTGGGAGAGCAAAGGCAATTACTGAATGAAATAAAAAGTAAACTGAAATGGACATAATAAGAAAGGAGGTACGGATAAAGAAACAGTTTTAGAGGCGCATAAGCAAAGGAAAATGAGTTGAGGGAGGAAGAGATTTCAGACCCTGGATGATGTAATGGACGGCAGCACATATAGTCAAATTAATAAGGGAGCAACAGATCCCAGGGAATGGAGATACCAAGGACCTGCTAACATAGTAGGAAACTGATGACGAGGACTATAGATCGCTTGGAAAAAAAAAAAAAAAAAAAGTTGTCGGCAGTTGAAAGAACGTACAGGAAATAGACCATCCTATACCCTTGACATCCACCAGTTGTAGGATCTTAGCATATATTCTAAGATGAAACATAATGATATCTCTCATACTAGACTGATTCCATATCATCATGATGCAAAATCCAACACGCACTTTTCTCACACGACAGCCTGAAAGCCATGGACCAAGGCAGCTATATAGACACAGTAATTCTTGACCTCTGAAAAGCATTTGGACAGAGTCAACATCTTCAATTATCAAGAGAAGCACAATCTTACTGTGTATCAAATGAAATCTTTGAATGATTTACATTTGTCTAGTACAAAGACACATCATGATATTTTCAATGGAGAGTCACTGACAGCTGTAGGAGTGATTTCAGTTGTGCCCCAGGGAAGTGTACTGGGAGCCTTGTTGTTAATGACCTACCAGATAATATTAACAGCAATCTCAAACATTTTCCAGATCATACACTTAAGTACTATGTGAACAAAGCTGCACAAACAATGCAAGGTATGCAGAAAATTTTGAAGCAGTGCAAAAAAGATTGTCAACTTCCTTTACATTTGTGCACTCAACATAACATAAAAATGTAATATCCTATAACTACAATAAGTCACATTTGGAGATAGTAAACTTATACAAATGTCTAGGTGTAACTATTTATCAGGATACGGAATGGGATGATCACATAGGCTCATTTATAGATAAATGAGGTGGTAGACTTCAGTTTGTTTGTAGGATACTGGAAAAGTGCAATCAACCTGCAAAGGAGATAACTAACGAAAATCTTTCATAATCAATACTAAATATTGACCAAGTATGTGGGATCCATACCAAACAGAACTAACTTGAAGTACTGAATCTAAACGAATTAGAGCAGCATAAATTTTCATAAGTTTGTTTCATAGCCAGAAGAGTTTCAAGGATATGTTGAAAATCTGAAGTGGCGGCACTTTAAGATAGATAGCAACTATCTTGTGCAAGCCCACATAAAAAATTTCAAGAATGACTATTATGTGAGAAATTTAGAAATATGCTACAGCCTCCCACACATCAGTCCCTTAGGGCCTGTGAAGACAATATTAGACTAATTAAAAAACACGAATGGAACAGGAAAAACCCTTACACATGGTACAACTGGAAGCACCCCCTGCCATGCACTTCACAAATTGTCCAGTTCTGTAGCTGACACTTCAGTAAAAGTGTTTGTCTTTCATGATGGCAATGCACAAGAACAATGTACACACTTAGTGAACAGTGCCCTCTGGAAAAGAAGAGTCAGCTGAACGGAATGATTCAAGTTATTTGCCAACATTAAACTGAATAGACATGCTTGGGATCTACTGACTTGAGCTGCATATCAGCCAAGTGTGACTGAGTCTCAACTGTGACTATTCATGTGCAGCAGTTGCACATATCGAAACAGGACTTCTTGAGTGACAGAAACGTTCGTTGAATTGATGAAATGTCTGCTCTAAGTCTATGTGGCAATAACTGTTTATTTAACACAACCAAACCCAGTTTTGACGTTTGTCAGAAACAGACATATTATTTTTTCCCATGGGATGAAGTCATAACTGTTCGAAGAACATTGTATATTCAGCTATGATGAAACACAATCATCCTTCCTATGGGGAGGGGGGGGGGGGGGCACCACTAATTCGCCTAATTTGTAAACTCGCACCTAAAATACACATAACTGCAGCTCAAATTTCATCGTGAATCTAAAATGTTTACAGTGAAAGTGCTATGAAAAGAACAGGTGTGTTTGAGTTGTGTACTAGGGAGTTTAGTGGAGACAGAATAAATGTTCATGACTAAGACAGGAGGGAAGACCTGACAGACGGAGAGAAGACCTTCCATTTTGACTGATGGCTTGGTGCAGAAAAATTGAGCAAACTGTTTGTGGAGACTGCCAATTGACAGTGCATGAAGTTTATCCTATGTTTCCACGACTCTCTCATACGAGAAATGCACAGAAACACACTGGGATACCAGAAACTGCACAAGACGAGTCCCAAAACAGCTGATTGAGCAGGACATGAAAAATCAGATCAATAGTGCCCATAAGTTTCTTGAGAAACTTGACCTGGAAGGCGAAGATTTTCTGAGCTCTATTGTGTCTGCAGATTAAAAATGAGTGGATAATTACACGCGAGACGTAAGACCAACTGTGAAGTGGTACCAAACCAATTCCCTATCTGCTACAAAATTCCCAAGCCACAATTTCATGCAAAAAGAAATCGTGGCATCTGTGTTTTGGGACTGATAATGCATCACTCTGGTCGAATTTCTGCATTTGGGTGAGACCATCAATGCACAATGATATCTTAAGACCCTAAAATAACAAAGGATTAAAAAAAAGCACAGGAATGCTGGAGGAGGAGTGTGCTTGCTGCACTACAATGTCCGTCCCCATAAAGCCTTAGCCACCGAGGTGCTCTTGGCCTCATTTGGCTCAGATGTTTTGAACCACCCCACATATCCTCCTAACTTGGCCTCTCCAGATTGCAGACGAGAGATTTCAAGGTGTCAAAGCAGCTTGTGCCAAGAATCAACACATGCACTGAACACAGGGTGTCTACATGGACAAGGAAAAATAATTCCCAGATTTCCCACTTGAAAATACACTTTTTCTGTGTCAAGTGACAGTATACTTTTTCTCGGCACTCATCAATACTTTTATGGTTTATGGTTTTATACACCGGCGTAGAATTTCCCGGTAGCTTAGAAAGAGAAACTCAGGGGGAAAAAAACCATGTTTTGGAAAGATCTTTGATGTGCAGCTACATATAAGCTGCATATTTTCGTGTTACAAAGGTATAAATTTGAATTCCACCAAACACCGCATGTTACTTTCCGAAGCATTAAAATCGAGAATGCGATGCGCTTTTGTAAGCCAGTCGCAGCTCACGTCACCTGATCTTGCCAACTGATGACACCATTTGTCACGCGATGTAGTCAGCCAATAGCAAGATCACTCTTAAGTAGCGCTAACACACAAATAAGAAAAATTAATGTAAAATTGTTGCTACAAGAAAAGCAAAGCTATCACATATAATATTGGTCTCTAAGATTAATAAGCTGCAAGAGAAGCTAAGCTTCCATATATAATGTTGATCTTTTCTGCGCGTCATATATCACAAATTTGCCAGTAAAATTTTTAATAACAAATTAAATGTCTGATCTTCTGGGTTCGAAATTCTTCTAAATGGTCATCCCCAAAAAGTTGATTTTTGAATGAGAGTTAAACGCTCTGCAATTTAAGAAATTCGTCGTACACTCTCTCACACAGTTTATCTTACATAAAAGGGAATTTACTTTGAAAGTAACGTTTTTCAAAGCAATATTCGCAATATTTTTCCGTGACCTAATAGAAATAGGTTAGTTTCAGCAGTTGCCAGAGAGCGCCAGAAGCCAGAGAGCGCCAGATAACTGGCGTCACTGCACTTGCGCAGCTATGACGACGCAGGAAGCCCGCACGTTCGTACGTGTGAAACATTAAAAGATCTTGCATGAAAAGGAATCTAATGTAAAAAAAAACTGTCACGTCACGCTCATTGGAGGCAATTTGTTGTTAAGAAGCACTGCACAGTCTTCCTAAAGCCTTTGACACACTTTGCTGTTGGCAGACGCTTGTATCAGCACTGTGTTTTGTTGCTGTATATGGCGCATTTTCTTTGGGACTTAAGTTTTATTTTCGTTTTTTCTCTCGTTCATGTTTTGTTGCTGCAGTATTATTCTGCAGAAGCGGGATACAGTAAGTTTTTTGTCAGAGTATTGGTTCTTAACAGTCAAAATCACAAAAAATTAACTGAAAACTAAAACAATGAAAAATTCCCGAAACTCAAAAAAATTCCCGGGTTTTTCTCGGATCATAG
Source organism: Schistocerca gregaria (assembly GCF_023897955.1). Classification (NCBI taxonomy): domain Eukaryota; kingdom Metazoa; phylum Arthropoda; class Insecta; order Orthoptera; family Acrididae; genus Schistocerca; species Schistocerca gregaria. The sequence goes on along the minus strand of NC_064922.1, from coordinate 415,965,179 downwards.
ACACTCTGTGAACAGGATGGCGATTATGTGGGAAAATAGTCAACTAGTGCATAAACAATAACCTGTAATTTTTTCCAAATACACTTTTACTAACAACATACAAAAACCTAGCACACTTATTCGGAATGTTGGAGTTGATGCCCAGCCGCTTCGAAATCTTTCATGGTTCTCAAAATTGGAAATCACGCCCATTGTAGTTTGGCTTTCTAAACTAATATACCATATACAAATATGCCACTGCACTTTATGCTCAGGGACATTATTCTCAGGACAATTTCCTCTTCTTTGCCATAAATACGCTTTACAAGCACTGTGTTGAGTACAGGTCTTTCCTAAAAAGAGTCCCAGCCTGTTTGTTCTCACAATTTCACAGTACCATTGAATTATGACATTGAAAGTGTGTTTACATTTCTAAGAATTTCATATGGCTTGCTTTATGGGATAAGCATCAAAAAATCCTCAAGCGACACAAAACTTCAGCTCTCATTTGCTATCCCTACTCCTGATATTTATGGATGATTAGACACTTAAAGAGTGGGACGGGACTGACCAGCAGTGTCGGGGAGAATCCAAACAGGCAAGGGAAGGAGAGAAATGTTACTGAATGTTACCCAGCAGCAGATTTTGATTTCACATGTGTGAACTTTCTTACACAGTTTGCCTTTATATGGTTTTGATATCATAAAGTTATATAATATGAAAACTTTAACATGGCAGTCAACTGGGAGAATTAACAAATGGAAATGTATACTGTTGTGAGGAGATGAGAGGTATGTGGGAAAAAGCCCCACCTCTGTCTTGTAGGACTGGCAGCGTGGCCTGTGATTTAGGGAAGTAGAATGAACACATGGTCATAGAGATTTCAGGTCCTTTTTGGTGTCATTCGAGTCATATTTGAACCCCACATAATAGTCTATACTTGAATTGGTGTAACAAGATCCCTGGCAGTTGCAGTGGGCTGGGCACAGCTGCTTTGCGCACCATCTCAACAAATCACACATTGCAATGTTGTAAATGTTTCTATGGCATTGCCTCAGTGTTGCTGGGGCTCTATAGACAGCTATTGTTTTTTGCTGCAGCCGTTTGTGCTCTGCAGCTGATAACTGGCAACACCACTGGCAGCTTATGCCGACTCTACAAAAAAATGGCAACTGCACAACACAACGAGGAGTACTCAAAGAATTCAGTAACAGCTAATGCATGTGTGCTTGCTGAGAATGGTAGCAGCATAAACAAAGTAGTAAGAGACCTGATCTCTTACCGCTAATGTTATGCAAACATAATTCAACTGGAGAAATGGGTTCAATTTCAGTCCATACTACACATTTGATCAGCTGAGGCTGATACAAAAGGTGTTCAAAAAGTTTTGCACAGTCCTCTCTAATTTTTTTATTTTTGCAGGAGGAGAATGAATTTTTTTGGTGAACATACTTGGGTGAGCCATAATGGACCGTGAAGTAGTCCCCAGGTTGCAACACTGGTCAGTGATAGAGTTCCTCTTCAAGACTGGCTCGATAATTAACCAGAACCGTTACTGTTTGTGATTAGACAAGCTGTGATGTGCCGTCAAGACCCACAGAGCACCGCTTCAGGGTCAGCTCATCAGACTACACCATGACAATGCCAAATCCCATACAGTCCTTATGATGCAGGAGAAAAATCAGGAAAATGGGTTGGAAAATTGTTCCTCATCCTCCCCACAATCCGGATTTGGCTCGATCTGATTTTTATGTCTTTGGTCGTCTCAAGGCCCACCTGCCCGGTAAAAATTTGATAGTAAGAAAGACCTTATTTCAAAGCGATGAAGTAAAAGTCAATCCCCAGAATTTTATCATAGTGCATTTATATCATGGAAAGAACGTTGGGCCAGATGTGTCACAGCGACCCAAGTACGTTCACAAAAATTTCATTCTCTTCCCGCAAAAAAATAAAAAAAATTAGACACGACTGCGTAAAACTTTTTGAACACACTTTGTTCTTTCGAAAACAGAGAATGATTCTATGTTTAAAAAAACACATGGGAGTGTAGGACGAGGAATCGGGGCACCCGCCTAGAGCACCAACAAGTACCTTCCTTGTCAGCTGTTGAGGTAGGTGCTCCAGCTGCTGGTCCTACACTTCCATGCATTTGTTTAGTATAGGCATGGTTTTGCTCAACTGACTGCCGTACATATATGGTTTCTTAATTATCAGGTGACACCTCAAGGTCAGGGTTTAAGCGTCTAAACTTGCTGAGCAATAAATAAGAAATTACTGTCAACTGAAGCGGTTTTTTACTCTCTGATCAAAGTTTTTCTGACCACAAAAAAAGTACATACACATACTTTTTGTTGGTGCTACCCCTCTCCCCCTTTTGAGACAGAACTGCACTTGTCAACGTTAATTGCTTTGAGTGTGTTGAGGTAACAGTGTATCATTGATTTAGATATATAACATAATTCACAGAGGAATTACAACTGTCAACTGTAGAGAAACTTATTAGGATTTTATGTTTCGTAATGGAACTTCCTAGCAGAGCTAAAAATATATACGGTACTGGGATTCTAAATCCTGCAAGTCAGAGTAGCAGAATTGTGTCCAAGTCTTCTAAACAGTTTTAATCTATGAGAATTTAAAGTACTTCATATAAAAGTTTATAAAAACATAAACTCCCTCTCACAGGTTGCAAAAACATCTCTAAATGAGCTGATACCTGATTATAATTTTATAGTTCATTCACTGAAATATGACAACGAGATAATGTATTTTTTTCTCTTTAGTGGAGTATATGCTGCAATGAACATTTGTAACAAGTTACACTCCATGCCTGAGTGGAACTACAGCCTATGCATAAATGCCACAAATATTCATGACACTGTAAATGCCAGTAAATTGGGAAATAAAAACTCGTCAAACAGGCAAAAAACAAGCGACAACTTGAAGTTTTGAGGTTGTCCATATGACATGCTCAAGTAACTAATTGGCAGTGCATTGCCCTACAAGGCAGTGGTCAGGTTTGTGTCCCCATCAACCAAACAGTTTTAATTCATCACGAATAATTATCAAAGAATACTTGAATTCTAGATAATGGCTAATTACAGTGATCAAAAGATTAACTGTGTTACGATTGCCAACAAATACTGTTGAGTCAGCATCACACTGGAACACGACATTTTGCTTCTCTCTCGAGTTGCTTTTCAATGATTTTTGGCATTATAAGCATAATAGAAAATGAAATTAAATGGTTATTGAAACAACATATGAAAGTAAATCAAATCAACTGAGGTATTCTAGTGAAGTTGTCAAAATCAGCATGAAACATTACTGTATCCATTACACACAAAAAATAAACAAAAAGTGGAGCAAAAAATTTGCTCGTACATACTGCCTTGAAAATGCATATGAACAGTAAGAATAAATTGATTTGGAATAACTTAGAACCATGGAACATAATGTACTGACAATTAGTGTATGCAATGCCATATGTGAACAATACTATACATTATTAGAGTAGAACAACGCTGCTGAAGACTTGTATTCAGGACAGTCTTGACAGTCTTCCTCTCTAACACTAAAACATTCTTCAGTACTTTGCAGGTTCTGTTCAGCTTCAAATCCTTTCAACTGCATCTTTCCCATGTATTCCTCCTCTTCAGAGTCAGGTATTTCACTGTAGCCATCTTTTGTACCCACTGCATCATTGCTCGATTTCCTATTTCTTTTGTAGATTTGTTTATTTTGCTTATGTCTAGTCATGTTAATAAAGCCAACTGCACTTTGTCTTTTAATACTCTTCATAAGTAGCAGGTTTGTATTTTTACCAACATTAATCTGTTTCTGCCAACCACGTTTTCTTGACTTTGGAAGTTTGCCTTTACTTTCTTGTGATTCTTTGAAACTGTCTTTAACCGTTTCGGTTTCATGTGCAAACGTATTTGCTGTTTTCTCTAACTCCATGAGAAGTTCCTTACTGTCAACCTCATTTGCAGGTTTAACGGTTGTTCTGCTTTTTCTCATTGTCCTTCCCACACTAATACGCTCAAGCAGATTCTCTCTCTCTTTGAAACTGGAAAATTGAACAAGAATGCCAAAAGTGTTTAACAATTGAATTTCATACAAATCAATTAATGCCACTGAACAATTTCTAGTATTCTCTAAAGACCTGTGTTTAGTGCATAATTCCCATGCGCAGAAGCTGAATTGCACTTCGCTGCGCCAGACCAGTAAATGGAAAAGTCCTCAATCGTCCACAGCTCTTATTCCAGAGATCCTCTTGTATGTTATAGGATGAATGAGTCATCATCTGAAAGAAAATTACAATAATAATCTATAAATCATCTTTATATTACAATAAAAGTGTATGTGATACATGAGAAATAGTGTGTAGGGAAAGCAATTTAACTGTTTTTCACACAAAGAGTAGTGTGGTGTGAATAAAAAAGGTATCATTAATCGAATGACAATTTGAACACTTTAAACTAGTTGCATTAAAATTTTGAAAAATGTTTCAGTTTCACTTGTACAATGTGGCAAGGATATGAAGTCGCCAGGTCGTGTTGTATGCTTTACATAAGTCAAAAAACACGGCAACCAAATGTTGGCGTCGGGAAAAGGCTGTTCATATGACAGACTCGAGGGACACAAGATTATCAGTGATAAAGCGACCCTGGCGGAAGCTGTCCTGACACTGGAGCCAGTAGGCCACATGACTCCATGACCCAACCCAACTGCCAACACACCATACATTCCAGCAGGTTACAAAGAAAGTTGGTAAGGCTAATGGGCCGATAGCTATCCTCGTCAAGTGGGTTTTTACCGGGTTTGAGCACCAGAATTATGGTGCTCTCCCACCATTGAGATGGAAAGACACCATCGCACCATATCCAGTTGGTGATGAGAAGATGTCGCTTGTTGTCAGATGAGAGATGTTTAATCATTTGACTGCGGATCCGATCTGGTCAAAAAGCTGTGTTGGGGCAATGTGCAAGGGTACTGAGGAGCTCCCACACTGTTAAGTGAGGCGTTACAGGATTCACTGTAGCGTGCAGTGAATGAGAGGACTTTCCCTTCCAGTCGCTGTTTGAGAGAGGAAGACTCGAGAACAGTGCTCGGCAATCGCGTTTGTGTCAGTAGGTAGGTAACACACCATTCACATTAAAACCGGGGACACCTGTTGGGGTCTGGTACCTGACATGTTTCATCTTTGTCCAGACTTGGGAAAGTGACATACGGCACCCGATAGTCGAAATATATTTCTCCCACCCAGCACTCCTGTTTCCGTTGTTTGATAAGCTGGCAAATGTGCGCACGGAGCCGTTTAAAGGCTATGAGGTGTCCCACGTAAAAGTGCTGCTTATTCCGCTGTAGAGCTCACCGAAGTTCCTTAATTGCTTCAGCAACTTCAGGTGACAACTGAGGGACTGTTTTTCACCAGGGGCACCCTAAAGAGCGAGGGATCGTGTTATCTGCCACAGAAACGATTGTTGTAGTCAGGTGCTAAACCATCACATTGATGTTGCCATGTGACAGCAGAGGTGAAAATTTCCAAGTCCACCTTGTTTAAAGCCCATCTGGGCAGGTGTCCGTGGGCCTGCTGCCTGGGTAGTGACAGGAAGATGGGGAAATGGTCACTACCACACAGGTCATCAAGTGCTCTCCAGTGGACAGATGGGAGAAGTCCTGGGCTGCAAATTGATAAATCAATGGCCTAGTAAGTCCCATGAGCCATACTGAAATGTGTGGCCCCAGTATTTAAGAGGCAGAGGTCGAACTGATACAGTTAAATTTCGACATCTCTGGCTCAGCCAATAAGCACGGTGCCACCCCACAAGGGGTAATGTGGGTTAAAATCTCCCAGAAGTAGGAAAGGTTTAGGGAGTTGGTCACTTAATGCAGTTAATACATTCAAGGACACTGTCCCATCTGGAGGAAGATACACATGGCAGACAGTTATTTCCTGCGTCGTCATTATGACAGCCACAGCTTCAAGAGGTGTTTGAAGGGGCTCAGGTTCACTATGGACTGAGTTTAGGACATAAATGCAAACTCCACCAGACACACTATTATATTCACTACTGTTCCTATAGTACCCCTTGTAGCCACGGAGGGCAGGGGTCCGCATTGCCAGGAACCAGGTTTCCTGGAAGGCAATGCAGAAAGCAGGTGTAAAGCTTAACAATTGCGGTAGCTCAGCCAGGCGGTGGAAAAACTGCTGCAATTACACTGGAGGATGACACCATCGTGAGACTGGGAAGGCATGGAACATTCAATGAGGCCTCTGGGTCACCTGCTGAAACCAACTTTTTGCCTGAGCAGTCTACATCCATCGTGACAGAGTCCTCAGCAGATGCCAGAACCTCCATCTCATCTGCATATGCAGAGCTTGTAGGTAGCTGTAGTGTGGGTGCCACTGCAACTCCCTTGGTCTTGGTGACCTCCTTTTTGGATTTCTCTCACTGCTCCTTGGGTTTCCCTGGCTGAGAGGACTTCACTGATTCAGTCTCCGGGACTGAGTATGAGTGTGAAGCCTTACAACCAGCTGCTTTTGGGCTCTTCAGCCACTGGCGGGTGTCATCTTTCCCACTGGGGAAGGGAGTGACCCAAGGGTCCCGTTCCTAGTGAGAGGAGCCGAAGAAAACTCACGCTTCTCCAGCTCAGAAGTGGGGATTGATATCCCCCAATGGTTGAAGGGGTGTTGCTCCTGAAGTAGGCGGTGCCAGAGCAAAAGGGAGGGAAGTGTCCCTGCCCTGTTCTTGTAGCAGCAACATAAGAGGTGGTCATAGCTCAGGATGTACGCACTCAAATTTCCTCTTAGCCTCAGTGTACGTCAGTCGAACCATGGCCTTATATTCCATGGTTTTCCTCTCCTCCTGCAAAATCCTGCAGTCCGAGAAGCAGTTGACACAGATGGGAGGCAGGGCACCAGGATTATTGAGATGTGATGGACGTCCACAATCTCGACATGTAATGCTGGAAGTACTGTGGGAAGATTTGGCCGAACTTCCAGCACTTAAAGCACCACATCGGGGGAGGAATATTTGGCTACAAATCACAGCGGTAGACCATCACCGCAACGTGTCATCCTCGAAGGCTAAGATGAAGGCTCCGGTGGCAACCTAAGTATCCCTCGACCCCGATGGACGTGCCAGACAAAATGAACACCTCGCTGCTCCTAATTGGCGCGCAGCTTGTCGTCAGACTGAATAAGAATGTTCCTGTGGAATATTGTACCCTGGATCATATTTAAGCTCTTATAGGGCATGCCAGTAACAGAAACATCCCCCAACTTGTCACAAGCAAGGCCAGTGACTGGGCAGAGGATGCTGTTTCTATTAAGACTGACCCAGAGAACATTTTGGACAAGCCCTCCACCTCCCCAAACTTGTCTTCCAAATGCTCCACAAAAAACTGAGGCTTCATGGACATGAAAGATTCCCCATCAACTCTTGTACATACAAGGTACCAGGGCTAATAAGCTTCCCTGCTATCCTTAGCCTGGCATTCCTCCCATGGTGTGGCCAGGGAGGGGAATGATTTGCAGTCATATTTCTTAGCATGTAAGTTATACTTTGCCCACTTAGAGACTGCTGGTGGCAGACCACCAGCAAGAGATGACTTATTACGCTTAATGGCATGTCATCCGCCCTGATTCCACCCACTCCAACCAGGGTACCTCCCCATGGGTGCTACACTGCCTCTGCAAGGGCCACTTGGCAGGATTGCCACTGCTGGGAATCCCAATGCAATTTACTCCATGGCATATGAGGGGAATTAATGGTGCAGGCATCAACAGGGTACATGGCGGCCCAACCACAACGGACTGGCTACCGTGGATATGAGGTAATAAGAAGTCCATGGTCATCGTCGGTGCATAAAGCGACACTGTGTAGTGCATGGTGGAAAATGCACCCAGGAAGATGTCCTCGCCCAAGAGTTGGAGATTGAGTGGGACTGCAATGTCACGATGAGAAAGCAGGCTAAACATCTCAATGCACGATGGACACAATGCACCATATAAGGCGCCCTTCACCAATTGGCTCGCTCTTTGGGAAAATTTAGAAAGATCGAGGTCAAACCCAACAGGGGAGCATCACATAAAGGCCGAAATTTGAGACTCCTTTTAGTCATCTCTTACAGCAGGCAGGAATACCTCGGGCCTATTCTAACACCCAGACCCGCTGGAGTCGGCAGCACTGGTTGGGAGCCTGAAGATTACTCAAGGAGTCACTGCCAATTAAGAACGACTTGCCAGAGCAATAATGAAGATGGCTGAGGGTCTTATCAATTGCCACCAATTCTGTAGTGAATACACTGCATTTGTTAGGCAGGGAGCATAGTTCACTGCATATTGCGTGTGTATAGGCAAAACCTGTTGATCTGTCTACCGTACAGTCATCAGTGTATACCATGTCTGAGCCTGGAAATGTGTCAAGAGTATCCACAAAAAGGCAGCAAAAAACCACTGTCTACTGAGTCTTTCAGTCCAAAGGAGAGGTACACACACTGGGGGTACAAGCTATTTCTCCCTGACAAGGGGCGGCAGTGGGGAAAAATGAAGTTCAGAGCAAAGACTGTGTGTGAACTGTGGTTGTGACTCCAGGCCTGGAAAAAGGTCATGATAATTCAGTAGCTAACAGGGAGGCATTTAATGTGTATTGCATATTTGAGCAGCAATTGTTGGTACATGATCTGTAGGGGAGACATGTCTGCCTCTGTGAGTAGGCTGCTCACAGTGCTGGTCCGAAAGGCACCTGTCGCAAATAGATGCCATAATGGTGTATAGGGTCCAACATCTGTAATGCTAAAGGCAATGTTGAGCCTTACACCACACTCTCATAATCAAGTTTTAGCAGGATCAGAATTTTGTGGAGCCACAAAAGTGTACAGTGGTCTGCACCCCAGATGATGTCACTAATGCAGTGAAAAGTATTTACGTGTTAGCAGCACATTCACTTATGTTGGAAAAATAAAATAAGAAGAATCCACCACATTAGGCATCTGATCTGGTCAGTGAGAGAAAGAGTTCAGGCTGGGTATGGACACTCTGAAGATAACAGAAGTGCATCACACACTTTGGTTACAGAAAACTGGAAGCCACAAGAGGGAGCCCAGGACTGCACCTTCTGTACAGCATCCAATAACCAGTGTTCAGCAACATCCATAGTTGCAGATCAACGGTAGATGCAAAAAGTCATCAGTGAACAGGGAGGGTGACACTGTAGACCCCACAGCTGCAGCTAGACCATTGATAACCACTAGAAAAGGGGGACCCCATTCTATTGTACATGGGGAGCACTGCAGGAACACCAGCTTGAACCTGGTAAGTACAGTGAGACAAGAAGCTCGGGACAAGCACTGGGAGCTGGCTCTGGAGATACTGCTTGTTGAGGGTAATGAAGATGTGGTGTCATAAGCCCTGAGCGAGTTGAAGACGACAGCTGTAACACATTGATGGTGGGCAAAAGCTGACTGGACAGCAGACTCCAGGCAGACCATATCATCAGCAACAGAATGGCCTTGGTGAAAACCACCTTGGGACAGAGCCAAAAGACCCCAAGACTCAAGTTACCAACGCAGCTGTTGTTTCACCATAGTTTCGAGCAACTTGCAGAGAACATTAGCAAGACTAATCAGGAGATAGCTGACCAGCTCAATGGGATGTTTATCTGGTTTTGGTACTGGAGTGATCACGACCAATTGAGATGAAGATTCACTCTCACTCCTGACAGTTGAAAAAATGGCAAGGCTATGACTTTGCTAATCCACAGACAAGAATTTGGGCATTTGGCTGCATATGTGGATGTGGCCCAGCTCTGGACTGTGTCAGGGCAAAGGGATAGGCACTGAGGAATTCGCACTCACTGGACAGAGCATTATATTGCTGTAGGTGACATGTAGTGAACAATAAAGGAAGTCACTCCACCTGCTATTTAAGGACTGAGCATACTGAAAAGCAAAATGTTCAGCAACAGTGTCTGAACAGTGTAGACATCACCATCCACAGAGGAATCAAATTTTTGCACAAACCAGTGAAGGAGGGGTACAACGTCCAACAGCAGGAACATAACCACTCCCGGCATTACTGTTTCTCTCAATTTACGAGATTTCAGACTTGGCACAGAAGGCACTGAGTGCCTCAAGATTCTATCTTCTGATTGGGGGATCTCAAGGAAAAGGGAACCACTGAGTCAATTGCCAACAGAATAGTTGCAGTTGTACTCTGAATCACATCAATTCTTCCATGAGGCAGGGTGCAAATGATGACAGTGCTGAAAGCATTCCAATCAGCTTTGGAGAGTACCCATCTGGGTGGGAGCCCAGGCATGTGATTTTGAGGGAGGGTCAAAACAATCAGAAAAATTATCACTGTCACACAGATCATGGTGGACTCTTCAGTGATGGGATGGGAGAAGATCTGGGCTGTATATGGAAAGGTCAACAGACGTACAAGACCCATATCCCACACCACCATTCAAGAGGCAATGATTGAACTCTGCAAGCAAGTTTCTGACATCTTTACTGTGAATAGTGGCCACAGTTGCATACCATAAAAGGTTGTGGGGATTGAAGTCATACAGTATTAGGAAGGGCGGCGGGTACTGAGAAAAAAGTGCAGACAATGCATTCTGATTCACTTCATCATTGGCAGGGAGACACAGACTGCAGGTGGTGAATTCCTCAGATGTCTTCACACGAATTACCACAGCCTCCAAGGGCATGTTGAGTGGCACACACGCTTGCTAGAGACGGAGTCAAGAACATATGTGCAGACATCACCCGGCACTCTTTCATTGTCAGTGTGATTCTTAAAATAGTCCCATTAGCAGTGGAGGTTATAGTTCCACATTGCTTGGAAAGAAGTTTCCTGGAAACGACGGGGAGACACAGGTGAAATGCACAAAGACATTGTGGCTGTCATGTGGCAGAAAAAACCTCTACAGTTCACTAGAGGATCACATTCTCAGTATCCTGTAGTGGATGCAAAGGGACCAAGGAGGCAGATCATGCCTCAATGGTGTGTGCTGCCATTTGGTATGAAGATACACCACCAATACACATTTGTTGCGTGTCACGGTTTGAGGGAGGGGAGGGGGAGGCGTCCAGGGCAATTGGAGTCACCCCAGTAACAGTCTCAAGGATACAGGGGTGGAACAACACGAGGGGTCTGGCAGGATGTGGGCCATCAAAATCTCTATTTATGGAGGACTTCTTTTCCTTAGACGATTATGACTCCTGTCAGGGCTAGTCTGCACCTGCTTCTAGGACAGTGGAGGAACACAAAGTCCTATAACCTGCGACTCCTTCAGCCACTGACTGGCATCTGATAGCAGGGTAGTTGAGTTTTGGCTGGATAGGTCTGCTGGAGGAGGACATTACTTCACCAGGTAGGGTTGTGGACTGCTATCCCCAATGGACAGAGATTTGACACTCCAAAAAGGGATGTTGGGGACAACATACAACCACCAGGGGAGCGGCTGTATTTGAGTGGCCTCAATGGCCAGACGTAGAAGATGTGGAGGATGCTGGCATGGTCACTAAAGAGGGCAACGTCATCGTAGCCATAGCGTACAACATAGTCTTATGTACAGGATGTAGGCGATTTCATTTCTTCTTGTCCTCCTGATATGAAAGACAGTCTAGGGTCTTTTATTCCTCGTTTTCTTTTCTTGCTTGAAAATTGTGCAGTCCTGTGAACCCCCCCCCCCCCCCCCCCAGTTGACACACATGGGGGGAGGGGCAGAAGGAATGTTCATGCACAACTGACAGCCACAATTCCTACAGAAAGGTTTGGCATTGCAATGCATATGTGCAAATTGCTTGCACTTGTAGCACCGCATGCTAAGATGAATATACAGCTTGACCATCACAGGAAGTCAAGATCGGTCTGTAAAAGAAGATCTCAGCGAAAAACGATACCCTGCAACATGGGAGTTACAGTGACAGGAATGTCACCCAGCTTGTTGCAAGCAAGCAACACCCGCAACTGAGCAGGGGGAGGCAGAACGGACTCACTTCGCATTTTGAACTCACTCCCACTTCCCCAAACTTGTCCCTGACACACTCCACAAACAACAATGGGTTTGTAGTCAAAATGGAGTCCCTGTTCATCCTAAAACAAACCAAGTTTTTTTTGTGGGGGGGGGGGGGGGGGCGGGGGCGGGAAGCTCCAGAAGACACTGCTGATTACTTCACGTCCAAATCTCCTGCCTTGAGATATATCAAACAGGTACCCCTCCCAACGACACCACCCATCCACAGCAACAATACCCTGGCCAGTAAACTGTCATGTAGTCCCTGTGTCCCAGCCATGACATGCATATACTCCTTTGCTTGCTTGGGGAATTTTCAACTCGGGCACCAATAATAAGATTCCTGCATGGTCAGGGGGCTACCACCGTGCAAGTACTTCATCCCCAACCCCCATCGCAACAGAATGGCTACTGTGCTTGGTTTTGGGCTAGTATTACTGTGAGACTGAGCGGCACAAAGGTTGAATACACACTGTATTCGGCAACCTTCAATGCATGTACTGCACTTCTGTAAAATTTAGAAAAATTACAAGAAGTCAAACCCAACATGAGGACCATACAATTAATAACGAAAAGTTGTAGAAGGCTGGAAGATAAGACAATGTGTCTAAAACACAATTCAGATCCAAGCACAATCAGCACCAAGAAAACCAGCCAATGGAGAAAAAACAAAGTATGAGAGAAATAAACTTGCAGCACAGAAAGTGAAGTAGTGCTGCAAGATCTGGGCCCCTGTGGTGGTCAACCAGGTACTCACAAGAGAGATGTGAGCTCTCTGGGGGTGGTTGGTTGGTTTGTGGAATTGAAGGGACCATACCACTACGGTCATCGGTCCCTTTTCCCAAAACTTCAAACACCCACACAGAATAAAAATGAAAGATGGAGATGGCAACAGACGACACAGGATAAGGAAGACTCAGACAGAGACCAGACAACTGGAATTAAAATCACACACAGTGTGACAGTGGTTGGCTGACCATAGAGACAAAAAAGGAAAAGCCAACCACATAGAAACACACTAAAAAAATAACCCAGTCTAAAATCGTAAGCCAAAGGCCAGGCTCAAACAAAAAAAATGATGAACACTCAGATTAAGGGATAAAAGCCCCCTGCCCAAATAAAAGGCAAAACTACGCCTGTCATGGCAGTGTCATCTGTTAAAAGGGCAGGGAGCATTTCAGGCAGCGCTAACGTCTGCCCGAGCACAGCTAAAAGGGGACAGGCCAACAAAATGTGGACCACCATCAAAGCGGATCCACAGCAACATAGAGGTGGGTCCTCCCGGCGCAATAAATGGCTGTGTGTCGTTCGGGTGTGCCCAATGCGCAACTGGCAGAGGACAATAGACTCCTTGTGAGAGACCCGCAAGGAAAAGTGCCACGTACTGGTAGCCTCCTTGATGGCCCGAAGTTAGTTTGGTGAAAGCAGGGTGCGCCATTCTTCACACCAGGTGCGAAGGACATTCTGCCTCAAAACTGCTCTGAGGTCACTCTCTGAAAGCCCAATCGATAAGGCTGGTGCACCGACAGCCTGTTTGGCCAGCATATCAACACGTTCATTGCCCGGAATGAAGACATGGCCAGGGGTCCACACAAAGACCACAGAGCGGCCGAAACGGGCAAGAGTATGGAGGGACTCTTGGATAGCCATCACCAGACGAGAGTGAGGGAAACACTGGTCGATAGCTCTTAAGCTGCTCAGGGAGTCACTACAGATAATGAAGGAGTCACCTGAGCAGGAGCGGATATACTCTATGGCACGAGAGATGGCGACCAGCTCAGCAGAGAAAACGCTCCAGTCAGCCGGCAATAAATGTTGTTCATAATGGCCCCCTAGAGTGAGAGCATAACAGAACACTATCAGCAACCATCGAACCATCGGTGTAGACAATTCCACAGCCCTGATATGTGGCAAGGATGGAAAGAAAGCGGCGGCAGAAGGTCTCAGGAGGGACCGAGTCCTTTGAGACCTGTGCCAATTTGAGCCAAAGGCATGGACAGGGCACACACCACAGGGGTGTATGCAAAGGGGCCCGAAAAAGAGGTGGAAGAGGGAAAACTCGAAGCCCGGAGAGAAGTCCTTTGATGCGCACTGCGATCGTACAACCCGACTGGGGCCGATGTTCCAGGAGATGCGTGACAGACTAAGGGAACAGGAGACGATAATTCGGATGCCCAGGCAATCTACACACGTGTGTAGCATAAGTGGCCAGTAAACGTTGACGCCAAAACTGCAGTGGAGGGGCACCTGATTCCACAAGTATGCTGGTCACAGGGCTGGTCCAGAAAGCTCCAGTGTCAAGTCGGATCCCACTGTGAGAGATGGGGTCCAGCGCCTGCAATGCAGAAGTGGATGCTGAACCATAAGCCAGGCTCCCATAATCCAGGTGGGACTGAATTAACACCTGATAGAGCCGTAAGAGGGTAGACCGGTCGGCTCCCCAGATGGTGTGGCTCAAGCAACGCAGAGCATTAAGATGCCGCCTACACATCTGTTTAAGCTGCCAAATGTGAGGGAGCCATGTCAACAGGGTATAAAAAAACAATGGGTCTCCACCACAGCAAGAGGTTTGCCGTCAAGAAAGCCATGGCTCAGGGTGAACAATGCGTCGCTGGCAGAAATGTATAACGCAGGTCTTGGCAGCCGAAAACAGAAAGCCGTGTGCTACAGTCCAAGACTGCGCCTAGTGGATAGCACCCTGCAGCTGACGTTCAATAGCTGCAATGCCAATGGAGTTATAGTAGAGGCAGAAGTCGTCAGTATACAAGGAAGTTTAGACAGATGTTCCCAACCGCAGTGAGCCCATTAATTGCAATTAAAAACAGACAGACACTTAAGACAGAGCCCTGCAGTACCCCGTTCTCCTGAATTCGGGGGAGGAGGAGGGGCGGGGGAAGGAGGACTATGGGAGGCCGCAACTTGCACACGGAAGGTACAATGCGACAGAAAATTTCTGTATGAAAATCGGCAGCGGGCCCCGAAGACCCCAACCATGAAGCGTAGAGAGGATGTGATGTCTCGCCATGTCGTATTGTATGCCTCCTGCATGTCAAAAAAAAAAGACAGCGATGAGGTGCTGACGGCAGGCAAAGGCCGTACGGATAGCAGACTCCAGGCTCACCAGATTATCGGCGGCAAAGCGGCCCTTACGGAACCCACCCTGAGACGGAGCCAGAAGGTCCAGAGACTCGAGTACGCAACTCAAACGCTGGCTCACCATGTGTTCGAGCAACTTGCAAAGAATGCTGGTGAGGCGAGGCTAATGGGGTGGTAGCTGTCCACCTCCAGTGGATTCTCGCCAGGTTATAGAACGGGGATGACGATGCTTTCCCACCATTTTCGATGGGAACTCACCCTCAACCCAGATACGGTTGTAAAGGTCTAGGAGGCGTCGCTGGTAGTCTGCCGAGAGGTGTTTGAGCATCAGACAGTGGATGCGATCTGGCCTGGGAACCGTATCAGCAAAAGCAGCTAAGGCACTTTGGATTTCCCACTCACTGAACGGAACAGTGTAGGATTCAGGGAATGGCGAATGATGCGGCAGGCCTGCGCACAGAGTCATTTAAAGGCGATGAGGTGTTGTAACGAGGGATGCCGCTTATGACGCTGGAGCGCCCACCTGCGATCTTTAATTATCTCAGCGATCTCGGGCGACCACCAAGGCACAGTTGTTGCAGCGGCATATGAGGAAGCCATTTGCACAGGATGCAGTCATTCATATTTCCTCTTAGCCTCAGTATAGGTCAGTCGGTCCATGGTCTTATATTCCATGATTTTGCACTCTTTCTGTAAGATCCTGCAGTCTGGCGAGCAAGGTGAATGATGCTCTCCGCAGTTGACACAGATGGGAGGCGGGGCACATGGAGTGTTGGGCATCCGCAATCTCGACATGCGAGGCTGGAAGTACAGCGGGAAGACATATGGCCAAACTTCCAGCACTTAAAGCACCGCATCGGGGGAGGGATATAGGGCTTGACCTTCTCTGGTAATGTATCACCCTCCAAGGCAAAGATGAAGGCACTGGTAGCAACCTGATTATCCTGCGGACCCCTATGAACGTGCTGTATGAAATGAACACCTCGACGATCGTCATCAGACTGCAAAAGTAGGTCCCTATGGAAAATAATACCCTGGACCATATTTAAACTCTTATGTGGTGTGATGTTAACTTCCCCCAACTTGTCACAAGCAAGTAACATTCGTGACTGGGCATTGGATGTTGTTTTTATCAAGACTGAACCGGAGCGAATTTTGGACAAGCCCTCCACCTCCCCAAACTTGTCCTCTAAATGCTCTATGAAGAACTGAGGCTTTGTCGACATGAATTACTCCCCATCAGCTCTCGTACAAACTAGGAACTGGGGTGAATAAGGGTCACTGCCATCCTGAGACTTACGGTGTGGCCAGGGAGGGAAACATTTTGGGATCGTATTTTTGACCATTGGATTGAGCCCGAGAATGCACAGAGACTGCTGGCGGCTGGCCACCAGCGAGAGATGATGTACCACACTTCATTGTGGGTCATCCACCCTGATGCCACCTACTCCGACCCATGGGGGGCACCCAGCCTCAGCAAGGGCCACCTGGCAGGATGGCCATTGCTGGGAGTCCCGATACCCCAGGAAGATAGGCATCTAATCCTTGGCACGCGTGAGGAGTTAACGGCGCAGGCATCCCTGTGTTGTCAGGGGGCTACAACCAACAGGGTACATGGCGGCCCCACCACAACGGACTGGCTACCGTGCTGGATAATAGGTGCAAGAATGTCCAAGATCGTTGTCTCTGCAAAAAGTGACACTGCACAGTGCATAGTGGTAATTGCACCCAGGAACATATCCTAGCCCACGAGATGGAAAACGAGCGGGACAACATTGCAACGACAAGAAAGCCCGCTAAAGTTCTCAATGCACGACGGAGACAATGCACCATGTAAGGCGCCCTTCCCCAATTGACTTGCTCTTCAGAAGAATTTGGAAAAATGGAGGTCAAACCCGAGAGGGGACCATCACATAAAGCTGAAACTTTTGACACTCCTTTTAGTCGCCTCTTACGACAGGCAGGAATACTGCGGGCCTATTCTTACCCCTGAACTCCCAGGGGGGCCCCTCTGGGGGTGGGGTTGAAAAACAAAGAGTAATATCTGACTGAAACAGTATGTGGAGACAAAGCCAGTCATAAGGAGTTAATTAGACAAGGCAGAAAGTTTGTAGGCATTAAGTGTGCAAGAAATAAATTCAATCAGCGGATACACTGTGTCAGTGTCTGAAGCAGGCTGTTTTCTTCACCTGCAACAGCATGTCTGCCTTTACGGATGCAGAGGAAAACAACCTCCTTCTAAGGCTGGTAAACTAAAGCTGTTAATGGGACTTGGTTGCTGTTAACACAATAAAAGACCTACACGGTCCAGCCACATTTATGCGACCATTTGACGTCAGTGTGCAATAGCCACTTTCAAACAACAGGTGGCAGCACTAGCAGTGGAAGGTATATAGAACGTGTCAGGGAATGTGGAAAACATTGGAACTGTTGCCTTAATGGGGAAAGAAAGCAGTTAATCTGCTGTCTGAAAGGACACAATCATCAGCTTTCAGGCCAAAGGTGAAAGCATTTCCACAAGAGTTAAGTCTGTAAACTGTTCACGTGCCACCATGGTTAAAGTGTGCAATGCAAGGTAAAACTGGTGCTGAGGCAACTGTTCTGCACCATAGGCCACTGATGAGAGGTGTGGACAACTGATGACAGGAATGCTGACAGCTAGTCACTGGCGATGAAGGCAGGAATTTGCACATGAATACAACCGCTGGAAATCTATTACGGTGAGACATGTTGGCTTTTCAGATAAGTCACATTTTATGCTCCTTCGGACAGATGGCCATTAGCGGGAACGGGGTAAAACATCTACAACAATCATCAGAAGGGTCCAGGTCGGAGAAGAGAGCATTATTGTCTGGGGAATGTTTTCGTGGCATTCCCTGGGTAATCTCCAATCACTCTGGAAGGCACAAGGGATCAACACGAGTATCCATCTATTGTTAGGGACCATGTCCACTCCTATGCACAGTTTATTTTTCCTTGGCATAGCAGCGTCTAACAGCAGGACAACGCAACGTGTCACGCGGCTCGCAGGGTATGTTGAAAGGGTATCAGGATGAGTTTACTGAAATCGTCTGGCCACCGACCTATAGGACCACCTGAATCCAGCTGTTCGCACCGAGGATCCTCAACTGGAAAACCTAGCACACTTATACATGGCATTGGAGTCAGCATGGCTACACATCCCTGTTACCCTCTAGAATCTTTGACAATATTTCTGCATGAGTAGGAGAACACGGATGAGACAAGAGGAAAGAAGAGGGATGCCGCATGGTGTAATTTTACACAGTGTAAAATTTAATCATTGTTAAATCTTGGTTTAAGAATCATTAAAGAAGGTTGTACACTTGGAATAGACCGGGAAACATAGGAAATTTTCAGATGGATACTGGTACAAAAGTGGTTTCGAAAACAGGTTTTGGATTGAAAAACATTTCCAGAGGCAACTGTTGACTATGGTCATAATTCACTGGTTATGAATTAGAGATTAAAACTCAAGAAATATTGGAAAATAGAGAAATTAGACTTTAGGAATACAGCAGGTGATGAATGGGTAGATTTGAGAGATGAAATAGTGAAGAAAGCAGATGATCAAATGGCAAAAAGATAAGGCTCAGCAGAAATCCCTGGATACCATATGAAATTTTGTATTCAACAGACAAAAGGAGGAATATAAAAATGCAATACACAAAACAGACAAATGGCAATAGACATTCTTAAAAAATTAGATTGATTGGAAGTACAAAATGGCTACGTGGAAAGGACAGAGGAGAAAAACAGATCTGCAGACGCATGCCTTACTTTGGTGTTAATAGATGCTGTTAGTAAGAAAATTACACAAACCTTTAGAGAAGAAAGGATGCAATTGCATGAAAATCAAGAGGTCATGTGGTTACTAAGCAAAGAAGGGCCAAGTAAAACAGGGAAGACAATATACAGGGTGTTCAATTTGCACTGAAGACACAAAAAGTCTCTAAACCTACACATTGGATAAAAAAAGTTACAATTCCAATTTGTCTGTCTCGGAAGAGGACATCTAACAATACCACACTTGACGCACCACCCCACTCCGTATGCGGGTGGAAACCTTGCTATCTTCAGTAAGAAACCCCGTATTTTATTGCAGATTACTATTCTATAGTAAAATCTACATATGTTTTGTCTGAAGCATTTTCTTCATTTTGCCAAAGATGGTACTGCAATCAGAGGAATAGAAATGGGTAAACAATTTTAATTTACGACAGGGTACTCCCCCTTTGCAACAAATGCAAACGACCCCATGTTCTTTGCTGAGGTACCATTTCCCAATAATCTACACTCACAAACCACTGCAGGTTTGGCATAAAATCCCACTGGTTATGGCAAGCTGATCATCGACTTTTGTCGGTTAACATGTGGTATGGCATGATGGGGAACAATCTCAATGGTCTGTATTTTATTGACAGCACGCTGCTGAATGGGCACAAATATCAGATGTTTTTGAAACAGTATCTACCAGTGCTACTGCAGGACGTTGGCCTGGACTTTTCGACAATGTATGTGGTTTCAGCATGATGGTTGCCCAGCACATTATACAACTGAAGACGGGAGGTATTACACCCGGGTAACGTTGGTCGGTGGCTCAGTACAGGTGGCCCTATTAATTGGCCTGCATAGTCTTCAGTAAGACCATTTGAAAAGAGGATCACTAAGTGTATTTAAGTTGGAGGTACTAGGTTTGAATATTTTTATGAAGAAAATGCTACAGACAAAACTTACACTATGTGATCAAACGCATCCAGACACCTGGCTGAAAACGATGGCGCCCTCCATCGGTAATGCTGGAATTAAATGTGATGTTGGCCCTGAGTTTGTCCTGATGACAGCATCCACTCTCACAGGCATATATTCAATCAGGTGCTGGAAGGTTTCTTGGGGAATGGCAGCTCATTCTTCACAGAGTGCTGCACTGAGGAGAGGTATTGATGTCAGTTGGTGAGGCCTGGCACAAAGTCGGCGTTCCAAAACATCCCAAGGTGTTCTATAGGAGTCAGGTCAGGGCTCTGTGCAGGCCAATACATTACAGGGATGTTACTAACATGCAACCACTCTGCCACAGGCCATGCATTATGAACAGGTGCTCGATCGTGTTATAAGATGCCATCACCATCCACGAATCGCTCTTCAACAGTGGGAGCAAGAAGGTGCTTAAAACATCAATGTAGGCCTGTGCTATGATAGTGCCACCCAAAACAAAGGGTGCAAGCCCACTATGAAAAACACGACCACACCATAGCCCCACCGCCTTCAAATTTTACTGCTGCCACTACACAGACTGGCAGATGACCTTCACCTGGCATTCGCCCATACCCACACTCTGCCATTGGATCGTCACATTGTGTACTGTGATTCGTCACTCCACACAACATTTTTCCGTTGTTCAATCATCCAATGCTTACACTCCTTACACCAAGCGCAGCGTTGTTTGGCATTTACTGGTGTGATGTGTGGCTTATGAGCAGCTGCTTGACCATGAAATTCAAATTTTCACACCTCCGGCTTAACTGTCATAGTACTTGCAGTGGACCCTGATGCAGTCTGGAATTCCTGTGTGATGGTCTCGATAGATGTCTGCCTATTACACATTACAACCCTCTTCAACTAAGAGCGGGCTCTGTCAATCAACAGACGCCGCCGGCATGTGCGTTTTTGTGCTGTACGCGTCCCTTCATGTTTCTACTTCACTATCACATCGGAAATAGTGGACTTATTGATGTTTAGGAGTGTGGAAATCTCACGTACATATGTATGACACAACTGAAACCCAATCACCTGACCATGTTCGAAGTCCATGAGTTCCGCGGAATGCCCCATTCAGCTCTCTCACGATGTCTAACGACTACTAAGGTCGCTGATATGGAGTACTGGGAACACAATGCACCTAATATGAAAAACATATGTTTTTGGGTGTGTCCGGATACTTTTGATCACACAGTGTATGTAGATTTTGCTCTAGAATCATAATCTGCAATAAAAAATGGAGGTTCCAATTAAATATTTCAAAGTTGCCCTCAGCCACCAACACATGGGGTGGGCTGGGGGTCGAGTGTGGTACTATTGGAAGTCCCCCCCTCCAGCTTGCAAGATATTTCAAGGTCTTCAGTTAAAATGGACACCCAGTGCAGAAGGGTTATATGAAGGTAACAAACTCCAAAGACAATAATGTTATAAAATATATGATAGTATGAGAGGAATTAGGCAGAACTGTGAAATACCCAAATTGAGACAAGACATTTGGAGTTGACAACATTCCCTCAGAAACACTGAGATCCTTGTGAGAAGTAGCACGATCAAATTATTTCACCTGGTATGCAAGATATATTACTTCACACGACTTAAAAGAGACAGAAGAAAGGGAAACCTACATTTACAGCATTCATATGTAGAGCAAGAAAAAAAAAAGTTTTGACAATGTTGACTGGAATATAATCTGAAACATTCTGACAGTAGCAGGGATAAAGGAGAGGGACAGGTTATCTACATTTGTACAGAAACCAACCCTTAGTTATTATTAAGAGTGAGGAAGGGTTTTAGCCTGATGCTATTCTATCTGTGCATTCAACAACCTGAGAAGGAAACTACGGTGATTTTGGGAAGATGACAAATTTAGGAGCAGAAACAATAAATTTCAGGTTAGCTAATGACTGTGTAATTCTGTTGGAGACTGGAAATGCTTTGGAAGACAACCTGAACAGAACTGATGTCTTGAAAAAGGATTACAAAATATATAAAAAGCAGTTGATATAAATCAGGCAATGCTAAGAGAATTAGGTTAGGAAATGTGACACTGTAAATGGGTTATTGTTTGTGCATCAAAATAACTTACGACTGAAGTAGAGAAGGCACAATTAATGCAGACTGACAATAGCTTTTATGAAAAAAGAAATTTGTTTACATCAAATATTTATTTATATAATATAAAGTCTTTTCAGAAGGTATTTGTCTGGAGTGGAGACATGTGCTGAAGTGAAATGAGGACAATAAACAGTTCAGAAAGAATGATAACAGCAGCTTTTGGTATGTGCTGTTATGCAAGAATGCTGAAGAAAGTCAACTACGCAGTATAGGGACTACTGCATCTATAGCCCAGAAGGGGGAGAAAGTGCCACAACTTGACTGGAGGAAGGGGTTGGTTGGTACCGCACATCTTCAGACATGAACTGTCATTTTGGGAGGAAGGGGGGAAGGGGAGGAGAGAGCTAAATTATTCATAAATCAAACATTTTACTCAGCTAAAATCCACGACTTTAACACTGAAATTCACTGAGAAGCAAACATTCACAAATGATGGTTACTGCGTTTAGGATAACTCTCACTTTATTCCTATAAAGTACAAAGAAACTTCAAATCTGCCTGCAGCCTTGCACACTAAAAATTTAACTAGCTCACATTGAAAAAATCACCTTCCAACAGTACAGCACAAACCACTCCATTTGATACACTGAGTCAGGTGATAATTTTCACCAGTGCCCATGACATTTGACCATCCATATTGCCACTGCGCTTTTGAGCTGTTTTGCACTGAACTCTATTCTTGGTGTAGATACACCTGTGGAGCAGTTCCTGATATAAGTTCCTTCCGGGAATAAAAAGTATCTTGCAACAAAATAGCACAGCATATTATTGTTAAGGTCACATTACGCAACAAACAGATAAACAAAAAGTTGTCAAGGCAGTATCTGTGTATCATAACTGCCCTGTAAACTGTAATATGGGCAGTTTACAGGTATCTTATTGTAATTAGCTAGTATGACTACTCCCTCATTTATTTGTTGTATAATAAGGAGCTAGCTTCTTCCCAGTGTCAGAACCAATACAGGACCCCCTCAGCTGCATCAATGATATGTCCTTCACAGGCATACAACGCCTGAGCAAATTTCTATTGATGTGCTGCTGTCTTCAGTCTGAAAAATGGCTAGATGTCGCTCTCCATGCTACTCTATCCTGTGCAAGCCTCTTCATCTCGAGATAACTACTGCAACCTGCATCCTTCTGCGTATGTGTCTAGGTCTCCCTCTGCAACTTTTATCCCCACACTTGACCTCTGATACTAATTTGTGATCCCCTGATGTCTCAGAACATGTTCTATTAACAGGTCCCATCGTTTAGCCACACTGTGCCACAAATTTCTTGCCTCTAATACCCCCCCCCCCCCCCTCCTCATTAGTTACGTGGTGTATCCATCTAATCTTCAGAAATCTTCTGTAGCACCATATTTCAAATGGCTCTATTCTCTTCTGTTATCGTACATGTTTCATTCCAGACATGGCCACACTGCAGAAAAGACAAGCAAAAATTTAAATCTAAATCCAATGTAAACACAGTTCCCTTCTTTAGAAACGTTTTCTGGCCACTGCCAGTCAAAACTTTGTATCCTTTCCATTTCGGCCATCATCTGTTACTTTGCTACCACAATAACAAAACTCATCTACTACTTTAAGTGTCTCATTTCCTAATCTAATTTCCTCGCCATCACCTGATTTAATTCTATGACATTGCATTATTCTTGTTTTGCGTTTGTTCATTTTATATCCTCCTTAATTTCTTCTCCCTGAACTTTAATTCCTACTCCTAATTTTCTGCTTCCTTTACTGCCCACTCAGTGTATAGACTGAATAACAATGGGTATGGTTACAACCCTACCTCACTCCCTTCTCAACTACTGCTGGCCTTTTTTCCAGCTCAACTTGTTTAACTGATGTCTGGTCTCTGTGTATGTAGCCTTTGGCTCCCTGTATTTTACACCAACTACCATCAGAATTTCAAACAGTGTATTACAGTCAACGGTGTTAAAAGCTTTTTTTAAAATTTACAAATGCTGTAAACTTAGTTTTGCCTTTCCTAAACATGTATTTTAAGAGAAGTCTTAAGTCAGTATTGCCTCACATGTTCCTAGATTTCTCTGGAATCCCAACATCTTCCCTGAGGTCAGCTTCCACCGGTTTTTCCAGTCCTCCGTAAAGAATTCTTGATAGTATTTTGCAACCATGATATGCTGACCTGACAGTTCACTAATACCACAACTGTCAGCACCTGCTTCCTTTGGAATTATTACAGACTTCTTGATGTCAAGGGGTGTTTTACCTGTCTCACACATCTTTCACACCAGATGGCTGCCTCTCCCCATACTGCCAGTAGTTCTGCCAAGAGTGTCATCCATTCCCAGAGCCATATTTTGACTCAGTCCAAGCTCTAATTTTCCTGTAGGTGGTATCTATCTTTCCCCTAGTGAAATATGCTTCGAAGTGTTTACATCTGCCCTCTAGCCATTACGCACTTTCTGTCACTCATTTTTTCGACATTTGTACCCCCTTTCATCTGCTTTATTTTTATATTCTCTCCTTTCCTTAATTAAATTCAGTATCTACTGTGATATTTTTGGTCCTCTGCTGCCTTCACTATTTCATCTCGCAAAACTTCAAAACTAGCCATTTGTCTTCCACTGTATTTTTCCTGTTCTAGTCAATTATTGCCTAATGCTACCTCTGAAACTCTAGAACAGTCTCTCGCTCTTTCAACTTATTCAGGTACCATCTCCTTAATTTTCTACCATTTTGCAATGTATTTAGTTTTAATCCATAGCCCATTACCAAAAACAGTCTGCATCAGCCACTAGAGATGTCTTGCAGTTTCTCCTTTCATGATTCTTAAATCAAGTGTTAGCAAATATTAAATTATGCTCTATGTATAATTCAACAAGGTGGTTTCCCCTTTCATTCACCTACTCCATATTCACCAACAAATTTTCTTTCTCTTCCTTTTCCTATTATAGAATTCCAGTTCCACACCACCAGTACATTTTTGTCTCCCTTGACCTGAATAATTTCTTTGCCTTCTTCCATCTCTTCATTATATATGGAGCTAGTTGGCATACGAATTTGCAGTACTGCCATGATCTTACTGTCTTATCTCGCCCACAATAATGTGCTGTTCATAATAGATTACCGACATTCCTATTGTCTCATTCATTATTAAACCTACTCCCACATAACCCGTATTTGATTTTGAACTTATAACCTTGTATTCACCTGACTGTAAATACTGTTCTTCCTACCACAAAACCTCAAATTCCCAGTATATCAAAATTCAACCTAGCTATTTCCCTCTGTAAATTTTCAAACCTACCTGCTCCATTAAGGGATTTAATATTTCACACTTCAGCCCATAGAACATCTGTTTTGTTACTCCTAATGACGACGTCCTGCTGAGTACATCTGCACAAGAGATGTGAATGGGGGACTATTTTAGCCAAGTGGATGCAAACATTTTAACCACAGAGTAGAGCTGCATGCCTTAGGAAAAAATTACGGCTGCAGCTTCCCCTTGGTTTCATCCGTCTGCAGCACCAGCACAACAAGGCCATTATGGTTGATTTTACATGTACGGATCCATCGGTCATCCAGACTGGTGCCCCCCCCCCCCCCCCAACTACTGACAAGACTGCTGGCCCCCCCTTAAGCAACCATATTTTTCTCAACAGATACCTTTCCATTGTGGTTGCACCTACAGTAGGGTTATCTGTGTTGGTGGGGAAAGTAAACCACTCAACCAACAGCAAGGTCCATGGTTCATGCTCACCTACAATCTCTAAAACGAAATATTACCCCTATTATTCTATTTACTGCAAAACAAACTTAAATTTTTCTTCTTGCTAGAGATGCAGCACTGATAAAGTTATGTTGTAAATATTTTGTATACAGGAATTACCATGGTTTCCCAGACACTTTAGAGTGTAAGGAATTGAAGAAGAAAGGAAAAGGAGGAGGAATTCCCATGGGCCAGTAGCAGTAGGTGCCTTTATTGTCCCTAAGAATACCAGATGGAAGGGGGGAGTGAGGAATGAGATAACAGCGTTGGAGATTTTTAGCTCAACAGTATTTCTTTTAACGCTGAAGTTAACCTCAGTCAGAGACACAAAATCGTAAGTGGCTAAATTGATGAGTCATTTTCAATAGCCAATTCTGACTGTGTAAAAATATGTAGGGACTCAACATTTTCATTAGGCTCCTATCATGATACTTATGTATCCAGTGTAAGGCTTTCATGTGGTTGCAAAGAAGGACAAGCTGCACATACAATTTCACCAAGGAGTCAATACTATGTGATCAAACAACTTAAGCAAAAAGTTGGCAGCGCCACAGCATTTAATTTGACCCTCACAGTGCTTTACTCTTGTTGGAGGTGCTTTACCATTTAAAGCCCATATTCTGAAGAGAACCAAACACCTTGATATTGACTCATACAGAGACTAAACCAATGCATATTCAGTACACTAATTTCCTCCCTTTGCAAATCACAAGACGTGCCTAACATTTCCTGCAGTATGTCAGGGCAGTAGCCCTAACATATGTAGATTTTTTATCATCACACAAGATCAAATACCACATGTCACGCTAAAAAGTTTTACTAATTGACTACCTCAAATGGAAGTTGAGCTTGGGGAACTTGTCCATGATTAACATGTAATCATTTTATTTAAGTGCAACTACTCACTATGAAGACATAAATATTACCTATTAATAAGATGTTACAGCAATCTATTTGGTAGAAATAGTCTGTTAAAGAACAGAAAGGCTACTTAATTCCAAGTAGAACTGTCTGGATACGGGGTCCCATAATTTTGAAAGCTTTCATTCACAGATAAGTGGTAATAAAATGTTATGCTACATGTCAAAAAGGTCCTAGTTACTGCTCTTATAAAAACAGACACACACAACAAAAAAAGTTGAAGCAGAATGAAAAATCATTTTCTACCGCATTTCCATGGGGTGGTCCTACTAGTAATAATGTAATAAATACGCGTGCACACAGAAAAGAACAGAACCTCATGATATCAACAAGTCAAAAGGCAAGCACACTGAGTCACCACTTGCTCCTAATTTCTTTCATGGGACACGGACATGTTCACGAACCCGGAGGGAGTGCAAGGGATATAACAGTATGTTCATGGTAGCCTATAGGAGTCACCAGCAAACGTCCTTAGCATGTTTTGTGATGCAGTGCAAACCAATTATATAAGTCATCTAGTGCAAACTGTGTATAATAAAAACAATATTGTACAACAGGGATTAGCTGAAAGAGGCAATGCAGTTTTTAAGAAACTGAGCTCATACTCGGGAGATGAAGTACATATACATAAAACAAATGAAAATATCACTTTCAATAAAAACATATATATTATATCCTAATTGTAGTGCCAAATGCGCGTCACTTCATTTAAGCTAAAAAATCAGTTGCAACCTACAGTTCAAAAATAAACATTAAACGAAATATAACTTTCATTAATGTGAAGCTGTCAAAAATGTGAATTTGATTTTGAGTAGAAATGACTTTTCTTTGTTGTTCTTTCCTCAGTCACCAACATAAAAAAAGTTCTGTCTCATATTCTCGGATCATTCCCGTAATACATGATTATAGTGATCAATGAGCTCACGATCAATTACACCGTGTCGTACACAAAACCTGATCTTAGTCTCACTGTCACTTTTCGTCGCCAAAACGAAAAAGTATAACTTCTGCACAGATTGTAATAATTTCCACAGCAGAAAGACCATTGTCATTTAATTTTCTAACGCAAACCTCATCCACAAAGCACCATTCAAAATTGCCTTCATTTTTGTCCATAATACTAAACAAAAATATCGGCAACACCTCGGGTAATTATTTTTTATCACTTTTAAATACATAAACCATTTGTAATGTAAACAACCGTTAATACTAGATCACCCTATTTACACTGATTGTATACTTCCCACATTCTTTGCCACGCCGCAAGCCATGAGAACCTCAGTAATTGTATATACTTACAAAAAAAACGAACTAATCCATGCAGAAACAAGTTTATGTTCTACTTTTTACCATTAAATAATTCCAATCGTGTAATATCAATTCTGATACCTATCAAATAAGAGAAACAAGATAACACTGATAAAAATGCATAACAGCATCCTCCAGACTATGGGTTGCATCTTGCAATGTATGATCTCGCGCCAGTAGCTTAATTAAACAACAATACTATAGGACATAAAAATTGTAATTTCACATCGCCTCACGAATCGACGTATTCCCACCCAGTACAAACAATTGTTTTCGCTGAAAGTATGGGTCCTCCCCGGTCTGACGTCTTTTGTTCGTAATTTCACAACGCAATTTCGAACTAAATATTTCAACGAACGTGAAGATTTAACAAATTTCGTACACAAGCTGCTAAAACAGTACTTACAGTTCGCCTAAACACGAATTATTGTTTACTCATAAGGAACATCACATTTTATCAGCGACCATTGTGGCGCCAACCATACTCCATTCCCAACCTTACTACAAGGAAGACATACCAGTTCAGTATCCTCAAAGATGTTCAGTTAGAAACAGCTTTTTGTGCGCCTTCCACATGCATTGAAAATTACCATTACTGCCTAAACGGCAGGTGATAGGCGGCAAATAGTGAACATTCCGTCAGATATGGTGGACAGCTGCGATACAGAATAAGCAGTCCAAGACCAACACAAAACAAAACTAGATCCACTCTGAGTCTGTCTTGTAGCAAGTGCCAAGTGGCAAAGAAGTCAGCGTCTGTTCACCAGTGGTGCAGCTGAAATGTATATTCTGGAACTAATCCTTCATGTCTTAAAACCCAGAGTTCACTCAATGACTCTATTTAGTCCCACCCGAGTACAGGTAAAAACCATCGTTGAGCATTTTGATAATCACAGTATTACTCCAGGTGTTCAATCTACCGCCAGTATTACTGGTACAACTAGTTTTTCGAATTCAGGGGTGGCCATATTAAAATGTATTGTGATTCAGTAGACGAAGTCGGAGTCCACTGGCCAAATTAAATCCAAAATAAACACTTTTTTTTTTTGCAACGCTTAACATACAAACACTTTTCAACCAAGTGAGCTTAATAAATTGAAACATACATTAAAAGACCAGAAAGTTCAAAATTTGGAACTTCAAGAAACACGAATGATGGGCAATAACATGATGGATTTCGGCAATTATCGTTTTTTCAAAAGTACAACTCTTAAAAGTATAGTGAATAATACACACCATCTGGGAGCTGCTTTTTCGGTCTCCAAAAATATTTTAAATTCAATAACAGGTAAAACCCATTAATAACAGACTAATGACAATTTCTCTTAAATGCGCATATAAAGCATACACTTTAATTAATGACCATTTGGTAGTCAATAAGGAAATCTTAAGAAACACGAAGAAGTGAAAGAAGCTTGGAAAACGATAGAAAACATCATCCTGAAAATTCCCTCGAACAATGTTAAAATTTTGATGACTGATTTTAAAGAGAAAAAAATATAAGAAAACGGTGGACGGATTTCCTCCCAATAAATGGACAAAAAAAATGTCCAAGGGCTTCTTGAAATGTGCAAAAATTTTTATCTTAAAAACATGCCAATACATTTTAGAAAGAACCCTTATAAACAAAGAACTTGGCGGGCACCCAATAAATTTATTGGAGATTTAAAGAGCGATCGTGTTGCAATTTCATACCCTAACTACAAATAAATGTTAACTATACAAGTTAGGAAATGGGCTAATACTAATTATGACCATTATTTAAAGCGAATAAACGTAAAACTTCAGCCTCAAAATCTCTTCAAAACAAAAAAAGTTATCGCAAAATTTGACACTGCTAAAACAATCCCAACTCTAATAAACGAACTTGACAAAAAGCAATCCAAAGCCTAAATGAAAAGTTCATCAAAACAGCACAAAATTTAACTCCGCATTGAAAGAAACAGAAACACCCTTGTTGGAAAGCGTATTGTGAAAGAGCAGTTAAGTCTAGGCATAGGCATTCAAAAACTGGAATAGTAACAAAACTGAAAATCTGTACTGTAAGAAAAGAAACATCTAAATTAGTCCGACAGACTGAAAGAAACTACGAAAATGCTCAACTTTTAGAAATCGAAAAAGACTTCCAAAAGGACAATACAAGAAACTTTTATAAAATATTCAAAATAAAACTAACCGGTTACCAACCTCAAAAACCTTGTTTCAAAAATGAAAATGGCAGTTTGGCTCTTAACAAAGGACAGGAAAACTGCCCTAATTCATCCATTACATAAAAAAGGGTACAGAACCGATTTTAATAATTACTGGTTACACGCAAAATTCTCTTGCAATGTTTACTTGATTGATACCAAGAACGGTTAGAACCTACAAGCAGACTTTAAACGAAACAGATCCTGTCCAGAACAAATTCTTAATTTAAAACTAATCTTTAGGCACCAAAGGATTCCTAGTAACAATATTGTATGTACATTCGTGGATTTTAAAAAGACTACAACTCAGTTGATTGTGGATCTCTTTTTCAAATTTTAAAGGAACAAGAGCTAGATAAAAAATTTCTAACACTGATTAAGGAAATGTTAACCGACACTAGCTCTAAAATTAAATTCATGGGAAAAATTTCTGAACCATTTGATTTAAAGACTGGTGTTAGACAGGGACATGGGCTCTCCCCATTACCGTTTAACTGTGTTTTGGAAAAATGTATTTAGAATGGCGAGTCAAAATATAGATCAATCAATCAAGTTAGGTAGAAGTAATATTGATCTGGCAATTGTAACTAGGGATATTACCACAGCTCAAAAACAAATTGAAATTCTTAAAGAAATTGCGAAAAAAGCAGGACTGCAAATATCATTCGAAAAAACAGAATGAGTAACACCCAACAACAAGCACCAAAGTTTTTGAACACGAAATATGGAAAAATAAAAAGGGTTCCGCGGTTTAAATATTTGGGGGAAATCATACAAAAAAAAAAAAAAACGGTCTGGAAATAGCTGAAACGAAGTTCGCTGTCAAAAAATGGGAATTTGCATTCAGATTAACACAAAATATTTATAACAAAAACTCACTTTCTAAATCTAGCAAACTTCGGCATTACAGTACTGTAATCAAACCTGAATGTCTTTATGGAGCAGAAACTTTAATTTTAAATAGAAAGAGGGATACTGAAGAAATTCGAAACAAAGAAAGAAATATTATTAGGAAAATATTTGGCCCCAAAATTACTGATGGAGGAACTTATAGGCTGAGAAGTAATCAGAAAATGGAAGAATACACAGACTTACATGGTGACATGAGAAAATGAAGACTTAAATTTTATGGGCGCATTAAAAGAATGCCACCCACTAAGTTAACAAAACAAATATGAAAACAGAAGTTAGGTCAAAACTGAGCCAATTAAATAGATCGCTGCGATTAGGGAGGATCTTAAAGTATCCGGCATAACTGAGGCAGACATTACGGATAGAAAAACATTCAGACAAAAGATATGTGAGTGGGAAGTTGGTCAGAGGGAAATTAGAAAGCAGACTGGAATACCGTGGTCTGATGAAAGAAACAGACTTTATTCTGAAAGGGTGAAATCAATTTGGACACAAAGGAAGGCCAACCATCAAAATCAACATTGACTGATTGTACCTCATGTAGTCCTAATGGGCCCATATGTGAGTAATAAAGAAATAATCATATGGACCACTTGTGCGGAGCAACAGGTCTTAACAGTGTATAGTGGGTAATAGCACATGACTTTTAATG
This sequence comes from Schistocerca gregaria, assembly GCF_023897955.1. Classification (NCBI taxonomy): domain Eukaryota; kingdom Metazoa; phylum Arthropoda; class Insecta; order Orthoptera; family Acrididae; genus Schistocerca; species Schistocerca gregaria. The sequence continues at coordinate 415,933,470 of NC_064922.1, read as the reverse complement.
ATGCTACTCATTTAGTTAATGTAATCTCAAATTGACAGTCTTCAGCAGAAATCAATTGTTGCAATAGTGGATGGTCTTCATGATAATGGCTCAATAATTACGCTATGTCTAAATACATACAAATTTGTAACATTGACACTAGCAAGTTAGGTTTATTTATTTATTTATTTTGATCCATCATCAACTGATTACAAGAAAAGGTTTATTTTTGTTCCAGTCTTCTGGATACGTCAGAGCCTTACTTACTAGGGTTACATATTATTGGCTGGCAATTTTATCTACACAACTTTTCCTAAATTTAGTTGAGAGAATGGAGTTACATATATGGACTATACATAAAAAATTGTTATTGCCATACTTAGATTAAGGAATCTACAGTTTGTGACATAGTATTCATATCTGACATTCAAATATTTACAGTTTGTGACACAGTCTAAGATCTACGATTATATATATTTTTACATAGAGGGTCTTCCATCATACGAGTTTACTAAATATAGAAACTCATCTATTGAATATACAGGATTGTTTAGGAGCCATAATTTAAATTTCATTTTTAGTTTTGTAATGGGCAATTTGGAAATATTAAGGAAGCAATGCAGTAGTTTTATGCCTGCATAGTGAGTGGGAAGTGCAGTCGAGAAGAATGTTTCCTGCTGCACGGTTTTTCTGTGAAAAGGCTTTCTTGGCAGAGAAGTGTGCGAGAGGCATAACTACTGTTTGTTGCCGTATGTGGCCTGCGATGCTGCGTGCTCCGGCTGATGCATTGCTGCTGTGTTGTTAGCCCATTTGCTACAGTAGATGAATGGCACACACAAAAAAGAATCTGTGCATTGCCATACAGTTTGCCCCCTACAAGATAGGGACAGCTGACTGACAGAGATGGAGCCAAATCCTGCGTTGATCAGCACTCTGTGGCAGGAGATAGTTTGGAGGCATTGGGAGAGACCAGTTGTTATGGCAAATTTTATAGCGGATCATATATGTGGACCCCTGGGAGCTTCACCTTGTGGGCTAAGCATATGGTCTACTGCCCTCTGCAGTAGAACTGCTCTGATCTATCTAAATGTGACATGGGAACGGACTGGATGGAATGGTCCAGGACATACACAATGCAAATCCACTGAGTATATGTCACAAATAATATTTTTATTCAATGAAAGAAGAGAAAATGATAAACCAATTACAATTATCAAATAGTTGTGAGCATCTGCACTTTGGACTAAACAGTAAGAAACAAAAAGATGGCACTGTACATGGAGAGAACACGAGGTGCACTGGTAAACAATTTAAAATTTTGCAAGTTATGTGTCCACAAGTAATGCAGTGAAACTAACAATATGTCTGATACTAAGGTACACATCATTTGTTACTAATAATGTGGACCAATTGTATGGGGCAACAGGTCCTAACAATATCTGGTAAAAACAGATGACTTTTGATGACGCTACATGTGCAGTTAATTTAAACTTAAATTTAAGATAGTCTTGAGAGGAAACCTCCTGTTGTTGTTGCTCAACTATTCTACAAATGTTCAGCGGCAACAGCTCTGTCCAGTGGATAGTCTTCATGATAAGGTCTTGTTTATTATATTATGTCTACATATATACAAATTCATGACACTGATTCTAGGAAATTGAGTTTAATGATGGGTAAGACTTAGTCCAGAAGGTTCATGAGTGTGGTGCCAGTCTCCCTCTTTCCCAACTGATAAAAGGCATAGCACATATGTAATACTGTTGCAGCAGTTTGGTGGACTCTGTTAATTGGATACTCAATTTATGCAAATCGTCTCGTTGGTAATGGCCTAAATAAGTGTTTGTAATTGCTCCTTGCCTTTTCTTTGTCTACCATCAGCTCTCCAAAAAAAGTGCAGTGGGTTGCAATGTTGTTATGTATTTCAAAACCGACTCACCCAGTACGTCATCTTTGTGGTTCAACCTAACTAAACACTCAGCAAGCAGTTAAATATCTGATGGCATTCTCTAACAAACTTTAATTCATAGTCACCAGTAAAACACATATGCACACATCATGAACATTACTCAGCGGCTCCACAAGAAATGCAGTCAAATAGAATGTTGTCTGCTGTGTGGTTTTTATGGGAAAACGCATTCTTGGGAAAGAGGTTTGCTAAGGACATGACTACTGTTTGTTGTTACACATGGCCTGCAATGTCATGTGATGTTTTGTGTGCTGTGATTCTATGCTGTATGCTACAGCAGATGATTAGGTGCACAAAAATAAATTTGTGTGTCACCACAATGTTATTATTTTCAGTGGTATTACGTTCCAAAACAAAATAATGAGCATAAATAAAAATAGTAATTAGATTACATCAGACCTCCTGGAATATCATAAATCAAATGTAACAATTGAATCACAACAACACAACACGTGTAAATCCCCCCCTTACCAAGCGGGAAAGTGCCGGTAGATAGGCACAATGAATAAAACACACAAACACACACACAGAATTTCGAGCTTTCGCAACCGGCGGCTGCTTCGTCAGGAAAGAGGGAAGGAAAAGGAAAGATGAAAGGATGTGGGTTTTAAGGGAGAGGGTAAGGAGTCATTGCAACCTGGGAGTGGAAAGACTTACCTTAGGGTCTTGAGCAGAAACCAATTCTTGCAATATTGAATGGTCTTCATGATAATGGCTCAATAATTACGCTATGTCTAAATACATACAAATTTGTAACATTGACACTAACAAGTTGGGTTTATTTATTTATTTATTTTGATCCAACATCAACTGATTACAAGAAAAGGTTTTTTTTGTTCCAGTCTTCTGGATACGTCAGAGCCTTACTTACTAGGATTACATATTATTGGCTGGCAAATTTATCTACACAACTTTTTCTAAATTTAGTTGAGAGAATGGAGTTACATATATGGACTATACATAAAAAATTGTTATTGCCATACTTAGATTAAGGAATCTACAGTTTGTGACATAGTATTCATATCTGACATTCAAATATTTACAGTTTGTGAAACAGTCTAAGATCTGAGATTACATATACACTCCTGGAAATTGAAATAAGAACACCGTGAATTCATTGTCCCAGGAAGGGGAAACTTTCTTGACACATTCCTGGAGTCAGATACATCACATGATCACACTGACAGAACCACAGGCACATAGACACAGGCAACAGAGCATGCACAATGTCGGCACTAGTACAGTGTATAGCCACCTATCGTAGCAATGCAGGTGCTATTCTCCCATGGAGACAATCGTAGAGATGCTGGATGTAGTCCTGTGGAACGGCTTGCCATGCCATTTCCACCTGGCACCTCAGTTGGACCAGCATTCGTGCTGGACGTGCAGACCGCATGAGACGACGCTTCATCCAGTCCCAAACATGCTCAATGGGGGACAGATCCACAGATCTTGCTGGCCAGGGTAGTTGACTTACACCTTCTAGAGCACGTTGGGTGGCACGGGATGCATGCGGACGTGCATTGTTCTGTTGGAACAGCAAGTTCCCTTGCTGGTCTAGGAATGGTAGAATGATGGGTTCGATGACGGTTTGGATGTACCGTGCACTATTCAGTGTCCCCTCGACGATCACCAGAGGTGTACGGCCAGTGTAGGAGATCGCTCCCCACACCATGATGCCGGGTGTTGGCCCTGTGTGCCTCGGTCGTATGCAGTCCTGATTGTGGCGCTCACCTGCACGGCGCCAAACACGCATACGACCATCATTGGCACCAAGGCAGAAGCGACTCATCGCTGAAGACGACACGTCTCCATTCGTCCCTCCATTCACGCCTGTCGCGACACCACTGGAGGCGGGCTGCACGATGTTGGGGCGTGAGTGGAAGACGGCCTAACGGTGTGCGGGACCGTAGCCCAGCTTCATGGAGACGGTTGCGAATGGTCCTCGCCGATACCCCAGGAGCAACAGTGTCCCTAATTTGCTGGGAAGTGGCGGTGTGGTCCCCTACGGCACTGCATAGGATCCTACGGTCTTGGCGTGCATCCGTGCGTCGCTGCGGTCCGGTCCCAGGTCATCGGGCACGTGCACATTCCGCCGACCACTGGTGACAACATCGATGTACTGTGGAGACCTCACGCCCCACGTGTTGAGCAATTCGGCAGTACGTCCACCCGGCCTCCCGCATGCCCACTATACGCCCTCGCTCAAAGTCCGTCAACTGCACATACGGTTCACGTCCACGCTGTCGCGGCATGCTACCAGTGTTAAAGACTGCGATGGAGCTCCTATGCCATGGCAAACTGGCTGACACTGGCAGCGGCGGTGCACAAATGCTGCGCAGCTAGCGCCATTCGATGGCCAACACCGCGGTTCCTGGTGTGTCCGCTGTGCCGCGCGTGTGATCATTGCTTGTACAGCCCTCTCACAGTGTCCGGAGCAAATATGGTGGGTCTGACACACCGGTGTCAATGTGTTCTTTTTTCCATTTCCAGGAGTGTATTTTTAGATAGAGGGTCTTCCATCATACGAGTTTACTAAATATAGGAACTCATCTATTGAATATACAGGATTGTTTAGGAGTCATAATTTTAATTTAATTTTTAGTTTTGTAATGGGCAATTTGGAGATATTATGGGAGCAATGCAGTAGTTTTATGCCTGCACAGTGAGGGCTTTTCTCATAGAGTGTTGTTCTGTGAGAGATGATGTGGGGAAGGGGCAAGACTTGGTCCAGTAGGACCACTCGTGTTGTACTGTTTCTGCTCTTTACCAACTGATAAAAGAATTAGCACATATTAAATACTGTCACAGCACTTGAGTGGTCTCTGTTAATCAGATACTCCATGTATGCAAATCATCTAGTTCCTAGTGAGCTTGAATAACTGTCTGCAATTACTCCATGTGTTTTCTTTGTCTGCTCCCAACTCTCCGAAGGCAATGCAGTGTGCTACAATGCTGCATATGTTTCAAAATTAACTCACCCACTACATGTCTTCTTCCTCAAGTTCAACTAAACATTCAGCAAGCCATTAAATATCTAATTGTGTTTGCTAACAAACTTTCTTTAATAGTCACTAGCTAAAACATCTGGACACATCTACCTTAGGTGTTGCTATATGTTTCCTTGGGAAGTGCAGTCGAGAAGAATGTTTCCTGCTGCACGGTTTTTCTGGGAAAAGGCATTCTTGGCAGAGAAGTGTGCGAGAGGCATAACTACTGTTTGTTGCCGTATGTGGCCTGCGATGCTGTGTGCTCCGGCTGATGCATTGCTGCTGTGATGTTAGCCCATTTGCTACAGTAGATGAATGGCACACACAAAAAAGAATCTGTGCATTGCCATACAGTTTGCCCCCTGCAACATAGGGACAGCTGGCTGACAGAGATGGTGGCCAAATCCGGCATTGATCAGCACTCTATGGCAGGAGACAGTTTGGTGGCATTGGGAGAGACCAGTTGTTATGGCAAATTTTACAGCAGATCATATATGGGGACCCCTGGGAGCTTCACCTTGTGGGCTAAGCATATGGTCTACTGCCCACTACACTACCAATAAAGGAGCAGGGCATCAAAGTAGGCTGCAGAGTATGTGAGGGCATACTGGAGTCGGAGCAGATCATACAATGTGGGTGGCGCACTGTGCATCCCACAGTGGTGGTAAAGTGCATGCCATTGTTTGCCAGCACCACATATTTCTGCTGTTGTAATCCCTTGCCAGGAACGTTGGTCACACATTGCCATGTTGGCAGGGACTACTGTTGTGGTGTCATCGGTCTACACCTGTGTCGGGCACGAGCTTGGCAGAGCAGGTGTTATGTATGGCTCTGCTGAGGTAGCTGGTGGTGGAAGTGACAGCACAGCCCTCGCAACAGGCATCACAGATATCTCTGCTGAGGTAGGCGGTAGTGGATGTGGCAGCAATGCCCCCATGGCTGCACCACGTGTGACTCTCCCGAGGCATGCAGTGGTGGAAATGGTAGCACTGCCTCCAACATGGGATCCCATGCGTTGCCTGCTAAGTCAGCGGCAGCAGCTGATTTTTCACTTACTTCCTCCACTGGTAGCTTGATCTTGACATGAGGCTGCGCACACTTGCCTGAAGATTGAACATGTATGCCAGCTTTATATGGTTATGGAGACCAGGCGTGGACTGACTGAGGTACTGCAGGCAGAATGGCGGCTGGTTGGCGTCACCTCAGAGTGTAGGACATGTACGTGTATAGAAGTCTTTGTGTGTGAATTACTTGTGCTCACCACGGTGGCATGTGTGTGCTGGGCAGTCGTGGAGCTATCGAATTAAGACTGGAACACAGGTGGTGGTTGGCAGGGGTTGGCATGTGGTGCGGTCTCGTGGAGTGATGACTTCAATGATAGACACATTGAAGTCAGCCTCACAGGCCACGTGCAAACATAGGAGAACTAGTGGCAGAGACCAGGTTGTGGTGTGGCATGTTGAGGCACCTTTGAATGTCCTGTGAAATCTGTTAGTGGCACCGGCTGTGAAATGTGCAACTGTGCTGCACATTGCAGCCAGTATTTTAAATAGGCCTGATTTGAACTGTCATCCATGGTCCACTGTTATGTGGCAAGGGCACATAAAACATGAGACCCAAGTGTCCATGAAAGCCACAGTCATCATATCTGCTGTGATGTTGGATAGAGGTATGGTCCCTGGCCACAGGCTGAACCTGTTGATGACATTATGTGTCTGTGGCCGTTTGATGATGGGAGGGATCCAGTGAAGTCAGTATGTATATGAGAAAAGTGGTGGTTGATTGAGGGAAAGGAACAATGGGACTGTGGATGTGGTGACCTACTTTGGTATACTGGCAACGGAGACAAGATCATACCCAAATGGTGTAGTCCTGTTGTACACTGGGCATACAAGGGCCGTGGGTGCCCAAACATGGGTGTGAGACAGGCTATGAACGTGCTCAAAAGGTGATTGGGGGAAGTTGAGAGGTAGGTACTGACTTATGCATTCTGTGGGGTTATCTGGGTCGTTGGGACTTATGCAGAAGTAGGAAAGTACGATGTCAAGTAGCATAATGCTGCATAGGGAACTGTGTATGGCCACAGGTTGGATCAGCTGCCTGGGAAACTGCCAGGGCAGCATTATTGAGGGGGTCTGTAGTCGCACAGGAGTGACTAGAACAATCGGCAACAATGTTGTCGATGTCTGTCATGTGTTGTACGTTGATTGTAAATTGTGCAATGTATTCCTGCTGGTGGAACTGCTGAAGGAAAATTTGGCTGCTGTCTTTTTGGCTGAAAAATATGGTGAGCGGTAGGTGGTCAGAGAAAGCTGTAAAGGGGGGGGGGGGGGTCTTTTAATGGAGGGGTGGAAATACTTTATCATCTCATACATTGCAAGGAGCTTGCAGTCATATGTGGTGTAATGCTGTTGCATGCCAGACAGACTTTCTGAGAAAAATGACATTGGCTGGTGCTAGCAAGAGTATTTGATATATTGCTGAAGGACAGCCCCTATGGCAGATTGGTTGGTGTCCATAACGATCATCAAGAGGTGGATGGGTGGGGTGGAGCAGAAGGGCAGCATTGAAGAGGTCTTGTTTTATTAACCTGAAACTGTGTTCCATTTGCAAGTCCAGGGTATGTGTCTATAGACTTAAGTGCAGTCAACCTGGAGAGCAATAATGAGCACTGCTTGTACAATAGCCTCTTTCCCTAGCTGGCATTCACAAAAAATTGCCATTCTGAGGAATCTTTGGAGTTGTTTAAATGTTTTGGGTAGAGGGAAATTGACAGTCATGCAATTCTTTTCATGGAGAGGGCGGGAGCCAGCTGGAGATATTCTATAACGTGGGAAGTTGATCTCCACAACAACGAAAATGCACTTTTCCTTTGGAGGTGAGGGAAAACCTCCTGGAGGTGATGGCAATGCTCCACTAGGTTGCACGAGTAGATGAGGACTTCAGCCAGGTATGCAAAGCAACCCCAAAGACCACATAGGACATTATCATGCGAACACTGCCAGGTCTGCATGGTGTTGTGGAGTCCAAAAGGTATATTTTGTATAGACAAAATGGCGTGATTAACACAGAAGTATAACTGCAGAATGGTTGGGAACTGTCCTGGCATTGAGGGTGCAAAAGAGTCCCTGTGGGTGCCAAGTCACATCTTTCTTTGAAATGAGGTGCAAGGCAGAGGCCCGTGGGCTCTTTGACAGGTGTGACACCATGGTAGGGATGGCTCCCTCGAATTTGGCCTTTGCGGCCCATCGTATGACCCTATGGAGGGGGCTGGGGTGACAGGAAACCAGGGTGCCCAGAGCTGGCTTGGGCTGAGCTCGAAGGAAGGGGTCAGCTGGGGTCAGAATTATTCTCAGTATGGTCCATGACACAATGCTCATAGGGTGCTGGCTGGATGGAGCATAGACTTACACTGCAGGGTGGAGAGTGGTGGCAGTGGTTGGATGGTGTGATGTTGGATGGTGTGATGTTAGTAGTCAGTCCACAGGTTAGTAGTGTGGGAACCACACTGTGGATCCAAAGAACTGCTCTGATCTATCTAAATGTGACATGGGAATGGACTGGATGGAATGGTCCAGGACATACACAATGTAAATCCACTGAGTATATATCACAAATAATATTTTTATTCAATGAAAGAAAAGAAAATGATAAGCCAATTACAATTATCAAATAGTTGTGAGCATCTGCACTTTGGACTAAACAGTAAGAAACAAAAAGATGGTACTGTACATGGAGAGAACACGAGGTGCACTGGTAAACAATTTAAAATTTTGCAAGTTATGTGTCCACAAGTAATGCAGTGAAACTAACAATATGTCTGATACTAAGGTACACATCATTTGTTACTAATAATGTGGACCAATTGTATGGGGCAACAGGTCCTAACAATATCTGGTAAAAACAGATGACTTTTGATGACGCTACTTGTGTAGTTAATTGAACCTTAAATTTAAGATAGTCTTGAGAGGAAACCTCCTGTTGTTGTTGCTCAACTATTCTACAAATGTTCAGCGGCAACAGCTCTGTCCAGTGGATAGTCTTCATGATAAGGTCTTGTTTATTATATTATGTCTACATATATACAAATTCATGACATTGATTCTAGCAAATTGAGTTTAATGATGGGTAAGACTTAGTCCAGAAGGTTCATGAGTGTGGTGCCAGTCTCCCTCTTTCCCAACTGATAAAAGGCATAGCACATATGTAATACTGTTGCAGCAGTTTGGTGGACTCTGTTAATTGGATACTCAATTTATGCAAATCGTCTCGTTGGTAATGGCCTAAATAAGTGTTTGTAATTGCTCCTTGCCTTTTCTTTGTCTACCATCAGCTCTCCAAAAAAAGTGCAGTGGGTTGCAATGTTGTTATGTATTTCAAAACCGACTCACCCAGTACGTCATCTTTGTGGTTCAACCTAACTAAACACTCAGCAAGCAGTTAAATATCTGATGGCATTCTCTAACAAACTTTAATTCATAGTCACCAGTAAAACACATATGCACACATCATGAACATTACTCAGCGGCTCCACAAGAAATGCAGTCAAATAGAATGTTGTCTGCTGTGTGGTTTTTATGGGAAAACGCATTCTTGGGAAAGAGGTTTGCTAAGGACATGACTACTGTTTGTTGTTACACATGGCCTGCAATGTCATGTGATGTTTTGTGTGCTGTGATTCTATGCTGTATGCTACAGCAGATGATTAGGTGCACAAAAATAAATTTGTGTGTCACCACAATGTTATTATTTTCAGTGGTATTACGTTCCAAAACAAAATAATGAGCATAAATAAAAATAGCAATTAGATTACATCAGACCTCCTGGAATATCATCAATCAAATGTAACAATTGAATCACAGCAACACAACACGTGTGACCCCCCTCCCCCCCTTACCCACACACACACACAAATAAATATATGATTCCAAGACTTACCAAGCGGTAAAGTGCCGGTAGACAGGCACAATGAGTAAAACACACAAACACACACACAGAATTTCGAGCGGTGGCTGCTTTGTCAGGAAAGAGGGAAACCCACATCCTTTCATCTTTCCTTTTCCTTCCCTCTTTCCTGACGAAGCAGCCGCCGGTTGCGAAAGCCCGAAATTCTGTGTGTGTGTTTGTGTGTTTTATTCATTGTGCCCATTTACTGGCGCTTTCCCGCTTGGTAAGTCTTGGAATCTTTGTTTTTAATATATTTTTCCCATGTGGAAGTTTCTTTCTATTTTATTTACATCATCACAAATAAATATATGTATATATATAAACTGGGACAAATGGCAGAAAGTTACCTCTGTGAATAAGGTGTAGAAAAGCTCATTTGGGGTTATAGCTGGAAATGAATCCCAAGAAAGTTACACTCATTAGAGCATGGAGATGGAAAATCTTTGAGAATGTAGGTTTCAATGATTGAAAGTGGAAATGAGAACACCCTGGCCCCTGGGAATATTCTGTCTGTACTAGTGCTTTAGACCCACACTCAAAAAGGCTGTATGCTGGGACACCACCATGTAGTAGCCACATAACCCTTCATTCAACCAAAGGCGTGCCTTCCTACAGAGGAGGCAGAGTCACCTGTAGAAAATACAGATATGCCTCAGTTGTGAGATGTTGTGGAAAAATGACTGCTCCCATGAGGCAGTCACCAATAATTCCTATCTATGCACTGTAGCTGAATCAGTGTCAATGGTTTACTGCAACCAAACAATGGTGATTCTTCTAAGCTCATAGATGTGTATTGTGAAGACTAACAGTACGAACCCTCTTAAAATTAGCATCTCCTCTGAACAGGATGGATATTAGAAATCCCAGCCGTATGATGGAATGTGCGATGAATCAGGAGCAAAACCATTGCCCTGGAGACAAGTCTGTAGGTGATATGGGCTGTATGCATTGCAAGAGAAGTGATGTGGACAGTGAAAAATGTTATGGAGGATGTTCCACATGGTCTATGGCTTAGTCCACCTGCCTAATGCTGACTCCAGAATCACTGTGAAAGATCTTATCTCTCCACATGCATGTGCATGCACCTTTTTTTTAATTATTTATTTATTTTGTCCTGTTGATTACATATTATACAACCAGTGTACAAGTAATATAGGACAAGTCAATTGATACAATTACAGCAGTACATGAACATTTATACATCACATTTCACAGACATTTGTTTATTTAACAAGAACAATTACTTGCATACAGTATTAAAGACTGCATTATGGCAAAAACAGTTTAAGTGACTGTTTAAAATAGTAGAATAAGTGATTGTGCATATTTTTATGCTACTGACATATATAAACAGGTAAATTTGCTTCATGGTCATGGTTTGGATTGAATACAAATTTTAACTGCATTCCTTAAGAAGAGGCTTAAGTGAATGCTCAAGAGTGTGGGATACATGGGAGTTCACATTTTCTCATAATGACATAGATAAATTTACATTTTATCTCCACAATTTTAGTTAAACTACAAGTAACAGCATCAAACTTTATCTTTAAGGGAGTGCTTTTCTTAGGCAGTTTCTCCCACTCTTACACCTTATAACTCTAAGTATTCATTCATTTTTTAGAAAATTTGTTTGATGAGAAATAATTTTAGTTTCCTTTTGAAAACCTATATATTATTTATTTCCTTTTTTATATAGTCAGGGAGCTTATTGAAGACCTATATACCTGACTCAGTAATTCCCTTTGTACTTTAGTGAGAGTTGCAGAGCCTTGGTGAAAATTTTTCACCTGTCTTGTGTTGTGGTTGTGGATGTCACAATTTTTCTGAAACAATTCCCTGTTGTTGGCTACAAATAACATCAGTGAGTATGTTTACTGACCTGTGGTGCTAAGTATCCTGAGATGTTAAAAGAGACCTCTGCAAGATGCCCCATTAGGGACGCCACATATTAGCCTCACTGCTTGGTTATGTATTCTGAAGACTTTTTCAACACCTGCAGCATTTCCCCAGAAGATTATGCCATAGGAGAGAACAGAATGGAAATATACAAAATATGACAACAACATTATTTCTCTGTCCACTAACTGATGGAGAGCTCTTAGTGCAAAGCACGATGAGCTAAGTTTCTTGACCAACTGATCCATTTGTTCTTTCCATCTTAGGTGACTGTCTATCTGAATACTTAGGAATTTTGTATGTGTGGTTTCATTAATTTTGTGATTGTCAACATGTATTTAAGGAACTTTATTTTTTTCTGTTTTGTCAGAAACTGTATCATATTAGTTTTTGAAAGGTTTAAGGTTAGGCTATTCACAGTGAATCATTTGTGTACTTGAGTAGAGACTGTCATGGCTGTATCCTGCATTGAGGAGTTGGGTCCTTTTATGAGGGTACTTGTATTGTTGGTAAACATTACTATTTTTACCCTGTTATTAAATTTGATTGGTAGATCATTAATGCAAATCAGGAAAATTAGTGGCCCAAGAATCGAGCCCTGCAGGACTTCATACTTTATACTTTCCCAGTCTGATTTTAATGCTGTACCTGTCCATGTTAAGACAACTTTTTGTTTCCTGTTCTATAAGTATGATTCTATCCAAGTCAAAGATTTTTTTAAGAGTGTGTTATGTTCTACACAATCAAATGCCTTGGCAATGTCACAAAATATCCCCATTGGATACCTTTTGTAATTTAGTTCACCTAAAATTTCATGTTAGCTCTGTCTGTGGAGGAGTCCTTATGAAAGCCGAACTGTGTAGGAGCCAGTAAGCCATTTCGTGTAGTGTGACTATAAATCCTATCATACACTATTCTCTTAAATACCTTTGAGAACACTGGCAGCAGAGAGATGGGCCGATAGTTGGATATTTCATCCCTTGCCCCACTTTTGTTGCTTGGCATCACTACTGCATGTTTTAACCTATCTGGGAACACACCAGTTGCCATAGATTGGTTGCACAAATAGCACAATATATAACTAATTAAGTCTGCACATGGTTTTAAAATCCTATTTGATATGCCATCCTATCCACAGGAATCTGAATTTTTGACTAATTTTATGGTTTTTTCAATTTCTTTAGGGGTTGTACTTCTGAAATGAAGTGCTACTTTAGATGTTATTTGCATGTGGTTAAGTAGTTCAATAGCTTCTGTGTCAGACTGTTTATTATGTTCACTGTTTCTTCAGCTATAGTGAGACAAAAATGGTTGAAATCTGAGGCTGCAACTTTGTGTTTATTATTGTAAGGTTTTATGCTCCTATTTGTCTCACTGTTTGTGATGTGCCATATGGTTTTTATTTTATTGTTTGAGTTGCTAATTTTTTGTGCATAGTGTAACTGTTTGGCCTTCTTGATCACACTTTTTTTTAGAATTTTACAGTATTTATTGTAATGTAACTTTACTGCTGAGTCTGTACTAGTCCTCTGTTGTACAACAGTAGTTAGCCACTCTTTCCTTTTACTACAGGTTGGTTTGATTTTAATCTGTATTTTGGGGAAAAAATGTTTAAGGAATAAGTTCAGGGAAGAGTTGAACTTCTCATTCATTGTGTCAGCCTGGTATACTTCCTCCCACTGTTCATGGCATAATCTATTTCCAAACAAGCAAGTAGATTCAGAATTTATTGTTCTAAGATGTTGAACTTAGTTACAATGGCCATGTGCTGTTTTTTTGCTGGCGAGTTTTAGGGTTGTCATTTGACCATTGTGATCAGACAGACCATTTGTTACTGCCTGTGTCATCACTTCATTGTAATTTGTGAGATCTAGCTAGGAATGCATTTCTGGTTGTATGTCCATTTGACATTTTGTTATTCCTTATACTCTCAAGGATTATTTTCTGTAGTTTGCCCTCGTTTAGCAAAATCACTCTTACAAACGGACACACACACACACACACACACACACACACACACGGACATATGGATATAATGTGTGAATGAAAAGAAGGAAAAGAAAAAAATTACCTTTGCACCCTGGCTGGGAGATAAAAAAAATCTGTGTAACATTTGCAAGAGATACATTACAAATTTATTTACATAGCCTCAAAGTGCCTTGAACTGAATTTTCTGAGTGCTAGAGGCCACAATATGGCAATAACGTGTTGTGTATCTATTGAAATGCACACACACTTGTATAACAATGGATTTATGGGGATTGCTTTGACTCAGTCAGCTATAGTATTAGGAGTTTGTTGTCATAATCTATTGACAGATGAGATTTAAGTAATTACAAAAGCTGTTTGTGTTCAATATGATATTAGTGCATTTTAAAGGGAACTGGAATCTGTTTGGGATTTTGCCACAGCAGTAGGCAACACTGACCCTTGGACATAGTGTGCCTTGTATCTGCAGACTGTTGACCCAAGTAGATAGCTTACTGAAAATGCTCTTCACTTGCCATCACTCAGTCAATCACTGACCTCTTGACACATGTAATGATGTCTGAAGTGCTGTGCGTTGTTGATGGAAGTACATAGTTCACACCCCACCCCTTCCCAACTAAACAATTCCTTCCTGTTACAGATCTAATGCTAGAAAAAGTTTCTTCTTCTACACATACACTCTACAAACCACTGTGAAGTGCATGGCAGAGGGTACATTTTGTTACACATTTAGGACATTTTTGCATTTCAGTCATGTATGGAGCTTGGAAATATTAGTTGCTTAAATGTCTCTGTGCATACTGTAATTAGACTAATGTTGTCTTCATTATAGTTATGAAAGTGATACATATGGGGGTCATAACATATTCATCAAGTCATCTTTTAAAATTGGTTTAGAAAATTTCTAACTCTGTTTTCATGGGATAGTTAGCTTTCATCTTCAGGTATCTGCCAGTTCAGTTCTTTCAGCACCTTCTTGACACTCTCCCATTAGCCAGAGAAACCTATGATCGTTCATGCTGCCCTTATTTATATCTGTTCAATATCTGCTGTCCGTCCTATTTGGTATGTGTTTTGAGCAATAATCTACGATTGGTTGATGAGCATTCTGTATGCAGTCTCCTTTGTGGACTGACTGAATTTTCCAAGTATTCTACCAATGAACTGCAGTCTGGTACTTGCTCTGCCTATGACCGAGCCCACAAGTTCATTCTATTTCATTTCCTTATGAACTGTTACACCTGGCTATCTGTATGACTTGACCAATTACAACTGTGACTCACTGATATTATACTCATAAGATACTATGATGATTCATTTTGTGAAGTGCTTGGTTTTAAAATTCTGAACATTTAAAGCAAGTTGCCTGTCTTTCACCACTTTGAAATTTTATCAAGATCTGGTGCTGCTTCTTTCATGCAGTATTTCATTAAAGATGACTGAAATGTCTCAGGTTACTGTTAATACTGTCTGCAAGGTCATTAATTTACAGCTCAAACATCAAGAGTCCCATCATACTTCCCTGTAAAACACCCAAAGGTACTTCTACATCTGTTGACAAACCCCTATCCAAGATGCTGCATCCTCCTCACAAAAAAATCCTCAAGCAATTTACAAATTTCACTGAATAGCCCATATGATCATACAACTGATAATAAGTGTGGATGTGTGACTGAATCAAATGACTTTCAAAGATCAGGATACCTACCCACCTGTCTTGTTACAAGACTGACAGTATGCTGTGTGTGAAAAGTGCAAGATGGGTTTCACATGATCTATGTTTTTGGAATCCATGCTGGTTGGCATTCTGTTTGAGATATCTCATAATGGTAGAGCTCAAAATATATTCCAAAATTCTAAAACAAATGACTGTAAAGGGTATTTGACAGCAGTTTTGTGGATCTCTTCTGCTACACTTCCTGTAGATGTTTGTGACCTGTTCTTTCTTCCAACTACTGGGCATGGTTTTATGTTTAAGGTATCTATGGTAGATAATAGTTAAATGGGGGTCTATATCAACCACAAATTTACTGAAAGTAATTCTGTTGGGCCCTAGCGTTTTGTTTGGTTTTAGCTGTTTCAGCTGTTAGTCAATGCTCCTGACACTAATATCTATTTAACTTATCTTTTCATTGCTATGAAAGTTAAACTGTGGCAGTACTCTTAGGCTTACTTTGTTAAAGGAACATTTGAATATGGAGTTAAGCATCTCTGCTTTTGCTTTACTACCCTAAATTTCAGTTCCTGTCGCATCCGTGACTGTTTCAACACTAACTTTGATGCCACTAACAGTCTTTACATGTAAACAGAATTTCTTTGGATCTTATGAACGATCTCTTGACAATATTCTGCTGTGATAGTCATTGACAGCTTCACACTGTTATGGCACAGAATAGTAAAGTGCAGGAAATTTATTTTTTTATTAAAACTCATTTGCATTGCCACAGGATATATTCAGTTAAGCCAGAAACATAGGATGAAGCTGAAGCACACTGCACACATTGTGACATTATCTGCCAAGTGAGAATACATGTTCTGTAGAAAGAAGGCTGTGACAGAAAACCAAGGGAGCTGGAACAAACATATTTGCTGGATTCAAAGACATGGTGCAAGAAACAATCTCTTCCACAAGAACCTGTGGTAAGGACCTGATACAGCAATTAACAACCAGTTAGGTGAATATGGCAGAACAAGGAGGACACATGTGATTATTATGAACCAAGTCTCACGTCATAGCCTTACAGTAGCTTCCTTTAAATACTTCTGTTTTTCCAGCTCTTGTCAGTTGATTATTGTGATCAATGAAATTCACAGTAATAACACTTGATTTTATGATTATCATACTGCAATGAACCTATGTCCTAATTACTCCAGTACAGTCTATGAACTAATGTTAGATGTACTCGAGATGATGATTTTCACATGATGAACTTCATTCTGCTCACCACCTACCATTCACTGATGGAGGAACAGACTGTCTTCCAACTACACGACATTGCAGAGTGCTGCCAGCACTGATCTTCAATGCAGAAGTCAGCAATAGAGCCTTTGGGGTCCACTTCCCTATTCAATAGCCAGGCATCTTCAGGTACTGAAACTGGTTGGGAGGAGATCAAGTGATGACATGACTACTGACACTAAGTACTTCACTTATGGATTATCAAGAGTCATTATAGAACCTGGAGTGAGACCAAAAACACTCCAGCAGCCAGCACTGGGCAACAGTTGCCCCTGCTTGTGGGCAACATGTCATGGTGCCAGCGTCGCTAACCTGGGTGTTCAGACATTGAGTTGGTGGGACAGACATAAGCTAGAATTCAACATGCAGTTGAATCAGTAACAGCCAAGGATGGTGCATGGGAGCAATGAATTGTAAACATAGTGAATACATGGCTGACTCTAACAATGTTTTACCAGCATCAAAGATGCTTCACAGGTTCCAATAGTTTTCCTGGCTTCATGCTGAGGCGTCTCCACTTGGGCCCTCTGGAACATATTGATCTTGACAGTTGAACATGTTTCATTCAGCACCTCTCTTCCTGAGCCCTTATACTTTGTTTCAATTTTATAATGCATCAATTTTTTTTTCTTTGCATGTTCCTTTACAGTAACTATATACCATGGAACATCCCTTCAGTCATATGTGTCTATCCAGTGTTTGTCAACTATTATTTTAAATGGGAGCCATAGTTTCTCTACATGTTCCTGTCCTGAACTAAAGGTCTTAAGTTACTATTGAGATATGACACTACTGCTTCTTTGTCTAGTTTACTGAATATATAAATTTTTCTACTTGTTTTAGTTGCTCTTTGTCCTCTGGTAATCATTGTTGCTAGTACTGCATCATGATTGCTGATACCAGTTTCAGTGTGTACATCCTCATAGAGGTCAGGTCTATTCATTGCCATTAGATCTAATATGTTTATATCTTGAGTTGGGTTCTAGATAGTTTTCAGAGAAGGAATTTAGTGATGTTTCATAGGATGGCTTGCCACACCCATCACTAACAAAACTGTAATTAACTCAATTGATTGCTGTATGATTAAAGTTTCCTCTGATGATTTTGGTGTGATTGGGAAGCTTACAGACTAGTGAACTGAGGTTTCCTCTAAACTTTTTGGTTGCATCAGGAGGTGAGTCTAGTGGTTGATAGAATGATTCTTTTATAATTTTATGCACATCCCTGAAACTGGGTCTTGACCATACAGTTTCTCAAGCAGCTACAATTTCTGTCTTAGTAGATTTTAGTATCTGGTCTGCTGTGAGAAGTACATCACTTCCATGTGCCATTAGTCTGTCCTTTTGATATATTTGCAGATTTTCCTGAAAGTCTCACTTCAGTCAACTTCATGTTTAATAAGTATTCTGTACAACTTATTCTGTGAGCTTCCCTGCTTTCTAGAAGAGCTTCAAATTCCGGCACATCATTATAAATGCTTTGGCAGTTGACTGTTAGGATTTTAATACACATGCCTGTGGGTAGCATTTCTTTGGCTCTAATCCTAATATTTTTGGATCTCCTATAGCTGTCTTTATCTGGACCACATGGAGAGCAGCCTCCTACACAAAAAAAAAAAAAAAAAAAAACCCTCTGTGTGCACACTGCACAGAATCAGCTACCTGGGTAGCAGACACTGGTGTATAATGCACACCTGACCAGTTCAGGGGGACCTTGTAATTCTCAACCCTATGGCACAAACCCAGAAAGTCACAGCCTTGCTCATCACAATTTGAGACGAATTCCATATAGGACCAGTAGAGCAAATAGAGAAGATTCAAAGAAGAGTAGCACGTTTCATCACAAGTTGACTTAGAAAGAAAGTGTTATGAACAGTGAAATGATTGCAGGCAAAATGGAAGAGTACACTACTTAGCTTGGTATCTGTCATCCAAATGAAATGTGGTATAACTCATTTGATTTTATAACTCCTCCCTTAAACATGCTGCTTCTGATCCACTTCCTAGGAATGTCAGGAGATTTGTGATGTGCTAACTACAAAATGATTTTAGCAACACCAAGAATTTAACTTCAAAAGATTTATTACAAAATTTTAGCATCATGTAACACAGTCTTGACACTAAAAACTTTTTTACAACACTGAGACATTCATGGCTACCACTGTACTGGTACTTGTTTTATAATGTTACAATAATGAATATAGAACATGTAAATTGTTATTTGAATCCATCTCACAAATTATAATTAAGGTTTTGCAGTTTTGTATAGCTGATTAGTAAATCCAGATATGTTTCTGAATGAACTTTCATGTGTGATAAAAATTTAATAGAAATACTTTTGCTGTGTAAATAAGAAATCTTATTTCTCTGAATAATGCTTCACATAAAAATGTTAATTTCTTCAGTGTTATGTAAAAGTATTTGCTCCTAGCATATTTTCATTGTATTTTTGTCATATGTTATTTGATACATTTGTTATTTTTGTACCAGTATTTGAAATATAGCAGTAACTGTTTTTGTTTGCATTACATGGGAACTGAGAAGATCTTTACCATACAGTAGGCATGCAAGTCCATTGAAATAACATAGGAAGGTCACTAATTACATCACAAACTGTCTGTTTAATTTGAAGAAAATTGATACACAATGTAGAGAACTCAATGTACTTCACATATACAGCGAGTTATATGGGTAACACAGTTTCCACCATTAATCTGTTAATAAGGTATTGTCTCAAGAGCTGCTATTGATCTATTCTTAATGTATACCTCATTCTGCCCCATTACAACACATTCATCCAACTCTAGTGTCAGATGGTATAAGAGAATCATGTATTATAGATTTATGGTATTCTTGTTAAACAGCTAAAAAAAAAAAAAAAAAAAAAAATATAGATATCGAAGTGAAATGAAAAAGAGAAGAGCTAGATGAAATTAGAGTAAACATGCATCTGCTATACCAGATGCATAAGCAAGCTCCTAACCAAGGAGCAGAACTGAGTGTGAACATTCATAGGTCATATCTGAAATGCAAAAAATACTACAAAGCTAAACTCCTTCTGGCAAAAAAGCGAGCAGCAGAAAACTATATAGAAAGGGATCTCAATAAATGCAAGGCAGCATGGCAAATAATAATACGACAGAATACACCAAAATGTACAGAAACAGCTTTGCTTGAACCGGAGGAATTAAATCAATACTTTTTAAATTCAGTTAAAGAAATAAGTAACAGTATTAAAGCAACAAATTTACCTGCAATGGACCTTGTTGGAACACCACTGCCTGTTAACCTGGTATTTCAATGGACCTACCTAAAAACAAAGCCCACCCTGTCGTCTGTTATGCTGACTATACAACACTACTTACCACACATCAGAACATTTCAGATCTGAAAAAAACTAATAAAAGAAATACTTGATAAGGTCTTGGACTGGTTTGCAGCCAATAACCTCCTGTGCAATCCTGATAAAGCCCAACAACTTTTAATGGGAACATCAAATGAAGTAGGTGAGGGAATTGGGTGATAGTTGTAGGTAAACAACTAGTATTCTCTCATATGACAATTTATTAGCACTTCACGTCTACCCAGATACAAGTCAATGAGGCTAACCCCCGTTAGCGGAAAACATCCTCCAAAACTCTCCATCTCAAAGATAGCCCACTTACACTCTTTACAAATATCGATATTTACGGCGCTGCACGCCACATATTCCCCCCCCCCCCCCCCCCCGCGCAGTATGGAGTACGTCCCTGTGAATGGGGGGAGGGGGGGTGAGAAGTTAGGAAGGTAACATACAGTTCTTCAGCGTCAGGCGGAAGCGGTCGACTGGTAGGAGACCGGGGGGTGAAACCCGGTACGTCGATGGCAAAATCAGCAAGCGAAGCCGGTGGCCGAAGACGACGTCCTGTCCTGGAGTGGAGGTGTAGCACTTCGTCTGCAGGCAGGCGGAGAATCACCTTGCCAGAAGGCCTAACAAAGGCACGCAAATTGCCACACGCAGCACTTGTGCTTAATTTAAAGTGACGCACCACACGAGTTTCTGCACTTCCTCCCTCAATTTTGTCACACGAGAGTAACACACACGCCTTATCACCATCAACAACAACAGATAATTTATGTATGTCATCAGGATGTACATGTGTTGTGAATTCTTGGGTGGCACCTGTACGAGCCAGGGGGGGGCGGCAGGGAGGTGTGGGGAAGCCATGGGAGGGAGAAGCGTTTGCGGAGAGGGGTGTGGCAGGTGCACTGGACTGCGCAGGCGACAACCTCGGGTGATCAACTGACGGCCGAGGGAGTGTGGCAGAAGGCAACGAGGAGCCCACATGGATTGAATGGCGTGACCAAGAGCTGTCACACGAAGATGGTGACACAATGGTAGAATCCAAGTGGTTGGCAGCTCGACTGCGAGCGCTGGGAGGAGTGAAGCCTCGAAAAGTTTGGCCACTCGAATTAGATGAGAGCGGAGAAGAAGCAGTGCTCGGCAAAGAAGCCCGCTGTGGAGAATCAGTACCCGAATGTATGGTATGAGAAGATGAGTGGCCACTTGAAGTAGGACTGGAAGAGATAGGGGCCGAATCAGGGGGGTCCACCTGAGGCTCAATGAAAGCTGGTTTCACTCGGTTGAGTGAGACCGTGGTTACAGAGTCTTTTACGAGGAGGTCCATGTTATTCCCGGAGCGTTTGACAACCTTGTAAGGACCTGTGTAGGGTGACTGTAGTGGGGCTTTGATTGAGTCGTCTCTGAGAAACACATACCCACAAGAGTCTAGAGTGCGCGGTATGTACACGCGCGGAGGTGTATGACTAGCCGGAAGTGGTGGCTGAAGTTTGCTGCAGTGCAAGCGCACTCGCTCGAGAAGTGAAGGGAGTTCGGAGGGCCGAGGAAGTGGGGTGGGAGCGACTAATTCTCCAGGCAAAACCACCGGTTGGCCATACACAAACTCGGCTACGGAACCCTTGAGATCTTCCTTGAAAGTCGCACGAAGGCCAAGAAGCACCAAGGGCAGTGCTTCTGTCCATAGTGAGTCATGACAATGCAAGGCAGACTTTAAGGTACGATGCCATCGCTCGACAAGCCCATTGCTTTGGGGGTGGTATGCAGAAGTATGAATTTTGACAATACCACACATTTTACATAAATCGGAGAAAACTGAAGACTCAAATTGCCGTCCCTGGTCAGTAGTGAGGTAAACAGGTGAGCCAAATCTAGAGATCCACGAATCTAAGAATGCTCGGCTTATTGTCTCAGAGGTAATGTTTGGAATAGGCACGGCCTCAGCCCACCGAGTCATCCTGTCAATGGCTGTAAACAAGTAACGGAAACCCTCGGAGGGGGGCAAAGGTCCTACGAGGTCCACATGAACATGATGAAACCGGCCTGGCGGTTGGGCAAAACAGCCAAGGGATGGGGAAGTGTGCCTGGAAACTTTGTTCTGTTGACACAACAAGCATGTCCGGGCCCAAGACTGACAGTTGCAGCGCATGTCTCTCCAAACAAACCGTTCAGATACCAGACGGGTGGAAGCTTTGACACCGGGGTGTGCTAATGTGTGTAATTTGTCAAAGACCTGGCGCTGAAGGGGCTTAGGAATGAATGGCCGCAACATACCAGTCGATTCATCACACCACACTAATTCAGGTATGCCGGGGAAAGTAGAGCGTACCGGTTTGAGAGAGGAGCTGTGGTCCGAAATCAACTGCATGGTACCAGGGTCCGCCGATTGCAACCGAGGTAGGTCTGTTAAGTCAATTAAGGTTGTGACAGCACCTACATGCGAGAGAAAATCAGCAACCACATTGTCCGCTCCTCGGATGTAGCGAATGTCATTTGTAAATTGCAAGATGTAGTCAATGTGACGAAAGCGTCGTGGGGGCGGATCAGACGAAGGATTTTTTATCGCAGGAACCAACGGCTTGTGATCAGTGAGCACATAGAAATCTCGTCCCTCAACATCAGTTCTGAAGTGTTTTATGGCCTCGTACACTGCAAGTAATTCTCTGTCGAATGCTGAGTATTTCTTCTGTGCAGTGTTTAACTTTTTTGAGAAAAACTGCAGGGGTGTCGTAACATCATTGTATGTCTGACTCAGTACTGCGCGGACAGCACTGTCACTAGCGTCAGTAGTGATAAACATTGTCGCGTCCGCACGTGGGTGAGCAATAGTGACAGCGGAGGCCAACAGCTGTTTGAGTTCGTTAAATGCCTTGTCCATGTCTGGTGTCCATGGGACCTGGCGGGTGCCGGAAGTTTGTGAGCCTGCGAGTGCATCTGTGAGAGGTGCCTGCACCGCAGAAGCAGCTGGCAAATGTTTACGGTAATAATTAACTGTTCCGATGAACCTGCGTAATTCCCTATAGGTCGGGGGGCGTGGCATCTCAAGAACAGGCTTGATCTTGTCCTGCGGTGGTGTCAGACCGTCCGACGACACAACATAACTTAGGAATGTGACGGATGACTGGTGCAATTGAGTCTTTTTATTGTTCAGTTCTATACCAGCAGCTGCTAACGTGTCTGTCACGACTTGAACACGCTCCTTACTCTGTTCCAAAGTATGAGCAAAAACCAATATGTCGTCCATGTATATGAAACAAAAGTCTAAATTGGATAAGGTTTGATTGATGAAACGCTGCCACGTTTGGGGGGCGTTTTTCAACCCAAACGGCATAAATTTGTATTGAAACAACCCGAAGGGAGTGGTTATGGCAGTCTTTTCAATATCCTCTGGAGCCATGGGGATCTGATGAAATGCGTGCTTGCAGTCCAAAACAGAGAAGTACTCTGCACCTGCGAGCGCATGATTGAAGTCCGCAATGTGTGGGACCGGGTATTTATCAATGGTGGTGCGGGCATTTAAACGCCTATAGTCTCCGACCATACGCCAAGTACCGTCTTTCTTTTGATCAAACAAGATAGGACTAGCCCAGCAACCGGAAGAAGGTTCAATTATTCCCTTTTGTAATAAATCATCTAATTTTTCTTTTGCAATTTTCATAAATTCCGGCTTGAGGCGGCGTGGGCGTTGCGATATGGGCGGCCCAGTGGTTAGATGTAACCGGTGAACTGTGCCATTAGTGACTACTGCAATACGTGGCACGGCAAAACAGTCAGATGTCCGTGAAGCGGAGCAGGCGGTGGCAGGCAAGCAAAGCTGTGGCGCTGAGGCGTGCCAATCGCTCGAAGGCTGCGTAGCAAACGCACGCATGTTAACCTGGGCGAGGTTGGTACACTGGTTTTTGGTAGCGGGCCGTGCCGCTACGCGCGCTGTAGGCCCGAGTGGATGTGGCCTAACAGCAGACGGCTGTATTTCATTGCCTTGGGCTTGGGAGGTTAATTGTTCATTCGAAACGCATGGAACATGAGCACACAGGCATACACTGTCATTACAAGGGGGAATGCTGACACAGTTTGCAGAGTTCACAACATTGTCATTAATGTGTGCGGGCACGGGAACACCAGATTGGCACGGACTAACCTTGTCTGTAGCCGACGAGTCGTCCACTTGTAGTGACGCGAGGCGTTGTTGTGTGGAGGTCAACTCGTGATGTATGTCGCGGGGATGCAACAGCATTTCCCTACGTTCCATCCGCAAGTTCGAAGACTCGGCGCGCTCCGCTAGCCACTCGTTTGTCCAAGATAGGTTTGGGCACTTCTTAGCCCAGCGCACATGTTTGGTGTTAGCCGAACTGTCACTCGGCGGAGCGAAAGGAATATGTTTGTTCAGTGGGGGGTAAAACACAGTATTTTTCACAAAATCTAGTGACAACTGATAGTGCCTGAGGAAATCAATTCCGAGAATAGGTTCTTCAACTGTTGACTCTAAAAACGTCCACTTCAGCTTGCACTTGGGCGAAAGTTTCACTGTATACAGTGTAGAACCCGAACACTGTAAGGTAGACAAGTTCACTGCACGAAGTACTGTTTTGTGCGGTTGCACTTTATTGGTCGCTAGGCGAGCCAGTAGCAAAGAGACATCTGCGCCAGTGTCTACCAGAAACCGTACACCCGATTGTAAATCTCGGACATAGACTCGACCACAGTTACTGTTGTTGTCCAAAACGGAATGCAACGTTGGATGGTGCACGTTGTTTATGTCGCAGGAGGTGGCACCGCTGCCTACCTGCGGTTGGAGTTTGGGTAAGAGCACGGCGACTGGCATTTGCGTGCTTGCTCCCCGAATCTCGCGTGGAAGAAACAGTAAGATTGAGCGGGCCTGTGCTCCTGTGGGTAGTAACTAGGTGATGGAGTATGCGACCCAGAATCTTCCACCGAGGCCGGTGCGCTGTCGTTGGGCGGAGCTGGAGGTGCAGGTCGGGCGGCTAGTTTAACAAACTTGTTATTAGCAGCACCAGACAAGGGCGTGGTGTTGGACAGCTTCTTAGTGCGGTCACGTCCAGAATGCAGTGCGTGGAGCTCACGCTGCCTGGCGGAGTAAGCTCTATCGGCGGCACGTAAACGTTCATTTACTGGCCTATCCTCATACGCAGAGATTGCAGTCTGGACAGGCAGAGGCAGCTTTTCTGTCCAGATTTCTGCGAGTGTGTCATCAGGCATAACTTGCTCGTCGACGAGAAGACGGATGCACCGCCACAGCTGGGACGGAGACCTGTCGCCGAGACACTTTTCGTAAATTAGCTGTCGCACGTTTTCTCTCCTGGTTTTTGAGACGCGCTCCAGTATCGTCTGTTTCGCCATAGCATACTTCTCTGCTAGGGGCGGTGCTTTGACCAGATCATAAATTAATCGACGCGGTCGTGAAGGTGGTTCATGAGGCACACGAAGCGCGCGTCGTCGTCCAAAGCACAGACATTGAATGTTTGCTCAACCAGGTTGAACCAAAATTCCGGGTGAGCGGGTTTGAAGTCTGGTAGTTTCGGCAGATTCGGCACAGCAGTCACTGTGGAGGTGCACCTATTTCTTCGGATGGGAGTAGAGCACGAAGAGGATAGAGTGTCCGAATTATTAGCGTCCTGTAATGCGGGTATCGCAAAGTTCACTTGACGCCGGGGGGGCGGCTGAGAAGCGACGGACGCACGAACAGTGTGAGAATCGTAGTCACAATGTGCATTCTCGTTGACTAGATAGCTCGGAGAGAAGCCGCTAGTACTTACGTACGCCGGTGAAAGTCCGTTATGCACTCTGTATTCATTCGGCCGTGAATGGTGGGGGTGGTTGTAAATGTCCGGGTAATTACTGTCCAGCACAGAATTGTTGACTTGATTATGAGCAACACAAGGATCCCACACATGTCCACAAGGATGCACACTCGATGTGATATTGTCTGTTTGGCGAGCATTGAGCACATGTTGACTAACCGGCGCGGAAGGATACACACGTGGCGCGAACTGGCTCGGGATTGAATTTACTGCTGGATTTTCCAAAGTGGCAAGATTCCGTTCGACACCACGAACTGTATTGACTTGTGCGTTCGACACAGGAGTAGGAATGTTTCGAACAACACTCTGTGGAGAACACGTGGAAAAGTCTAGGCTAACAAAGCCAGAGTCCGCGACCGTTGGCGGTTGGCAGAAACTGGCTACACTCGATGAATTCCACTGCATGTTCGGGCTGAAAGATTCCGAAGGATCTCGCGGCATATCCACTACGACGGCAGGGATGCTGGAGAGATGTTGCTGAGATCCGGGCGGCGGTGAGTGCTGAAAGGCCATTGTCTGAAGCTAAAACACCGGCCCTCGCAATCGCGAAAAGAAAACCGACGTGGTAGGTGCGTAAATAACACTTCGTGCCATAACTTGAACGCGTATTACACAAAACGGGGTCACCAGTGAGGGAATTGGGTGATAGTTGTAGGTAAACAACTAGTATTCTCTCATATGACAATTTATTAGCACTTCACGTCTACCCAGATACAAGTCCATGAGGCTAACCCCCGTTAGTGGAAAACATCCTCCAAAACTCTCCATCTCAAAGATAGCCCACTTACACTCTTTACAAATATCGATATTTACGGCACTGCACGCCACATAGGTAATAGGTCGGTAAAACTCTTAGGTACTCACATTGACTCTAAACTCTGTTGGGAGGAACATGTCAATCACATATGTGAAAAAATATCACAGGTGGCATTTCTTATCTTGAAACTAAGGGAGGTAGTGAGCTTAGAGTACCTTAGGGTGACATACTTTGGGCTACTCCAGTTACATGTTTCATATGGTCAGATTATATGGGGGCACTCCCCTCACATCAAGAACATCTTGAAATTATAAAAAAAGTCTTACACATAATATTTAAAAGAGGTCATAGGGTGCACTGTCGTCCTCCTATTTCCAGACTCAGAATACTCAAAATTATAAATTTATACATCTATGTGTCTGTACTCTATATTAAAAATAATATTTCAGAATTTATTGCCAGAGGGGAAATACATGAACACAACACCTAGGCTAAGGGTAATTTAGATACACCACGCTACAGATTAGCAAGAACAGGAAATTCCCACAAAGTTACCCCCTATAAATGTTCAATAAACTGCCAGTTCATGTTCAGTCATACATATAATTTTTTTTTTTTAAATTAAGTGGTGCAGCTGGCTGTCAGATCATCCATTCTATGACATTAAAGAATTCTTTGAAATGTCTGAGGAGGATATTAGCATTTAAAAGTTGTCTGTAGTTAAACATATTATTGTGTGCTGTGGTTAATCATATGTAATTACATAGTGAATACAATAAACAATACAACAGTATATTATATTAGATTATAGTATAGATTATTTCATTAACTTTTGGAAGCTATCCTGGTGTAATTTGGTACATTGCCATGCTTGAAATGTATTCTACAACGTACTGAAACTTGTTTATTTTATTATTCTGTATGTACTAGTACATCCTGCATGATGAAGCCAATGTCATTGTAAAATGATCTACGGTGAATAAAATTCTTGATTCTTGATTTACTGGTAAATTCCAAGTGTACACATACCTAGATGGGCCAACTGATATATTATGTCTCCTACGATATGTCTCCTGGAAAGACAGAGAAGGTAGAATTGGAGGGATTCAATCTCACACAGAGGCTTACCAATATTTGTCCTTCCCATGTACCACTCACAACATGAATGGGGGAATGGGAGAACAGAGAAAGGGGCAAGAGAGAAGTAATAGTGGCATGTAAGTACCTCCACAGTGCACCATAAGATAACTTTCAGATTATAGATATAGGTGTAGTTATTGAATTGGTATATTTGTTTGATAGATAGCTTGGAAGCACTCCCCCCCCCTCCCTCCCCAATGTAGGAGGACAGATACAGTTTTTCATACTGATCAGTTGTTGAACAGTTTTTTTTTCTTGTAGTTATTTTTTTAACTGACCACTATCCATTACAATGTAAGATATGTTGTTGTGGTCTTCAGTCCTGAGACTGGTTTGATGCAGCTCTCCATGCTACTCTATCCTGTGCAAGCTTCTTCATCTCCCAGTACCTACTGCGACCTACATCCTTCTGAATCTGCTTAGTGTATTCATCTCTTGGTCTCCCTCTACGATTTTTACCCTCCACGCTGCCCTCCAGTACTAAATTGGTGATCCCTTGATGCCTCAGAACATGTCCTACCAACCGATCCCTTCTTCTGGTCAAGTTGTGCCACAAATTTCTCTTCTTCCAAATCTGATTCAATACTTCCTCATTAGTTTTGTGATCTACCCATCTAATCTTCAGCATTCTTCTGTAGCACCACATTTCGAAAGCTTCTATTCTCTTCTTGTCCAAACTATTTATCGTCCATGCTTCGCTTCCATACATGGCTACACTCCATACAAACACTTTCAGAAATGATTTCCTGACACTTAAATCTATACTCTATGTTAACAAATTTCTCTTCTTCAGAAACGCTTTCCTTGCCATTGCCAGTCTACATTTTATATTCTCTCTACTTCGACCATCATCAGTTATTTTGCTCCCCAAATAGCATAACTCCTTTACTACTTTAACTGTCTCATTTCCCAATCTAATTCCCTCAGCATCACCCGACTTAATTCGACTACATTCCATTATCCTCGTTTTGCTTTTGTTGATGTTCATCTTATATACTCCTTTCAAGACACTGTCCATTCCGTTCAACTGCTCTTCCAAGTCCTTTGCCGTCGCTGACAGAATTACAATGTCATCGGCAAATCTTGAAGTTTTTATTTCTTCTCCATGGATTTTAATACCTACTCCAAATTTTTCTTTTGTTTCCTTCACTGCTTGCTCAATATACAGATTGAATAACATTGGCGATAGGCTACAACCCTGTCTCAATGCCTTCCCAACCACTGCCTCCCTTTCATGTCCCTCAACTCTAATAACTGCCATCTGGTTTCTATACTAATTGTAAATAGCCTTTCGCTCCCTGTATTTTACCCCTGCCGCCTTCAGAATTTGAAAGAGAGTATTCCAATCAACATTGTCAAAAACTTTCTCTAAGTCTACAAATGCTAGAGTCGTAGGTTTTCCTTTCCTTAATCTAGCTTCTAAGATAAGTTGTAGGGTCAGTATTGCCTCACATGCTCCAATATTTCTACAGAATCCAAACTGATCTTCCCTGAGGTCGGCTTCTACTAGTTTTTCCATTCATCTGTAAAGAATTCGCATTAGTATTTTGCAGCTGTGACTTATTAAACTGATAGTTCAGTAATTTTCACATCTGTCAACACCTGCTTTCTTTGGGATTGGAATTATTATATTCTTCTTGATGTCTGAGGTTATTTCGCCTGTCTCATACATCTTACTCACCAGATGGTAGAGTTTTGTCAGGACTGGCTCTCCCAAGGCTGTCAGTAGTTCCAATGGAATGTTGTGTACTCCCGGGGCCTTGTTTTGACTCAGGTCTTTCAGTGCTCTGTCAAACTCTTCATGCATTATTGTATCTCCCATTTCATCTTCATCTACATCCTCTTCCATTTCCATAATATTGTCCTCAAGTACATCGCCCTTGTATAGACCCTCTATACACTCCTTCCACCTTTCTGCTTTCCCTTCTTTGCTTAGAACTGGCTTTCCATCTGAGCTCTTGATGTTCATACAAGTGGTTCTCTTATCTCCAAAGGTCTCTTTAATTTTCTTGTAGGCAGTATCTATCTTACCCCTAGTGAGATAAGCCTGTACATCCTTACATTTGTCCTCTAGCCATGCATGCTTAGCCATTTTGCACTTCCTGTCGATCTCATTTTTGAGACGTCTGTATTCCTTTTTGCCTGCTTCACTTACTGCATTTTTATATTTTCTTCTTTCATCAATTAAATTCAATATTTCTTTTGTTACCCAGGGATTTTTACCAGCCCTCATCTTTTTACCTACTTGATCCTCTGCTGCCTTCACTACTTCATCCCTTAAAGCTACCCATTCTTCTTCTACTGTATTTCTTTCCCCCATTTCCGTCAATTGCTCCCTTATGCTCTCCCTGAAACTCTGTACAACCTCTGGTTCTTTTAGTTTATCCAGGTCCCATCTCCTTAAATTCCCACCTTTTTGCAGTTTCTTCAGTTTTAATCTACAGGTCATAACCAACAGATTGTGGTCAGAGTCCACATCCGCTCCTGGAAATGTCCCACAATTTGAAATTTGGTTCCTATAACTCTGTCTTACCATTATATAATTTATCTGAAACCTGTCAGTATCTCCAGGCTTCTTCCATGTATACAGCCTTCTTTTATGACTCTTGAACCAAGTGTTAGCTATGATTAAGTTGTGCTCTGTGCAAAATTCTACCAGGCGGCTTCCTCTTTCATTTCATACCCCCAATCCATATTCACCTATTACGTTTCCTTCTCTCCCTTTTCCTACTACGGAATTCCAGTCAACCATGACTATTTTATTTTTGTCACCCTTCACTATCTGAATAATTTCTTTTATTTCATCATACATTTCTTCAATTTCTTCATCATCTGCAGAGCTAGTTGGCATATCAACTTGTACTACTGTAGTAGGTGTGGGCTTCTTATCTATCTTGGCCACAATAATGCGTTCACTATGCTGTTTGTAGTAGCTTACCCGCAGTCCTATTTTCCTATTCATTATTAAACCTACTCCTGCATTACCCCTATTTGATTTTGTGTTTACAACCCTGTAGTCACCTTCCCATTATATCTAACTTTACCCTATCCATTTCCCTTTTTAAATTTTCTAACCTACCTGCCCGATTAAGGGATCTGACATTCCATCTGTAGAACACCAGTTTTCTTTCTCCTGATAATGACATCCTCTTGAGTAGTCTCTGCCCGGAGATCCGAATGGGGGACTATTTTACCTCCAGAATATTTTAAACAAGAGGACACCATCATCATTAACCATACAGTAGAGCTGCATGCCCTTGGGAAAAATTACAGTCATAGGCCAGATCAGTCAATCATACAGACTGTTGCCCCTGCAACTACTGAAAATGCTGCTGCCCCTCTTCAGGAACCACACGTTTGTCTGGCCTCTCAACAGATACCCCTTCGTTGTGGTTGCACCTACGGTACAGCTATCTGTATTGCTGAGGCACGCAAGCCTCCCCACCAACAGCAAGGTCCATGGTTCATGGGGAGATGTAAGATATAGGCTGTGGTTTTACAAGCTTTTACCAGCAGTACCTTTGGTAGCTCTAGGTGTAGGGAACATGCAGCAGTCCTCAGCAGTTAGGAGGCCTTGGTCAGTTGCCAAATCTAAGAGAAAGAAGAAGGTTCTGCTGCTGGGTAGTTCGTACAGTAAAGGTGTGGGCCAGCAGTTGCAGGAAGTGTTGGAGAGGGAGTACCAGGTCACCCACATTGTGAAGCCTATTGCAGGGTTAGTTCAGGTGACTGACGGCATAGGGGAGTTATGTACGAATTGTATGAAGGAGGATCAGGTAGTGATAGTGGGCAGAGCAGGGAACAGTCTTGATAGGGATGGGGAATACGATGTAGGTGGTGACCTGATAAAGATAGCTGCTCAAACTGGTGGCACTAATGTGCATTTCATCCAACTGTTTCAGTGTCATGGTCAGCCTCACATGAAGTGACTGTTGGGCATGTTAACATGGTGCTGGAGAGGGCGCTAATGGCAGAGGGTGTGGGTCACATTTCAGTGGTCAGTTGAGTCTATCAGTAGATCGGGTTTCACTAGGCATGGCCTGCACCTCAATAGGTATTTATTTATTTTATTTATTTATTTATTTAGCATGTAATAGTTATCACATTTGATATAGGATTTGTCATTTGATTACACGTAACACATGACAACACATACACATAATAAATTGACAAACATATACAAACAGCAAACAAATTACATACACATCGTACATAAGTTGTGTACAAGAACTTATTACGCAAAAACAAAAGTACGTGCTCATCATAAACAATTATAGATCATGGACTTATACACAAAATATATTACGGATATTTAACAGATTTTTCCTAAGCAATATAATTGTTGCAAACATAATTAAATTAGTTTGAATTTAAAAAAAAAAATAAGTACAGATTTCAATCCATAGTCTGACATAGGTATTTATTTACATTGTAGTAGCATTTTTCCATCAAGTACTTTTTTACTTCACGAATGAAATTGTTTTTGCCTTTCAATTCTTTAATTTGAGATGGAAGTGCATTTCAAAGCTTTATTCCTAAGTGGCTAACATGTTTCTGACTTCTAGTTTTTGCTACATAGGGAATGTGGAAGTATTTACAATGCCTTGGATTGTGATTATGGCAGCTTCAGTTGGTTTGGAGATTGCAGTTATTTTTACTGATCATTTCCAGGCATTTAAAAATATATATTAATGGTATTGTAAGTATCTTTAGTTGTCTGAATGAGGGTCTGCAGTGAGTTTGTGGTGGGCTGTGTGTCATGATACAAGTAGCTCTTTTTCGCATAATAAAAATGTCATTTAGTCTTGACCTGGTTTTTCCCCAAAAACTTATGCCATAGCTTGCAACTGATTGGAAATAACTTAAGTAAACTGCTCTAATACATTCTTTGCTACATACCTTCGATATTATTCTTAAGGCAAAACATGCTGAGCTAAGTTTCTGAGTAAGATATACACTGTGTTCATTCCAGTTTAAATCTTGGTCAATTCACATTCCCAGAACCTTTTTGGTGCACACTTTTTCTATTTGTTTGCTATCCAGGATAAGGCACATATTTTCCCCTTGACACTTGCTTCCATACTGTATAAAGTTTGTTTTCTTTGCATTTAATGTCAGTTTATTTGAATAAAACCATGAGTGTATGTATGAGAGCATTTTTTCTGCTGTAGTACACAATGATTCTTTTATATCACTAATTATGATGCTTGTGTCATCTGCAAATAGTAGAATTTTGGCTGAGCAGTCTGGAGCCTGTATATCATTGATATAAATTGGAAATAACAATGGGCCCAGAATGCTGTCCTGTGGAACAACTATTTCAATTTGCTTTGGTTGAGATATGAGTTTAAAATTGTAAAGATTGTTGGCTGACCTCAGCTCAACAACTTGTGACCTGTTTTGCAGGTAAGATTCAAACCATTTTTTAACAGTACCCCCGATGCCTATTACTTCAAGTTTCTCTAGTAATATTACGTGGTTCACAGTATCAAAGGCTTTGGATAAATCTAGATTAATTCCAACAACCTGTTTATTTGACTCCAAATTTCTTACTATTTCTGTTGTGTAGTCCAATATAGCTGTTTCTGTAGTGTGCCCTGCTCGAAAGCCATGTTGACTGTTATTTATTAGTTGATGTTTTTCTAGGTATTTTCTAACCTTGATTTTCATTCATTCCTCAAGTATTTTGTAGAAGGCTGGGAGGAGAGATATAGGTTGGTAATTTTCTATTTTAAGTCTGTCACCATTTTTGTATAGGGGTATCACTTTAAAGATTTTAAGTTTATCCAGGCAGATCCCTTCACTAAGGGACAAGTTTGCTATGTGCACTATAGGTTTGACAACACATGGAGCAATTTTCTTAATTATTGATACAGGTACATCATCCAACCCAGAGGAAATTTTGGATTTCAGGCATTTAATGACTTTTAGAACTTCATGCTCAACTGTTGGGATTGCCACCATGCTGGTATTTACCATTGGAGTCGTCACTGTAGGACTTTTTTTAAAATCTGTTTTTCATCTAGAGCTGCACAATGTGCAAGAGATATTTGGATTTGTTTTGTTAATATTAACAGTTTTACATATAATATACCTTTGTACATAATAACACACAATAATATATCAATTAATGATGAATACTTAAATAAATGTTGTTACACTATATACAGAGAGATAAAATACACATGTTCTTCTGAATGAGACTACATTGGCTAAACACACCAAAATTTAGTTTTGTAGGTATACATGTACTATGTAAAAGCAGTGATCAACCAAGTATGACTTCAGTTTAGATTTGAAGTGACCAATGTTTTGTATGTGTTTATTGGTATCTGGTAAGGCATTGTATAATTTGATACTAGGATGGATAAGGCTGTTTTGAAATAACTTTGTGTTGGTGCTTTGAACACGTACATCCAATTTTTGTCTTGTATCATAGCTGTGTATTGTGTGATTTTGAGTGATGAGTGGTCTTTTTGTATGTAAGTTTTGCTTTAAATACATTATATTTTCAAGTGTATATATGCAAGGAAGTGGCAGGATCATCCTTTTTTGAAACAATGGTCTACATGATTTGCGATTATCTACCCCTTCCATTATTCTTATAACTTTTCTTAGAATTTCGAATGTTTTGATGGCATCTCCAGAATTTCCCCAGAACATAATCCCATACCGGAGGTGAGAGTGTACAACTGCATAATATACACATTGAAGGATGTTGTAGTTGGTACAATTG
Organism: Schistocerca gregaria; assembly: GCF_023897955.1. Classification (NCBI taxonomy): domain Eukaryota; kingdom Metazoa; phylum Arthropoda; class Insecta; order Orthoptera; family Acrididae; genus Schistocerca; species Schistocerca gregaria. The sequence continues at coordinate 415,898,959 of NC_064922.1, read as the reverse complement.
TTTAATGTATGTAGCACAAAACAAGAAGTACTTAATTTTTTGTTCATCTGCTCAATATGTGCTTTCCATTTCAAGTTGTCTTGTAGATGAAGTCCAAGAAATTTGGTACAGGCTGTTTTGGTAATTGTCTGTCCATATAGCCTTAGATTGGGTGAAATCAGATTTTTTGTTTGTGCTATGTGTATATCCATAGCTACAGTTTTTTCAGTGTTTATTATTAAGTCATTGTCATCAAAGTAACATGTTAGCCTGTCAGTGGTTTCTTTTATGTTTTTTACAAGAGTTTCTTCTGAGTTTCCTGTAATTAGAACACTCGTATCATCAGCAAATTGAAATATTCTGCTGCTGTCATTGCTTATGTTTAGGTCATTTACATAGAGTAAGAACAGAACAGAACCCATTACTGATCCTTGTGGCACTCCATATTTAACAGTCAGTAGCTTGGAATTATATTTCACAATGACATTGTCCCTTTCTTGATCTATTTCCACATATTGTTCCCTGTTTTTAAGATAAGAGCTGAGCCAGTTGTTAGGTGTTCCCCTAATGCCAAGATTTTCTAGCTTGTGTAGCAATTTGTTATGATTTATGGTGTCAAATGCCTTTGACAAATCTAAAAATATGCCCATGGTAAGTTTTTTGTTGTCTAATGCTATCAGTGCCTCTAATAGAAAGGAGCGAACTGCAGATTCGGTTGAGAGGTTTGCTCTAAATCCATGTTGAGATTCTGACAGAATGCCATTTACCTCTAAGAAGACTGTTAGCCTCTTATTGAAACGTCTTCGTAATATTTTTGAGACAACAGAAAGAAGTGCCAGCGGTTTGTAGTTGGAAACATCATCTTTGTTTCCTTTCTTGTATAACGGCTTTACTTTTGCTATTTTCAAACATGAAGGAAAAGTCCCTGTAGCAAAAGGTAGGTTACATAGGTGGGTTAAGAGCTCAGTAATCAAGTCCCCACACTTATTTATAATGAAATCAGGCATATCATCTACACCTGCAGAGTGTTTCATTTTAAGACTTTTTATTGTAACCTGCACTTCTTCTACATTTGTTGGGTACAGAAACATTGATCTGCTTGAGACTTTTTTCCCTGTTTCTGTATGCTGTTTTCTATTAGAAGTCTGTTGTAGTAATTTCTCTGTTACATTTATAAAATATTTATTAAACTTATTACCTACTTTCTGTGGGTTATTAATGTTTTCCAAGCCAGCCTTTAATACTATATTATTAACTCTACTTTTGTAAGATTTGGTTTCTTTTTTTACAACTTGCCAGATTGCTTTGGTTCTGTTTGAAGCATCTTCTATGTATTTGTCATTGTCTCATTTCTTTGCCTCCTTTATTATTTTATTTAAGGTAAATTTATATTTTTTTAAAGTAACTATCAAACTCCTGAGTTTTGTTGTAGCTTCTTGCAATATTGTGAAGGTACCATTTTCTAGCACAAGATATCCTTATACCACTAGTAATCCACTTGTTGCTTTTAGTGGTTTGTGTTGTTTTGGCTTTCAATAGAAAAGCAAGATCAAAATAATATTTAAAAATATTCATGAATGTCTGAAACTTATCAGAAATATTTTCTGTACTATACACTATCTCCCATGATTCTTGTTGGGGATAATTCAGGAATGTTTGTACTGCAGTATTACTGAAAGTTCTGCCCATGTGTGTAGTCTTCCTCATGTAATTATAGGATAGATTAGTGTTTACACAAAAGCTTATAGCCTGTGCATGATGGTCTGCCAGTCCAGCTTTTATTACAACTGATTTATATTTTGTTTTGGAGCTTATTATTATTTGGTCCATGGTAGTGCTAGGATGATTCATTTCACTTGTAGTGGAGTTGATTGTAATCTCCAAATTATTGGCTGTCAATATGTTCATCAGCTCACATTTTGAATTGCTTCGCTTATTAAAGTCTACATTTAGGTCTCCACATATAAGAACTATTTTTCGATTTGTTACTACTTTATTTAGTAAAGTATCAAGCTGAGTAATGAATTTTTAGGTGGGTATCTGGAGATCTATATAAACATATTACAATTAACACGAATTCTGGAATTTCTATCCCTGATAAATCTTTCTCAGTGTTTAAGGATTCAACATTGTCTAAGTTATTTAATTCAATATCTTTCTTTATGTATATGCAGTTCCCTCCATGTGTAAACTTATTTCTACAAGTTTGTGCTGCTAACACATAATCTGTTATTTTCACTGTCTTTAACTAATTTTCTTTCAGCCAGTGTTCGGTTAAGCACAGTATATTAACGTATCTGAGTTCACTTGATAGCAAGATTTCAAGCTCTCTTACTTTATTCCTAAGTGACTTTATATTCTGATGAAGAAGAGTGACCTGGTGAGATTATAGGTTTGTTCTGATTGTACTTGGTTGACCACTTACCTTTATTCCTGAATTTGAATTTTGTGAGAAATCTTCGTTCTCATCTAGAAGCACTAGTTGGTTTTTTCCATTGGTCATAAGAAAATGTCCTGATGGTGAAAAGGGGCAGTTCTCCATCTCTCTGGTCATTTTACTTGTGTGGTCAATGTTGAGGTGATTTCTGTTTTTGCTGCAAGGACTGCTACTGGAGGTGGTGTTGATAAGTGCACTAGTTATCCTAATTTGGTCTTGAGGCTTTTTGGGAATAAAAAATCTTGTAGATGACATGGTCGCCTTACATTTCTTCTCACTGGAATTTCTGAACTTCCTCCTGTTGCTGGGGTGGTAGTAGTTGATTGTTGGTGTTCACTGATACATGTAAAATTAGATGTCCTTGGTGATACTTTTGAGACTGGATCTGCTGATGTCTTTAGTGGGTCTCCTGTAGGTACTGCTTCTGGTTTCCAGTGCCCAGTTCTTCTTGTTGATCTTGAATATCTTCGAGCATGGAACTTGGTTCTGCTGCTTTGTTTTGGGTTAGATGCTTTTGCCGGTATGACAGCTTGGTTTAGTCGATAGTAGTTTTGTTTTGCTGTGCCTTCTTTGAGTGATGAAGGTGTAGTACAGTTCTTTTTTGCACCTGCTCGTTCATCTTTCATAACTATCGAGTTGGATAAGTCTGTTTCTGCTGCTGATTTTTCTTGTTTTTTCGCTGTCATATTTGCTGAAAGGTTTTCACATTGTATGTATGTTAGAGCCTTTATTTGCAGATTGGCACTTACTGCTAGTTGTAAATGTCTACATAATTTCTCTTTGCCATCCACTGACAAGTGAAGTCCATGCTTTGTAGAATCGCTTCTACTGAGGAATGTATTGACGTCCACTACCATTACATGCTGGTTGTTGCTTAAATTTACTACTTAAAGTAAGGGGAATATTTACAAAATAATTGTTTACATAGTTTGCCATGGCATCTTTTTCTATGGGAATATTTTCATTATTTTTAAGATTGATTTCCTGTTCTTTAGTTTGACCCCCAGTTTCTGTTTTACCATTTTCCACATCATTCTGGACTTGTTTCTAGCCTGCCTTATTAATCTACCATTACTTAATAATTTTTCTTCTGCTATTACTTTGCGGTAAGTCTTTTTGTATGTCCTCACATACTCAACAAACTGCTGATAATGACATGTTTTTAACTTTAAACTTAGTAATTTCATGGTTTCACTTGACTTTTTAATTCCGTGTGTAATCCAGGTCCCTTTGGATCCAGATGACCTATAACTCAAAAGCTTTTTTTGGGAAACACATTTCAAAGTATTTCATAAAAGTGGAAGCAAATATATTGTAAGCATTATTTGTGTTTGTTTGTGCCAAGACCTCTCACCAAACTGCATTTTTTAAATTATTTTTGAACTGATTACAATTTTCAGTAGAGAAAATTTGTTTGTGCTCCTTTTTATTTTCCTCCTCCTTGGGAGTTGCAGTGAGATTAAAGGTTAGTGCATTATGATCTGATAATCCTATATTCACATTTGTTACTGCAACTTCACGTGTGACCACATTTGAGAAGATGTTATCTATTAGGCTTTCACTGGAATCTGTTGTTCTAGTGGGAGCTGATATGTGGGGGAACATGTTGAAGCCTTTTAGTATGTCCAAAAACTCGTTTTTTACTGGACTCTGGACCAATAGATTAATATTAAAGTCACCGGCAAAGAATTATGGTAGAGTTCTCATTTGAGAAAATGTTGAGCATTTCTTCCAAATTCTTAACAAAGACTTCAGTATCTCCAGATGGTGACCTGTAAATTGCTGCAACAATTATTTTCTTCTTTAAATTATATAACTGAATGGCTACTGCCTCAAAATCCTTTTCTATGATTAATGGTTTAGCCTCATATCTTAACTTAAATTTAAGCTTGGAATTTAGATAAATGCATACACCACCACCTTTGGCATTTTGCCGACAGTACTGACTGGCAAGTTTTTATTGGCTTAAGTTTATGCTGTTTAGTTCACTGTCCCTGCAACAATGTTCCATAACATATAAACAATCAATATGGTCATTATTTGCCACTACCTCAAGTTCAAGGTACTTGTTTTTAAGACACTGAATGTTCAGACTCATAATTCTTAGCTGATTTGAACAATCCGACTGTCCTGTGACTTTACACTCTGTTGATGCATTTTCTCTTACACTGTTACAAGATTTCATACCTTGTTGTAGATTCCTCTGCTTGCAAATATTTACCTGTTTCCCTGTTATGTGTTGTTGTTCACTGTTTTGCCCCAGCAAAAATCCTGGCTTCTCAAGGGTGGCTGCCTTCTTCTGGTGTGATGACTGCTACTATTACCACTGCTGCTGCAGTGTGCTGTTGAAGTGAATGCCAGTGATTCTGGTTGCTTGGTTATTGATGTTAGAACTACTGTTTCTGATGTTGCTGTGACTGCTAATGATTCCGGTTGGTTTGTTTTTGATGCTGTAACTATTGCTTCTGTTGTTAGTTCTGCTGCTGCCAATGTTGGTTCAATAGTAGGTTTCCCTGTTGCTACTGTTTTTTGGATGGTCCATTTGCGTGCTGCTGCTGCTGTTTGTGCTGGTGTTTCTGCTATTGGAGAGTTATACCATCCCAGTTCAGTGGCTGTCACTGTGTAATTGCATTTAATTGCTTCCCTTATTAAGGGAAGGGGAGGCTGGCACAGCTTATGGGTGACAGTGTAATGGGTGGTGGTGGGATCACTCATGGATAAATTCCTGTAGTAGCTGGTGTTAGGGCTGCGCCTTTATTAGACTGAAGTCAGCTGATAGGTATACCTGCATAAAGGAAGTCCCTGCATCTAAGAGGCTCTCCCTTGGTAACCCATTATTTATATTGTTGTTTGGTTTCAGGAGTACAGTAATGTATCCATGTTTCATCCACAGTGACGAAACGATGCTTAAAGACCTGCAGATTCTTCCTGAACAGCTATGAACCATCCTTGCAACACTTCACATGAGTCCATTGTTGGTCAAGCATGAGCAATCGTGGAACCCATTTTTCGGATGACTTTCTCATGTCCAAATGTTTATGCAAAATATTATGTACCCATTCATTCAAGATGCCCACAGCAACAGCAATATCACACACCCTTACTCTTCTGTCACCCATCACCATATCATTGATTTTGTCAATGATTGCTAGAGTCGTAACCTCCACAGGGTATCCAGAATGTTCAGCCTCACTTGTGCTCATATGACCACTTCGAAAATAAACTGTTCTAATCGAAGGTGCAGCATCACTCTAATGTTTATCAAGCTTCTCTTTAGTCTCCTGAGGCATTTTGCATTTCATAAAGTAATGTTTAATCACCACATGAATTTTTTTTTCATCCGTTTTTTGACAATCACTCAACTTTTTTGGTTCACACGAATCCCAAACACAAAGAAATAGAGCAATATGGCTGAAACTTGGTGTGCATTCTTCCCAAAGATGCTACTAACTAAACATGAACTCAATACGTGCTGGTGGTGCCATCTCTAGGACTTTGCACGGACTTTTCAAACGCCCCTCATACATTTGTATTAAAATTAGAAGTTGTGTTAGAAATACATTAATTCATCTTCATCTTCTCTACAGGTATTAGGCAGGAATTGCCTGTTATGGTCTTCTCCCATGGCACTTATAATTTGTTGCCTTTAAGGGGAGTCTCTCACTCTCCATTCTTTGTAGGTGTTTATTCCATGTTCTTCTGCAATCTCAAATTTCATCATTGAGGCTAAAGATCTGCGGTTCTTCTCTAATATCTTGATTTATTACTCTGTCTTCTCTTGTGCAACCTTTAACACCTCTATGGAATTTCATTTCTTGTGCCTGAATCCGGCTTTCTTGCTTCTTGGTATTCAGCCATGTCTCACTTCCATAGAGCAACGTGAGAACTTCAACAGTTTCATAAAATTTAATTTGAGTGTCTTTCCTGGTTTTGTTTTTTTAGATTTCTGTTAATTGTTCTGGATACCTGGTTTAATTTACTAAGCTTAATTTCAATATCTCTGCTGTAGCCATATGTCATTTCAAATCCAAGGTAATTGAAATGGTTTACTTGCTCTAAAATCTTCTGATATATCATTTTTTTAGTTCCACTTGGTTCTTTCCCAATGAAGGCCACTGTCTTAGTTTTTTGTTTTGAAATTTCCATGTTAAATGTTGCACTTATTTCTTTTAGCAAGTAGATTCCTTTCTGAAGGTCAACTTCCTTGTCTGCTAGAATCACTGCATCATCAGCATATAGTAAATTATTTAAAAGAATGTTCCTGTCTAGGTAAATGCCTTTCTGAAATTCTGATTTACATATATGTATTATTTCATTACTGTAGATGTTGAACAAATTTGGAGAGATGCAGCAGCCTTGTCATTTTCCTTTGTTAGTTGGTATCTCATTAGTTGGTTTACCATTGGGACTAGAGTGATATTTGTGTTTTGATATAAACTTTTTATCACATTTACCAAGTGCTTTGGATACCCATGATTCGTCCTTATTTCCCTAAGCTTCTGTCTTTTGACATTGTCAAAAGCTGTTTTAAAGTCAATGAAAGCACTGTGTGTTTCTTTATCATACTCTCTCCGTTTTTCTGTTACTTGCTGTAAAATAAAAACTGCATCTATTGTGAAGTGTCCTTTCCTAAAACCCATTTGTTCCTCATGCAGTACTGCTTCTGCTACGTTTTTAAGTCTTGAATTTATTATCTTAGCGTACACCTTGTATGCTGAGTCCAGTAAACTAATTCATCAGTATATACTGTATAGGCTTTTATTTCCTTTTTTTTAAAATTGATATCACTCTAGCTGTTTTACACTCTTTGGGAATAATCTTCTTCTTCCAACATTTGTTGAAGATATGTAGCAGTCATTGGTGTAGCATCATACTTCCATATTTTAATAATTCAGCGTTAATGCCATCTTTTCCTGCTGCTCTTCTGTTCTTAAATGACGTTAGTGCAGATGTTAATTCGTCAGACTGTTTTTCATCTAATCCTTTCTCATCTAGTTGTTCAATTTCAGTTTCTTGTGCTGTATAATCATACCACAATTCACTGCAAAGATTTATCCACTTTTCTTCAATACTATTTACTTGTATCTTCTCTCTTTCTGATGTGTTTAAAGTTTTTAAAACCTTATATGCCATTTGTTGTCTTCCATGGATATCATGTTTGATATTAGAAATAAACCTATCCCAGTGTTCCTGATGCGCTTTCCTTACTATGCATTTAGCTTAATTTCTTTTATCCTTATAGCATTGTTTGTTCTCAATAGTGGGGTTGCTTAAGTATTTTATACATGTACCCTGTTTTTCTTTGACAGCTTTCATTATATCCTCATTCTAAATTTTTAGGCCTTTTCTTTTCCTTTTCTCTCTCTCTCTTTATTTATATTATTTCATTTTTTTAAAGTTTGCCATTCTTCTTCTATATTGTCTTTAATTCGTAAGTTTGTTAGTTCTCCATTTAATCTCCTTTGGCACAGGTGTCTGATACTGTCCTCTTCAAGCAAGTAGACCTTATAAATGCTTTGACATTGTTGGTTTGTTACTTGTTTGGTTATTTTCTTCCATTTTGTAAAAAGATCTATTCTGCAGATCAGTAAGAAATGATCTGATCCTATATCTTGTCCTCTATAAACTCCTGTATCCCTTATGGGGCCTGCTAGCTTATCATTTACTAAGATGTAGTCAATTATTGGTCTAAGACCTCTGCTGTCCCAAGTATACTTGTCTATATCCTTTTTCTTAAAAAGTGAATTTGTGATTTTTAAATTGTTGTAAGTGGCAAAATCTCTTAGTAATATTCCATTTTCATTACATATTGGTTCTACAACTTGACCTATAATGTTTGTTACTGGGATATTTCCTAGTCTTGTACTGAAATCTCCCATCATAATAATCTGACCAGTAGCACTGTATTTTCTCAGAGTCTTCTATGAAGAACTACAGTTCTTCATAGAAGCTTTCAGACTCATCTTTTTTCCCTTCTTCAGATTCAAAAATGGTTCAAATGCCTCTGAGCACTATGGGACCCAACATCTTAGGTCATAAGTCCCCTAGAACTTAGAACTACTTAATCCTAACTTACTTAAGGACATCACACACACCCATGCCTGAGGCAGGATTCGAACCTGCGACCGTAGCAGCCCCGCAGTTCTGGACTGCAGCGCCATAACCGCACGGCCACCACGGCCAGCCTTCTTCAGGTACAAATACACTTATAAAGGTGGCGTTCCTTATCAGTTTCAGCCTGACTGTAAGTATTCTTTCAGTTACGTATGTACACTCTTGAATGTCTTTTACCCTTTTGTATGCAGGAGTGGTGCTTCACCTTTTCTTGCTCTTTTGTGTTGCTTAGTCCCCTACATGTTTATTTCCTCTTAATTTCTTTTTAGTTTCTGTAAGTGGTACAGCATCGATATTCATGTTGCTTAGTATATTTGCTAGTTCTTACTCCTTTTGGGAAATTCCTTTCACATTGCAGGTTGCTATTTTGATGTGTCCATTTTCATTGTCCTTTTTCATAGCCTTGTCATTTACCTTTGAGACCGTCCTGTTTCTGAGGCTCATTTGGGTACTGGGAGTAGTCTGTGTTTCTTCAGAGAACTGCTCAACCCCCTTCTGGGAGGACCAGGACTTTCTTTCGGGGTTAACTTTATTTTTCATTTTATCTGCAATACCAACATTTCAGATGATAGAAAAATATCTCTAATTTGTGCATGGGTCCCCCAGAAACATGTGGGCCTATGTTGTTACACTGTTTACAAATGCCTAAGGATAGCTCCACCCTCAATGGTGTATGAATTCAACTCATTTGTGATTTTCAAAAACCCGCTACATTGTGACAATAGAATGACACTACCCAGGCCTGAAAGGATTCATCTATATGATAATTCAATGCTAATTGCAGTCATTTTCACTAGAAATACTCAAACCCTCTATGGAATTGGACCAACACACAATTTGCAGTGTTGACTTACCCCTCCCCCCTCACCACCACCCTGCAACTAAAAATCTTAAACAAAACGGAATCCACATATCTGCAAGAATGCACATTCCAGAATTTAATTTACACTAGCTATGCCATACCACATGCTGTTAATGAAAGAATGAGATGGCAGCTACATCAAAATATACAGCCAGTAGAAGATATCGTAACCAAGCATTTTGATGCATGCTGTTTGTTCTTTTTTCCTCTCTCTACACAATCCCCTGCATACTAATGTAACCACATAATAAACAGTCTCTTCACAAGGCTTCATCGTAACTGACTGGTCATACAATACTATAGAAATATATGAGAACATATGAGAAATAATTGCAGATCCAGCCTACAGCAGGAAAATGAATGGTGTTATGTTGTTACTGGTACATGCTGATGGATTTCACTTTTCAAAAACACTATTCCAGCGCAAATATTAACTATTACAAGAGACATTGTCAGGTACTGATGGTATAATATATAGAAATTACAGTGATAGGACACATGTACCATTCATAATAAGGAAAATCTGAATTCATTTTTTATTTTGTCATCACACGTTGCAAAAAACAGGAGCAAATAAGAAACTGTTTCTGCTTTGGCAGGCATAAAGCTACAATGGTTTCTTATTCAGTGATAAAACAAGAACATTGAATGATGGATGATGCAAAAGAAATTTTCAATGATGTTAAATATATTTTTTATATAGAAAAGATAATGTACCCTTATGTAAGTATATCATTACATAAGTCTCCATGGTCAAATCTGATCATACGATACATCCATGAAGATGAAACATCAGAGCTGAATTAGTGAATATTTTTATAGATGAACACAAAACACAGCATTGAAAGGCTATGGAACACCATAAAACAGCTTCATATGTTAACAGGCGTCTTGTAGAAACCTCTTCAAAGAACTGGGTATACTAACTACTGCCTCTCAGTATATTTACTCCTTAATGAAATTTGTCCTAAATAATATATCTCTTTTTACAACAAACAGCTCAGTTCATACATACAATACCAGGAACAAAAATGATCTGCACAAGGACTTAAAAGCACTTACTTTAGTTCAAAAAGGGGTCCACTACTCAGGAACACTCATCTTCAATAATTTGCCAGCAAACATAAAAAATTTAGTTGCAAATAAAGATCAGTTTAAAAGGAGCCTGAAAGACTTACTAGTGGCCAACTCCTTCTGCTCCATTGACGAATTTTTTAATAGAAACAAATGATGTGTTGTATATATTCATACTGTTAGTATTGTTATTTCAGAATTAAAAAAAAAGAAAGTTACATGTTCCACATCCACGAGGATCTCCTCAACACGGATCTATGGAACGAAAAACTAATCTAATCTAATCTAATCCTTGAAAGTAGAATTTATTATGTACTAGCTTCTTTTTATCTACAGCCTCACTCCAGTGTGCGTAAGTGACATATATTTCAGATAAATTTAATACATCTCACACATATTTGTACACATATTCCATTTGCATCTCTGGCAAATTTCGCCATGTAGTTTTATCTGTGCTCTAGGGAAACTTGTCATTCTGCCAGGAATGCTTGTTGTTCTGAGAAAAAGGACTGTTGCTGACAACTGTTAGATTCTATGATGTTTTATACCATACAGTTCTAGAGAGGCTGTTAAAGTATTTGTGGTATTGAGTTGGGAAGCATGATCTTTGGCCGCCAAATATGCTGGCAAAATCATTGGCATGCTGAAGCACTATTTCTCACAATGTGGCTGACATGTTGAACAGTGAAAATAAAAGAGAGATGACAGGAAGGAAATACCAGAAATTCATTTTCAGACATTTCTCCACCCCTTATTACCCTCAACACCCAATCCTAGAGGTTGGAAGGGTATCTTACACAATTTTTTTATACAAATTATGGATTTTACATGTATCAGATTTGGTTGAAATTGCTCCAGACATTCCTGGGTTTTGTTTCTGTGTCACTGCTTTTCACCTAAAACCCTCAGCCATAGCATAGTAGGAGCGACTTCCTCTCACAGTGAATTTTTTCAGATAGTAAGTGAGCAGTCTGCCAATTTTGATAGAAATTCCTTCAAGCATCACAGAGATATGCTGCTATGTCCTAAATTTGCACTCCCCTACCACCAACTCTAGGCGTGAAACTTCATAGCGACTGTGACCGATAAGTTGCGTGACACCAAAAGGTATTGATTTGATACTAATATCCATTGTTATTGAATATTTCCACCTGTCACATTTTCTTACTGTCACCCACACCCTTAGAAATGGTTGAGGTATATTACACCCACAATATTTCTGTATAATAATGTTCAGAAAGTTCTGGTTGATAATTATGAATTATTTAGGAATGAAGGAGATGACTCACTGAAAGGCAGAAGTGCTGTGTCACAATAGGTACACAAACAAAAGGTATGGAGCTTTGTTAGGTTCCTTTTTCAAGCTTGTAAGAAAAACACACACACACACACACACACACACACACACACACACACACACACACACACATGCACGTGCCTGTCTCCCTATATTGTGCTCAGCTGACTGAGAACAGTGTAGGGAGACAGGTGTGTGCATGTGAGTGAGAGTGTCTGTGTGTTTATTTTATTTTATTTATTTATTCGGTATGCCTATTCCACGGATCCGTACATGTGAGTGATTTGCCTGGATGTGGAATGTGTCAATAGAATTGTAGAAATACAATTAATGCTACAGAATAGTAATATAATACAATGATATAGATACTAATAAGTATCTCTTTTCCTCATTTACAAGCTGTCATTACCTAGTATAGCAATTCACATTAACATTAACATAATATTGTATCATCCATCTAATAACTAAGAGACTAAACACATCTATTATTAGGGGAGTGCATTATTTCTGGAAAAGAATTCATCTAAGGAATACAGTGGATGGTCAAGCAGGTATTTTTTTAACGTACCTTTGATCAGCATTTCATTTTCTCTTGTACATATAATATAATTAGGCAATGCATTAGAATTCCTTATAGCAGCATACTTTACTCCCTTATGTACAAGTGATATTTTTTTTAGTTCAACATGTAGATCATCTTTACCTCTTTACTGACATGTTGTAGTCAGTATACTTAACTGTGTGAAAAGTTTTCTACATGAGATTCGTGGAGGAACCCCACACATGATTCTGACTGCTCTCTTCTGAGCAGTTAAGATTTTTTTTGAGGTTGGTGAATTACCCCAGAAGATTATTCCATAACTCATTAATGAGTGAAAGTATCCAAAGTAAGCTGATTTTAAATTGTTAATGTCCCCAAAATGAGTAATGATTCTTAAAGCAAAAGTTGCTGATGAAAGCCTTTTTAGAGTAAGGGACGCATGCTGTTCCCAGCTGAGCCTACTGTCAATGTGAACCCCTAGGAATTTAGTGAAGTGCACCTGTTCTAGTTCCCGGTTGTCATGAGCAATTACTATATTTTCTGGAGTTCTTTTTGTGTGGTACTGTATAAAATTAGTTTTTTTAATATTAAGAGAATTAATTGAAAACCAAGCTGTAACTTCTCTGAGTATATCATTAACATCAGTCTCCAAATCAGCAGTAGACTTACTATCTACTACAATGTTTGTATCATCAGCAAACATTCTGAATTCACAATTTTTACTAATGGACAGTGGTAAATCATTAACATATATTAAAAACAGAAAGGGTCCAAGGACAGATCCCTGGTGAACTCCATGCTGTATTTTGCCCCATTCAGAATCCACTAGATTAGAAGATCCTTTGTTGCAGCCATTTAGGACTACCTTTTGTTTCCTGGCTTCAAGATATGATTTTTGCAATTACCTATAGGCCCTTTGATTCAATAACGATAGGCCTTCTCCAAGAGTATCTTGTGGTTTACACAATCAAAGCTCTTGGAAAGATCACAGAAGACACTAACTGGTGACTTCTCACTATTAATAGACTCCAAGACATCATATGTGAGTGAGTAATGGTGCACTCTGTGGTAACCCCTTTTTGAAAACCAAACTGTCTATGGTTAATAATATTAAGTTTATCAAGCTGTGCCACAATCCTGTTGTGTGCATGTTTTTCCTACAAGCTTCCTACAAGTTCATTCCAAAAATTAGCAAAGCTCTGTATCTTGGTTTGCATACCTATGAATGACACTGTGCTTCTGCCTTTTGGTGAGTTGTCTACTTTATTCCTAAATAATTCATAATTTTATACAAGTTATTATCAAACTATAAGTCATGTATATACAAAATTTAATAGTAATTGCTTCAGACATTCCTCAGTTAAGCTTCTATGTCACTCCCTCTTCAACCCTTGGTTTACAGGTGCAGAAACCTTCATAGGTCATTGCACATCTCACCAAAGTTTCACTGTAATCAGATAAATAATGAAGGAACACAAATGAACAAATGAACAAATATTCATTTTTATATTTCAGATACAAAAGAACAGATGTAATTATGCCATTATATGTTTCATTAAGGATAAATCTGTATGTGTGTCTAATCTTTAAACAGGGAGGGTACATATGCAGAACATCCATCTATATGTTGATACAAAAGTTGTAACCATTAAAGAGAAACTAAAAGGTACAAGTATCAGTGCAGAAACCATACTAGGGCTGTTGACATAAAAGTAGATAGGTATGATTGGTAGATTAGCACAAAATTCAAGGAATTCTGAAAGACAATATGCTGTCTGCAAGATTAAAAACAAAAACCTTGTGACTAATGAAAACACATATATGAGTTATGCACCATTGCAAAGTCTGTTTAGTTTGTAACAACATCTTGCCAATACTCAAAGTTAGCAAAACTTTCAAGACTATCTGGCAGAAGTTACAATTGCTTAAAACAAAGCAGTTTGGCAGAGACCAATCTCTGATGGAAATGTTTAAGCCCATTATTGAAACATTTCAACAACTATCATAAATAAGTAATACAATAAGTAAGGAGGATAATATCAGTGATCCCATTAAATGTCGTAGCAATTCTGAGATGGATGGAACATATGGTGTCAGTGAGGATGAATCAGGTGTGGAAAGTGCGAAACCTACAGGTTTAACCAAGCACAAAACTCATGCAGGGATGGAGAATCTAATCTTTACAGAATCTTATATTCTTAAAAACTTTGAACTGTGATGAATATTTACCGAAAGAATTAAAAATTTATTCCAAAATACCATGTGTGAGAAATGTATGTAGAAAAAACAACTCTCCAAAATGTGGAATAAGAAGCCCATGCAGTAAGAAATACAGAAATGTTATTAATTGATCTCTGCATTATATGATGACCACAACAAAATAGTATCATATCAATCATTTCAGAGGTGCAAGAAAGATGTATGATCAAATAATAACCATGGAGGCTGTGGTTGCCGCAAACTGGTTTATAAAACATTTCCATACAGATGTGTTGTAAGATGAGTTTAGGATGATTTATGGCAGGTTGATCTTGTGGGTATGAAGCAATATTTACAGAAGAAAATAGATTTCAAATATATTTGAGTGGTAATTGATAGACATTCCAAATTTGCTTGGTCTTTACCTGTAAAAACAAAGACAGCAACTGTCTCTGCACAGGTGATGGAGCAATTGCTATAGATGGGAAAAAATTGCTGCCCCAAAAACCTACAAATAGATCATTGTGGTAAACTGTATAACAGATATTTTAAGACAGTACAAAATACACCACTTATTGCTGTGCTGAAAACCTACAAACAGATCAACGTGGTGATTTGTATAACAAATGTATTAAGACAATACTGGAACAGTACAACATACACCACTATTTAGCATTTCCCAGATGAAAGCATGTATCATGGAAATTTTAAATGGAACAATAAAATCTCATACATGGATTCATTTAAGTCTTCACAGACCCTTACAACTGATAGTTATTTTTTCGCAAGTCGCTGAGTGGTGCCACTGACCTGTATGTCAGACAATACACATGAAACCAACTGGGGTTTGTAATAGTGAGTTGCAAATACTGTTTACTGTCATATTAAAATGTGTATCCCTGCAAACAGCAATTTAATGTAGCTGATTTGGTATGTATTTCAAAATACAAGGCAACAAATTCAACAAATCACACCTACCAAATTGTTCAACAGAAATATTTACTACATCCAAAGTGCAACATAAGAATCTGAGAATGTACCTTCTAAAGCATAGTAATAGTAAACAGACAGCAGGGAGTTCTTACACTGAATAACTGCAGAAAAGTATCAAGTCAGATGTATTTCTCATAGAGAATGTCATTAGACAGTAAGGAAACAAGGTGGGTGTTTGGCGGTATGGTTTTCCTTCATGACAAAATAGCAGGATAGATGCTAAAGGAGTAATATATAACAAGATTTGCAAACCATCAAACCATACAGTACCATAACTTGCATGGTATTGAGCACATTGGCGGTAGTATTCTCAACAAACTATCAGTAGCATTACACATTCCTACATTTGAGGGCCATTTTTTTGTTCAACCTCCAATAGGCTATAAATAAAAGACAAGTTCACAGAAAACAATTATTTTATTATCAAAAGTTTTGTATACTTAAGGCTATTTTTCAACATAATCACTGAAAAGATTCAGACATTATCGTACCTGTGGACAAGTTTTGTAATACCCTCTTCAAAAATGTTTCCTCCAATAAGCACTGACATTGTTTTGAAGATATTCATTGATTTGAAAGTGCTGACCTCCAAAACATGTCTTCAGTTCAGGGAGAAGGTAAAACTTGCTGGGTACCAGGTCAGGACTGTACAGTGGATGATCGAAAATGTCTGACTGAAATTGTTTGAGGAGCCATTGGGTTGTGCCAGCAGCGTGTGGATTAGCATTGTCATCAACACAACTCCTGGAGTCAATATTCCTCTTCATTTGTTCTGAATGCCTGTCCACAAACATCGTAAAGTTTCACAATAAGCAGCTGCATTAATAGTGATTCCATGCTGCATAAACTCTACAAGCAACACACCTTTTTGGATCCACAACACGGTAGCCATAACCTTTCTGTTGTTGAATGTTTGTTTGAATTTTTTTGGCTTGTTTGGTGAATTTGGATCTACCCAGTGTTGTGATTGTCATTTTGTTTTTGGTGTGTTGTATTGGATCCAAGTTTCATCTGCAGCAGCAATTGATTTCAAAAAGTTCTCTCCTTCATTGTGATAAAGGTCAAGGAAATTCAAATCTGACACCATTCGCTGACTTTTGTGGGCATCCATCAACATTATTGGAACCCAAGCACAAAGTTTTTTGTAGCCTAAATGTTCAGTAATGATCTTGAAATTCCAGAACTTCCGTAGACAAAGCAGTTATGGTGAGCCTACGATTTTCTCTAACCATTCTGTCAACTTGTTCAACAAGGTTGGATGTGACGACAGACTTGTATCCTTCGCTCCCTTCATCATGCACATCATCTTTACACTTTTGGCACCATTCACACACAACACCATCAAATATGAAGTTATCACCATATATTCAGTTCATTCTCCAATGAATTTCTGCTCCACTATTCACTTCTGCTTGCAGAAACTGAATTACACTTCGTAATTCACACTTGGTGAGAGCAACAATGATGGCAGCCATGTTTATATGGATGTAGTGCATTGCAGACTGATGCCTAGAGGTTGGAAATGGTGGAATGTGTAGTGCGAGAGTTGCGCAGTAGCCTTCAGTGCATGTGCACTTTCTGCCTTTCGTGTAGCTTCTATACTAAGCGATCGGATGTTGAAGAAAAAAAAAAAAGAATGGCCCTTGTATAACTCATATATTATGGACTGGAAACAAAACTGGAAAAAAGATTAAGTAGGTATGAGCCCTACTTGTTAACCACTGAATAACAAGAAGATGAAAAAGATCTAAAAATATGCATCTGATTATATACAGTACAATGTAAAAGACAATACTGAGCTTAACTCTATTCATTACAGAGAATGGTTTTCAATATAATATGCAGTTCTAAATGTTATAAATTATGAAAGTTAACAGTTCTATACATTTCTCGTAGTTCAAGTATTCACTTACTGAATAGAAGAAATGGTACAGTAGATTTTCTCTAAAGAAATCTTTCAAAAGGATTGGTATTTAGTATGCATTTTACATCATTTGGCAGTTTACTGGATGTTTTATTCCCATACAGCAAATACCTTTCCAATGCAAACTTTTTAGGCTTGGACTAAATGCAAGTCACCTTTTTTTTATCTAGTGTTGCAATTACACAAGTCACAATTTTTTCTAATGTAATTATTATTTCCAATAACACTTTTAAATATATATTACTGTATCAATAATAAACATGCATGGTAGTGGTAGCACTTTCATTGTTTTAAATGTTAACATACATGACCGTCTAGCTCTGCTTCCTGTAATAATCCTAATCGCTCTTTTCTGGTGCCCAGAGCTGCTTGTGAATTTTCCTAGAATATGAGTCCATATTTTAAATGTGCATTAAAATATGCATAATAGCACACATTAGTGCCTGTGCATTTATGCAAGATTTTTGGGTCCTTCAAAGGTAGCAGCCTGTACTCAGTTAGGCATTAATGTGTTCAATATGTTTGCCCATTTCAGGTCACTCTGAAACTTTTTTATCCCTTTATAGACAGTGGATTGTTGTTAGTATCTGGATAATGCAAGGTGTTGTTTTGACGGTTACGGAAATTTAATGCTGCTATTTTCCTGTTGCTTATTATAATGTGATTCATTGTTGACCATTTACTTAATTGATTTGTAATAGAATTTACTCATGTTGGATATCTTCACATTTTACTGTTTTTACTAATATTGTTGTGTCTTCAGCAAATATAATTATTTTTTGTGATTTAGCATACAGATCCAGATCATTGATATGTAGCATGAAATGAACAGGTCCCATTACTGCACATTGAGGTAATCCATAGGTACTTGGGCATTTGTCTGAGAGATATTCTGAAACTATTTGGGCTTTTTCATCTACAAGTCTAATGCACACTTCTTGCTTGTGGTCATGAAGAAAGGAATGAAACCATTCATTAGGTAATCCCCTGATGCCATAGTACTCAAGCTTGTTTAGAAGAGTTCTGTGGTTTGTCATATAGAAAGGTTTAGTTAAATCTAAAAATATACCTTCTGTTTGCTATTTTTCATCAATGCCTTTTAAACAGTAGTTATGCTTTCATAGGTTGCTGTCTCAGTTACTTTATTACTTTGGAAAGCATGTTGAGAACTGGCTAATACTTCGTCTTTGCGTATAAACTTTATTAACTAATTGTACATTATTTTTGCCAGTATTTTTGAAAACAGCATTCTTCTGTGGCACCACATTTCAAAAGCTTCTATTCTCTTCTTGTTCAAAGTATTTATCATCCATGTTTTGCTTCCATACACGGCTACACTCCATACAAACACTTTCAGAAATGATTTCCTGACACTTAAATCTATACTCTATGTTAACAAATTTCTCTTCTTCAGAAACGCTTTCCTTGCCATTGTCAGTCTACATTTTATATCCCCTCTCCTTCCACCACCATCAGTTATTTTGCTCCCCAAATAGCAAAACTCCTTTACTACTTTAAGTGCCTCATTTCCTAATTTAATTCCCTCAGCATCACCCGAGTTAACTCGACTACATTCCATTATCCTTGTTTTGCTTTTGTTAATGTTCATCCTATACCCTCCTTTCAAGACACTGTTCATTCCGTTCAACTGCTCTTCCAAGTCCTTTGCTGTCTCTGACAGAATTACAATGTCATCGGCAAATCTTAAAGTTTTTATTTCTTCTCCATGGATTTTAATACCTACTCCAAATTTTTCTTTTGTTTCCTTCACTGCTTGCTCAATATACAGATTGAATAACATCGGGGAAAGGCTACAACCCTGTCTTACTCCCTTCCCAACCACTGCTTCCCTTTCATATCCTTCGACTCTTATAACTGCCATCTGGTTTCTGTACAAATTGTAAATAGCCTTTCGCTCCCTGTATTTTACCCCTGCCACCTGCAAAATTTGAAAGAGAGTATTCCAGGCAACATTGTCAAAAGCTTTCTCTAAGTCTACAAATGCTAGAAACGTAGGTTTTCCTTTCCTTAATCTAGCTTCTAAGATAAGTCGTAGGGTCAGTATTGCCTCACGTGTTCCAATATTTCTACAGAATCCAAACTGATCTTCCCTGAGGTCGGCTTCTACTAGTTTTTCCATTCGTCCTTAAAGAATTGGCGTTAGTATTTTGCAGCTGTGGCTTATTAAACTGATTGTTCGGTAATTTTCACGTCTGTCAACACCTGCTTTCTTTGGGATTGGAATTATTATATTCTTCTTGAAGTCTGAGGTTATTTTGCCTGTCTCATACATACTGCTCATCTGATGGTAGAGCTTTGTCAGGACTGGCTCTCCCAAGGCTGTCAGTAGTTCTAATGGAATGTTGTCTACTCCCGGGGCCTTGTTTCGATTCAGGTCTTTCAATGCTGTGTCAAATTCTTCACGCAGTATCATATCTCCCATTTCATCTTCATCTACATCCTCTTCCATTTCCGTGATATTGTCCTCAAGTACATCGCCCTTGTACAGGCCCTCTATATACTCCTTCCACCTTTCTGGTTTCCCTTCTTTACTTGGAACTGGGTTTCCATCTGAGCTCTTGATACTCATGCAAATGGTTCTCTTTTCTCCAAAGGTCTCTTTAATTTTCCCTCAGGCAGTATCTATCTTACCCCTAGTGACATAAGCCTCTACATCCTTACTTTTGTTCGCTAGCCATCCCTGCTTATCCATTTTGCACTTTCTGTCTATCTCATTTTTGAGACGTTTGTATTCCTTTTTCCTGCTTCATTTACTGCATTTTTATATTTTCTCCATCCATCAATTAAATTCAATATTTCTTCTGTTACCCAAGGATTTCTACTAGCCCTCGTCTTTTTACCTACTTGATCCTCTGCTGCCTTCACTACTTGATCCCTCAAAGCTACCCATTCTTCTTCTACTGTATCTTTCCTCAATTTTTGTCAATTGTTCTCTAATGCTCTGGTTCTTTCAGTTTATCCAGGTCCCATCTCCTCAAATTCCCACCTTTTGCAGTTTCTTCAGTTTCTGTGGTATTTATCAAACTTAATTTGGAAACTTTTATCGCTGCCATCTTGAAGCCTTTTTCACAGCTTTGGAGTGTAGCCTGTATATTTATAAGACTTACCAAGCGGGAAAGCGCTAGCAGACAGGCACAAAACACACACACATAGAATTACTAGCTTTCACAACCGATGGTTGCGTCTTCAGGAAAGAGGGAAGGAGAGGGAAAAACGAAAGCTGTACACATCTGTTTACCACATGAGCTTTAGATGCAGTGTTGTATGCTCGGATGGAGTATTGCATTGACTGCTTTGGAGATGCGTAACAGACTTCCTAATATCACATTGTCAGAGTGTAAACTATATATTGGAGATGGTAAAGTTGCATACATTTGATATGGTAGATACAATAATGTTGATCTAAACACTTATTTACAACAGTCTTTACAAGGGTTTGAGTTACATGCAAATGTCAATACACTTAAGGCTAAAATATGAATAACAACTGAGTCAATAGACTTCAAACAGGAAGGTTCTATACAGTCTCTTTTATGTTTCTCAAAGGAACAGAATTTTAAAGCCAATCCTGAAAGATTTTATGAGTCACCTCAACTGATTAATTCAATCTGAGTCACAAGCAATAGTGCAACAAATACATATCTCAGTGACAAACTGATTCATACATTTGGATTTTTCCCAAAAGTTGGTCTGGTGTATAAAATGAATAACATATCTGCAAAGACCATATGCCTTCCACTTATAGTCCAAACAATAGACAATCTTGAATTGAATACTATACATGAAAACAAACACCTTATTTTCTTCTGTGACAAAGAAATCATAATATGTGTACACTTAAGGCAGCAGAAATTGGGAATATGGTATAAAACTTATATACACAACCACCAGTGTACCACTTCACAGCAGAACACAATTTCTAACACAGTACTACAACTCACTTAAAACTATAGGTTTGAAACTGCACTATGATGTCATTAGATATTACTGTTTCAGAAGTCTATGAGGTGGAGGTTATATGATATGAATATTTCTGACAGATACCTTTTATTTCAACAATGTTTAATAACAATGATAAACTAGAATACTGTAATTCAGTACCAGCATGTTTGAACAATTCCAAACAGTAGTTCCTTACACTTGGAAGGAAAATTTTTGCACATGCTTGGAGAAACTACAACAACTTCACATTTCAGTGAGATATGAAATATGAATAATGCAAGGCTGACATCTACCCTTACAAATATGTTTCTGCATCAAAATCGGATCTGAGTAGCTTAGAAAAATGCAGGGTGAGTTGCTGACAGATCAGAGGGGAGGCCAATAATGGAGTACAACTGAACTAGTGCCTGTCTACCACTCAAACTGCTAATTAGGTATTTGGAAGACATGAAATGTGTTGTAATCAATATAAAGCAAGGATTCATTCTGATGTGAAGTAATGGATGCTAATTCTTATAACAGATATGTGAAATCCAACCCTAAAGTGAATAAGATTGTAATTGATAAACTAATGTGGAAGATACCACATATTCCAGCAACTGATGAGAAATAATTACAACATTTAGAGATACTGAGCCCAGGAATGCAATTGTCATTAAGTTTCTGTACTACTGAAAACTGCTTGACAACCATGGACTATCAAAGTGTCAAAACATCAGTTCAGCAATGTAGGAAAAGACAGATTGCTACCTACCATAGAAAAGACATGCCAAGTTGCAGAGAAACACAATTAAAGTGCAGTTCAGAAAAGTTGGTGGTGGGGGTAAGGATCCAGATATCTTAGATAGTAAACAGCCATTGAAATCAAGTGTGCTATGTTAAGCTGTATGTTGTGCCACACAGTGGTTTGCTTTGCTCTTGGCCACAGTTTGGCGGTGGCCATTCATCCTGGTGGACAACTGTTTGGTACTGATACCAGTATAAGAAGGTGTGCAATGACTGCAGCAGAGCTGATAAATGACGTGGCTGCTTTCATAGGTGGCCCAACCCCTGATGGGGTAAGATAAACTTGTGACAGGACTGGAATAGGAAGTGTTGGGTGGGTGGATTGGGCAGGTTTTTCACCTGTGTCTTCCACAGGAATATGATCTTTGTGACAAGGGGTTTGGATTGGAAGTGGCATAGAGATGGACTAGGATGTTGTGGAGGTCAGGTGGGAGACTGAACACCAATGTAGGAGGGATGGGAGGTATCTCTGGTAGGATGTCCCTCATTTCAGGGCATGATGACAAGTAATCAAAGCCCTGCCGAAGGATGTGGTTCAGTTGTTCCAGTGCAGGGTGGTACATGGTGATGAAGGGGACATTCCTTTGTGGTTGGTTCTTGGAAGGGGGGGATTGGGGGTATGAGGGGAAATGGCACAGGAGAGCTGTTTGTGGACTAGGTCTGGGGGAACATCAGTTGAATTAGAAACAGCTCATTTCATCATACTTACATTGCAAACTGACAGGAAGGCAAATCTGATGTGTGATTTAAGTGATTTTGATAATTGTGAACTAACTAATGCTAAAATTTACATTAGTTCAGAGTTTTGTCCATATGATAATTTGCAACAAGATGGGAGTAACAGTGTATACAGCTCACTGTTCAATTTGGAACATAATTTCATGCTTCATACCATGAGAAGATAGGTGCATCCTAAGTCGCTGAGAATTTAGAGATACTGTACCCATCATCTTAACAGACTGCTCAAAACAAAATTAACCTGTAAAATCAGGTCCTGTTGATGTTCATGTATAATCTGAAGCTTTGGAAAAGTTTCCCTAAAACACAATGACATGTGCATCAATATTACTTGACCATGTTGTGAATTTATCACAGCTCACATGTTATAAAAACTTGTATAAACAATATCTCAAAGTACAAACATCATTATTGATTCTATGATTAATATGGTTGATTCATGATTAAGAAGATAGTGTCCGTTGCTTTCACAAATGATAGACATTTTATTACCATCTTCAGCACAAGTGTGTTGCAGAAGCCATTCAGAGATGTGAACTGTATCAAGACATGAAAAACTGTAATATGGTAAACGCATAATTACCATGGAATACATTGGAACAATCTGGAAATAACCTACACAGCTATGGTAACAATGCTCAGGATCTTTGAATGATACTGCTGTTTATGTGAAAGGTGGAGGGAAAGGTGCCTGGATGCATACCATATATGCAAATTCGTCAGTGAGGAATTTGGAACAATATGGATGTCATGCACTAATATTTTGAGAAAGAATAATAACTTTATATTACTTATGATAATATGCAATTAACATTACTTTGGACAATGAATAAATGAATTTTTAAAAAGAATGATATTGCATATTTACCAGCGTGCAGTCTCCTATTTGGATCTCTTATCCAACATCCTTCTCACTGACTGCCTTCACGCACAGCAACACAGTACACCCATGGCAACACCTCAACAGCATACAGCACTGACATAGAGAAAGGTATCACAGTAGCAAGGATTTAGCTAGCTTCAGCAGCAGTCAACAAACACAGCAGTAAGTGGAGTGTAAGTACTGAAATATATTTTTTAAGTTGTATGTGTATTCACAATGCAAGAATTCTTTCCATATACCATACTAAAGTCAATAACCTGAAGGAAGACTTGGTTATGGACCTGTTTAACTGCCTTCATTAAACAGAAACAACTGGTAAGTGATAAGAAATCTTTTTATATTAATAATTTGTTAATTTTATAGGGTTTATACATAATATGTATTATTACATACGATGACCAAATGCAGATGCTGCAGCAGTAGCAGGTAGCATTGGTTGTAAGAAGTGAAAATATTTTTTGAGCTCATGTGTGTATGTCTGTGTATATTCATGAGCTCTGAACTCTGTCTATATATTATAGTTGAGTTATAACTGATGACAAGCCAATTAACATCAAAGCTCAATTGAGAGTTGCCTACTTTCCCATAAATAACAGTTCATACAAGTCTCAGAAAAAGTCATGCTGACACAATGCTTATCTGGTGGTTTTTTCCTTTCTAGAAAATTTAATTATTATGAAGTTCTTACATCACCAGTTAAGTATTTTCTATTTCTAAAGATGTTTATTAGCAAAGTCCTTTATAATTCCTTTCATATTACAATTCAGTAGACAATGTTGCTCCCCTTTGCTTTGGAAATAAAATGACAGTTTTATCTTAGGTTCTTCTACCTTTCACTTTTAAAATTATATGTAAAGATGTTACCTAATCTTCTCTGCCAGCAATTATGATTCAATTCCTGTGTTGCCCCTCATTACATACATTATTACATGCACATGGCTGTTTTCCATACTGGTGCCAGCCCTAGCTTAGCTCAGCTCCAGTCTTGGCAGTCATTGTGAGCCTCATGTTGTCAAAACAGTCTTACACCTTTGGTATGTCTGTATGATATTTTAATTTTCCTAGTCCTTTGTTTATCAATATGATTGTCTATTTTTGTAAGTAACACTTTACCAAACTTTACTGACAATCATACAGGTTCTAGTTTATGAAATTTATTTTATCATACAAGATGAACATAAGTTTCTTCACCTACACTTATCATTGCTTTGTACTTTTACATACATCTTTTTTACCATTTTATCCTTATTCTAGATTTCCTTTATTGGGATGGTGTTCCAAGCATTCTGCCATATTTTATCTTTGACTACCAACTTCTTGACAACTGAAATTTTTTTAAAATCAGAATTGACAGAGGATGGTAGGTCATTTACTGGTCATCATTTGAACTAAGCCATGAAATAAGTGTGAGTATATAACTTTTCTATGAAGTTTTGTATATATTTTTACTACTTTCTAGCCAAAACAGTATCTTTATACTTTTTGCCCTTCTTAAAACAGATATATGCATGAAGATGTGACTCTAACGCCATGAAACAAGTTAGGCCATAAATAAATATTTCTCATTTAGCTGAAATGCTCTTTTTCCTAATGATATAATCCTACTGCTTTACCCAGATCCAGTATGTGTAGGGACACCTACTGAGGCAAAAAATGTTATTAAAGTTTAAGAATCTTCCACACAAGTAACGAGTACCTTTTGTAATTAATGGCAACATTGAATGTCTCCTTGTTCCTCTGACTGGCTGTGAGAGTAACCCCACTGCCTTTACACAACTCTTCCAGGACAGCACACACTATCTTCTGTAGTGCATTGGGTTTTACTTTCATACTACTCAATTTATAATTATTTTAAATTGTATGACACAGAAGATCTTGCAAAATGACTGCTCTCTGAGCTTCAAGAGCTTGCAGAGGTAGTTGGTGAGATTTATCACACCATTATTCCTCTAACTATTAAGCAGAAAGTTTAATCAGTGTATGATAAAGCTGTTGAGTGTTACATTTGTGAGCTAGTATTAACAAATACCATTGAAAAGTGCATCTGGATCATTACAAGCTAGCATGTAAATTTCATTATGCATTACGCAATACATGCATCCTAAATTACACATTCCACATCACACACCCATATTTTTCCACAATTGGAGTGGGTATGATGCTCATTTCATTACTGAGCATTTGACTGGTTTTTGTCCAGGTAATGAACAGGTTAGTGTCTTATTTGTGAGCCCAGAGAAATATGTTTTGATTTCAAAGAGGGCCATCACACATATAACACTGCACTTTCTTGGTTCATTAAGATTCATGCATGCATTACTTCAGAAATTTCAGAAACTGTATGTGAGGAGGATATATATCTCTCATGAGCTACACATCCTGATGATGGCAGTTTCAAGTTCATTACAAAGAGAAGGGTCTTCTCATATGACTATCTGGATTTGGCAGAGAGACTACATGAAACTGTGTTGCTCAATATATAAGCATTCACCAGTACAGTTACAGATGATGCCATAACAGATTCAAAAGACAAGACTGTGACATGTGTTAGGCAGAAGATTAAGGGAAGACTTAGGGAAATGTGCAAGGCTTTGCATGGATACTGATGTGTGCTTCCTTGAAGATGTACTTGACAAATCTGAACAATTATGGAATGTATGCATGACACCATACTAACTGGAACCTGCCTACTGCTACACAGTGCCTATATTATCATGGGTTGTAACACACCAAACCACTTGGGTCAAGCTCAAGCTTTTAATCGATGCTGGTATACAATTGTTCTTGGAGCAAAGGGTACACAGGGGACTTTGTCAATGTGTTCATAGACACACCAAGGCAAACAATCTATATATGGGCAAATTGTTCAATGAAACTTCTACTGATTCAAATTACATCCTGCACTTGGATCTTAACAATTTATATGACAATTTCTGCCTATTGGGGGGTTTCAGTGGCTGACTCATACAGAAATCTATGGACTGGATTTCTCAACTGTGGCAGGTGATTCTGAAGTTAGGTTTGGCCTTTCCTAATAATTTGCATAGAAGGACAGCAATTTAGCATTACATACAAAGCATCTAGTTTCACAACATGGTTCCCACCCCAAGCTGATGACAATGGTGGGGATAAAATAAGGTATGTTGTACATTACAGAAACCTCTGGAAATGACTAAATTTGCATTTGGAATTGATTACAATCAGCCACATGTTTCATTTCGAACCAGAGCCCCTGCTTGAGGAAATATACAGATTTGTACTCCAAACAGGGTGTCATCTGTGTCATGTGTATTTGAAAAAGATTTTTATAAGTTAATGAATAACTTGATTTGTTTGGCAAGAAACTGGAGAATATTAGAAAACATAATAATATTAAATTACTCAGTTGTTCAGTTGGGAATTGTGTGGTAGGGCAGCTGACCACAAAGCCATATTTTAAATGGGCTACCATCATCATGAAGAACTTGTGCCTTTGGATATGCAGATGTTGAAATGCAGTTCAAGAAATCTATTTATCTTGGCATGTGTGTATTAAATTCATCAAAATTCCTCATGTACCACTTTCATTATGAGTTTAAAAAATTCAATTTAAGTTCCAAAATTGGTTTTCATTTACTGGGTAAAGGGTTGTGATCCATATAAACTATATGAACTGCTAAGTCTCTCTGACACATCAACAATGGATATTGAAATGTATGAACTGTTAAGTCTCATTCAACATGTCTGGATATAAAGATGATAATCCTTATGGCATTAAGCCAGCTGACAATAAGATTAACAGTTTAATGAAAGATAAGCTGAATGAATCACAGATTGTGGAGTGTGTGGGTTGCAATCAAAAACGCACATATACCATGTAAAGTCAGGTGACATTCTAAGATAGGCAAAGGTGTGCAATGTACAAACGAGTGGATTGAAGTTACCTGGCATGCTTGTATGGGGGTGCAGGTGATGCTCCACATGTGGTGCATCAGGTTAATTTTCAGTCAGAAGGCCATATGGTTCATACTGCAGTGCAACTGTAATTTAGACTGTCTTGCCATAACAATAAGTGAGCCATTCATGATGGTGAATGGAAACCCTACTGTATTTGCATTATTCACTGGGGTGAGACAGATAGTGGATGCACAGTTTGCATTTTTTTTATGTGTGTGTGTGTGTGTGTGTGTGTGTGTGTGTGAGTGTAAATTAGCTTATATAAAGTAGCATAGCATTTGCGCAAATGTTTATTTATTTTTTTATAAAGCTTAGTCTTTGGTTTTTATGCACAACATCTTTCTCTCTTCCTCTCTAAGTTTTCTTTGCTACTGCTGGCCATATATATGTAAAATCTACTTTTGAGGCACACAATTAGCCATCATATATTTTTTCATGTAATATGTATGAACTGTTAAGTTTCTCTGACATAGCAGCAACTGAAAGCTAAAATGTATGAACAGCTGTTTCATCATCTAGGTTCTTATATAAACTGTATGAACTGCTAAGTCTCTCTGACACATCAACAATGGATATCGAAATGTATGAACTGTTAAGTCTCATCACATCTTTTCTAATGGGAAATATATGTAACTAGCTTCACATTTATTAATATGTGTGGAAACCAAATATGCACCATAATCTCCCCTCTCTTTGTCCATCACCTCCTCCTCCCTCCCACTCCATTGCCTCCTTCACCTGCTCACTGTCCATATCCTTCCTCCACCCTCTCTATGCCCATTTCTCCCCCCCCCCCCCCCCCAATCTATCTCTTGTTCCTCCCTCTTGAGTCTTGTTTATAGTTATTGCAATTTCAGATTCTATAGTAGTATTCTAATCATAAACCATAAATACAACTTTTTTGTTTTCTGTGAAGAAGAAAACAAAGTCACACATTTTCTTTCCTGAAGTTGGTTTTAACAGAAAACATTTACAATGTTCTTTAGGAAATATACAGCCTATGTCAATTTGAATGTTTATTAGAGTAGCAAGTAAAAATTGGAAGTAAATCAACCCAGAATTTTTTACAACAACATTACATGTATATTTAAAAAATACATAGCTTATGTCCATCTGAATATTCGTTAGAGTATTGTGTAAGGATTTGAAGTAAATTGGACAAGAACTTTTTGAGACTTTTGTAACAATGTTTCCCCTTTATGTATTAGATATATATTTGCAATATTATGTAAAAATTGAAATAAATGGATCAATTTTGTACTTAGAAAAACAGTCTAGATCACACAAATTGCATTTATTAGTAACTCGTTTCAGTCCAAAAGCAAACCATATTCCAGCTGTACACCAAAGCTAATGTGTGGAGATGGATCCATGAAGCAGGAACTGCAAAATTCTTCAGATGTTGTAACTGCAGTTGAAGAGTGCTTTAACATATGTGCCAACGACAGCCTGTTTATGGCAATCAATAATGCACTGTACAAACCATGCAAGTCAACAACACTTGAATGTTTTTAACAGACACAGTGCTCCAACTTTTCTGATGCTAGTGTAATTGTAGTACCTCCATATATACTGAAGATGGATACTTTTTTTGCTGAAGATATTGATGTCTGAAGAAAGTAGATCATACTCAGGAGTCATCAGACCTATAATATGTTTCAACTAGGCCATGGCTGTGCTTGAATAGGCACAAACACACTACTTTCACCTCTACAATCACTCCTGTTGTACTCGCTGCAAATTATCAATAAATGTTTGCTTGTGTGATGCAAACACTCATGCTTTAAGAATCTTCCATAAGCTGGTGGGATACTCAGATTTTATTCAGATTCATTAGATTATGGAGGACATTTTTAATTATTGACATTTGCCATGCGTAATCACTGTACATAATTATGTATGAGCATGAAATAAAAAAAGAAAATACCATGGTGGGATGTAAAAACGTGAAGAGAATAAAAAATATAGAATAACAGAAAGTTTCTTAGTCACTATTAATGTGGCTGCATTGACCAGCAACAAAGAAAACAACACCATAAAACCACAAAGGTAAAATTTTTTAACATTAACTAACACAAACAGGCATAATATTATGCTAAAAAATCAAAGAAATAAATGACAAAAGAACTGTTTCAGTGTTTAACAGAGCTTGCAGATTTCAGTTAGACTTAACAGGGTTGCAATAGCCCACAGTTAAATAAAAATGGTAAATTAGTCTGGTGAGTCCCTTGTGGCACAAAAAAAGGAAGGTAAGCAGAAGGCATAGTTGGCTATCAATGTATTTTCATACATGAGCACACCACTGGCAGGTATGTCAATGGTGGGAGTTGGAATTCTCCGTGACAGATAGAACTGTCATCAGAGTGCATTAGTATTGTTGATGTCCAGTGTTGTTTCCAGGTCTGGAAAAGATATATAAAAGTCCTCAACAGCATTACATGATGAGTGACTACTGTGAAGGACACAGAGATGCTGTATACCTGGGTGAGATAGCATTATCAGCACTTGACAGAATTTGAAATGTGCCTCATCGTGGGCCTCTATATGGCTGGCTTGCCAAATCTTTCAATATTCAGATTTTTAAGGCATTTGGATGTGACTGTGGCCTGATGTTGGACTGTATAGAAATGTGAGGGCAAGCATATTTTTTGTCAAATTTCCTGTCAACCATGTCTGACCATAACAATGAAGGAGTGCCATACTGTGCACCAAGTACACTGTAACCCCTTTACATCATTGCCTGCCATCTGAGAACAGTAATGGATTCTGTGCAATATTCTGTGCCATACCACACCAGCTGTGGGAGACTGGCAGATGCTGGACTAGCGAGCTACTGCCCCGTGCCTAGGCTGCCCTTAACACACAACACAAATAGCTGTATTTGAAGTGGTGCTGGGATGCACAGATTGCTGATGACTGCCACTGAACAGTGTTCACCCATGAACTGCAGTAATATACTATTATATAGTGCCACAAATAACTGTGGTGGGTGAGTATGCTGGTGACCTGGAGGGAGATCCCCATTCTCCCAATTTGTGGAGATTGGAGTAACTGTGTTACTCCTGATGTAACGGAACGGTTTGTAGAACCACTGGGTATGACTTTAGATCATGACTGGTAGTGACTAAGGGAATTCTGATGGCACTATGTTACCTCCTGGATGTTCTGCATCCTCCTGAGCTACCTCTCATACAACAGTATCACAGTGCCATTTTTCACATGAAAACTTCTTGTTCACATATGACATGTCTCTAAGAACTATCAGATTCAAGACCTTGCTCAGTGAGTTCTTCTAAGATAAGGCCAAAACCAATAGATCCAATGCGTTGAACTGGAAAGCCTGACCTTGTCGTGTGAAATTGTAGACAATTCAGTTGTATATGACCTTCTAGGAGCAGTGCTGCTATGAATAACTAGCATCAGTGGATGATTTAAAAACTACTTGTTGACACATTCACCTTGAGTATAATATAAATTCCTTGATAAACTAAAGCAGTCATCACTATGAAGACTGGTTTGAACATCACAGTGTTTTTACTGGCCATGGTCCTGTTAGAGGTGGTATGCCTTTGATTTCCTCTGACATCTGAACTGACTTACCCGGCCAGTTACATGGAGACCTACAGTTTAATGTGGATTCCAAACAATGATGCAACTCTGCATTTTCCACATCTAAAAACGTTGCCATAGGTGAAAGAAGTGATATGTAACAGATAAAATTCCTAGGACTGACTGTATAAATTATGCAACACATGTATAAAAAAGGTAAAAGAAAAAAAAAAAACACTTTGAAGATCTTTGAAAGGCCAGAACCAATTAATAAATTTAAAGCAACAATTGTTCACCCAATGATTGATACTATATCTCCACAATTAATTATGCTTTTTGAAAGAATGAAGCTAGAGATGGTTACAGATGAATATAACTTTTGTTCATACCTACATATACATCTACATCTGTGTGATTACTCTGCTATTCACAATAAAGTGCTTGGCAGAGGGATCAATGAATCACCTTCAAGCTGTCTCTCTACTGTTCCACTCAAGAACGGCACATGGGAAATACGAGCACTTAAATTTTTTTATGCAAACCCTGATTTCTCTTATTTTATTGTGATGATCATTTCTCCCTATGTAAGTGGGTGCCAACTGAATGTTTTTGCAAAACATATTCCATAGGCATGCAGTTTAGTTAGAAGACACTTGTGAGAAATGGTGTCGAAAGCCTTCTGGAAATCTAAAAATCGACGGAATCCATTTGACATCCCCTGTCGATAGCTCTCATTACTTCATGAGTATTAAGGGCTAGTTGTGTTTCACAAGAATGATATTTTCTGAATCCATGCTGACTATGTGTCAATAAATCATTTTCTTTGAGGTAATTCGTAATGTTCAAACACAGTGTGTGTTCCAAAACCCTACTGCAAATTGACTTTAGAGGTAAGGACCTGTAATTCAGTGGATTATTCCTATTTCCCTTTTTGGGTGTTGGTGTGACTTGAGTAATTTTCCAGTCTTTAGGTATGGATTTTTCTGTAAGTAAGTGGTTGTATACAATTGCTAGATATGGGGCTATTGGGTCATTCCATGTCAAGTCATCCAGGTCATGACTCCCTTTATCCAGTTGTGAACTGAGATTTTGTGTACTGCTTTTGTATCTAATGTCATGAACTTTTGCCAATTTTTATTGCTTTATGTACATTCTGTTGGTAGCAATTGCTGAAAGTTTGATGCAGTGCATTACTTCAAAGCAACATATAAATATTTGAAAATTAGCTGCAGTTTTTAAATAAAAAATGGTATGCTGACAGTTTTTCCCTGAATATCCTTTTGGACATGTAATTTCTGAAAATATGTTAGAATAATCCAATTAAATTTTTGCAAATTAATTTTATTTAATTTTATTGTTACATTAGAATAAATATTTTGGACAACTGCTTCCCTCTTGAAACCACTGAAAAATTAGAAAATTGTGTACAAATAATAAAGTTTCATCACACAAAAAATCAGTTTTGAGAAATGAATGGCACTGGTAAAAAAGGAGAGAAATGCAATTACTACCCAACAGACATTAACAATGTAAGTACACATAACAGTATCCAAATTGAACAAAAATTGCAATATATGAAACAAAATTACAAATTATAAAATATAGGGCAACTTGTACATTACACAGCATATCAACACTTTCTTACTTCTGCCATAACCAAATTAATTCAATGTAAAAATACATAGCATTTTGTTTATAACATTTAAGCATTTTGTCAAAAGCCAATACTGCCAACACTGCACGAAATGATGGTGCTGCAATCTGCATTCAATTTGATTTGGAACTACACATGTGATGAGACACTTTGATAATTAGATAATATTTTTTTGTATGAGAACCACTTTTTTTCCACCAACTTTGAGGATTCTTTGCTCAGAGAATATGAACGGCCTATTACTGTGGTGGTATCAACTTCACACAGAATATGAGGGAAAGAAACATAATTATCAGGCCAACAGAAGGACGGGGATAGTACATGAGGGTGCATGAAACTTACTGTAACATCTCCTTCTTCCCAATGCACATATAACATAGTGGTTGGGCTGCACAGTGCATTCTGGCATTAGTGCCGGAAGTGCATCTGAGAAATCATGCGTTATACTAAAATCCATATCACCACTCAGCCTTTTTGCTCCAATCTTGGTTGGTGATATTGGTACAATGTGAAGTATAGCTCATGTTCCAGGAATTGTTTTTGCACTTGTGAAGTGCTGGCTTGTACCATTTCATCTTTTGAAACAAAGAGAACTGAAATGCCTTGCAGGTTCTCATGACAGAATTCAAATTCCCATTAAGCTGTAAGTATTTGATCTTTATAAATGCTTTGCAAACTTGTTTTTGTGACAAGTCTTTGAACAGTGCCACCGATACCATCACAGGGAGATTTGCCATGGCTGGTAGCAAAACAGGACCAGCTACACTTTATGTTGATGGTAGCAGATTTATCTGAAATTCTTACAATTTTTATATTGTGCAGCACAACCACCACTGAAATATTCAACATATGCAAGATGAATTTCTGGACATTCACACTTTAAAAAATTCAATAGTCTTCTGAGTCTGGTATACCAAGGCAACATCATGTTCTAGATCATCAGAAACAATACAAATACTTTTTGCATGCAACTGTTTATCCTTTTTGTAATATACATGGACAGTGTGAAGAGTGCAGATGCCATTGTTCCATTGGTACCCCTTGAACAACAAAATTGAGATTTTCACTGAAAGCCATTAAAATCAACACTGATCCTTCATCAAATGTTTCCTTCTTCTTTTTCAGATAATCAGATTGTGATTGAGAAATAAAAGAGTGTAGAGTAAATAAAATAGAAAGAAACTTCCACATGGGAAAAATATATTAAAACAAAGATTCCAAGACTTACCAAGCGGGAAAGCGCCGGTAGACAGGCACAATAAAATAACATAACACACAAACACACGCACAAAATTTCTAGCTTTCTCAACCAATGGAGGCTTCTTCAGGAAAGAGGGAAGGAGTGGAAAGACGAAAGGATGTGAGTTTTAAGGGAGAGGGTAAGGAGTCATTCCAATCCTGGGGGCAGAAAGACTTACCTTAGGGGGAAAAAAGGATAGGTATATACTTGCGCAGACACACACACACATATCCATCCATACATATACAGACACAAGCAGACATATTTACAGGCAAAGAGTTTGGGCAGAGATGTCAGTCGAGGCGGAACTGCAGAGGCAAAGATGATGTTGAATGACAGGTGAGGTATGAGTGGCGGCAACTTGAAATTAGCGGAGATTGAGGCCTGGTGGATAACGAGAAGAGAGGATATATTGAAGGGCAAGTTCCCATCTCTGGAGTTCGGATAGGTTGGTGTTGGTGGGAAGTATCCAGATAACCAGGACGGTGTAACACTGGGCCAAGATGTGCTGGCCGTGCACCAAGGCATGTTTAGCAACAGGGTGATCCTCATTACCAACAAACACTGTCTGCCTGTGTCTACGCTTACACTGTGATGCTTTCTATGTGGGAATGACCAGCAACAAACTGTCCATTTGCATGAATGGACACAGGCAGACAGTGTTTGTTGGTAATGAGGATCACCCTGTGGCTAAACATGCCTTGGTTCACAGTAAGCACATCTTGGCACAGTGTTATACCGTCTAGGTTATCTGGATATTTCCCACTAACAGCAACCTACCAGAACTCTGGAGATGGGAACTTGCCCTTCAGTATATCCTGTCTTCCTGTTACCCACCAGGCCTCAACCTCCAGTAATTGCAAGTTGCCACCACTCATACCTCACCTGTAATTCAACAACATCTTTGCCTCTGTACTTCCACCTCGACTGACATCTCTGCCCAAACTCTTTGCCATTACAAATGTCTGCTTGTGTCTGTGTACGTGTGGATGGATATGTGTGTGTGTGTGTGTGTGTGTGTGTGTGTGTGTGTGTGTGTGTGTGTGTGTGTGTGTGTGTGTGTGTGTGTGTGTGTGTATACCTGACCTTTTTTCCACCTAAGGTAAGTCTTTCCGCTCCCGGGATTGGAATGACTCGTTACCCTCTCCCTTAAAACCCACATTCTTTCATCTTTCCCTCTCCTTCCCTCTTTCCTGAAGAAGCAACCATTGGTTGCGAAAGCTAGAAATTTTGTGTGTGTGTTTGTGTGTTATTATATTGTGCCTGTCTACCGGCACTTTCCCGCTTTGTAAGTCTTGGAATCTTTGTTTGTAATATAGAGTGTAGAGTAAGTTTTTCAGTCTTCTTAATTAGTGTGTCACAGAATTCTGATAGAGAAGTGATTTGAACACTTGAAGTCATTCCATCAGTCGATACCCATTGACTGTACTTGACCATCTCATCAGGATCATAGTCTTCTATTTCATTTTCTAAGTGGCGTTGAAGCAATGAACTGGTGGGGCATTTTTTACACAGGTGAAGCACACAGGCATGGTTATTTACATCACATGTTATTATTTGAATTAGATCTTAGTATGTTTCTTTAATAGAAGTGGAATTTAGAGGCAATTTAACATTTTTGTGGTAAATGCACACACATATGCTATGTGTTCCTGTTAATCCTGCTAGTGTACCCTGTTTTGGTCAAAGAGAGTCAAATTTTGAGAATACTGCTTTGTCTTCAGGATACTTTTTTTATAGAGAAAATACATTTCAGTTAAATTACTTAAAACAAAACGATTTTGCTCATGGGTATTTTTGCTGGTGCTCACTTTGTGTGGTTTTTTTTTTTTTTTTTCAGGCATTGTTCTTGTGTTTTCATCATCCAAATAAAAACTCTTTACTTTTTGCACTGTATCACATTGCAATGTCTTTCCTCTTTTCTGCTCAGCCAGTGATAAAATATTCTTCT
Source organism: Schistocerca gregaria (assembly GCF_023897955.1). NCBI lineage: Eukaryota > Metazoa > Arthropoda > Insecta > Orthoptera > Acrididae > Schistocerca > Schistocerca gregaria. The sequence goes on along the minus strand of NC_064922.1, from coordinate 415,862,839 downwards.
CCATTAAAAGAGCTCTTGCTTGTCATACCAAATATTCAGAAACCTGGAATTTGAAACTGATTTTTTGTCGAGACCAAGTTGGCAGCACAAGAGTAAGTAACTGAATTTTTCATGATTATTTGAATATTCAATTATCTGTTTGATTTTGTCCATGAGCTCATAATGATGTTTTGCCTTTTCTTCCAGTTCTGTTAAATCACTGTCAGGGATAGTGCTTGCATCAGCAGCCAGCTCAACTTGATATGTATGCGAAATTTTAGTTTTCAGAGCCCCAGCTGCTGATTCCAATTTTTATTTGAGTGCTGCATACCAACTATGCCAAGCAACTGAATGCAGATTTGCAGGAGATACTCCTAAGCTAGTTAAGCTAGTATTGAGCACTGATTATTCAGGTGTCTGCGCCTTCACATTACTGTCATTTATATGGTTTGGTGATGAGATGTCACATACTTATTTTTCATTAATAAGTTTGATACAGGTTGGGCTGATTTTCTCCCCAGGAATAACACTAAAGCCTCTCATTTTGAAGGTATTTGCCTTTTCTAAACTAATTTCACGCAATCTGGATGAAACAGATCATTTATGATGCTTGAAGGGATCACAACAAATTTTCTTATGTAGAGAGAATCTGCACAGGTCTTAGTGTTTAACCTGCACACGTGAAATACTTAAATCACAGTATGAATGATTGTCACTTTGGCATAATAAAAGTTCTTGTTCTTCACTGGTCAGTTTGTTCACACAACTCAGGGCATTATTACATGTATCTTGCAGATACTGTCCAAGAAAATACTGCCTACTTGTACTTTCCATACTGCTTCAGTTGTAAAATCAATATTTGTTGTAAATAATTCAAAAGATGATTGGTGTAACATTAAAAGGAATTAAATAATGAAAAATCATTCTATTCCATTTCACATTATTATTGTAGCTTTAGGGGACTTTCTTTTGTTTTGGAATGAATAGTTAAAAACTGCAATGACTGAATTTTTAACCAATAATTGACTCTGGGGAAACACAGTACAAGAGCTCAGAGCTGCTTACTCAGTGAACACATGTCTCAAAACAAAGGAACTGCATGATGCAACACGTGTAGTGGCAATAAAACAGTGTTTTCAGATATGATTTGTTCTTAGGGAAATCCAGGGTAGCCAACTTCCGCAATTTAGTGGGGACATGGTAATCACAAATTAGCAACTTCAATATTTCTTTTACAATAAAGATGTTTTCCACACTTCCCATTATTTCTACAGACTGATTCTTTTTGTGTGATGTAATGGAATATTTATAATAATACTGTAAATTTTCCAAAGGTATCAATGAGCCGGCAGTACCTTAAAAAACGTATAATGTCCATGGATGGATTTTGTTTAAAAGAAATTATTTACAATTTTTTCTGTGATGTAGATGATGGATATTCACTACAAGAAGGATGACTATAAAAATAGAAACCTTCCTCTTTAACTAAACAAAATTCAAGCTTCTACTGCAGAAGCTGGAAGAACTGTTGCATTTTTATATTAGAAAGGAGCTCATCAATGAAAGCCTGAATTCCTGAATCTATACAACTTCTTTTTATCATAAGTGAAAAAGTAATTGATCTGCAACATTTACATTAGGTAAACTTCCACAACAAAAAATTTCAAGGATTTGCATGATGATGGATGCTATTTCCCAAAATTTCTGGAAGATTTGATGTGGTATAACCCTGTTATATCAGCATACTCTGAAAGGAACCTGACTGGTATACAATTTAAACTGGAGGCATTGCCTTTTTAAGTGATTTAAGCTGCTTTGCAACACCAAGGCTATCTATTTCTATGTTTTTCATCTTGGCAGTTATTCCTGATTGGAATTCAGGAGTATTTACTTCGTCCTCTTTGGTGAAGGAGTTTCGGAAAACAGTGTTTATTAACTCTGCTTTAGTGGCACTGCCATCAGTGACTTCACCGTTGTTATTGCACAGGGAAGGTATTGATTGTGTCTTGCCACTGCTGTGCTTTATGTATAACCAGAACGTCTTTGGGTTTTTTGCCAGATTCCAAGACAGAGTTTTGTTGTGGAAATTATTAAAAGCATCTCACATTGAAGTATGCACTATATTTTGAACTTCTGCAAAACTTTGCCAATCTTGGGGATTTTGTGTTCTTTTAAATTTGGCATGCTTTTTTTGTTGCTTCTGCCCCCTATGGTAAATACCCTAAAAATGAATCACGTAAGTTTATCATGATCATTCCAAATTGTTGATAAGAACTGCATTCAAACCACAATTATCTAACTTGCCTCATCCATAAGTGCTATCACAGTTGACCTTATTATATATATAAGTTTTCTTGATGTATCTAACAGTATCTGTGACATTTAAAAAGTTGAGTATTCATTTTACAGGGTGCATTTTGTGAGTCTCACTTTATTTCATTCATTCTCACTTGGGTTCATGTTCTGTAATCAGTGACTTTAAACATTTGCTTGCATTACTAGAGTGCACACAGGACAATGTGACTAGTAGATATACAGTCAGCAGGCCAAGTGTAGGGAGAGTGGTGCTAGTGGGATTTGAGGGCTGTAGGAGAAATGGAGAGCACTGAAGGGGAAGTGCCATTCTAAACTGAAGTTTACACTCTCATTTTTTCTAAATATTAAATGGCGCCCCATGCCCACACTTGCATGATGACCATCCAAAAAGATCTACTGTGATCTCCAAATTGGTTAGTATCTAAAAATAATTCTGCTGAAAATGAAACTAAAGTGGTGATTTATTTTTGCCTGAACTGTTAACCACTTGTAACTTTCAGTGATGTGCTATGAGTTCAAATTTTTTTTATTAAAACCTACATTTCTCTTGTTGCTATGTTAAAATTTGCTTCTTTTGCCCAAACAAAGTGGAGTTTACACAGTGTCACCTCAATAATATGTGTAGATGCAATTGTGAGAGAATTCTGAAACTGTGGTTATTAAGTGAGAAACTGAGGACAAGTAAGGTCAATAGCTTATGAAAAAGCACACTCTCAGTACACAAAAAATGTGTAATGTCTTCACTTATGTTGTTCCAAAACTAATGACATTTCTCATTTCACCGGCTCTCAATTGTTGTTAATAACTACTTTCTTTCATCCCAAAAAGTCTATAGCTAGTGGAATAATGCAGTAGATTATAAAGTTTTGCATAATAACCAGATGGCAAAATATTCTCCTCTTTTCATGCTACCATTTCCCAGAATCTCACACCGTTTATGAAATATAAGAAATGATGTGAATATTTGAGTCTGGCTTTTTGCTGGTGTAAGCAATCGTGAATGAATGTACTTCATAAGATCAGTTTTCTCAAGGTTAGTAACAGACAGAGACTAAAGCCTAAAGAAAAGTTCAACATGTTAGCTAAAATTCATACACAGCAAGATATTATGTAATATGCAGTCATGCAGCAAAAGCAAAACCATAGCAACCTCTGTTTTTCATTGCAAATGTTTTTGAGTTTTTTGCAGTGCTTACTTAATTGCAAATATCAAAGTAACTATGATCATTTATGAAATGATAGATGCTTCATTATGAAACTGACAAATAAAGCTGTAATTAATACAGAAATATTTTTTTTGCCAGATAATTTCTTTAATGTCATTGGAGAAAGATTGCAGGGTGTATTTCTAAATTCTGGCAATGCAGCATGTCATCAAGCAGCCAAAAGTGGGCAAACAATGTTGGCCTCCCCTTCTAAACAAACAAATAAACTTACCCAGTGCTTCAGACAAAAACTAGTTTCTGTACATCAGCCCCTGTATCCTGTGTGGATCCTACCTTCAGCTTTAGGTGGTCACAGAGAAATCACAATTGATGCATTCAAAACATTCTTTGTCACCACCTATTAGTTCTATGAATTGCAAGGATGTGACATCAGACATATCAATAAAAATAAGCATGCCAACAGAGAGGAAGATTCACTGACATGAGAGATAAAATAGACTGTCACAAGTGACCAGTTTAGCTGTACCAAGAAGACACAGAATCATTTGAAGGCTTACCTGGAACACTTGAGTTTGGCTCACATTAAGGCATGGTTTCTGTTGTGAGCCATGCACTCAGTCAAAAATGGATTCCTGTGAGTGGGATTAGCAATGGCTGCTCACTGCCTGAGGCAAATGGACAGCTAATGGGATTCATTGCTCATCTGCCTGGAAGTGACACTAGGAATCACTAGCATGTGAAAGCAAGAGAACTTTGGAAAGAAAGAGAAATGAGAATGCAGCAGACTTTATGTGTCTTGTTCTCACTGCGCAAAGACAGGGATATTCTGCATTCCTCAGAAGAAGTTGGCAGCAGAAGAACAGATTGATGCATAGGAGAATACAAGAAATCGGGAGCATACAAGAGAATATGTAACATTGTTTGTTATGGAGGAACAGATAATGTATGCCTTCCCATCTACTGAAGTCAGATGACAAATTTCAGATGAAGGCTTGGAGGGAAATATTACAAGGTTTTACAAGAGCTACCGTCAGGTGGCTTGTGGAGTATGGATGTAGATGTAGATATGTTCAAGACTTTATCACCTTCTTATCTATTGACCTACTCACTCAATTACTTGCTTGTTAAAATGTATTTTCATCACTTAGCAGATGCCTGATGAAGTCTTAGTCTGTCTACTCTTTATTGAGATTTGTTCAATGATGTATGGTGTAAATCAGAAGTCAAAAGTCTCATAGCTAGTGAACCAGCTACTAGCTTTGCAGTTATCTAGCAAATGTAGCAGCTAGCCATGATTTGCAATTGTTGCATGACCATCACCCAAACATAAGCTGAAACCACTGTCAGGCTATTATTATTGGCATCTGTGATTTAGTTATTGTAGCCCATATTGTAACTAACATGTCATTTTACATGCAGTTTTCATTTTCAACAGGTGTGTACATTATATGCATTTACATAAATTAACACTGTTTTTGAGTATGTTAGGGACTACAGTCTCAAAAACAGTTTCATGAAATTAGTAATGACTATCTTACATTTTTCTGCTGCTGTAATATGTAGCTCATTTTGTCTATTAACTGCTTCAGTTCTGAAAGGAAATTAGTATTACTTTTAGCTTAACAGATCCAGAATTTAATGGGGAATCAGCAGGCTTATTTTAAAGTTATTTTAGCTGATTCAATTGTTCTTTTTTGGTGAAACATTGTATACTGTATTAACCAAATGAAAGACTTATTGCCTTCTTTGATAAAACTTTATTTTCTTTTTGGTGTTGACCAAGTTTTTGGTTTGTAAAACCATTTTTGATTACACAACTGATTCCAATTTGGCAAACTAGAAAAGACATCTACATCTATGTGATTACTCTGCTATTCACAATTAAGTGCCTGCAGAGGGTTCAATGAACCCCCTTCATGCTGTCTCTCTACCGTTCCACTCTCGAACGGCACGCGGGAAAAACGAGCACTTAAATTTTTCCGTGCGAGCCCTGATTTCTCTTATTTTATCATGATGATCATTTCTCCCTATGTAAGTGGGTGCCAACAGAATGTTTTCACAACTGGAGGAGAAAACTGGTGATTGAAATTTCATGAGAAGATCCCATCACAACGAAAAATGCCTTTGTTTTTAATGATTGCCACTCCAATTCACATATCACGTCTGTGACACTATCTACCCTATTTCACGATAATACAAAATGAGCTGCCCTTCTTTGCACTTTTTCAATGTCATTTGTCAGTCCCACCTGATGTGGATCCCACACTGCACAGCAGTACTCCAGAATAGGGCGGACAAGCGTAGTGTAAGCAGTCTCTTTGGTAGACCTGTTGCACCTTCTAAGTGTTCTGCCACTGAATCGCAGTCTTTGGTTTGCTCTACCCACAATGTTATTTATGTGATCATTCCAACTTAGGTTATTTGTAACTGTAATCCCTAAGTATTTAGTTGAATTTACAGCCCTCAGATTTGTGTGACTTATCGGGTAATTGAAATTTAGCTGATTTCTTTTAGTACTGATGTGAATAACTTCACACTTTTCTTTATTCAGGGTCAACTGCTATTTTTTGCACAATACAGATATCTTATCTAAATCATTTTGCAAGTCGTTTTGATCATTTGATGACTTTACAAGACAATAAATGACAGCATCATCTGCAAACAATCTAAGACGGCTACTCAGATTGTCTCCTATGTCGTTAATATAGGCCTATAACACTTCCTTGGGGAACACCAGATTTTACTTCTGTTTTACTCGATAACTTTCTGTCTATTACTATGAAATATGACCTTTCTGACAGGAAATCACAAATCTAGTCGCACAACTGAGGCAATACTCTGTAGGCACACAGTTTGATTAGAAGACACTTTTGAGGAACGGTGTAGAAAGCCTTCTGGAAACCTAAAAATATAGAATCAATTTGACCTTCCCTGTCGATAGCACTTATTACTTCATGAGTATAAAGAGCTAGTTGTGTTTCACAAGAACAATATTTTCTGAATCCGTGCTGACATATATGTCAATAAATCATTTTCTTCCAGGTACTTCATAATGCCCTACGATCGACCCCAAGGAAAGTTTTTCTCTGCCTGCCACACTTTGGAATGATCTTCCACTTAACCACAGGTGTGGGGTCAACCTCAGTGCAGGCAGTACCCGGGGAGGTCACAGCAGTGGGCCAATCGGAGGACACATGGGACGTGCTCAATGTCCCTCGCATTCCCGCGTCCGATGCCCCACAGTGACGCCACTTGGCAACAGCCTCAAGCTGTGTAACGGAAGCCAACGCAGCCTGATGCTGTGAGTGAAGAAAGGTTGCCAGCTCAGCTCGCATCTGTATGCAACAATCACAGTTCAGATCCATCACGTCACTTCTCCTGTTTGAAGCTCGTAAAAATATGTAACAAGCGAACGGTGTACTCGCCTTAGTAGTAGCAGGAACTAGTGGTGTGCTCTCTCTCTCTGATGGTCTAACTGACACTGAGCTGTTCTAACCAAACAAACAGAAGCCTGCATGATACAAGAGAAGATACAACGGTCAATAGCAACGGTGGTACTGTACACTACACTGTTATTGAAATAAAAGGTTGTGCCTAGTAAGCACTCAGACATGAAAGAAATTACAAAAATAAACTAGTAACTATAGAGATAACTGAAAATAAGTCGCTCCTGTTTGAAGCTTGTAAAAATATGTAAAAAGTGAATGGTGTACTCGCCTTAATAGTAGCTGGAACTAGCAATGCACTCTCTCTGACAGTCTAACTGACACAAATACATGTCAACTTCTTAATCTATCAGCTTTGTGATCCAAACTCTAAAAGTTATTTCTATTCATTATTTTGACAGAGTTACATTTGTACTGTACAATTTTATGATGTTCATTAGACACAGTTTCTTATAACCATAAATAAACGTACATTACAGTAGAGCTATGTGCACGAGAAAGGGTATTTGTGTGATTACATATTTATGACTGAAGGTACTGTTTTTCTTTTCCTGTTTACAGATTGCAACATTACATAAAAGGGATGAATAATTGTATTGTGTTTGTTCATTAAGTAGTAAATATGAGGATGCACACATCTGTTTTTTAAATTTCTAATGTTGCTAACCATGTGAGCTTTGCACCCCTTCCCTCTATGTATAGGGCTTCTACATGTGACTGCATATTTGTGGTTCTGGTTTAAGTAATGTTCAGCAAAGGATGGATCTGGCTTCTCTTATCTGCAGCTTCTATGGTGTCACCATTAATACATCTATACAAAAGAACAGCTGAGTTATTCAGTCAACCAGACGGTCTGGCAGCGTGTTCACCCTTATACCCATTCGTAGCGGAATTTTATTTTATTTTATTTATTTATCCATCCATAGACAATAAATATTGTATGTTGACCAAAAGTACATGTAAATTTATGGGAAGTAATCTGTGCAAAAGGAACATACAAAATTTTACATTAAGTAATACAAAGAATAATACATACAAAATTGTACAAAAAAATGTTCAAAAAATAATACTTGATCATACAAGGGACAGTATTACAACTTTTTATACATGTATGCTACCAGTATTGTAATTGCATAGTCTGTTTGCCCTAAGACTTTACTTTTGTCTTCCCTACACAGGAAACCCTTATATTCACTAAAATAATTCAGTGAAGATTTTGCCACACTCAGCAGCTGTACATCAGATATACACAATTAACAGAAACTTCAGGGGATGAAAGACAGTGTTTTCAGTTTTAATTCAATTCAATTTATTATCGTCCATTTTATCATATACATGATATAGGAATTGTCATATAGAAAGAGAGAGAGAGAGAGAAAGAGACAGCATGATTTATATTTTTAACAGTTAACAGAAATAACATTTTCTTAATGACTCTTTACATATTTTGTCTTCTTTTTACATGCAAGATGCAAAAAATTCAAGGTTTATACAAAAGAAATCCATTAAGAGAAATAACTTTTCCTTAATCACACGTTAATATTTTCTTAATTACACTTTACATATTTTGTCTTCTCTTTACATGCAAATTGGAAAAAACGAAGGTTTATGCAGAAAAATCAAAAGATGAGCACTATCTGTTTAGATAGCAAGGAAATTCATCAAAATTATAGAATCTTTGACCTAATAGTAACCTCTTTAATTCTTTTTTTAAATATATGTAAGTTTCGTATGCTTGTTATTTTTTTGATAAGGCATTGAAGATTATTTTGGGTAGATATGTCACACTATTTTGGTACAGGGATTTTGAATGATTGTTTCTATGGAAATGATGCCTGTTTCTGGTTTGATAACCATCTACTTCACTGTTTAGAGAAGAGAATTCTTGATCTGACTTCAGGAAACATACTGATTCATAGATGAATAAACTAGGGAGGGTCAAAGTTTTCAACTCCTTACAGAATACTCTAGATGGCTCTCTGTAGGCAACACCCTTCGGAATAAGAATAGCTCTCTTTTGTAGCTTAAAACAGCTTTTTGTGAAACCTGCATTCCCCCAAAATATAATACCATATTTTAGATTACTGTGTATGTAAGAGTAGTAGGCACACAGTACTGTTTCAAAATTGCACTTTTCTTTAAGTTTTCTTAATATATAGCAGTATTTACTAAGTTTTTTTTAGTCAATAGTTCAACATGTTTTTTCCCACCTCAAGTTACTGTCCAGCCTTACACCTAAAATATTGTGAAAGAAGTTCGTTCTATCAGACATTTCCCAATCTCTATTCTTATGTTATTTTTTACCTTGTTCTTTATGTGCCTAAAATTCATCCAAGAGGTTTCTTGTCATTTATAATTAAGTAATTGTCCTTTAACCATTCAGCTGCCTCATTCATTGTTGAAGTTATTTTTTCTTATATAGCAGCTTCACTAACTCCCTTGATAAAAAGGCTCCTATCATCTACAAAAAGTACTGATTCTGCTCTTGTAAGATGTTTAGGAAAATCATTAATAAAAACTAAGAAGAACAGAGGGCGTAGATAAGAACCCTGGGGTACTCCACAGTTGACTTTCAGATATGTTGAGTAATATTTCGTGCCATTATGTATTATTTCAACACTTTGATATCTGTTGCACAGATATGATTGAAACCACTTGTATGCTTTTCCGTGTACTCCATAGCAATACAGTTTCTCTAGCAAATTATCATGGCTGATGAGGTCGAGTGCCTTGGATACATCTAAAAATATTCCACAGTTTAAGCCCTCATTATCCATTGCAGTTAATACCTGTTCCAAGAAGAAATATACAGCTGTTTCTGTAGACCTGTTTTTCCTGAACCCATTCTGTGCATTGTTTAGAATTTTGTTTAGGAAACTCAACAGTCCCTCATACATAATCCTCTCAATTACTTTAGCAAAACCTGATAGTTGTGACAATGGTCTATAATTTTGCATGATATATGGACAGTCTTTTGTTATAAAGTGGCTTTATTATTGATTTTGTAAGTGCTACATCTACATCTACATCTACATTTATACTCCACAAGCCACCCAACGGTGTGTGGCAGAGGACACTTTATGTGCCACTGTCATTACCTCCCTTTTCTATTCCAGTCACGTATGGTTTGTGGGAAGAACGACTGTCTGAAAGCCTCCATGCGCGCTCGAATCTCTCTAATTTTACATTCGTGATCTCCTCGGGAGATAAGTAGGGTGAAGCAATATATTCGATACCTCATACAGAACCGCACCCTCTCAAAACCTGGCGAGCAAGCTACATTGCGATGCAGAGCGCCTCTCTTGCAGAGTCTGCCACTTGAGTTTGCTAAACATCTCCGTAACGCTATCACGGTTACCAAATAACCCTGTGACGATATGCGCCACTCTTCTTTGGATCTTCTCTATCTCCTCCATCAACCCGGTCTGGTACAGATCCCACAGTGATGAGCAATACTCAAGTATAGGTCGAACGAGTGTTTTGTAAGCCACCTCCTTTGTTGATGGACTACATTTTCTAAGGACTCTTCCAATGAATCTCAACCTGGTACCCACCTTACCAACAATTAATTTTAAATGATCATTCCACTTCAAATCGTTCCACACGCATACTCCCAGATATTTTACAGAAGTAGCTGCTACCAGTGTTTGTTCCGCTATCATATAATCATACAATAAAGGATCCTTCTCTCTATGTATTCACAATACATTACATTTGTCTATGTTAATGGTCAGTTGCCACTCCCTGCACCAAGTGCCTATCAGCTGCAGATCTTCCTGCATTTCGCTACAATTTTCTAATGCTGCAACTTCTCTGTATACTACAGCATCATCCGCGAAAAGACGCATCGAACTTCCGACACTATCTACTAGGTCATTTATATATATTTTGAAAAGCAATGGTCCCATAACACTCCCCTGTGGCATGGCAGAGGTTACTTTAACGTCTGTAGACGTCTCTCTATTGATAACAACATGCTGTGTTCTGTTTGCTAAAAACTCTTCAATCCAGCTCCACAGCTGGTCTGATATTCTGTAGGCTCTTATTTTGTTTACCAGGCAACAGTGCGGAACTGTATTGAACACCTTCCGGAAGTCAAGGAAAATAGCATCTACCTGGGCACCTGTATGTAATATTTTGTGGGTCTCATGAACAAATAAAGCGAGTTGGGTTTCACACGATCACTTTTTCCGGAATCCATTTTGATTCCTACAGAGTAGATTCTGGGTTTCCAAAAACGACATGATACACGAGCAAAAAACATGTTCTAAAATTCTACAACAGATTGATGTCGGAGATATAGGTCTATAGTTTTGCGCATCTGCTTGACGACCCTTTTTGAAGACTGGGTCTACCTGTGCTCTTTTCCAATCATTTGGAACCTTCCGTTCCTCTAGAGACTTGCGGTACACGGCTGTTAGAAGGGGGACAAGTTCTTTTGCGTACTCTGTGTAGAATCGAATTGGTATCCCGTCAGGTCCAGTGTACTTTCCTCTGTTGAGTGATTCCAGTTGCTTTTCTATTCCTTGGACACTTATTTTGAAGTCAGCCATTTTTTCGTTTGTGCGAGGATTTATAGAAGGAACTGCAGTGCAGTCTTCCTCTGTGAAACAGCTTTGAAAAAAGGTGTTTAGTATTTCAGCTTTACGCGTGTCATCCTCTGTTTCAATGCCATCATCATCCTGGAGTGTCTGGATATGCTGTTTCGAGCCACTTACTGATTTAACGCAAGACCAGAACTTCCTAGGATTTTCTGTCAAGTCGGTACATAGAATTTTACTTTCAAATTCACTGACCTCCTTACGCTAACATTGACATTGTTTAGCTTCTGTTTGTCTGAGAGGTATTGGTTGCGTTTACACTTGGAGTGAAGCTCTCTTTGCTTTCGCAGTAGTTTCCTAACTTTGTTGTTGAACCACAGTGGGTTTTTCCCATCCCTCACAGTTTTACTCGGCACATTCCTGTCTAAAGCGCATTTGATGATTACCTTGAACTTTTCGATAAACACTCAACATTGTCAGTGTCGGAACAGAAATTTTCATTTTGATCTGTTACGTAGTCTGAAATCTGCCTTCTATTACTCTTGCTAAACAGATAAACCTTCCTCCCTTTTTTTATATTCCTACTAACTTCCATATTCAAGGATGCTGCAATGGCCTTATGATCACTGATTCCCTGTTCTGCACTTACAGAGTTGAAAAGTTCGGGTCTGTTTGTTATCAGTAGGTCCAAGACGTTATCTCCACAAGTCAGTTCTCTGTTTAATTGCTCAAGGTAATTTTCGGATAGTGCTCTCAGTATAATGTCACTCGATGCTCTGTCCCTACCACTCGCCCTAAACATCTGAGTGTCCCAGTCTATATCGGGTAAATTGAAATCTCCACCTAAGACTATAACATGCTGAGAAAATTTATGTGAAATGTATTCCAAATTTTCTCTCAGTTGATATGCCACTAATGCTACTGAGTCAGGAGGTCGGTAAAAGGAGCCAACTATTGACCTAGCTGGGTTGTTGAGTGTAACCTCCACCCATAATAATTCACAGGAACTATCCACTTATACTTCACTACAGGATAAACTACTATTAACAGCAACAAACACACCACCACCAGTTGCATGCAATCTATCCTTTCTAAACACCGTCTGTGCCTTTGAAAAATTTCGGCAGGATTTATCCTTGGCTTCAGCCAGCTTTCTGTACCTATAACTATTTCAGCTTTGGTGCAGGAGGGAATCACCAGTTTTAAATTATGTATTAGTAATATCAACTAGTTCAGTTATTATTTCGTTTACACTATGTTTTATGACCTTATCAGGAACAGCATCACATCCACAGGACATCTTATTTTTCCAATTATTAATTGGATTTCTTACTTCTGAATGCGTAACTGGCTACAAAAACATTGTCTTTTCATTTGCTGGAACTTTTGATTTACTACCTTTTGAGTTCCCCAGGTTATTAATAAGATTCTGAGCAATGTTAATGTAGTAGTCATTGAACATATTGACAACACATTGTGGGTCTTCAACAACTTTTCCTCCCTTTTTATGATAAGATTATTGTTTGTCACTTTGGATTTGCCAGTGGTATGGTTTATGACCTTCCAAAATGATTTTGTTTTATTTCTGCATTTTTCAATAATTAAATCATTGTTCAGTTTCTTTGCTGCATAAATCACTTTTCTGTAGCATCTAAGATATGGCTTTAATGTGCATTACGCTTTGAATAACCCAGATTTCTAAGAGTACGTGCACATATCTTAATTCCTGCAGTTAACCATGAATTAGATTTGAGAGAGATTTTAACTTTTTTGAGGGGGAAAACGACATCAAAGCAGTATTTATAATCAGAGAAAAATGACTCATATTTAGAGTCTACAGTTTTGTTTGGGTCTCTGTCCCATTCAATACCATGCAACATCGTATGAAAATTCCAAAGGCTACTTTCGTTAATTTATCTTGTCTCTATACAGTTTCCACTGCCTTGTTTTTTCCTAAGCATATTTTTAAAGTAAGATCTTGATTGCCATGTGGTCAGAGAAGCCAGCATCTGTTACGTCAACCTCGTAACTACAAGTCTCTTTGTTAATAAACACCTGATCAATTGTTGTCTCACACCCATCTCCATACCTGGTGATATTGTTACTGTGGCTTACTTAATGCTCCTTCTTGAGGCTCTTTGACACTAAAAAATCTTGAGGTGATTTGGCTGCCTTACACAACTTGTAATTGGTAACCCAGAATTATTGCTGCTACTGCTGATGGTTCTGATGAAGTGGTTACAGAAGCTGGTTGAGGTGTTGGCTGGGCTTCTGGTGTTGTTGCTAAGACTGTTTGTAGGAGTTCCTGGAGTACTCATTGCTGATACTGTTGGTGGAGCTGCAGATGAAGCTGATTGTGATGTTTGTTGGGCTTCTGCTGTTATTGGACTAATTGGTAGCCCAGAAATTATTGCTGCTGATGCTAGTGCTGTTGTTTTTTCTGATGAAGTGGTTACTGAAGCTGTTTGCAGTGTTGGTTGGGTTTCTGCTGTTGTTGCTAAGACTGTTGTGGTGGTTCCTGGATTACACATTGCTGACATTGTTGGTGGTGCTGTAGATGAAGCTGGCTGTAATTTTGGTTGGGCTTCCACTGTTTGTGCTACTACAGACTGGGTACTGCTGCTGACATTGGAGTACCCACTGTAGCAATGGTCTCTTTATGCTTTTTTTTTTGTCTAGCAATTGTACAATTTTTTGTCCGAGGAGTGACTTTCCACTTGCATGCAAATGCAAACCATCTTTAGTAAAGTCTTCTCTCTGCAAGAAATCAACAGATAAGAAATATTGCTTTAATATAAACATTATTAGAATTATTTATTGGACTAAATAGTCATTTACTGATTAAAAATAGTTCAAATAGAAATTCTTTAAAGTCTTCAGTAAACCTTTTTTCATCTTCTAACTTTCTGATGTTGGTAGGCAGTATGTTGCAGACTTTTGTACCAATATGGCTCACATGCGCGCCGGTAGACAGGCACAATAAAATAACACACAAACACACACACAAAATTTCTAGCTTTCGCAACTAACGGTTGCTTCTTCAGGAAAGAGGGAAGGAGAGGGAAAAACAAAAGGATGTGGGTTTTAAGGGAGAGGGTAAGGAGTCATTCCAATCATGTGTGTGTGTGTGCGCGCGAGTATATACCTATCCTCTTTTCCCCCTAAGGTAAGTCTTTCCGCTCCCGGGAATGGAATGACTCCATACCCTCTCCCTTAAAACCCACATCCTTTCGTCTTTCCCTCTCCTTCCCTCTTTCCTGAAGAAGCAACCGTTGGTTGCGAAAGCTAGAAATTTTGTGTGTGTGTTATTTTATTGTGCCTGTCTACCGGCGCTTTCCTGCTTTGTAAGTCTTGGAATCTTTGTTTTTAATATATTTTTCCCATGTGGAAGTTCCTTTCTATTATATATATATATATATATATACGAGGGTCAGTCAAAAAGTAATGCCTCCTATTTTTTTTTCTACATTTAATTGTCAGGAAATTTAAATCCAATTACATAGGTTGAAAACCACAACATTGAGGATCATTTTGTCATTTTTCAATGTAATCTCCGCCCATCTCTACAGTTTTGGTCCATCTTTGAACAAGGGCATGTATCCCAGCACGGTAAAAATCACAGCTCTGCTTCCTAAGCCATTGACGCACGGATGTTTTGACGGCCTCCTCATCTTCAAAATGAATCCCACGATGAGCTTCTTTTAGTGGCCCGAACAGATGGAAGTCTGATGGTGCCAGGTCAGGGCTGTATGGGGGATGAGGCAAAACTTCCCAACCAATTTTGACAATCTCGTCAGAGGTGTGACGACTGGTGTGTGGTCTTGCATTGTCATGCAAAAGAAGAACATCTGCCATTGATTTTGTTGGGCGAACTCGCTGAAGGCGTGCTTTAAGTTTTTTGAGGGTTGTGACGTATTTAACAGAATTTATTGTGCATCCCTGCTCCAAAAAATCAACCAGAATCACACCCTCTGTATCCCAGAAAACTGTTGCCATAACTTTCCCTGTCGATCGCACAGTTTTGAATTTTTTCTTCCTCGGCGAGCTTGTGTGACGCCACTCCATTGACTGCCTCTTTGATTCGGGTTCAAAAAAAATGCACCCATGTTTCGTCCCCGGTCACAATTTTTTCAGAAACTCATCTCCCTCCAAACGGAAGCGCTGCAAGTGTTGGGATGCTATTGTTTTCCTTGCTTCTTTATTCTGATCGGTTAACATTCTTGGAACCCACCGTGCACAAACTTTTGAGTACCGCAATTGTTTAATAATCGTGATCACACTGCCTTTACTAAGAGAAATAATGCGACACACTTCATCTGCAGTCACCCGACGGTCACCACGAATGATGTCATCAACTTGCTGAATGTTGTGTGGAGTCACTGCACTCACCGGCCTGCCGCTCCGCTTTTCGTCAGTCAACGGTGTTTGCCCTTCAGCTTCCTTACAACGACGAACCCATCGTCTAACAGTGCTGACATCCACTGTCACAACACCATACACCTTCTTCAGTCTTTCATGAATGCGTATGGGCGTTTCACCTTCTGCATTCAAGAATTCAATCACACAACGCTGTCTCAAACGAACATCGATGTCGGCCATCTTACAAACTTCTGCTGTGCTGCCACCTGTTGACACAGAAAGTTACTACTGCAGTGGATTGCAGAAGAAGGTTTGAGGAATGGCGCCAAATTCAAATTTTTCACTTAACTTAATTCTTTTAAGTAGAAAAAAATGGGAGGCATTACTTTTTGACCGACCCTCGTATATATATATATAAAAATAGAAAGAAACTTCCACATGGGAAAAATATATTAAAAACAAAGATTCCAAGACTTACCAAGCGGGAAAGCGCCGGCAGACAGGCACATGAACAAAACACACAAACACACACACAGAATTGCTAGCTTTCGCAACCGATGGTTGCTTCTTCAGGAAGGAGAGGGAAAGACGAAAGGATGTGGGTTTTAAGGGAGAGGGTAAGGAGTCATTCCAATCCCGGGAGCGGAAAGACTTCGAACCTGTGACCATAGCAGTCGCGCAGTTCCGGACTACAGTGCCAGCTGGGATGATTGGGTTTGTGGATTTTAGGAAGTAGGTGGAAGGTAGGGGCGTGGGGTGTCGGTAGGGACAGGAGGTTGATGGAGTCAGGTGAAAGGTTTTGTAGGGGGCCTAAGGTTCTGAGGATTCCTTGAAGCTCCTCCTGGAGATCAGGAATGGGATTACCTTGGCAAACTTTGTATGTAGTGTTGTCAGTCCCGTAACCCAGAAGGTGTACACAATCAAAGGCAGAGCCACGTGTGAAAGCACCCACGTGATTTACCAACTGACCTGCCTGCACTGTGAAGCTTTCTATGTGGGAATGACCAGCGACAAACTGTCCATTCACATGAATGGACACAGGCTAACAGTGTTTGTTGGTAATGAGGATCACCCTGTGGCTAAACATGCCTTGGTTCACAGTAAGCACATCTTGGCACAGTGTTACACCATCTGGGTTATCTGGATACTTCCCACTAACAGCAACCTGTCAGAACTCCGGAGATGGGAACTTGCCCTTCAGTATATCCTGTCTTCCCGTTACCCACCAGGCCTCAACCTCCAGTAATTGCAAGTTGCCACCACTCATACCTCACCTGTAATTCAACAACATCTTTGCCTCTGTACTTCCACCTCGACTGACATCTCTGCCCAAACTCTTTGCCTTTACAAATGCCTGTGTACGTGTGTCTGTGTACGTGTGGATGGATATGTGTGTGTGTGTGTGAGTGTATACCTGACCTTTTTTCCACCTAAGGTAAGTCTTTCCACTCCTGGGATTGGAATGACTCCTTACCCTCTCCCTTAAAACCCACATACTTTCGTCCTCCCCTCTCCTTCCCTCTTTCCTGATGAAGTAACCATTGGTTGCGAAAGCTTGAATTTTGTGTGTATGTTTGTGTTTGTTTGTGTGTCTATCAACATGCGAACATTTTCGTTTGGTAAGTTACATCATCTTTGTTGTTAGAACTTGCTGAACGATGGTTTGCATAATGTCTGTGGATGACTGCATGTTATTATTTGGATAGCCCTCTTCTGTATAAGAAAGATTTGTTTTAGATGGCAATCGGTGGAACCCCAAAATATTATTCCGTCTGTTGCAAAAGACTGAAAATAGCCAAAATATGCCTTCCTGGTGCCCTCTGGAGTACAGACATTTGCAATAATTTTAAGAGCAAAACAGGCTGAATTAAGTTCCTGCACAAGTTTCATCCTTGGTCATTAAAATTAAGATTTTCATCTACATGAGACCCCAACAATTTTATTGATGCCACTCTGTCTATGGCCTTGTCACCCAACAACAGATCAAGATTTACTTTTTGACATATTTTCCCAAACTGCATATAATTTCTTTTATTTGCATTGAATGTCAACCGGTTTGCATTGAACCAAGTGTGGACATTCTTTATTACTTGATCAGTAATTGTTTGCAGCATCTGCTTTGATGCAGCTATTATCACATTAGTGTCATCTGCAAATAGTATGGTCTTTGCTGCTCCATCTGCGGTGTGGAAGTCATTTATGTAGACAAGGAACAATAAGGGATGGAGAATACTGCATTGCGACACTCCTATTTCCAATTTTTTATTTTTATTTATTTCTTTATTTATTTTTTGCATCTGATACTAAATTTATTTTGTAGTTTGAGTAATCTGACATCAGTCCTACAATCTTTGTTCTGTTCAGTAGGTATGATTCGAACCACTTTTCCCTGTCCCATGAAAACCTAATGCTTCCAGTTTTTGCAAAAGAATGCCATGATTGACAGTGTCAAATGCTATGGAGAGATCTGAATTTATTCCTACTATGCTTTTGTCTTCTTCTAGATTTTTGATTGTTTGTTCATGGTGTTTCTGTATTTTTACCTGCCTGGAAGCGATGCTGATTTCTATTTAGTAACATATGGTCATTTAGCTAGTTGTTGATTCTGTGCTTCAATAATTTTTCTATTATTTTGGAAAATACTGGAAGAAAAGATACTAGCTGATAGTTTTTTACCTTATGCTTGGCGCCATTTTTGCATAATGGCCTCGCTTCTGACATTTTCATCCTTTCCATAAACACTCCCTCACTAAATGATATGCTGGCTATGTATGTCAAGGGCCTTGCAATTTGTGCAGCCGTTATAATATAAGCAGGCATTGCATTTAATCCTGCTGAAATTTTAGGTTTCGTTTATTACTTTGAACACTTCATGTTCATATGTTGGATCTATCCTCATGCTACAAGCAGCTTTTGGAAATTCAGGTTTTTCTTGGTTTGTAAATTTCGAGCTTAATGAAGTTGTTGCATGTATGAAATAATTGTTGCTGTAATTTGGCAAATCTTGGTTTTTAATATTTACATTTTCTGTGTTTTTGAGAATGATGTCCTGTTCTTCACATCTCTTTCCTGTTTCAGTCTTCACAATACCCCATATGGCTTTTGATTTGCTACCAGAGTCTTATTAAGTTGTCATTACTCATAAATTTTGCCTTGGCAATTTCATTTCACTTTATTATCTTCCTGCAAAGCATTTACATGATCTAGGAATTGTCACAACAAAGTTATCATACACGTACAAGTACCACAAACATAATAATGGGATATCACTTTCAACGCATTTTTAAAAGTATGATTTAGACACATAAATTAAAATTTTTGGCAATAAATTTACACACAATCAAAGTACTCGTCTATGTCATAGAACCTTTTGCTTAAAAGATAATTTTTAAGATAAGTCTTAAATTTTACTTCATCTATTATTTCCTTTATGTACACTGGCAGAGCACTGTACAGTTTTATTCGAAAGTAACTTACACACTTTTGGGTTTGTGTTGTCCTTACACTTTCTACATACAAATTATTACGACTTCTAGTATTAAAATTGTGGCGACCCTCTTGTACATCTACATCTACATCTACATGGATACTCGCAAATCACATTTAAGTGCCTGGCAGTGGGTTCATCAGACCACCTTCACAATTCACTATTATTCCAGTCTTGTATAGCATGCAGAATGAATGAACACCTACATCTTTCTGTATGAGCTCTTATTTCCCTTATTTTATCGTGGTGATTGTTCCTCCATATGTAGGTCAGTGTCAACAAAAGTCTTGTAATTCTTAAAATATTCTACAAGCTGTAGGTCTGTAGATGTCTTCAATTTTGAATTTAGTCTCTTCAGAGTTCCACAAGAAGTTTTGATGGCAGCTGTGATCCAAGAACTAGGCTTTGTGTTGTGATGTGAAGTGATTCTTGACAGCTTCTTTGGAAAGCACATTTCGAAATACCTCATGAAAATTGAAGACAACGTGTTATATGCATCATTCGTATTTGTTAGGGACAGCACTTCTGCCCAGGACTCACTAGTTAGGATATTTGTAAATTCTACACAGTTTTCAGTGGAAAATTTTCTTTTATATGTGAAGTACACTTTTTTTCTTGCAGTGGCACTGAAGGAATTTTGTGGACAAGAGCATTATGGTCTGATAATCCCAAATCAGTATTTGTTACTTCTACTTCTGTGGATCGCACATTTGAAAATCTATTATCTATCAGACTGTTTGTATTATATGTTATTCTTGTGGGTCTGTGTATGTGTGGAAACAGGTTGAAAGTACATAATAGATTTAGTAATTGATTTTTTAGCCTACTTTCATTCATAAGATTTATGTTGAAATCCTTACAGACAACTACAGTGGTTCTTCCAGTAAAAAGAATGTTAAGCTGTGTTTGTAATTGATTAATGAATATGTCTGTATCCCCAGCAGGTGGTCTGTGTGTTGCTATTACTGTGACTATGACTTTTCCCTGTCTTTCATACAACTGTACAGCTGCTGCTTCAAAATGATTTTCCACACTCAATGATTCAGCTTCACATCTTCTTTTGTACCTGTTACTTGATTTAGTAAAGATACATACACCTCCCTTTTTAGCATTTTTCTACAATACTGACTTGCCAGCTTATATAGATAAATATTAATTATACTTAGTTCAAAACTTCTGCACCAATGCTCCATGATGCACATCCAGTCAACGCTTGCATCATTCCTTACTACCTCAAGTTCTAGTTATCAGTGATGAATTCAGAGGGTGGCCTGGGAGCGCTGCCAGCCTGTTACGCGCCGTGCGTTTACTCACAACTAAGTTTGCAGAAGACGAAATCTAATCTGTAAATTCGAATGCAATGTTCGATACTGTGGCTACACGTTAAGCCTGAAGCCTGTTTGACAAAAGTTATCCAGTTTTCGCGAAGTTCGTATTTCTTTCTATTGTTCGTAATGCCATAGAAATTGCTGCCTGATAATACATTTGTCCATATCATTGGCCACATACTTATTGTGAGCTTCTTGCTTCTTCTTGGGCGCTAGTTTAACCGTATTTCCTGCCACTGCTGCGTCACCACTTCGCCTTTCCAGGCAATAGGTATTGTTGTGTTCTCTACAACGAAAACTACAGAATTCGTTTCGGTAGTTGCCCGAGGGAGTCAAGATTGTTCAGAAGTACTTTCATTGCGTTTCGTAAGAACAGAGGAATTGGTGCGTCCGAATTTCTTGCAATTTGGGATGTAATAGATAAGCGCTTTTCATATAACGTACAATTAGTATTGCGCATGCACGTTACTCATAAGTTAAAATTTTCTCCTTCAAGTTTGCAGAATAGGAAAATTTATGTTCTTATGATCTGTTACTTCAAACATTGGTAAGTCGGCAAATAGGCTAAGCACGCGTCGTCCAAATAGCTACAATGAAAATAAAGCGAAGAAAAGTGAAGTGATACAGTGATTACTAATTTGTTACCCCTTATTCAATAATCAGAGAGAAGTGACACATGAAAATTACGACAGACGTCGAGTGTCAGTTCCTTGAAACAACCACAGTGCAGTGAGTTAATATATTTCTACTGGTGTGTATTTATTGCATTATTATGTTACTCCATCTCCTTATTCTTCCTCTCTCCATTGTCTTCCGCCCCACTCTTTGACCGTTTCACCTACATCTGTAGTGAAATTCGACCTGAAATTCAACTTCACGCGGCTCAAGTCTTATGACTTCATCTCCTGAAAAGTGTATCCTACAGTAATATAATTTTCCGTTTACGTGCAGTGGAATATCAGAAAATTGTCTGCGAAGTGTGTTGCAAATAAAGTTAGTGCACTGACATCAGCAGTTAGTTTCACGTAATCGTTCTTTACAGCCTGGATTGAAACATGTCCGACGCTAGAAAAAGACTGTCTGGCAGTGAATATAGGAAAAGACGGGCGCTGAAGGAAGATGACGATAAGAAGCAAAAGTATGCACTACAACGGTATTTCAAGCTAAAGAGAGAACGACCTAGCAGCGGCGAGGGTGGAAAAAACAGACCCTGAAAGTACAGAAACTTGTGGAGCTACCGCAGCTACATCTTTATCTTCAGGACATGGACAGAAAATTGACGAACACAGTACTGCAACCACCGCATACAGTAGCAATGCTGACGGTGGGCCATCCGCAACATGTTGAACAGACCTCGTCTAGACTCAAGACCTGCTTTGTGACGAAAGCTCCGAGATTGAAACATCAGGCAGAACTGAAATTAGGCGACCCGATTCGGAAAATACCGGAGGAACATCAGCCGAGGTACTCACGGCGGGAGAAGGGATTGAAGGCGAGCCTAAACTGGAAGACACAATTGATTCAGATCCCAGAAGATGGCCGGAAATTATTACCGACTGCATTCGAACGACTTTGGTCATGCAAGGTCCTCCCGAGCGCATTAAGGAAGCTGAAGAATGTCCTAAAAACGCGGACAACCGGCGTTTCAGCCCTGTGCACTACAGCTATTCTTTGAAGAATTTACAAGAAGCAAATAGACACTGGTTGGCGTATTCAAAGAGCAAGGATGCTGTGTTCTGTTTTTGTTGAAACTTTTTTCGTTATCTACAGCAAAAATTGCAAAGAATGGTATAAGCGACTGGAGGCACCTTGCTTCGTATCTCGAAAGTCGCGGGAAGTCTACCGAGCATTTGAAATCACATAAAAAGTGGATCATGTTTTCCGAGGGACTGTAAAAGTCACGAACTGTCGACAACCATCATCAAAGGCTTCTGAATACTGAAAGTGAACATTGGAAAAATGTTCTTGAGCGCTTAATAGCAATAATTCATTTCCTGGGTCGACAATGTCTGCCTTTGGGAAGAAGAACAGATACACTCTTTCAGCCTGACAACGGAAACTTCTTGAAACTCGTTGAATTATTCGGGAAGTTTGACACTTTGATGATGGAGCACCTGCACAGACCAAAGCAAGGTGAGAACAAGGGTCATCATTATCTTGGAAAAGAAACACAGAATGAAATAATTCATCTTATTGGACCATCTGTAACCCACAACATTCTATTAATGATGAAATCTGCAAAGTATTACAGTATAATTCTGGACTGCACACCAGATATTTCAAAAGTTGAGCAGATGACAGTTGTGGTACGTTTCGTCCAGGAGACAAGACACGACAGGGTATACGATGTTCGAATTCGGGAGCATTTCCTGGTATTTCTTCCAGTGCCCGATTCTTCAAGCTCCACTTTGACTCAGGTCGTACTCTAGTTCTTGGAATATAAAAAAAATCCTATCGTGTAATATGAGAGTGCAAGGGTACGACAATGGAGCAGACATGAAAGGAAAGAAGTCTGGTCTCCATAAAAGAATTTACGATATGAACAAGAGAGCATTTTATGTACCATGTAGCAGTCATTCATTAAATCTTGTTGTAAACGATGCTGCTATGTCTTCTAAATATGCTGTTTCCATGTTTTCGACAGTGAAAAGCTTGTATGACTTCTTCTCGTCCTCCGTTCGACGTTGGGATGTCTTGAAGAAGTAGCTGCCTAACCTGTCGCTGTAGCCACTGAGCGATACTAGGTGGGAAAGTCGCATCGATGCACTTAATCCCCTGAGGTTTCAAATTGGAGGCGGTTATGATGCACTGGTTCAGATATCATAAGAATTCGATAGCACGACCGCTCACGAAGCAACGTCACTTGCGAATCAAATAAAAAATTACACCTTTCTCTCTTCTTTGGTAATCTGGTACGACGTTCTGCTTCACATCAGTGGAGGCAGTAGGACCCTCCAGATGATTGACGTAAATGTTTCTGAGACCGTGGAAATGCTTGAATGAACGAAAGCATATTTTGAGACCTGCAGAACAGAAGAAAAGTTTGTGACTTTCTTGACGGATTCCAAAGAATTGACTACAGAATTAGAGCTAGAAGATCTAACGTCACCATGGATAAGTATTTCCCGGCGACGAAGTACCTGGGAAGAAAGGGATGAGACAATAGATGACCCAATAAAACGTTACAAGACTGAATTCTATTATTATCTTTTAGATATAGTAACCACATTTTTTGCTGATCAACTGAAATCTCATTGTGATTATTTTGATTTTCTCTAAGACATCGGAGAGCTGGAGAATGCACCCCCTGACAGCCTAGACACAAAGTGTAGAAACCTCGCAGCGATTTTGCAAGATCGTGAGTCAAGCGACATTGATGCTCTGGAATTGAGGGAAGAACTAAAAGTGCTTTGAACATTGTTGAATGCTGGAATAGGTCCAAAAGAGACTCTGAAGTTTATAGGAAGACATAATTTTTGACCTAATGTTAACATTGCTCTGAGGATTCTCCTAACACTCCCAGTGACAGTTGCGAGGGGACAGAGGAGTTTCTCAAAACTGAAATTGATAGAGACATACCTCCGATCAACAATGAGCCGAACTCGTTTGAATGATCTTGCAACAATATCGATTGAGCACTAATTTGCAGAGGACTTCAATTACACAGATCTTGTGAAAGAGTTTGCACAAGCAAAAGCCAGGAAGGTTCGATTTGTCTAGTATTTTTTTAAATTTTTGTATAATTATCAGCGCCTTGATTATTTACTGTGTTGTTTCTTATTTTGTTCAACATTAAATAGTTATTGTAAATATTATAGTTCAAACCAAATTATCGTTAAATTGTAAATATATTGTGTTTTCCGTTGAATACATTATCTGTTCACAACTATTGAAAAATGTTCATTTACGTTAACTGTACGTTCGTTCATGCCGCGCAGGATTAGCCGAGCGGTCTAGCCGGCACGGTAGCTTAGCGTGTTCGGCCAGAGGGTTACCTGCCCTCTGTAATAAAATAACTAATTTCACGGATCAACAATGAACTAAAACAGGTGTCTTACGACGTCCGCCCCGAGCAGATACAACGAACGAAAGCGAACAAAATGACATTTAAAAAAAGCAGTCTAAGGCGTTGCAGTCATGGACTGTGCGGCTGGTCTCGGCGGAGGTTCGAGTCTTCTCTCGGGCATGGGTGCATGTGTTTGTCCTTAGGCTTAATTTAGGTTAAGTAGTGTGTAAGCTTAAGGACTGAAGACCTTAGCAGATTTCACACACATTTGAACATTTTTGTAAATTCATAAGGCTTATTAAAATTAGCTAGATTTCTTCAATCAGGTTTGGCTCAATTTTTGAGCTGGTGCCCAGCAACTGTTTTGTACAAATCTGTAGAGAATGTCACCAATCGCCGGCCGCGGTGGTCTAGCGGTTCTAGGCGCTCAGTCCGGAACCGTGCAGCTGCTACGGTCGCAGGTTCGAATCCTGCCTCGGGAATGGATGTGTGTGATGTCCTTAGGTTAGTTAGGTTTAAGCAGTTCTAAGTTCTAGGGGACTGATGACCACAGATGTTAAGTCCCATAGTGCTCAGAGCCATTTTTTTGTCACCAATCAGTCGCAATTTTTGTTTTTATTTTCCAGGTCTACAAAGATTTCGGGCACAGTGTGGCTATTCCCAGTGCTCTGAGTTATATTTACATCTGTACCGTCATGCTGAACGTAACTGTCAACATGACAGTTTAGATGTAAGCACATATTAAAAACTTTGAGACTGGCCACTTAGTGGCTGAGACCTAGGTAGATCTGAAAAGTACAAACAAAAATTACGATTGACTGCTGACATTTCCTACAGATTTGTTTAAGTAAAATTTCACAAACCTTTTGAAAAAAAAGAGAAAAAAAGGAAACGCGGGGGGGGGGGGGGGCGGCAATTTAGCAGCTCGCACGGGGCGGCACTTGGGCTTGCGCCGGCCCTGGCGTGTTGGCAACGCCGATTTTGGAATAAGTCAGCCTTTCGTCCCTCGTGTATTCCCTCGCCGCACATCCAATCGGCCTAACGTGTAAGTTAATCCCTTAGCTACACAGCCCAACGTCGCTGCGAACTTCATTCTTATCCGCCACTCGTGTCTATACTTTATATGCCCTTAGAATAAACCTGCTATCGCAAAACACGTCCCCGGGTATTACTACGGATATTGCGTTACTGGGAATATTTCCAAGATTTAATAGCCGTACAGATTTTTCCTAATCAATGAGTCCAAAGTTCAAACCAAATTTTTGTGTACACTTTCGCAGTGTCAATGGTGATACACAATTTTTGCCTAAAGAAGCAGTACATTCCACCATGAGTGGGACGTTTGGCAACGCTGTTCTACGAGTATAATCTAAGCTTTCATTGTTGTATAAAAACTCAATGCACTGTTGAAACTGTTGTAAGGTTGTCAACAGGTTACTGTGGAAGTGTGATGTGATTATGTAGTGTGCTACGTGCAGTCTTCGTCAGTTTATAACATAAAAAGAAGTGTTAGTGCCGAAATACAATGTCGAAACAACAAACTTTAATTTCTTTCTTTTGTAATAAAAGACAGTGTACTGCAAAAGACAAAGACGAGTGTGAGTCTACTGAAAGAAGTGCTAGTGATTGTGACGATAAACTGCGTAGGTCTACCAAGCCTTCAGTTTCCCTTCCACAGTTTGTAAACGATAAATGTGCTATTTATGGCCCATCCATAAATTGCAATTCTAAACAAAGTATTGAACGTGAGATTAAGTACAAAAATGGGAGTGTAAGTACAATTGGTTGTACTTTGATCACGGGCGGGGTGAGGCTTTCTGCAAATTGTGTGAAATGCATTTAAAAAACGATATCGAAGCTCTACAAAAAACAGAAGAAGTGTTCAATTCTGTACCTTTCACTAAATTTAGAAAAGCTACCGGAATCACGGGAAAACTAGAAAAGCACGCCAACTCAGAAAAACATGCAAGAGCCGTTACACTTGAAAATTGTAGATTACAGGGATTAAACGCTCCAATTCATACACAGATATTTAAACAAAATGAAAATGAAAAAGCTTTAAACCGCCAAGCATTGTCATCGTTAATTCGAAGTCTGTATTTCCTTAGTAAGGATGAAATACCCCCACAACAAAATATGAACCTCTAATTCGTAAGATAGTACTAAGAAGCGACATAAATCTTGAAAAGTGGTTAAAATTTCAGAGCGAACGGTCCACATATCTTAGTATGTATACTGCGCCAAAATTGTTGTCTTGTTTGGGAGAGTCTTTAGACTTTCAAGATGAAACACTTCTCCATGACAAATATTTTTCATTAATGGCAGACGAATCTACAAATGTTTCCAGCCAAAGTGAACTGTCTTTAGTAGCTCGATATGTTGCACCGTCTCCATCGTTTGAAGTGAAGGAAAGGCTTTTATGTCTCGTTGAGTTGAACAGTACTTCAGCTGAATCCATATTTACAGCAATTGATACTGAACTAAAGAAAAGAAAACTTTCTTACGACATTTCATTATCTTGACGGTGCTGCTAATTTTAGTGGCTCTATCTCAGGAGTCCTCGCTGGGTTGTCGGAGAGGAAGGGCCATAAGCTGCCATACATTCACTGTAGAGTACATGTTTTGTCAATTGCTGCCACCAACTCTAGGAATAAACACCCCATTATAAAACGCACATTGCATGTTGTTAAAGACATTTAAAAACTTTTTCGTGGTTCTTCCAAACGAGAAAATGTTTTGCATGAAATTCAGTGTGCTTTAGAGCAACCTGTTTTAAAAATAACCGAAGCTGTTGACATCCGATGGTTAAGTACCTATCGCACAGTTCATGCTATTTTCCTAACATACAAGTCCATTATAATGGCATGTGAACATATACACAAGGACGGTGCGGATTTAACAAGTTTAGCTGGAGGAATCTTGTTAGAAATGATGAATTCCAATTTCATTGTAGGTTTAGTGATTTTAGACGATACGTTAAATGCGGTCTCAAACTCATGTAAAGTTTTGCAGAGACAATCACTTAAAATTTCGCAAATACCT
Organism: Schistocerca gregaria; assembly: GCF_023897955.1. NCBI lineage: Eukaryota > Metazoa > Arthropoda > Insecta > Orthoptera > Acrididae > Schistocerca > Schistocerca gregaria. The sequence goes on along the minus strand of NC_064922.1, from coordinate 415,835,169 downwards.
CTACTTGTTTCTGGAACTCTGGAACATTTAAGACACATCGACTGTCTTTGTGACTGCGATGGACATGCGGAAAATTAAACTCTTAATAAAATTAAAAAAAAAAAAAACTGCAGGAGGACGCAACAGAAGTTAAAGGTGTGCTATTCACGAACATAGAGGAGCAGATTCAAGCTATGAAAAGCGCAAGGAAATCTGTTAAAAGTATGAGTGATGAAACGGAGCTACGGTTTGATGAGAAGGCAATAAAGCTGATAGAACTTAGTGCATATTTTGAAAGTTTTAAAAAATTTCTAGAGTTCAGTGACAATGATTGTAAAGAGCTGTGCTTGATTTTGGGACTTACAAACGTCGACGCCGTTATTGCAGACTTGCATTCTCTGAGGTACGTTGTTAGTAATAAATTAGACGATACGTCTTCCGATGTCGCTTCTTTCATTCTGAGAGCCGATATCGGCTGCGAAGCACTACGGACACTCGCTGAATGTGTACTATGCATTTCGGTTTCCACTTGCAGTGTAGAAAGGTCATTTAGTACATGGTGATGACAAAATTAAGGAATAGTATGGGTCAGGAAACGCTCCAAGCTCATGTGAAGATTTCAACTGAAGGGGATGACGAGCCAACAGAAACTTTTATTGATGACGTCATCAAGAGATATGCTGTAAAAATGCATCGACGTATTAGTTTGATGTAAATGTGAGTTTTTTTGCATGAAAATTATTTTATTATTTAATATAATTAACTTAGACTTAGCCTAACAGCTTAGTACTTAACCTACATGTTGTTTTTGTCTTCAGTCCTGAGGCTGGTTTGATGCAGCTCTCCATGCTACTCTATCCTGTGCGAGCTTCTTCATCTCCCCATACTTACTGCAACCTACATTCTTCTGAATCATTTTAGTGTATTCATCTCTTGGTCTTAATCTACGATTTTTACCCTCCACGTTGCCCTCCAATGCTAAATTTGTGATCCCTTGATGCCTCAGAACATGTCCTACCAACCGGTCCCTTCTTCTTGTCAAGTAGTGCCACAAACTCCTCCCCAATTCTATTCAATACCTCCTCATTAGTTATGTGATCTACCCATCTAATCTTCAGCATTCTACTGTAGCACCACATTTCGAAAGCTTCTATTCTCTTCTTGTCCAAACTATTTATCGTACAAGTTTCACTTCCATACATGGCTATACTCCATACAAATGCTTTCAGAAACGACTTCCTGACACTTAAATCTATACTCGATGTTAACAAATTTCTCTTCTTCAGAAACGCTTTCCTTGCCATTGCCAGTCTACATTTTATATCCTCTATACTTCGACCATCATCAGTTATTTTGCTCCCCGTATAGCAAAACTCATTTCCTAATCTAATTCCCTCCGCATCACCTGACTTAATTCGACTACATTCCATTATCCTCGTTTTGCTTTTGTTGATGTTCATCTTATATCCTCCTTTCAAGACACTGTCCATTCCGTTCAACAGCTCTTCCAAGTCCTTTACTGTCTCTGACAGAATTACAATGTCATCGGCGAACCTCAACGTTTTTATTTCTTCTCCGTGAACTTTAATAACTACTCTAAATTTTACTTTTGTTTCCTTTACTGCTTGCTCAATATACAGAACGAATAACATCGGGGATAGGCTACAGCCCTGTCTCACTCCCTTCTCAACCGCTGCTTCCCTTTCATGCCCCTCGACTCTTATAACTGCCATCTGGTTTCTGTGCAAATTGTAAATAGCCTTTCGCTCCCTGTATTTTACCCCTGCCACCTTTCGAATTTGAAAGAGAGTATTCCAGTCAATATTGTCAAAAGCTTTTTCTAAGTCTACAAATGCTAGAAATGTAGGTTTGCCTTTCCTTAATCAGTATTGCCTCACGTGTTCCTACATTTCTGCGGAATCCAAACTGATCTTCCCCGAGGTCCGCTTCTACCAGGTTTTCCATTCGTCTGTAAACAACTCACGTTAGTATTTTGCAGCTGTGACTTATTATTTTCACATCTACCAACATTTGCTTTCTTTGGGTTTGGAATTATTATATTCTTCTTGAAGTTTGAGGGTATTTCGGCCGTATTTCGGCCGTCTCATACATCTTGCTCACCAGATGGTAGAGTTTTGTCAGGACTAGCTGTCCCAAGGCCGTCAGTAGTTCTAATGGGATGTTGTCTACTCCCGGGGCCTTGTTTCGACTCAGGTCTTCCAGTGTTCTGTCAAATTCTTCACGCAGTATCTTATCTCCCATTTCATCTTCATCTACATCCTCTTCCATTTCCATAATATTGTCTTCAAGTACATCGCCCTTGTATAGACCCTCTGTATACTCCTTCCACCTCTGCTTTCCCTTCTTTGCTTAGAATTTGATTTCCATCTGAGCTCTTGATATTCATACAAGTGGTTCTCTTTTCCCCAAAGGTCTCTTTAATTTTCCTGTAGGCAGTATCTATCTTACCCCTAGTGAGATAAGCCTCTACATCTTTACATTTGTCCTCTAGCCATCTCGGGTTCGCTATTTTGCACTTCCTGTCGATCTCATTTTTGAGATGTTTGTATTCCTTCTTGCCTGCTTCATTTACTGCATTCTTATATTTTCTCCTATCATCAATTAAATTCAATATTTCTTCTGTTACCCAAGGGTTTTTACTAGCCCTCGTCTTTTTACCTATTTGATCCTCTGCTGCCTTCACTACTTCATCCCTCAGAGCTACCAATTCTTCTTCTACTGTATTTCTTTCCCCCATTCCTATCAATTGTTCCCGATAGGGAAAATGCAACATATCGCTCGCATGAACGATGGGAAAAGCAAAAAGACACTGTGAATAAAGGTAGGAGAAAAAAATTTACTGACGGAAACAAGCGTGAATGACGTCAATGTAAATGTGCCGACCATACATTGTGTCGAAGTGTTTAGTAAAACAATACAAAAAGATTCCCACATTGTGAACTCCAATAACAGTTTTCAGACAGCCGTGGTCGTGGACTTGCGAATAAGCTAAAAGAAACAACTAAAAATATTCGTGTGGTATAGGGAAAGCGGGAGCTCCACTTGTCGAAATAAAAAAAAACTGCATCCGCAGAGGTAAAAAATCTGCACGATAAAGACTTTGTTGTACTTCTGGGAGGCGCAAACGACGTCCACAAAAATGAAACTGCGAAGACTACGCGCGATCTCAAACAGTATCTGAGAAACCTCACTCACACAAACGTAGTAATGGTCAATATTATCCATCGCTAAGATCTTGTAAGACTGTCATGTGTTATTACGGAAACAAAAGGTGACAACAATCAGTTTGCAAAAATTTCCAGACATTTTAAAAATGTAAAATGCGTTGATATAAGTAATATTGGACGTAGGTTCCACACACAACACGGACTTCGCCTGAATGGCTTGGAGAAAGAATATCTGGTAAACCTGATAACCAAGGAAATAAAAAAACCACCAAAAGAAATTCAAAACCAAAATGATAATTGCATCGCGCAGCCAGACTCCATAACGAAAGGACTTAAAGAGGTAAAAGCATTAGAACTATCATCAGCACCATCAAAGCATGTAAAAAAAAGACAAAGTGTCAACAGAAAGAACAGTGGACAGCAACTTGAACGACAAGAGATCTACAGTTCCTCATCACCTAAATAATATTTTAGATGAAAACAAGAAAAACGAGAAGAATCCAAGTTCACAAGAAAGCACAGTAGTAGGCGCAGAACCAACATTGGAAGTGTCGGAAACAGCATCACCGTCAACAACAACAGAAATGGCAGAAACAAGCAACTCACCACAGCCCAATATACAGGTGCAGGAAACCCGTCTTCAAGGACTTTTAGTATCTCACCAAGACAAGGGAACAAATATGACAGCACAAAATGTAAATAAAACTGTAACCATTTCTCAACCTTGTCACCTGCTGATTTTAAGCCTAAATATTCAGTGCCTTAGAAATAAATTACCAGCAGTGATGAATACAGCCACTTTTCTCCAGGGGGTATATATAGCTTGACCGGGGGGGGGGGGGGGGGGTGGGGGGTGGGAGGACAAAGTTATAGGCTTAAAATTTAAGTGACAGCGTTCTAAAGACGTAGCAGCGCTATTAATATTTAAAATAGCTAATATATAATTAAATAATATGTAGGTTAAGTTAGACACGAAGCCCACGCCTACTACAGTAGTACGAGTTTATATGCCAACTAGCTCAGCAGATGATGAAGAAAATGATGAAATGTATGATGAGATAAAAGAAATTATTCAGGTAGTGAAGGGAGACGAAAATTTAATAGTCATGGGTGGCTGGAATTCGAGAGTAGGAAAAGGGAGAGAAGGAAACATAGTGGGTGAATATGGATTGGGGGAGAGAAATGAAAGAGGAAACCGTCTGATAGAATTTTGCACAGAGCGTAACTTAATCATAGCTAACACTTGGTTCAAGAATCATAAAAGAAGGTTGTATACATGGAAGAATCCTGGAGATACTAGAAGGTATCAGATAGATTATATAATGGTAAGACAGAGATTTAGGAACCAGGTTTTAAATTGTAAGACATTTCCAGGGGCAGATGTGGACTCTGACCACAATCTATTGATTATGAACTGTAGATTAAAACTGAAGAAATTGCAAAAAGGTGGTAATTTAACTAGATGGGACCTGAATAAACTGAAAGAACCAGAGATTGCACAGGGGGAGCATAAGGGAAGATTTTGATTAAGAACTCTATACAATAAACACAGTGCCTGTGAATAATAAATTTCAATCCAACTGTATTCATAATAATCTCAGTAAGAATCTACCCACCTGAAGGAAGGATGTCATGACAACCAAAATTATCGTTTACTGTTTTACAAGTGACTTTGCATATAACATGGTAAACTTCTTTCATTTCTGTTTTGATTTCTGTGGTAGTCCAACTTGTCAAACGAAAATTTTTAATAACAGCTGGAAACTCTCTCCTCCATTTTCAATCGCAGTTGACTTACTGACCAAAGTATATGGATGCCAAAAATGTACTGTACACTGTAAATTGTTGAAATTCTAAATGCAATCTTCGAAATAATCAGGCTTAACAACCATGAGCGAAACAAAAATGTTCCATTCTTTCTTGGAAATGTACTAGACTTGTCAGACCACCATCATATATGTTAGAATTTGTAGACTGCCTGCTATAAGACAATTAAATGCTCGTACCTGGGAAATTTTATAGCTTTGTGGAATATAAGAAGTACCTGGTGGAGTTTACAAGTACTTTTCTGAGGGTAGGTTAGTTTTAACTTAGGATAAGTTATCTATATATTTTCTTAAGTAAATTGCCAAACAAAATGAACAGTGTAATAAGAGAATGACCAGTAGATACACTTACCAGTTTTGTGAATAACTGTATGGAAATATGAAGATAGGAGAGGTACCAAAAAGACTGTAAGAGGTTACGAATAATTGAATGGTTGTTTTAGATGGCTAGTCCACAAGTTTATGGTAGAGTTAACATATAATTATGTAGTGCGTAAAACGTTGTTGTAGGAAGGGTTTTTAATAAGAGGACTTCGTGAAAAGGAGACATATGGGTGGGAAAACATGGAAATACTAAGTAATTGCTAAGAATTCCAACTTCCAAGGACTGAAATATAAATACAAGGGTATGAGATTCGGTGTAAGCTATGTTCCCATTCCGAAATGAGCTCTGAAACATTATATAGTAAAATGATATTTGTACATTTATTTGTTTATTTACTTTGAAAGTATTGGTAAGTAATGCATAGAAAAGAAATATTGTCTCTTTTTACCATGTTATATGCGAAGTCACTTGTAAAATAGTAAAAGATAATTTCGGTTGTCCTTCGTTCAGGTGGGTAGATATGAGAGGTAGCCTTTCACCTTGGAGAAACTGATGTGTTATTCCCTCTCCAGTAGAGGAAATCAGTATAAATGCATGGACATTTGTAGGAAAATTAGTGTTGTCAGCTGGAATACTTGTGCACAATGTACATGCAGTTTAATGAGATCCAGTGTATTGACAAATGCAGTCAAATGGTATCACATTAGATGTCAGTAGTACAGCATATAGCATCAACAATTCAAATGGTAGAGGGTGGAACTCAGTATAAAGGTAGTCATCTGTTTGTGGTGTGAAGAGACCTGATGAGATTAGATGAGGAGTGATGAGAAGAAGTTAAATTAGATGGGTCAGATGGATTTCAATACGATTGGTATGATTTGAGAACAGACCAGCAGATAAGAATGAGCAGAAATTTTGGTGGTGAAAGTGTTATGATTTGGACAGCCTCCTGTAAAGGTAAATCACGCGTTGATTGGCTGAACAGTACAGTGAATTCTAACATATACACTGAGATGCTAGAGACAGAACTTATTAAAATGTATGGGGACTTAGGGAACGAAAGTCTAATGTTTCAACAAGATAATGCATCTGTACATGTTTCTGCTACAACAAAAAAGTGGTTTGAAGATAAAGCTATCGATGTCTTGTCCTGGCATGCACGTAGCCCATATGTGAACCCTGTGGAAAACTATTGGGAAATACTTACAAGGCGTTTTTATTGAAATGGAAGGTAATTTGAGGCCATATGTGAGATGAAGATAGCGACATTAGAACAGTGGGCGACGGTTTCAGTGCAAAAACTACAAACCTTAATAAAATTATGCTAGAGAGAATATTTGAGGTAATTAGGAAGAATTAGGGTTTGACAAAGTACTGAGAGTGCAATAACACAACAGGACAGTGAATGCCTTTATACCAATTTCAACCAAGGAAATGCATGCTTCGTTTTGTTACTCATGTTATGAAAGAAACTAGGTAATCCCCTCATGATAGTTTGTTTCATGTATATCTACTGCTTTCACAATACACTCATGCGGTATGCTTCATGTGTTGTACTATTACTGTCGTAGGTTCCCGCCTGTATGCTGATTTTCAGTACTGTAGCTCTCTAACCGACAAAAGACGGTCGTGACATTGAGCAAACATCTTGTCCTTTTAGAATGTAAGAGCTTGGTTTTGGACCACATTTTGTACGAGAAGTTTTCTGTTTATTTTGTGCATGTCATGAGAGTGAAAGTGGACGTAGCATTATCTGCAAGGCAGGACAATGGGTTTCTGGACTCCTGCGCTTCGAGATACCTGCCGTATGAAGCAGTTATTCCACAAAAACGTTGTCCCACTTAGGAGATCCACTGGGGATAAGAGAACCTCGCAAAATGTGACAGTGCTCATGATGTCACTTGTCAAGGGAAACCTTGAGTGGACGTACAGAGAGTAGATGTTGAAGACTAATGTATGTTGTGAACCTTGTTAAAGTCATATACTGAAGTAAAATATGTCTGTAATTGAAGTGAAATATATGACACGTGCGATAAAGTAGCACAAAAATGTATCTTATTACAAGCGTTGTCTGAGATTTCCATCTGGCGCAGACTTTGTTTCTTTGAGAAAGAATTCTGCTACCCCAAGATATAGCAACACGTCAGGATGGTAATATAGGTAATTAATTATCAGTGACCACAAAAATCTTTAAGTGGTCCGCTTTCGCACAATGCCTAAACAATGGTAGACCTGCTACATTTCAAATCACATTTACGAACACCAATAGAAAAACCAGACAAATATCAAGGATCTAGGATATATGTACCAATTATAATATCGAGATTGCGGAATGACAGAAATTTGAAAAATAGGCGTAAAGGACACATACGTAGGTGGGAATACAAAAATAGCAATTCTACCTTTTTTGATCAACTAATGCATTATGGACACAGAGATGCCAACAGGTTTTCATGTCAGTACAGGTAACACATTTTCCCTTATACAGGATGTATCAAAAAGAATCATCCAATTTTAAAAAATCTCTACTGTTAAAATATAAAAATGCAGTAAATGAAGCAGTCAAAAACGAATACAAACGTCTCAAAATTGAGATCTACAGGAAGTGCAAAATGGCTAAGCAAGGATGGCTAGAGGACAAATGTAAGGATGTAGAGGCTTATCTCACTAGAAGTAAGATAGATACTGCCTACAGGAAAATTAAAGAGACCTTTGGGGAAAAGAGAACCACTTGTATGAATATCAAGAGCTCAGATGGAAATCAAATTCTAAGCAAAGAAGGGAAAGCAGAATTTGGAAGGAGTATACAGGGTGAGTCACCTAACATTACCACTGTATATATTTCGTAAACCACATCAAATACTGACGAATCGATTCCACAGACCGAACGTGAGGAGAGGGGCTAGTGTAATTGGTTAATACAAACCATTAAAAAAAGGCACGGAAGTATGTTTTTTAACACAAACCTACGTTTCTTTAAATGGAACCCCGTTAATTTTGTTAGCACATCTCAACATATAAACAAATACGTAATCAGTGCCGTTTGTTGCATTGTAAAATGTTAATTACATCCGGAGATATTGTAACCTAAAGTTGGCGCTTGAGTACCACTCCTCCGTTGTTCGATCGTGTGTATCGGAGAGCACCGAATTACGTAGGGATCCAAAGGGAACGGTGATGGACCTTAGGTACAGAAGAGACTGGAGCAGCATATTACGTCCACATGCTAACACCTTTTTATTGGTCTTTTTCACTGACGCACATGTACATTCCCATGAGGGGTGAGGTACACGTACACACGTGGTTTCCGTTTTCAATTACGGAGTGGAATAGTGTGTGTCCCGACATGTCAGGCCAATAGATGTTCAATGTGGTGGCCATCATTTGCTGCACACAATTGCAGTCTCTGGCGTAATGAATGTCGTACACGCCGCAGTACATCTGGTGTAATGTCGCCGCAGGCTGCCACAATACGTTGTTTCATGTCCTCTGGGGTTGTAGGCACATCACGGTACATATTCTCCTTTAACGTACCCCACAGAAAGAAGTCCAGAGGTGTAAGATCAGGAGAACGGGCTGGCCAATTTATGCGTCCTCCACGTCCTATGAAACGCCCATCGAACATTCTGTCAAGGGTCAGCCTAGTATTAACTGCGGAATGTGCAGGTGCACCATCATGCTGATACCACATACGTCGACGCGTTTCCAGTGGGACATTTGCGAGCAACGTTGGCAGATCATTCTGTAGAAACGCAATGTATGTTGGAGCTGTTTGGGCCCCTGCAATGAAGTGAGGACCAATGAGGTGGTCGCCAATGATTCCGCACCGTACATTTACAATCCACGGTCGCTGTCGCTCTACCTGTATGAGCCAGCGAGATTGTCCACGGACCAGTAATGCATGTTCCATAGATTCGCTGCCCCGTGCAACGCATTCTCTGTTAATGCCAATTGACAGAATTGCACTCGATGATTAAAGTCATCACCATATAATTGCTGATGTAGCGACACATGAAACGGGTGAAAGCAGTGACGATGCAGTATGCGCATGACACTATTTTGACTCAGTCCACCGGCTCTCGCAATGTGCCGTGTACTCGTGTGGGTTCATGGCAACAGCAGCTAACACACCAACTGCACCCGCTTTTCCTGTGACAGGCCTGTTACGGACCCGTTTGCGTGCTACGACCATACCTGTTGCATACAGTTGGCGCCAGATGTTTTGCAATGCGCGGCACGTTGGATGCTCTCTGTCCGGGTACCGTTCTGCATACACCCTGCAGGCTTCAGCTGCAATTCGTCGACGCTCGCCATAGATGAGTATCATTTTCGCCTTTTCAGAGTTCGAATACACCATGGTCACAGTTCCTACAACACTACACTATCACAGACGTCTGGTAACACGGTGTACTACAGTTGGTCTGCGTGCGGAGACGAATGCCGAAAAACAATAGCAGCAATGCTGACACTGCGACATGCTGACACTGCGACAGCTAGACCAAACCTCATCAGTGCACTACAGCCACACTCGTAAACACGGTCGTCATCGTAAACATGTCCCTGCAGATGGTGCTCGCCGACCGTGGCCCGAGTTTGTTACAACACGCAACTGAACGTCGGAGGTTTCAAGCGTCAACTTTAGGTTACAATATCTCCGGATTTTACAATGCAACAAACGGCACTGATTAAGTATTTGTTTATATGTTCAGATGTGCTAACAAAACTAACGGGGTTCCATTTAAAAAACGGAGGTTTGTGTTAAGAAACATATTTCCGTGCATTTTTGTATGGTTTGTATTAAACAATTACACTAGCCCCTCTCCTCACGTTCGGTCTGTGGAATCGGTTCGTCAGTATTTGATGTGGTTTACGAAATATATTCAGCGGTAACGTTAGGTGACTCACCCTGTATAGAGGGTCTATACAAGGGCGATGTACTTGAGGACAATATTATGGAAATGGAAGAGTATGTAGATGAAGATGAAATTGGAGATATGATACTGTGTGAAGAGTTTGACAGAGCACTGAAAGACCTGAGTCGAAACAAGGCCCTGGGAGTAGATAACATTCCATTAGAACTACTGACAGTCTTGGGAGAGCCAGTCCTGACAAAACTCTACCATCTGGTGAGGAAAATGATAAGACAGGCGAAATACCCTCAGACTTCAAGAAGAATATAATAATTCTAATCCTAAAGAACGCAGGTGTTGACAGATGTGAAAATTACCGAACTATCAGTTTAATAAGCCACGGCTACAAAATATTAACGCGAATTCTTTACAGACGAATGGAAAAACTAGTAGAAGCCGACCTCGGGGAAGATCAGTTTGACCTACGGCTTATCTTACAAGCTATGTTAAGAAAAGGCAAACCTAAGTTTCAGGCATTTGTAGACTTAGAGAAAGCTTATGACAGTGTTGACTGGAATACTCTCTTTCAAATTCTAAAGGTGGCAGGGATAAAATACAGGGAGCGAAAGGCTATTTACAATTTGTACAGAAACCAGATGGGAGTTATAAGAGTCGAGGGACATGAAAGAGAAGCAGTGGTTGGGAAGGGAGTGAGACAGGGTTGTAGCCTGTCCCCGATGTTATTCAAACTGTATATTGAGGAAGCAGTAAAGAAAACGAAAGAAAAATTCGGAGTAGGTATTAAAATCCATGGAGAAGAAATAAAAAAGTTGACATTGTAATTCTGCCAGAGACAGCTAAGGACTTGGAAGAACTGTTGAACGGAATGGACAGTGTCTTGAAAGGAGGATATAAGATGAACATCAACAAAAGCAAAACGAGGGTAATGGAACGTAGTCGAATTAAGTCAGGTGATGCTGAAGGAATTAGATTAGGAAATGAGACACTTAAAGTAGTAAAGGAGTTTTGCTATTTGGGGAGCAAAATAACTGATGATGGTCGAAGTAGAGAGGATATAAAATGTAGACTGGCAATGGTAAGGTAAGCGTTTCTGAAGAAGAGGTATTGTTAACGTCGAGTATAGATTTAAGTGTCAGGAAATCGTTTCTGAAAGTATTTGTATGGTGTGTAGCCATGTATGGAAGTGCAACATGGACGATAAATAGTTTGGACAAGAAGAAAATAGAAGCTTTTGAAATGTGGTGCTACAGAAGAATGCTGAAGATTAGATGGGTAGATCACATAACTAATGATGAGGTATTGAGTAGAATTGGAGAGAAGAGAAGTTTGTGGCACAACTTGACTAGAAGAAGGGATCGGCTGGTAGGACATGTTCTGAGGCATCAAGGGATCACCAATTTAGTATTGGAGGGCAGCGTGGAGGGTAAAAATCGTAGAGGGAGACCAAGAGATGAATACACTAAGCAGGTTCAGAAGGATGTAGGTTGCAGTACGTACTAGGAGATGAAGCAGCTTGCACAGGATAGAGTAGCATGGAGAGCAGCATCAAACCAGTTTCAGGACTGAAGACCACAACAACAACAACTGTTATATTTTTTGAGATATGTGCGCGAACAATGTACTGTTGGAAAGAGCAGATTCTCGAGTTTTACCTGGTTCCTGCTAGGTAGTAGCAGTGATTGCCCTCTCCAGTTCTAATAAAAACGGTGTCGGGATAACATAAAGCATTTTTGTGTGCTACATTTTGCGGAGTGCAGGCCAGTAATAACTGTTCAGTGTGACTTTCGTACTTGGTGTGATATGGATCCTCCTACAGCACAGAGAATTGAAAATCCTCGAGTGTCGAACGCATGCGCCTTAGTGCCACAACGAGTCCACAGACATCCGTTCGCCGTGCAGCTCGACAGCTCAACATGCCCCTGATGTCTGTTTGGCATGTGTTGTATCGACATTTACACATGAAACCATAAAAAATTCAGCTACTTCAAGCTCTTCGTGAAGGTGACAAACAACAATGTGAGTTCTGTAATTTGTTCTTGACAAGTTGGAAGATGACAGTTTTCTTCCAAACTTAGTGTTTAACGATAAGGCAACATTCCATTTACATGGAAAGGGGTATGGAACAACCACACGAAGCTGTACAACATGAGAGGGACTCTCCAAAATATGGTTCATTTTTCTTTGCCAAGAAGACTGTTACAGGAAGCACATATCTCGATATGCTTGAGAACTTTCTTTTACCACTGTTGGAGACTAATTCAAACGACTTCATTTACCTACATGATTGAGCACCCCCCACACTTGCATCTGGAAGTGCAGAAATTTTTAAATCAGAGGGTTACTGAATGATGGATCAAATGATTCAGTTTTACATTGGGTGTGTATTGTATATTGAATCGAGGACTTAGAAACGACAGAGAGGCTTCATCCCATCTTAGCCCTCAGTGATTCACAATTCCACAACAGGCCACAGCAGTCCACCCAACCCCCACCGCCCAACACCAAACCCAGAGTTATATAGTTATTGTGTGGTTCGGCCCCCAGTTGACCCCCCGCCCCCCTCCCTGGGCAGCATCTCATACCAGATGAGTGTAACCCCAAATGTTTGCATGGTAGAGTAATTATGGCATACGTGGATGCAGTGTTTTTGTAACAATCGCCGACATAGTCTAACTGAGGCGGAATAAGGGGAACCAGCTTGCATTCTGCTAGGCAGATGGAAAACTGCCTTAAAAACTATCCGCAGGCCTCGACACTAATCCACCGGCTGGATTCGTGCCAGGGACGACATGCCTTCACAGTCCAGAAGCAGTGCATTGAAATGCGTGGCTAGCTGGCCAGGCCAGCTTTACATTACTGGCTTCCAGGGTCACTGGGCCTGATTATATGCGATTATTTCTTGTGGGGTACAAAAGATTCTGTTCCTGTGCCTCTGTCACCAACAACAGTGAATGAACTGAGACATCACATAACAGCAGCTGTGGAAGCACTCCATTGATACCAATGGTCATCACTTCGAACACTTAATGTAAATGGACGTCCGTGCCATATTTGTGACCTTCGTTGACCTTCAAAGACCTTACTGTTGCACATCATTGGATTCATCTCGATAGCCACTATCAGGAAATAAGTACCAAACTTTAGCATCCTATTTAAAAAAAGAAAGTTGACCTTCATATCTCTGAAGCGACACCACCTATCAACAAAATTCAGCGTCATATTATGGCCCTTGTTGTCCCATGAAACTTTTGTCCCACAAACTTTTCAGCTACTATCATACTTTCGGAGTTATTCTTAGTGGCAATAGTAGGCGACTCACCCTGTATATATTTAGACTGTTTCATTTTTCCGTCATTACCATTCTTTTCTGTTGGTCCCTATCTCCTAAGTAAATTGTTTTCCTTCCATTTAAATTAGTTTTATCATATAAAAACAAATATTAATGTCTATTTTGCACAATATTCACTGCTCATGCAGTGAACGGTATTGAATTTTCAGGTAATGGTTGGGGGAAAAAAGAAGTCAGTAGACTTAACTCTGCTAAGCTGATGAAATTTACTGCAATTGCAGTGAAAGCTTCGTTGAAGATGCCTAACAACAGTGTTGTAATTCTACGTTATGTAGTAACTATGACTGATTGTTTCAAGTGATGGCTTCAAAAATGGTTCAAATGGCTCTGAGCACTATGAGACTTAACATCTTATGTCATCAGTCCCCTAGAACTTAGAACTACTTAAACCTAACTAACCTAAGGACATCACACACATCCATGCCCGAGGCAGGATTCAAACCTGCGACCGTAGCAGTCCTGCGGTTCCGGACTGAAGCGCCTAGAACCGCATGGCCACCACGGCCGTTTCAAGTGATATCACCCCGTTTTGGAGTATGTGTGTCCCAAATGGACCTACACTGCTTAGACCAGATACAGAAGCTGCAAGTGCTGCAGGACACGTACCTGCAGCGAGTGTTACGTGCCTCATGCTTTATCAGAGTTGCTTTGCTTCCTGCAACGCAGGTATGTCATCATTCCTCCAGCGATACGAGATAATGGCCACAAGTTGTTGTCTTTCCACATACGTCTCGAAACATGTGATAGGAAAGAAGCCTGGAAACACAAGTGACCCTTGTGGCTCCTAAGGGATTGAGAGGAGTCATTCCCAAATTGCTACCATAGATTGACTATTGCATCCAACCCATCGTCATCTTGCTAATCATCAGTAACTAATAAGTTACTGTCATGTCGTATCAGTCAATGTCTGGACACTTCACATCACACTCTGGCAATACGGGTTCCAAGTTTATGAAGATGTGTGCACCTACTGACGAGGGAACTGAGGGTGACTTCTTTGTTGCCTAGGTATGGGCCTGCGACCAGTCAAATCGCTGACCTCCAACAAAGACTTCGAAAATCCTGGTCATTTGCCTAAAATAGGTTTACTTTTCTGGACATGCAAAGAGGGTGAACAGAAATATGGGAACACCAAAACCAACAACACATTACAGTGTCCAGTACGGTGCAGAAAACCTGTTGGCATTCTAAAGAGCTTCTAGTCTCCTTGGAATGCATAAATGCAACCTCTCTGATTTTCAAGGGAAACTTATGCCATTCTACAAAATATCGTCAAGTTCAGGTAAAGATGATGCAGGTGGATAGCGATTACGCAAAGTAGATCACAAAGCCCCAATAATATTGAGATCTGGTGACTGTTGTGACCAGAGGAGATATGAGTCATCCTTGTGTTCACAAAACCACTCCCAGATTATGAGATTTGTGTGGACAGGGGCCTTGTCATCTTGGAACACAGCATCAGCACTGGGGAACAAATATTGTACCATAGCACAGTCACAATCAGCCAAAATGGTCACATAATCCTTTACACGAAAACTGGTCAGAAGTTACAAACCGTGTGAAACTAGACTCATACAGCCAAATGACTTTCTTTATTTATCAAAGAAAAATCACCAGACAGATGTATATTTCCAGAAATTGTTATTTTATTTGCACTACCAATTTCGACTTCTCATTAATGCCAGCATGTCTGTACATGGAGGGCATAGGGGTCTGATGATGTAAGTAATGAGATGCCAAAACTGGTCATGTAAACAAAGTAACAACTTTTGAAAATGTATGGCAGTTAGGTGAGTTTTCTTTGGTAAATATATGACTGGCTGCTGTCCCATATCCTCGATCGATCAACAGAGTTCAAATAACTTTCTTCCACTGCTTCATATTCCAGGTTTTATGGCTTTGGCACCACGTTTTCGTATCATGTGCACTTGCATTGCTGATGAGTGGTTTTGGATTTCCAGTTCGCCCTGAAGTTCCCTGCTTCGCGTTGTTTTGGTTCTGGCAGGTTTCGTGAGTGTGACATTCAATTCCGCAGTGACTTTTGCAGCCTTTATTCTTTCATTTTTCGCAACAGTCCTCTTAAATGACCATCTGTCATGATCACTCATCGAACACTCCCTCCGCGTTATGGCTTAGCTGATGATGTTTTTCCGCTTTGCCTGTTGTAATGCCACTTCCTCGGACGTGAAATGAAAATCAAAAATTAGCTCCAAAATTCCCAAAGATTTCCCCAAAACAAGTTCCAAATTCCATGAAAAATGAACAAGCAAACAAATTTCCAGTTAACACTATTATTTGGATATTAATCAGTAATTGAATAAGGAATCCAATTTATTAACATACGAAAGAAAGATAGGATTCCAGTAAAATCAAACTCAAAATTCAAAATCAAAGTAAATCGCATAATCATTATAATTAAAATTCGCAAATTAGAGCCAACCTTCACAAAGAATACTCCGTGTGAGTACTCTTTGAGATTCGTGAGTAATGGCTAAGGATAATTCAGTCGATTGTTATTACGTTACGAGAGTTAGCCGAAGCAGGTCATACTTTTGAATGTTCGTATATGTTGGCGCAATTACATTGTTTTTTCAGAATTGATTATTGCGATCTACTATGACGCTGTGAAACGATACTTTGACTTCAAATATTACGTTATTTAGAATTCAGATAGAGGACTTGAATATATTAGCCAGAAGAGACTTTTGATTAGATAACCTGAAGTTAACACTATTTAGGAAGTGAACACAGATAGAAAATTCGTAATAACTAATGGACTATGGAACCTGGCGATAGTTACGAAACATGTAATTCCCCCCAACACCTGGGAAAGCTTCTGCCTCATGGCTTTGTCAGGAAGTGACTAATATTGTGTAGTAAACCAAGATATCGTGTCAATTCACGCATTTATCATTCAAATTTCACAATATTATTTATAGAGATAACGTGCTGCGATATTATTTAACTGAAGCGCTCGGCGCTTATATAGAAACTCCTTGGCGTTAGGAATTAATAACACTGTTACGACTGATTATAGATTTGAGATTACAGCCAGTCCATATGGAATTTGGTGTCGCTGGAACTAATTTGAACTTATCATCAATATTTAAATAGCAATTGATAAACCATCGATTATAAACGATTTAATTACGACATTTGGTGAAGTAAATATCTCGGATAAGTCGCGAGTTCAGTTCATCAATGGTCTTTTTGTAACGTCGATACCGATACATAGGAAATATCAATCTCATTGCTCTATCATTGAGTGTCAGCCAAGACCGAAGATCCAAGTAAGACGTTACAATTGCTGCACTAAACGCGAGTCTAGATCAAGAAGACACCTACAGGCGTCCCGTTACAAAAACCTGACGTCTGCAGTAGATTAAACTACAACGCAAGACAGGCGTAGGCGCTTATTTTGCGCCACATTCTCCACCGACGCAGAACTTCGAGTCGACGTCACAGGACGCACCGACCTACAGCGACGCGCCGACTATTAGAGCGACGACGTGGGACGCCGTGATGATCGGGGGGCGCTGAGGCTGCCTAAAGCTGACTGCGCGTCCGTCGTCTCGACTTAACCCAGCAACAAACAGTAAAGTACTGTACAACTCAGCTTAGTTAGTAGATGAACTCTTGTTTTGTGTGCGGTGTAGCACTGGAATCTTTGTACCATTAAGTACTAGTAGGATATTGTGTGCACATACATAGACAACTGAATAAGTATTACTAGATAAATAGGTTTTGTAAACTGGTATTTGTCAAGTATTATTCAAGATGTCCAAGAGAACCAAGAAAAGTAAATTAGGACCTGACAAAGAGGAATTTGACATTAGAGAAAACCCAGTGGAAGAGATAAATCAAAATGTACAAAACATTCCTTCTGTTGACCCTGAAATTGGATCAATAGAACGAATGAATGAAGTGAACATGTCCACAACTTCCGATGATGAAATTGAGAAAATTCCGGACGTTGTTGAAGCGCAGGTAACAGTAATAAACGAACCAAGAGAAGCTTCTGGGGTGGCCAATGCTTCTCCCGCGCAGCACTTCGATATGAATATATTACTTAGTTTCATGTCGAGGATGGAGGAAGATATGAAACGGAGAGAATTAGAAAGTGAGGAAAATAGAATGTTTAGGCAAGAAATGTTAGAATTACAAAGGAATTGGGATCTTAAGTACAACCAAAAGATAGAAAAGGTACAGAATGTGGTTAATAACATAGCTAGCTCTGTTCAAACGCTCGAAGAGAATTTAACAGTAGTAAATTCTACACAAGATTCAGTAGTACTTCAAGTTGCGGACCCATCAGAAAAGATGAGCTGTTACGACTGATTATAGACTTGAGATTACAACCAGTCCATATGGAATTTGGTGTCGCTGGAACTAATTTGAACTTATCATTAATATTTAAATAGCAATAAACCATCGATTATAAACGATTTAATTACGACATTTGGTGAAGTAAATATCTCGCACAAGTCGCGAGTTCAGCTCATCAATATTCTTTTTGTAACGTCGGTACCGATACATAAGAAATAACAATCTCATTGCTCTACCGCTGAGCGTTAGTCGCGATCGAAGATCCAAGCAGGACGTTACATTGTATGCAGTTTAAACCTTAAATACAGTATGTCTTAAATCATAAAATACTTCACCTCTCTTGGTTATGTAAGCATCACCATAAGAGCAACAAGCAAATTGACTTAATTCCGACACAATGACCTCACAAGTACACAGAACGCTGTTTTTACCATGAGTAACACTCACAACATATTGAGAGCACTGCACCGCACAACCTGCAGGCTTGGCTATAGTGGAGTCGCTATAAGAAGGTCCCTGACAGTTGCAGTGGGATGGGTGCAGCAGCTCCACATGCCTACTGCAATCATCATATTACACGATTTTGTAAACGTCTCCATAGTAACGCCTCAGTGCTGCTGGCATTCTATACACGGCTGTTGTTTACGCCTATGAACGTCTGCACTTCGTAAATGAAAGTTGGCAACAGTGTCGCCAGCTATCAGGGATCAACTTAACACTAACACAACAATAGCATCAGCTTTTATGTTCAAGCGTGCATTTCTCGCGGTATTTCCATATTTTTGTACAATTGCATCATAGCAACATGCGCGAGTAGGTGCACTGCAGTATCGAGATGTTACATGTGGCATGTAAGCGTGGAGTGAAACGTACTCTCACCTGCACAATTGGATTGCCTGCGCACGACTGTCTGGTGGGCGGGGCGGTGGCTTCTGGCGTGATACTTGCGACTATCGATTGTCGGCGGCTTCTCATCTCATCAATAAAGAAGTACTGAAAATTTTTGCTTAGGAGACATGTTACCGTGCTTGCTGCTGGGTTTTTAACTATAAAACGAAAGAAACCACCAATGCGCCAGTCCTTATTTAGTAAATTTTAAGCAAGATTGTTTAATTCTGTTTATTTCCAAAAAGATGTGGGTTTACACCAGACAGTTGTATAATCTTCCCCTCCCCTCCCCCCAGGAAACCATCAAAATTAGGACTAATCCAGGGAAACCCGAACGTATGTCTGCCCTGACTAGGAAGGCAACATTTCCGAGGCGGAATTCTCAGCATGGCTATCCTCTTTATGTATATATCGTTCATCATAAGAATAAACGTGGTGTAAACAATAAGCAAACGCGATGACTGGGCGGAAGTCGTGGTACACGTTTTGTCACACTCTTGGTAGTATGTCGTAGTAGGTGCTACATGTATATTAGATATATTATTACTAAGTTACATTAAATGAAACTTTAAAATACTCAAATGTACTAGCTACCATCAACGTTTTTCTTAATCACGCTTTAGTTATGTAATTTTTATTTAAAAATCGTGCACAGTCAAAGCTGTGGTCTGATTTTCGCGCTGTCAATACTCGGTATAGGGGCCGATGACCTCAGCATTTTTGTCCCTCAGGAATTCACACACACATTTGAATACGCAGTATGAAAATGGCTGAGACTGTTTCCTGTTCCGTAGTGAACAACGCGTGTGGAACACGGTTAAAAAGTGCCGAAAAATATGTTGTTCTTAATATTTGTCATAAATTTACACAGCTAATTGGCTTTGAAATTTTCCGAGAAACTGTATCAGATTGAGTTGAGAGTTTACCGCACATTCTTGCTTAGAGGAATCGGAAGCATAGTAGATTGAGCGTAAGAGATTCGCTGGTTCAAGTCTCGCCCGAGTTAATTTCTTTTCTCGTTCAATTTGGGTTATCTACATCTCGTAGTTGTAAAATTCGTAATCATTTTTTATGAATAATGCGCGCCTTCTTGTTTTTAATTACATACTGCATGCGAAATTCCTGTTTTGATATCAACTATAAATTCTCAGTTATCGATATTTTATGAAAGACTGTTAATAAATATTACTTAAATAGAGAAAATATAACAATTTATTTTTTTGAGGCAAAAATGAAAAACTTACTCTTTATTTGGACAATGTCCATTGTTTTATGTCACAGATGTAGATATGTGCCTAGAAAAATGAAAAACAACCATTTTCACAGCATGGAGCAACCCCCAAGTAAATGGATTTTTACATTTGCCACTGTACCATTACAATATGAACCCAACGGAACTGATCTGGAGCCAAGTTAAGGGATTTGGCCCCAGAAATAACATGATTGTTAAGCTGCTAGACGTACTGGAAATGACGCACGCAGCTTTTTTACATGTCACTGCCGAACGTTGGCGGAGGTATAGAACGGCACGTCATAAAAGAGGAGGAGAAAATGCGGCGCCTGGGTGGCTTCGTGGATTCTGTTTTTGATCGACTCGTTATCAACGTAGCAGATGACAGTTCCAATACTGAAATGTATTTCTCGGATTCGGAGAAGGAAGGAGTTACGAGATTACCATATGACTAACTGTAATTTATACCTTCAGTGGACTCAGTATTCAACACTACGGTGAAATCCCTGCACTATGTTTTTGCATCACACATAGTTCGCACAGAAAAATCAACCTGTTTTTAAGTTAAGATATTTCATCACTCTTGTTTATATTTAGAATACTATGTCATGCGAGAACGAAAGCATTTTATGATTTCCAACTGATCACCTAAGAAGCGCGCGGTATTCTGGAGTTTTTTTTTAAAATTCTCTTTAAAAATTCAATGACATTTGAAGCTATAGTTTCTTTGCCCATCTGTTTTCATGTCTGAACTGCAACTGTTCACACCATTGCAGACTAGTTGGCGCCCAGGTTGGCCAGTGCTGTCAATGTTTAATGCGCTGTTGTCCCGCACTTTATCGTTCAGTCTATGTGCGTGCAACACAGCATAAAACATATCTTTATGATAGTACTTGACTGTACTGGTCAGAACTTTGCTTCCGCTCCACGTGAAACGAGATCCAATGAGATTGAAACAAACGCGGAAGAATACATGCTGTAATTTTTACATCAGGTTGTTTATTCTTATGATGAACAGAATATACACTCCTGGAAATGGAAAAAAGAACACATTGACACCGGTGTGTCAGACCCACCATACTTGCTCCGGACACTGCGAGAGGGCTGTACAAGCAATGATCACACGCACGGCACAGCGGACACAGCAGGAACCGCGGTGTTGGACGTCGAATGGCGCTAGCTGCGCAGCATTTGTGCACCGCCGCCGTCAGTGTCAGCCAGTTTGCCGTGGCATACGGAGCTCCATCGCAGTCTTTAACACTGGTAGCATGCCGCGACAGCGTGGACGTGAACCGTATGTGCAGTTGACGGACTTTGAGCGAGGGCGTATAGTGGGCATGCGGGAGGCCGGGTGGACGTACCGCCGAATTGCTCAACACGTGGGGCGTGAGGTCTCCACAGTACATCGATGTTGTCGCCAGAGGTCGGCGGAAGTTGCACGTGCCCGTCGACCTGGGACCGGACCGCAACGACGCACGGATGCACGCGAAGACCGTAGGATCCTACGCAGTGCCGTAGGGGACCGCACCGCCACTTCCCATCAAATTAGGGACACTCTTGCTCCAGGGGTATCGGCGAGGACCATTCGCAACCGTCTCCATGAAGCTGGGCTACGGTCCCGCACACCGTTAGGCCGTCTTCCGCTCACGCCCCAACTTCGTGCAGCCCGCCTCCAATGGTGTCGCGACAGGCGTGAATGGAGGGACGAATGGAGACGTGTCGTCTTCAGCGATGAGAGTCGCTTCTGCCTTGTTGCCAATGATGGTCGTATGCGTGTTTGGCGCCGTGCAGGTGAGCGCCACAATCAGGACTGCATACGACCGAGGCACACAGGGCCAACACCCGGCATCATGGTGTGGGGAGCGATCTCCTACACTGGCCGTACACCTCTGGTGATCGTCGAGGGGACACTGAATAGTGCACGGTACATCCAAACCGTCATCGAACCCAGTGTTCTACCATTCCTAGACCGGCAAGGGAACCTGCTGTTCCAACAGGACAATGCACGTCCGCATGTATCCCGTGCCACCCAACGTGCTCTAGAAGGTGTAAGTCAACTACCCTGGCCAGCAAGATCTCCGGATCTGTCCCCCATTGAGCATGTTTGGGACTGGATGAAGCGTCGTCTCATGCGGTCTGCACATCCAGCACGAACGCTGGTCCAACTGAGGGCGCCAGGTGGAAATGGCATGGCAAGCCGTTCCACAGGACTACATCCAGCATCTCTACGATCGTCTCCATGGGAGAATAGCAGCCTGCATTGCTGCGAAAGGTGGATATACACTGTACTAGTGCCGACATTGTGCATGCTCTGTTGCCTGTGTCTATGTGCCTGTGGTTCTGTCAGTGTGATCATGTGATGTATCTGACCCCAGGAATGTGTCAATAAAGTTTCCCCTTCCTGGGACAATGAATTCATGGTGTTCTTATTTCAATTTCCAGGAGTGTATTAGTTTTGGCAGCTTTTTTTTTATCCTATTAGTGATTAGTGATGTCTGGAGTTTGTTGACATGTAAACTTTCTTTCGTCATGACCTACGCATTGTTCGCAAGTAGTAAAATCCTAAATATTCTATCTATAGAAATGTAAATTTAATTTTGTTTTTGTCGTCTTATAGGTATCGTATTGTACTCACTTTTTCAAGGATGACGTCTTTTTAAAACTTTATTTTTTGCGTGTTTGTGTGTAACATCCGTTTATGACATGATAGTTCATTCTTTTAATGTTGGCAAGAACGCGAGATGCACATGCCAATAAGACAAACACAACAATGTTGCTCAAGAGTGTATTCGTTCATGCTAAAAATAAACTGATGGTTCAGCTGCTTATTGTTATTGTCGAGTCACCTGCTCTTCTTAAAATGAACCAGCAATGGTTATTGAAACAAAAATATCGATATTGTACCAAACAAATGTACATCGGCGAAATATCGATATTCGTGTGTTGCCTTTTTCGATTTGTTTTTGAAACCAAAGGAAAACTTCGAAGTGCACTCACTGGTTGTTTCAGAAAATTTTGAAAGATTTTCCAACTAGAAGGACATATCGTCCGACAACAGACGTTCCCTCGGTTTTGAAAACCTCTACATGCTGATTGCCGAATACTGTAATAGCTCGTTGATGGTTATACAACGATTTCTGTGTGTCTTCAAGCAATGAGGTTTTGTAAGGAGAAATATTACGGTTTCGAATTAATCAACATTTTGGTAATTTCAGTTCCAACCTCCTACAAAGTTTTTCATTACCCTTGTTTGTTTTATAACACATTTTACATGTGTTTTATATCGTTGCACGTCACGTCATCGATATTTTAAATTTTTTTGTGATAATTTTCCAGGTGTTTTAGATTATAAAAAACTGGGTTTACTACTAACTGCACCTTTTTTCATATTGTAAACTCAATGTATTCTCAGTAGGGACAGCTGGCTTCACTGCCTCCCCCACCCCCTACCCTTGATGGCGTTCACTATAGACATGGATCATCCAACACAGAACAGAATATGAAAATCGTTACGATAAACGACCACAACAAAAAATTTCTAGCATTAGAAGAAAAGTTCCCCATACAAAGAGCACTTTCGATGAACATGAACGGCTAACTGATCATATTACCCACTAAAACAATAACAAACAGAGATATTCACAATTAAAACAACACACACACATATATATATGTGTGTGAGAGAGAGAGAGGGGGGGGGGGGGGGAGAGAAAGAGAAAACGAATTTAAACTGCATACAGCCACAACAACACAAATAAAAAACAAAGCCACAATTGACAATATTAATACAGAAACATTAAAACCAAAACACAGTGAACAGTGGAAGTGAGTTGTTGAGTTGAACTATGTTCGTAAAATGCCAAAAATTGGACTTCCTGGTACACAGACCAACTAAGGACAACTCCAGGATGACACATACGAACTAATAAGATCAAAAATCGTAAAAAACCTGTAATGTACTAACAAATATGCAACTATTGTATAACGCAAGCGTTATATACAAGAACAAATGTGTACTACAGGCTACTGAACATGCTTCACAAATGAAATGATGTACAATGCATATGACACAATACAAATAGCGTTTCGTTTGGTTGATTAGAGGAATCACACCCCCAAAGAATAATAATGTCATTATAAAAGGTCGTTCAAAAAGTGCACTGTCGTCTCTAATTTTTTTTATTTTTTGCAGGAGGAGAATGAAATTTTTTGTGGACCTACTTGGAACATTTAGCTATACATTGAACCTACTCAATGTAGCCTCCATCAGCTGTGACGCATCTGGCCCAACGTTCTTACCTTGGTGTAAATGCAATTTGATAAAATTCTGGGGATTGGGTTTTACACCATCACGTGACACACGGTCTGTGGGTCTTGATGGTACGTTGCAGCTTGTCCAGTGATAAACAGTAACGGTCCCAGTTAATTGTGGAGCCACGTTCCAAAAAGTCAATGAAAACACCACACTGATCCCAGAAGAAGCCGGGCATCACCTTGGGGCCTGCTGTTCTTGAAAGTCTTGGTTTCTTCTTCCGAGGGGAACCCGGATGACGCCACTCCATGGATTGTGTTTTGCTCTCAGATTCGGACTAAAACAACCATGTTTCATCCTGGGTAATGACGCCGTCAAAACACTGTTTCCACTCTTCAGTAAAGGTATTCATGAGACCCTCGCGCACATTCTTCCTCATCGTTTTCATTTCTCATCTTTTTCATTTCTCTTCTCAGTAATCTGGGCACCCAACGTGCAGAGATTTTGCGGAACCTCAGTGACAGTACCAGTGATACCACACTGCCCAATGACAAACGAGTCATTTCAGCAAACTGTCGCGTCGTCACTGTGTCCTCCCCAAAAACAGGGAGCAACTTCCTGTGAATCGATGTGGCAGATTCATCGCTGGTCTCGAACTCCATCACCGACTGTTGTCGCAACCTGACATTACTCCAGGGTCCATAATGGCTCACCTGTAAATAAAAGAAAATAGTTTTATATACCAATTTATATCTAAATGTTCCAAGTATGAGCACAAAAAATTTCATTACCATCCTGCAAAAAGTAAAAAAAAGTAGAGACGACTGTGCAAAACTTTTTGAACGCCCTTCGTAGTTGTTATATTTTAAATTTGGGGGACACTTATTATGCCATAGGGAAGTTTCCCTAGGTTTCTGTGGGATCTATGGTAGTAATCGAAGACATAGTGGCAGCTGTGCACTATGTGAACATTGTTGCAATCCACATGCAATCCTTCATGCATAATGTCTTCTCCGATAGTGAGGGCATCTTTCGATAGGATAACTGTCAGTGTCAAAAGGGTAGAATCGTGCTACAGTGATTTAAGAAGCACGAAAGTTAACTCATGTTGATATATTGACTATCAAA
Organism: Schistocerca gregaria; assembly: GCF_023897955.1. Taxonomy (NCBI): domain Eukaryota; kingdom Metazoa; phylum Arthropoda; class Insecta; order Orthoptera; family Acrididae; genus Schistocerca; species Schistocerca gregaria. Next base: position 415,809,806 of record NC_064922.1, on the reverse strand, counting down.
TTCGTCTAATTTCAACCCAATGAAACAAAGTCGGGGCGCTAGCTGACGGCTTTTCCACGGTCGCAAACCACAGGCCCATAATTTACAGGAACAGTGTGGCCTTGTGCATAGACATTCGGTGCCATATACTTCCAGAAACCTACCGAGGACTAACTGAATCCACGCAACTCATAATTGCTTTTCAAAGGTGGACTAATATGTTATTAAGCAAGTGTTCAATGTTTTTGCTCGATGCTGTATGTGTTGTTAGACTTGGTACATACTATCTGGTCAAAAGTCTTTTCACACATGTTAGTGGTTATTAATATGGGGTGTATCCACCCTTCACCTTTGTGATGTCTTGAACTCTGCTAGAGACACTTTCAATGAGGCGTCAATGTCTGTAGGGGAATGGCAGTCCTTTCTTCTTCGTGAGTCGATAGCAGAAAAAGTAGTGATTCTTCAATTTCAGTTGTCTTTGAAAAGTGAACACAAAGGTGGTATTACAATAAAACGTTCAAATGTAACAGAAATTAATTATTTGAATACAAACATATCTACACTGGCAGTGCTGATCTTAGTGCTAAGCATCAATATGGCAAGACATGCTTTATAAATGTTTGCAGAATGAGTTCCACAATCCACACATGCTTCTTACCAATTCAAAATCAGACCGGTCTATATAGCCAACAGCATCAGAAAACTTTCGACGGCACTAGCGTCGTGGCTCACTTTAAAGAGCAGCATCCAACGGGTGTGTCGCGTTTTAAATGTGGATGCGTCTAAGCACCTTTATTAAACCTGACATCGGTACAATAAATGACAACAACAAATGTACAAGTATTACACAAATACAAATACTAGTGTCGCGCTTACCCATTACTTATTTAAACATAAGATAAGCATTTCTTGTTCAAGAGCACATCCACTGCAAATGGACGTATCGAATTAAAATAGGGGGCGCTGCAGCGCCTTTATTAACCAGTCACATTTAATATACAGGGTGTTACAAAAAGGTACGGCCAAACTTTCAGGAAACGTTCCTCACACACAAAGAAAGAAAATATGTTATGTGGACATGTGTCCGGAAACGCTTACTTTCCATGTTAAAACTCATTTTATTACTTCTCTTCAAATCACATTAATCATGGAATGGAAACACACAGCAACAGAACGTATCAGCGTGACTTCAAACACTTTGTTACAGGAAATGTTCAAAATGTCCTCCGTTAGCGATGATACATGTATCCACCCTCCGTCGCATGGAATCCCTGATGCGCTGATGCAGCCCTGGAGAATGGCGTATTGTATCACAGCCGTCCACAATACGAGCACGAAGAGTCTCTACATTTGGTACCGGGGTTGCGTAGACAAGAGCTTTCAAATGCCCCCATAAATGAAAGTCAAGAGGGTTGAGGTCAGGAGAGCGTGGATGCCATGGAATTGGTCCGCCTCTACCAATCCATCGGTCACCGAATCTGTTGTTGAGAAGCGAACACTTCGACTGAAATGTGCAGGAGCTCCATCGTGCATGAACCACATGTCGTGTCGTACTTGTAAAGGCACATGTTCTAGCAACACAGGTAGAGTATCCCGTATGAAATCATGGCGGTGAATCGAGGAAGTACAGGACATACTGACGAAACTAAAATGAGCTCTAACATGGAAATTAAGCGTTTCCGGACACATGTCCACATAACATCTTTTCTTTATTTGTGTGTGCGGAATGTTTCCTGAAAGTTTGGCCGTACCTTTTTGTATCACCCTGTATAGCACAATGAAACATATCACATTTGTTGCTTCACTACGAATTTTGCCTTATACATACAGATGGTTGTCTTCCAAAGGTCCGCATACATAAATAGTTTACATACATAAAACATTTAAAAACAACACATATATTTTCTTTAGACAACAAATTTTCTAATAAAAACAATTACAAAGACCTACTAAAATAATGTCTCATGGAGCTGACTGACATGGGACATCTCGTTATGAGCGACCACTTTGAAATCGACTTGCCCTGTATTCAAAGTGTATATCTGTTCACGTGAGTCCTGTTGTAGATCACACAAGACGAATACTGAAATACGGATACTCAAGTATTTTACATAATTCCAAACAATTTTGTGTTACTTGTCATGCATGTTGAATGAACACCCATTTTCATATAGTGTCCGTATGATACGCCACCAGTCGGGTAGAAACATCATGACCTGAACATAACATACTAACTAGACATGCTAATACAATTAGAGATGCACTTAAGTGCTCTCCTACGAAACATTGTTTCAAATCCCAGCATCATAATCTAACATATTTGCTGGCTTGAAATGCATATCTAATTACAGTTTACACACAAATGACATGCTGTCCACTACAAAATACTCTCATACTAGTCGGAGATGTGTGTGGAGCCAGCCCCGTCAAGCTGAACGCCTTAGACACACTGGCCAGCGAGTGCAGCAAGGTGGAGGTTCCCTGACGTTTTGGGGTGGCATTATGTGGGACCGACGTACACCGCTGGTGGTCATCGAAGGCGCCGTAGCGGCTGTACGATACGTGAGTTCCATCCTCCGACCGATAGTGCAACCATATCGGCAGCATATTGACGAGGCATTCGTCTTCATGGACGACAATTCGTTCCCCATCGTTCACATCTTCTGAATGACTTCCTTCGGGATAACAACATCCCTCAGCTAGAGCGGCCAGCATGTTCACCAGAGATGAACGCTATCGAACATGCCTGGGATAGATTGGAAAGGGCTGTTTATGGACGACGTGACCCACCAGCCACTCTGAGGGGTCCACGCCGAATTGCCGTTGAGGAATGGGACAGTCTGGATAAACAGTGTATTGATGAACTTATGGACAGTTTGCCACGACGAATACAGGCATGCAAGAGAACGTGCTACTGGGTATTAGAGGTACTGGTGTGTACAGCAATCTGGACCACCACATCTGAAGGTCTCGCTGTATGGTGGTACAACATGCAATGTGTGGTTTTCATGAGCAATAAAAAGGACGGAAATGATGTTTATGTTGATATCTATTCCAGCTTTCTGTACAGGTTCCGGAACTCTCGGTATCGAGGTGATACAAAACTTTTTCTTGATGTGTGTATTAATGTGGGATCACGGCAGAGGACGACTTTGAGGCAGTGTGACTTTTCTTAATTATTTATTCTAGGATGTCTCTGCACACTAGTATTGTCGTAACAGGGTATGATTCTTCCCCATTTACGATGTGAAATTTTCCTCCACATTGATGGCGTGATGGAAGTAGAGCCTAAATGCACGTCGAACAGCATCCGTAAGTTCGTCAACTGTCTTGCAACTTGTGGCAGCAGCCTTCTGTTTAGTGAACCCACATAGTGATGACAGATCAGGACTATGTTCTGGCCAATCCAAAGGTGCAGGCAAATGGGCAGAACCAAATCCAATCCATTATCAAGAAACACCTCACCGAGATATTCTCTAGCGGCAATAGCTGCAACCATATACGACCGTCTTGCAGAAGTGAAATAATTTAGTCACGTAACATGGTGAGATACGCAATGTGATTCACACCACTCTCAAAGAAATCTAGGCCTACGTGGATTGTTTCAAGTTGCTCCAATAAACTTGTGTTTTCTTTACTCCAGAACAAAAGTTCCTCGCTTTTAAACTGCGGCATATTGAAGATTCGTCCGAGAAAAACACTTTCGCCGTTGAAGGAAAAGTTACAAAGATCTTGCGATTCCTGTGACTGCTTACGATGGACCTTTTTGACGAAAAATCTATAGACGCTGTGACCTCTACACACATTTCCAGTCGTGATGCTAGTCCTCCTGAGCGATGCCTATTTTCGTGCAACCATCTACAAAGACCTTTTTCTCCCACCATAAAGTTATTGGCTTTGGTGGAAAAGATTTCTGAAACCTTACAGTGAAATCATGTTGGAAATCTCTCACTGATTTTCCTGTAAGGGATTGTTCGTGAGACCACGTGTTCATTACGATCCGTTCCTTCATGGTATAAGTACTTCATCAGCCATGATTTAGATGTATATCTGTGCCTGCAGCAACAAGAAACAACATTTCATTAACATCTACGACCTATGTACACTATTGGCCATTAAAATTGCTACACCAAGAAGATATGCAGATGATAAACGGGTATTCATTGGACAAATATATTATAATAGAACTTATATGCGATTACATTTTAGCTCAATTGAGGTGCATAGATCCTGAGAAATCAGTAACCAGAACAACCACCTCTGGCCGTAATAACGGCCTCGATACGCCTGGACATTGAGTCAAACAGAGCTTCGATAGCGTGTATAGTTCCAGCTGCCCATCCAGCTTCAACACGTGACCACAGTTCATCAAGAGTAGTGACTGGCGTATTGTGACGAGCCAGTTGCTCGGCCATCATTGCCCAGACGTTTTCAATTGGTGAGAGATCTGGAGAATGTAATGGCCAGGGCAGCAGTCGAACATTTTCTGTATCCAGAAGGCCCGTACAGGACCTGCAACATGCGGTCGTGCATCATCCTACTGAAATGTAGGATTTCGCAGAGATCGAATGAAGGGTAGAGCCACTGGTAGTAACACATCTGAAATGTAACGTCCACTGTTCAAAGTACTGTCAATGCGCACAAGAAGTGACCGAAGTAATGAATGGCACTCCATACCATCACGCCGGGTGATACACCAGTATGGCGATGACGAATACACGCTTCCAATGTCCGTTCACCGCGATGTCGCCAAACACGGATGCGATCATCATGATGCTGTAACCAGAACCTGGATGACGTTTTGCCATTCGTACACCCAGGTTCGTCGTTGAGTACACCTTCACAGGCGCTCCTGTCTGTGATGCAGCGTCATTGGTAACCGCAGCCATGGTCTCCGAGCGGATAGTCCATGCAGATGCAAACGTCGTCGAGCTGGTCGTGCAGAGGGTTGTTGTCTTGAAAACGTCCCCATCTGTCGACTAAGGGATCGAGACGTGGCTGCACGATCCGTTACAGCCATGCGGATAAGATGCCTGTCATCTCGACTGCCAGTGATACGAGGCCGTTGGAATCCAGCACGGCGTTCCGTATTACCCTCCTGAACCCACCGATTCCATATTCTGCTAACAGTCATTGAATCTCGACCAACGCGAGCAGCAATGTCGCGATACGATAAACCGCAATCGCGATAGGCTACAATCCGACCTTTATCAAAGTCGGAAACGTGATTGTACGAATTTCTCCTCCGAGGCATCACAACAACGTTTCACCGGGCAACGCCGGTCAACTGCTGTTTGTGTGTGAGAAATCGGTTGGAAACTTTCGTCATGTCAGCACGTTGTAGGTGTCGCCACCGGCGCCAACCTTGTGTGAATGCTCTGAAAAGCTAATCATGTGCATATCACAGCATCTTCTTCTTGTCGGTTAAATTTCGCGTCTGTAGCACGTCATCTTCGTGGTATAGCAATTTCAATGGCCAGCAGTGTACAAGAGCATTAAAAATTTAATATACAAAGTTCAGTTGCTTTTAAGATGAAAGTTTCTCAAGATGTGGTGTAATAGCAGAAACAACCACTCGAAGTACTTAGCTTACATTCAACTTTTAACTGTGATTCGACTTCATAGCTGCCGAAGCTGGAAAACCAATCTCGCAGTTGTTTGTTGTTGCAAAAAGAGTCAAGATCTTCACTAAATTTTGAGTCAACGTTGGGAATTCTTTGCTAATATGTGTTAAAACTCCAACAAAAACATTTAAGTAAGTTTATTCTTCAGTGAAGTATCACAAGTGAGATCAGTAAATTGTTTTCCTTTTTTATATTTAGACCTGATGGGTACAGGAATATTTTTGAATGGATTTTTAAACCAGTTAAATGTATCAAAATCGTCGCTGAAATACTTTCCGAAATGAACTTTTAGAGTTACAATTTGATGAAGAAGGCGGGTTTTTATCTGCGCTGGAAGTATCGAATTATCTGTGTACTCCAACAGTGACACTAGAGTAGTGAACATATCTAGCATGCCACTTTCCATTAGGTTTTTCCACAGCTCTAATTTCCTTATGAAAAAGATAGTACAAGTGTCTGATTACATTGAAGTGAAGCGTTAAGAATATTTAGTTTCTCGAACATGTCAGTGAGGTAAGCCGTTTTCAATAGAAAATCTCCGTAGCTGAAAGATTCTGTCAGAGGGATGATTTTCCTCCATTAAGAAATAGAATATCTCATTCCTCAGTTCAAAAGTTCGTTTTAGTACTTTACCCTTTTAAATCCATCGACATTACCAAAAAAAAAAAAAAATGCAGCCGAGCGTGTTCAGCACCCATCTCCTCACATGGCATTTTAAAAAGCATTGAATTTATAGATTCTTCCTTAATAACATGAACAGTTTCCCACAATCGTTTTCAGCACTTCATAAAGGGGTGAGCTAAGTTCTTTAGCGGCTAGAACTTTCGATGTTTCATGCAGTGAGTCCATACTGCGTCAGAAGCCACAGCTTTAACTTTCGCGTGCATTCCACGATGAATACAATCAGTGCATATTCCAGTACACCTATTCCGTAATACCCTGTTTTGATAAAGAAAATAAGTATTCATCGTGTCAAAAAGGCTATGAGCTGTAGCTGTTTTCAGTATCGGATGAGAGAAAAGAAATTCCTCTCGGCTGTTAAACTCATGAACGAAAGGAACATAAGCAATCGAACGAACATCTTTATGAACATCAGTCGCAGCGTCCACCTGAAGTGGAAAACAGTTGTTACGTAATTTATTTGTTGGTTGGTTGATTTGGGGGAGGGGACCAAACAGTGAGGACTTCGGTCCCTTCGGAGTAGCGAAGGATTGGGAAGAAAGTCGGGCGTGCCCTTTCAAAGGAACCATCCCGGCATTTGCCAGATGCGGAAGACCTAAATCAGGACAGCCGGACGCGAGTTTGAACTGTCGTCCTCCCGAATGCGAGTCCAGTGTGCTGACCTATGCGCCACCTCGCTCGGTCGTAAATTAATGATTAACTGCTCTAGTAAATCTTCAGAAATGTCTAAAATTCTCCTACACATAGTGTCATTAGAGGCAACAAAACTTTTCAACTGTTTCGCAAAGAAGTCACCAAACATTGTCGATACTATATCAACTGCCGCAGGTAAAACCAGGGTTTCACCAAACATGGGTGGTTTCTTGCATTTAGGAATCTTATGCCAAATCTGATAAGAGGCTAAAAGGGCTTTAGAAGTCGCATTCGTCGTTTTAGCAAAGTTCTTCTGGGTAGACAGTGAAACATTTAGTTTCGTGACAAAAATTTATTTTCGTTTCCCGCAGTTCAGGAGGTTTGGTGTCGAGATGTCTTTGTAACTCGTTAGACTTAACGCTATCAGCAACTAAAATGGTTAAACAAATTACACACTGCGGCCCTTCTTCACCATTGATTTTAGTTTTCGTGAAGCCTAGCAATAAATAATTCTCGCCATACCTTCCCGTTTTCACCTGCGGAGTATCTCCTTCCCATCCGCCAGTTGATGGACCACTGTTGTCTTCATGTCTGTCACTAATCTTCCTCGCGAAGTCTGAAAGACTATAAAGAGGCGTCAAAGTACAGGCGCCACAGCGCACCATAGTTGAGGATTTAAGTTTCATGTACCGAAAATACAGTCGGTAGTTTTGGTAAACTGTATAAATGAGGTAGTAAATGGTAGTATTGGTAGCTTTGTTAGGGAAAGAAACGTACATGAATGTGAAAGAGAGAAACTGGGCACCGACGAGTTCTCTTTGTTTGGTTATGTTTTGCACATAATTAGAACCGCACATCATTTAATGTTAGTCCACTGTTTGTTTTATATCGTTACAGGACATAAATTGTACTTCATAAGTAATAAAACTTAGTTTCTCGCGTAACGTCTGCGCTTTTACGTAACCAAAACAGTTACTATTGATGCAAGTAAAGCTTATATGCACAAACATAAAACTTTTGTATCACTATTGTTGTTACTTTGAACTCAATAGAACATTCTTATCCATGATAAAAGAGAATGGTTCAAATGGCTCTGAGCACTATGGGACTTAACTTCTGTGGTCATCAATCCCCTAGAACTTAGAACTACTTAAACCTAACTAACCTAAAGACATCACACACATCCATGCCCGAGGCAGGATTCGAAGCTGCGACCGTAGCAGTCCCGTGGTTTCGGACTGAGCGCCTAGAACCGCGAGACCACCGCGGCCGGCAAATGATCAAAGGGTATAGTTTCCTGATATTATTGATTACTGATGTGAATAACAGAAACATGTTTTACATACGTTTGACAAAGTATTGAAGCGAGTTTTGGTATGTTTTTGTTTTGCGTTTCTTTTATTTTACCTTTTTGTTGAGGAAATTGCGTTTTCTAGCGCTATATGATAAATCTGAATTGTTTTCCGTATTTTTGCTACAACGTCCGTCTGTTCCACGTTACAAATCAATAATTTTCGAATAAATCCTGAATTAAACATTACAATTTCAATTATACTACAAATACAGACATGAAGATAACTATGTAGAATAAAAATGTTCTCTAGGTTGCTCGGCCTCTTATAACCCTCGCTCAACCTATAGACTGTTCACCGCTTCTGGCTTTTAGGTGAATTTAGTAAGACACTGATCGCATTTGCAAAGAATGCGATCATTATGAGGTAACGCCGGATACGTATGCAACACACGTGTTGTACAGATAACGTGGGTACAACCTTAATTGATCAAAGCTACTAAGGAAACTACCCTAGCTACACTTACCTACGATAGTCTAAGGTAGTCTACGGTAGTTTTACATTCTGTTGGAGGGTATAGTCACAGTGCTGTCGACAACGGGTGATTCCTCCGACATCCGACATCGACCAGTTTGCCCGATCATTTCAGACAATGCTAAAAGTATGACCTCGGTTTCACTGCCATCAACCGCGTCTGGCGTAAGTATTTGTTTCTAAGAACTTTTTTTTGTTAATATACTGCGTCCCCCCCCCTCCCACACGCCCACGCACGCCATTTGCTCTGTCTTGTTGCCCCTCTCCCTTTTTCCCTCTCCGTGTGTTGTGTAACCTGAAAACAACTGATTATGCGACACTGTATTTACTCCAGCCCTGCATCCTGTACGGATGTTAGCAAAAGTTCAAACACTGGCGACGACATTCTGCTTACAACCACATATCAAAACTTCAATAACATCATTACAACACCATTCACTGATAACTGACTTGTTTTCTGGTAAAAGCACTCAGCACTGCTCATTGAGTTACGCATTAGTCCCACGCAAAGCTCATCCTAGCACAGACATGATAACCCTGGTTTGGACTGAGCCAATACAACCAATCTAGCGTCAGTAAACGAACATTCTGCAGTAAATTTCGGGTGTGCAGCCGCATAAATTCCTCCGAAACATTAGAAGAAGGAAAGAAATTATGCGGCTGCACGCTCGAAATTTAATGGAGCAGTTCTGCACTGCAAAAAAAGCGAAGATCGACATCCTCTCTGGTGTAAACAATAGGAGCGCGCGAGTTAGCGGAATTCCGTCGTGTGCCATTTGCATTTGCAGATGCTCATTGTTCGTCTTCCACTGGTTGTCGGTTTTTTCAGCGAACAATCAAAGTATTTTCGAAGTTCACAGCATAGAGAACATTGCTCCTTTTTCATGCTGTTATGGCACATATGAATAAGGGGTAGAAAATTTGAAATTTTCTTAAAACTAATTCACATTGCCACAGGCAATATCAGGTTAAGCCAGAGGCAGGCGCTGAATCAGAAGTGTCCTGGTATGTGACATGTGCGTTAGGCCTTTGACACATTATGACACTATCTGCCAAGTGAGAAATACGCATTCAGGAGAAAGAAGATTGCGACAATAATTAAAAAGGAAGAGAGACAAGAATATTCCTTAGCTCGTAAGACGTGGCGCAAGAAATTCTATCTATTACACAGGAACACATAGTGACGTCCTAATACAGCAGTTAACAGTCAATTAAGTGAATATAGCATTGTGAACCATGCACTTTGCCATCGGTAGGGAGGCTTCTGTGGCTCAGCGATACAGCTAGCTGTAACGTAGGTGAAACCACAACGGAGGCGTATCTATTGAGAGGCCAGACAAACGTGTGGGTCCTGAAGAGGGGCAGCAACCTTTTCAGTAGTTGTAGGGGCAGCAGCCTGAATGTCTGACTGATCTGGCCTTGTAACACTAACCAAAACGGCCTTGCTGTGCTGGTACTGTGATCGGCTGAAAGCAAGGGGAAACTGCTACCGTAATTTTTCCTGATGGGATGCAGCTTTACCATATGGTTAAATGATAATGGCGTCCTCGTGGGTAAAATATTCTGGAGGTAAAATAGTCCCCCATTCGGATCTCCGGGCGGGGACTGCTCAAGAGGACGTCGTTATCAGGAGAAAGAAAACTGGCGTTCTACGGATCGGGGCGTGGAATGTCAGATCCCTAAATCGGACAAGTAGTTAAGAAAATTTAAAAAGGGAAATTGATAGGTTAAGTAAGGTATAGTGGGAATTATTAATAAAAAAAGTAGGAGCGCGGGTAGGCTACTACGAACAGCATAGTGAACGCATTATTGTAGCCAAGATAGACACGAAGCCCACACCTACTACAATAGTACAAGATAATATGTCAACCAGCTCTGCACATGACGAATAGGTTGAAGAAATGTGTGATGAGATCAAAGAAATTATACAGATAGTGAAGGAAGACGAAAATTTAATAGTCATGAGGGACTGGAATTCGATAGAAGGAAAAGGAAGAGAAGGAGTAGTAGTAGGTGAATATGGAATGGGGGTAAGGAATGAAAGAGGAAGCCGCCTGGTAGAATTTTGGACAGAGAATAACTTAATCATAGCTAACACTTGGGTTAAGAATCATTAAAGAACGTTGTATACGTGGAGGAGGCCTGGAGACACTGGAAGGTTTCAGATAGATTTTATAATGGTAAGACAGAGATTTAGGAACCAGGTTTTAAATTGTAAGACATTTCCAGGGGCAGATGTGGACTCTGACCACAATCTATTGGTTATTACCTGTAGATTAACACTGAAGTGACTGAGAAAAGGTGGGAATTTAAGGAGATGGGACATGGATAAACTGAAAGAATCAGAGATTGTAGAGAGTTTCAGAGAGAGTATTAGAGAACGATTGACAAGAATGGGGGAAATAAATACAGTAGAAGAAGAATGGGTAGCTTTGAGAGATGTAGGATCAGGTAGGTAAAAAGTGGAGGGCTCGTAGAAATCCTTGGGTAAGAGAAGAGATAATGAATTTAACTGATGAAATAAGAAAATATAAAAATGCAGTCAATGAAGCACGCAAAAAGCAATACAAACGACTCAAAAATGAGATCAACAGGAAGTGCAAAATGGCTAAGCAGGGATGCCTAGAGAACAAATGTAAGGATGTAGAGGCATATATCACTAGAGGTAAGATAGATACTGCCTACAGGAAAATGAAAGAGACTTTTGGAGAAAAGAGAACCACTTGTATGGATATCAAGAGCTCAGATGGAAAACCAGTTCTAAGCAAAGAAGGGAAAGCAGAAAGGTGGAGGGAGTATATAGAGGGTCTATACAAGGGTGATGTACTTGAGGGCAGTATTGTGGAAATGGAAGAGGACGTAGATGAAGATGAAATGGGAGATATGATACTACGTGAAAAATTTGACAGAGCACTGAAAGACCAAAGTTGAAACAAGGCCCCTGGAGAGGACAAGGTTCCATTAGCAACACTGATAGCCAAGGGAGAGCCAGGCCTGTCAAATTCTACCATCTGGTGAGATGTATGAGACACGTGAAATACGCTCAGACTTCAAGAAGAATATAATAATTCCAATCCCAAAGAAAACAGGCGTTGACAGGTGTGAAAATTACCGAACTATCAGTTTAGTAAGTCACAGCTGCAAAACACTAACACGTATTCCATACAGACGAAGCCGATCTCGGAGTAGATCAGTTTGGATTCCATAGAAATGTTGCAACACATGAGGCAATACTGACCCTACAAGTTATCTTAGAAGATAGATTAAGAAAAGGCAAACCCAAGTTTCTAGCATTTGTAGATTTAGAGAAAGCTTATGACAATGTAGACTGGAATACTCTCTTTCATATTCTGAAGGTGGCAGAGGTCAAATACAGAGAGTCGAAGGCTATTTACAATTTGTACAGAAACCAGATGCCAGTTATAAGAGTTGCAGGGCATGAAAGGGAAGCGTGGTTGGGAAGGGAGTGAGACAGGGTTGTAGCCGATTCCTGATGTTATTCAATCTGTATATTGAACGAACAGTAAATTAAACAAAAGAAAAAATTGGAGTAGGAATTAAAATCCATGGGAAAGAAATAGAAACTTTGGGGTTTGCCGGTGACATTGTAATTCTATCACAGACAGCAAAGGACTTGGAAGAGCAGTTGAACGGAATGGACAGTGTCTTGATAGGTGGATATAAGATGAACAACAACAAAAGCAAAACGAGGATAATGGAATGTAGTCAAATTAAATCAGGTGATGCTGACGGAATTAGATTAGGAAATGAGACGCTCAAAGTAGTAAATGTGGCCAGAGTGGCCGTGCGGTTCTGGGCGCTAGAGTCTGGGGCCGAGCGATCGCTACGGTCGCAGGTTCGAATCCTGTCTCGGGCATGGATGTGTGTGATGTCCATAGGTTAGTTAGGTTTAATTAATTCTAAGTTCTAGGCGACTGAAGTTAAGTCACATAGTGCTCAGAGCCATTTGAACCATTTTTTTCTATTTGGGAAGCAAAATAACTGATGATGGTCGAACTAGAGAGGATATAAAATGTAGACTGGCAATAGTAAGAAAAGCGTTTCTGAGGAAGAGAAATTTGTTAACATCGAGTATAGATTGAAGTGTCTGGAAGTCTTTTCCGAAAGTATTTGTATGGATTGTAGCCATGTATGGAAGTGAAACATGGACGATAAATAGTTTGGACAAGAAGAGAATAGAAGCTTTCGAAATGTGGTGCTACAGAAGAATGCTGAAGATTAGATGGGTAGATCACATAACTAATGAGGAAGTATTGAATCGGATTGGGGAGAAGAGAAGTTTGTGGCACAACTTGACTAGAAGAAGGGATCGGTTGGTAGGACACGTTTTGAGGCATCAAGGGAGCACCAATTTAGTACCGGAGGGCAGCGTGAAGGGTAAAGGTTGTAGAGGGAGACCAAGAGATGAATGCACTAAGCAGACTCAGAAGGATGTAGGTTGCGGTAGTCACTTGGAGATGAAGAAGCTTGCACAGGATAGAGTAGCATGGGGAGCTGCATCAAACTAGTCTCTGGACTGAAGACCACAACAACGACAACAACAAGGAGGTCACATGTGGTTATCATGGATCGAGCCTCACGTCATACCCTCGCGCTAGTTCCCTTTAAATACTTCATTTTTCCAGCTCTCATCAGCTGATCACTGGAATCGATGGCAATCACAGTAATAGCGTTCGAATCTATGATTATGATAAGTAATAAATCTACAAGCATGTAGAAGATGTTCCAGCTAAGACTATGAACTAGCTACAGTTGTACTCGAGACGAGGGTCTTTACCTGATAATCTCCATGCTGTTCGCCAACAGACTGTCATCTGACATCATCACATCTTAGAGTGCTACCAGCACTGAACTTAATTTTTTTTCTTTTTATTTATTGTTAATTTCTCACCTGATACAGGTAGGCCATCAGCGGCATACTACGCCGTTCTTCGGCCACAGATAAAACTAATGATACAAAAGAAGAAATCGCAGAACAGACATGGTGCATATACAAACGTAGTCATACAAAATTACAACACATTGAGCCTTCACGGGCGCAGAGTCCAAAATAAAAATGTTCAGACACGTGGACACGCACAGAGATGACAGATGACACACGCGAACGTTGGAGCACAAACGATGAAACACTGGAACACTTGAAAACGAACACGACGGCACACACAAACACTAGGTCACGATCTCCAGCACGCAGAAGTTCTCTATAGGTGTACGAGTCTGGGGTCCTGCCAAAAGGGGAGAAAGGGGTGGGAGGTGGGAGAGGGGAGGGTGTAGATGCCAGTGGCAGAGGAGATGGGAGGGGGAGGAAAGAAGTTAGGGGGATAGGGGAAGCCTGGGGGAGGAGGGAGGGAGCAAGGGAGGAGGGAGAGAAGGGAGAAAGGGTGCCCTCTGGAAAAAAACACGGGGGGTGGATGGAGAGGATCAAAGTTGCTAGGAGTTGGTGGAAGCCACCTTGGGTGAGGGTATGCAGAGTGAAGAGGTGGAGAACAGGTGGGATGTGGGAATGCAGGCGTGGCAGCGGACAGGGGTGGGAGAGGGTGGGAGAGACAAGCGGGTGAGGGGAATCAAGTTTGCAGGAGGTTTAGAGGATCCGTATTCCCTGAACTTGACTGTAGAAGACAGCAATAAGACCTCTTTGTGTCTACATTCATGTTTGACACCCAGGTGCCTCAGGGTGCTGAAGACTACCAGGCCAGTAGGGTTGAAATCAACTGACCAAATGACTTCTGACATCAGGTACATCGTTGATGGTTCATCAAAGGTCGTCGTAGAATTCAAAGTGAGGCCTAAATACACCAACAGATAGTGCGAGAACAAACTTTAGCACTGGGTTCGGCTGCCACCTGCCAGCCGGCAACGCACTATGGCGCTGGGATCGCTAATACTATCGCCTGGTCATGCAGACACTGAGGTGACGAAGCAGATGCCAGGTACAATCCAACACATCACTGAATGTAGCAGCAGAAAAGGGTGGTGCAGGAGAGCAGCGAATTGTGAGCACAGAATGTTAACAATGTTTTATCAGCATTGAGGAACATTTGCAGGTTCTCGGCAGACATCCTGGCCTCACACAGGGGTGTCTCTGATGGCTCCCCTGCAATTTGCTGCCTGACATGTGCACTTCGACGCTACCATCAGAGAATCTGACGTCAGAACGTCTAGAGTTCGGAGGGAGTGTCTTTCATCTATAGCGTTCACACATCGCAGCTGTAAGTGCAGTGCGGAAAGCTCAAAAGACATTTTTTCTTCCTTTGGTTGTGATATGGTAGAGTTTAAGCGTACTGATGGGTGTGCTATGTCTAAAGTATCTTTTGTGAAACCTATGGAATCTGTTGATTTATCATGATTCAGAAGGAAGTGTAAAGAAATATATTTGGTGTCAGTGAGATGTACTATTTGTAATTTAGTGGGTTGTGGTGTGAATCATGCCACACGTTTTTACCAGTAATTTGCGCTTCTTGGAGACGGTATGGTCATGCAGATCATAAGTGCACTGAGTGTTGATGATCAGGCGAAAGAATTAGTTGAGTCTCTTTTCGTACATTTTAGATCGTGTTTTTTGTGTTTGGTATATGTTGCTCTGTTTGAAGCATATATTTTCAATGCACATATAAGATAGTGTCAAAGTGCACAAAAGTGCTAGGCACAAGGTAAGCTACTATTAGTGATAGTGTAACCGTTCTGACAGACCATGTGTCACAATTGTTAGAGAAGAAGACTCAACGGAAGTCACGCCACGATGATGGCACAATCATAATCTCTGTGGGCAGCGCAAGAGACACAGTCGGGTTCGAGTCAGTTTAAGTCGCCAGTAATAATGCCTCACTTTTCAATAGATTCCTTAGTAGCTAACCTAATGAGACCTTTCTCCGGCAAAACGACAAAGGATATGACGGTATTCATTAACAGTGTGTTGGCTACAGCTTCAATGAGTAATTGGACAGATGCAACTACTCTAAGGGTGGCCAATTTACGCCTTACACGTGAAGCAAAGACAAATGTGATGATGTATCACGAAATGCTGAGCAAGGCAAGACATTTGAACAATTAGCGGAAGATTTGCTGCAGAGATACCGTAAGCTACGTTTTTTAGAGAATAGTTGACTGGGTTGACGCAGAAGGCGAATAACACTGTAGAGAGTTTTTCGGACAGAATCTGTCAAATAAATGCGCAAAAATTGCAGTTGACAAGAAATCCAGAAGCGGATCACCTCGTACTCAACTAGGCAAAAAACGGAACTGTCGATCATTTCTTTGCGATTAATTGTCATATATTGACGATCTAATGACTCGTACATTTTTAAGCTTGCTCTTCGTGCCGGTGGAAGCCAGCAAGAGCACTCCAAGGTAGGGAATCAGAGACACAAGGCAGAGAGCTGGCAAATGAGTTAGCGTTTAGTTTTCCGGAGGTCAACAGTAACATTAGCGCTCCGCGTACAAATTGCAGACGCTCTGGAGAGCTGTTCCAGTGGAGAAGTTTCACTTCGCAGAATAAACTCGTAGCTTCATTCAACGCCTGGACACTGTTGTAAGGAGTCACAGTAGTGGATGGGCATAAAAAGGCACATCTTAACTGAGGGAGGAAGCTTGATACTTGCCACTGAGAACCGCAACGTCAGTTGATTTACGCAAGTTGGAGTGCTACAACAGGGCCCCCACTCACAAAAGAACTGAAGGTGCGGCCAAGGGATGTAAAACCCTTGTTGCTAGCCGTAAGAAGAAAAGCAGTGACATTTAGCTACCAGATGAACTCTGTAGCTACGAATTTTTTTCTAGAATTTAATTACAACAGAAGCCAAACTGCGAATTAGTTGCCAAGTGATTGTCAACAGATTATTCCAATGAGTGGAGATGTCGTATTAATGCTGTAATGATTGGTACAATGTAAGCCGGAGGTTGTTGGAAGCCAGCCAGAGCATTTCAAACTAGGAAACTAGATATACAACGCAGAGAGCATGCAAATATGTTAACGTTTAGGTTGCCGGAGGTCAACAGTAATGATGGACCCCTGAGAATTGCAAACGCTTTGGGCAGCTGTCCCAGGGGACAAGTTTCATATCAGAGAGTTAACTGGTAACTATCTACCGCCTAGATGCTGTTTTAAGGAGTCACAGTGGAAGACGGTCACACAAAGCACGTCAAACTTAATACCTATCCCCGAGAACCACAACGTCAGTGGATTAACAGAGGGTTAGAGTGCCACAACAGCGGTCCCCCGGTCACCAGGGGCCTCTGGGCGGGGTCAAGTGACGTAAAACACTGTTGTTCTAGCCATAAGGAGAAGGGCAGTGACGTTTAGCTTCCAGCTGAAATCTGAATGTGGTCGGTCAGAGGCTCCCTGGAGGGGCAGAGCCACTCGTCAGTTCGGCCGAAGCCTGTAAAGTGCTGGTGGATCGGTGGGCTCACTGTAAGAAGGGAGAAATACTGTGCCGTCACAATCCTTCAGAAACCCATGTTTTCAGATTGAGGCAGAGATCGCAGTCAGATCTCTGTGGCGCCAACTCTGCGTCGTTCATTGCCAGCCTCTGGTGAACTCCAAATACTCTTGTTTTTCTCAATTGGAGTGCTGCTCTCAAAGGTTTTACTTAAAATGCTGCCAGTGTTCGCTACTTCTGTTAGCGCTCACCCCACAGATACGAACACTGACTTCTGTCGTGAAACCTGTCGCTTCCTTTCCTTTTTCTAATGTTTATAATTAGTATTTAGCGTACTACGTAGTCTGATTGCTAATAAATAATGTTCATCAGACTCCTGAATTGCATGAGTCTCCTGTTGCGAGTACCCGTCGAATTCCAAAATCCGCGTCTCACGTAGGTGCCACGTGACTGTGTCTGGCGCTGATCCAAGCTATCCAACTAACTTCACTGGAAGTTTGTCTTTCTGCATTTGCTCCTACCAGCTCGGAGGTTTGTAGACTGCCCTTTAACCCCCTGCCTTCCCTCTATCCTGTGTTACAACATGACAGAATTCCAGCAGACTGTTCGTGAAGAGAACGAAGGAAAATCAAGAGAGTAGGCTGCAGCGCTGCGTTTTGCCACGCATCTGAGGAGACAGACATTGCTACTACGAGTACATAATGCTACATCTATTCTTGCTTCTGAAAATAAGTGTTGTTGTTGTGGGGAAAAAAGGTCATTTTAAGGCGCAATGAAATCATTCACAATCTTACAGATGTGGGTGTTTTGGCCACAAGCCAAAGAGCGTGGGAATGGGAACAAGCAACAGAAAACTTCAAACATAAACGGGTGTGTTTCGTCCATCGAAAAGCATTTCCAGTGAGTATTGGAGACACAAATACAGGGACAGATTGATGCTTGATGGGCTTTGTAAATGGTAAGAATGTTAACTTTCAGTCGATACTGATGCACATGCAACTGTGATTAGTTTGGACTTAATCAGTAGGAAAGGACTAGGGCCTCCAAGGTACAAATTACGTGGAGTGGGAAATAATTATTTGGTGTCCTTGGGGGAACAAAACAGCCCATTTTTATGACTTGAACTATTGCAAAAATCAATCTCACACAGCGTACAGGTGAACTTGGCGACCGTGCGAGGTGGCGGCGCGGTTAGAGGCGCCATGTCACGGGTTGCACGGCCCCTCCCACCGGAGTTTCGAGGAACCGATGACCTCAGCAGTTTGATCCCTTAGGAATTCACACACATTTGAACATTTTGAGCCTGGTGGGAAAGTGTTTCAGCTGTAAAATTTTCATTGTCGTATGGTATACCAATTGTAAACGAGTCACCAACTGAACTGTGTACACGCACATAAACATAATTATGCATGGAAAAGTACTTGCTAGTTCAGGGAAGTTGGTTTGCGAATCTGTAAACGGCGATGTGTTGCGCAGAGATTACGTGTGGCTGAGCCACTACAGAACAATGAATCGTCAAATGGAATGCATTGCTTTGCATGAAGACGTGTCACGCTGGTGAGCAATGCCAATGGGAAACTGATGATCCCGGTAAGCTTTGATATGTTTGGGACACATGGAGCGAATCTCTCAAAAGATAGCGAGTTTGTAGATATTTGTAGATGAGGATGTCAATGGATCACGAGGTGGTCAAAGCATCAAGCAAACCTGTAATATGTCTGTACTATGTGCCAAGGTGTGTCACTTGAAAGACAGTGTTATTAGAATATTCGTATTTGAAAGGCAGTGTTATTAGAATATTCACATTTATTCAGTTCTGATGATCCACCACAGCAACTCTTCCAACACATCGCATTCCAATAGAAATGCAAAACAGCTATGGCCAATAGCAGCAAGAATTTATAGATCAGCAATTACGTGACGGTGTTATTAAGCGTAGCGATAGTTCATGGAGAGCCAATACTATTATTATGCCGAAAACGTGAGCTGACGGCACTCGAAAATATCGATTACCAAGAATCTGCGTGGTATATGTTGACATATAATTGCCTATTCAAGAACTGTGGAAGATCATGTTATATATCTGGATGAAGTATTTGGTAGACTGAGAGCAGCACACTTTACACTTAGTGTGGAGAAATGCCATTTTGTCAAGACACAAGTAATTTATCCTGCTCATATTTCAGTCAAGACGGATTAAGGGCGGATCCTCGACTTATTTCTGCCGTAAGTTGTTTTCCGATACCATAAACTACTAAACAGTTACAACAGTTTATTAGATTATATAATTGTTGTTGTTGTTGTTGTGGTCTTCAGTCCTGAGACTGGTTTGATGCAGCTCACAATGCTAATCTATCCTGTGCAAGTTTCTTCATCTCCCAGTACCTACTCCAACCTACATCCTTCTGAATCTGCTTAGAGTATTCATCTCTTGGTCTCCCTCTACGATTTTTACCCTTCACACTGCACTCCAATGCTAAATTGGTGATCCCTCGATGTCTCAGAACATGTCCTACCAACCGATCCCTTCTTCTAGTCAAGTTGTGCCACAAACTTCTCTTCTCCCCAATCCGATTCAATACTTCCTCATTAGTTATGTGATCTACCCATCTAATCTTCAGCATTCTTCTGTAGCACCACATTTCGAAAGCTTCTATTCTCTTCTTGTCCAAACTATTTATCGTCCACGTTTTACTTCCATACATGGCTACACTCCATACAAATACTTTCAGAAATGACTTCCTGACACTTAAATCTATACTCGATGTTAACAAATTTCTCTTCTTCAGAAACGCTTTCCTTGCCATTGCCAGTCTACATTTTATATCCTCTCTACTTCGACCATCATCAGTTATTTTACTTCCTAAATAGCAAAACTCCTTTACTACTTTAAGTGTCTCATTTCCTAATCTAGTTCCCTCAGCATCACCCGATTTAATTTGACTGCATTCCATTATCCTCGTTTTGCTTTTGTTGATGTTCATCTTATATCCTCCTTTCAAGACACTGTCCATTCCGTTCAACTGCTCTTCCAAGTCCTTTGCCGTCTCTGACAGAATTACAATGTCATCGGCGAACCTCAAAGTTTTCATTTTTCTCCCTGGATTTTAATACCTACTCCGAATTTTTCTTTTGTTTCCTTTACTGCTTGCTCAATATACTGATTGAATAACATCGGGGAGAGGCTGCAACCCTGTCTTACTCCCTTCCCAACCACTGCTTCCCTTTCATGTCCCTCGACTCTTATAACTGCCATCTGGTTTCTGTACAAATTGTAAATAGCCTTTCGCTCTCTGTATTTTATCCCTGTCACCTTCAGAATTTGAAAGAGAGTATTCCAGTCAACATTGTCAAAAGCTTTTTCTAAGTCTACAAATGCTAGAAACGTAGGTTTGCCTCTCATTAATCTTTCTTCTAAGATAAGTCGTAGTGTCAGTATTTCCTCAAGTGTTCCAACATTTCTACGGAAACCAAAGTGATCTTCCCCGAGGTCGCCTTCTACCAGTTTTTCCATTCGTCTTTAAAGAATTCGCGTTAGTATTTTGCAGCTGGGGCTTATTAAACTGATAGTTCGGTAATTTTCACATCTATCAACACCTGATTTCTTTGGGATTGGAATTATTATATTCTTCTTGAGGTCTGAGGGTATTTCAGCTGTCTCGTACATCTTGCTCACCAGATGGTAGAGTTTTTTCAGGACTGGCTCTCCCAAGGCCGTCAGTAGTTCCAATGGAATGTTGTCTACTCCGGGGGCCTTGTCATGACTCAAGCCTTTCAGTGCTCTGTCAAACTCTTCACGCAGTATCATATCTCCCATTTCATCTTAATTTACATCCTCTTCCATTTCCACAATATTATCCTCAAGTACATCGCCCTTGTATAGACCCTCTATATACTCCTTCCACCTTTCTGCTTTCCCTTCTTTGCTTAGAACTGGGTTTCCATCTGAGCTCTTGATATTCATGCAAGTGGTTCTCTTATCTCCAAAGGTCTCTTTGATTTTCCTATAGACAGTATCTATCTCACCCCTAGTGAGATATGCCTCTACATCCTTACATTTATCCTCTAGCCATACCTGCTTAGCCATTTTGCACTTCCTGTCGATCTCATTTTTGAGACGTTAGTATTCCTTTTTGCCTGCTTCATTTACTGCATTTTTATATTTTCTCCTTTCATCAATTAAATTCAATATTTCTTCTTTTACCCAAGGATTTCTACTAGCCCTCGTCTTTTTACCTACTTGATCCTCTGCTACCTTCACTACTTCATCCCTCAGACCTACCCATTCATCTTCTACTGTATTTCTTTCCCCCATTCCTGTCAATTGTTCCTTTATGCTCTCCCTGAAACTCTGTACAACCTCTGGTTTAATAAGTTTATCCAGGTCCCATCTCCTTAAATTCCCACCTTTTTGCAATTTCTTCAGTTTTAATCTACAGTTTATAACCAATAGACTGTGGTCAGAGTCCACATCTGCCCCTGGAAATGGTCTACAATTTAAAACCTGGTTCCTAAATCTCTTTCTTACCATTATATAATCTATCTGATACCTTTTAGTGTCTCCATGATTCTCCCATGTATACAACATTATACACTCCTGGAAATTGAAATAAGAACACCGTGAATTCATTGTCCCAGGAAGGGGAAACTTTATTGACACATTCCTGGGGTCAGATACATCACATGATCACACTGACAGAACCACAGGCACATAGACACAGGCTTCAGAGCATGCACAATGTCGGCACTAGTACAGTGTATATCCACCTTTCGCAGCAATGCAGGCTGCTATTCTCCCATGGAGACGATCGTAGAGATGCTGGATGTAGTCCTGTGGAACGGCTTGCCATGCCATTTCCACCTGGCGCCTCAGTTGGACCAGCGTTCGTGCTGGACGTGCAGACCGCGTGAGACGACGCTTCATCCAGTCCCAAACATGCTCAATGGTGGACAGATCCGGAGATCTTGCTGGCCAGGGTAGTTGACTTACACCTTCTAGAGCACGTTGGGTGGCACGGGATACATGCGGACGTGCATTGTCCTGTTGGAACAGCAAGTTCCCTTGCCGGTCTAGGAATGGTAGAACGATGTGTTCGATGACGGTTTGGATGTACCGTGTACTATTCAGTGTCCCCTCGACGATCACCAGAGGTGTACGGCCAGTGTAGGAGATCGCTCCCCACACCATGATGCCGGGTGTAGGCCCTGTGTGCCTCGGTCGTATGCAGTCCTGATTCTGGCGCTCACCTGCACGGCGCCAAACACGCATACGACCATCATTGGCAACAAGGCAGAAGCGACTCCTATCGCTGAAGACATGTCTCCATTCGTCCCTCCATTCACGCCTGTCGCGACACCACTGGAGGCGGGCTGCACGATGTTGGGGCGTGAGCGGAAGACGGCCTAACGGTGTGCGGGACCGTAGCCCAGCTTCATGGAGACGGTTGCGAATGGTCCTCGCCGATACCCCAGGAGCAATAGTGTCCCTAATTTGCTGGGAAGTGGCGGTGCGGTCCCCTACGGCACTGCGTAGGATCCTACGGTCTTGGCGTGCATCCGTGCGTCGTTGCGGTCCGGTCCCAGGCCGACGGGCACGTGCACCTTCCGCCGACCACTGGCGACAACATCGATGTACTGTGGAGACCTCACGCCCCATGTGTTGAGCAATTCGGCGGTACGTCCACCCGGCCTCCCGCATGCCCACTATACGCCCTCGCTCAAAGTCCGTCAACTGCACATACGGTTCACGTCCACGCTGTCGCGGCATGCTACCATTGTTAAAGACTGCGATGGAGCTCCGTATGCCACGGCAAACTGGCTGAGACTGACGGCGGCGGTGCACAAATGCTGCGCAGCTAGCGCCATTCGACGGCCAACACCGCGGTTCCTGGTGTGTCCGCTGTGCCGTACGTGTGATCATTGCTTGTACAGCCCTCTCGCAGTGTCCGGAGCAAGTATGGTGGGTCTGACACACCGGTGTCAATGTGTTCTTTTTTCCATTTCCAGGAGTGTATAATTAGTATCGTTATTTCGTGAAGGGGTTCGCTGAAATTGCATAACTAAGTTGCCACGCAAAGATGTTAGTTTTCAGTGGACATCACAGTGTTAAGAAGCATTCGGGAAACTCGAGGTATTAATATCAGATCCTGTGAAAATATTTCCTGACTCTAAACATGAATTCATACTTCGGTATGATGCCGGTAACAATGGTTTGGGTTGTGTTTTAAGTCAGAATGTTGATGGGAGAGAACATCCAGTGGCATATGCCTCTAGACAATTGAATAAAACTGAAAGTATTTGACAACTGAAAAAGAAATGTTAACTATTAATTATGGAATCTCGTATTTTCGTTGCTCTTTTTATAGTCGTGAATTCAAAGTGGGTACAGCCATGCTTCTTTAAAATGGTTATTAGGGTTGAAAGATCCATAAATTGATTAACAAGATGGGTGTTAAAATTGAGATCGATTATTACGTAATTCATAAATTGGTGGTGAAGCATACGAATGCTGATACCCAAAGTAAGAAGACACAATCAGTTGACAGTGAGTGTTGCCGCGAACACAACCTCAGTCTGAAACACAAGAAGGCTTGCTATACAGATCTACGAAGTGTGGACCTCTCGTTGTAGTTCCTACGCGCTTAGAATGGAAGTATTACCTCAGGCTCACAACCACATGTTATCAGGTCACAGGGGGAAAAGAACAACTGATAGGTATGTGCCTGAAAGATTTTACTGCAAAACACGTTGCACTGATTTAGAACAATATATAAACTGCAATAACCAGAGGTTGCATAAGGGAACAATTGACAGAAATGGGGGAAAGAGATACAGTAGAAGAAGAATGGGTAGCTTTGAGGGATGAAGTAGTGAAGGCAGCAGAGGATCAAGTAGGTAAAAAGACGAGAGCCAGTAGAAATCCTTGGGTAACAGAAGAAATATTGAATTTAATTGATGAAAGGAGAAAATATAAAAATGCAGTAAATGAAGCAGGCAAAAAGGAATACTAACGTCTCAAGAATGAGATCGACAGGAAGTGCAAAATGGCTAAGCAGGGATGGCTAGAGGACAAATGTAAGGATGTAGAGGTTTATCTCACTAGGGGTAAGATAGATACTGCCTACAGGAAAATTAAAGAGACCTTTGGAGATAAGAGAACCACTTGCATGAATATCAAGAGCTCAGATGGAAACCCAGTTATAAGCAAAGAAGGGAAAGCAGAAAGGTGGAAGGAGTATATAGAGGGTCTATACAAGGGCGATGTACTTGAGGATAATATTGTGGAAATGGAAGAGGATGTAAATTAAGATGAAATGGGAGATATGATACTGCGTGAAGAGTTTGACAGAGCACTGAAAGACTTGAGTCAAAACAAGGCCCCCAGAGTAGACAACATTCCATTGGAACTACTGACGGCCTTGGGAGAGCCAGTCCTGACAAAACTCTACCATCTGGTGAGCAAGATGTACGAGACAGCTGAAATACCTTCAGACTTCAAGAAGAATATAATAATTCCAATCCCAAAGAAATCAGGTGTTGATAGATGTGAAAATTACCGAACTATCAGTTTAATAAGCCACAGCTGCAAAATACTAACGCGAATTCTTTACAGACGAATGGAAAAACTGGTAGAAGGCGACATCGGGGAAGATCACTTTGGATTCCGTAGAAATGTTGGAACACGTGAGGCAATACTGACACTACGACTTATCTTAGAAGAAAGATTAATGAGAGGCAAACCTACGTTTCTAGCATTTGTAGACTTAGAAAAAGCTTTTGACAATGTTGACTGGAATACTCTCTTTCAAATTCTGAAGGTGACAGGGATAAAATACAGAGAGCGAAAGGCTATTTACAATTTGTACAGAATCCAGATGGCAGTTATAAGAGTCGAGGGACATGAAAGGGAAGCAGTGGTTGGGAAGGGAGTAAGACAGGGTTGCATCCTCTCCCCGATGTTATTCAATCAGTATATTGAGCAAGCAGTAAAGGAAACAAAAGAAAAATTCGGAGTAGGTATTAAAATCCAGGGAGAAAAATGAAAACTTTAAGGTTCGCCGATGACATTGTAATTCTGTCAGAGACGGCAAAGGACTTGGAAGAGCAGTTGAACGGAATGGACAGTGTCTTGAAAGGAGGGTATAAGATGAACATCAACAAAAGCAAAACGAGGGTAATGGAATGTAGTCAAATTAAATCGGGTGATGATGATGAGGGAATTAGATTAGGAAATGAGACACTTAAAGTAGTAAAGGAGTTTTGCTATTTGGGGAGCAAAATAACTGATGATGGTCGAAGTAGAGAGGATATAAAATGTAGACTGGCAATGGCAAGGAAAGCGTTTCTGAAGAAGAGAAATTTGTTAACATCGAGTATAGATTTAAGTGTCAGGAAGTCATTTCTGAAAGTATTTGTATGGAGTGTAGCCATGTATGGGAGTAAAACATGGACGATAAATAGTTTGGACAAGAAGAGAATAGAAGCTTTCGAAATGTGGTGCTACAGAAGAATGCTGAAGATTAGATGGGTAGATCACATAACTAATGAGGAAGTATTGAATAGGATTGGGGAGAAGAGAAGTTTGTGGCACAACTTGACTAGAAGAAGGGATCGGTTGGTAGGACATGTTCTGAGACATCGAGGGATCACCAATTTAGTATTGGAGGGCAGTGTGGAGGGTAAAAGTCGTAGAGGGAGACCAAGAGATGACTACACTAAGCAGAATCAGAAGGATGTAGGTTGGAGTAGGTACTAGGAGATGAAGAAGCTTGCATAGGATAGAGTAGCATGGAGAGCTGCATCAAACCAGTCTCAGGACTGAAGACAACAACAACAACAACAACAACATAAGAAACTGCATCCTGCATGCATAAAGATAAAAAAGTTCTGTTACAGAGACTACCCGAAGCAGACAAACAGTTTTTAATGTTAGGCTTAGATGTCTTAGTGCTTTTTAATAAAACACAAGGGGGAAATAAATATGTCCGTATGATGGTAGGTCATTTTTCACGATATTTAGTTACGGTAGCCATTTCAGACAAGAAGGCGAGCATGTTAGTAAAGTCAGAGGCACACAGCTGGTTACTGAAATTTGGAGTGTCAGAAACCATTATTATGGACCAATAAACTAACTTTGTATCCGAACTAATGAAACACTTATGTCGCCTACCGTAAATTAAGAAGTTAAATATCAGGCCATTCCATCCTCAAATGAATGGGCGGACAGGCTGAGACGAAACACTTACTTAGCTATCTCCGGCGCGAAATAAAGGCTGCTGTGGAGAAATAAAAGCAAATATGGGCTGACCACGTAGCTGTACTTTATGTAAAAGATTGTACTGTATGGAGGAAGACCTGGCGCTTTCTCTGCAAGAAACATCGCATTCCACCACAACAATTTGGCGACATCGCCATCAGCGCTCTGGTTGATGTCTTCGCCGCCCGTTTCACTCCACTGGAGGATCCTTTGATCCCACCCACATCGCTATTATTACTGAGTGGGTTCCACTACATCAGGAAGGTTGTGTCCATATCCGCAGCAGAGGGGCTCATGACTCGTTAAGGAGGCTCAAAGTTAAAAGGCTAGAGGTGCCGGTTTTATCACAGACCAAAGAGTTCGGCATCTGCCATCGCTCGACTGTGTCAAGATCGCTGCTATCTTCAATACTATCGTGTGGACAGGTGAGCACCCTGGAACAAGGAAGTAGATAAACATATTGGCATCTACAAACCATACAAGGTCCTCGGTCTTCTGCTTTGATAATACCCTTGGTAATCACCAATCTTCCATCACTCTCTAAGGTTTTGGAGGGATTGTATCTGAAAAGGCTGCAAGTCCACATCGGTGATGAATGGCTCCTTGTTGATCAACAGTTTGGATTCTGGTGCAGCCATTCAGTAACCAACTACTGATGTGGTTGACCGAGAATGCCAAGGAAGCAGTGAAACGACAGGAATACTTCGCAGTCGTCGTCATTGTTTCCAACGTGCCCAAGTTTATATGGCAAGATCGCTTCCTCTTCAGGTTGTTGTTGTTAGGGGTCCCTGTGCCACACGTTCAGCTTCTTCACTCCTACCTCCACAATCGCATGTTTACGCCCTTGCTGACTCACATAAATATTCAAATGTGTGTGAAATCTTATGGGACTTAACTGCTAAGGTCATCAGTCCCTAAGCTTACACACTACTTAACCTAAATTATCCTAAGGACAAACACAAACACACAAACACACACACACACACACACACACACACACACACACACACACACACACACACACACACACATGCCCGAGGGAGGACTCGAACCTCCGCCGTGCTGACTCACGTGAATCGTCTCGTTGCCCTGTATGTGTTGGAGTCCGGCAAGGTTCTGTTCTTGGGCCCATGTTGTACGTCCTCTTCATGACTGATATGATGAAGACACAGTTCTCTCTGGTCGAATTTGCTGTATGCCTAGTGTGATAGTAGGTTAGCATTGTTCTCAAGATTTTATTGAAGATAGTCATCTGTAACTGTACTACACTCGCACCCGACAACTGGAGAAACAACCTACCAGTTGAGCCACACTCTGAGCAACAGTTTCCTAGCAAATTCTCTCGGCATCAGCAGTGCTAGTCGAGTTCATTCGTTCAAGTTCGCTGAACCACAACTGGCCACAGTAGCCGTTCATCAGCAGAGCTTTCGCTAAAGCCATCGGCACACGAGAGGACGCAGCTGGCATTGACGAGCATGCAGACGGGATATCTCACGTCACGAGACCCAGCACCGTCGGAACACGGCACGGGCTGGTTGACGTGATTCTACGCTCTCCAGTGGTGGTTGTCGGCTTTATTTGGCTCACAAACCATACATTTTGTTCGCAAAAATGGACGCACGTAGAATTCTTGCTTTTAGCTCTGCTAAAATGAACATTCCCTTTTCTGACCATATGCTAGTCACATTATTGTATCTGTACTTCACATAAATAAAAACTTTAATGTCTGTGAACTTGTGGTAAGAAAAATGAAAGACACACGTCTACTCAGGAGGGACATCAGCTTATAGAAGTTCACCAAATCAAACAAATTCACTCCTGACAGAGCATAATTATACTCACATAACATGAAATAATACATAAATTATTTCTATTAATTTCATATAAAGCTCCCACAACTTTTCAGAAACAGTGAAGGTGGAAAAAATTGGAAACAGTGGAACGCGAATCGTAATCCGATCTATTATAGGTGCTGTTTGAAAGTCCCCCACAGAACTACGCTATACTAAAATTATTGGAAATTTGTGGTAAGTTCCTATGGGACCAAACTACTGAGGTCATCAGTCCTAGGGCTTACACACTATTTAATATAACTAACTTACGCTGAGGGAAAAACACGCACCCATGCCCAAGGGAGAACTCGAACCTCCGATGGGGTGAGCCGCGCGAACTGTGGCAAGGCGCCCGAGACTGCGCGGACACCCTATACTGACACTCAGCTGCTACCGTCCTCGTTTTCTCAACTTTAATTGCCAAAATGTTATTGACAGTTAATTACATAGCAAATCCTAATAAGTCCGACACATTTTCATGAATGTTAAAAGGACTGTTGCTTTAAAACTGCTTATTCTCATTACACGCGATCAACAACATGAAAATAACTAAATACGAAAATTCTTTGTCCACCAATATGACGTCTGCTGTCGTTTCATTATAACAAAACGTATCATTAACAATTTGTTGTCGATACATTCAACATGCTGGTGTTTAGAAACAGTATATGTCATTGGGTGTAACGTATAACATAAAACCATCGAATATAGTCTTCTACATCTATATCTACATTTATACTCCGCAAGCCATCCAACGGTGTGTGGCGGAGGGCACTTTACGTGCCACTGTCATTACCTCCCTTTTCTTTTCCAGTCGCATATGGTTCGCGGTAAGAACGACTGTCTGAAAGCCTCCGTGCGCGCTCTAATCTCTCTAATTTTACATTCGTGATATCCTCGGGAGGTATAAGTAAGGGGAAGCAATATATTCGATACCTCATCCAGAAACGCACCCTCTCGAAACCTGGCGAGCAAGCTACACCGCGATGCAGAGTCTGACACTTGAATTTGTTAAACATCTCCGTAACGCTATCACGGTTACCAAATAACCCTGTGATAAAACATGCCGCTCTTCTTTGGGTCTTCTCTATCTCCTCCGTCAGCCCTATCTGGTACGGATCCCACACTGATGAGCAATACTCAAGTATAGGTCGAACGAGTGTTTTGTAAGCCACCTCCTTTGTTGATGGATTACATTTTCTAAGGACTCTCCCAATGAATCTCAACCCGGTACCCGCCTTACCAACAATTGATTTTATATGATCATTCCATTCCAAATCGTTCCCCACGTATACTCCCAGATATTTTACAGAAGTAACTGCTACCAGCGTTTGTTCCGCTATCATATAATCATACAATACAGGATCCTTCTTTCTATGTATTCGCAACACATTACATTTGTCTATGTTAAGGGTCAGTTGGCACTCCCTGCACCAAGTGCTATCCGCTGCAGATCTTCCTGCATTTCGCTACAATTTTCTAATGCTGCAACTTCTCTGTACACTACAGCATCATCCGCAAAAAGCCGCATGGAACTTCCGACACTATCTAGTAGGTCATTTATATATATTGTGAAAAGCAATGGTCCCATAACACTCCCCTGTGGCACGCCAGAGGTTACTTTAACGTCTGTAGACGTCTCTCCATTGATAACAACATGCTGTGTTCTGTTTGCTAAAAACTCTTCAATCCAGCCACACAGCTGGTCTGATATTCCGTAGGCTCTTACTTTGTTTAACAGGCGACAGTGCGGAACTGTATTGAACGCCTTCCGGAAGTCTAGGAAAATAGCATCTACCTGGGAGCCTGTATCTAATATTTTGTGGGTCTCATGAACAAATAAAGCGAGTTGGGTCTCACACGATCGCTGTTTCCGGAATCCATGTTGATTCCTACAGAGTAGATTCTGGGTTTCCAAAAACGACAAGATACTCGGGCAAAAAACGACAAGATACTCGGGCAAAAAACGACAAGATACTCGGGCAAAAAACGACAAGATACTCGGGCAAAAAACGACAAGATACTCGGGCAAAAAACGACAAGATACTCGGGCAAAAAACGACAAGATACTCGGGCAAAAAAACGTGTTCTAAAATTCTACAACTAATCGACGTCAGAAATATAGGTCTATAGTTTTGCGCATCTGCTCGACGACCCTTCTTGAAGACTAGGACTACCTGTGCTCTTTTCCAATCATTTGGAACCTTTCGTTCCTTCTGTTGAACACGATAAATACAGTATCGCGTCTTGCTTTCCGATTGTGACGTTGGGGGCTTTCTTACTACCTATTTGTTTTACTTTACATGGCACGTTTCCAAAATATCGCATAACTTATTTTGTGATTTACTTGACGAAATGGCTTCTCAGCCAGAAACAGCAGGAAGTGACGTCACAAAACTCTTACAGCGCCACGTCAACGTTAGCCGTGTGTCGACGGCTTAAGGAATCATCAGTATTTTCGACGCCGTACTCCATCCACCGAAGTCCGCCGTGTGGAGCCGCCAGCACCGTTATCTGGCATTGTCAAGACATCGCCTCCGCACCAAGGATTTGTGTGGACTTTGGTGTTGGTTGTCGTAATGCTTCGTGCTATTAACTTTTCATTCTGAAGTGAATCCAGAAACTACCTTTGACTTATCTTGGATTCTTCTACACATATAGTCTTATTTGGTGACTCAAGTGCTGACTCAACTTATCTACGTACAGTCCACGTACAAACTTACTTTAAGGAGGATATAAACTTAGTTTGTTTATTAATAAACTTATTCAGCATATCTTACCTGGTCTGTGTCCTGATTGCACCTTCAGCAGAGCAATACATACAACAGATGACTGCTGTATGTAGGACGGGTAAAACAATGGACCTGCAAAATTACCCATATCCTTAACATCGATATGCTGAAGTATTCTTGAACATATTCCAGGTCTGAAAATAATTTTCTTGAGACAAAAGCTTCTATCCACATGTCAGCATGGAATTAGAAAGCACCGCTCGTGTGAAACTCAGATTGCCCTTTGTTCACATGATATCCTGCGAACGATGGAAAAAGGGCAACAGGGCGATTCCATATTTCTGGATTTCCGGAAAACGCTTCAAGCGCGTCGCATGGTACACTCCAGATGTTACATGCTTCACCCACTGTCCCTGCTGTCGAGACACCTTCGCGGGTACCGGGCGCGGGTGGACCACCCTCTCCCCAAGGGGAGTGGCGGGTTCAGCGGCGTTCGCGGCGCACGAGGCGGAGGGTAATTGTGGAGGATGGCCGTGTGGCATCGCCCGCTCTGCCTGTGAGTGGACATGTGGCCGCTCCTTCAGCAAGGTCCGAGCAGGCACACGGGGGGAGCGGTTTATTAGTTATTGGGAGCTCCAACGCTAGGCGGGTGATGGAGCCCCTTAGGGAAATAGCGGAAAGGTCGGGGAAGAAGACCAGCGTTCACTGTCTGCTTGACGGGGGGTCTCATCCGAGATGTGGAGGGAGCCCTGCCGGCGGCGATAGAGAGAACTGGGTACACCTGACTGCAAATTGTTGCTCATGTCGGCACCAATGACTCGTGCCGTCTGGGTTCAGAGGTCATCCTCAGTTCGTACAGGCGGTTGGCGGAATTGGTGAAGGCGGAAAGCCTCGCTCGCGGGGTGGAATCAGAGCTAACTATTTGTAGTATCGTTCCCAGAACCGATCACGGTCCTCTGGTTTGGAGCCGAGTGGAAGGCTTAAACCAGAGGCTCAGACGATTCTGCGGAGATCTGGGGTGCAAATTTCTCGACCTCCGCTATCGAGTGGAGAAATGTAGGGTACCCCTGAATAGGTCAGGCGTGCACTACACGCCGGAAGCGGCTACAAGGGTAGCGGAGTACATGTGGAGTGCACATGTGGGTTTTTTAGGTTAGAGAATTCCCTTCTAGGCCCGACAAGACGCCTCCTGAGACGCGGCAAGGTAGGTTTAGGCAAAATGCAACAGGGAATAACAATATTAATGTGCTAATAGTAAACTATAGGAGCGTCTATAGAAAGGTCCTAGAACTGCTCTCATTAATAAACGGTCACAACGCCCATACTAGGGACAGAAAGTTGGCTGAAACCAGACGTAAACAGTAATGAAATCCTGAACTCAGATTGGAATGTATACTGCAGAGACAGGCTGGACAGTGAAGGGGGAGGGGTGTTTATAGCTATAAGAAGTGCAATAGTATCGAAGGAAATTGACAGAGATCCGAAATGTGAAATAATTTGGTTGAAGGTCACGGTTAAAGCAGGCTCAGGCATGGTAATTGGATGTCTCTATAGGCCCCCTGGCTCAGCAGCTGTTGTGGATGAGCACTTGAAGGATAATTTGGAAAATATTTCGAGTAGATTTTGGGTGGAGATTTTAATTTGCCGGATATAGACTGGGAGACTCAAATGTTCATAACGGGTGGCAGGGACACAGAATCCAGTGAAATTTTTTAAGTGCTTTATCTGAAAACTACCATGAGAAGTTAAACAGAGAACCGACTCGTGGCGATAACATATTAGACATTCTGGTGACAAACAGACCCGAACTATTTGAAACAGTTAACGCAGAACAGGGAATCAGCGATCATTAAGCGGTTACTGCATCGATGATTTCAGCCATAAGTAGAAATATTACAAAAGGTAGGAAGATTTTTCTGTTTAGCAAAAGTGACAAAAAGCAGATTACAGAGTACCTATCGGATCAACACAAAAGTTTTGTCTCAAGTACAGATAGTGTTGAGGCTTCTAACATTCTGCGTGGTTTCTGTTTGTTCTAAGTCGTGTCTCCCTACCACTTGCGCGCAGTGACGCTCTGAGCGTGTTTTTTTAGGGAATTGACTAGTTTGAACTTGGGACCTGTTGTTGGTAAGGAGACGCCAGACCACACATGACATGTAGAGTTCAGCGAGACTAGCGATGATATAACCAAATACTTAATGATTTCAGCGTCAGCTCCACTGCAATCCCTGTAAAAAATTTTAATACTAACTAAATTTATTGGAAGGGGTTCAAGGCTTTCCTATTTTTAGTTAGCTGGTAAAATAACGTCGAAAAAGCAGTTAAGTTTACCATTGGAAATTTTATTCTACTCACAAAACATTGTTTATAAATTGCACTATTGATAAAAGGAAATGTTTTAATACAGAATGATAAAAACCAACTGCGTTCAACAAAAATGTGAACGAATATTCCCTGAATGGATTTCCAAGTTCTACAATGGATCGAAGGATGACCTATGCCATATCACATCCATAATCTAGGTTTAAATTAAGTTTCACAAAAGAGAAAACTATCAAAATGGTCTACAGTGACCCTCAATTTTCTTTAATTGCTTATCTAACTTGTAAATTACTGTGGCTGATGTGGCTTCTCAATAATTATACAACAGAAAAATCATCACATTTCAGATTTTTACTTCACGTAGCAAATGTGAACACTATGGGCTTCAATTAACGATCGACACTTGTTAGTCAGCGTCAGGGAGCGGCTGTCAGCACAGCTCCACGCATCTCGCCGTCTCCGAAGCAACTCTCTCCCAACTTCTCCTTACTACAATTTATCGAAGTTGGTTTAAAAAAAAAACTATCTGGCTGTGTTTTCATCTGACCAATCAGGGTCTCAATGTTAACCTTAAGCTCCGCCTACAAAAATTCTTTGTATCCAATGAGAAAAGTTATACTTTTCGTGGTGGAGCAATGTTTTTAACGTTTGCAACGTAACAGAGACGCGAAAAAGTCTCACAGTAAAACTTGCAGCAGGTGTAGCCCTTTTAGTGTTATCATAAGATCTATACTGTTCTTCTGGAGGGCTCTAGCTTTTAACATGGGCTGGGGGGTGGTCCCGGTGGTTGTCTGGCGACGTGGGTATCCGTCCCTTATCGTAGGGCCTTCTAGCTTAACACGGTTCTGTTCTCGGCTTCTGTTATCGTTTCTCCCCGCGGAACTGCGTCTGTCTCAGGTGGGAAGGTATGACATGCATTTAGGCATTCTTGTGTTAGTCTGTGGTATTCCATTTGCTCACTCGTTACTCGTATTACTTTGGTTAATTTAATATCACGATTTATTCGGAGCTATGTGACATACTACTGGATTTGCTGATCATGTCAGGGTTTTCATGGAAGGTGTTGGATTTGCCTGACACCTTACAGGATCAGTGGACAAAGTTCAAAACCATCGTACAATATGCGTTAAATGAGTATGTGCAAAGCAAGATGGTAAGAGATGGAAAAGAGCCACCATGGTACAACAACTGAGTTAGAGAACTGCAGGAGAAGCAAAGGAAACTTCACAGCAAACATGAACATAGCCAAAGCCTTGCAGACAAACAAAAATTACGCGAAGCGAAACGTAGTGTGAGGAGGGCTATGCGAGAGGCTTTCAATGAATTCGAAAGTAAAGTTCTATGTACTGACTTGGCAGAAAATCCTACGAAATTTTGGTCTTATGTCAAAGCGGTAGGTGGATCAAAACAAAATGTCCAGACACTCTGTGACCAAAATGGTACTGAAACAGAGGATGACAGACTAAAGGCCAAAATACTAAAGGTCTTTATTCAAAGCTGTTTCACAGAGGAAGACTGCACTGTAGTTCCTTCTCTAGATTGTCGCACAGATGACAAAATGGTAGATATCGAAATAGACGACAGAGGGATAGAGAAACAATTAAAATCGCTCAAAAGAGGAAAGGCCGCTGGACCTGATGGGATACCAGTTCGATTTTACACAGAGTACGCCCCCCCCTTCTTGCAGCGGTGTACCGTAGGTCTCTAGATGAGTGTAGCGTTCCAAAGGATTGGAAAAAGGCACAGGTCATCCCCGTTTTCAAGAAGCGATGTCGAACAAATGGGCAGAACTATAGACCTATATCTGTAACGTCTATCAGTAGTAGACTTTTGGAACACGTTTTATGTTCGAGAATACTGAATTTTCTGGAGACTAGAAATCTACTCAGTAGGAATCAGCATGGGTTTAAAAAAAGACGGTCGTGTGAAACCCAGCTCGCGCTATTCGTCCACGAGACTCAGAGGGCCATAGACACGGGTTCCCAGGTAGATGCCGTGTTTCTTGACTTCCGCAAGCCGTTCGATACAGTTCCCCACAGTCGTTTAATGAACAAAGTAGGAGCATATGGACTATCAGACCAATTGTGTGATTGGATTGAAGAGTTTCTAGATAACAGAACGCAGCATGTCATTCTCAATGGAGAGAAGTCTTCCGAAGTAACAGTGATTTCAGGTGTGCCGGCAGGGGAGTGTCATAGGACCGTTGCTATTCACAATATACATAAATGACCTTGTGGATGACATTGGGAGTTCACTGAGGCATTTTGCAGATGATGCTGTGGTGTATCGAGAGATTGTAACAACGGGAAATTGTACTGCAATGCAGGAGGATCTGCAGCGGATTGACACATGGTGCAGGGAATGGCAATTGAATCTCAATGTAGACAAGTGTAACGTGCTACGAATACATAGATAGATAGATCCCTTATCATTTAGCTACAAAATAGAATATCAGCAACTGTAAGCAGTTAATTCCATAAATTATCTGGGTGTACGCATTAGGAGTGATTTAAAATGGAATGATCATATAAAGTTGATTGTCGGTAAAGCAGGTGCCAGACAGATTCATTGGAAGAATCCTAAGGAAATGCAATCCGAAAACAAAGGAAGTAGGTTACAGTACGCTTGTTCGCCCACTGCTTGAATACTGCTCAGCAGTGTGGTATCCGTACCAGATAGGGTTGACAGAAGAGATAGAGAGGATCCAACGGAGAGCAGCGCGCTTCGTTACATGGTCATTTAGTAATCGCGAAAGCGTTACGGAGATGATAAATAAACTCCAGTGGAAGACTCTACAGGAGAGACGCTCAGCAGCTCGGTACGGGCTTTTGATAAAGTTTCGAGAACATACCTTCACCGAAGAGTCAAGCAGTATATTGCTCCGTCCTACGTATATCTCGCGAAGAGACCATGAGGATAAAATCAGAGATTAGAGCCCACACAGAGGCATAGCGACAATCCTTTCAACGAACAATACGAGACTGGAATAGAAGGGAGAACCGATAGAGGTACTCAGGGTACCCTCCGCCACACACCGTCAGGTGGCTTGTGGAGTATGGATGTAGATGTAGATTCACCACTGCAGACTGTACGACGAGCATATGGAGCAGGTTCCCAAATATACGTGTAGCTTGAAGGCTTCATAAGTGATAGAATCCAGTGTATTGTCGTCGACAACCAGTGTTAAGAAACAATGGTATTATCAACGCTGCCTAAGAGAAGTGTGAATAATTTTGTTCTTTGTATACATAAATGATCTCACGAGCAGGGTGAGTAGCTATCTCAGAGTGACTGCAGTGGTGTACGAGAAGTTATAGTCGTTCAATGACTGTAGAAGGATAAGGGACGATTTAAACAGAATTTATTATTGGTGTGATGAATAGCAGTTTGTTCTAACTGTATCAAAAGTATTCAATTAATACACGCGAGTAGGAAAAACAATTCTGTAATGATCGAATACAGTGTTACTGGTGTGCAGCTTGACAGTCACTTCGATTAAACATCTAGGTGTAACATTCAAGGCGATATGAAATGGAACGAACAACTAAGTACAGTAATAGAAGAGACGGGTGGTCGAGTTGGGTTTATTGGTAGAGTTTTAGGAAAGCATAGCTTATCAACAAAGAAGGCAACGTATGGAACTCTCGTGTGGCGCATTCTTGAGAACTGCTCGAATGTTTTGTATCGCCAATAGGCCGGATTAAATGAAGAGTCTGAAGAAATTCAAAAGAGTCCTACTATATTTGTTATGGTAGATTCAATCAACACGCGAGTTTTTAGGAGATGCTTCGTGAACTCAATCAGGAATCCCTGGAGGAAACTCGATGTCTCTTTTGCTAAAAGCTATTGAGAAAATTTAGGGAAGAGGCATTGGCAGCGGACTGAAAAACGATTCTACTGCCGCCAACGTACATTTCGCGTCAGGACCACAAAGACAAACACTCGTATGGTGGTACATAGACACTCGTTTTTTCCCACTCGCTCCATTCGTGAATGGAATTGGAAAGGATATGACATAGTTGAACATCCGCACTTCGCCATACACCATATGGTGGCTTGCGGAGTATATCGATGCAAAGCTGATAATAGAATATTAGGGGACCCGTGCGAGTCACTTAAATTGTGAGATACTGGTGTTGGTTGTAATTCTAATTTACGACTATAATATTTACATTTATTTGTCATTCAAGAGATGTTTAATGAGAAATATAAATTATAAAGAAGGAAATAAGTGCGAAATGTGTAGGTTAGAACGTAGTGCTACCTTCTTGTTTGGTGTATCACAAAGGTCACAGTAACCTCTAACTGTATTTTGATATCTTAATTGCACTTCATACTTTATGTCGCTACGTTAGACCGAAGCAGCAACAGATAAATTACAGTTCAAGGCGACAGTGACCAAGATGTTAGTCGTTTCGGAAAGTACATTCTTTTAGAACAGTTAAGTGTACGACAGCCAGAGACAATGGACTTCCGGAGTGGTCACAGTTATCTATGACATTGCTGTATACAAACTGTCCTGTTCATAAGTACTTTAAAACGAAGAAAATGGTATTTGTAAGACAATATGAAAAGGGAGTCTCTTATTCGTGATTAATAAGTTAGCTTCGTAAAATATAGGTATGAATCTGGGCACCATAATGCCCTTTTGCCTATAATAGTTACGAGCCTCTTATGTTAAAATTTTCCACAAATAATAAGTTTTAATGCAAATTCGGTATGCAGTGTCAGAAACCAGTTAGAAAAATCTTTCTAGCGATACCACAATCATCCGTGTATGATTAATGTGTGTTTAGAAAAAAGTGTTACCTGAGAAATAATATACGTATATCATGACTGATAAAAATGCTTGTGTGATTCAAGAACTTCACAGCACAAAATCCTTAACTACCGTAGTGTGCAGCTATTTAACTTTATTCCTTGAGGCATCAGGATGTGTACATCAGTCAGTACCTTCTTTTAATCAATACAGCTACTCGCACCCCATTTTCATTTAGTAGCATACCTCAGTTACGCAATTTACTCATATTCAGCATTTTACTATGGTTCAAAGTTTCAGAGACTTTTCTTCCTGTCTGAACTGTTTATCATTAACATTTTACTTCTATACAAGGTTATACTCCAGATACGTACATTCAATAAAAGTTTCCTAGCATTTAAATTTATTGTAGATTTTAAATCTCCGCTTTAGAAAAATTTTCGGTGGTGTCCACATTTTACACCCCTTCTACTTTTGCCATCCTACCTTATTTTGCTGCTGAAACATGAAATCTCGTCTACTGCTTTTAGTGTCGTTTGTTGATCTTGTTCCCTCTGTATAGTGTGATTTCTTTCGACTACATTCAGTTACCGTCGTTCTAGTTTTGTTGCCGTTCATCCTCTAGTCTCTCTTCCAGACTATCGACTATTCGGCTTGAAACACCCCCGTTATTGTCCTTTATTGGGTTTTGTGTGATTACCTAAGCCGCCAAGCAATTGTTATAATTATATGACGATGTGCTTAATGGATGAAAGGCCATCGGTTTTTATGCTGTTTCGGGGCTATTTCAACCGAATGCGGCTGTTCTGAGACGGAATAGTTAATGATTGAAAGTTTGTCTATTATTAAGGGACATAAAGGTTGCGATATCCAAACTATATGTATTTTCTACTAACACAAATTCTGAGGCAGTTGCTACCTTCGCCTTACACGTTTAATTACGGTTATATCTTTTATTGGTTACTGATTTTAAGTACTTCGACACACGCAATGATGATGGTTAATATTCACAACAATCCTCACAGCAATCCATGGTTGTTGCTGGCCGACGCGGTTGACACAAAACACGTAATTCGGTACACGTCACTTTGGTTTTATATCGCTCGCGAATCGGTATCCATGAGTGTCAACCCCGCGGCGATCAGGGGGACGCGCTCATTTGTCACACTCCGATGAATTTAGTATTTGCTAGTCATTCGGCACATCCGCCATTGACACCGTCCTCAGCTCTACCTCCATTCTTGCCCGTCTTCCCAGTACTGCTTCCCACTCAACACACACACAGTCTAATACACTCCTGGAAATGGAAAAAAGAACATATTGACACCGGTGTGTCAGACCCACCATACTTGCTCCGGACACTGCGAGAGGGCTGTACAAGCAATGATCACACGTACGGCACAGCGGACACACCAGGAACTGCGGTGTTGGCCGTCGAATGGCGCTAGCTGCGCAGCATTTGTGCACCGCCGCCGTCAGTGTCAGCCAGTTTGCCGTGGCGTACGGAGCTCCATCGCAGTCTTTAACACTGGTAGCATGCCGCGACAGCGTGGACGTGAACCGTATGTGCAGTTGACGGACTTTGAGCGAGGGCGTATAGTGGGCATGCGGGAGGCCGGGTGGACGTACCGCCGAATTGCTCAACACATGGGGCGTGAGGTCTCCACAGTACATCGATGTTGTCGCCAGTGGTCGGCGGAAGGTGCACGTGCCCGTCGACCTGGGACCGGCCTGCAGCGAAGCACGGATGCACGCCAAGACCGTAGGATCCTACGCAGTGCCGTAGGGGACCGCACCGCCACTTCCCAGCAAATTAGGGACACTATTGCTCCTGGGGTATCGGCGAGGACCATTCGCAACCGTCTCCATGAAGCTGGGCTACGGTCCCGCACACCGTTAGGCCGTCTTCCGCTCACGCCCCAACATCGTGCAGCCCGCCTCCAGTGGTGTCGCGACAGGCGTGAATGGAGGGACGAATGGAGACGTGTCGTCTTCAGCGATGAGAGTCGCTTCTGCCTTGGTGCCAATGATGGTCGTATGCGTGTTTGGCGCCGTGCAGGTGAGCGCCAGAATCAGGACTGCATACGACTGAGGCACACAGGGCCAACACCCGGCATCATGGTGTGGGGAGCGATCTCCTACACTGGCCGTACACCTCTGGTGATCGTCGAGGGGACACTGAATAGTGCACGGTACATCCAAACCGTCATCGAACCCATCGTTCTACCATTCCTAGACCAGCAAGGGAACTTGCTGTCCCAACAGGACAATGCACGTCCGCATGTATCCCGTGCCACCCAACGTGCTCTAGAAGGTGTAAGTCAACTACCCTGGCCAGCAAGATCTCCGGATCTGTCCCCCATTGAGCATGTTTGGGGCTGGATGAAGCGTCGTCTCACGCGGTCTGCACGTCCAGCACGAACGCTCGTCCAACTGAGGCGCCAGGTGGAAATGGCATGGCAAGCCGTTCCACAGGACTTCATCCAGCATCTCTACGATCGTCTCCATGGGAGAATAGCAGCCTGCATTGCTGCGGAAGGTGGATATACACTGTAGTAGTTCCGACATCGTGAATGGTCTGTTGCCTGTGTCTATGTGCCTGTGGTTCTGTCAGTGTGATCATGTGATGTATCTGACCCCAGGAATGTGTCAATAAAGTTTCCCCTTCCTGGGACAATGAATTCACGGTGTTCTTATTTCAATTTCCAGGAGTGTATATACAGTCGCGACACACTCGCCGATTTTTGTTGTTCACCGCGACAACAGCGCCCCAAGCGGTGGAGAAGCTACGCTGCTAAATACGGTATTCAGTAAATGTAAGCAGTATCGTTTATATTCGTTTTTAACGTCGTCTTTACGAAAGGCAGCGTATGTAGCGCAATCAATTGCAATAATAATAGGAAGAAGACAACATTTGTCATTCCTCAGGTTTCCTAAGGACCCTGAGAGGTATGAAACACATTAGAGCGCTGTTTATTTACGACTTTTCCTAAACTGTATTGAATTACTGAACTTGTTTTTCTGTTTTAAAAGCAAAAAATTGTTGATAAATAGAAGAAAGGACCTGCTGCAAAAAGATGCCCTTTATTTGCACAATAACGTGAAATTTTGTGCGTTATATTTCGAGTCAATACAGTTCATGTGCGCGGAGAAGAAGAGATTGGTATGGAATGCACGTCCTACGTTATTTGACGTGCGAAATAAGTCACAACTAGTGACGAAGATAAAATTGCCATACAAACGTGAAAGTTACTGCAAAAAAAAAAAACAATAACACTGACACTGACACAGAAGAAACAGCTGCCACAAGTGTTCCTACACGAGAGGCATATATAAAATCCTTACTAAAGGAATCTGCAGCACAGACATCTTTTGAAGATGAAATGGTTAGATTACAAGAAATTATTCGCGTGTTGGAAAATCGTGTGAAATGTAAAAACGTGCAAATCATTAGACTTCGTACAAAATTACTATGTGACAAGGAAACTGCCCATCGTACAAATAAACTGCAACCACAACGTCACAGGACACAAGTACAAAAGGACGAGGTCATTTTAAAAAGTATTGGTTCCAAGTACTTGAAAAAAGATGCTCTCGATTTATTGATAAGCCAAATCAGCATACCATTGAATGAAAAACGTGGTGCGAGATGGAAAGACGAAACAAAATTATTTGCACTTAATTTGTTGTATTGTAGTACTCAGGCATACAGTTTTTTTATCACACTGCTTTAGCCTTCCATTACTACGTACCTTACAAAGGTATGTCGAAGGTATACAATTAAACTGTGGGATAAATAATATATTTCATATTTTGAAGCAGAAAGTGCACCAGTTACCAGAAGCTGATGTAATTGTTAATTTGTCTACAGATGAGATGTCACTAATGGAAAATTTGATATGACAGCTCTAGGGATTGTGTTATTGGATTTGAAGACTTGAGTTTCACACGTACATCTGTGGTTACCAATACTGCATTAGTTATAGTGACTAACGGCACCTTCTCAAATTTTAAACAGCCGTTAGTATCTTATTTCTTCAAAGGACCATTAGGAACCACCCATCTGACACACATTTTTTGAAGTTGTCAAAAACCTCACAGAGATTGGTTTGGACTGATATTCGTTTGATTTTATTTTTGGTAAATGTATCAATGGGATATAAAGTTTTAAAACAGTCATGCTTTTTATTGAGATAACCTGATAGCAGAAAGAGCAAGATGGAAATTTTATTTTTGGAAGCAGCTTCCTGCAAAGCAGAACATAATAAAAAGTTGTGTTGCTTCATTTTTACAAAAGAAAGAGGATCCATAAACTTTATATGGGGGCTATACAGTGTGTATTCTCTTACTTGCAGTGGAATAAGTGCGATTGTATGCTACGTAAGTATTTTTTCAAGAATATGTTGCAGCTTATGTCACTTCATTCAATAGATCGTGCTCTGTTTACTTATATTTCACCATCATTTATGTCTCTCGCTGTTCTAACACTTGTGACGCAAAAATATACTATTTTGTAAATTACATACAAGACGAATTAAAAACAAACATTTTTCCGTCGTATCTACCGTCAGAGGTCAAACTGTCAAATGGTAACAACTTTCACAGCAGTGAGTGTCGCGACTGTATATATTAGACTGACACATCTCACTGCCTCCTGCAGCACTCTACA
Organism: Schistocerca gregaria; assembly: GCF_023897955.1. Taxonomy (NCBI): domain Eukaryota; kingdom Metazoa; phylum Arthropoda; class Insecta; order Orthoptera; family Acrididae; genus Schistocerca; species Schistocerca gregaria. Next base: position 415,767,097 of record NC_064922.1, on the reverse strand, counting down.
ATCGACTCCTGTCTGCTATCGACCTGGGTGTCAGATACTAATATCTCTGTTCGTGAGACCACGGATCCCTTACATGCTCAACTGCTCTTCGAAGTGCTTTACTGTCTAACAGGTTTCGCCATCTTCAAACCTGTGTTTTAATTTCTTCTCCCTAAAATTCCCTTTCTACATTTGCTTCATAACTCATTCCCTTCACCTACTTTCATGTGTTTCGATTATTGTACCTGCACCCTAGTCCCTATTCTAGCCATAGGTAACCTCTCCCTCCCCTTATTGAATTGGTGATAACATAATTCGAATGTGTTCTAGTGAACAATTTCTAAATTTACAGATGGCGTGAATGAGAGTTTGCCCTTCAATGTTTCTTCAAAGCTAAATATTGATCATCTGCAGGTGCGCTTCTACTGGTCATACAGGTAATTCGTATTAATATTTTGCAACCACGAGTATCTTATATGGATAAAGACGTGGACAAAAATAATGAAGAGAATAGTACCGAAATTGCTAAGGACAAATGATGTCTAGTGTCCCAGGTGGCGTCTGACATCGAAGGATGGAGGCTGTGTAGACCGTATCTCTCAAAACAATGAGATGATATGAGAACAAGGGTCCATGAGGATTAATGATGTAAGATGCTTCCAAGCTAATGTGCTTGTAATCCGCGCAGTGTCACCCGAGTGCATAATCAAAAGCGACGGGCTAACAGAGGTTGGCAGTCATTGACTTGACTAAGGCCACTAACGAGGGAAGTATCCTGGCTCGAACGTGAATCAGGTGTTCCAGTTTATGTAGCTTTACGTACCACTGAGTAGGATGTTAAAAATTTGCGTTATTCTTAGTTCGTCTACTGTCGGACTTCAAAAATATGCAGGGAATTCCTCAACAAAACGCACGAAACGCTGCAGAATCACAGTAGTCTCATACGGCGAAAACAAAATCCGGACGTCCTCGCATCCTCGAGCTATAAAATGAAACGCCGCTTAAATTACTTCAGTACAGCAACATGTACAGTTGTACCCAGCCGCTTCCCAGGAATACTGAAACTTAGGCTGATGCACTGGAGCAAATGTGATTATGAATAATCTAATTCATTTCCATTATGAAAATTGTTTCCTAGTTTAGTGTCAAAATCACTGCATAGAATCCTTAGAGGATTCTCTTTCTCGCTTACATTTTATATCGCTGAAAAATATACATGTAAAGGCTGTACATATTTTGTTGTATTTGACGGAAGGATGACGCAATATTCTTAGCCGTAAATGAAGCTTACTATTGTGTCCATGTGTGAACTTCGTAATTCTCGAAGTTTTATACATTCTCTATTTGCGACGTTGTCATTAACAACGTTCATGGAAAAGGATTTTAAATGGTCTTGGCATTTTCCTGCTTGTGCTAGCCTCAAAATGTATATTTGGCGGAAGATTGTCTGCAACAGGCGTCTTAACTTTAGGGCGAAAGTTTCCTCCCTGATAAATATCTTTTTGTTAGGTGTCCACTCACTGAAAGTCCAACATCTAATGTGTTACGTATGTTGAGCAAACTGGTCCTAGGCAATTCATTTTCTTCCCTTTTTTAGATGGTTTCGCACCAGAAGTTAGTCCATAAACTTTCTATCAATGTTGCAAATGTAGTGAGATTATCTGGAAACTTAGTTTTGTGTTTACTTCAACGAAACGGACCCGCAACTGGCGACTATTATGGTCTTTCTTTAATCTGACTGTCATGAAAGCAGTGATATGTCTACTACACGTTGTCTTTTCTTGAAATGTGCTGTAAAAGTTAACACATTTAAGTTCTGCGTGACTAGAGTCTCTTGTGTTTGCATTGCCAAAAAGTTCCGGTGCCAGTAATCGACATTTTCCCCCTCATTTGCTATTTCAAATTGTGATGGAATGAGTTGTTTTATCTAGTTATTTGAGTGCCTTGCTTTCTCGAAATTAATGTTCATTACGTCTTTTCACCAAATAACCAATAATCACTCGCATGTTCGACATGTTTTCTGTAGCTGTGTCTCCGATAACGAACTTTACGTGGATGTGCGTGATATACGTTCAAGACGTTTCCCAAAAATTTTGGTAAAATACAAGCTGTAATGGATTCCTTTTCTAGTGAAGGATCATAGCCATCAGATATTTTAGCTTCTCTTTGAGGAGTATTGTTTCCTCCACTGTCATTAGCACTACAACCTTTAACACTATCAATTTCCTTATCTACAACGTTGTCTCTTCATCCATTACTCTATGCAATGTAACTTCAGTTGAGCAGCCATGGGTATTCACGTTTCTGAACACTCAGAGCTACCAAAAACATGCGAAATTGTCATCTTAATCTATATCTTTTCCACTGGATAACGCATTTTTAACTTTGATACCACCATATTTAAAATGTTCCAAACAATGGTTTCATTCATTTTTGCTGTCAATGTATGAAAATACTGAAACGTATACCAAACACGTCCACTGAATTTACTGACTGGCCTGTTAACATCCCCTCCTCGACTGCAAGCGATGTGGTGTATAAACAGAGCAACACTATCATGCGCCATTTCAGGCATAGTTGTAAATATGAGATGGGTCTGTGGTCACATGTTCAAATACGAATTCCTGTTCGAGCCGACAGACGTCCCTTTTAAGATAGGTTTGCTAAGTCACTCTCCCATAATATTGCTGAAAGGGACAGTGTGCACCGAAGAATGCTAAAGAAGCATTCAGACAGGAACGGCTATTTAGAAAGTTAAAATAGTTAAGAAGCAAAGTAGACTAGCCCTGTGCTTTCTACCAAGAGCAAAGGAAACAACACACCCAGATGGATGAAAATTAAATGCCTAGAACTGGATGGGGCCAATCAGCACATGGGTGTCATGCATTTAGTATCTGAAGTAACTCCTGAATCAATTTACGTGAGTTCCGAAACGGATGAAGAAATTAGGAAATCCCTTGAAGGGAGAATTATTGCACAATCCTGAAACAATTTTAAGGAACAAAGATGCAGGATTCATTGCAACTCGATTCAATCAGCCCTCGAGTCAACTAGTTCCTTGAAGTGAGGAAAAAGGAAGTAAAGATTCGAAGTCAGACTGTCAACAGTGACACACACATGAAGGAATCAAGCCTCCGTTCACTGTTGCCTCTTGGAACGACAAGAAAGGTGCGAAAAGTAGGAATGGAACATTTGTAGCACCAAAGTGTTCGGAAAATATAGAAGTGAGGCCACATTATCGAAATCTCTCAGTAGTGAATCTTGTTACATCCTTATGGCGAGACATGCATTTTTCCTTGAGCGGAGCGACACTGTCTACACCGTTATTTAACGGAATAAAGAAATGACACGCTGAGTGTTAACCAGCTATCAACCTGAATTTCTGTATTCTTCGCCAGCTCCTCGGTAGTACATAAGTCTTCTTTAAATTTAAAATCTTATCGAGTATTTGGTGGTATGTGTACAACACCATATTTAGTTTGCACCTTTTCAAACATTTATTAGCTCAGCGTTTGTATTGTTTGGATGATGTCCAATTTTGGAGTTTCGTAAAATTATTTAGCGCTTAAGTCGTCTTGGTGCTCACCTAGCGGGGAGAGGGCCGAGTTGGTCAACCAAGCTGCAGGGAGAGGTTTAATTCCTCAGCTTGTTCCCATGAAGGAAGAACCAGTGCTGATGCCAAAGTGACATCACCTGCTGAAGAGGCAACACAGATCATCGGAAGGAATGTAAGAACTAGCGGGCCGAGATAGGAGACTACAGCTCTGGGAGCAGCGTCAGCAGCCTCGTTTCCCGTCGAACCGACGGGACCCACATTCACATCACAGTGTCTCCAAGAGCGACCAAGTGGAAGCTTTCTTGGACCGTTTTCACTAAAGGATGGCCTATGTACAGCATGCAAAGACTTAAGGGCACAGAATCTGGGCAAAGACTTAAGGGCACAGAATCTGGGCAAAGACTTAAGGGCACAGAATCTGGGCAAAGACTTAAGGGCACAGAATCTGGGCAAAGACTTAAGGGCACAGAATCTGGGCAAAGACTTAAGGGCACAGAATCTGGGCAAAGACTTAAGGGCACAGAATCTGGGCAAAGACTTAAGGGCACAGAATCTGGGCAAAGACTTAAGGGCACAGAATCTGGGCAAAGACTTAAGGGCACAGAATCTGGGCAAAGACTTAAGGGCACAGAATCTGGGCAAAGACTTAAGGGCACAGAATCTGGGCAAAGACTTAAGGGCACAGAATCTGGGCAAAGACTTAAGGGCACAGAATCTGGGCAAAGACTTAAGGGCACAGAATCTGGGCAAAGACTTAAGGGCACAGAATCTGGGCAAAGACTTAAGGGCACAGAATCTGGGCAAAGACTTAAGGGCACAGAATCTGGGCAAAGACTTAAGGGCACAGAATCTGGGCAAAGACTTAAGGGCACAGAATCTGGGGAAAGGCCCATTGAAAAGTGTGTCGCCAGATGTACAGCGTGGCTTGACAGGGCAAAGAGCTCCGCTTCAAAAATGGAGCAGTGTTCCGGAAGCCGGTAACGAATATCGTCGGTGCCACTGACTAAGACACGCCCGACAACGGTCAGTCCGAGAATGTTCAGTGTACACAAAGATACTATCGCGAAGTTTCGTGTGATGGTAGAGAAACAGCGATAGAGATAGTCTGGAGTAGTGTCCTTAGGAAGCGAATGGAGTCTAAGATGAACACAGGCCGCCGCACGAAGCCAAGGTGGTGAAGGGTTCACACCCAAGTGGCAGGTACCGTAAAGTTAAGCTGCTGGAGCAACAGCTGTAAGCGAATTCCAGGAGGTAACAGAGGGACACTGGTGGTAAAAAGTCCTCGAAGAAGGAGGCATAGGAGGAGTGGCCAGGCATGGCAGACAAACGGCTTACGTATCTGCTGATGAGAGTGACAGCAACAGTTTGGCAGCTTCTGCATTCAGACTCCCGACTGGGCTGGTGTAAAAGGCGCCAGTGGCCAAACAGATGTCATGATGGATTGTATTGAGATGGCGTTAGATGGTACCAATGGAAGCTAATTTTACTGCTTAAGAAAAGCACACATTGAGGGACCAGGTACAATGGACGGACAGGTAAGACACGTGGGAGGATTAAGAAAGTTCCTATTGATCATGACCCCAGGAATTTCGTAGTTGCAACGAACGGAAGGAGCAGCAAGTCCAAGATGTAAAGACAGTGGAAGAAACCTATTGCGCCACCAGAAATTTATAGAGAATTTTTTCAGTGAAAGCTAAAGCTATTGTTGCTCCACGAACGACGACGATCGAGACATCGCTCAAGAAGTAGTTCGTGGATAACTGCAATAGCTCGCAAAATCGAAAAAAAGGCCAGAGGTGCCCAGTGGGAGACAGGCCATAATAGGTTTAATGTTAATAGCAAAGAGGACGACACTCAGCACCGCACCCTGCAGCACCCCGTTTTCCTGGATAAAGGTGGCCAACAAGACAGAACCCACATGTATCTTGACAACTCGAGTTTTAAAAACTCGGAGAGAAGTGCGCAGGCGACCTCTGAAGCTCTGTGTGCAAATAGATTTGAGTTGGATATTTATGTTCATCCCGGGAATATTTCTACAGGCATTTAGGGAAACTTAGGCATGACTTTTCAGTTGCAGTGACCAACAAGCAAATTTATTACTGATTTTCCATAAAACGTTGCTGTTATGAAAACTAGATTTGTTTCTAATATACTAGGAACTAACTACTAGTGTTCTATAAACACACAGAAGAGATGTAATCTGTTTGCTGGAACTATACAACACTAAGAATATTAACATGGTTCTCTAAGATATAGGGTATGCGATCATATATATATGATAAATTAGTGTAGCAGAACTAAGAGGTGTACAGGAAGTTTTAATTCTTTTGGGCTGTTAGGAGGGCTCTTACGTTCCTAAGAGGGCTCTTACATGAACAGTAATTAACTGTTTTAGTATTTTATTAAATTGTTTTAAGAATATCTATTAGGATTGATTACCATATGATTTCTGCTTAATGTATGTGTAATAACTGATCTGGACAGCAGAATATTTTGAGTTTGTAAAAGGTTTCAATTTAGAATTATTTTAATTGTTTATGCCTATGTTTTAAATATGTTCATATTGTGTCTGCAAGTTAGTGATGAAGTTAACTCTCAGCTGTGGAGGCAGACACTGTATTAAAGACTAGGTGAGAGGGGTCAAGATCTCATTAAAATTTTATTTGGAACTATTTAGTAGATGAGATGATTGTTGGTTATTAGTTATACTTAAAATAAGACACTGTTTCACTAAAATTACTTTTAATGTTCATCCTACAGCTCTTAACATTTGTCAGTCTCCATAAATAAATAGTGTTAAAATGTTTATACATTGTGAGGTAAGACCTCTAGGATGCAATTTAGTCTTTGCAGACTGTATACCATGCATTTGATACAAACACTCATCAGGCATGCATATCTTGTGTCATCACAGTCATTTCACAAACAAAATGACAGCAGAAGTTTCACAAGTCTTTTCCAAGTCTCTCAATTTCTTCCACAAAGTAATCCATATCAGTGTGAGTTAAGGCAGAATTCTGGAGGACTAAACGGAAGAAGTTTGGATGATCATTCAGTGGCTGATATGTAATCATCATTGTACCTTCCTTCATCATTCTTTCCTTAATTTTGGGAGCCACCTGAAATCAAATTAAAAAGGTATGTAACATGAAATAATTCCATTTATTTCCATTTATTTTGTATCTAATTAGCAAATAATTCATGGTGATGCAGGACACCTAAAGAAAAATTTTGCAAATTCTATTTCAATATAGATCATAACTTGTCGAGACATACAAGTTAGATGTAATTGGCACATGTTGCGCATTTCAGTTTATTTCTAGAGTGGTGGATAGGGGTGGAAGACTTAAGGGACTGAGCAGCAAGTCTATCAGTCCCTCATTCAATAGTTAGTCCCTCTTGAGTTAGTTATGTCAGCCAGAAATGTAACCAAATTTTCACAGTAAGGAACAGGTAAAATCTAGGCATTGAAAGCAATATTGGTGTCATATGAGGAGCAATGTGGAGAGACAAAAAATTATGTAGAACAGGGCAGTATGCAGATCAGAGTAGATGAGTACTTCTCACAGCTCATCTATGCAAGATACCTTACCCACATTTCCCCTTCCCCAAATCATTATTCACGCATACTGACCAGACGAAAGACGAAGGCAGTAACACAAATTATGCTTTCTCAGTGAAAGATCTAAAATAATAGAAGTGATAAGGCTAACAAGGTAATGAGCTTTAGTAGGATTACCATTATTATAGAGGTGAAAGGAAGTTCAGTAGGTGGGTGGCCACAGTCTAGTGTCCTATTATGTACACACATGCATGTGTCTTCCCAGTGGCAGGGGAAAGCATAGAATTAGAGTTGATAAGAGCCAGAAATGAGAAAAATTGAAGGGAAAGGAGCAGTGGCAACAGCTAAAGGCAACAAATGATGGCAAAGGAGAGTACGTTATAATTTTTCAAGCAAGGTAACATTTTGAACAGTGGATGATCTGTGGTGTAAAATATTTGTTTCCACAAGCTCCTGCAGGAATAAAATCCATTATTCCTCTGAAGAGTGTAGGCACATAGGCTTATCAACTCTTCGGGAAACCATCTGATAGTCAGAAGATAGTTACTCCATACCCCTAAATTGAAATTAGTTTTTAAGTGTTCAAAAAGATATCTTTTTATCAATCTCACAGGAACAATTACTAAGTATTTGAGTGTGTGTCAGCTAAACTGAACAAATTATTTACAAGAGTAGTTTGCAGTGGAGGAAGAACTTACCTTGTGTAATTTGTCTTTAAAATCTGCTTCGTTTTCTTTGCCATGGAGAGATGGTGGAATGTACCAGAAACATATATTTGTGCACTCTGGTTCATTTAAAACCATTCGGAAGTCTTCTCTCTGTTTAATTTGTCTTGTGAAATATTCAGCATTATCAAACACAGTGTCAATATGTTTTTCCAAACCATTAGTGCCCTGCGTGGAAAATATTCACTTACATTCCATTTTTTATTATCAGAATTCAATGCATATTAATATAGGATACACTTTTAGAAGCCATTCCTTGAATTTAAATGAAATTAATGCACGTAAATATTCTACCTTTGCTTTCCACATCATCCAGAATTTTATGACATCTGCTCTCCTGCCACACTGCACATGCTTATCTCCTGTGTCATATTTAGTGTCATAAAATTTATCCTTTTGAAATAGATACTGAGCACTTTCTGAGTGGCAGTCAGCTAAAATATTTTCATGTCTCAACAAGAATGTTGAGCACTGCTGTGGTGCTGTTAGCAGTTTGTGTGGATTCCATGTCACAGAATCAGCTCTGAAACAATGTTGATAAATATACTGATACATAGACACTACAGTAAATTTCAAAGTGAGCTGCAACCCTTCATTCCTGTCGAGAATTTCAATGAAGGAGCAAATATTTTATGGAATAGAAGCACTTTTTAGCTGTTTCATAAAATGTAAAAATTAGGAGCTGAGAATCTGAAGCACATTAAACAGTAGTTTCCAAAACTGTTTTCTGGGAATTTTAATAAATGTGGTCACAAATTTTAGACTCTGTAGCTATGACTATAAATTTGAGGTTTGTGACAGTCAGTCCATCAGGTTTAGTAACAACTCAGCTTTTCCAGTCTCAGTTCCCAATATCTTTCATTATTTAATACTCAGAACTCATGATCATAGAACCTTATTGTTAGCAAAATCACAAAACAGAAAATATGAGTTATAAGGAACATTTATATCGCAAATCATTAAAGACTGAAGTATGATTCATAGTAAGTTTTTCCTCGACTCACAATTCTATTCCCTTTAGCAAGTGACGGTGCTTCTTTGACATGAGAGCTCCACCACCCCATGCTGCATCAACATGAAGCCACAAATTATACTTTTTACACAGGTCAGCTATCTCAGGGATTGGATCAAATGCACCAAGAACTGTTGTACCTGGAAATAGGTATTATTTGTAATGAAGCAATTTAATTATAGGAAATAGATGAACTGTATGCTACATATTATGTAAAATGTACAGACAATGTGGTATGCAGTCCAAAGACTGGTTTGATGCAGCTATACATGCACAATCATTTTATCACTGCCTTAAATGTGAAATTATAGACTATTGTAGGGTATTTCAGATTTATAGCAATTTTAGCTATACTTTTGAAAACGGGAAACTCATGAATAACAGGATTTTTTGTAGTGTACATACCAGCTGTTGCTGAAACCATAAAAGGCAGTGCTCCTTCATTCAGTGCTCTTTGGATTTCCTGTTCTAGGTGTTTCACATCCATTTTTCCTCTAGCATCACATTCTATGAGATATACATTGTCAGAACCAAGACCAAGGAAAGAAGCCATTTTCTTCACTGAATAGTGAGCATCCTGTGATGTAAAAAGGACCATCCGTGGAAGACCATGAAGACCTTTTTTCTGAAAGTGGAGGGAAAATTTACAGATTATTAAACAGCATATAATTTGTGAGTCTATAACAGTTTAGACTGAGAATGCTTCACAGAGCACAAAATGAAGGAGTGTAAAAAAGTATCTAAAGAAATATGGAAGGCACTAGAATAGATAGGTCAGGACATGGGTTGTGACCTCCAAGTGTCATTACCTTGCTAATCTTAAAATATAATTTTAAGAAATTACAAACTGAACAGATGAGTGAAAAATCCCATGTTTCATTAGATCTGTTTTTAAACAGATAGATACTCTAGCATCCAAAAACAAGTCACAAGCTGCCATTGTGAACCAGCAATTCGAATTTAGTCAAGTTTTCAAATAAAATAAGATCCAGTTCAAAGATGTCTAGCTTTGAGTTGAATTTTAGTAAAGCACAGCTTCTTAGGACATTACTGTTTGTATGTATGGAAGTAATGATTGCCAAGGAGGAAGGAGCACGGAACTTAGAAACTTATTACTCAAACTGGAAGAACTTGCAGCTTATCTGGTGCATTACTTAAGGACTTTTGATCTACAAAATGGTGAAGTATAAGAACTGCAGGGGCAGCAAAATAGTGCAATATCAAAAGTTTTCAAGGAATCTTCTGTAATGTGGGTATTAGATGTGTAATTTTGAGATCTGCTGTGAAGGTGTATTACGAGATTTCAAGAGACTGTTTCAAATATGGTTACATACTGTATGTTTCATTTGAAGTTACCCAAGTTACCTCCGTTCTTTCAACTTTTAGTTTACTGAAACATATTTAAATGATTTTGTGGAAAATCAAGGCAGAAAGTGGTTAATGTGAATGTGTATTCAAATGAGGTGAGAAAATTCAAAGAAGGAAGTAATGGTACTGAGTAGAGACAATGAATATTAGATGACCAAGAACTAAATTCAAAGTACAAAAGCGCTGCTAATACACTCTCAGGAAACATTTTTGTATTACCTTTATATGTGGCGCTGCATGGTAGCGTGCACAGCTTATTGCATAACCATTGGCCACAGATCCTCCGGGGCAGAAAATGCCATCACCACGGCCTCCTGGAAATCCAACTATTTGCCGCATCTGCTGCAGGACAGTTTCCTCCATCAGTGTAAACACTGGTGCTACCTCATACGTGTAGACACTGGGATTGAGTGCATCACCCAACCACTGCCCCACCAGACCATAGGGATCCACACTAAAACAACAGTCATCAGTGACAACAGTACAGTGCATGATTACATAGCATAGCTTTCAACAATTTTTGCATACACTGATGTTTAACAAGGAGCCATAAGAAGAACTCTACACTGAATTAACCTTACCTGTAGGTAGTAACAGGCCATTGTAATAGAAATTTGTCAGTCTTTAGCAAGGTGCAATTTCACTTTCCTCCCCAAGTAATTACAACCTTTCCAAATCTGAATTGTGTACCCGCCAGCCAGTGACAATGTATAGAAAATTTCCTCTTCTGGCTCTAAATTTGATATATGTGACAAAATTACATTTTGCTGCCGAATGAGATGCTTCTGCACAGTTGCTTGCAGAGTACAAATGTGGTTTAAACGTAGCGTTACCAATGTATAAACATCTTAAGAGGTCAGAAAAGAAAGCATCATTAATAAAATCAACAGCCTCCAACTCTGGTCTCCTGTTATCGAGATTTTAGGATATGTAGCACGAGACGAAACAAGAACTGTAAAACTTATAGGTACGAAGGCGAGCGAGTATCCTGGAGCTTTCCACAGTTCACACAAAGGACTGGACCATAACTAAGTCAAAAATTAAAATAACTTTTCCAGACTTAGTCCTTTTATGCCTCAGAATGTTAACATAGTAAACTCTCAGAATGACCAAATGAATGTTAGGCAAAAATATACGATCTTAAGAAAAAGTAGCGCTGAATAATATGACTAGAAAGCTAAAAATTGGTCAGAATATGCAAATGTGTGTGTCAATTCAAAGTTAACCATTTCAACTATATCAGAGTATGTAATACTTTCGTTAAAATCTGGGTTTTTACGAAACTTTAATCCGCTCAGTGTGACTGAAGCTGAAAATTCGTATGTAGCCTCAGTTTTATGTTTAGGCATTATATATATGACACCAATAAGCTAATTGTGAGTTTTAAGTTTACTAAAACCCAAATATGGATCGAAAAGTCTACCATTTGCAATATAAAGTTACAATTACAGCATTACCACATTCGTGAAATTCAGTTTTACGAAGTTTCAAAATTATTGTAAATAATGGTCAGAAGAAATTTTGAAAAGGCACATCAGAAGTCATGTTCTTTCTGATCCGTTATAACTAGCCGGTTAAGTTTAAAGGCAGACGAGTTAATATTTTTCAGTAACTAAAGCGAACTTAAGTATTTATAAAATTTGAGATTTTAAATTATGAATTGAGACATTAATACATGTACAACAATGGGTTGGGGCATTTAAATATTGCTACTAGTGCCCATGGCCGTTTATGTGCCGTTTTGCGGTCCACTACACTCCTATGTACACTACTGGCCATTAAAATTGATACATCACGAAGATGACTTGCTACAGACGCGAAATATAACCGACAGGAAGAAGATGCTGTGATGTGCAAATGATTAGCTTTTCAGAGCATTCACACAAGGTTGCCGCCGAAGGCGACACCTACAACATGCTGACGTGAGGAAAGTTTTCAACCGATTTCTCATACACAAAAACATCAGTTGGCAGGTGTTGTCTGGTGAAACGTTGTGATGCCTCGTGTAAGGAGGAGAAATGCGTGCCATCACGTTTCCGACTTTGATAAAGGTCGGATTGTAGCCTATCGCGATTGCGGTTTATCGTATCGCGACATTGCTGCTCGCGTTGGTCGAGATCCAATGATTGTTAGCAGAATATGGAATCGGTGGGTTCAGGTGGGGGGTGGGGGGAGGGGGTGATACGGAACGCCGTGCTGGATCCTAAAGGCCTCGTATCACTAACAGTCGAGATAACAGGCATCTTATCCGAATGACTAATGGATTGTGCAGCCACGTGTCGATCCCTGAGTCAACAGATGGGGACGTTTGCAAGAAGACACCCATCTGCACGAACAGTTCGACGACGTTTGCACCAGCATGGACTATCAGCTCAGAGACCATGGCTGCGCCTGCGATGGTGTACTGAACGACGAACATGGGTGCACGAAGGCAAAACGTTTTTTCGGATTAATCCAAGCTCTGTTTACAGCATCATGATGGTCGCATCTGTGTTTGGCAACATCTCGGTGAACGCACATTGGAAGTGTGTATTCGTCACCGCCATACTGGCGTATCACCCGGCGTGATGGTATGGGGTACCATTGGTTACACGTCTCGGTGACCGCTTCTTCGCATTGACGGCACTTTGAACAGTGGACGTTACATTTCAGATGTGTTACGACCCGTGGCTCTACCTTCATTCGATCCCTGCGAAACCACACATTTAAGCGGGATAATGCACAAACGCATGTTGCAGGCCCTGTACGAGCATTTCTGGATACAGAAAATTTTAGACTGCTGCCCTGGCCAGCACATTCCCCAGATCTCTCACCAACTGAAAACGTCTGGTCAATGCGGCCGAGCAACTGGCTCGTCACAATACGCCAGTCACTACTCTTGATGAATTGTGGTATCGTGATGCAGCTGCATGGGCAGCTGTACCTGTACACGCCATCCAAGCTCTGTTTAACTCAATGCCCAGGCGTATCAAGGCCGTTATTACGGCCAGAGGTGGTTGTTCTGGGTACTGATTTCTCACTATCTATGCACCCAAACTGCGTGAGAATGTAAGAACATATCAGTTCCAGTATAATATATTTGTCCAATGAATACCCGTTTATCTGCATTTCTTCTTTGTGTAGCAATTTTAATTCCCAGTAGTGTAAATACAGGCAGAGATGCAGTGGTAAGACACTTTGAACCGAGATATCAAGCTATCCGTCTCAAACGCCCGCGTACGTTGCGGTTCATGTGATGCCAGACTAATGAGTTTTCTGTAAAAGTGGAAATTGACCACGCGATGTCTGTACACTGTCCTGGATCGCTTAGGTTTGACGGAAGTAACCATTTGTTTGCCGCCCGTAATGTTGACAAAACCGCATGGCAAGCGGCGAGATTTTTCACATTCCATGCGAGCAATTTTATTTTAGTGATTAGAAGTTAGGGCGATAAACTATTCGAGTTTCTCAAAGGGGTCGCCTCTGAACTGTTAATACTGCTATTTCCGATAGGGATATTAGTTACAGAATTAAGACATTTCGTGTGTATGAACTTCTACATACTGTTCACCAGTTAAAATTAAACTTTTAGTCTTAGTTTGTGATCCTTTCATGAAACAGCAAGAACGAGATTTTCTTTCAGTTACCACAGAATAACTTACTTTCAGACTGGATATTATGGTCAGTATGTTCTCCATCGCTCTCTGGATGACAAAGATTTCAGACTCTTGTTGACAACTTTGATCCATGGCTTCGTGACGTCTGTGACAGACTAACCATACCATCAGCTCTTATCAATTGATATCTGGGCTCTTGTCACTTTTCTAGTTTTCTAGGGTCCAACCGATAAGGTCACGAGCCCGGAAGAGGCGCTGCAGACGCCGCCGTGGTGATATAAAAGGCACTTGCACCGGTTGATGCCATAACCAATTGACGCCACATTGTCCAAACGGATAAGTTCGTCTTACATCCCACTTTGATTTCTGTAGTTATTTCACGAAGTGTTGTCTGTTTGCTAGTACTGACAACTCTACGCGGACGCCACTTTTCTCTGTCATTAAGTGAAGGCCGTCGGCCGCTGTGTGGTGAGAGTTAATGCCTGAAATTTGGTATTCGACACACTTGTCACTGTGGATTTCTGAATGTTAAATTCCTTAACTATTTTCGAAATAAAATGTTCAATGCGTCTAGCTGTAACTATCACTCCAAACTCGATATGTTAATTCCAATCGTGCACCCGTAAGCACGTCCGACATCTTTTCACATGAATGACCTGAGTAGAGATGGGCAAAAATGATGTTTTTCAGAGGTCGGAACAGAACTGTTCACTCCCTGATATGAACTAGTTCTTTTTCATGACTCACCACTCATTCACAATAGAAAATAAATGGAAGGCACATTGCCCTTTAAACTTTGTTTATTTCAGTACTATACCTGCATTTTGATCTTATTTGATCCTATTTTGAAGTAACACAGATAATGAGTAAGAATTTTCTATCGTTTATTGAAATTTCCACGATATGACAAAGTTTGATTGATTTATTTTGCACTGTCGTGGTTTTTTGGGTGATCAGAAAATGTTGTAACTTGAGATTTACATTAACAATATATTTGGCTATAATGTATTAAAATTTCATAACTTCGTACAAATACATCGCAAGCCATATATTTTTAAAGTGAACATTTCCTTCCGAAGACGCCAAAAATCGCAAAATCCGTACTACAGTAAGAAATTTTTATATATATAATTATTTGACTAAGACCAAAGTGCTGCATATAGCCTTCCGCAGAAGGAAACAAGGAAAATATTGGTGTATCACATTTTGCTGTATGTTTATCAGTTCACTTGTAATTAAAGCGTAAATTCGAGTGTCCATAATAAAAAATCCTGTAGTAAGAGGAGCCGTCAGGAACCTAATCTGATCAGTTTAAACAAATAAAAATAAAATAAAAAATGTATACATAATGGTATTACTACGAAGAACAATATCCAGTACAGACGAACTCCGATGCAGAGGCGCTGAATCAAGCAGGTCGAGCCGCGAGCTGTATTACTGCGTGAGCTAAGACCGCAGAGATCGGAGTGACACCTGAGTTGCTTTGCTCAAAGCTCTGGCTTGAGTCGAGAACGGTGGGGTGAGCGTTGAGCGGGCGAGTTCAGAGGGTGGGGGGAGCGGTGAAGGCCACCACCCACCCGCTCCGAGACAAATCGTTGTCTTGCGAGCAGGTTGTTGCAAGTAGTTATGTTCTCCGCTAGGAGGCTCTGTCCTGTTGCTCGCATCAACTGCCCAGAGGGCAGGACGTGCGACTGAAACGATCGCCGACAGAGTGTGATGCTAAAGTTAAGGTGCGCCAGACACTGCACGCGGCAGAGGAAGCAGAGACGGCACAGCAGATGTGAAAAAATTCAATGGGCCACTGCACAATGCAGGCAGCCAAGGCAGAAGCAGGGCAGAGGCAGGCGCTGGCTGTGTTGTATGGCTTGCAGTGTGCTCTGACTAGCAGAGGCCCCACTGATCAGCTCTCTCTCTCTCTCTCTCTCTCTCTCTCTCTCTCTCTCTCTCTCTCTCTCTCTGCTGTGGGAAACGTTTGGAGCTACCGTTCTTTTTTCTGAATCACTGATTGTTCACTCCTTTGAAAGATTCAACTCTATGAATTAGTTCAGGAGCGGATCCCCATCTCTAGACCTGAGTGCAGATGACAGTTCCGCCAATACACTTCCCTTTTCTACCTTGAGTACGCTATACTACCGCCATATGTATATGTGCCCATCACAATCGCATGATTTATTACCTCAGTGTATTATAAGGTTACTGCAACAGCACGTCTTGGGCTGCGTATGCTAAGGTCACACAGGAGACGAAAGGCACGATACCCACAGGAGTTGCGTGGCACAGACAGGCCGTGGGCGAAGCACATTGGAATTGCATGGGCAGGAGGCCCGAACGGCCGTGCTTCAGAATAGTGGCAAATATGTCTCCTAGAGCAGACGCAAGCAGTAACAATTTATATTTTGTAACTAAGATGTTCACTATGAAGAAGCTACTGGATGCTTCTGTTAATTGTTCACTGTCTCTCTGTTTAAATGATGAATCTCTGCCGTAGAATGCTGTACGAGTGAAAAATCGGCAATTGAGAGTAAATTTAAAATATTACTCTTACCTACAAATTCCTTCATGTGTTGTTCCAATTAGTTTCTACTTTTCAAAGAAGCTGATTGATTCAAGCAAGCTCGTCTCGCAAGAGACATCAATTATTTTAGTGTAGGCCTTATGTCAGCGATACCGCACGTCAAGAAAGACAAAATTAGCAAAGAGATTGCTGAAGTCACTGACTTCATGCTATGAGTCGCTGAATTGAGTTGTTGCAGTCTTCCGTCCTGAGATTGGTTTGATGCAGCTGTCCATGTTTCTCTATCCTGTGCAAGCTTCATCCCCCTGTAAACTACTGCAACCTACATCGTTCTGAATCTGCTTAGTATTCATCTTTGTCTCCCTCTACGATTTTTACCCTCCACGCTGCCCTCCAGTACTATATTGATGATATCTTTATGTCTCGGAACATGTCCTACCAACCGATCCCTTCTTGTCAAGTTGTGCCACAAATTTCTCTTCTCCCCCATCCTATTCAATACCTCATAAGTTGTGTGATCTACCCATCTAATTTTCAGCATTCTTTTGTAGCACCACATTTCAAAAGCTATTCTCTTCTTGTCCAAACGGTTTATCGTCCGTGTCACTTCCATACATGGCCACACTCCATACAAATACTTTCAGAAACGACTTCCTGACACTTCCATGAACCATGGACCTTGCCGTTGGTGGGGAGGCTTGCGTGCGTCAGTGATACAGATAGCCGTACCATAGGTGCAACCAAAACGAAATGGTATCTGTTGAGAGGCCAGACAAACGTGTGGTTCCTGAAGAGGGGCAGCAGCCTTTTCAGTAGTTGCAGGGGCAACAGTCTGGATGATTGATCTGGCCTTTTAACACCAAAACAGCCTTGCTGTGGTGGTACTGCGAATGGCTGAAAGCAAGGGGAAACTACAGCCGTAATTTTTCTTAAGGGCTTGAAGTTTTACTGAAGTGAGTATGCTGCAACTAACGTTTGACAAATTCGTCGATTTCGCCATGACTGGCTGATCTGTACGTAGCCCAAGGTCTGGGTTACGTTGAAGAATGAATATGGTTTTGAGCTGCCAATGTTAGCGGGTGTGAATGCCGAAGTATGTGGGAACAGATTGATCTATGGTGTATGTTAGGTCAGCGCCGTATGTAAGCTGTTTACGTCAGCCGAACGCCAGTTGGACTGTGCTCATTTTAGTTGCTTGACTTTATACGTAGAGCCTTAACAGACGTATTTGCTTGTATTTATGGCAATAAAAAAGTGAACAAAAGAGTGTCACGAGTATAAATAAAGAACTAAGAAACAGTTTGGAGACTCATTTAGTGAATGATTTTGAGAGCATTCTTGCAGGCGAAAATACTTGTTACATTGAGTCGGTCAGCTAGTAGCTTAATTTTACTAGAACTACTTAAAATAATGAAAACTGTGTCATTTAGTGTTTGAATGTTTTTACGTGTGTTATGAATGCAGCTTTGCTTCAGAAGTTAAGCAGAGAGGAAACGTCAGCAAGTAACGAGTGATGAATATTACGAGGGACGTTCAATAAGTAATGCAACTCACTGTTCTCTGCCAGTTTCGGTCTAAAAATGTGGAATTAGTTGTGGGACAGCGCTGAATTTTCCCCGTTTTGGTCTCTATAGTTCCATGAAATTTTCATAGATTGTGGCGCCATATATAGCCTTCAAAATGACATCTGTAACAGCGGTGCGTTCCAAGCAGAGAGCTATCACTGAGCTTTTGGAGTAAAACCAGAGCGTCGCTGATGTTCATATGCGCTGGCGGAATGCATACGGATACCAACCAGTGAACAAAAGCACGGAGAGCCATTGGGCGAGGGGTCTCATCTTCAAAACGACGTCAAGCAATCCTGCCCGGTCTTCCATGTGCCGGCCGATTGCACACAGCTGTGACTAGTGCAATGTTTGAAAGTGTAGACATCCATAGAGGTGATCGACTGATCACGATCACCTCGCTGCACTAGTGGAGTCGTGTTGGTAGTAATGACACTCATTCAGCAATTGGGGTACTCAAAGGTAGGTAGGTAGGTAGGTAGGTAGGTAGGTAGGTAGGTAGGTAGGTAGGTAGGTAGGTAGGTAGGTAGGTAGGTAGGTAGGTAGGTAGGTAGGTAGGTGCGCGCGTGTGCGTCCTGTGGGCTCCTCTGCGCTTAAGAGGAAGCAAGACCATACAGAACAACGAAGGGACATCTGTGCGGGTTTGCTAGTGCGTTACAAGACTGATCGACAATTTTTTTGTCTAACATTGTCACAGGCAATGAAAAACTGGGTTCATCAGTTCTAACCGGGAACAAAATGGGAATCCACTGGGTGGTGCCACAACGTCCTTCTGAAGAAAAAGTTGAAAGCTTCACCCTCAGCTAGTGAATACAAGGGGACTGTTTCCTGGGATTGTGTTTGAGTTCTTCCCTCTCGGTGCAACGATCAACTGAAGTATATTGTGCTACTGAAGAAACTACTTTGGCTTGCTCGTCACCAGAAAGTGGAAACGAACTTTTTCTCCTTGGCAAGTCTTTACGCAAGTCTATGCACCCGAGAGCAGCTCACAAAACGTGATTTTACTGTTCTCTAATCCACCATACAGACCGGATCTCGCACCTCTGGAGTCCCTCCAGTTTGGCCCAATGAAGGATACATTCCACGGGAAGCAGGAAGTAGATGACTGACAGATTATCGATGCAGGAAGATGTTGGCGCCGAAGTCTAATCTCTCTATATTCTACTAATTATCCCTGCACAATTCTATGAGCGAATTACGTTTCCTACTTTACCATCTATATACTCGCATAATCGACGTGGAAAGTAGTACAGTACTATTACTATTCCACGAGTGCATAATTACTCTAATATTCTCCCTGGTGTGTTGAAAGGACTTCTAGGATCTTCTCCGTGCCGAATAGCGGCATTGGATAATTGTAATTTTGATATCGAGATTACTGGAAGAAAGATTGAAAGTATATTTTCTGCCACTCAAGAAAATATATACTGGGCATTTATATCAAAGGCGTATAAGGAATTTCATTATATATGTATTCTCTAATTGGAAATTTGCACGGAGGTGTCGTTTCGTTGGTAATCAGAATGGAACTTCCAATGAATAGGAAACGTACCTGCAATTATTAGATGCAAGAGCTCCATTATTTAATCGCATAATTAAACACTATCAAAGCAAACTTTCCGCTTGATCTGAGGTTTCCCGACTGACTGCTCAACTCAAGAAAACCAAGACATTTTATTGACACAGGACTGCAGATCGCTTCGAATCATCGAGACTGCGGGCAAGGAGAGTTATCGTCCTATTCTGATTAAACAAGTAAAGCTTAATTATAACTTTGAGCGACTGTGATATGGCTGCTTGTGAATGAGATTAATAAAAAATACTAACAACTAACTTTCCTCACCAGCAACCAGTATAAACAATATTAATAAACAGATTGAGATGTTCCACTCTGCAGCGGAGTGTTCTTTTAGGATTGCTAGTTCTGCAGGGTTCGCACGGAAGCTTCTGTAAAGTTTTGAAGGTAGGAGGCGAGATACTGGCATAAGTAATGCTGTGAGGACACTGCGTGAGTCTTGCCTGGGTAGCTCAATTGCAAGAGCACTTGCCCGCGAAAGGCAAAGGTCCTGAGTTCGAGTCTCGGTCCGGCACAGTTTTAATCTGCCAGGAAGTTTTAATATTAATTAAAATTATATGTCTTATCAGCCCAGTGGTACTATGTGGGCACACAGGCCCTGCCAATAAGGTGGTGTAAGGTCGTTGCATCGCCGAGAAATAGTTTTGTAGACAGAAGAGAGGGGAATAAAATGGCTCTGAGCACTATGGGGCTTAACTTCTGAGGTCACGAGTCCCTAGAACTTAGAACTGCTTAAACCTAACCAACCTAAGAACATGACACATCCATTCCCGAGGCAGGATTCGAACCTGCGACCGTAGCGGTCGCGCGGCTCCAGACTAGCGCATAGAACTGCTCAGCCACTCCGGCCTGCAGAGGGGAATAAAATGGTGTACTGGACCCCTGAATAAATGCAACCTGCTTTCAGAAAAAAAGCATGTGTTGCATTGGTCATTGAACGCCCTGGCTACTAAAGATATTGTAGTTACCCGGAGTAGAGCTGGTTGACGAAGTAGGGGTGTCCGGTCTTGACGCTGTAGCGGATGACGTCGCGCACGAGCTGCAGCAGCTGGTCGTGCGACAGCGGCTCGTCGGCGAGCTGCAGCGGCAGCGCGTCTCGCAGCTGGCGGGGCTCCCGCCACGTGGAGACGGGGCCGGCGCGCCGCGCGCCGCCCAGCACGGCGCCCTCTAGCAGCAGCTCTGCGGCCTCCCGCAGCCAGCGCCCGTGGCGGCGGCGGTCCGGCGCGCTCGCCCACCACCGGGAGCCCGCCTCCGCCTCGGCCGCCGCCACCAGCGACTCGCGCTCTGCCACCGGCGCCGCCGCCACTGCCGCAGATACCGACGTCGCCGGCATCGCCCTGTTCCGCACCCAACAATTGTCGCTTTATCTACGTTCGAAGACTAAAACTCTAAACATACATAAAGTATCACACCTACTGTTGGCCTCCGGTGTCAGCCTACCCTATTTACAGGCTTGCCAATATACCGGGTGATCAAAAAGTCAATATAAATTTGAAAACTGAATAAATCACGGAACAATGTAGATAGAGGGGTACAAATTGACAGAAATGCTTGGAATGACATGGGGTTTTATTAGAACAAAAAAAAAAAAATACAAAAGTTCAGAAAACGTCTGACAAATGCCGCTTCATCTGATTACAATAGCAATAATTAGCACGACAAAGCAAAGATTATGACTTTTACAGGGAATGCACAATATGTCCACCATAATTCCTCAACAATAGCTGTAGTCGAGGAATAATGTGAACAGCACTGTAAAGCATGTCCGGAGCTATGGTGAGGCATTGACGTCGGATGTTATCTTTCAGCATCTCTAGAGATGTCGGTCGATCACGATACACCTGTGACTTCAGGTATCCCCAAAGCCAATATCGCACGGACTGAAGTCTGGGGGCCTGGGAGGCCAAGCACGACGAAAGTGTCGGCTGAGCACACGATCACCACCAAACGACGCGCGCGCAAGAGATCTTTCACGCGTCTAGCAATATGGGGTGCACCGCCATCCTGCTTGCACATCCTACGTTCCAGCAGGTGTTTATCAGCCAGGCTGGGGATGATGCGATTCTGTAACATATCGGCGTATCTCTCACTCGTCACGGTAGCAGTTACAAACCAGAATCAAGAATTTCCTGGAAGAAAAAAGGCCCGATAACGTGGATGTAAATCCAACCCATACCGTGACTTTCGCGTCGTGAAATGGACTTTCCACGACACTTCTAGGATTTTTGGTAGCCCAAATTCTGCAGTTGTGGGCGTTGGCAGACTCTCTGAGCGTGAAATGACGTTCGTCGGTCCACAACACGCTACTCAACCAATCGTCATCTTCCGCCATCTTTTGAAACGCCCACACCGCAAATGCCTTCCGCTTCACTAAATCGCCAGGTAACAGTTTATGGCGCCATTGGATTTTGTACGGATAGCATCGGAGGGTACGCCTCAGTGCCAACCAAACAGTAGTGTATGGAATGCCGGTGCGACGTGCGACTGCACGAGCGCCGATTTCGCCGTGCCTAGACGAACCCGCTACAGTCTCCATTTCTTCCTGAACTGTCTCAGCGGCATTACGCCTTGTGCTCGGTCGGTCACGGCGGAGTCTATCGTCTAAACAACCCGTGGCTTCGAACATCGAAATCATTCTCTCCACAGCTACACTTGTAAACGGACCTTTACCCGTTCGAATCCCCTTCATATGGCGATAGGATCGTAACGCAGAACTAGCACATTCCCCATTCTGATAATACAGCTTCACTAAAAGCGTCTTTTCAGGTAATGTAAACATACTGCGACTGCTGGCGCATCACTTTCTTATTACAGCTCCTTTTATACACGATTTGTCATGTGCAGTCACGTTCTGCTGTCCAGTTCCATCTGTCTGACATTTTGTGAACTTTTTTGTGCTAATAAAACCCAGTGTCATTCCACGCATCTGTCAGTTTTTACCTTTATCTACATTATTCCGTGGTTTATTAAGTTTTCAATTTTATACCGACTTTTTGATCACCCGGTATAAAATTTTGTAAGAACGTTATTCCAATTACCTGGTTATTTAACATTCAGTTTAATATATCGATTCATATTCTGTTAATTTCATTCCATTTTTAGCAGACATACATGAGTTTCTGCGCTGGTTTGACGTACAAATTGATACTTTTAACAAACAATTTCCATTTTGTAATTACAGTATAGTTTTATAACGACTGACATTAGCATTATGTCTGCATTATTCGGAACGTTTTCCAACGAAATCTTGGGATACAGGCAACTTCATAAAAAATATTGTTAGCGAACATATTTTGCTAATTTCAAGAGAAAGCTGAAAGCCATGTGAAAATTCATGTGGCACTGCGTAGTAAATGTTTCACTAAACGACGACAGTCCGTACACTACCAAGATTATATACAGTTAAGAGCCAAAGAAACTGGTACATCTGCCTAATACGCAAGGGCTCCCGCGAGCACGCAGAAGTGCCACAACACGGCTTGAGTAATATCTGTAGTAGTGCTGGAGGAAACTATGAACCCTGCATGGTTTGTCCATAAATACGTGAGAGTACGAGGGGGTGGAGACTTCTGAACAGCACGTTGCAAGGCATCCCATATATTGTCAGTAATGATAATGTTTAGAGTTTGGGGGCCAGCTGAAGTGATTAAACTCAGTAGTGTTCCTGGAGCCACTAGCAATTCTAGGCGTGTGGTGTGTCGCAATGTCCTAGTGGGATTACCCAAGTCCGTCGGAATGCACAATGAACATGAATGGATTGAGGTGATGAGACAGAATGCTTACGTGTCATCTGTTAGAGTCTTATCTAGACATATCAGGGGTCCCGTATTACTCCATCTGCACACTCCCCACATCATTAAAGCCTCCAACAGCTTGAACAGTCCCCTGCTAACATTCAGGTCCATGGATTCATGGGGTTGTCTCCATAGCTGTACACGTCCATCTGTTCTATACAATTTGAAACGAGACTGCGACCAGACATGTTTCCAATCAGCAGCAGTCCGAAGTTTGTGTTGACAGGCCCAGGTGAGGGGTAAAGTTTCGTGTTGTGCAGCCAGCACGGGTAAACGATTTGGCCTTCGGCTGCCAAAAGCCCATATCGGTGCTGTGTCGTTGAATGGTTCGCACGCTGACACTTGATGGCTCAGCATTGAAATTTGCAGCAATTTGCTGAAGGGTTGCACTTGCCAAGTTCAACGATTCTCTTCAGTCGTCGTTGGTCCTGTTCTTGCTGGATCTTTCTCTGTCCACAGCGATGTTCTGACATTCACTGTACACTTGTGAAATGGTCGTACGGGAAAATCCCCACTTCATGACTACCTTGGTGATACAGTGGCCCATCGCTCGTGCGCCGATTGTAACACCACGTTCAAACTCAAATCTTTATAACCTGCCATTGTAACAGCAGTAACCGATTTAATAACTGCATCACACACTTGTCTTATACAGGCGTTGCCAACCGCATCGCTGTTTTCTGCCTGTTTACGTATCTCTGTACTTTAATACGCATGCCTATACCAGTTTCTTTGGCACATCAGTGTATAAAGGTTATTAATTTTAACTGAAGACATTGGAACATCTGGAAACTACACATCGGATTAAAAGTTATAATTCCAGTTTCTTATGGTACTACACTACCTCCTCCCCACGGTGCATGATAGTGCTGGAGGCCAACTTTGAAAACTGAATGGGAATTCCTTTTTGTACTGCAGATTACGATTTTACGGCAAAATCTACACAAGCTCTCTCTGAAGCATTGCCTTAATGTCGCCACAGATGACGCTGTAATCTGAGGAATAGAAAAGGTACACAATCTTAATTTACGACATGCTACTGCATGCCCCTTTACTATCCAGTAGCATGTGGGACTCCATGCTGCAAAGGTAGCACAGGCCAGTATTTCGTAAATTCTAATTTGAAACCCCATTCGCAACATTGTACAGGGGTAACGAAAAACCCATAATTATTTTTTAAAAGGTATATTTTCAACTTTTTACAGATCCACCTAATCCCTTCAAAATACTCTACAATTTATACGTTTGCCCACCGGTGCTTCCACTGTTAGAAACTTTTTGTAGTCATCTTTAGAAATTGCTGACAGCTCCTCCCTCGGTTCTTTCTTGACTTTTTCTGTGTTGTCAAATCGGTGTCCTTTCATGCCCCTTTTCATGCGTGGAAATATGAAAGTCACACGGACCCGGGTCAGGCGAATAAGGTGCGTGGGGCAGCGGAACCATGCCATTTTTAGCAAAAAACTAACAGATGGTTAAATCTTTTACATGACTGCACGTTCAGAGACCGTGAATAGTTACAATTGAAAGAAATTCAGTCCTCCGTCACTATTTTTAACAAATTAACCTGGTTTCGACACTGATAGGAGAGAGTTCCTCAATTTAAAACAAAGAATGGTCTATATTTTATGTTCTAGAATATTAACCATTCTTTGTTTTACAAGGTTGTGAACGACTATGTACGATGGCAGCGTACAGATAAAGGAATGCGTAAATCAGTAATGCACAGGATATGAGAGAAACCTTTCCACCTGCTGGATATGTGATGATAGGTGCTTTAATGACAGCATTTCGCGTTGTTTTAATCTACGAACAGTTACCATGAAGTTAGCCATAAATTCAACTTTCCTGTTAAAAAATAGCAAACAAAACCGCATAATTTCACAGCAAAGCTTAGCACGTTATGTCTCGCAGTCGTTTTTACAGAGTGTTTATTGTATAATTTTTATTCGATTTGCCTTCAGACGCTACCTATGCTGCTCGTCAGTATCATTGATTCCGTGATAATGTAGGCGGCTTGCGATGCTCGTATGCCGACCGTTAATTTGAAGTTCGCTGCTGATTTTTTTCCAAAGAAATAACCCACGATCTGAAATCAGTTGTATGTCTGCTACACACCAAATTACCACGAACTGACCAATTCAACCTTCGCAACGCTCTGGAGACAATCACCACCGATAACACCAGAATTTGTTGTTACGAAAACATGCGACAGCAGAACTGTCAAACTGAACGTCACATTTTCATCGAAATGTTCATACGAAAACACTATACAATTGCCTATTTTTCCGTTGGGTTTTCCAAAAATTCTTTCGTACAAAACACTGACAGTTACGAACACAAAAATCCGCCAAATATTTCGGGCGTTCTCAAGTGATTAATACGTTCGGCAATTTTTATTGATATAGTTTTATTGTATCGCTGTATACAAAGATTACAAAACTACATGTCAACTTTTAAACGCAGCTCTCCAGTATAAAATAAATAACAGCTGTATACGATTACCAAGGTCTTACGCATTCTATTATCAACTAACTTGTCGCTGTAAGGGAATCTTCTTAAGGACCCTTGGACATGTTTATACAACATCAGCAACCGCGTCGTTGAGCGCCAGTACCCAATGGTGATAAAAATATGCCCCCACTTACGGAGAATGTGCGTATCTTCCATGTCCTTTTCGGATGAGATTGAGGGTAGTCTAAATCGCTCGAGGCTTATCAAATCCAGGGGGTTTCTGCTGGATGCAGGGCTGTTTCAGGCATTTTAGGGGATACTTGTTGCCAGCAGTGTTCCCATTAATTGATAGTACTTTATTAAGTTTCCGTGAATTCTGGCTGCGACAAGACTGGGATGACTATCTTAATCTTTTTCGTCCCCACAGGGAATGTATCGTTAAATATTGGTTGGCTGGGGTTATCAGCAATCTTCTGCTATTCTTTTAGTATTTTTTGTATCGTGTATTTTATGCATGATCAACTCCGGTGAGTTGTTTATGCCATCATTTGAACGACGTCATGGATCAAAACAAACGAATAGTATCGGTAAGTTCAGTACTTCCTATCCACCAATCAGCTCACGAATAGCTTTTTTATTAACGAAACGCACCAGATGGAGAGAGATCCAAAGGCAACATTTTTCGTGCGTGCCAAGGAATAATATGCCTATGACCGTAATTGTTATTCAATGCGTTCCTAAGTTTTAAGTAATTTATTTTTAGGTCGAGACTGCATTCCAGAGAGTTTTCCCAAACAATTCACACATGTAGACGAAACATCAGTTTAATGATATCTAGTGAATCATTCAGAAATACCGTCACTAGACAATTTCGAAAAAAAAACAACCTAGAGTGCCCCAAGAAGAGATGTCTAGGCACAGCTTCACATTTATGATCAAACACTTAGTCTAATCAGGGCGTTAGTATGACCAAAATCCCCAGATAACTACGATTGGTACTTTACGTAACGATCCTTTATTGCCGGCAGTAGCGGCGTTTTTGCCACTAATTTGGCGATACTTTGCTTACGTGTCGCATTGAGCTAGAGAAACGAAGTTCAAATGCTCCTCTACGGATTATACGGACACTGAATATCCAGAAAATCTACACTCATGCTCATAAATTAAGGATAATTGCAGTATGTGTTGCCACACAACGTGGCACTACACAAAGCTGGCGCTAATAGCACAGGCACATAGGAAACACACGACACAGATCTGTAAGTCTGCAGTATTAGTGATAAGTTGGGAAAACCGTCCCGAAACATGTGCTACAAAATGCCACTGTTTGTTGCACGTGTACCCCAACATCAAGATGGGATTGGATCACGATGCACACGTACACAGGCCGCACAACGGGTTGTCATACTCTGCATCAGGTGGTCGAGCACTGCTGGGGCATAGCCTCCCAATCTTGCACCAGTGCCTGCCTGAGCTCCTAAAGTGTCGGAGGGGTTTGAAGACGTGCAGCTATACGACGGGGGTTTAGGTCTGGAGAACAGGCAGGCCACTCCATTCGCTTGATATCGTCTGTTTCAAAGTACTCCTCCACGATGGCAGCTCGGTGGGGCCGTGCGTTATCATCCATCAGGAGGAAGGTGTGACCCACTGTACCCCTGAAAAGGCGGACAAACTGGTGCAAAATGACGTCCCGATACACCTGACCTGTTCCAGTTTCTCTGTCAAAGACATGCAGGGGTGTACATGCACCAATCATAATTCCACCCCACACCATCAAACCACGACCTCCATACAGGTCCTTTTCAAGGACATTAACGGGTTGGTATCTGGTTTCTGGTTCACGCCAGATGAAGCCTCGGTGAGAATCACTATTCAGATTATACCTGTACTCGTCCGTGAACATAACCTGGGACTACTGTTCCAATGACCATGTACTGTGTTCTTCACATCAGGCTTTATGGGCTCTTTTAACCAAGGGTCAGTGGAATGCACCTTGCAGATCTCCGGACGAATAAAGCATGTCTTTTCAGACGTCTGTAGACTGTATCCGGAGACAACTGTTCCAGTGGCTCCGGTAAGGTCCCAAGCAAGGCTATCTACAGTACTCCGTGGCCGTCTGCGGGCACTGACGGTGAGATATGTCTTGTGTTATACACTGTAGACGTCCCGTACTGTAGCGCCTGCACACCCTTCTTGTCTGCTGGAATCGTTGCTATATTCTTGAGATCACACTTTGTGGCACACGGAGGACCCGTGCTACGACCTGCTGTTTCACCAGCCTCCAGTCGCGCTAGTATTGTACCCCTCACCAATATATATTCTTTGAGCCATTTGCAACACACAGTCACCATTAGCACGTCTGAAAACGTCTGCACACTTACTCGCTACACCGTACTCTGACAAGCACCAACACCTCTGCGTATGTGGACTGCTGCCAGCGCCACCGTGCGACGAACGCAGGTCAGATGCACCGCATGGTCATACCCCGAGGTTATTTAAACCTGCAAACCGCCCACCAGAGCGTTGTTTCACCATTTATCAGAATTATCCCTAATTTATGAGCATGAGTGCAGTATTTCTAATTCTGTCGAAATTTTACAATTCAGCTGGGATGACAAAGGCGTTATGATCCTAATCTATATTTCTGGCTTCGTTTGCCAATTGTTTTGTTGTGCCTTAGGGCGCAAGAAACTTTCGTTTGTCAATGTTTTCTATAGCTCTCTGCCAATGCATTACTCACGAACCAAAATGTCAAAGAGCAGAATCAGATTATTACGATTACCATGCTCCAGCCGCATCTCTTCCTAAGCCCGCTACGACTGCCAGAGTTTATAGAATATATGTATTACGTTGGGGTATATGTACATGGCGCTTGTTTCCAAGTTGGTATTTCGGTTACTGTGTGCTTGTATAGCAATTTTTATTTCATTTGCGTTTACGTATTTGTAAATAGTGAATGGAGAAGGGACGCTAAAAAATGGGGTGCGAAGTGGAGAAGTATAAACGTTTCAGACATTTTTCTATTTTTCAAGAGGGTTGACAGCAGCGGGGGCAGCCAGAGACATTGCGCCGTGTATGGTGATAATGCCACTGGACAGCGCATGGAGAAAAATGCTTTTCTCGGAGGGTAGTTTTCACATTAGTGACTCCACGTTCAGGAAGACCTTCGGGGTATTATCTATTAAACGCATTAGTGCACAATGGTCCATGTCGGTGTACTCGAGAACTGGCAATTTTTTTGAACTGCTCATTACACCAATGTGCGACATTTGCATTCAGTGGGGAACATTTAAAAAACGAGCGTATGTGTACCACCACATCCTCTATGCCAAAATTACAAAAAAAGCTGATGACAATTTGAGCAACTCTGCTCGCTAGACATCAGTTTAACACCAACCATTCTTTATGCTAACTTAAGGAAAAGGCATGGTTGAGCTTGTTATGGTTATTTACCTGACCATTATGGCACTCCAACCCCAGTTCTCGATACCAGTAATATCTTACTGTTCTGCGAAGTAAGATATTTTGGAGACAGTATTCACATTTGGTTTTATTAATGGATAGGTACTCCGATGTATCGATATATTATAGTGATATAGATCTTTTGTGTATTCATTTCTGTGAGACTGTCATAATCTGACTTACTTGTAACCGTTTTGGCGCGAATGCGCACAGAGCAGTCTTTATTTCACTTTGCAGAAGTTAAGGTGTTATTCCGCTTTGTAAAAGAACAGTCAAGTCTTGTGTTTGGTTAAAGTGGAAATTAATTATATGAAGATTAATACAAAACTTTTCTTGATGTGTCAAGTAGTATATGTGAATTTACAAGAAGTTTAATAAAAATGTGGAACGTGAACACTAAGTCAAAAATTATTTCTACAATGCCATTGTTCTGATCTGGGATTGTTTGATCATTAAAAATTCCCTGGAAAACATTTGTTAGGTCTTCAAATATTGCTAAAATACCTAGACCTTCTAGCAGTCAAAGTGGAATCACCCTAGAATCAGCAAGATGAGCCATAACTTCGACGAAATCTACGTGGTAATCCGTTCAAGATAAGTGCCACAATTAATGACTTTTACAGTGACTTCATTATTTCCATTCTGACGATACCATGCACAGTCAATAACTGTTGCACGATAAAGCGAACATATGCTGCGTGAGCATACATTATCAGTTGATTTCTAACCTACTTTGCAAGTGGTGGTATTGTTAGAAGCTGAAAGCAGTAACTCCCCATACAACGCCCTGTGCACACCCACAAAAGGTAGTTGTGCGTATGGTGGAACAGCGGCGGTGATGTGTACTACGAATTGCTTCCCCGAGGTGTAACCATCACTGCTGATATTTGTTAACTACTGAAGCGTCTTGCAGACGCAGTCCGAGCACAACGAGGAAGACTGCGTGAAGTTATGCTTCTCCACAATAACGCCTGCCCACATACTCACACTGGAAAAAAACGCAATACAACAGTTGGGAAGTCATTCCGCACTATTCACCTGATCTTGGCACCTTCAGATTTTCACTTTTGATGATCTGTCTAACAACCTTCAATGAACTTCCTTGCACGGTGAAAACGCTTGAGCTTTTCGCCTGAAAGCGACGAGATTTCTACAGTCTCGGAATGTGAATGTTACCCCAGCGTTGGCAGACTGTTGTAAATAATGGATAATATATTGTTAATGACTGAAGTGTGTATCTTTTTAACTTATGAAAAAAAAGATTACGAACTTTTGTACCAACCCAATACATACGTGCACATCAGATGCAAGATCACGACGCATTCAGCTGGTTTGTGAGAAGTTTTTTTGCTTTGAGGAAAGGGCTTCGTCAATAGTAAATTTTACGTAGGATGTGACATCCCTAGTTGGACAAACGGGACGGGGAGAAGTAAATAAAACCCTGAAGTCGAAAACAGAAAGCAATGAAATCTAGCACGCAAAGCAGGCAGATAGGAAATAACTACGAGCAGACAAGGAAACGAGTCTGTGTAGACACCGTCTTAATGATCTAATTGTAGGCGTAACCAGCGTTACTGCATCCTCAATTCTCTCCATCACCTACACCAAAATGCGGTGTCAGTATTTTCCTCTTACAGTTTTGTCACGCATGACAAAAATAGGCTCAGTTTGGATACAGACAGATGCCCTTCCTGTCCTTCACCTGAAAGGACATTGTCCTGTCTGCCATCAGCAAGTTACTCTAATGTGTGTGTTATACATTCCCTCTAAAGTATTTTCTGAATTACTAGTTTTCAGTCAGGAGTAAAGGTTCTTTTTAAGTAAATCCTGACTAAAAAGGAACTCAGACTGCGAGGTCGTCGGTTCAATTTTTAGTGAAGCTCATTCGAAAGTTAATTATTAACAGGTAATATACTAGGTATTAGTTGCTCACCATGTGCATCAGGAGAGCGACAAAATGAGTGACCGGGAGGTGCTGAGATCAACCTATGTGAAGTATTACATTGCAAAAAATGGAAATTATCGACATTCAAAGAAATGTTCGAAAGAAACCATAAAGTTGCACCACTAACACCGAATGAGAAATGCTGTGCCACAGTGATAGCAGTTCGCACCATCAAGACCGAAGGCGGACGGCTTGGGCGTTGCAAACTGAGCAACACGTTCAGCTACATATCTACTCCAAGAATGATATTGGTGTAACGGGGTTATTAGAAATGGCTGAATGCAATGGTTCGCAACCCAATACGAAATAGTCGGTCGTGCAGCTTTTTGTGAAACTAGCTAAGGCGTAGCTGCAGATAGTACCATAGTATGATTTATAGGTTGGTTGGTTTGTGGGGGTTAAAGGGACCAGACTACTTAGGTCATCGGTCCCTTGTTCCATGACCATAACAATACACGAAGAAAAGTCCAACAAGCAATAAACACATAACAGAGACGACAAGGGACGACACAGTACAAGAAAGACATAGACGAAGACCAGAGAAAAGAGATTAAAAGACACACAGAGTGCGACGGTCATTGGCCGACCATGAAAATAAAACTGGAAAGGCCAACAACCAAGGGACACATTAAAACACCACAAACTAAAACCCCAGGCCAAAAGCCACAGTCGACACTAAAAAAAAATAAAAGGGGACTCTCATATTGAATGATAAAAACCCCTTGCTCGAATAAAACGGAGAACTAAGTCAGCCATAGTAGAGTCATCGGTTAAAAGAGCAGGGAGTGTATCAGGCAGCGCGAACGTCTGCCTGAGGGCAGTTAAAAGTGGGCAGTCGAGTAAGACGTGTACCACGGTCAGGGCCAATCCGCAGCGACAGAGAGGCGGGTCGTCACGGCACAAGAGATACGCGTGCGTGAGCCGGGTATGTCCTATGCGGAGCCGGCAGAGGACGACAGCGTCCTTGCGAGACCCCCGCATGGAGGAGCGCCACACACTGGTTGTCTCCTTGACTGCCCGAAGTTTGTTGGGAGAGGGCAGGGTGCGCCACTCATCACGCCAAGCAGCAAGGACCTTCTGCCGCAATACGGATCGGACGTCACTCTCTAAAAGACCGATCTCCATGGCCGGGGAACTGACCGCCTGTTTCGCCAGTTCGTCAACCCGCTCGTTACCCGGGATGCCGACGTGACCCGGGGACCAAACAAAGGTGACAGAGCGGCCGCAACGGACGAGAGTATGGAGGGACTCCTGGATGGCCATCACCAGACGGGAACGAGGGAAACACTGGTCAAGAGCTCGTAAACCGCTCAGGGAGTCACTACAGATGACAAAGGACTCACCTGAGCGGGAGCGGAGAAACTCTAGGGCACGATAGATGGCAACCAACTCGGCAGTGTATACACTGGAGCCAGCTGCCAATGACCGTTGCTCACAATAATCCCGTAGAGTGAGAGCGTAACCAGTGTGACCAGAGACTACCGAACCGTCGGTGTAGGCCACCGCCGCGTTCGGAAACTCTGCCAGGATGGAAAGAAAGCGGCGGCGGAGGGCCTCCGGAGGCACTGAGACCTTCGGACCCTGTGCCAAGTCGAGCCGAAGGCACGGTCGGGGCACACTCCACGGGGGCAGACGGAGATTGGCCCGGAAAACAGGCGGCAGAGGAAAAAAGTCAAGGCCACGGAGAAGGTCCCGGAGGCGAACCGCAATGGGACACCCTGACCGGGGCCGCCTGTCTGGAACATGGACGATCGAGCGCGGGAACAGGAGACGGTAGTTTGGATGCCCTGGCATGCTATAAACGTGCGCGGCATAATCGGCCAGAAGGCGGTCACGCCGGAACCGCAATGGAGGGACACCAGCCTCCACAAGTATGCTGTCGACGGGGCTTGTCCGGAACGCTCCCGTGGCGAGACGGATCCCGCAGTGGTGTATGGGATCCAGCAATCGCAACGCCGAAGGCGAGGCAGAACCGTACGCCACACACCCATAATCAAGGCGGGACTGGATCAGCGCTTGATATAGGTGGAGGAGGGTGGACCGGTCGGCACCCCACCTGGTGTGGCTTAAGCAACGGAGAGCGTTTAAGTGCCGCCAGCATGTTTGCTTCAGCTGCCTAATATGGGGCAGCCAAGTCAACCGGGTATCGAACACCAGTCCCAAGAACCGATGCGTCGCGACCACAGCAAGAGGTTCACCGTCAAGGTAAAGGCGCGGCTCAGGGTGAACCGTGCGACGCCGGCAGAAATGCATAACGCAGGTCTTCGCGGCCGAAAACTGGAAGCCGTGCGCTACAGCCCATGACTGCGCCTTGCGGATGGCACCTTGCAGCTGCCGTTCAGCGGCGATGCCACTGGAGCTGTAATATAGGCAGAAGTCGTCCGCATATAAAGAAGCCGCGACGGACGACCCCACCGCCTCAACAAGCCCATTGATGGCAATTAAAAACAGGGACACACTGAGGACAGACCCCTGTGGGACCCCATTCTCCTGGACCCGGGAGGAACTATGCGACGCAGCTACTTGCACGCGGAAGGAACGATACGAAAGAAAATTCTGAATAAAAATCGGGAGCGGGCCCCTAAGGCCCCACTCATGAAGTGTGGCCAGGATGTGATGGCGCCAAGTCGTATCGTATGCCTTCCGCATGTCGAAGAAGACGGCAACCAGATGTTGGCGGCGCGCAAAGGCTGTACGGATGGCAGACTCCAGGGAGACCAGATTATCGACGGCAGAGCGGCCTTTACGGAACCCACCCTGAGACGGAGCCAGAAGGCCCCAAGACTCGAGGAGCCAACTCAACCTCCGGCTCACCATACGTTCCAGCAACTTGCAAGGAACGTTGGTGAGGCTTATGGGGCGATAGCTGTCCACCTCCAGCGGGTTCTTGCCAGGTTTCAATACGGGGAGGACTATGCTTTCCCGCCATTGAGACGGGAAAACACCCTCGACCCAGACGCGATTGAAAAGATCTAGGAGGCGTCGCTGGCAAGGCACTGAGAGGTGTTTCAGCATCTGGCTGTGAATGCGGTCTGGTCCAGGAGCCGTATCAGGGCAAGCAGAAAGTGCGCTCTGGAATTCCCATTCGCTGAAAGGAGCATTGTACGACTCCGCGTGGCGCGTGTGAAAGGAAAGCCTCCGACTTTCCAACCGCTCTTTCCGGGAGCGGAAGGCCAACGGGTAGTTCGTTGACGCGGAACACTGAGCAAAATGCTCTGCTAACCGGTCCGCAATCGTGTCGGAGTCGGTGCACACTGCTCCATTCAGCGAAAGCCCAGGGACAGAGACAGGTGGCTGATAGCCTTGGAGTCGCCGAATCTTGGCCCAAACCTGCGATGCGGAGGTACGGACGCCAATGGTGGAAACATAACGTTCCCAGCACTCCTGCTTCCGTTGGCGAATAAGGCGTCGGGCTCGGGCGCGGAACTGTTTAAAAGCAATGAGGGTCTCCAACGACGGGTGCCGCTTATGGCGCTGAAGAGCCCGCCGGCGATCTCGAATCGCCTCTGCGATCTCGGGCGACCACCACGGCACAGTCCTCCGCCGAGGTGCCCCGGATGGACAGGGAATCGCAGATGCCGCCGCAGAAACGATGCTGGTGGTGACCGACTGAACCACCGCATCAATCGGATCAGTGGAAGGAGGTGCGATCACTGCGACAGATGTAAATAAGTCCCAATCAGCCTTATTCAGAGCCCATCTGGAGGGGCGTTCAGAAGAGTGACGCTGTGGCAGTGACAGAAAGATGGGGAAATTGTCACTACCACATAAGTCGTCATGGACCCTCCAGTGGATGGATGGTGAAAGTCCGGGGCTGCAAATAGAAAGGTCAATGGCCGAAAACGAGCCATGGACCGCACTAAAGTGGGTCGCCTCTCCCGTGTTTAAAAGGCAGAGGTCAAGCTGTGACAGAAGAGTCTCGACATCTCTGCCCCGGCCAGTAATCGCGGCGCTACCCCACAAGGGGTTATGGGCGTTAAAGTCGCCCAGCAACACAAAGGGAGGCGGCAGTTGTCCTATCAATGCAGCCAACACATGACGAGAGACATCACCATCCGGCGGAAGGTACAAACTGCAGACAGTAATAGGCTGAGGCGTCCACATCCTTACAGCGACAGCCTCTAAGGGTGTATGAAGAGGCACACACTCGCTGTAGATAGAGTTAAGGACGTAGACGCAGACTCCACCAGACACCCTCTCATAAGCTGCCCGGTTCTTATAATAACCCCGATACCCTCGTAGGGCAGGGGTCCGCATTGCCGGAAACCACGTTTCCTGGAGGGCAATGCAGAAGAAAGGGTGACTGCTGACGAGTTGGCGGAGCTCAGCAAGGTGGTGGAAAAAACCGCTGCAGTTCCACTGGAGGATCACATTGTCCATGGGCGAAATAGGCGTGAAGGGACCGAGGAGGCAGATCACGTCACTGGGTCACCTGCTGTCACCGATCGAGGACCAGTACAATCGGCGTCCTTGGCGTCTGAGGGTATGGCGAGATCCAGGTCCTCAGCGGACGCCATGATCTCCACCTCATCCTCAGACGCAGAGCCTGTATGGAGCGGTGGGGCGGATGCCACCACGCGTTCCTTGGCCTTAGAGGCCTTCTTCTTCTTCGTCTTCTCTCTCTGCTCCTTGGGCTTTACTGGCTGGGAGGGCTCCACCGAGTCAGTCTCCGGGACGGAGGAGGAGCGGGAAGCCCTGCGACCAGCCGCTGGCCTGCTTTTCAGCCATTGGCTGACGTCACCCTTCCCAGAGGTGGAAACCTGGGAAGGGAGGGACCCGAGGGATCCCTTGCGAGAGAGAGTCGCCGAAGAAGTCGGACGCTTCTCCGGCTTAGAGTTGGGGACTTGTGTCCCCGATGGTTGGGGGGTCGTTGCTCCTGAGGTAGGTGGTGCAGGAGCAACAGATGGGGAAGTGCCCCCCACCATCAAGGGGGCAGGTGTAGTATTCCGACTCAGAGTGTTCAGTGGAATCGGTGCAGCAGATGACAAAACTACTGTTTTGGCAGCGGTGGCATAGGAGCTGGTCAGAGCCACAGGATGTAGCCTCTCGTATTTCCGCTTAGCCTCAGTATAGGTCATGCGGTCCAGGGTCTTATATTCCATGATCCTTCGTTCTTTCAGTAGAACCTTGCAGTCTGGCGAGCAAGGGGAATGGTGTTCGCCGCAGTTCACACAGATGGGAGGCGGCGCACATGCAGTATTAGGATGTGAAGGGCGTCCACAATCTCTGCATGTCATGCTGGAAGTACACCGAGATGACATGTGGCCGAACTTCCAGCATTTGAAACACCTCATCGGGGGAGGGATATAGGGCTTCACATCACATCGGTAGACCATCACCTTGACCTTTTCGGGTAGGACGTCACTCGAAGGCCAAGATGAAGGCACCGGTGGCTACCTGATTATCCCTCGGACCCCGATGGACGCGCCGGACGAAGTGAACACCCCGCCGTTCTAAATTGGCGCGTAGCTCGTCGTCTGACTGCAAGAGTAGGTCCCTATGGAATATAATGCCCTGGACCATGTTGAGACTCTTATGGGGTGTGATCGTGACGGAAACATCCCCCAACTTGTCACAAGCGATTAACCGCCGTGACTGTGCAGAGGATGCCGTTTTGATCAATACTGCCCCAGAGCGCATTTTGGACAAGCCCTCCACCTCCCCAAACTTGTCCTCCAAGTGCTCGACAAAAAACTGAGGCTTGGTCGCCATAAACGATTCCCCATCGACTCGTGTACAGACTAAATAG
Source organism: Schistocerca gregaria (assembly GCF_023897955.1). NCBI lineage: Eukaryota > Metazoa > Arthropoda > Insecta > Orthoptera > Acrididae > Schistocerca > Schistocerca gregaria. Next base: position 415,730,242 of record NC_064922.1, on the reverse strand, counting down.
CGAGGTGAATAAGGTTCGCTGCCAACCGTGGCCTTTCGTTCCTCCCATGGTGTGGCCAGGGAGGGGAACGATTGTGGATCATATGCCTGAGCGTTATATTGAGGCCGAGAACGCTTAGAGACTGCTGGCGGCTGGCCGCCAGCAAGAGATGATGTACCACGCTTCATCGCGGGTCATCCGCCCTGATGCCACCTACTCCGACCAAGGGCCCTCCCCACGGGCGCCACCCAGCCTCAGCAACGACCACCTGGCAGGATGGCCATTGCCGGGAGTCCCGATGCCCCAAGGAGACAGGCATCTACTCCTTGGCATACGCGGGGAGTTAACGGCGCAGGCATCAGTAGAGCGATCCCTGTGTTGTCAGGGGGCTACAACCGACATGGTACATGGCGGCCCCACCACAACGGACTGGCTACCGTGCTGGATTTCAGGTGAAATGTAGTCCATGATCGTCATTGGCGCATAAAGCGACACAGCAGAGCAGACTGCAAAAAACCGCACCCAAGAACAAAGCCACGCCCTAGAGATGGTGAGTGGGCGGGACAGCTATGCGACGACGACCAACCAAGCTAGAGATGGTAATGAGCGATGGACACATTGCACCTTGTAAGGCGCCCTTCCCCAATCAGCTCGCTCTTCGGAAGAATTTAGAAGATGGAGGTCAAACCCGGTAGGGGACCATCACATAAGGCCGAAACGTTTGAGACTCCTTTTAGTCGCCTCTTACGACAGGCAGGAATACCGTGGGCCTATTCTTACCCCCGAACCCACAGGGGGCTATGATTTATAGGCACGGAAAAACATATACAGAGGCTGAGTTTGTCCATTGCTTCCAGATGGTATGAATTGCAGTATCACACTTCAGGGGGATAATTTGCTCTAAGATGGCATGACTGAACCAAGAATCAAGCAAAAGCAAGTTGCTTTCGCTAGCTATTTACCAACAGCAGTGCTAATACCAAAAGCTGTAGTTCTCTTTAGCCCATTTTACCACTGTCGTTCGCTGTGGCGCAAATATTCCCTAACCCCCTTGCAAGATCACGCACACGAGAAAAACTCATGGGGGCAGATCAACTTCTCACAGCACAAATAACTTTCCAGCCAATTTACCATGCAGATTAACAGTCAGCGCAATTGTGTAGTATTGCGTTAAAGCATTTATATTAGTTGATCTTGATACAATTCTTGGTACCTCGTTTCCATGGTTCCTTTCATGTGTGTTTAGTCTTCAAATCCCTATTGGTCGGAGTGGAAAACAAATTCCTTATTGAACGGCGGGATAAGTTTATATCTAGAATTTTTCGGGCCGATTCCACTATTTGCTATGCGTCATCAAGTTGACGCTTTGAAATTTCGTTGTGTTACTACTTCCATTTATGTAGCATTCTTTGAAGTTCTGTAACCATCCACTGCTTCCTTTGAAATCACTAATCTGTGTTGTGCGCCGTTTGATGTGCATAACATGTGTTACTGTCAGGCACCGTCTAAATTGTATCGAGCATCCTTTAAACTCCCTGAACACTAAGTTTTGTAACAAGTGTCCTCCCTTTAATGACAGTTTAAGCCGTACACAGTCATATTCGAATGTGTTCATAACAGTTTATTTACTATGTTGCGGATGATTTTCTTTGTACGTGATCATGTGTAGTAGAGTCTGCTTTGACAAAAAAGACTACTTTTCGCTGAAGACGGGATTTATGGCTCGCTTTTCGGCAAGGATGAACTACACGGCTCGACACGTTTCAGTGTTACACTCAATTAAGCACGTATTATACTCTCATACGTTGTCGGCACATTCTAGCGTACACGACGCCACATTCCACTGACATGTTGCAGAAACGCTAATATTTCATCTGGCACTTCTTCCTCATTCTGCGAACTTCATTGGGTTGCTTTCTGCGAAATAACTTTGGCAACTGTTGTAGATATAAATGCAATATTTGCGCTGTCTATCGTTGCCATTATTGTTTCAATACCACTAACACTGTGACACCGTTTTGAGTTACTTATCAACTAAGCAGTTTAACTACATTCCGTAGCCTCCCACTGTGTTCACCATTTGATACCTCCAGTGCAGCACCCTCTAGCCATTAGCAGCCAATATTTTAATTGCATGGTGGATAATGAGGGGCGTCGAATGCCGTAAACATCATTGGCCTTTGGAACCTCGCATTAAGACTACACATTCCACGAAATGTTAATTCAACAATGAAAGCACTCAATCTTTCTTACGAGGATGCCGCAGAAGACTTAGGTGAGTCGTGTGACGAATTTAATAATTTCGGTACTGGATGTTAGTCGTGTACCGGAGCCAAGCGTTCTTTATTGTGCAAATTAGTCTTTTCTGGTTCGATCACCAGTTTCGCACAATAAATTGTTGCGATGTAGGGACACATACTACAGATTTCAAGGTTTTGCTTTCAGTCGTTCAGCTTTCCACTTTGTGTGAACATTGGAGTGTTAGAACCAAGATGCAGTCTATAATTTAACCTGACCTACGGCATCTAAATTAACGCACATAGTTCTGAATATTGGACACAGCAGCGCGCCTAGAATCTATGTCGGGACGATGGTGTCCTATTTTCATGACGTCATATTCTATAAAAATATATGTACGGACGTTCCCCATTTCCCAAATTACTTGCTAGATTTCAACCAAATCACTGTCTGGAAAGAAGGACGAGCGAGGGAGTGAAAAACATTAGCTCAAACCTCAAGCAATTTCTACCAAATTTTGTATATACATTATTTTTGTACAAAGAAAAACTAAGGCGCTACACCATTACCATCCTTGGGAAGGGAGGGTGCTAAAAGCCGTGACATGAAAAAATATTCAATAACGATTAATTTAGTGTAATTCATAGTTTTCGAAGCCGCTAGGCTCATTGGTGAGAGGTGACGTTTCACCCCCAGGTATGGTGGCGGGAGTGGGAGCTGGAAGGGGGAGGGGAGCGAAGACAATGACATATCGTCTCTCTAATGCCTGAAGCAATTTCTACAAAGCCTGGTGGAAAAATGACTTTCCTGTGACGCTAGCAGATCTCAGCGCTTCTATGGCCGAGGGATGGGGTCGAAAGGAGTGAGAAGAGTAAGTAACTCAGGAATTCATGGATCAATCTCAAGTAAATGTGACACATATGTGAATTTGTTTAAAACTTAACGTACGCGGGCGAGGCTGCTGACTAAACGCCGATACAAAATATATCAAGATTTCCACGCCTTTACACCAAGGTACCTGCGATAGTGATATCTAGTCATCTGGTGACAAATCTAATTTCACAATTTAGAGAGTAAACAACATTTAACAATTATGCCATCGAACGATGAATTTCGGGTATTGGTTAAAATGGCATTAGTGTGTCACTGATTTATTGTAAAGTTGCGATAATCAGCAAGAAATAGCTTTTAATATCCAAGAAACGTACCACCACTTTAATGTGTTAAGGTGACGAGCATGATTTTAAGAACCTAAAATATTTGCTACTGGCGGAACACAAATTTCTTTTCGTAACGAAAATATATAGTTTACCAACCCAGATTTGGGCAAATAAACTGGCACTGAAAAACGCAGCAGTTCATCGAAGATGCTACTAGTTTCTTTTCCCGTCTCAATGACGGGAAGAGCACAGCAGAAGCAGATGTCACCAGTTGAGTCCCTCATTGCTGTCTTCTGTTCGATGATGATCTGATCAATTCTGACCAATGAATTCTGAGGAGAGCGTGCGAGATTGTGGGTAATTTTCAGAAGCTGGGCGAAACAGAAGTCACCCCTTTTAGTTCTGGTGACGTTGCGCACTATTATGTATGCAACACGCTTTCCTCAGCGCCTTCACGGTGCGGGTCACCTGTGACGACAATCCCCTGCGTAACGCACCACACACAGCTGCAGGCAGAAGAAACCCACCGTTTGAGGCTATGACGTAACAACACTGCTCTCATACTGGCTAACCAGGACAGCTGTAGGCCGTTGTATCAATTGTAGAATTGTGGAAAAGAGTTAGGCAGTCTTCCTTTTCGAATCATCCCAGCTTTACCACGCCAGGAAACTTAAGTTCCCTCTCTTGTACTCGCGACATTTATGTTTAAGGGAGGGCAGCGCATACATTTTAACCACTAAGCGCGCAATTAAACGATCGGATTTTGCAACTTTTAAAACCTTTTGTGAGTTATTTCTGTCCATATCCAACACTCAAGGTAGAGAAATGACTAGTCAGACGCAATGATGCCGAACCACTGAGTGGGTGAGAATAAAGCAATGGTTTGAAACAAACTTTGTAGAACACGCCTGAAGTTTAGGGAGACAAGTTCTAAGAGAAACTATAGTGTGGTACCCAAAATTAAAGTGAACCAAAAAGTCATTTTCATATTACATTACATTATAACTTAATACAAACAGTAAAAAAGACTACTATTCGAAATAATCAGAACACTGAACACTTTGCTCAAATGATAGCAATCAGAAGTGTGAAAAATCTAGTCTAGCTCCGTAAGCTGAGTATATTCTAAAACAGGACGTCAGTCTTCGCCCTCCCAAATTTGCTTATTTCAGCGGTCAGTGGTTTGTGAAGTATAAGGACTTCAGGAGCAACCATTTTCAATTTCTTCATATGGGTATCGGTTCAGTTATGTATGGGAATATGAATTCCTGAAACGAGAGCATTGGATGTAGCAATCAATATGGAGAACCGTTGCATTATGCTGCGATTACTTTCCAGTGCCCAAATGCGCAGTTTCTTTCTATAAAAAGTGGTTGGTAAAACGGGTCATCCCTTGTAACTAAAGGAAAGTGAAGGTAGTCTTCAAACTAGTCACAGGCTATGAGCAACAATACCACTACATTTTATTTAATAATGGAACATCATACTCGGTAGACGTGTTTCTAAGACTTTAATCTTGGAATACTAATAGATTACGAAAACAATGCTCGTAAATTCAGTTTTATACGTTTACAAGATGGAGCTGCTCAGCATTCTCTCACTTTCGGATAGCCACTGACCTTTCCAAATTTCTCGCTTAGTAAAAAGAATGTTACAGAATACTTCATTATATTTGTTAATAACTGTGCATCCTACTAGGCACAACACTAACTTCAGCCGACAAATGTCATGCTTAAGTAACATCGGGGATGTTTCGAGGAAGTAACTATGATAGACATCATGAATCACCATAAAAGTGACACCTCTGACTTCGCTTGTAATACGAAGTGTTAGTTTTCCTAGAAAGTTGTGACGACGGAAGCTTAACTTCTGGAGAAGTAATGTTCCCAAATAAGGGATCAGATCTTATTTTGTATGACTATATAGTTAGTCTCCAAATAATTGGAAGTTTCATCCGCTTTCTCTTCAGTTAGGTTTGTGGTCGTGTGAATCATTCGCAACATTGCCACAGAAACCTGCCTAACTATTTTTCATGCCTCAGCTGTCTGTATATTTAAATAGGAAACAACAATATCCGAAGAATCATTTTCCTACGATTATTCATTAAAATAAAGCCTGTGAGATACTGTTAACTCCAGATGTGAATGTCACGACGGCAAACTTAGAATTCATCTTCTGGGAGTCACTACTGTGCCACACGTACAATCTTAGAATTAAAGACGTTCTGTTTCATACTGACGATGTATTGGCATTTTCTTCTGTGCACCATTTACAAACGTAATAGAAGGAAGAACTGCCACAGCATGTACCCTCCGCCATACAATACAATGGCTTATTGAGTTAAATGCCTACGAAAAATCAGTTCTTATGCATATAGCACACGGTTGTTACCTCAAGCACTTTTTGATGTTTCTCACACTCACCGACGTTTGCAAGCAGTGTTCGGTAGAACCACTGGTGTCCGTCGGCAGAAAATTGTCAGCCCCGAGTCAAATGGGATCCACTTTCACCGAGCAGGAATTCAATATTGGAGGGACTTCCTTTCTCCTCGTGCTGTAGCAGTATTCTTTAGTTTCTATATAAACAGTTTTAGCCTTTGTTCGGACGTTTTTCTAAATGACTAGTATCGTTCGCCACTGAACTGTTTATCACCCAAACAAGTTTCACTCCGTCCTATTAGTGTCTTCAAGTAGGTTTGTACAATGAACGAATGAGAATTTTGTCGGTAAACACATTAAGATCAGTAAGGCCTACTGTGTACAACGGCTTAATTTCGTCAGAAGACCTAATATACTTGTTAGTGACCGTGGAAAATTTAATTTCATTTTAAAATTAAAAGAAGTGTGTTGGAACCCACTGAAAATCGTTCACAGGGCCAGGTGAAACAGGACTGAACGAGGAAAACAATTCCAGTTTCAAAACACGGCTCATAACAATGCAGAGATAAGCCCTTCCACTTCGCTGTCTTAATTTATTTGTAAGTGTATTTCTTCCTACGTTGTATTTATAGCTGCCGAATGACACTTGAGTAATGAAACCATGCACAATGAGAAGCAAACAGATTGCCCTGTCCTAATAACAGTCCAAGAACATATCTGCACTCCCAAGTTCAGAGGACCCAATGTTCACAACTATAGAGGTCTGTGGAGCTTCAGTTAAAGAGAAGCAATATAATAGTGAACAGTATGTCTAGATTCATTTCAGTTTACCTCATCTGATTTTTTAAAATATCAGACTGGAATTGTCTTATTTCGAGCCGTGTAGATATTTTGGACCTTAATTCGCTATAAATTGTGCAACTGTAGGCTTTCCTAGGCTCTACATTCTTTCAAAAGATCCCATTTTATGACAGTATAACCTTTAAACAAACCTGATCGAACAGTAACAAGATAACAGCACCAAAAATTACTGTCCGGCGCATTTTAATCTCATCTGTCTACTGTTTTAGGGACCGTGCAACTTTCTCGTGAAGCAGTAACTTTTGCAAAGTATACGACTGTCTAAGAAGTGAGTATGGTTTTCATTTATGGGAAAATCCACTTAAATGTTAGATCAGCGGGGCGATTGTACGCTGAAAGAGGTCATGTTCGTGCGAGACCCTGTAGACCCATTTCTGCAGCCATTATTAAAAATTTGGAAATGTGAAGAATAAAATACACCAATGAAAAATCAGGAACTGGTGAGAAATGCAGTTAATGTTTTAGCAACTCAACACAGTTCACATGCCACTACGAAGTGGCTTGGATGGGCGAATTGGATGAGTCGAAGCAGTGTGCTGCTAGTAGTACGTTGCAAAAAAATCTTTTCCACCTTTCGCTCCATTAACAGTTTCATGGCAATGACAAATTATCCGAATAACGTCCACGAAAACTAAGATGATGGCGCTCTTCTGTGCAACATTTTGTTTACAAATTGAGCATCTTTTTCAAGCCATGAACAAATCAATGTTCACAATATGTGCTACTGGTCAGTCGAAAATTTACAGATAGAAGCAGATAAGCAATCCGTTAACATGTGCTGCGGGCTTCCAAAACATTGTTACCTGTTATTGATGGACTAAGTACCACAATTACCTACAGTTAACACATTGCGGCAGTAATTTGAAGATGCCCACTAGACTGGAGAGTCAATAAATACGAACCGTATTTGGTTACATTTTACACAGTAGGCTATACGTTTGCAGGACCTTCTGACGGATGAACAATTGTTCGCGGCACCCTAACTCCGTCAGTACGAGTACTTTCAGGACATTCTGTACAAAACCTTACCAAGTATATAGTTCAATTTTTCAAAGAAAGCTGTGTCAAACAGCTTGAAACGCTAAAATTATTAGCGTAGTCTGGAAGTCCCTCTCGTTCTCCGCTGTAACTTAACGACAACAGCACCTCCATATACTTACTAGTTACGGGTATACTGAGAAGCCTGTCTTAGCTGCCTCTTCTTATAGCAATAAAAGCCTCTATCCCTTATCGTTAAAAATTACCCTCAGAAATCACTACTTTAATATTATTGAAACTTTCTCCTAAGCTAAAATCCCTGAACCGGGTGGAAAGTTACATTCACCCCCCTTCCCCATGCGCTGCTAGTGATGTACGACCTCTAGATAATATGCATTTATATACAGATCTGCCCGTTATGCAATAGTACTTTTCTGAATTTACGTCTGAATGTAGGTTTTAGTCATTTGACACGAAAATCACATTGCGTAATGTGTTACGCTCCATACCAACCTGTTGCCCTTACTTCGCTAATTCAAATCGTCATTTTTCAAACTAACCTAAACCATGGGGTAGGCTACAGTTGAGCGTTAAGTCTAAAGTTTCGATGTGGGACAAGCCAAATGGTACAACCCACAAATTATGAAGTACTAGAACAGATGTGAGAAATACAGTCGACGCGTTTCTCCCGACCCTATTTACAGCGTCGTTATGACTAAACTAGCAGATTCTGCAAAATTGATGCAAATTACCCCGATGAAGCCTGCTTGCGGAGTTTCAAGGACCGATTTTATATGACGACTCTAGAAATATACTAGAGCCCCCTACGTATCACCCCTAGCGATTAATTACAGCACGAACAGAGGTGTTTAAACAACTTTCCCTGCTCCTTACGTGAACGGAAAGGTGAAAAACCCTAATAGTTGGTACAAAGGGACCTACCCTCTGCCACGCACTTCAATGATTCGTGTAGATTATCGCGCAGCCTCTGCATGGTGCAGGTGTTAACACGGCCAAGTTCCGGCCGACAATCGTCGAGGACAGCACAAAATTGCAGCATTGTTTGTCAACAGCGGGAAATGCGCCCTGCCACAAACAGTGTGGCAACCGAGAGCAGAGCCTACCCCTCGCTTTCACTGCTTACGTTTTGCACCACACGGGACGTTAGCTCACAGCGTATCCTTCACTTGCTGCGAAATGTGGCGACGCTAAGAACTATATGCGCATATGTTCAGATAGTACTTAGTAACCCGGGTAACTTTCCGGTGGGTCAGTGATCAAGACAGACGTTAGGAAGCAGCAAAGTTCAAATATTTCATTGCTTCTTCCAAAAGTAACAGCTAGTTCCTACAAGGTCGCGGCAGAACGTATCGAACTGTGCTCCTACTTCATTAGTGTTCTCAGTGAGTACACGACACCGCAATAATCTTCTTGAACGTCCGAACTAGGAAATTAGTCCGCGCCGACTCAGCGAATTTCCAATCTGACAAGATAACGTAATTTAATGTTTTAGAAAATGAGTTTATTAATCCCTCCAACTAAATTTCATACAGAATCCAAGGTTGTGAAACTAGTTGTAAACTATTAACTAATTTAAGGAGGGCTTGAAATTTTAAGGCTATTGCAAAACATTTGGCAGCATAGTGTCATAGCACGGAGTAAATACTAAAACCCGTTCATGACGAAAATCGCAGTTGCAATAATCTTTTCAATTGTTTATGCCTTGTTTCATGAGAAATATGACTGGATCGGCATAAATAGCATGTTATTAACAAATATCACTAACACCAGTACAACTTACAATTTTAATTTCACATATCTGCAGGTAACTCAAAAATGAGAACGTTGGTATCGTATGTCAAATGTCTGACTTTACGTACACTTTTGAAGGTATACTACATACTAGCCAAAACGTGCGTAATGTGAATATTTCCGAATGAGGTCTCTGCTCTCTTGTTGCCTAAAGTCATTTTACAGTCATGAAGAAAAAAAGGAACTGACTTTTCTCCATCATTGCGATATATTTATGCGAAAGACATGAACCTAGTGTCCTTTAAATGACTACACTACCCCTACTTTATCTATAGCAAAATTGTTTTCTAGTCTTACCATAGTTAGAGTCCATAAATGCAAATGTTTAACTGGAGAGAAATCAGTCTCATGAGTGCTAGGATGGGAAGTCCTGAAACGTTTCGACATATTCTGATTACGTCTAGCAGCGGGCATCTAAAGGGAACTAACGAGAAACTGCTAGCTAAAAATATTCTCTGAAAAAGGTGAACTTTCTGTTAATAGCTTCCAAAATTTGCAATAATTGTTGATAGATCCGCGGATGACATAACTACAGCAAAGCTGTTCGCACAAACGAGAATTAGATTTTACTGACTTCTTTCCGTGCGACATTTTTTATTTAATTAGGTGCATTCATCAATACCCAGTTTGAGTAAACAAGTTTTATTTTAAGAATATCGTGAATAACTTACTGAAAACTTACGTCATATCGTTGTGATGTCAACTTATAGGCGACCGCCTCTATGTGCTTTCACGTCTGGCAACAACACAGATGCGACATTACATCAGCAACCCTATCGGCTCTTAACAGAACGAACTTTTCATATGACTACAGTCCTAAGGTCCAGGCAACAGCTAGCACAATATATCTGTTGCAGAGAGGAAACAAATATTTTAGAACGATGCGATAACCACAAATATTACTTATCTCTGCCGTATACACGTGTGAGTAGTGCGATACATTGAGAAACTAGGCCAGTTAGGTACACGCGTGAGTTGCAGTCTTCGTTCGACCACGTATCAGTTTCAGTGAAAGTATACAATCACTTCTTTGCTCTAAATTCTGCACGCTGATTTGCAATGAAATTGTTTTTAAGTTCATTTGTTTCTCTGTGTACTAGGCTCCCGTTAATGAAAACTGGCGTGTAATATCGGTACTATGTTTAGTTGCGTGTTGTATTTGGAATTAGGTAGTGCAAGCAGAAATAGCACCGAAATATCAGTGGCTAAGGCAGGAATACCTGACAAATGTGTGAGGATGCAGGCACTTTCGAATGTAAGCATAAAAGATTAAAATGACACTGACGATGTTATATTTAACATCGAAATATGGTAATAGTACTCACGTAATAGAAGATCCCAAAACTATAGAAGTAATTGTCTGCTTGTCAAGTTGGACACAAAGCGTATATACGTCTGAAACCTCAAACCGCACTTTCCGCTGTATTTTTTGAACAGCCAGATGAGCACAAGCTAAAAGTGAAAATTTCCTACGTATTTAGAGTATGCTTTTATACATATCTATGCAAATTACTGACGATTTGTTACTTCCGCGAGGGAAAAAGTAGCATAACCTACGTCAGTCGCAATGAGCGATACCGAGATGATACAAGAGGTACGAATTAACCTCTGCAGGGGCTATTCTTTTATATTAAGCTACTGTACCTCCCCTGAGACTGGGCTGCGTTCAGCAAGTAATTTAAGACAGGTTGTAGCTGCTATCCCGAGATGAAAAAAAAGCTGGCACAGGAGACGAATTCGTGGTGAGCCATATCAAATCAGTAGGAAGTCTAATGGCTACCCCTAAGATAGGAAGTGGACGCTTGCTGTATTTGTCGTAGTTGATGCGCGATGTATTTGCACCAAAATATTTGACCGAACTGATATTTATCATATCTCAGATTTGACCTCCATATGATTTTGTTCACAAAGATCAATGTGTAAAGTATGAAGCGGATGTTGGATACGACATTACTGCCAAAAATCAGGAACGGATGAAGCAATCAAAACGAGGTTCACATGGCATAATTAATTGCATTAAATATGGGGGCAAACGTTACGAGAGACGAACGTGGGCCTCTAACATTCGCTGCAGATAACCATTAGCAGAAACTATATGTCCATTCACAGTTGATGACAGCGCCAACTCACGACCATATAAGTTTGCTGGTAGGGCCATTTAGTGCAGCAAGTAAACAAATAATTCAGACGCCTTTCTTGTAATCTACATTCCAGGCGCATCTACAGTGTGCGTGGGGGGGGGGGGGGGCTCAGAGCTAATAATACCGTGTTCTTTTACATATTGACTATATCGAATCCCTCTATCACTTCTAGAAACATACTAGAAAAAAATTCCACTGAAGATGCTTTTCGTGTAAAGAGGTGAAACGAAGCTTTAGCGTTTATTGTACGCTATTGGAAGGAAAAGGGGATCAAATTTATAAAACTAATATTCGCTATCAAATACTCATCTTCCGACTTAACCTATACCTCACACTACGCTAGAGATCAGTGATTCAGCAAAAGCAAGATTTCGCTTTGGAGAAGTACAGCAATTGACCCGGAAAACCGTCACACTAAACATTACTGCGGCGGCGCGGACGTGGCCCAATTATAATGTCGCTAGACATGAAATTTAATTTGAGAATGCGCATTTCGTCGAGTGCAAACGAATTAGGGTCGGTGATTGCGGCTGACCCCCGCTATGCGCGTCGAAGGAGAGCGGGTGTGCGAGTCGGCGGACGTACTTGGCGCTGGCTGGCTGTATGACGGCTGGCACCGTGGAGAGGGGCAGGTCGCGGTCTGCGCTGCCCGGCATGTCTGCTGCTGGAGGCTGGACTCTGCCGACTGGCCGGAGAGGCTGCCGAGGCGCGCTTATAACGGCGCGGCCCCCACCGTCACGCAGACTGCGCGCGTCACCCGCGCCGTCATCGCAAACGACCTGCCCGCCTCTTTCCCTAGCCGGAAACCGATTCGTACGCACTGACATCTTCCCTGGGATCTACCCGCCACGTTTGGGGCAAGTGCTGTCGGGGAAAGCCATCTGACAGCCGCTGCTGGATAAAGCCCTCTTCCGGACTTAGCACGCACTACCGCCTTCAGCTAAATGACCCTACACACGTACCAACCGACAGACCGACAAATTAGACATGTGTAGGTGTTCTGACCGACCGACGGACCGACAAACTATCCATGTTGGAACGTCGGGCGGATAGGACCAGCCGTCAGCCGACCTGCGTCCCCACCGTTCCACCCCATTTCACCCAATAAATTGTGCCGTGCGTAGCGCTGTCGTGCCAGTTTCCCGACAAAGTTCGTCTTTTGTCGCTACGAGCAGGATTAAATGCTGTACTACAGAGTGTGAAGCCAACCAAACTTCGACAGAGTTTCTGAAGAAATTCGAAGGCTGGAGATGTTTGTGGGACACGTCGTGCGAGGAGAATAGCAGTAAAGTAGCAAGATATGAAGCACTTTATATGGCAGATAGAGTAAATGATTATATGAAATAGAGAATTGGGATAGAAAGGGAATAGATGAGAGGGATATCGTGACTTCTGGTAATGTGCAATGGCGAAACTTGAAAATTCGTACCGGACTGGGACTCGCACCAGGACTTACCGCTAACTCACGACCGGTTGCCTCAGTCATTTGTGCCATCCGGACACGGTGTCTGACCGACTAAAATTTCCAACGTATCGCACTTTGCAATGCAACGTCCCTCGTCCATTAACCCATTACTCGCAAATTATTGATTTCCGTAGCAGTTCGACCGGTAGTAGCGCATCCGTACTGAAACAAACGTCAAGGAGCTGATGCGCTCTTACAGATGTGTGTGTGTGTGTGTGTGTGTGTGTGTGTGTGTGTGTGTGTGTGGTGTTTGTATTGTCGGACTTGTCCGACAGAAGTCACCACTCAAACAAGATTAAAACGTTCTCGTTTTTTTCGAGCTCCGTCAATTCGGATAAAGCCCTTGAGCTTTCGATGACCCCGCCATCGTCGTCATATATATATATATATATATATATATATATATATATATATATATATATATAAGGGCTAGAAGTCCATTGACATTCTGTATTTTTGTATCATTTCCGATACGTATCGGAAGTACTGTAAAACTTAAAAACAGAAATGTAGGCTGCCAATGGACGTTTAGTCTTAAAATTTACTTACTTCCTTCTTATAATTTCCAGAAAGTGCAGTCTATGTCTAAACCTTCTGCTATTAAGAGCAAAATGACGGATTTTTTTATTTCTTTATTTTTTGTTCTCACAGTTGCTAACCGCTTCATTTCGTGTATCGCTGTTGTTGTATTTATTAGATGTCCGCTACCTCCATTTGTAGTCTTTATTTTTCTCCTTTGAAATGAGTTTCTTAAAATTACAGGGGCATCTTTTATGCTACACACATTAATAAATCAATAAATTTTATAAGAACGTTTTTTTTATTTTGCTTAGCAATGATGTATTTCCTCAGACAACCGTTAATCACATTGTCGATTTCAGGTATCATTTTAGTTAATAATTGTGGGGACATAACAACATTGAATTTTGAGGTCTTCCTAACTTTTGCCACTGGCTACAAATCGCAATGTAGCTAACAGCCGCGCCTCGCAGCATACAGCCTCTCTCAGGAATATATTCTCTTTCGTTAATAATGGTTTGATGATGTTCAGCAGCTCCGAAGTGTATGATCAACCATACTTCGACAATTACGAAAATCATCGGCTCCCGTTACGCCGGCCGCTGTGCCCGAGCGGCTGTAGGCGATTCAGTCCGGAACCGCGCTGCTGCTACGGTCGCAGGTTCGAATCCTGCTTCACGATCCCAGGAGAGGCGCTGCGGACGATGTGATGTTAGCAAACGCACTGCCGTCAGTCGTCTGCTGCCACAGCCCATTAACGCCAAATGTCACAGCACTGGTCTAAAGGATACATTCGTCATACACCTTACATTGATTTCTGTCGTTACTTCACGCAGTGTTGCTTGTCTGTTACCACTGACAACTCTACGTAAACCCGCTGCCCTCGGTCATTAAGTGAAGGCTATCGACCACTGAATTGCCCGTGGTGACAGGTTGTTGTTGTTGTTGCGATCTTCAGTCCTGAGACTGGTTTGATGCAGTACTCCATGTTATTCTATCCTGGGCAGGCTGATTCATCTCCCAGTATGTACTGCAGCCTACATCCTTCTGAACCTGCTTAGTGTATTCATCTCTTGGTCTCCCTCTACGATTTTTACCCTCCACGCTGCCCTCCAGGGCTACATTTGTGATCCCTTGATGCCTCAAAACATGTCCTACCAACCGATCCCTTCTTCTAGTCAAGTTGTGCCACAAACTCCTCTTCTCCCCAATTCTATTCAATACCTCCTCATTAGTCATGTGATCTACCCATCTAATCTAAAGAATTCTTCTGTAGCACCACATTTCGAAAGCTTCTATTCTCTACTTGTCCAAACTATTTATCGTCCATGTTTCACTTCCATACATGGCTACACTCCATACAAATACTTTCAGAAATGACTTCCTGACACTTAAATCTATACTCAATGTTAACAAATTTCTTTCTCAGAAACGCTTTGCTTGCCATTGCCAGTCTTCATTTTATATCGTCTCTACTTCGACCATCATCCGTTATTTTGCTCCCCAAATAGCAAAACTCCTTTACTACTCATTCCCTATACTACAATTTCCTTCAGCATCACCCGACTTAATTCGACTACATTCCATTATCCTCGTTTTGCTTTTGTTGATGTTCATCTTATACCCTCCTTGCAAAACACTGTCCATTCCGTTCAGCTGCTCTTCCAAGTCCTTTGCTGTCTCTGACAGAATTACAATGTCATCGGCGAACCTCAAAGTTTTTGTTTCTTCTCCATGGATTTTAATTCCTACTCCGAATTTTTCTTTTAATTCCTTCACTGCTTGCTCAATATAGAGATTGAATAACATCGTGGAGAGGCTACAACCCTGTCTCTCTCCCTTCCCAACCACTGCTTCCTTTGATGTCCCTCGACTCTTATAGTTGCCGTCTGGTTTCTGTACAAATTGTAAATAGCTTTTCGCTCTCTGTATTTTATCCCTGTCACCTTCAGAATTTGAAAGAGAGTATTCCAGTCAACATTGTCAAAAGCTTTTTCTAAGTCTACAAATGCTAGAAACGTAGGTTTGCCTCTCATTAATCTTTCTTCTAAGATAAGTCGTAGTGTCAGTATTGCCTCACGTGTTCCAACATTTCTACGGAATCCAAAGTGATCTTCCCCGAGGTCGCCTTCTACCAGTTTTTCCATTCGTCTGTAAAGAATTCGCGTTAGTATTTTGCAGCTGGGGCTTATTAAACTGATAGTTCGGTAATTTTCACATCGGTCAACACCTGCTTTTTTTGGGATTGTAATTATTGTATTCTTCTTGAAGTCTGAGGGTATTTCGCCTGTCTCATATATTTTGCTCAGTAGAGTTTTGTCAGGACTGGCTCTCCCAAGGCTGTCAGTAGTTCTAATGGAATGTTGTCTACTCCCGGGGCCTTGTTTCGACTTAGGTCTTTCAGTGCGCTGTCAGACTCTTCATGCAGTATCGTATCTCCCATTTAATCTTCATCTAGATCCTCTTCCATTTCCATAATATTGCCCCCAAGTACATCGCCCTTTATAGACTCTCTATATAATCTTTCTACCATTCTGCTTTCCCTTCTTTGTTTAGAACTCGGTTTCCATTTGAGTTCTTGATATTCATACAAGTGGTTCTCTTTTCTCCAAAGGTCTTTTCCTGTAGGCAGTATCATCTTATCCCTAGTGAGATAAGCCTCTACATCTTTACATATGTCCTCTAGCCGTCGCTGCTTAGCCAATTTGCGCTTCCTGTCGATCTCATTTTTGAGACGTTTGTATTCCTTTTTGCCTGCTTCGTTTACTGCATTTTTATATTTTTTCCTTTCATCAATTAAATTCAATATCTCTTTTTGTTACCCGAGGGTTTCTACTAGCCCTCGTCTTTTTACCTACTTGATCCTCTGATGCCTTCACTACTTCATCCCTCAAAGCTACCCATTCTTCTTCTTCTACTGTATTTCTTTCCCCCATTCTTGTCAGTTGTTGCCTTATGCTCTCCTGAAACTCTGTACAACCTCTGGTTTAGTCGGTTTATCCAGATCCCATCTCCTTAAATTGCCACATTTTTGCATTTTCTTCAGTTTTAATCTACAGTTCATAACCAATAGATTGTGGTCAGAGTCCACATCTGGCCCTGGAAACGTCTTACAATTTAGTACCTGGTTCTTAAATCTCTGTCTTACCATTACATAATTCATCTGAAACCTGTCAGTATCTGCAGGCTTCTTCCATGTATACAACCTTGTTTTATGATTCTTGAACCAAGTGTTAGCTATGATTATGTTATGTTCTGTGCAAAATTCTACCAGGCGGCTTCCTCTTTCATTTCTTACCTCCAATCCTTATTCAGCTACTACGTTTCCTTCTCTTCCTTTTCCTACTATCGAATTCCAATCACCCATGACTATTAAATTTTCGTCTTCCTTCAGTATCTGAATAATTTCTTTTATCTCATCATACAGTTCTTCAATTTCTTCGTCATCTGCAGAGCTAGTTGGCATATAAACGTGTACTACTGTAGTAGGCGTTGGGTTCGTGTCTATCTTGGCTACAATAATGCATTCACTATGCTGTTCGTAGTGGCTTACCCATGCTCCTATTTTTTATTCACTATTAAACCTACTCCTGCAGTACCCCTGTTTGATTTTGTATTTATAACCCTGTATTCACCTGACCAAAAGTCTTGTTGCTCCTGCCACCGAACTTAGCTAATTCCCACTATATCTAACTTTAAACTATCCATTTCCCTTTTTAAATTTTCTAACCTGCCTGCCCGATTAAGGGATCTGACATTCCACGCTCCGATCCGTAGAATGCCAGTTTTCTTTCTCCTGATAACGACGTACTCTTGAGTAGTCCCCGCCCGGAGATCTGAATGGGGGACTATTTTACCTCCGGAATATTTTACCCAAGATGACGCCATCATAATTAAACCATACAGTAGGGCTGCATGCCCTCGGAAAAAATTACGGTTGTAGTTTCCCCTTGCTTTCAGCCGTTCGCAGTACCAGGACAGCAAGGCCGTTTTGGCTAGTGTTACAAGGCCAGATCAGTCAATCATCCAGACTGTTGGCATTGCAACTACTGAAAAGGCTGCTGCCCCTCTTCAGGAACCACACGTTTGTCTGGCCTCTCAACAGATACCCCTCCGTTGTGGTTGCACCTACGGCTATCTGTATCGTTGAGGCACGCAAGCCTCCCCACCAACGTCAAGGTCTATGGTTCAGGGGGGAGGGGGGCGGCGTGACAGTCAATGCCTGAAATTCGGTTTCTCAGCACACTCCTGACGCCGTGGTTCTCGGAATACTGAATTCCCTAACGATTTCCGAAATGGAATGTCCCATGCGTCTAGCTCCAACTCCCATTCCGAGTTCAAAGTCTGTTAATTCCCGTCGTGCGGCCGTAGTCACATCGGAAACCTTTTCACTTGAATCAACTGAGTACAACTGACATTCCGCCATTGCACTGCCCTATTATACTACCGCCATCTGCATATGCGTATCGATGACTGTTTGTTATTTTAGTGTATATGTGATGTTAACACATTTCCCTTTTTCAGAAGCAGTTTGCCTGCTTTTGCCAGTCAGTATTTTATATCCTCTCTACTTCGGCCACCGTCGATTATTTTGCTGCCCAAACGGTCTCATCTCTTAATTAATTTCTTAATTCTTTCATAGTGTCTCATTTCTTAATTTATCACAATCATCTGATTTCACTCGACTACATTCTATTACCCACGTTTTACCTTTGTAGCTGTTCATGTTGTGATCTCATTTCAAGACATCCATCGCATTCTGCTGCTCTTACAGGTCTTTCGAATCTTCAGAATTCCAGTGTCATCAGCAAATATCAGAGTTTTTATTCCTTCTCTCTTCCCTAGTTTTTTCTTGGTTTCCATTACTGCTCACTCAGTGTACAGACTGAATGACGTAGCGGATAGGCTATAACACTGTCTCAAACTCTTATCAACCTCTGCTTCTCTTTCAAGTCCTTCAGCTCTTATAACTAGAGCCTCGTTTCTGTACAGGTTATAAGTAACTCTTCGGTCTCTGTATTTAATGTCTCCTACTTTGACAATATTAATCTGTTCCAATCAACACTGTGGAAAACTTTCTATAAATCTAGAAATGCTATAAACCTAGGTTTGTCTTTCCTTACAAATAATAAATTGTTTGGGCTGTTATGCCGTGGTCGAATGTATTTCGCATATAAATCCACCGTTTCGTCCGTATTTGTAGAGGATGTTTTCAACGGGTTGTAGCTTCGTTGAGTTTTCGAGTCATGCACTGGCTCGCTACTGATTGCAGCAAAATTCCGTCTACGGTGTTTCCTCGCAGTGGCGTGACGTCATATGTTTGAATATCCGAGCGCGGGGTGTGACTCGGACACTCAAAGAAACTACGATCCACAGATGGGGACTAAAAGTTGGGTTTAAATGTGAGATCCATTCCTCCACGGCATAATAGTCCGGAACATTTTACTGAGACATTTGCGGCCGTGAAAGTTCTCATTTTACAATTTCCGTTTCCTTAACCTATCTCCTAAAATAAGACGTAGGCTCCGTACTGCTTCGCTTGTTCCATAAGTTCTGCAGAACCCCGAAGCCAGATGTACCAGTTTTTTCGTTCTCCTTTAAATAATTTGTGTCATTATTTTGTAACCATAAGTTATTACTGTAAACTAGAACTACCAAACTGCCGGGATGTTAACTGCCACGTTTCACCTTCTGTTCCAGATAGCCACAGACTTTTATATGGCATTAAGATTAATTAATTTAGACAGCCATTAGAGGTGTGAGAAGGGCCTAAGTGTTCGTCCATTCGGAAACATATTCGTGCGGTCCACTGAGCATGGATGCTTTCATCTTCACAGCATACTCATCACAAAGATGGAGAAGGGCAACACTTGGAGAATGTTGAAATAACCATCCTGGTTCATGTTCACATGAACCTGGGGAGCGGGCCCAAGTCATGGTACTAAAAACACCCTCAAAGTATCACAGAACCACTTTCTGCCTAAACTATAACTTCCACACTGTGCGGGTTAAAAGTCTCAATGTGTCACCAGTGTTTCACCTGTAAACTGTTATTGGCAAACCGTGGTGACTGCGAGCACGCATACGGGGTGGGTAGCCTCCTACTAGTTTTACACGCTGGCAGTCATGCTTTGGTCAGCCTTTGCATATTCACAAGTTATGCTCAGTGAAAATGTTGTGGTTGCTAACACAGTATTTAGGTATCAACTGTAGTGTAATTAAGGTGGTTTTTCTGCTATTTGTAATGTTTTAATGTTTCTATTAAAATTTACGCGTTTTTTAAGAAATTGTTAGAAGAGGTTTACATAAAATTTTGGGCGATTTTTTCTGTTGGTTTCCATAGATATGAGGATGGTTGTTAGTAAACTGAGGAATAGTGTCATCTACTTGTTATCACTTCATATTGCGATCAAGACTATTAACATTTATAGTGAAAATAATTGAAAAGTATAGCTTAGATGTGTACGTATCTTTGGAGCAAGTCGAAAACAGTGACGCCCGTAAAGTGTGAACACGCGGAAACTAGAATTATTTGGGTTAAATGTGAGACGTAGTATGTAAGCCTGTGAAAAGAGCTCGAGTAATTCCAAAAAGTTGGTGTATTATTGTGACATCGTGTGGCAAGAAGAGGGACAACGCGACCGCACAGCTCCTGGTGCTGGTTCCTTACAGTCTGTGGTGGTTTAAATCTTTTCGGCGACATTTACAGGTATTTCTGTAAAAGGTGGCTTAGTATCGTTGTAATCAATTCACAGCGTCAGCTACATCTAGCTAGCTGCTGCTGAACACGGTCAGAATTCAGAAACAGCAGACTGCTGCAAAGAGCTAAGCTGGAAGATGTTTTATTTTATTTGTATAGCATATGCAGTAGATGTGTTTTGTGTTACACTTAATCTAATCTAGGCGCGCAGTCCGGAACCGCGCGACTGCTACGGTCGCAGGTTCGAATCCTGCCTCGGGCATGGATGTGTGTGATGTCCTTAGGTTAGTTAGGTTTAAGTAGTTCTAAGTTCTAGGGGACTGATGACCACAGATGTTAAGTCCCATAGTGCTCAGAGCCATTTGAACCATTTAAACTTAATCTTACTGCGTGAAGAGTTTGACAGAGCACTGAAAGACCTGAGTCGAAACAAGGCCCCCGGAGTAGACAACATTGCATTAGAACTACTGACGGCCTTGGGAGAGCCAGTAATGACAAAACTCTACCAGCTGGTGAGCAAGATGTGTGAGGCAGGCGAAATACCCTCAGACTTCAAGAAGAATATAATAATTCCAATCCCAAAGAAAGCAGGTGCTGACAGATGTGAAAATTACCGAACTATCAGTTTAATAAGTCACAGCTGCAAAATACTAACGCGAATTCTTTACAGACGAATGGAAAAACTGGTAGATGCGGACCTCGTGGAGGATCAGTTTGGATTTCGTAGAAATATTGGAACTCGTGAGGCAATACTGACCTTACGACTTATTTTAGAAGAAAGATTAAGAAAAGGCAGACCTACGTTTCTAGCATTTGTAGACGTAGAGAAAGCTTTTGACAATGTTGACTGGAATACTCTTTTTCAGATTCTAAAGGTGGCAGGGGTAAAATACAGGGAGAGAAAGACTATTTACAATTTGTACAGAAACCAGATGGCAGTCATAAGAGTCGAGGGGCATGAAAGGGAAGCAGTGGTTGGGAAAGGAGTGAGACACGGTTGTAGCCTCTCCCCGATGTTATTCAATCTGTATATTGAGCAAGCTGTAAAGGAAACAAAAGAAAAATTTGGAGTAGGTATTAAAATTCATGGAGAATAAATAAAAACTTTGAGGTTCGCCGATGACATTGTAATTCAGTCAGAGACGGCAAAGGACTTGGAAGAGCAGTTGAACGGAATGGACAGTGTCTTGAAAGGAGGATATAAGATGAACATCAACAAAAGCAAAACGAGGATAATGGAATGTAGTCAAATTAAATCGGGTAATGCTGAGGGAATTAGATTAGGAAATGAGACACTTAAAGTAGTAAAGGAGTTTTGCTATTTAGGAAGTAAAATAACTGATGATGGTCGAAGTAGAGAGGATATAAAATGTAGACTGGCAATGGCAAGGAAAGCGTTTCTGAAGAAGAGAAATTTGTTAACATCGAATATAGATTTATGTATCAGGAAGTCGTTTCTGAAAGTATTTGTTTGGAGTGTAGCCATGTATGGAAGTGAAACATGGACGATAACTAGTTTGGACAAGAAGAGAATAGAAGCTTTCGAAATGTGGTGCTACAGAAGAATACTGAAGATAAGGTGGATAGATCACGTAACTAATGAGGAAGTATTGAATAGGATTGGGGAGAAGAGAAGTTTGTGGCACAAGTTGACTAGAAGAAGGGATCGGTTGGTAGGACATGTTTTGAGGCATCAAGGGATCACCAATTTAGTATTGCAGGGCAGCGTGGAGGGTAAAAATCGTAGCGGGAGACCAAGAGATGAATACACTAAGCAGATTCAGAAGGATGTACGTTGCAGTAGGTACTGGGAGATGAAGAAGCTTGCACAGGATAGAGTAGCATCGACAGCTGCATCAAACCAGTCTCAGGACTGAAGACAACAACAACAACAACAAACTTAATCTAATAAGGCTCCAGTTGGGCGTTCGAACGCCTAGTTTTGAGACCGTGTAAGCAGTAAAATCATTTTAATCAATAAAAAATGTGTCGTGGGGCTAGGGCCTCTAGTCGGGTAGACCAGTCGTCTGGTGCAAGTCTTTTTAGTGGACGGCGCTTAGGCTACTTGTGTGTCGATGGGGATAATATGATGATGAAGACAACACAACACCCAGTCCCCGAGCCGAGAAAAACCTCCGATCCAGAGGGGATGGAACCCGTACTGCTTTGCACGCTATTCTACCCCGCTACTCACTTTTTTTAATCTCATTTTGTTCGTGATTGTTCGTTCGTGCCGGACGACCCGTGACGCTTATTCAAGTTCGTCGTCGTTCCATTAACTCAGTTTTTTATTACAGAGAGCGCTAACCCTCTGACCGAACACACTGAGCTAACGTGCCGACTGTCACGCAGCTACCGAGCGGGTATTTTAATTAACAACGTTATGTGAGTGACTGCAGCCATAAGCATATAGCTGCACTGATAAATTCTAACGAAGAAACTGAGGAGAGTGCTTAAACTTCCGTCGGCAAAAATTTAATTAAAGACAGAGTGCAAGCTCGGACTGAGGAAGGAATATTGTTGCCAGATCCATTTTATAGAAAGACGGACTAAGGTTCTAGTTGTTGAAAAAATCAGCGAGGCAAATGCCCAAAAGTCTGGACATACACAGAAAAAGCAAACAGAATCCTACGTAAATTTTCACTCATCAACTAAGTATTTCCTTTCATCATATTACGAACAAAATTGGTGCACTGATATAACTGTTCTGTTTTGTTAATCATAAGTACTAAATGATATGATGATGAAGACGACGCAATACCCTACCCCTGAACCGAGGAATTTTCGACCCAGCCTGGAATCGAATCCGGGCCCCTTTGCAGAGCATTCTGCCGCGCTGACCACTCTTCCTAACATATATCAGTCATAAGTTCAACTATAAAAATCTTTAATGCAAAAAAATAGCGCATTAAAGGTTTAAATGTGAAAACAACACACGAACAATACAGGATGGTATGCTTTACATTTTTTGAGAATACTAATGAATCCTTAAAACGTAAGACAAAGGCTTGTTGGTGTAGTTACTCAATACCCTTAACTAATATGTACATGCGTTCTAATTGTTTGTACACTACTGGCCATTAAAATTGCTACACCACGAAAATGACGTGCTACAGCCGCGAAATTTAACCGACAGGAAGAAGATGCTGTGATATGTAAATGATTAGCTTTTCAGAGCATTCACACAAGGTTGGCGCTGGTGGCGACACCTACATCATCTTGACATGAGGAAAGTTTCCAACCGATTTCTCATACACAAACAGCAGTTGACCGGCGTTACCTGGTGAAACTTCGTTGTGATGCCTCATGTATGGAGGAGAAATGCGTATCATCACGTTTCCGACTTTGATAAAGGTCGGATTGTAGCCTATCGAGTTTGCGGTTTATCGTATCGCGACATTTCTGCTCGCGTTGGTCGAGATCCAATGACTGTTAGCAGCATATGGAATCGGTGGGTTCAGTAGGGTAACACGGAACGCCGTGCTGGATCCCACCGGCCTCGTATCACCAGCAGTCGAGATGACAGGCATCTTATCCCCATGGCTGTAACGGATCGTGCAGCCACGTCTCGATCCCTCGATCAACAGATGGGGACGCTTGCCAGAGAACAACCATCTGCACGAGCAGTTCGACGACGTTTGCAGCAGCACGGACTATCAGCTCGGAGACCATGGATGCTGTTACCCTTGACTGTGCATCAGAGACAGGAGCGCTTGAGATGGTGTACTCAACGACGAACCTGGGTGCACGAATGGTAAAATGTCATTTTTTCGGATGTATCCAGGTTCTGTTTACAGCATCATGATGGTCGCATCTGTGTTTGGCGACATCGCGGTAAACGCACATTTGAAGCGTATATTCGTCATCGCCATACGTATGACACATCACCCGTAGCGTTACCTCTTGTTTGCATTCACGGCTCTTTGAACAGTGGACGCTACATTTCAGACATGTTACGACCCGTGGCTCTACCCTTCATTCGATCCCTGCGAAACCCTATATTTTTAGCAGGATAATGCACGACCGCATGTTTCAGATCCTGTACGGGCCTTTCTGGATACAGAAAATGTTCGACTGCTGCCCTGGCCGGCACATTCTCCAGATCTTCAAATGGCTCTGAGCACTATGGGACTCAACTGCTGTGGTCATCAGTCCCCTAGAACTTAGAACTACTTAAACCTAACTAACCTAAGGACATCACACACATCCATGCCCGAGGCAGGATTCGAACCTGCGACCGTAGCAGTCGCACGGTTCCGGACTGCGCGCCTAGAACCGCGAGACCACCGCTGTCGGCTCTCCAGATCTCTCACCAATTGAAAACGTCTGCTCAATGGTGGCCGAGCAACTGGCTCGTCACAATACGCTAGTCACTACACTGAAATGTGGTATCGTGTTTAAGCTGCATGGGCAGCTGTAGGTGTACACGCCATCCAAGCTCTGTTTGACTCAGTGCCCAGGCGTATCAAGGCCATTATTACGGCCAGAGTTGGTTTATCTGGGTACTGATCTCTCAGCATCTATGCACCAAAATTGCGTGAAAATATAATCACATGTCAGTTCTAGCATAATATATTTGTCCAATGAATACTCGTTTATCATCCACATTTGTTCTTGGTGTAGCAATTTTAATGGCCAGTAGTGTATAACCTCCACATTGTGCGCGTTAAACGTCTCAATGTGCCACCAGTGTTTCACCTGTTAACTGTTATTGGCAAACCGTGGTGACTGCGAGCACGCATACGGGGTAGGTAGCCTCCTACTAGTTTTACACGCTGGCAGTCATGCTTTGGTCAGCCTTTGCATATTCACAAGTTACGCTCAGTGAAAATTTTGTGGATGTTAACACCGTATTTAGGTATCAAGGTGATTTTTATACTATTTGTAATGTTTTAATGTTTCTATTAAAGTTATGTGTTTTTTACGAAATTGTTAGAAGAGTTTTACATAAACTAATAGGCATTTTTTTCTGTTTGTTTCCATAGATCTGAGGATGGTTGTTAATAAACTGAAAAATAGTCTCATCTACTTGTTATTACTTTATATTGCGATCAAGACCATTAACATTTAAAGTCAAAATATCTTAAAATTATAATTTAGATGTGTACGTATCTTTAGACTAAGTCGAAAACAATGTCTCCCGTAGAGTGTGAATATGCGGAAACAAGAAGTGTTTGTGTTAAATGTTAGATGTAGTATGTAAGCCTGTGAAAACAGCTCGAGTAATTCCAAAAAGTGGATGTAGTGTTGTGACATTGTATGGCAAGAAGAGGAACAACGCTACCGCACAACTCCAGGTACTGGTTCCTCACAAACTGTGGTGGTTTAAACGTTTTCTGGCGACATTTACAGGTATTTCTGTAAAACATAGCTTTAGTATCGTTGTAATCAATTCACAGCGTCAGCTGCATCTAGCTAGCTGCTGCTGAACACGGTCAGACTTCAGAGACAGCAGACTGCTGCAATGAGTTAAGCTGGAAGATTTTTCATTGTATTTGTATAGCATATGCAGTAGATGTGTTTTGTGTTACACTTAATCAAATAAGGCTCCAGTTTATAGACGGGCGTTCGAACGCCTAGTGTTACGCCCTTACAAGCAGTAAATTTATTTTAATCAATAAAAAAAGTATCGTGGGGCTAGGGCCTCTAGTCGGGTATACCAGTCGTCTGGTGCAAGTCTTTTTAGTGGACGGCACTTAAGCGACTTGTGTGTCGATGTGGATAATATAATGATGAAGGCAACACAACACCCAGTCCTCGAGCCAAGAAGAACCTCCGATCCAGAGGGGAATCGAACCCCTGGCTCCTTTTCACGGTATTCTACCGCGCTAACTCTTTTTTTTAATCACATTTTGTTCGTGATTGTTCGTTCGTGCCGGACATCCCGTGACGTTTTTTCAAGTTCGTCGTCGTTCCATTAACTCAGTTTTTTATTACAGAGAGCGCTAACCCTCTGACCGAACACGCTGAGCTACCATGCCGACTATCACGCAGCTACCGAGCGGGTATTTTAATTAATAATGTTATGTAACTGACTGCAGCCATAAGCATATAGCTACACTGATGAAGTTTAACGAAGAAAGGGGGGGGGGGGGGTGAGTGCTTACCGGTAAATTTCGGTCGGCAAAGATTTAATTAAAGACAGAGAATAAGCTAGGACTGAGGAAGGAATATTGTTGCCAGATCCATTTTATGGAAAGTAGGGACTAACGTTCTAGTTGTTGAAAAAATCGGCGAGGCAAAAGCCCTAAAGTCGGGACATACACAGAAAAAGCAAACAAAAACCTATGTAAATTTTCTCTCATCAAGTAAGTATTTCCTTGCATCATATTACGAACAAAATTGGTACACTGGTATAACTGTTCTGTTCTGTTAACCATAAATACTAAATGATATGATGATGACTTCAACACCCTGCCCCTGAGCCGAGAAAATCTCCTACCCACCCTGAAATAGAACCCGGTCCCCTTTGCAGAGCATTCTGCCGCCCTGACCACCATTCCTAACATATATGACTCATAAGTTCATCTATAAAAATCTTTAATGCAAAAAAATAGCGCATACATTTTTTAAGAATACTAATTGTAATTTTTCTCCTATCTATGTAATTATGTAGTTATGTAGTTCTCAATTCGTTCGAGCAATCACTCATTCATAATAGGAAGCACAGTTATAACTCAGTCACTCAAAATGATTCAGAAATTTTACTTGTTAGAATGAAATCAGCGATAGTTCTTCTTCTCTGCAGGCTTGTGCTTTGCGGCAGTCTGCTAATCTGTACAAATAAAATGCCTCGTATTTTTGGGAGCGGGAAATCTCAGATCAAGCGGATATTCGGCTTTGATGAAGTTTAACCTTCCGAAGAAGTAATGGAGCTCTTGGATTATTAAATGCAGGTTCGTATCCAGTCTTTCGGAAGTTCCCTTCTGATTAACAACTACGCAATATATCGATGAATATCATTTTAATCGTACAATTTCGTATCAGTTATCTTTTGTCATAAATCTCAATATTCAGATTACAATTCTTCAAACAATGCTCAGGCTAATCGGCACGAAGACAATCTCGGAAGCTTTTTCTAACAACCGTCACAGAGAGAACTACAAAGAATAATTATGCGCTCATGGCATAGCTATTGTAACGAATCCTTAAAATGTAAGACAAAGGCTTGTTGGTATAGTTACGCAATACACTTAACTAGCATGTACCTGCGTTCGAATTGTTTGTATTTGTTGTGTTTCGGATTAGATACGCATTCTATTCATTACTTACCAGTCGTATTTTTATTGCCCAAATGAACAGAGGGCGTCGACGGGGGTGCATTAGCAGTACGATTAGTAGCAAAGATAGTTACCCGACACTTTTTATTAACCTTATTAGGAAATATGATCTGCACACCGCACCTGCAACCCGCATTTTGTTTCTCACTACAACAAACGAAAGTAGTAGTAGTACAACAAACGAAAGTAGTGAGAGATTGCAGGGCATGAGGAGATTTGGGGGGGGGGGGGGGGGGGGGGATAGGAGGGTATAGTTGAACGCTATTCAGAAAATAATGCCTCGAAGATTATAATACAAAACTGGAGACAGCTGGGACATACGCTGAGCCTGCAGTCTGGAGCCGAGCGACCGCTACGGTCGTAGGTTCGAATCGTGCCTCGGGCATGGATGTGTGTGATGTCCTTAGGTTTAACTAGTTCTAAGTTCTAGGCGACTGATGACCCCAGAAGTTAAGTCGCATAGTGCTCAGAGCCATTTGAACCAAACGCTGAGCCGCTTCCTTATTTTACAGGGCGTCGGCGACCTCCTGGCCTCCCCTGGCGGCGGAATACCTCGCGACTGTAACGCTCATGACGTCTGGCGCTGGCGTGTAAAGGAACAAGTCCGGCGCTTTGGGGGAACCACGTAAAACCTGAATCTGGATAGCTGCACGAGGGTACACCTCCGTCATCCCGAGGTGGGGCCCAGTGTCTCGCCACTGCAACTAGCTCGGAGGAGTGTGAAGGAAGCTAGCTGCAGCATCACACGTATATTCCTCAGTATGCTCGCGTAGTTTGTTTCTGTGGGGCAGTTGGTACAGATTTCGCTGAAACGGTGCGTTTTCAGAATGTATGGATCCCACTCAAAATCATAATCCGTGCTCATGGCTCCATTACGACTTGAAAATGGCCCTACGGTCTATACGCAGTTCTAACGCCAACCAGTTCCTTTGTGTGACTAGGCGCTAGAACATTACCTACGCGATTAGTGATGTCCGATGTCTGTAGCGAATGTTTCACATATTGTGGAGAGCAGGCTGTCGGGTCTAAACTGTTTTTGTTTTGTCCCTCCTTTCTTGTGACGTAGAATGACTGTTGTTGTTGTTGTAGTTTGTTGTTGTGGTCTTCAGTCCTGAGACTGGTTTGATGCAGCTCTCGATGGTACTCTATCCTGTGCAAGCTTCTTCATCTCCCAGTACCTACTGCAACGTACATCCTTCTGTACCTGTTTAGTGTATCCGTCTCTTGGTCTCCCTCTACGATTTTTATCCTCCACGCTGCCCTCAAATACTAAATTGATGATCCCTTAATGTCTCAGAACATGTCCTACCAACCAATCCCTACTTCTAGTCAAGTTGTGCCACAAACTTCTCTTCTCCCCAATCCTATTCAATACCTCCTCATTAGTTATATGATCTACCCATCTAATCTTCAGCATTCTTCTGTAGCACCATATTTCGAAAGCTTCTATTCTCTTCTTGTCCAAACTAGTTATCGTCCATGTTTCACTTCCATACATGGCTACACTCCTTACAAATACTTTCAGAAACGACTTCTTCACACTTAAATCTATACTCGATGCTAAAAAATTTCTCTTCTTCAGAAACGCTTTCCTTGCCATTGCCAGTCTACATTCTATATCCTCTCTACTTCGACCATCATCCGGCAGAAATAAAACTAATGAATTAATAGGGAACACCTTCTTACAAGAATGTCATTTTTAATGCGTAAAAAACACAAAAGTAATCTTTTTGCAAGAAGGCAGAGCATACAAATTCCATGTTTTCTGCAAGCATAAGACCAGAGCTCCGGTCTAGCCCAGTCTTATGTGCTGAAGGTGTATCATAATTAATAGCAAAAACTGACACAGTATCAAAACGAATACATAAAAAAAAGACCGTTCATGTAAGACTTTTATGATGACTACTAGTTGAATTTAGGTGAGATAAATGGCGTTAAATAGTTCGGAGGAGGAATGAAAACACTACTTTGCAGCAGCGATAGAGACATGGTGATTCAAAAGTCATGCTCGATAGGACAAAATAGGATGAACCAGAACTCCACCGATAGAGTTCCAAAGGTGGCAGTATGGACCAAAACAAGAAAAAAAAGTCTGTAAACATGACTTCTGAAATGCATATCTCACGAGCTATGAGCACTTCAACTTCAGTATGGTAAAACAGATCTTTCTACTACAAGCTTGTTGCTTTCCATATTTTGAGAGGTGGTAGTATGGACCAAAAAAAGAAAAAAAAAAATGAAACGTAGGCTACAAAGCGCATAGCTCAAGAGCTATGAGCACTTGCTCAGTACATGAGATGTGTTTCACAGTAGCGAAGATGAGCAAATGCTCATGCCTAGCAAGGTATGCATTTTAGAAGCCATGTTTATTAGACATTGTCTTCTCTTTTTGGTCCATACTACCAGCTCTCAAAATATGGAAAGCAAAGAACGTGTAGTAGAAGAGATTTGTTTCACTATATCTAAGCTGTTTCTTGTTTGGATCCAACTTTGAAAGTTTGTCGATGAAGTTTTGGTGCCGGCCAGAGTGGCCGAGCGGTTCTAGGCGCTTCAGTCTGGAACCGCGCGACCACTATGGTCGCAGGTTCGAATCCTGCCTCGGGCATGGATGTGTGTGATGTCCTTAGGTTAGTTAGGTTTAAGTAGTTCTATGTTCTAGGGGACTGATGACCTCAGATATTAAGTCCCATAGTGCTCAAACCCATTTGAACCATTTTTGAAGTTCTGGTTTACCTTATTTGTCCTGTGGGACATGGATTTTGATTCACCCTGTGTGACGAGAATGCAGTTTCTCGCTCAACCTTATACGAAATAAGGAAAATCATCAAGAATATCAAAACTAATGTGGGGTTGATTAATATATTTGACGAGGCACTAAAGTTTTGCGGCATTGTAATAGGATATAGTCATTAGTTAAAAATGGTTCAAATGGCTCTGAGCGCTATGGGACTTAACTTCTGAGGTAATCAGTCCCCTAGAACTTAGAACTACTTAAACCTAACTAACCTAAGGACATCACACGCATCCATGCCCGAAGCAGGATTCGAACCTGCGACTGTAGCGGTCGCGCCGTTCCAGACTGTAGCGCCTAGAACCGCTCGTCCACTTTGGCCGGCAGTTATTAGTTATTTAGAAACATTTCACATTACGTTTCTTCTCTTTTCTGGTAGAGCAACTGCAGCCAGTCGGAGATTCTGGCACTGTCTGAGCAAATGTAAGCAACCACATGATCTAATGTTTACGCGAGGTCGGATACTGGCATAGATAAGAGTGCAGTCTATTTAAAATATAATCCAGCTACCTTGCTGCGGAAAGATGCCGGACTTGTAACAGTCATTTATTCCAATACATTTCTCTGGAACACAATTCTTCAACATAAAGATTAGAATTTAGAAACGCCTCTAGAAAGAAACTCAGATTACTCTGTCGACGCACCAAATACGTAAGTTTCAGGTAAAACGTTCAAAACAATCTTATACCAGTTTTAATCTCGTGCTCTCGCATGCTGTAGCTGGCAAATTGAAGTCTCCCCTTACCAAGAAGGCAAATATTCTGTATTGAGAGTTTCAAATTTTTTCGATTCTGTGAAGCAAAGTACGAGCATATGGACCATCCTCATACACACGTAAAAGAATTAAAGATTTGTTGTAATGTTATTGTTCACGGCCTGTCTTCCTCATAAGCGAAGTAACTTCAGCAAGTCACTAGCATGACTAGTAGAGCAAGTCCCCTTCCTCGTGAAAGATTTGTCAAACGTGGCAAGCGGCCATCTCAGATTGCTCGTTGAAAACGCTATTATTTACGGCAAAGCAACGCAGGCGAAAATCCTAAGACTTCTCAGACTATCAGTGAAATAAGTGATAGCGCACCTTACTAGATGAAGACCACAAAAGGGAGTAAGGATGTAACAACATTCGGCTAGATCATGTAGGATATGGCACTGGACTTAACCACATTATCAAATATGATGCAATTCTGTGAGAAGTCATAGAAATAGGCTTAATTATTAAAATAACCAGTAGGGGAAAATTCACCTTCTAGGACAGGTTCTGATAATTTATAGGGGATCTCCGAAGGAAATAAAATATCCGAAGTTCGTGTGACTCTTTGACAAAAGCTGTTCCACCGTTCTTAATCCCGATGAAGTTCCCCCAGACTGGAAAGATCGAATACATTCAATGACG
This sequence comes from Schistocerca gregaria, assembly GCF_023897955.1. Classification (NCBI taxonomy): domain Eukaryota; kingdom Metazoa; phylum Arthropoda; class Insecta; order Orthoptera; family Acrididae; genus Schistocerca; species Schistocerca gregaria. Next base: position 415,698,547 of record NC_064922.1, on the reverse strand, counting down.
AAATTCTGTATTTTTGATATAAAATTTGAGCCAGCACAGTATGTGAGAGACGACTAGAGACACTACAGCCTTCTCGCGAAATGCTACTGCCGGAAACGGTATGTAGTAGGCTAGGCAGCAGTCATAGGCCTGTGACTGAAATATAATTTTGACAAATCTGAAGTATTCTTCCCTCAGTATTTTTCTGAATTGGAAGGGCGTCAAGATCTAACTACATACTTTTCGCAGTGTGCTTGTATATTTTTTCCATAGATAATTCCACTTAATATGCCGTTTATAAACAGCACCTGTGATTGGTTATGTATCTGTTGACTCCTGTCTTGTACGTCCACACAAAAAGTACTCAGTCCAATCGCAGCTACAGCTAGGTATTGTATCTAGTTATTTTACGGTCTGTGAATAGAATACAGAAAGGTAAAAATTACATTTTTACAAAGTGTCGTCCAAAACGCTTCGATCGCGTCAGCTAATTGAATATACGCAGACTAGAACGAAGAGTGAGCGTAGGACGACCCACACATGACTTTTCAATAGCTCTCTGACTTAATTCTGGGTGAATGTCAGAACAGTTCTTAAGCAAAGCCACAGATGGTACTGTCCTCGGTATAATAACAAACGGGTGAGTCTTCCGTGTCTGACGAGGGCTCATTACAATGGGGTAAGTCCCGAAACTTGGTTGTAACGACACCTGGCTGACCTAACTTGGTGGGAGAGCCACGTCAGTCTGGAAACACTGTTAACGAGGCAGAGCAGATGATAATAGTGTCAGGACACGCGGTATTCACGTGTCACATCACACATTCAGTGCCTCTTCTCCCGCTGATGATCCCGTTCTACTATCACAAAAGTATTGCGACGTGAACAGCGTTATCGCTCTAGTTATTAGTTTATATATAACAACAGTATTTCACAGAGACCCTTTCACACAGAAGACGCGGGAGAAAGAAACACTATGTTTCAACATCTGCATTTGCGCTCCGTGAGCTATCATACCCTGTGTAACGGACGTTTGTGCATTTATACGTTGTAAATGACGGGATGTCCACTTGTCGACACACAGACACACATGAAGTCACCTGCACCGAACAAATACACTTACCCACACGACCCTAATACTTTGCAAAGGGTACCTGTAGGTGCCAGCGGGCGCAAAGGAAAGGGAGAACCTTCCCAGTTAGGCAACTGAGTCTGTTCTTTGCAGTCTCCCAGCCATTCATGTCATACAACTTTACTTTTTACAGGACTAATGATTTCGGTATCCGTCTGTACATATCCAATTTATCTAATTTTACTGTCGCAATCATTACGGGGATGAGGGTTGGAATTAAATAATTAGTTTCGTTTATAGGAAAGAGAGGTGTTGAAATTTTGAGGGTAAGTCGCAAAGTATGGTGCCTTGGTAGAGGCGTCTCCCATTGGAGTTTGTTGAGCAATTTTACAATAAACAAACTCGTGACAAATCACTCAGTCACTACATCTTGTGCTGATCCATCTGGATAAGGGTCCGAGACAAGTGAAGACGAATGCTTAAGAGTGGTCGAACTAGCGTTTTGTGTTACGTTCTTCGTGAATGGACTACGTCGGTTTGACATTCTGTCTGACCTCTCCCTTCGGCACGTCGAGATTCGCATTTTCGTTCTACCTTAAATCGTCTTGCACATACTCTCTGCTAGTGTAGACTGTTGTAATTGATTCCAGGGGCTGATCAAAGAGCACGTAGCATCTAGGATCGTTGCATATGTTTACGCTGAGATTTGCTTGCCAGTCTTTGTATTATAAGCAGATTATCTGCGAGTTGCAACAGTTTTCAAACATGTGACCTTTTGGATACAGCTGTCTCATTTGAGAACAGCCTCACATCTAAAAATGTTTTCAGACATTAGTCTAGCCGTTGTTGATAAAGTGTGAGGACGTCTGATGTGGCACTATCTTGTGTATGTGTGAATTTTACATGTTTTTTTTGTTTTTGGGGAGAGGGGGCACTAAAGTTTTCTCATTAGCGTCCACTCACAAAAGTTTTAATCTTCCTAATAAATAATCGCCTAATAAAACAAAATATTCATAATACGCAGTAAGGTAACAGAATTCGTTTATAAGTTTCTGAATATTTAGAATGTTCTTTCTTTTCGAAGATTGCTTTATTTCTTAATTTCTTAGAGCACAACGAGTTCCGAAAACTACAATTACTTTTTCAAGTGTACACCATAGTATGTTTCTGTAGCCAAAAGAGAAATCGGAAACTCAAGCTGATTTGTGGTTGACCGTTTGACGTGCTCTTTTGGTTACGGTAAACATTGGCTTGCGTTCACCTGAGAATGGGATTACATGTTTAGAAGCTGGTTGAGTTCTAAGAAAAGTGTGTAAATAAAGCACCTTTATATTTCTTCTTTTTCCTCCACTTTAATTATAACTACCCGGTATCTTGGCTGTTGTGACATTGCATGAGGATCTAATTTTTCTGTCCCAAATAATTTAGAGAATGACTTTCTGACCATCATCGCTTATAATAGACGGCAAGTCACTGTATTTGTACAAATCATGGACTGCGCTGTCATTTATTGTTAGCTGAGAACACTCTTCAAATAGGTGACACACAGCTCGTACGCTAGCGGTTCCTATCACTGGAGGAGGAATCAATTCAAAATAGGGCATTGTCCAATGTGGGACCACACCTTCTGCCATTGACCCATGGCTCTGCACCATCACGGGTTGGTAGAAGAACTTTACAAAAAAAAATGGTTCAAATGACTATGAGCACTATGGGACTTAACGTCTGTGGCCACCAGTCCCCTAGAACTTAAAATTAGTTAAACCTAACTAACGCAAGGACATCACACACAGCCATGCCCGAGGCAGGATTCGAACCTGCGAGCGTAGCGGTCGCACGGATTCGGACTGCAGCGCCTAGGACCGCTCGGCCACTCCGGCCGGAGAGAACTTTACAATTTACGATTACATTGTAAGTCCTCGTTGGCCGTTGCATTCAATTCTTTTATTGCCACCACGTGCCCCCGATGACTACGTTCCCTGGCACCTAGCAGAATGAACTTAGATAGATGTTGCAAGTGATGGAGTGATGTAGGCTGTCCTAGAGGGACTGGGAAAGTTTCTCTGTCGGGGACATGTCCAAGATGGCTTGCAGTGGTCAATGAGCGACCTAGTGCAGTGAACTCACATTCCCCTGGAATTTAAATCATTGTGCAGCCATGCTGACGTGAGTTTCCTTTAAAATAGGATAGATCCGATTTCCAACGTATTTCAGCCTTTTATTCGTGTCTAATGACCTCTCCATCAGTGAGGAATGAAACGCTGATCTTCTTTCCTATTTTCCTCGCACTGCACTCAGAAAATTTGAGCAGATGAGGACTTTCGCGTCTCATCTATCCATTTCCATCAAGGTCACGTATACTTCATATCAAATACACACTGTTTTTTCGGTAAACGGAATTAGAAGACGTGATCAGGGCTAGCCCATGAGCAACCCTGCTCTGCCCGTTGATTAGAACCTCCGGTGCCGAAGGGGTTGCGGTGTGTAGGCCTACTTAGGAAGGTGTATAACATTTATGTGGTACACTGAAGCTGTAGTATTGTTCCTTTTATGCTGCCAAGTATTCAACATTAGTATTCTGCGGAAGTAAAGGAATCTCATTCACAAAGTCTTGTTTTACATTGATCCGAAATAGCTTTGTGGCATGTGCGTAGATTCCATAGTTCGTCAGGCTTTGAAGCATGACGGAGCCATGTGTCTCCCCGTGACTTCAGAGTGATACTCTCACTTCCATCGAGGGAGATGCGTAGTCTGGAGGTTTCGTAGCGGCAGCATTCGTGATGTAGTACATCCATCGCTGGACGCTGTCATGATATGCATGCACAATCGGCTGTCTGTACAAGATCTGTATATCCTTGCTGAGCATCAACTTCGTCGTCTGGCTTTCGACTACTGCACGATATGATTCGTATATCCAGATCTTTACGTGGTTAGATCAGTACAAACCGTCGATCACTGCTCCATGAACAGTGTCTCTGAAGGATGGAGAGCATGTAGAAATATCGATGACAGGGAGCGTGTAAATGGTTGTAAATGGAGACTTTCTGAATATTGAAAAGTATCTGTTAAATTTCGAGTAGACGATATATCATACAAATCTAAAGGCTCCCAGTTCAAGTAAAGAACTAGGTATAACAATTACGGCCAGCTTAAATTTGGAAGATCACACAGATAAGGTTGCGGGGAAGGCGAACCAAAGACTGTTTTATTGGCAGAGCGCTTACACGATGCAGCGAATTGACTAAAGAGACTGCCTGCACTACGCTTGTCCGGCCTCTGCTAGAGTATTGCTATGGTGAGAGACTCTTATCATATAGGTTTCACGGGGGAATTCGAAAAAGTTCAAGGGGACTGTCGCGAAATAGAGGGGAGAGCGAGTCATTAAAATAAAGGAGTTTTTCGTTGCGGCAAAATATTTTGACGAACTTTCAGTCTTCAAATTTCTCCTCCTAATGTTTAAATACACTACTGGACATTAAAATAGCTAAGCCAAGTAGTAATGCAGATGATAAACGGGTATTCATTGGACAAATATTTTATACTAGAACTGACATGTGATTACATTTTCACAGAATTATGGTGCATAGATCCTGAGAAATCAGTACCCAGAACAACCACCTCTGGCCGTAATAACGGCCTTGATACGCATGGGCATTGAGTCAAACAGAGCTTGGATGGCGTGTACAGGTACAGCTGCCCATGCAGCTTCAACACGATACCACAGTTCATCAACAGTAGTGACGGGCGTATTGTGACGAGCCAGTTGCTCGGCCACCATTGACCAGACGTTTTCAATAGGTGAGAGATCTCGAGAATGTGCTGACCAGGGCAGCAGCCTAACATTTTCTGTATCCAGAAAGGCCCCTACAGGACCTGCAACATGCGGTCGCGCATTACCCTACTGAAATGTAGGGTTTCGCAGGGATCAAATGAAGGGTAAAGCCACTGGTCGTAACACATCTCAAATGTAACGTCCACTGTTCAAAGTGCCGTCAATGCTAACAAGCAGTGACCGAGACTTGTAACCAATGGCACCCCATACCATCACGCCGGGTGATGGGCCATTATGGTGATGACGAATACACGCTTCCAATGTGCGTTCACCGCGACGTCGCCAACGCCGGTCAACTGCTGATTGTGTATGAGAAATCGGTTGGAAATTTTCCCCATGTCAACACGTTGTAGGTGTCGCCACCGGCGCCAGCCTTGTGTTGATGCTGTGAAAAGCTAATCATTTGCATATCACAGCATCTTCTTCCTGTCGGTTAAATTTCGCGTCTGTAGCACGTCATCTTCGTGGTGTAGCAATTTTAATTGCCGGTAGTGTATTTTGTTGACACCCACCTACATAGGGAAACATCTTCATCGTAACAAAACAAGAGAAATTAGAGCTCACAGAGATTTAAGAGTTCGTTTCTGCCGCCTGCTCTTCGTGATTGGAAAGGTAGAGATATAGCGTGGAAGTTGTTCAGTGAACTCCCTGCCAGGCACTTAAGTGTGAATTGGAGAGAAGTCATGTAGAGGTAGATGCAAAAGTAGACTTTTCTAGAACGCACACACACTCACGTTTAGAGGTCCCAACGGCCATTTGTTACAGCCTGATATACGAGTAGCAAGGGAAATGAAGTGTTTAATTAATTTAAAATCCAAGTTCAGAGTGGGAGTATAAATAGACGACTATCCAAATAACTGAAATCACAGGTTGATTTCATGCATAAATGATGAGCTGATAAATTTGACAGGCACGCTATTTCATCCTTAAAAGTAGTTTCTCAGCGGTTCTGGACCGGTTACCAAAGACAAAGGTTACGGGATAGGAAGGTCCGCATAATTTTTAAATTTCTGGAAATCAACGTAGTAAAATAGCTCCAAGTTGTTGTGCCCGTTGAGAAGGAAGACATGAACCATTGAGTTGAACCTCGCTTTGCACACATACTTCAGGGGAGAGGCACGCTATTTTTCGCCGGGGTGGTGGTATGGCACCACAGCACAATGTCCAATTTAAGCGCCAGGGGCCTCACCCATCTCGCTGCCTAAAATGCTGGAGAAGCGGCCATTGCCGCCTACCAGATCAAGTTGGCAGTATGGAACTACTTTTTCCGCGGTAACAACTTCACAATGTCACCAGCGAGGTCACGAAACCGAGAGGCATACGCTCAGGAACCACACCCTGAACTCCACTCTGAAGCAATATGCATAGCCGCCGTCGCTTCGTTTCGGTACATCGAGATCAGCATGGAAATCAGCCGCCATCTTAAGTTGCAACATGTCCTGAACTGTATTACTTTGAAGCCAGGCGCAAACAGTACATTTGCGTTAGGAATCCGATTACCTCCTAAGAAGAAGCACGCTATGTTCGCGATCGCGGTAACAGCACGCCCTCACATCATGTTCTACGGACGTCATTGCATCTGTGGTAAGCAATGCACTCATGAGACCGCGTACTCGTTTCCCGTCTCTTTTACTTTAGTGCCTCGTTAACTGCTTGTTTATTTCCTTCTCATTGGTTCTCTCTCAGTTCACTGAGTAATTTTCCTTGAAGGCTGGAACGAGCTTTTGCCGTTATTTTCTTGTGTAATTTATGTATTCTTTTTTTCGTGGATAGCTTGCTTTCCCTCACTGTGAAGGCTGTCTTGCTTTTTGACGTGTTCCTTAAGAGCAATATAGAGATATTATTCAAATGCAGACTCTGTCTTCCTCGTCTGTACGTTTTTCCCTGGTTCCTAAATAATTCAAACATGGCACTAATGAAACACCAGCTGTAGGCTGCGAGCTCTGGTGCTGAACAGTACCAGATAGGCAGTTTTGCAGGAAAGCCCTAATTTATCTGTGACACACAGGTAGCTTTGCGATCGGCCGTACCCTACATTTTCATTTAACTAATCTCTTTACGAGTGGTGACAAATCAACGATATAAATCTCTCCAGAGCTCCACAGGCCTGGATCTCTATAATCTCAGCAAAAACGTGTTACAAACGACTTCGTAGGAGTGTTGTAGAGCATGATCAGCACCATGTTCAAAAGACAAGGCTCTATTACGTCTCCTCTAGCAATGTCTCGTAAACACGCTGTGGTTTACAATCTCAACAAATCATAGCCCCGATTCTGTTGGCTAACGCAAGCCCCTGCGACGTAGCTCGACTCGGAGATAGCCGTTTGAAATCCTGCTGGTGGAAGAAATTATCGCCACTGACTTTTGGCCAGCGATAGGAGTAGATGGGGTAGCGCTAAGTTCCTGACAGACTTTCCACGAGTGGCCCGGATTAAATTCAAATCTTTGCGCATTTTACCGTGGATTAAGAGAGCGTGACTCTGTTGGTGATGGTCTGTTCGTCGCATGGGAATGTTTAGCCAGGCGATCTCCTTGGGCCTATATGAAATGAGTAGATATTACAACACAGGCATGACGCATCACTACACGCACTCAGATTACAGTCACGTCCACTCAACAGGTACACAGCTCTCATACACCGTGTGGACAAGGCCCATTGTGTGTCGAAGATGCCTTGATATTCTTTTTTTGTTTTCCTTAAGGAGAAATGACTGGAAGAACAGTGTGATCACTTCGTCAAAAGTTTCAACGTCTAGAACTCTTTTTTATGATGGACTATACTGTCACTCCATATGACTACGATATGAGACGTTGAAGGAGAGAAGCACCGAATGGTATTTGGCTTTGACAAATGTGGCCGCAATACTTCCAGCATCCTACCCTCTGAATTAACCCTTTTTGCGGAGAGTATTTACCACGGAGCGGTAGCTATCCTTTAGATGAGATTTTTGGAGACAAAATCACATGGTCCTCGCCTGTGCCAAGATCTTCAGTTCCTCAGCTGAATTCACCAACATTACACTGACACGCTGAATCCATCGTATACGAAATATTTAATTTCAATTCTCCTTGACTGTATGCTCTCATAGGCTTGTCAGAAGTATTCGCTGGATGCTAGCGCGAGGCTTTAGATTCCAGTGATATGGTCGTCTTACGATATGTCACAGATTGCCAGAGATACATGAGATGATGACTTTGGTGCGCTTCTTGAAGGATTTTTTACAGTTTTTCTTAAGGGGTGACACACTGTTTGACACTGATCTGGGGATTTTCTTTTGGATGGCAGAATTAATTAGAATTGAATCAAATTTTGACATCATTTCATTCCTATTTCGAACAGGGTTTGTGGATTTTTTTTAAATAATTCCAGCCAAAAATAACAAAGTTACGTTGTGGTGTACCCGAAGGTTGTGAGTATGTTCTCTAATTGCGTGCCGTGTAGCCATTCCGATTTTCATCTGGAATCAAAAAGTTTAGATTTTACATTAATAACTTATTTTCTAAGAATGTGAACCTCAATGCAGGTGAAAATATTAAAAATTAAAAATTTTGTAGGTGTTGGAACAATTTGCTTCGACTTTAACGATTTTTTCTCCAATTATGCAAAGAAAAATACCCTTAAAATAATGATATCATCTCACAGGTGAGTTTATTTTATTCGTAATTTTATAAAGAATCATACTATCAGTTTTCATAATGATCTGTTCTATAATTTTTGAGTTAGACTACACGCAAATGTAGAAAAAGTAACTTTGAGATAAACACGTTTGAAAAGTAAAGTCTCGGAAACTAGAAACTCAAGGAAGTTAACAATAACGTAAAATGCTTGCCAATTAATCTATGATTCCAGCACCATACAGTAATCCTTCTTCCTCATGGCCATCGTTCTGCGAGCTTTCCAACCTTCCTTCGATTCCAATGAACTACGTCGATTCTGCCGGCTCACGCGCTGGTTGTCCATTTGTTTGGCATAACTGAAGCTTTACGTGCCTACTACAATTCCAGCCTCGTTCATGACCATCAAAAGGGATGAATTTCCTTCACTGAATAAGCCCACTGCTCAATACGATGCCAATTCAACGATTTTTAGTCCGGAGTGCAAGTGTTTAGGAGCTAATCGCCGAACTTTCATTTACATTTTGCGTGTGGCCACCTAAGCATCTCTCCAGTAATTCATCCCTTGATAAATCATCATATACTGGAAGAATTTCCTTCTGTATATAGGGTGCTCATAAAATCTAAACGAATGCGAATTCCGCTTTTAAATTCTGACTGCGTATTCTTGGATAGTTAAGCTAACGATTTTTGCAACAAAACAATGTGGTTTCCCCCGTTTAATCGCTTGTCTTTTTAGACATTTCTCATTTTTCCTTCTCCTGTCTGCTGAGATGAGTCTTGGCGAAATTCAGGTCTCTGACAACCAGTCGATCAGAAGTACATGATGTAGTCGGTTTGCACTGCAACAATGTTTGTAGCTACTGGAGCTTCATCGACCAATACTTGTCACTGTGTGACCCAACGCAGGTTTTCTGAATGTGTTGCTTCATTATTGGGGCGAATGGTTTAGAGATGGGAGAGGACTGTATCTTCGCTAACACATTCTTGGCTCAGAGTACAGTTTACCTTTGACCTCCTGATTTTTTTCTGTAATAAAGAACTAGCGTGCTCTGCTCCATTCTCCATTCTGCACCACATCTGTGAATAGCTATATCATACTCGTATTTACCAGTCGTATCCAGACCTTTGCGTGCTGTGGTGGTATGCATAGAATCATTGTATGGCCATAGGTATGTGGGAATGAAGTCTCAGACGTACAAAGACAACTGTCATATACTGTATTTACTTTAATACATTGAAAGTAAGTACCAAAGCAGCAGAATTTCCAGTTCATCCCAAACAAATCACGTGTACACCACGTAAAAGTTGTGAAATTCCCGTCCAGACTAGTATCAAACACTTCGCAGGTAATATCAATGAAACTGGCGTATTGTAATATGGTAGAGAAATAAACAAGCATGTGCGAAGTGTCGTATGTATTTAGATTCGGATAGCCTTTACTTTTCAACTTTCTAAAAGTTTAGCTCCCATCCACCTATTTTGTTCCAATCAATGAAAAAATTATACGTACAAAATTTTAGCTCAGCCGAATAACACTCATCGACTATGATGTTTCGATTTTTCCTGTGTGATTTTTGTTACTCGACTCCTCATCATCATCATTATTATTATTATATAAAGTCTTATTATTAGAGATACTTGTTTTAATAGCCCTGTTTTTAGACTTTAATCCTAATTTGGTAATATATGATAAACATTACAATTTTATTAATAGTGAAACATTAACAGTATCAGTTTAGAAGTGTGCAATAGCCATGTGGCAAAAGCAACGTCTTCCTCCTAGCTCTTAAAGGTGTTGACAGCGTAGACTGGCTTAGTAGCCTTTCGAGGCAAGGAACAAATATCAGGAGCCCCTAAAATTTCAACATCTCTAGGAAAAAAATCAAGTCGTCGCTGTTTACCAGGTATTAGGAAAGTGGGGTTTAACGGACAAAATTCAGGCAATTTTCTGTGATACGACAGCAAACAATACAGATTGGGTAAAAGGCAGCTATACAAACCTAAAAAAATTGTTCAGTTGTGACCTGTTATATCGTCTTTGCCATCATCACATTTTTGAATTGGTGATGAGGACCTGTTTGGACTCATCGATTAAGGATACAGGGTACTTTTCCGGCTCAATATTATGTGAAAACCAAAACCTATTTCTTTCAGGCACTGTTGATAATGTACATGTTTCACAGATTTTGTTGTTGATATCAGGTAATGCAGCACACTTTCTAAAAAAATTAAAAGTATTATGAATATTTTTGAACCTGCTTAGGGTTATTAAAAAAATTACAAAGAAACTGATGCAATATTTTTTTCGAAAATGCTTCCTGAACTTGATGTACCATTTAATCCAATGTTATACATTTGAAAGAGACCAAATTATTTCCAGATATACATGACATGATGACTGAGGTACTAGACCTATTTAATTCCACTTATTATGCATATTACAAGGATAAAAAAAATCACATCTTACATTTTAATTTTTATAATTTTTTTCCTAGTAAAAATGTTATTTTTTCTATAATTTAGTTGATTCTGCAATCAACTTCTATAAGTATGGACTACTGCAAGTTACAGAAAAAATTAGAGCAATACTTTATTAACTTTAGGAAAAATTTGTATCTGAATTCTGAAAAATACGACTTGTGAAAAGTTTCAAATGAAGATATGAGTCCATTTAAACTGTGCCTCAGAACATTCCTTAGCATAATCTTCAGGCTGCAGCATTTTTTCATCTTCAAGCTTTGTCTTGGCATTCCTTTTAGCACTTCTTGCTTCTTTGGTAATTTGAAGAGCGAATCTTACATCTTCATGTACCCATTGTCTGTCAGACACAAGCAATTGATCTTCCATATTAGAGCCACATTTTATGCCTAAATTTCTCAGGACTTCCAATCTTCTGATCACTCCATCATTGAAACATGTCACTGCATCTGGTATACCAACTTTTAATGTAGTTAGTCCTACAGAAACATTCTTGGGTAATCTTTCCCATAAGCAGTGGTTGAAACATTCGTTTGTATTCTGAGTGCCCCCATGATAACATTTACTTAGCAAAACAGGGTCACTCAGGTCTCTAAAAATTGGTTTTAATTCATTCATAATAGACTCAGGAAGAGAATGATTATGATGATATATTTGACCACTCTATTTTGCCTTTTGGTAACCACACCAAGAATCTGCTCCTTTAGGGCAAAGTCTGTGAACAGGGTGGTCATCTGTGGACAACTTATGGAAGTAGGTCGCCCATACAGCTTTTATCATTGCTGTAATATCATTCAGAGGTTACGTTCGTCTAATGACCAGTCCATAATAACTCTGAAGAAGGTTTGTTTCAGTTTTTGCCAATCTGCCTCGGCCAGACAGAGATTTTCCATCAGATAGCAACTTTCCTTTCATTTCTCTTCGTAGCTTCCTCAATGTAGTATCAGGAGGCGTGCCATGTGGGAGTTTCTTCCCTAAAGAACTGATACACACGTTACTTTCCACAGTGTGGCTCGCTTTGTTTGTGAACTGGTTGCCACGGAATTTCCTTTTATTGAATTTCTTGATGCTTGGCATAGATTGTATTTATCGCACACTAAAGGATATATATACTTTCACTAATGTATGTAGCACTTGGGCAACATAATTCAGTAACACGTGACCAAACTGCTTCAGCGAATCAAAAGTAAATACTTGTAAAGATAATCATTGACAGGCACTAGAAACCTGCACTCTTACCAAAATATACAATGTATCATATCTATAATCGCTGGAAACAGAAAGTTCGCAGTTATTTTCGAAATAATACTGGTGTCTGTAACAGAAATAAAGTGAGCGTGGTGGCATACATGACCGCAACTTTAAAATTTTGTATATACACGTCATTTTTCATTTGCAACCGTATAGTGTATATATCAATGTAATCAGAAAAGACTATAGAATTGTATAAAGTCATAAAATATACCATTTATAAGGACTGTGTATCCTCAAGGCAATTTCTAGCCTTGACATGGAAATATTCAAGAAATTCAGAGTAATTAGATTGGAAGTCGGCAAAAACACTTACATGGCCGGTAGCAGTGAAATACTTGATGATGTACGGTGTGTTGTTGTCGAATTTCTTGAAAACCAAGTTTCTACACAGAAATAACGGCGAGATGATTGTCGAGAACTGCTGGAGTTTTAGATGATCTATCTTGGCAGCATTTGAAAGAATGGGATATTATTTCGCATCGCAGAAGCTGTAACTGATTCCAGATTCCATATATGCGTTTAAGTTATATATGTTTCATGCTCATCTTTACTTCCGTGATATGGAGAAAAATTCATTAACAAGAATGTTTCTCTTTCTTGCACGTGTGTATATTAGAGCCTAGTTTATGTCAACAGAAGCAATTAAGGCTCCTTACAATGACTTCCTATTCAAAAGTCAGGATATTGACCCATTAATCACTAAGACTGTTGCAAAAATATTTTCAGATCACCTCTGATACTTAGCGCCATAAACATCGGTTTTAGCTTTGTTTTATGACAACATTCCAACAAACGTCCAGGCAAACGTAGCTCAAGTTATCTTGGAATTCGTAAAAAGTGAAGAAGAGAAAAAAGACATAAAACAAATGAAAAGGTACGTTATACACAGCAATGATCTTTTTTCTTTCAACAATATTGACGTTTCATCTTCTGTCACACGAAAACTTTCTTCAGAAGGTTTTGTTGTTGTTGTCGTGGTCTTCAATCTTGAGACTGATTTGATGTAGCTCTCCATGCTACTCTATCCTGTGCAAGCTTCTTCATCTCCCAGTACCTACTGCAACCTACATCCTTCTGAATCTGCTTGGTGTATTCCTCTCTTGGTCTCCCTCTACGATTTTTACTCTCTACGCTGCCCTCCAATACTAAATGGGTGATCCCTTGATGCCTCAGAACGTGTCCTACCAACTGATCCCTTCTTCTAGTCAAGTTGTGCCACAAGTTCCTCTTCTCCCCAACTCTATTCAATACCTCCTCATTAGTTATGTGATCTACCCATCTAATCTTCAGCATTCTTCTGTAGCACCACGTTTCGAAAGCTTCTATTCTCTTCTTGTCCAAACTATTTATCGTCCATGTTTCACTTCCATACATGGCTACACTCCATACAAATACTTTCAGAAATGACTTCCTGACACTTAAATCTATACTCGATGTTAACAAATTTCTCTTCTTCAAAAACGCTTTCCTTGCCATTGTCAGTCTACATTTTATATCCTCTCTACTTCCACCATCATCAATTATTTTGCTCCCCAAATAGCAAAACTCCTTTACTACTTTAAGTGTCATTTCCTAATCCAATTCCCTCAGCATCACCCGTTTTAATTTGACTACATTCAATTATCCTCGTTTTGTTTTTGTTGATGTTCATCTTATATCCTCCTTTCAAGACACTGTCCATTCCGTTCAACTGCTCTTCCAGGTCCTTTGCTGTCTCTGACAGAATTACAACGTCATCGGCGAACCTCTTAGTTATTACTTCTTCTCGATGAATTTTAATACCTACTCCGAATTTTTCTTTTGTTTCCTTCACTGCTTGTTCAATATACATATTGAATAACATCGGGGAGAGGCTACAACCCTGTCTCACTCCCTTCCCAACCACTGCTTCCCTTTCATGTCCCTCGACTCAATTAACTGCCATCTGGTTTCTGTACAAATTGTAAACAGCCTTTCGCTCCCTGTATTTTATCCCTGCCACCTTTAGAATTTGAAAGAGTGTATTTCAGTCAACATTGTCAAAAACTTTCTCTAAATCTACAAATGCTAGTAACGTAGGTTTGCCTTTCCTTAATCTTTCTTCTAAGATAAGTCGTAAGGTCAGTATTGCCCCACGTGTTCCACTATTTCTACAGAATCCAAACTGATCTTCCCCGAGGTCGGCTTCTAGTAGTTTTTCCATTCGTCTGTAAAGAATTCGCATTAGTATTTTGCAGCTGTGACTTATTAAACTGATAGTTCGGTAATTTTCACATCTGTCAACACCTGCTTTCTTTGGGATTGGAATTATTATATTCTTCTTGAAGTCTGAGGGTACTTGGCCTGTTTCATACATCTTGCTCACCAGATGGTAGAGTTTTGTCAGCACTGGCGCTCCCAAGGCCGTTAGTAGTTCCAATGGAATGTTGTCTACTCTGGGGGCCTTGTTTCGACTCAGGTCTTTCAGTTCTCTGTCAAACTCTTCAAGCAGTATCATATCTCCCATTTCATCTTCATCTACATCCTCCTCCATTTCCGTATTATTGCCCTCAAGTACACCGCCCTTGTATAGACCCTCTATATACTCCTTCCACCTGTCTGCTTCCCCTTCTTTGCTTAGAACTGGTTTCCATCTGAGCTCTTGATATTCATACAAGTGGTTCTCTTTTTTCCAAGTTATGCTTAGTGAATATGTTGTGGTTGCTAATACAGTATTTAGGTACCAACTGTAGTGTAATTAAGGTGGGTTTTCTGCTATTTGTTATGTTTTAATGTTTCTATTAAAATTTACGGGTTTTTTAAGAAATTTTTAGAAGAGTTTTACATAAACTGATGGGCAATTTTTTCTGTTTGTTTCCATAGATCTGAGGATGGTTGTTAGTAAACTGAAAAGTAGTCTTATCTACTTGTTATCACTTTATATTGCGATAAAGACCAGTAACATTTATAGTCAAAATATTTGAAAAGTATACCTTAGATGTGTACGTATCTTTAGACTAAGTCCAAACCAATGTCGCCCGTAGAGTGTGAATATGCGGAAACGAGAAGTATTTGTGTTAAATGTGAGATGTAGTATCTAAGCCTTTGAAAACAGCTAGACCAATTCCAAAATTTGGTGTTGTATTGCCTGCTTCATTTACTGCATTTTTATAGTTTCTCCTTTCATCAATTAAATTCAATATTTCTTCTGTTACCCAAGGATTTCTACTAGCCTTCGTCTTTTTACCTACTTGATCCTCTGTTGCCTTCACTACTTCAACCCTCAAAGCTACCCATTCTTCTTCTACTGTATCTCTTTCCCCCATTCCTGTCAATTGCTGCCTTATGCTCTCCCTGAAACGCTGTACAACCTCTGGTTCTTTCAGTTTATCCAGGTCCCATCTCCTTAAATTCCCACCTTTTTGCAGTTTCTTCAGTTTTAATCTACAGGTCATAACTGATAGATTGTGGTCAGAGTCCACATCCGCCCTGAAAATGTCTTACAATTTAAAACCTGGTTTCTATATCTCTGTCTTACCATTATATAATCTGTCTGATACCTTTTAGTATCTCCAGGGTTCTTCCATGTATACAGCCTTCATTCATGATTCTTAAACCAAGTGTTATCTATGATTAAGTTGTGCTCTGTGCAACATTCTACTAGGCGGCTTCCTCTTTCATTTCTTAGCCCCAATCCATATTCACCTACTAGGTTTCCTTCTCTCCCTTTTCCCACACTCGAATTCCAGCCATCCATGACTATTAAATTTTCGTCTCCCTTCACTATCTGAATAATTTCTTTTATTTCATCATACATTTCATCAATTTCTTTGTCATCTGCAGAGCTAGTTGGCTTATAAAGTTGTACTACTGTAGTAGGTGTGGGCTTCGTATCTATCTTGGCCACAATAATGTGTTCACTATGCTGTTTGTAGTAGCTTACCCGCATTCCTATTTTCCTATTTATTATTAAACCTACTACTTCCTTACCCCTATTTGATTTTGTGTTTATAACCCTGTAGTCACCTGACCAAAAGTCTTGTTCCTCCTGCCACCGAACTTGACTAATTCCCACTATATCTAACTTTAACCTATCCATTTCCCTTTTACATTTTCTAACCTACCTGCCCGATCTGACATTCCACTCTCCGATCCGTAGAACGCCTGTTTTCTTTCTCCTTATAACGACATCCTCTTGAGTAGTCCCTGCCCGGAGATCCGAATGGGGGACTATTTTACCTCCGGAATATTTTACCCAAGAGGACGCCATCATCATTTAATCATACAGTAAAGCTGCATGCCTTCGGGAAAAATTACGGCCGTAGTTTTGCCCTGCTTTCAGCCGTTCGCAGTACCAGCACAGCAAGGCCGTTTTGGTTATTATTACAAGACCAGATCATCAATCATCCAGACTGTTTGCATTGCAACTACTGAAAAGGTTGCTGCCCCTCTTCAGGAACCACACGTTTGTCTGGCCTCTCAACAGATAACCCTCCGTTGTGGTTGCACCTACGGCTATCTGTATCACTGAGGCACGCAAGCCTCTCCACCAACGGAAAGGTCCATGGTTCATGGGGGGGTTTTGTATCAGTACCGATTTTCTCCATAAAGACCATTCAACACGGAAAGATGATTACCATTACAAAAGTGCAGTTCCAAAGCTTGAGGAGCTGGTTGATGTGAATGATGTTGAAGAAAGCGGTGTCAGGCTCGTTCAGGACCACAATAACATCCTCACAAAAGACAAACTGAGAAACAATTTGTTTCACATATTCTTTGGTTCAAATGGTTCTGAGCACTATGGGACTCAACATCTGAGGTCATCAGTCCCCTAGAACTTAGAACTACTTAAACCTAACTAACCCAAGGACATCACACACATCCATGCGCGAGGCAGGATTCGAACCTGCGACCGTAGCAGTCACGCGGTTCCGGACTGCAGTGCCTAGAACCACACGGCCTCCGCGGCCGGCTCACATATTCTAGCTGGAAACCATAAATATACTCACTCGCTATTAAATATGCTCTTAGTATCATCTTTTGATTCTATCGGAATGAATGCTGTAGAATGATTATGCTGAATTTGCTTGAACGTGTCACATACATTACTTTCATGGGAGACAAATATAAAGTAGAAATAAGGAAAAAAACAAGACGCTTTAAAGGAAATACGTAGGTGTTGGGGATCCTACGTTCCAACTTAAAGGCGTTTGAGGGCGCCTAGACTTCGTTAGTTTGAGATGAAACTTACCACAGGCTGTTTTTTTTTTTTTTTTTTTTTGTCAATTGGAAGAAAAGGGAGATTGGAGAAGCAACATTCTAACTTTCAGAAAATTACGCATAGCCAAGGGCAGCACTAATTTAGACATACTGTTTCAATAGTAGTAAGTATAACAAAATGATTTTTGTGATTTTGCCACCGACAGTTTGATGCCTACATCAGAGATGCGGTCACACCGATCTGGGCAGTCTACCTACACTCGTTTAGTTATGACATATAGTACCCAGCGAAACTTCGCTTATGTGCGGCTCATTAGTCGCTTATTATACGTAATATGCCACGATATTATATTGTTACCTTGGTACTATTTACTTTAGTTAGATTGAGCAATTAACAGATTCAAGAACCATTGGACGACTCACAAACTGCGCTAGTCCATCTGCAATAAAAATAATGAACTACTTTCCAAAGCTGGAGACAGATTTCGTTCACTAGAAGCAGTTATTGAATCCTACAATACATCCTGCTCTCGAACCTCACAACCTTCCTTTTCGAGTAAGAGCAGTAAGGGCACATCTCACATTAGTAACATGTGTGTATAGTGTCGCAAATATCTTTGCAAGCACATTCTGTTGGTAACTGATAACATGGTGCTGTTAGATTCAGTAAATGGTATCCTGTAATATCTGAAATGAGTCTTTACAAACTGTTAAGAGGAAGTAAATTCTAATACATCTGACTTCTCACAGTGAACACATTCATGGCACAGAACTGCCTGAGTAACTGTTGTACAGTAAAAATACAATACTCATTATTGAGATTCCTATCAACACAATCAATACTATCGATATAAATTTAACGCGTTCCAACACACCTCCTTACATTTTTATCATACTCAAATTTCATTCCACATTTCTCCAAATATTGCAATTTATCCTTGCTCCAAATTTGGGTAAAAACGTCTATTACATTGCTTACTGAATCCACTTTATAAATGTTTGTAATTCCATTCATATACAAATTATTCACAAAATGGGGTGTATATTTTGACAGGCTTATTGGACTTTGATTCAGAAATATTCAAAATATCTAGAACTAACTTAATCTCAGTGACAGCTTAGAAAAAGTAGAGGATTTGTAACACTGCTTATATTCACGAAATATTACCTTTCCAAATAATCTAATTCCTGAACATAGCCTGATGTGGACTTACAATCTACAGAATCGCCTGCCCAGTCCACATTTACAAAACTGATACAAATATTACAGTACTCACATACTTATAGTTTGTATGATTGTAACAGTTTTGAAAACTATTGAAATAAATCATGCAGTAGCTAATATCTGGCTATGTTTCTGATCTAATTAACAGAGGAGCACCTGCCAAGTTCCTGTACTTAATATCATGACTTTTATATTGTGCTATTTCTAGTTTCAAATTTACTTCAATTGGAGTACTGTACAACTTTAAATGTTCAAGCTGATATTTCTTAGCTAGAAATTCGATATAGCTTTCCTGACTCAGTCATTATATTATTCATATAATTATAATTAACATTTATCTTAGCTAATTCTTTACTGTGCCAAAACCTTTCATCTGCAATCACTTGGGTAAAACAGTCTAAATTTCTTGTATTTTCCCTTTACGTCAACAAAAAATTAGCAAATCATCAACAAACACAATTATATAGACCATGTAATTTTAGTTATCACTACATATAGAAGATAATCGTATTTACTTCTTTTAAAATCTGAACTTTTAAAAATTCATATGATGTTTTAACTAGCTTACAAACTCTATCTGTCCAATCTCTGTGTTGAGGAGGCTGCTTTACATAAATTTATGAGAAAACTTTACCATTAAGAAGAGGAGTCTGTACATCCATTTGTTCTACAATAAAACCCTTTTGACAACAAAACTTTCATTGTTTTCATCATAGTAACTGGTGAATAAATATCATTCACAATTTTTTGTTGTTGAAAACTCTCTGCAGTTAATCTTGATTATAAGTGTTATTTGATTTTCTTGTAAAAACCCACTTTACATCAAGAGCATTTTCATTCACTACTTTAGTTACTGGTTTCCAGGTTTTATTTTTATTTAAACTTTAAACTGACTCATTACTGCTCATGACCTCCTCAAAATTTTCAGTACTGTCAGCACTACAGAAGTTTATACAAATGAAGTTACTCATAACATAATCCTCAAATCTGTCAGGTATTTTACATTCTCTAATTGAACTTCTCAACTCTTAGTCCTGCTTTTGTTTATACGTATTCACTCTCTATGCTTTCGCACTCAGAATCCCTAAAATGTTTACATGTTTACTTCTTGAATCAGAAGCCTTAATATAACCATGAATAAAAGTGAAAAAAATATCTTTTCCCATACAAGCCATAAGTTGAGTGAGGTCCATTCACATTAGTATGAATAATCTAATGTTTTTTTGCTTTGCTTGTATTGTTTTCAAAACATAAATCGTCTATTTTGTTTTCAATGGAAACTTTACTTTTCATAAATTCTGATTCTAAATTTGTTGGCAATTCATCTGCTTACTGATCTTTATATTTCCTACTTTTGTAAATTGCAAAACTGTACCAACTGTAATTTTTACATCCACGTGTTATACACTCAGAAAAATAATTTTCATTATTTAACAACTTGATCTGTTCAACTACCGTTCAACAACCAATCAGTCTGTACGTTGATATCTGACTGAACATTATTACACACCACTGTATGTCGTACCTCCTTTACAAAACAGCTTATTCCACTTCCATTCTGTTGACATCCTCAGCGTCCTAGGTGACGACTCTCTCTTGAACAATAATGTTTACTCCAACCACGAGACAAGCTGATCACTTTACCAACAGTATGTTGCCAACTGCTGCAACCGCCTCTTTGATGACGTCCGCCACATGTCCATGAATCTATGCTTGTTCCTGACTGGCGACAGTTCATCCTGAAATGTCCTGGTTTGCCATAACTGTAACACAGTTACTCCTAGTAGCTCGTACCGGTTTTCTTTTCAGTGTGAAATGCATTGAATTTTACACTGTCATTTCTATCCTTGTTTTTTAAAACCATCAGCTGAAGTTTACTTTTAACGTATTCGACTGTCTAATCTTCTTCTTTTAAAATATCGACCAAGCCCGCAACATAGGTCAAAGAGCCCGCAAGGTGCTCCACATGTGGTTTAGCTTCTCCTTTTCTGTCAGTTTCGCACCTGCTGAATTTAATTCCTTCATTTTGTTTTCAAAAATACTGAAGAAATTTGTGCCGTCTCACTACAGTGGTTTAAACACAGTTTGTCCAAGTTATATCTGCACACAATTTGTAGTGTTGTCGATTCCTTGGAGTATAATTAGTCGAACTTTTTCCTTAATGTTCCTCAAATGCAGCCTCCTTATCATTCACGAATTCTACTTGCTTGTTCGAGATTACTCCATATACGTTGCTCATTGCAGGCCTATTTTCTTCATCCTGAGTATCTGCATTGTCTGTGCTCATTTCTGCCCTTTAAGATTATGTGTAGCAGACACATTTCTATTCTCCGTTTCCAGATCCCATAGTCTTCTGCATCAAACATCTGTATCTTAATAGCAGCCATGTTCAATTTCACAAAGCACACTTTTCGAGTAACAGTCTTCTTTTTAGTTCACAACTGATCACTACTTTTCCGAATGACACTCTTATTTTTTTAGTTTATAACCGCAGACTGTTACCATGTTAAAAATATTTATTTAGAAAATACAAATACATCTGTCTTTACACAGTGAAGACATTCATGGCGCAGAACTAACTAGCTAACAATTGTGCAGTAAAAATATAATACTCATTGTTGAGATACCTGTCAACATAGGCAATACTATCGACATAAATGCACCACACACCAACACAAACAACTTCAGTACTACGAATGTGACCTTCACTACAAAAGAAGATTCTGAAAACGAAAATTTGTAGTGGTCATGATTAAGTATCAACAAAGTTAATTAAAAATATTCTTCTGAATATGGTGAGGCTAGGTCTCTGCATAGGACAGTGGATAAATATGTAGTTTCAAAACTTCTACCGAATGTTACTTTTGCAAGCATTCTCGAAACTTTTTAGAAAAGAAGTATATAAGCACAGTCTTATTCAGCTGACTACAAATAACATATTGTCAAGTTTTAAAATGTTCTGGTATTCGGAAGACTGTTTATGCATGTGTTCGGCATGTCCTTAAATTATTAGGCATTAATTGACAGGCTACTTGTATATTCTGTGATGAGGAAAAAACTTTGACAGTGTAAATCACATCATATTTTTAAAGACATTCGAGTATTATGGTTTCTCAGGAAACTCTGCAAAATCATTCAAACGATACCTTTTCATCACGAGTCAATACGAAAGGGCCTTGTTTCAAAATGCCAGTTTTCATTGGAAAAGAAACTATACTAGCTATATAGGATGTCTCATATGACTGCATGTGAGGTCCCTTACTTTTACTTGTGCATAACAATGACGTTTCAATAATAACAGCGCCAGAGGTCGTTTGTTTCAGAGGTCGTTTGTTTGTTTGCAGACGATAAACATATTTTTATAAATAGCAAATCAAGTACAGTTTTACAAAAGATGTACATAGTTTTTTGTGATCATTAATAAATGGCATGTAACCATTTCGCTGACATTAATTTCACTTCGTTACATACAGTTTAGAATCTGAAAATGTTTTCCAGCCAAAAATTTAAGCAAAATATGAAAACTAGCATCTGGAAGATGCTGACAGTGTTAAATTGTTATAATTACGATTTGATAATAAAATCAGCTCGGAGAAGCATGCAACAGAAACAAATATTTGTTTCCATTGCGTATGTTGTCAGATGTAACTGAGGTCAAAGGAGAGAAAACTGGCATACTTCGCTTAGTTCCACTGCATAATTCCATAAAATGACATATTTTGGAATAACTCGTCAGCTAAGTTAAAGGTTTTCGTTTCCAAAAGCCAGTAACACGAATTATTTGTAGTGTGAATTCATAACGGTTCCCAGACGCCTCTTCAGATAACTGGTACTACTAACTAGCGCTTCTCTGTACATTTATTTCCCAGTAAAATTTACATAAGTCATATATCTCTCTTTCAGACCAACAACTTAGTTCACTAAATTAATATTAAGAATAAGATAAACCTTGAAAAAGACTTAAAGCCAAGGGCCTTGGTTCAGAAACGTGTCCATTATTCAGTAGCAGAGATTTTTCAATAACTTGTCAGCAGCTATCAAAAATTAACTATTGAGAAAGTACGTTTCAGCGGAACCTAAAGGAGATACTGATGCCAATTCCTTCAACTCCAGATGAATTTCCTAACAAAAAATTTGTACATTTCACATAAAATGAACGCTAAGCAATATTGACTTCGGAACAAATTTAGTCTAGTGATGTGATCTGCTTAAGTAAGCGTTATTAACTATCTTTGACTATGTTCAGGTATAATAACACAGAAATTATCTTATTCGCTCTAGTATGTCTACGTTTAAATTTGTGTAGTACGTTTTTTAATTACTGTGCAAATGAAAAAAAAGATTTTTTTTCATTTTACACATCGTTGAGGAACATGTCACTTATTATATCAGTATTTTTGTTTTTACTTTATCTTCTATTCTCTGGAGTGTCTCGTCAGAATGATTCTATAAAAACAGATCCTGTGGACCTAATAGAAACCTAAAAATGGAAACGCAGCTCTTTCTTATCACAAACCAATTCTTAGCGACTTAGATACACAGATACGAAATTAGTGTATTTGTGCTTCTATAAGACGACAGATTTCTGCTGTCGTCGTGAATGTAGGCAGAACCTCCTGAGTTTGCGCATCAGATAAGGATTGTCCTTACAGAATTTCGATGTGTGTTTTACGGCATCTGTCTGTTTCTCCTGTTTATAACCATTGACACCGATCTGTTTTAAAATCTTAGAACATATTTTGAGCTCAAACATAACGAGATATCTCGAACAGAATGACATATTACGTACCAACCAGCATGGATTCCAAAACATTGGTCATGCGGAACACAACTTCAGGATTGGGTTTTACAATATCGAAGATGAAGAAGCGCTAATAGCTCATAAGGTACGCATTTTAGAGCCCCTGTTTACTAGACCTTTTTCCTTCGACCTATCGTTCGTGTCATGTCCACGGATAAAGACTTTCCTCCCTGAACGCTCTGTATTTCATCACTTGATATGTAGCACGGGTTAATAGAAACCAAGACGGGAGGCATGATCTGCTATTTTGCACTACCATTACTCGGTATGAACGTTTGGTTTACCGCCATTCTCTAAACCTATAGAATAGGACCACACAGTTGCACACAGCTCAGAGCGACTTTTTCAACAGCCTAACGTCTGGTGCGCCTTGCAATCTGCTTATGTGTTTACGTTCAGCACCGGAATGACACAGGCCACATAATCACCTCACCATTTTATCACAAACTACGTAATAGGGGGAATGGTCGCCCCTGGCTGCGATGGCAGTTGCGATACGCGGTGCCTGAGACTCCATTAGCTAGAAGTATGCGGAGGCAGTGTTATCATTCGGCTCACCTGCCACAGAAAGCGACAGGATTCCAGGCGCTAGCCCGTCTACTACGGCTGACATGCTCCAGCTGCTGGACTGGAATCTTGGGGACTGCAAGGCAGGTAAGGCCGTAGAATGCACTGCTGTACACCTCAAACGCCTACTGCACCACTCCAGTGCGTCTTTTTTTTCCACTGATAGATCGCGAAAAAAATCAACATTAATGGACTCTATGTTGTAAAGTACATTGAGGACCGCCCGGTTGGCCGTGCGGTGTAACGCACGGCTTTCCGGGCGGGAAAGAGCGCCTGGTCCCCGGCACGAATCCGCCCGGCGGATTTGTGTCGAGGTCCGGTGAGCCGGCCAGTCTGTGGATGGTTTTTAGGCGGTTTTCCATCTGCCTCGGCGAATGCGGGCTTGTTCCCCTTATTCCGCCTCAGTTACACTATGTCGGCGATTGCCGCACTAGCAAGTTCTCCTCGTGCGCGTACACCACCATTACCCTACCACGCAAACACAGGGGTTACACTCGTCTGGTGTGAGACGTTCCCTGGGGGGTCCGCCGCAGCCGAACCGCACAATAACCCTGGCCCTGGGTTCGGGGGGGGGGGGGGGGGGGAGGGGGGCGGTTGAGGGGTGAAGTGGACTGTGGTAGTCGTCGTGGGGTTGTGGACCACTGCGGCTGCGGAAGGGACGGAGCCTCTCCGTCGTTTCTAGGGCCACGGTTAACATACAATACATACTTACAATACAATACAAAGTACATTGTTGTTCTCCAGACTCGATCAGAAATATTACTTGTTTAAGTCCAAGCGAATAAAATATCACCCAGAAAAATGTGAAAAAATGGAGCATCATAAAGCGGCCATGATTATAGGTGACACAAGAAAATGACGAAATCTTCAGAGCAATATATGGCCAGATTTCGACATGGAACTAACATGAAGTCACAACTAGTGGCATTTCAGCTGGTACGGCAGGGACGACGTGTACTGTTGTTTCCATACACACCCGTCAAGATTCTAGTAGCGCCGCGTCCAATGTGGTATAGAATGAGATTACTCGGGTGTACATTGGTGTTGTTATTTACGTTGTGGCATTAGAATTAGCCAAGATTCCGATAAGAAGAAGAGAATGTATAAAAGCTGGATTTCGGATTGAATTTTGTGCAGAAATAACGCACAGGCATCAAACACACCTACAGTCATCAGCCGGAAAATTATGACGACGTATCTAATACCCGATATGTCCACCTTTGACACGGATTACAGCGCCGACACGTAATGGCATGGAAGCACTGAAGCATTGGTAAAGTCGCTGAACGAATTGGCACCACATCTGTACAAACAAATCAAGTAATTCCCGTAAATTTCGGGGAGGTGGGTGATAAGCACTGACGCCACGTTCAATCACATCCCAGAAGTATTTGATTGGGCTTAGATCTGGTGAGTTGTGGAGCCAGTACGTCAATTGGAACTCGCCAGTGTGTTCCTCGAACAACTCCATGCCCGAGGCATGCGCGGTCGCGCGGTCCCAAACTGTAGCGCCTAGAACCGCTCGGCCACCCCGGCCGGCCGACATGAAGGGGTGTACGTGGTGTGCAACCAGTGTACGATCCTCCATGGCCGTCATGGTGCCTTGCAAGAGCTCCACTGGATCCACGGATGCCCACGTGAATGTTCCCCAAAGCATAACGGATCCGCTACCAACTTGTCTCTGTCACACAATACAGGAGTCAAGGAGGTGTTCCCTTGGAAGACGCAGCATGATAAAGAAGGAATCTGGTTCATCAGTTAATACAACGCTCTGTCATGGCGCCAACGTCCAATGTCGAGAGTCACGTGCCCATTTGAGTCCCAGTTGGTAATGTCGTGGTGTACATTAGCACATGGGTGTGTCGTCGGCTGCAGAGGTCCACCGTTGAGAGTGTTCGGTGCACTGTGTGTTCAGACACGCTGGTACTCTGCCCAGCACTGAAGTCTGATGTTAGTACCACCACAGTTAGCCGCCTGACCTGTATCACCAGTCTGCCCAGCCTGCGACGTCCGACGTCTGTACTGAGGGGTGGCCGCCCAACCCAACGTCTGGACGTGGTTTCACCTTGCTTTCGCCACGTGGTAAAGACACTCGCCACAGCTCCCCTCGAACGCCGGACAAGTCGAGCCGTT
The DNA here is from genome assembly GCF_023897955.1 of Schistocerca gregaria. Lineage (NCBI taxonomy): Eukaryota > Metazoa > Arthropoda > Insecta > Orthoptera > Acrididae > Schistocerca > Schistocerca gregaria. The sequence goes on along the minus strand of NC_064922.1, from coordinate 415,672,413 downwards.
CCCAAAATTGTCGTGACGAACCGCCCCGACCACCACAGTCTGCTTTCGGTCAAAATCGGTCGCGCGCCTTCCCCATTCCACACACTGACAGCAAGCTTACTGATACTACATGCGTCACGCGTGTGTGTCACTAGCAGCCATTCCTCGCCAGGTGACGCTGCTATCTCCTGGACGGGCTTCATTGACAGCTGGTCTAAGGCCATAATATTCTGTTTGATCAACGTATAAAGAAAGCAGAAGTCGTAAACGGAGATCCATTCATGGAGAACTTTCGAGCAAAAAAAGTGAATGTCGAGTGCTTGTTGAGCCCTATTAAGAATCCCGATACTCGCATTAGAGGTGCAGCATTGCCTGGAGTGGAGCTGCAAGTGACACATCGACATTTCAGGTGTACAGGCTCAACCAGAGCTCTGCCGACAAGCTTTCAGGGGTCGTTCAGGGATAGTTTCTGACTAGTCATATTTTAGTGTAAGGGACCCACAGTATCTGGCGCCTCGTTACAGAGCAATAATCAGGGAAAACCTAGAATTCTGAAGGAATTACATTCTACCTGAGAAAATCAGGGAAACTTCGGGTATTTCATAAAATCTCAGGGAATTCTGCGTTTTTAACCTAGCATTGAAACTGAATTTTATTGAGCTTCTTGAATCACAAATTTTGAAACACTCAATATCTCAAAGTGCGCTAATTACACTACTGGCCATTAAAATTGCTACACCACGAAGATGACGTTCTGCAGACGCGAAATTTAACCGACAGGAAGAAGATGCTGTGATATGCATATGATTAGCTTTCCAGGGCATTCACACAAGGTTGGCGCCGGTGGCGACACCTACAACGTGCTGACATGAGGAAAGTTTCCAACCGATTTCTCATACACAAACAGCAGTTGACCGGAGTTACCTGGTGAAACGTTGTTTTGATGCCTCGTGTAAGGAGGAGAAACGTGTACCATCACGTTTCCGACTTTGATAAAAGTCGGATTGTAGCCTATCGCGATTGCGGTTTATCGTATCACGACACTGCTGCTCGCGTTGGTCGAGATCCAATGACTGTTAGCAGAATATGGAATCGGTGGGTTCGCGAGTGTAATACGGAACGCCGTGCTTGATCTCAACGGCCTCGTATTACTAACAGTCGAGATGACAGGCATCTTACCCGCATGGCTGTAAAAGGTTCGTGCAGCCACGTCTCAATCCCTGAGTCAACAGATGGGGACGTTTGCAAGACATCAGCCATCTGCACGAACAGTTCGACGACGTTTGCAGCACAATGGACTATCAGCTCGGAGACCATGGCTACGGTTACCCTTGACGTTGCATCACAGACAGGAGCGCCTACGATGGTGTTCTCAACGACGAACCAGGCTGCACGAATGGCAAAACGTCATTTTTTCAGATGAACCAGGTTCTGTTTACAGCATCCTGATGGTCGCATCCGTGTTTGCCGACATCGCGGTGAACTCACATTGGAAGCGTGTATTCGTCATCGCCATACTGGCGTATCACCCGGCGTGATGGTATGGGATGCCATTGGTTACACGTCTCGGTCACATCTTGTTCGCATTGACAGCTCTCTGAACAGTGGACGTTACATTTCAGATGTGTTACGACCCGTGGCTCTACCCTTCATTCGATCCCTGCGAAACCCTACAGTTCAGCAGGATAATGCACGACCGCATGTTGCAGGCCCTGTACGGGCTTTTCTGGATACAGAAAATGTTGGACTGCTGCCATGGCCAGCAGATTCTCCAGATCTCTCACCAATGGAAGACGTCTGGTCAATGGTGGCCGAGCAACTGGCTCGTCTCAATACGCCAGTCAATACTCTTGATGAACTGTGGTATCTTGATGATGAGCGTGTGCTCATTAACCTGTTCGTTCCATTCAACAGATCCTGTCATTCTTCCTTACTTTTACTAACAACAGAAACGTTGTCAGAAAATCTTATCCGTGATACACCTTCAACCTGAATTTTAATCCCACTAGTGAATCTTTCATTTAATTCTGCCATTGCCTCTCCGATGTAGAGATTAAACTATAGGCGAAAGAGCACGTGCCCGTCTTACAACACTTTTAATCCTAGCACGTCGTTCTTGGTCTTCCGTTCTTATTTTTCCCTCTTGGTTCCTGTACTATTGTATAATACTAATCTTCCCCTATAGCTTATACTTATTTTTCTGATAATTTCAATACCTTACACCATTTTAGATTGCCGAACAATACTGTTATATTTGTAACGACTGAATCTGATTCGATGAAATGAAATGAATGGATGAGGAGAAGAAATCACTGGGGATGCAATGACACGAAACGACATCAGTAACGATGCAAGTTTGAGTCAGGCCCAGAAGTGTGTTCAGATAGCCTGTTGGCTATGGCGACAGCCAGCAGTAAACAAGAAGTGGTGGTCCGTGTCTCGTCTCGAAATATTCATTAAATGCACGGTACAGAATACACACACGCACACACGCACACACACACACACACACACACACACACACACATACAGACACACACGTATAATTACTAATTTTTCTACAAAATCGTATAAATGTTAGCATGTAGCAGTATAAATACACTCCTGGAAATGGAAAAAAGAACACATTGACACCGGTGTGTCAGACCCACCATACTTGCTCCGGACACTGCGAGAGGGCTGTACAAGCAATGATCACACGCACGACACAGCGGACACACCAGGAACCGCGGTGTTGGCCGTCGAATGGCGCTAGCTGCGCAGCATTTGTGCACTGCCGCCGTCAGTGTCAGCCAGTTTGCCGTGGCATACGGAGCTCCATCGCACTCTTTAACACTGGTAGCATGCCGCGACAGCGTGGACGTGAACCGTATGTGCAGTTGACGGACTTTGAGCGAGGGCGTATAGTGGGCATGCGGGAGGCCGGGTGGACGTACCGCCGAATTGCTCAACACGTGGGGCGTCAGGTCTCCACAGTACATCGATGTTGTCGGCAGTGGTCGGCGGAAGGTGCACGTGCCCGTGGACCTGGGACCGGACCGCAGCGACGCACGGATGCACGCCAAGACCGTAGGATCCTACGCAGTGCCGTAGGGGACCGCACCGCCACTTCCCAGCAAATTAGGGACACTGTTGCTCCTGGGGTATCGGCGAGGACCATTCGCAATCGTCTCCATGAAGCTGGGCTACGGTCCCGCACACCGTTAGGCCGTCTTCCGCTCACGCCCCAACATCGTGCAGCCCGCCTCCAGTGGCGTCGCGACAGGCGTGAATGGAGGGACGAATGGAGACGTGTCGTCTTCAGCGATGAGAGTCGCTTCTGCCTTGTTGCCAATGATGGTCGTATGCGTGTTTGGCGCCGTGCAGGTGAGCGCCACAATCAGGACTGCATACGACCGAGGCACACAGGGCCAACACCCGGCATCATGGTGTGGGGAGCGATCTCCTACACTGGCCGTACACCCCTGGTGATCGTCGAGGGGACACTGAATAGTGCACGGTACATCCAAACCGTCATCGAACCCATCGTTCTACCATTCCTAGATCGGCAAGGGAACTTGCTGTTCCAACAGGACAATGCACGTCCGCATGTATTCCGTGCCACCCAACGTGCTCTAGAAGGTGTAAGTCAACTACCCTGGCCAGCAAGATCTCCGCATCTGTCCCCCATTGAACATGTTTGGGACTGGATGAAGCGTCGTCTCACGCGGTCTGCACGTCCAGCACGAACGCTGGTCCAACTGAGGCGCCAGGTGGAAATGGCATGGCAAGCCGTTCCACAGGACTACATCCAGCATCTTTACGATCGTCTCCATGGGAGAATAGCAGCCTGCATTGCTGCGAAAGGTGGATATACACTGTACTAGTGCCGACATTGTGCATGCTCTGTTGCCTGTGTCTATGTGCCTGTGGTTCTGTCAGTGTGATCATGTGATGTATCTGACCCCAGGAATGTGTCAATAAAGTTTCCCCTTCCTGGGACAATGAATTCACGGTGTTCTTTTTTCAATTTCCAGGAGTGTAGATGTCTTCGACCCATCATGAATATCTGGTGGCCAGAAAAAATATGTACTGAGGAGCTCTGGCGAATAACAAACCAGATACCTATAGAAGACCAGATACGAGAGAGAAAGTGGGGCTGGTTGGGGCACACCTTTAGAAAACCAGATGGAGCCATCGAGAAAAAAAGCATTGGAATGGAATCCCCAGGGAACAAGGAAGAGAGGAAGACCAAGGGGCACGTGGAAGAGGACAGTGGAAGGGGAAGCAAAATGAGTTGGCAAGACCTGGGCAGAATTGAGGCAGATGGCCAAAGACAGAGACGGATGGCGAGTTCTCCTGGATGCCCTGTGCCCCCATAGGGGCCAAAAGGAATTAAGTCAAGCAAGTCTATTTCGACCATCATCAGTTATTTTGCTTTCCAAATAGCAAAACTCCTTTACTACTTTAAGTGTCTCATTTCTTACTCTAATTCCCTCAGCATCACCCGACTTAATTCGACTACCTATTAGGTAGTACCTCCTATTAGGAGGTAATGTGGTAAGAACCTCATCAAGTATAAAAATACACTGCTAGATACACAATGTACTGTAAACTAACGCGACCGACTGCTGCAAGGACAGCTGAAGGAATGGAACCGTTTTAGGTAAAGGCACAGCAGTGTTGTTGTGGGTACGGATGAGGGCCGTCTGCCCGAACAACCACTCAAATACACAAAAAAGACTCTGAATCTTCACTCGTTTATGATGGTTTTATTGTCAGAAAGGGGTATATGACAGAATACTGGAAACGAATTCGTTGTTTTAACTACAAATCCATAGCTGTGGTGGATGATCGAAACGTTTTGACCTATAGTGCAAATACCGGGATGGTTACTTTGAAAAGGACGGGGCCAATTTCCTTCCCCCATCCTTCTTTAATCGAAGCTTCTGTTCCGACTGTCATGACCTCGACGGGATGTTAGTTTCTAATCTTCCTTCCTATCCATGTGTAATCACCGCTTGCTTCTTAGTAAGAGGAAGGAAGGAAAATTTCATGTTCGGTCGACGACGAGGTCACTGGAGATGGACAGAAACTCGGATTGAGGAACTACGGGGAAGGAAGTTGGTGGTGTCTTCCTCAAAGAAACCTTCTCGACATTTGCCTTAAGTGATTCGGAGAATCCACGGAAAACGTGTATCTTTGTTAATGCGTGTACAGTGTCGTAGATGTTGCGCAGGCTCGGTCGCTATCTTCCCAGGAGAAAGGTACTTGATCCAAAGAAGAGAGATGATTACGTATCGAAGAGAATGCGTGAAGTATAGCAAAAATAAGCACTTTGATCGTCTTGGGAATCACAGAATGTCTGCAGAAGAGTGTACAGTAACCGGTCTTTCATCTGACGCGAACGCCACGCATAGCAGAACACGTTCCGCTGTATTTGTTTAGTACCGTAGTGTTTACAGAGGCTACGCGGAAAGTGCTCGCGCCCCGCTGCCGCTGTGACGTGTAGACCACGCGTGCGTGCGTCACCGCATCTGGAGGAGTTCCCGTGTGGTTCTGTTCTTCCCCCTGTCAGCTGAGCGCTCGTGATGTAGCCGACTTTCACTGCAGTATAAGGCGACGTGACGCGTCACAGTTTAGCGGTTTCCGCGACGTGTTTGAGGCAGAGTTCGTTGAAATGGTACCGTTCTACGTGCAATGCACGCCGCAGTAAAACATATACTTCAAACCCGCTGGGCATGGGTGTGTGTGTTGTCCCTAGCGTAAATTAGCTTCAGTTAGATTAAGTAGTGCGTAAGCTTAGGGATCGGTGACCTCAGCAGTTTGGTCCCTTAAGACCTTACCACAAATTTCAAATTTTTAAAAACTCGCTGATCCAGGAGCACCAGTCCGTTGACGAGTAGGCCTCTCCGTGTCAATGTGTAATGCAAATGTCGCATAGCACTCCGAGCCGGAAAGCACTCCAGTACAGCCAACTAAATGTGAGTTTTGTTTATTCACACACATCTGGCCAACTTACCAATGTGAGTGAAACATTCTCATATACGTGACTGTGTTGACCGCGTCTAGGTTGTAGTGTTGTGAGGTTTTTTTTGACTACAGGGGACAAGACAGAGAGAGAGAGAGAGAGAGAGAGAGAGAGAGAGAGAGAGAGAGAGAGAGAAAGAGAGGAGAGGATGAACTCGGTGCTGATACGTTATCTGCTCCTTTCGAGTAGTACAATGAAGTTACTGTCATTAATAATCTCACATGCCCTTTTCCCACAAATCAAATCAAAGGGCACAGACTCTTTATCATTCGAACGGAATTGTTACAGGGCAAAGCTAGGCTGTGTGGGATTTGAGCTATCGGTTAGCACAGAATGGGAGTAAATTGGAGGCGTTATCTTATCAGGCTAAAATCATTCGTTAAAACACGGTAATGAAAGCCACAGAATTATAAGGGACAGTTTCTTGTGCTGAATAACTCGGGAACACGCCTAACATCGAGCGATACACCTCTAAACTTCAAATTACCCCCTTTCATGGTGTTCTGATTCGCTGAATGTTTTGTGATGAGTGAAGGCAGGCCAATCACCAAACATGATTGCACTTGAAGACACTATTAAAACTTTTTGTTATTGTTTCCTTGCACTCTTCTTAGGTGCCCATGTGGTGTCACCGCCAGACACCACACGTGCCTTTAAATCGGCCGCGGTCCGGTAGTATACGTCGGACCCGCGTGTCGCCACTATTAGTGATTGTAGACCGAGCGCCGCCACACGGCAGGTCTAGAGAGACTTCCTAGCACTCAGCCCAGTTGTACAGCCGACTTTGCTAGCGATGGTTCACTGACTTCTACGCTCTCATTTGCCGAGACGATAGTTAGCATAGCCTTCAGCTACGTTATTCGCTACGACCTAGCAAGGCGCCATTATCCGTTACTATTGATATTGTGAGAATCATGTACCGTCCAGACCGACGTTAGTCATTAATGGATTAAAGTTAAGTATTCCACCACCTACGTCCGTTTTTCTCAATTCTAATTCCCTTGTCATGTTCCAGACCTCACGCCAGCCTGCGTGAGCTAAAACGCGTGCATTTCGGCCTCCTTTAGTAACCCGTTGTTGGCTCTCCTGCCAACCACAACAGCCCACATGTGTGGAAAAACCATTAATTTGTGTAGAGTATCTATAAGAAAGAAGTGAGTGTCTTTAACAACTCAGTGCTAGGTTTAGTTGTGTTATCCATATATGTCCTGGAACAGTATAGTGGTAGTGTTAGTATCCTTTGTTTGAATTGGCATGCACTTTCCTTTATATGACTTACGAGTAGTCTGATTTTGTGTGATCATCAGTTTATTCACTGTGAAGTAGGTTAGCTTCAATTGCTTTCATACTTGAAGATATTTCTGTTGTTCATGTTCTGTTTACAATTTGAAGATAATTCGCCTGGTCATTGTTTCACAACGCACAGAATTATTTGTAGTTCGTCAAGGGAAAACATAGGAAGCCTTATTCATTTAAGTGTGGAGCTAAAAACCGATCAGGCTTAGATAGTTGATTTCACACAAGCGCTACCCACAAGCAGTAGTGTGTTGTCGCTGGCACCCTACATGGACCTTAGTTTGTGCTGTACCAGTGAGCTTATAGGAGATGTCGCTTCAGGTGGAGCAGATATTTCACTGTCTCAAGCTGTATCTGGACAAACAATAAAATTGTCTCTGTACACTGTCACTAATACACCAATGGCGGTTCTCACATAGGGGATAAATACTATACCATCTCAAGGGACCTCTGAACAAACTGTGACGACTCTCTACAGTGCACATGAGACAATTTTAAGTTTTTAAATTCTTTCTCCCCCCTTGCACCCAGTTTATGATAAACTAAATGTTCAACAAGAAGGAAACAAGAATGATCATATGGAAATTACTGAAGTAAGTAAGGGGATTAGAGAAGAGCTTGAAAGTTTGAAGATTAATTGGAAAAGTAGAGAGAATAGATATCAGGCAAGAATTAAACACTAAAACTGTATCAAAGTTCACTGCAATAGGAAAAACTAAGGTGATTCCAGGGGAGCAATTAAAATAGAGGAGGAAATAATAAGTAATAAAGCGGCATTAGAAAATTTTAATGCTGTGGAAGGGAATAAAGAAATTAATGAAGGAGAATGTTTACAAAAATAAGTAGACTTGTGGCTGTTACAGAATTAAATCTGTTGTCAGAACAAGTGATAGACCTTGAGTCTGTAGTTCAAAATTTGAAGCCATAACCAACATCGACAAGTGTGTTCCTGAAAGAGAATTGGTCAGTAATATGGAAATCGTAAATGACATTTCAGCGAGGAAAGATTAATGTGAAGCAATTAATAAGTCTGTTCGTTGTGTAAGTGCTAGGAACACTGGATTCCTAGAACTTTTGAGAGCCGATGAGAAATTGTGGGGTTTTCCCCAAGTACTACTTGATGATTCACTTCATCTGGAATCCCAGTTGAAACGTTGGAAACGTAATTGGAAACAGTTAAGATATAAATTCTTACTTTTCATTGACATTTTTCTGCTATGATCAGGCACCTTTAGTGTATTTTTTATTGTATATATATTTTCTTTGTTATTAAGACAATTAGTCAGTTTTTGTGTGTTTCAGTATGTGGATGTGGGGATTTACTCATGTATATGAAGAAAAGGTAAAGTGTTTTCTTCATATGATACTTGGTGTGAAATTTGCATAAAATTTTTTCAGTGTGGCAATTTAAGTGTTGCTAATTTTTCAGAGTGTTTCTCCTATTTATTTTGATTTAAAAGTTTTTATTGTACTTATTCTTTCTTGGAGAAGTAATATTTTATATACTGTTATGTAGTATTTCTGATAGAATGTCTTGCCTGGCATGAAGAATATCAAGTCCTGCATCATATAATACCTAATGTTTTCATACACCTAAAACAGATGTTGCCTTTTATGTTCTTAGGTGAATGTGAATACGATCTGTGGATATTTGTTTGAGTTCTGTGAAATGCAGTAAGATAGTACATCATGATGATTCCATACTTTGTGCTTATGAAACGTTAAGGGATCACAAGATTTCCTAAGCAATAAGGTTAATGCATGATGAAGACTGAATTATTAGTAGAAAGTGCTATATCAAGTGCAGTCAACCTTGCCTCTTCATATTTTACTTTCCATGATGTAGTTTTGTGGCAGATAAGTGACATTTCTCTGTAATAGAGGTCATCCCTTTCTCATGATATGTCTAAACGTGATGTGATATGTTCTGCATATTTCTATCTTTCCTAACCTTGTACTCTGATTGGATGTGTTTTCAGCTGTTTAGTTATTATTGTTTTTTGTTTGGGAGCGTATTAAATGAGCAAGACATTATTTCTTATGTATGTATGATACATTGAGTCAATTTATTGAGTCTGACTGTCTGGTTTAAAAATATAATTTATGAGTGAGGCTGTGGGTTTCTGTTCTATGATTTGATTGTTATTTGATGACAATGATTTGTTGATATTGGTTATTATTATTATAATAATTATTCTGCAAGACTCATTGAGTGTTCTGATTTAGTGCCTCAATTAGAAAATTAGTAGGATGATAGAGAATTTATTTTTATTCAAACCTTTGAAACCATGGGCATCATGAGCTCTAAAGTTTTGGGGACGATGGCTAAATACAGTTTGGAAAACAACAGAGTCTAAATGGGCGAGTCGCCTGAAAAAAGGTTGTAAAATTTAGGGCCCAAAACTTCTTGGAGCATATTTCAGTAACGCTCACGACTCCAATTTACGCCTGGATTGAAATGTAAGAGTATTTTGCTATCATCGAGTGTAAAAATTATATAGTATTAACATTCGAATTTATCAACAGTGTGTGTATGATTATTATGTATTTCATCCCAGACAAGTGTGGAAACTATTTCAAATTCAATAGCTTTTTAAACTAAATTCTGCTTGATTTTTATTGGAAATGTAAAAAAAATAGCTTATTAAACACAGGATTTTATTTTTCAAACATTAAAACAGGGATTTAGGAATCAGGCTTTAAATTGTAGGACATTTCCAGGGGCCGATTTGGACTCTGACCACAATCTATTGGATATGACCTGTAGATTAAAACTGAAGAAACTGCAAAAATGTGGGAATTTAAGGAGATGGGACCTGGCTAAACCGAAAGAACCAGTGGTTGTACAAAGTTTCAGGGAGAGCATAAGGGAACAATTGAAAGGAATGGGGGAAAGAAATACAGTAGGAGAAGAATGGGTAGCTTTGAGGGACGAAGTAGTGAAGGCAGCAGAGGATCAAGTAGGTAAAAAGACGAGGACTAATAGAAATCCTTGGGTAACAGAAGAAATATTGAATTTAATTGATGAAAGGAGAAAATATAAAAATGCAATAAATGAAGCAGGCAAAAAGGAATACAAACGTCTCAAAAATGAGATCGACAGGAAGTGCAAAATGGCTAAGCAGGGATGGCTAGAGGACAAATGTAAAGATATAGAAGCTTATCTCACTAGGGGTAAAATAGATATTGCCTACAGGAAAATTACAGATACCCTTGGAGAGAAGAGAACCACTTGTATGAATATCAAGAGCTCAGATGGCAACCCAGTTCTAAGCAAAGAAGGGAAAGCAGAAAGGTGGAAGGAGTATATAGAGGGTTTATACAAGGACGATTTGCTTGAGGACAATATTATTGAAAGGGAAGGGGATGTAGATGAAGATGAAATGGGAGATATGATACTGCGTGAAGAGTTTGACAGAGCAATGAAAGACCTGAGTCGAAAAAAGGCCCCCGGAGTAGACAACATTCCATTGGAACTACTGACGGCCTTGGGAGAGCCAGTCATGACAAAACTCTACCAGCTGGTGAGCAAGATGTATGAGACAGGCGAAATACCCTGAGACTTCAAGAAGAATATAATAATTCCAATCCCAAAGAAAGCAGGTGCTGACAGATGTGAAAATTACCGAACTATCAGTTTAATAAGTCACAGCTGCAAAATACTAACACGAATTCTTTACAGACGAATGGAAAAACTTGTAGATGCGGACCTCGGGGAGGATCAGTATCGATTCCGTAGAAATGTTGCAACACGTGAGGCAATACTGACCCTACGACTTATCTTAGAAGAAAGATTAAGAAAAGGAAAACCTACATTTCTAGCATTTGTAGACTTGGAGAAAGCTTTTGACAATGTTGACTGGAATACTCTCTTTCAAATTCTGAAGGTGGCAGGGGTAAAGTACAGGGAGCGAAAGGCTATTTACAATTTGTACAGAAACCAGATGGAAATAATAAGAGTCGAGGGGTATGAACGGGAAGCAGTGGTTGGGAAAGGAGTGTGACAGGGTTGTAGCCTCTCCCCGATGTTATTCAATCTGTATATTGAGCAAGCAGTAAAGGAAACAAAAGAAAAATTCGGAGTAGGTATTAAAATTCATGGAGAAGAAATAAAAACTTTGAGGTTCGCTGATGACATTGTAATTCTGTCAGAGACGGCAAAGAACCTGGAAGAGCAGTTGAACGGAATGGACAGTGTCTTGAAAGGAGGATATAAGATGAACATCAACAAAAACAAAACGAGGATAATGGAATGTAGTCAAATTAAATTGAGTGATGCTGAGGGAATTGGATTAGGAAATGAGACACTTAAAGTAGTAAAGGAGTTTTGCTATTTGGGGAGCAAAATAACTGATGATGTTCGAAGTAGAGACGATATAAAATGTAGACTGCCAATGGCAAGGAAAGCATTTCTGAAGAAGAGAAATTTGTTAACATCGAGTATAGATTTAAGTGTCAGGAAGTCATTTCTGAAAGTATTTGTATGGAGTGTAGCCATATATGGAAGTGAAACATGGACGATAATAGTTTGGACAAGAAGAGAATGGAAGCTTTCGAAATGTGTTGTTACAGAAGAATGCTGAAGATAAGGTGTATAGATCACGTAACTAATGAGGAGGTATTGAATAGAATTGGGGAGAAGAGGAGTTTGTGGCACAACTTGACTACAAGAAGGGATCGGTTGGTAGGACATGTTTTGAGGCATCAAGGGATCACAAATTTAGCGTTGGAGGGCAGCGTGGAGGGTAAAAATCGTAGAGGGAGACCAAGAGATGAATACACTAAGCAGATTCAGAAGGATGTAGGTTGCAGTAGGTACTGGGAGATGAAGAAGCTTGCACAGGACAGAGTAGCATGGAGAGCTTCATCAAACCAGTCTCAGGACTGAAGACCACAACAACAACAACAACATTAAAAATCCATTAAAAAATACAAATAGAGAATTATGAAAACTAGGAGTAAACATTAAAGTAGTTAAAAAGTCAGCAACGATAATTAAATTCTGTGTCAAGAGTGTAAGGTAAAATTATCTTACAAAGACCATCCTATAGTGATCCACGCACATGTATCCCATCGCAAAACTCAGTATACATGTTCTAGCAATATTTCGTAAGTCTGTTTGAGACAATAGCAACCTCTGCACGCTGCAGACTGTTACATGATTTCTCATTGTTGAACGCAGATAGTTCTTTATTAGTCATAGAGCAGTACACTGCACATTGAAGTTTGGCACACAAGCATAAATCAACATTAGCAAATAATTCTTCAGCTTCTATTTTCATAGAAAACGGAACACCTTTTGTGTCTTTGGCGTTTTACGTCGTCTCGTACATGAAAGAACTCGCGTCCTGTTTTCAAAGATTGAACATCGATTTGTGTGTATAGAGCTACCACATAATGCCTTTTTTTTTTTATTCAAAACACGTTCTCCAGGGAAGTCTGTTTCTTTAGGCCATTCGATACCTAAGCCGTTGGGTACGCATATCAATACTTCTGCTTGAGCATTTCTTCAAGCGATGTGGGTCTACGCTCTCGCACTACTGCTTAGGAACCCCTTTTTTCATTGGAAATTAAACTGTTCTCAGCCAAGATCGGAATCTTAGCATTACATTCTTCGTATAAGGAAAAAATATCATTCGTCCTGAGTTTGTTAGGCCCTCAATTATAAATTCAACTGATGAATAAAGTCCTGAGACTGTTCCTTTTTTCTTTTTTCTCGAGTTTGAACCCAAGATATGTTTTGCCACCCTATAATACACTAAGCATGACAACAGCTCCTTCATATTCCTGTTCTGTTACTTCATTTAATGTCTTGTGAAACAAACGATATTTTTTGAAAATTTCATTGATTTGTGGCTGCCAGGATAATGATTTGATGGCTGGAGAGTTGAACGTGCTTTCTTTGACCAAGAGAACCCAGATGGCGAAGAGTGAGTGATGTGCGCTGGTTCGGCTCGCAAGTTTGCTTTAGTAGACATATCATAAACTGTCTTCTGAAACTGGAGATGTTGGCCAGTTCTCTAATATGTTGTGGGGCATCATTACCGATTCGGGTGCCTGGTCCTGAGAAGGATTTCAAGAAAGTGGGTGAACGAGGGAGTTGGACAGATAGGATTTTGCTCTGATGGTAATGGGTGTTTCCGCCATGTTGTTCAAACAAGAGCGTAAAGGCCAAGGAGAGAATGATGAAGTCAAACGTCGAACACAGGCATTCATAACCAGTTCCAGGCACCGTGAACTTTCCTGCCAAAGGCCTCGCAGGATAACATTACTGTAGTCAATAACTCAAAGTATAATTGTTTCTATAAGTTTCTTTTTCAGGTCAAGAGGGAATAGCTTTTCATATTTTTGTATGGCACTTGCAATTACGTGCTCAGCCTAATTTTGGTCTTCATCTTTTATTACTGCTAGATTCTTTGCTGAAAGAAAGAAGTGTCCCATTTAGTGTTAAAAATAATAAGGATTCCAGATAATTCGAGTTAATGAGCCTCGAAAGACCAACCATTACTGCTTGGGTTTTGGATGGGTTGAGTTTTAGCCCTGTATCTTGTCCCCATTCTGAGAGTGCACATAGGACAGTACTGAGATTCATGATAGTTGTTTTCAGGTTTATTGGTTTTGCGCTTAGATGCATTTGGAGGTCGTCAGTATTTGGAGGGGGGGGGGGGGGGGGGACAAAACGGGTGATGCGTCATTGACTTACAATGTAAAGAGTGTAGGAACTAACACCGAACCACGTCTGATAGTACCTGCCTCCATTGTCACTTACCGAGCGAGGTGGCGCAGTGGTAAAGCACTGGACTCGCATTCGGGAGGACGACGGTTCAATCCCGCGTCCGGCCATCCTCATTTAGGTTTTCCGTGATTTCCCTAAATCACTGCAGGCAAATGCCTGGATGGTTCCTCTGAAAGGGCACAGCCGACTTCCTTCCCCATCCTTCCGTACACCGATGAGACCGATGACCACGCTGTCTGGTCTCCTTCCCCAAACAACCAACCAACCAACCATAGTGACTTTACGATGCCGGACATGACGCATTGCTGGCGGTGCTGAGTTTGGCAAGTAAAATGTCGACCTCGACAGTGTCCGAGGCTTTGCTGAACTCTAAGAAGCACGTGATGGTCGCATCTTGTGCATCCATGGCATGATGTATGCTTCAGCTCATCTGTTATTTTTATTATGGCAGAAGTTGTGTTGCGATTTCGGTGGGAACCTGATTCGTATTTGTGTAATAGGTTATTTGTTGTTAGGTAGTTTGTCAGTTGGTTGTGAATTATGTATTCTAAGACCTTGGACGACGTAGGATCGGCAATCTGGAGGTGCTGTGGCAACGTCCCCTTCAGGTAGTGGCTGAACTGGTCCCAGTTTTCAGGTTTCTGGGAAAAAATTTTGGTTAAGGAGTGGTTGAAGATACCTGTTATAGGGGTAGAAGTGGGTCAGTAATAAGGTTCATCATTTGAACTGTGATGCCAAGGTATCAAGCAGATGCTGATCTGATACACAAGATGCAATTTTAGCCGGTTGTTCAAGTAATATGATTTAGATAGAATTGATCTTGGCTACAGTCGTTTACTCCCATGAAGTAATCAACGAGTCTCTGTTTCATTTGCCGTTCAGTTGTTGTCGTAGGTAATGCGAAATACTGCTTCATTTCTTTGGCTGGGACAACTGGACCAGCTGTATCTTTCACTTTGCCTATACCAAGACCACGCAGGTTTTTCCACAGGACAACTGGTCTGTTTCTGTTGTCGGTTCTAGGCACTTCAGTCTGGAACCGAGCTGCTCCTACGGTCTCAGGTTCGAATTCTACCTCGGGCATGGATGTGTGTGTTGTCCTTAGGTTAGTTAGGTTTAAGTAGTTCTAAATCTAGGGCACTGGTGACCTCAGATGTTAAGTCCCGTAGTGCTTAGAGCGATTTGAACCATTTGCTGTCGGTTAATGTAAGGGCAAGCATGAACTTTGCATTTCTCAAAGCTTGATTGACTCTTTTCCGCTTGTGCTTGTAAGAAATATGATTTTGAGGTGTTGGGCGTAATTCGTAAGCCTGAAAGGAGCTTCTCTGAGATTCACGCCAAGTTTTAGTTCTTCAGTCAGCCAAGGTGCAGGTTTCCTTCTTACTTTTTCGGTCGTTAAGGAAGCTTATTTGTCAGCTATTTAAATAACGTTGTTAGTAAATCCATGAAGTTTTTAATTTACGCCCGAGAAGGAAATAGAAGACGTCCTCAAAACTATTTTTGCGCATCGGTTGCAAATTAAGATAAATGAATGCGTTTGCAGTCTTGGTGCGTATTCAGTCGTAGTTTCTCTCTATCGAGTACATCATGAAAATTATGTCGTGGGAAACCATGCTAGGTGCAGATAATTGAGAGGTACGAATCACTGTTTGAGGATTTCTTGCAAATAAATCTAGGAGAGTGCGACTACTGTTCATATGATGGGTAGGAAAAAGCTCAAGTAGAGACACGTTTGAAGAAGAAAGAGTCTGCTTAAATTTATTCGCCTATGAAAAGTTTCCGGCTTATGAAATGACTAGTAGCAGATGCCTTCTGACTTCAGCCTACTTGTAGCGTTTCTGGACTAGGGAGCCGACCACTCAACTTACAGTTAGCCCGTTGTAGTGTTACGTGGTGGAGAGGCGGAGCACAGCGGCTGGAGGTTATGAGGCGACTGCCTTCCTCGTCACACAGGACGTGTTTGGAGCAGGTTCCGTAAGCCCTTGAGATCGAATAGTTCCCCAAGGCAATCATCAGCTATGTGCATTGAACTGAGCGACACACACAGCAGTTACACTTGAAAGCAGGAAAGCGTAAGGCATTGCCCAATGTCAACATATCGCTGTTCTCCAATCACAGTTTCAGCAAGAACCTGAGGATTTTGTTCAGTGTCAGTTACGTAGCTACTTCAAGATCCTTCACGCTTAGCATAAAAAATATTACCTCCGTTGTACAAGGTGTTTGTTAAGTAATGTTAAATATTTCAAGAGGTAGCTGAATGGCCAACTGTGCATTAAGTAGTTCACGTAAACATATCGTCTATTTTTAAGCGGTTGTGAAGATTCGGCAGCTTGAGCTCCCCGCGCTCAGGTTTCAAGCGCAGCTCATTTGTGTGAATTACACGAGACGGCAGTTCCATATTGTCTGTCTGTGATGATGCAACTCTTTAAAACAAAACTGCATGTTTTTGTACATGCTACGTATACTGATATTATACACTACTGACTATTAAAATTGCTACACCAACAAGAAAAGCAGATGATAAACGGGTATTATTTGTACAAATATATTATACTAGAACTGACATGTGATTACACTTTCATGCAATTTCGGTGCAGAGATCCTGAGAAATCAGTACCCAGAACAACGACCTCTGGCCGTAATAACGGCCTTGATACGCCTGGGCATTGAGTCAAACAGAGCTTGGCTGGCGCGTACACGTACAGCTGCCTATGCAGCTTCAAAACGATACCACAGTTCATCAAGAGTAGTGACTGGCGTATTGTTATGAGCCAGTTGCTCGGCCACCATTGACCACACGTTTTCAGTTGGTGAGAGATCTGGAGAATGTGCTGGCCAGGGCAGCAGTCGAACATTTTCTGTATCCAGAAAGGCCGTACACGACCTGCAAAATGCGGTCGTGCATTATCCTGCTGAAATCACGCCGGGTGATATGCCAGTATGGCGATGACGAATACACGCTTCCAATGTGCATTCATCACGATGTCGCCAAACACGGATGCGACCATCATGATGCTGTAAGCAGAACCTGGATTTATCCGAAAAAAATGACGTTTAGCCATTCGTGCACCCAGGTTCGTCGCTGAGTACACCATCGCAGGCGCCCGTGTCTGTGATGCAGCGTCAAGGTTAACCGCAGCCATGGTCTCCGGGCTGATAGTCCATGCTGCTGCAAACATCGTCGAACTGTTCGTGCAGATGGTTGTTGTGTCGCAAACGTCTTCATCTGTTGACTCAAGGATCGAGACGTGGCTGCACGATCCGTTACAGCCATGCGGATAAGATGCCTGTCATCTCGACTGCTAGTGATACGAGGCCGTTGGGATCCAGCTCGGCGTTCCCTATTACCCTCCTGAACCTACCGATTCCATATTCTGCTAACAGTCATTGGATCTCGACCAACATGAGCAGCAATGTCGCGATACGATAAACCGCAATCCCGACAGGCTACAATCAAACGCTTATCAAAGTCGGAAACGTAATAGTAGGCATTTCGCCTCCTTACACAAGGCATCACAACAACGTTTCACCAGGCAGGCAACGCCGGTCAACTGCTGTTTGTGTATGAGAAATCGGTTGGAAACTTTCCTCACGTTAGCACATTGTAAGTTTCGCCAACCTTGTGTGAATGCTCTGAAAAGCTAATTATTTGTATATCACAGCATCTTCTTTCAGTCGGTTAAATTTCACGTCTGTAGCACGTCATTTTCGTGGTGTAGCAATTTTAATGGGCAGTAGTGTTGTTGCTCATGATCTTTATAATGAAAATATCATATCTATTATACTGTAAATATTTCTAAAGCCGCCTTTAAATGCATGGCGGAGGGTTTTTTGTGCCGATATTATCGATGTTTTCACTTGTTGCATTCGAGACTTGAGCGAGAGAAAAACGATTCTCTCTATATCCCTGTGTGCCCTAGACTCTCCAATCCAGAGCTCACCCTAGATGTAACTTTGTAGCAGCTCAATGGTCGCACAGTCTCTTTCGAACTCAGGTTGTCTAAATTCATCCACTATTGAGTTACGAGAATTTTCTTCCAAGAATTCCGAAAATTACAGCTACACTTTTTTTATGAGGTATATCGCTCACTTAAGATCCCATTACTGCGTCTCTGGATTCACTCGATATTTGTTGAAATGATCACTTGATAAAGTATCCAAACGTTGGACAATACTCTATAACTGGCAGCACTACTGCCCTGTAACCGCGTTCCTTCAAAGATACTCTATATTTTCCATTCTCCTTCCCTAATACTGATTTCACCTGATCGTCCCTTTTCAGTATTACCCCTAATTTCACTGCCTGATAAAAAAAGTGAAGCACCCAGAACGAGAGGTGGAAACAAAATGAAACTTCATGCATTGAGAGGGTTTATAACGTTATTGCAGTGATTACAAAGAACTTGGCAGTATGAACCTACTTCACAGTGTGACGTTGTCCACCCTTATGCATGGATGCAAGCACTTATTCTGCTGGAAGGGTGTTATTAAGCTGCTGTATGCTCTCCCGAAGAAAGCTGGCCCACGGCTGTTGTTCCTTGACATCATAGATATTGGCAATAGAACGGAGTTCTGAGCGGGTCTCACTCATGCTCCATCGGGGAGAGATAATGGTATCTTACTAGCTATGAGAGCACCTCAGCATCATGCAGACAGATTTATGTCACGTGTGAACGAGCATTGTCCTGTTGAAAAATGACATCACAGTACTGCAACGTGAAGGGTAAGACATGATGATGCAGAACGTCGTGATGTACTGCTGTGCAGGCAGAGTTCCCTTAGTACCAGTTTTGACCTGAAGCTTGAATGGTGGCTAAACACTGAGTCACAGCGCCAGAGATTGCGCCAAAGATTATTATTCCGCCGATGCATCTCGCATCGAAGTACGTGCCAAATTTCGCGCGTCTGTAAATTTTAGCCCATCTTCAGGATTTCGCGTTCTTCTGAACTTCGCATGCTTTTTCCGTTGCCTCTGCAACAGCGTTCGGATCTTTTTTGTGTACCACGGGGGATCCGTTCCATCTCTTACCAATTTATGAGGTATGAATATCTCAATTGCTGTTGCTACTATATCTTTGAATTTGAGCCACATCTCGTCTACATTCGCATAGTCAGTTCGGAAGGAATGGAAATTGTCTTTTAGGAAGGCTTCTGTTGTTGTTGTTGTTGTCTTCAGTCCTGAGACTGGTTTGATGCAGCTCTCCATGCTACTCTATTCTGTGCAAGCTGCTTCATCTCCCAGTACCTACTGCAACCTACATCCTTCTGAATCTGCTTAGTGTACTCATCTCTCGGTCTCCCTCTACGATTTTTACCCTCCACGCTGCCCTCCAATGCTAAATTTGTGATCCCTTGATGCCTCAAAACATGTCCTACCAACCGATCCCTTCTTCTAGTCAAGTTGTGCCACAAACTTCTCTTCTCCCCAATCCTATTCAATACCTCCTCATTAGTTACGTGATCTATCCACCTTATCTTCAGTATTCTTCTGTAGCACCACATTTCGAAAGCTTCTATTCTCTTCTTGTCCAAACTAGTTATCGTCCATGTTTCACTTCCATACATGGCTACACTCCAAACAAATACTTTCAGAAACGACTTCCTGATACATAAATCTATATTCGATGTTAACAAATTTCTCTTCTTCAGAAACGCTTTCCTTGCCATTGCCAGTCTACATTTTATATCCTCTCTACTTCGACCATCATCAGTTATTTTACTTCCTAAATAGCAAAACTCCTTTACTACTTTAAGTGTCTCATTTCCTAATCTAATTCCCTCAGCATCACCCGACTTAATTCGACTACATTCCATTATCCTCGTTTTGCTTTTGTTAATGTTCATCTTATATCCTCCTTTCAAGACACTGTCCATTCCGTTCAACTGCTCTTCCAAGTCCTTTGCTGTCTCTGACAGAATTACAATGTCATCGGCGAACCTCAAAGTTTTTACTTCGTCTCCATGAATTTTAATACCTACTCCAAATTTTTCTTTTGTTTCCTTTACTGCTTGCTCAATATACAGATTGAACAACATCGGGGAGAGGCTACAACCCTGTCTCACTCCTTTCCCAACCACTGCTTCCCTTTCATGCCCCTCGACTCTTATTACTGCCATCTGGTTTCTGTACAAATTATAAATAGCCTTTCGCTCCCTGTATTTTACCCCTGCCACCTTTAGAATTTGAAAAAGAGTATTCCAGTCAACATTGTCAAAAGCTTTCTCTAAGTCTACAAATGCTAGAAACGTAGGTTTCCCTTTTCTTAATCTTTCTTCTAAGATAAGTCGTAACGTCAGTATTGCCTCACGTGTTCCAACATTTCGACGGAATCCAAACTGATCCTCCCCGAGGTCTGCATCTACCAGTTTTTCCATTCGTCTATAAAGAAGGCTTCTAGTGGCACTTTATCCGCTTTTTTAAATAAAATTATTTTGCGTTTGTTTCTGATGGATTTGGAAGAAATGGTATTGAGCCTAGCTACAATGACCTTGTGATCACTAATCCCTGTATCAGTCATGATGCTCTCTATCAGCTCTGGATTGTTTGTGGCCAAGAGGTCAAGTGTGTTTTCGCAACCATTTACAATTCGCGTGGGTTCGTGGACTAACTGCTCGAAATAATTTTCGGAGAATGCATTTAGGACAATCTCGGAAGACGTTTTCTGCCTACCACCGGTTTTGAACAAGTATTTTTGCCAACATACCGAGGGTAGGTTGAAGTCCCCACCAACTATAACCGTATGAGTGGGGTATTTATTTGTTACGAGACTCAAACTTTCTCTGAACTGTTCCGCAACTGTATCATCGGAGTCTGGGGGTCGGTAGAAGGAGCCAATTATTAACTTAATTCGGCTGTTAAGTATAACCTCCACCCACACCAATTCGCACGGAGTATCTACTTCGACTTCACTACAAGATAAACCACTACTGACAGACACAAACACTCCACCACCAATTCTGCCTAATCTATCTTTCCTGAACACCGTCTGAGACTTCGTAAAAATTTCTGCCAGCTTTCTGTACCTATAACGATATCAGCTTCTGTGCTTTCTATTAGCGCTTGAAGCTCAGGGACTTTTCCAGCGCAACTACAACAATTTACAACTAAAATTCCGACTGTTCCTTGATCCAAGCATGTCCTGTAATTGCCAAGCACCCTTTGACATTGCAGCCCATCCCGCACTTTCCCGAGGCCTTCTAACCTAAAAAACCGCCCAGTCCACGCCACACAGCCTCCGCTACCCGTGTAGCCGCCAGCTGAGTGTAGTGAACTCCTGACCTATTCAGCGGATCCCGAAACCCCACCACCCTATGGCGCAAGTCTAGGAATCTGCAGCCAATACGGTCGCAAAACCGTCTGAGCCTCTGATTCAGACCCTCCACCCGGCTCTGCACCAAAGGTCCGCAGTCGGTTCTGTCAACGATGCTGCAGATGGTGAGCTCTGCCTTCATCTCGTAAGCAAGACCGGCAGCCTTCACCAAATCAGATAGCCGCTGGAATCCAGAGAGAATTTCCTCAGATCTAAAGCGACACACGTCATTAGTGCCGACATGTGCCACCACCTGCAGCTGGCTGCACCCTGTGCTCTTCATGGCATCCGGAAGCACCCTTTCCACATCAGGAATGACTCCTCCCGGAATGCACACGGAGTGCACACTGGATTTCTTCCCCTCCTTAGCCGCCGTATCCCTAAGGGGCCCCATTACGCGCCTAACATTGGAGCTCCCAACTACCAGTAAGCCCACCCTCTGCGATTGCCCGGACCTTGAAGGCTGAGAATGATCCTCTGAAACAGGGCAGGCAGCCGCATCTGGCTCAGCCAGAGACAGTGCCTGAAACCGGTTTGTCAGACGCACCGGGGAGGCTTTCTGACCAGCCTCCGGGGACGCCTTTTGCTGCCTGCCACGCCTTGGAACGACCTCCCAATCAACCACAGGCGAGGGCTCAGCCCCACTGCGGGCAGCAACCGGGGCAACCACAGCGGCAGACCGATCTGGGGACAGACAGGACGGGTTTGACATCCCCGTGATACCCGAGTCCGGCTCCCCACAGTGGTGCCCATTGGCAACAGCCTCAAGCTGCGCGACCGAAGTCAGCGCCGATTGCAGCTGTGAGCGAAGGGATGCCAAGTCAGCCCTCATCCGAACACAGCAATCGCAGTCCCTGTCCATTCTAATCGATGTTTAACAACAGTTACCGAAACACGAGTCCGTGCCTAGATAACGCAAGCGGAACACGCAAAGAATGTATCAACTAACCTGTACAAATGCCTAACGACTGCGCTACAATCTGCTGAATTTACGATTACAGTAACTAAAACTCGAAATTGCACCTCCTATACGAATCTCACACGCAATTTAAATAAGAATCTACGAAGTAAACACTAAAGCGCGATGCTACAACTGTCAAATACTATAATACGCCCGAAATATATGAATTAAACAATGCAAGTACCCAAAAACACGCAAAGAAATTAATTAAACTATCTAACAAATAAGTAAGCTAGGGTTATACGACTTGCTGCTGCAGCTGCTTATCCAACGGCGGCGATTATGTGGAAGTAGCGACGAAGAAGGAGAAGATAGACGACGATGAGGGAAAAGTAGAGGATGCAGAAGAAAGCGTAAATGAAGGAAGAAATAGAGAAGAGGAAAGAAAAGAGAGAGAGGTAGCAGTCGAAGCTTATCCTACAGAAAGTTCGATTTCACAAGAGAAATTCCTAAACAGACTCATGTATGATTCAGTGGAGGATTCGTTGATGCAAGAAGAAGAAGAAGAAGAAGAAGAAGAAGAAGAACAGAACCAACCCTTTCAAATTCAAACAATTGTGAAGGCCATGGTAAAGCATATCCCAGTCAATATTGTAATTGATAGCAGAAGTGAACTAACTGCGATTTCAGAAAATTTGTACATGCAGTGTAATGCCAATGAGGAATTGCCAGTTCTGAAAACACGCAAGCTTAAAGTAAGAGGTCCTATTAGAAACAATGCTGCGGAAGTTACGAGACAAGCAAGGTTAACTCTTTCGTGCCAAGGTGAAAAGATCGAAGCCAACTTCGTGATTATACCTAAACTAAATGTAGATTTGATTATAGGTGCAGATTTTTTAAATGAGAGACGAGCGATAATAGATATGGGGAAAGGTAGCGTAACATTCGGGAATGTCACACTTCTCTTTGAGCAAAAGCTAAAATTAGAAGAAATACCAGTTATAAACAAACAATTAAGAATGACGCGAGATAAAGAGGATGAAGAATAAGAATGGTATGCACAAAAGAGGGAACCGCCTCAACTCATGTTAGAAGTCCATAAAGAAATCGACGAAAAATTGCAATAAGTTCAATGTCTTTCGGAACACAGTAAAAGAGAATTAGAGGGTATTTTACGAGATAAAGCAGAGGTATTTTTACCTAAGACTGGCAGTATTAAACACTCTCAGTACAAGTTTGAAGATTAATTTTATTACTGGTAAATAATCAGCACAATATTTCAAGATTAATTTGCAGATAAGATCGCCAGGAGAAAGAAGAATGAAGAGAGAGGAAGGTGGGAAAAAGAAAGTAGTTTCAATAATAACACCAATAGTACGATAGATTAAGGTGAAGGGATAAAGCGTAGATAGTCTAACAGCATGAAATACTAAAATGCCATACACCACGACACTGCACAAAAATAAAAAACGAATTTGAGGATTCTTGAGCAGACGTTAAGACTCCAAATATCTTAGAATTATAACATGGAAAGGGTGCCGAAATTTGTAAAGCTTTTTAAGAAGGCGTAAAACAAGTAGATTCTAGACATATGTTGGATGATTATAAGTAAAACCTTTTGTAAGCTCCATTGTAAAAACTCCAGCAAGGAAGAGATGCAACGACCCACAAGTTGCAATGCGAGAAGTATCAAGAAATAAAAGGACGTAATTAGCAAGACACGATTCCTACATAGCAGGAGCGTCGACAGAAGGGAAAGGACAGCAAAACCAACAGAAGGCCCTTGTATAGAAAGTGGGCAATAAATTTGCCCGCTAGGAGGAACCCTGCAAAGATGGAACACCGAGACACACAGTGACACACCCCTGCTGAGACGTGGCAGGACGCCGCTGGGACGGCGAACGCCGCAAGGGTCTCCGAGCCCCGAATGAACGGAGCGAGCAAAAAACGGCCCGACGAGAAGACCGCTTGGGCAAGCCACCACTGGCAAAAAATATGCGTGAAAGTCACATTACTGCTATTAAACAGCACTCTGATGCACGAAACTGAAGAAAACTTCCACAAAGTATAAATGACGCGCCCAAACAATTTATCAAACTGTTACTAGGAGGAGAGCTTCAAAGCGACTAGTTATCAATAAATATTTCCATATCTTGCCCAGAGAAGAACCAAGAAGCAAGTAAGAAGCAGAGAAAAAGCAGGAAGAACAGAAGTTGAAGATTCGCAAGATTGAGACCAAGAAAGAAGATGGGTGAAGAATAGACGACATACCTTCCCCAATCCCTATCCTATTGTAAACTAGTCGTCTGCGAAGTATTACAACGAAAAACGACCGCTTTCAGCGACACATAACGATGACTTTCACGCATACAAAGCCAGTAAACCACGAGATTCTGCACTCACAGCTCCATTCCATTATGGGACCTCCACAACAGCAACACACACTTGCAAAGTCAACAAGGAACGACGAACGAAGTTGTACATCAAATACTTGCCCACATCCATCTCGCTCAAGTCCATCACCTTCGTGCAAAAACATTCGCCAACCTCTTGCTTAAACATTCACAGCATTGTGTGAACTTGTGAAATCAAATTATGCGATGTAGGAATTGTGCAAAAGAAACGTGTGAAAAACTAGATAAGTTAAACACACCAAACATCTAATAAACTACAAAACAACAGTCATTGACTGTGGACTTAAATAAAAAATAGACTATCGATAAAAATAAGTCATTAGTTCTGAAATGGACAGTATATAAAGAAATAATATGCCACTTACTTTCTCCTCATATAAATGAAAGAATAACTATATTTTACTTATTTTCTCCTTATAAAAACAAAGAATAAAAAAATATCTTGTTAGATGTTTTCCCTTTCTTTAATATTTGTACCATTTATTAGGATAATACCTCAATACGTGTGTATGTATATTTCTTTGTCAAAGCAATTTTTTTTAGCATTTGTAAAATTTGTTAGGATAATATCTCAATACTTGTGTGTGTATATTTCTTTGTCAAAGCAATTCTTGGAAATAATTCTTATTTGATAGTGTAACAATGTTGAAATGCGTGTCTAGAAACAATAACATTTTACTTGTACATGATATCTAGAAAATATGTTAGAAATAGATTTTACTTAATTACTACATTTATAAATACAATATTTCTAAGAAAATCGATATGAAAGACTCCTCACTTTCGATAACAAACTTCTTAAAAAACAAACTTCACACTTAACTAAAGAAAGAAAATAATTAAAAATTAATAATAGTATAAAAATATTCTGCTCTTGTCATTTTTACTTATAATGTGGAAGAATATAAAAATATAAATTAGTAATACAAACTAGCATAGAACAGAATAACGTGGATGAACAGTAGGCAACAAAATTTAGACACCGGAATAATTTTTGACTGACTTAGACAACAATTCAATCATTGCCTAAATTCAGTGCAAAAATTAAGTTCGAAGGGTGGTGATATGTAAGGTGTCAGGCAAATTCAACACCTTCCATGAAAACCCTGACATGATAAGCAAATCCAGTAGTATGTCACATAGCTCCGAATAAATCGTGACATTAAATTAACCAAAGTAATACGAGTAACGAGTGAGTAAATGGAATACGACAGACTAACACAAGAATGCCTAAATGCATGTCGTACCTTCCCACCGTGAGGCAGACGCAGTTCCGAGGGGAGAAACGAGGACAGAAGCCGAGAGCAGAACCGTGTTAGGCTAGAAGGCCCTACGATAAGGGAAGGTCTGGACACCTACGGCGCCAGCTAACCAGTAGGACGACACAACCCGCACATTTTCGCGTCTGAGGTACGTCAAGGACCACCCCCAGCCCATGTTAAAAGCTAGAGCCCTCCAGAAAAACAGTATAGATCTTACGATAACACAAAAAGGGCCAATACCACCCGCAAGTTTTAGCGTGAGACTTTTTCGTGTCTCAGGTACGTCAAGGACCACCCCCCAGCCTATGTTAAAAGATAGAGCCCTCCAGAAGAACAGTATAGATCTTACGATAGCGCTAAAAAGACCACACTAGCTGCAGGTTTTAGCGTGAGACTTTTTAGTGTCTCTGTTACGTTGCAAACTTTAAAAACATTGCCCCACCACGAAAAGTATAACGTTTCTCATTGGATAGACAGAATTTTTGTAGGCGGAGCTTAAGGTTAACATTGAGACCCTGATTGGTCAGATGAAAACATAGCCAGATAGTTTTTTTAAACTAACTTCGGTAAATTGTAGTAAGGAGAAGTTAGAGGAGTTAGTTGCGAGACGGCGAGCTGGATGGCTGGTGCGCCGGCCGCTGTCGCCCTGACGCTGCTTAAACACCGACAAGGTAATGAACGCACGCGATGCCGCATTTTTGAGTGCATAAGGCTTCACTCAGAACTGCAGAAGACTCATCTGTTACACCCCTTTTTTGCGTAATACTAGTGTCGATCGTTAATTAAAACTCATGGTGTTCACATTTGCCACTTGAAGTAAAGATCTGAAACGCGATGATTTTTCTGTTATATAGTTATTGAGAAGCCACATCAGCCACTGTAATTTACAAGTTAGATAAGTAATTAAAGATAATTGAGGGTCACTGTAGACCATTTTGATAGTTTTCTCTTTTGTGAAACTTAAATTAAACCTAGATTATAGATGTGATATGGCATAGGTCATCCTTCGATCGATTGTAGAACTTGGAAACCCCTTCAGGGAATATCGGTTCACATTTTGGTTGAACGCAGTTGGTTTTTACCATCCTGTATTAAAACATTTCCTTTTATCAGTAGAGCAATTTATAAACGATGTTTTGTGAGTAGAATAAAATTTCCAATGGTAAACTTTTATTCTGCTGGAAGGGTGCTATTAAGCTGCTGTATACTCTCCCGAAGAAAGCTGGCCCACGGCTGTTGTTCCTTGACGTCATAGATATTGGCAATAGAACGGAGTTCTGAGCGGGTCTCACTCATGCTCCGTCGGGGAGAGATAATGGTATCTTACTAGCTATGAGAGCACCTTAGCATCATGCAGACAGACTTATGTCACGTGTGAACGAGCATTGTCCTGTTGAAAAATGACATCACAGTACTGCAACGTGAAGGGTAAGACATGATGATGCAGAACGTCGTGATGTACTGCTGTGCAGGCAGAGTTCCCTTAGTACCAGTTTTGACCTGAAGCTTGAATGGTGGCTAAACACTGAGTCACAGCGCCAGAGATTGCGCCAAAGATTATTATTCCGCCGCCCCCACTGGTGCAGTAGTAGTTCAGAGGATGTCGTTGGCAGTAGTAGTTGAGAGGATGTCGAGGGCAGTAGTAGTTCAGAGGATGTCGATTGCAGTTGTTGTTCTGTTGGGCGAGAGAGTAGATGCTGTTCGGTTGGTGTAATGTATAGATGGAAGATGTTGCAATGATCACAGTGTATTTTTCGTCAATATATATTGAGGTAAAAAAAAGTATTACAGATTTCTTTAATGACAATGCCTCTTGGTCACAGGTTCAGTCAACAAAGCATCTGGCTCTGTTCATGTATTATATTAGATTCGTAATGCTAGTTTCTATGTGCAATTATAGTATTTCTGGTTTTTCAATTAGTTCAATGTAAATGGTGTTTAAAATATCTTGTCGTATTGAGGAAGAACCAAGCCAGATAAATGTACGTTGAGTCACACTACCACACACAGAACAGTTACACTTGTGATTCGTTGTTTCGTAGATTTTATAGTTGCAGGGGACTTAATTAATCAATTGTGTTAATGGAAATTTCTTGTCATTCTTTATTTTTATTTTATGCAGTCAGATTGCGTGCTAATACTAGTCACGGCCAACTGGTTGCGAGACTTCGTAACCGGACACACAGCTACTAAAATTATTGCATTTATCCTTTATTTTTAATTAAGCCGCCATGCCAGCTATACCCGTCGCCTCCCCGCACTATGACCACAGTAGTAATGCTGCTAAGCCTCTCCAAAACGCTGGAACAGTGACACCTGCCCCAGGTCACCGCCATACTCACCGACGATGGTTATCAGGGATGGTACAGATACGTAATGCATCGTTGAACGTAATGTGACTCCATTCATCGGCAGCCCATGCTTCCCAGTCATAGCACCACTTCAAATACAGCCGTTTGTCTTGCGGTGTTGCAAGCAGCCTACACACGGAACAGTAATTCCATAGTCGAGGTGCTGTTAGCCTCTGGCCAATGATACGGGATGGCACACAACGTCGCGGGAGTCCAGTATCTGTTCTCGGATGGCAGGAGCAGATGCGAAGGCTTACAGTGTGCCGGGTGCACAATAGTGCGACCCTCCTTTGTGATAGTCAGGCGTGGCCGACGCGAAACTTGACGACAAGTCTGCCCGCCCTCATGTTCCCATGCACTCCAATATCGGGACAGTCACATCTGAACGCCCCAACAACCTGGATATTGCACTATTCTACAAGTCGGCGAAATGTAGACCCACAACGAGACCCCTATCAGATTCTTTATCAGGTGCTGATAACGCTGTCTCAAGCCGGTACATAGCATTTCGTTCCTCTTGACAGTTATCTATTAACATCTGACGCTATTCACATCCCTTATATAACCTACCGAGCCTGGAAAGAATACTAACCTCTATCAACACTAATGCTCTGTGGTGGCCGTTCTACCTATCACGGAGTATTGCAAGTCTAATCATTCACATATCCGCTGATATTGTGTAGTATACAACGTTACACTGACACCAACCATGTCTCCTGTCACTTTTTTTGTCGGGCACCGTACTCACACAATGTGATGTGCTTAAGATTTTCACCACTAATCTTGTTATCCTATACTGTCGGGTTCTTTCTATTTGTTATAAGCACTTTCCTGCTATAGCTGACGATGTGGTCCAGTACTGAACGCTTTTCAGAAATATAGGAGCACGAAATCTATCTGTTCAGCTGTACACTTCTTGCTTCCAGTAAAATATAGCATAGACGAACACGTGCAAACTGTAGAAGAGATGGCAAATGAATGTTTTAGATTTATAGGTAAAATTCAGGAAAAGTGGATGGTATCTGTCAAGAAAATTGCACACAGCACAATTGTGCCACATATTAGAGTTATTTTGCACTCTTTGGGGTCTTAATCAAATCTAACTGTGAAAATATATGAAAGGATCTAAAACAGACGTTACGTACTCAGTAGGTACGTGCAGCGCACACGAAAATGTAAGAGACAATTTCAGGAAACTTACAAGGGAATCACTAGGATAAAGGTGGTGTTCTCGCGACACCTTGTTGTGTAAACTTAGAGAACCGACGTTATTGTCCTCTTTAGACAGTTGAAACGTCCCCTTAGAAAAATTGAACAAGACTGTGCTTAAACTGACACACAATATTTTTAGCGCAACGCAATCTGACTTTCAAAAATCCCTACAAAAGAATGGCCCTGACTAACATTAACCTGTACCTTTCACAAATCACGTACCTCGCAAAAATCTTCGTTACTCAAACTACTGCAATACAGCGAGCGCCACTACTGCCAGCTAAATAAAAGATTCAAACTACAGAAGGCACTAACTACTGATAGGCATAGTTAGCGAATGAAAAATTTTAATAGAGAACAAACAATGTATTTTCCTTAATAGTCATAATATATATATCAGTTCGTGATATCCATTCTTACAAATTTCAAAACTCCGCCATCTCTCTCCCCACATCCACCACTGCTGGCGGCTCACCTCCAACTGCGCAACGCTACGCGCTGTTAACATCCAGCTGCCCAACACTACAATGGCGAGTATTACAACAATGCCAACCAGCCACTGACTGCACACAGCTCTGCCAGTGATTTTTCATACAGAGAGCTATGTGGCGTTACCAATAAAAAAACATAAACAGCCTACTTACATAGCCCCCAGAGTCCCCACAAAAAAATTTACAAATTGTTTTGGGCTGTGGCCAATACAGATTAGAAAATTTTTTTCATAATTACAATAACAAAGAAATGAAATGCACACACTTATCGGTACAACGTTGGTCAAAAGCTAAAATTTTCTCACAGTCCATAAAGACAGTCCTGATCGTTCATCACAGTAAAATTACAGTGTTTTTTTTCTCAAAGTTTGAGCAGTAAAAGAGAATGCACACGGAAGTAGTGGATTTCCATGCAATCTTGAAGAAGTAGTGTTGTCCTTCCAACGGAAAGACAGTGCTGACTCTTGACATGCTGACAGGTAATGGGCCACAACAGCAGCAGAGTCAGTCGAAGTTTTGAAGAATATTGGTAGGTAGGTCAACACAGAGTAGACCCACTGTAGTCCTGGTAGAGATTACGGTATTGGTGGGCCACCAGAGGTGCAGACCCACTGCAGTCCTTGTAGAAATAATGGTATTTGTGGGTCATCAAAGGTGTAGACCCACTGTAGTCCTTGTAGAGATGGCTAGCAGCCAACTGTTGTGACTGTGCAGGTGCACAATCACCATCGAAGAGTCTTGTGGACAATATAGCAAGTCCATAAACCACCACTTGTCCACTCACAAAGAATTTGTTTGAAATGTCCTTAGAACCAGCAATGCTGTTATCCAGTCCCTTGCTGAATTATTAACACACGTGCAAACACTAACAGTCCTTATTTCTCACATATTGTCCATATACTATGACCAACAGAAACGTGTGCAGTGAAATGAAATTAGAAGTTACTTAATTTGATGAACTGGTGTCAATTACTATTTTATAACATAAGAATACAATAACAAAGGTAGAAAATACATCATTAAAGCACATAATAGTACAGATAACATTTGCAGTAATACAGGCTTTACAAAAGAATCGAATAACAAATACATCAGAGTTACAAAAATTATGACGTAAGTACATACATAAAAGATCAGAATTACTTTTGAAACATCAACTTCACACATGAGCATTAGAACAAAATAGAATAAATAATGTGTAAACATCTTTACGAAGTAAATAACATGTTATTAATGCAAATTATATTTGAGGATAACAGTATTCCTCATCATAGTGAATGTATCTTAGTATTAGAAGAGAAAAAATTCTATGAAACAGTACACAGAGAGAGGAAGAAAATAGATACACAAGGGTACACAAACACATAGTGGGATAACACAAAAGGAAAGGGCAGGGTTTGTTTTCAGTGACTGCACACAGCACAGCCAGTGATTTTTCATACAGAGCGCTATGTGGCGTCACCAATAAAAAAACCTAAACAGCCTACTTACACAGTGCTACGAGCCGATGAAGTAGTCGGAGAGATGCAATAAGGCACAGCAGATACAGCTACACTACATGATCAGTGTGTCAGCTGGCATCACATATCTCTGTGGGAAAAGATAACAAATATCAGCGTTTAGAGTATTGCAGAGAGGCAATGTAATTACAGATCGAGTTTTTCGTCGTCAGCGGAAACAACCTCTAGCTGTTATTGTTCGCAATCTTACATACAAAAAACTGTCCAGCAAGGTAACAGATTTCTCGTCTGCAAGCTTCTTTAGTATCCCTGGAGTTTGAAATTATATTTCAATCGCTCTACGATCAGCAAGCCTACCTAATTTACCGACAACGTAACACCTGCAGACCGATGGCGATCCCACGTCTCTTGTGACGATTAGTTGCCTAGCCGATCAATTAGAACGCCGGATTTGGCGAATGCGCTGGTCGTATTGTCATATACGACTGCGATATTCCACTGGTACAGCGTTTGCCGAGAGGCATGTTTCGTTGCGGCACGACCTCTAGCACCTTGAAAAGGGCGCTGATGATGGGCAGAAGTTGCGTTGAATACGCTCAGGAAGGCAGCCAGTATTTGCTCCATCGGACTCACGCAGCCGACAGAACGATGACAGGCGTTACGTCACAAAGTGTTTAACCCTGGCCTTCAGCGACGCACCAGGAAACATGTGGAGCAATCAGCAGCGGCAACTGCCAGCGACTGGGTGCGAGGAGACATCCAGAAGGCGGTACAGCGAAGGACACATCGGCGGGAGTGAAGGGAAGCGAGATATGGCGAGTTCTGAAACTCGGTGAGGGCGACCTCTAACGTACCGTGTCAGTTTGCATCTGGATCGTATAGAAGTAGATGACTGCAGCCTGCTTGTCCAGTGTGCAGCCCGACAACAATAGTTGGATCCTTCAAGGAAAAGGTGCATTTTAGATTAAGAATAATGTTAGAAGCTATACAAAAAGGGTGTCTTTGTCCTCGTTCTGAAAATACACTGCTGGCCATTAAAATTGCTACACCATGAAGATATGCAAATGATTAGCTTTTCAGAGCATTCACACAAGGTTGTGCCGGTGGCGACACCTACAACGTGCTGACAGGAGGAAAGTTTCCAACCGATTTCTCATACACAAACAGCAGTTGACCGGCGTTTCCTGGTGAAACGTTGTTGTGATGCCTCATGTAAGGAGGATAAATGCGTACCATCACGTTTCCGACTTTGATAAAGGTCGGATTGTAGCCTATCGCGATTGCGGTTTATCATGTCGCGACATTGCTGCTCACGTTGGTCGAGATCCAGTGACTGTTAACAGAATATGGAATCGGTGGGTTCAGGAGGGTAATACGGAACGCCGTGCTGGATCTCAACGGCCTCGTATCACTAGTAGTCGAGATTACAGGCATCCTATCAGCATGGCTGTAACGGATCGTGCAGCCACGTCTCGATCCATGAGTCAACAGATGGAGACGTTTGCAAAACACCAACCATCTGCACGAACAGTTAGACGACGTTTGCAGCAGCATAGACTATCAGCTCGGAGACCATGGCTGCGGTTACCCTTGACGCTGCATCACAGACAGGAGCTCCTGCGATGGTGTACTCAACGACGAACCCGGCTGCACGAATGGCAGAATGTAATTTTTTCAGATGATCCAGCTTCTGTTTACAGCATCCTGATGGTCGCATCCGTGTTTGCCGACATTGTGGTGAACGCACATTGGAAGCGTGTATTCATCATCGCCATACTGGCATAATCCCCGGCGTGATGGTATGGGGTGCCACTGGTTACACGTCTCCGTCACCTCTTGTTCGCATTGACGGCACTTTGAACAGTGGACATTCATTCGATCCCTGCGAAACCCTACATTTCAGCAGAATAGTGCGCGACCGCATTTTGCACTTCCTGTACGGGCCTTTCTGGATACAGAAAATGTCCGACTGCTACCCTGACCAGCACATTCTCCAGATCTGATACCAATTGAAAACGTCTGGTCAATGGTGGCCGAGCAACTGGCTCGTCACAATACGCCAGTCACTACTCTTGGTGAACTGTGGTATCGTGTTGAAGCTACATGGGCAGCTGTACCTGTACACGGCACCCAAGCTCTGTTTGACTCAATGCCCAGGCGTATCAAGGCCGTTATTACGGCCAGAACTGGTTGTTCTGGGTACTGATTTCTCTGGATCTATGCACCGAATTTGCGTGAAAATGTAGTCACATGTCAGTTTTAGTATAATATATTTGTCCAATGAATACCCGTTTATCATCTTCATTTCTTCTTGGTGTAGCAATTTTAATGGCCAGTCGTGTACCTCTTAATGAGTGGATCATGCCAGCATTTTAAATTTATTAATTCAATCATTATTCATATGAAATGCTGAAAATAATATTTTGTTGACCCTGGAAGCCGTTAGGTAGACAGCCTGCAGCTGGGACCGGGTGACTTGAACTGAGTTCAATAATGTGTGGGGTGTCTCAAAAGGTACGCTACAACTTCACTGTGTTATGGTACCCAAAACTATTTAAGATATTCACTCCGTCTTTAGCTAATGTGATGGACGAACTCACAGACTTTTGTTTATGTGTGTGTTTCATGTTGTTGTGAGCGAAGTACAGGGTGATTCAAAAAGAATACCACAACTTTAGGAATTTAAAACTCTGCAACGACAAAAGGCAAAGCTAAGCACTATCTGTCGGCGAATTAAGGGATCTATAAAGTTTCATTTAGTTGTACATTTGTTCGCTTGAGGCGCTGTTGACTAGGCGTCAGCGTCAGTTGATGCTAAGATGGCGACCGCTCAACAGAAAGCTTTTTGTGTTATTGAGTACGGCAGAAGTGAATTGACGACAGTTGTTCAGCTTGCATTTCGAACGAAGTATGGTGTTAAACCTCCTGATAGGTGGTGTATTAAACGTTGGTATAAACAGTTTACAGAGAATGGGTGTTTGTGCAAAAGTTCTGGACGGCCGAGAACGAGTGATGAAAATGTAGCACACATCCAGCAAGCATTTGTTCGCAGCCTAGGAAAATCGATTCGCAGAGCTAGCAGAGAGCTGCAAATTTCACAATCAACTGTATGGAGAGTCCTACGAAAAAGGTTACTTATGAAACCTTATCGTCTGAAATTGGTTCAAGCACTGTCTGCAGCTGATAAGATTAAAAGAATCGATTTCTGTGATTTTATCCTTGCTCAAATGGAAACAGATGAATCTTTCGTTTCAAAGATTGTGTTTAGTGATGAAGCAACTTTCCACACTAACGGGAAAGTCAACCGTCACAATGTCTGTATATGGGGCACTGAGAATCCGTGGGAAACAACTCAGTATGAACGTGACTCCCCTAAGGTGAACGTTTTCTGTGCCATTTCAGCCAATAAAGTTTTTGGTCCCTTTTTCTTCGAAGGTGCTACTGTAACTGGACTACAGTGTCTGGAGATGTTAGAGAATTGGCTGTTCCCTCAGCTCGAACAAGAAGCACAACAATTCATATTTCAGGAGGATGGAGCGCCACCACATTGGCACTTATCTGTCCGTAACTACCTGAACGTCAACTACCCGAGGCGATGGATGGGCCGCCAGGCAGCCCGTGACAGAGCACTTCATCACTGGCCTCCAAGAAACCCTGATCTTGCCCCCTGCAATTTTTTCGTATGGGGGTATGTTAAGGATATGGTGCTTCGGCCACCTCTCCCAGCCACCATTGATGATTTGAAACGAGAAATAACAGCAGCTATCCAAACTGTTACGCCTGATATGCTACAGAGAGTGTGGAACGATTTGGAGTATCGGGTTGATATTCCTCGAGTGTCTGGAGGGGGCCATATTGAACATCTCTGAACTTGTTTTTGAGTGAAAAAAAACTTTTTAAATACTCTTTGTAATGATGTATAACAGAAGGTTATATTATGTTTCTTTCATTAAATACACATTTTTAAAGTTGTGGTATTCTTTTTGAATCACCCTGTATAATGACAACGGTTCACGAAAACGCTCAGTGTGTGAAACGTTTTATTCAGACCAAAACGGACACGCATGTTGAAAGGAACTTCCAAATACGGTCTAAGAAGAAACCACCCTCGCGGATTTAATACGACGGTGGTGCAGGAATTTCATGCAAACAGGAAGTGTAGATATGAAGTATCATACTGGACGACCAGGAACAAATTAAACAGACACAGGAAAGATTGACAGGGGTGGTCCAGTTGCCTGGCCTCCTAGGTAGTCCAACAGTACACCAATGGACTCGTTTCTATGGAGTTTGTCAAGGACCGTCTCTACCAAATGGCTGTGAACCAGATCATTGGTTAAAGAACCGAATCGTTTCTGGCATTGCCATAGTTGATGCGGATATTTTGCGCCGATCTAGGATGGAGGTTGAATAGAGACTGCATGTTGTGCGTGCCACCAGGGGCGCACACGTTGAAATTGACTGAATGGCATAAACACTTCGTGAGATAGTGTGTCATCTAAGTCAAACATGGTGTGAATATCACAATTAGTTTGGATGCTATAACACATTAAAGCTGTACTGCACTTTTGATACACCCGGTAGATATGATCAGTGGATGCTTCCACGACGATACATCACGCCGACAAAACGCCCATTCCACAGTCTACATGTCAACTGCAAAGGAAACCTGTCGCCTGGCGGAGTGACGGATGTTAGCCTGCAATAAGGGACACAGCAGACTGCAAGAGGATCCGTCAGCCCTTCCGGGAAGGAATGACGAAATGCCGCCGATCGATCAGGAAGAACAATTAGTGGCCATGACAACAATTTGTGGACACCATAAACTGACAGAGTACGAGACAGACAAGACGGAATTTATGCATTGATCGACTGGTAAAACAGACAGTGTGTATACACTACTGGCCATTAAAATTGATACACCAAGAAGAAATGCAGATGATAAAGGGGTATTCATTGGACAAATATATAAATACTAGAACTGATATGTGATTACATTTTCACGTAATTTGGGTGCATAGATCCTGAGAAATCACTACCCAGAACAACCACCTCCGGCTGTAATAACGGCCTTGATACACCTGGGCATTGAGTCAAACAGAGCTTGGATGGCGTGTACAGGTACAGTTGCCCATGCAGCTTCAACACGATAGCACAGTTCATCAAGAGTAGTGGCTGCTGTATTGTGACGAGCCAGTTGCTCGGCCACCATTGGCCAGACGTTTTCAATTGGTGAGAGATCTGGAGAATGTGCTGGTCAGGGTAGCAGTCGAACATTTTCTGTATCCAGAGAGTTCTGTACAGGACCTGCAACATGTGGTCATGCATTTGCCTGCTGAAATGTAGGGTTTCGCAGGAATCGAATGAAGGATAGAGCCACGGATCGTAACATATCAGAAATGTAACGTCCACTGTTCAAAGTGCCGTCATGCCAACAAGAGCTGACCTAGCCGTGTAACCAATGGCACCCCATACCATCACGCCGGGTGATACGCCAGTATGGCGATGACGAATACATGCTTCCAATGTGAGTTCACCGCGATGTCGGCAAACACGGATGCGACCATCAGGATGCTGTAAACAGCACCTGGATCATCTGAAAAAATTACGTTTTGCCATTCGTGCAGCCGGGTTCGTCGTAGAGAACACAATCGCAGGCGCTCCTGTCTGTGATGCAACGTCAAGGGTAACCGCAGCCATGGTCTCCGAGCTGTAAGTCCATGGTGCTGCAAACGTCGTCGAACTGTTCGTGCAGATGGTTGTTGTCTTGCAGAAGTCCCCATCTATTGACTCAGGGATCGAGACGTGGCTGCACGATCCGTTACAGCCATGCGGATAAAATGCCTGTCATCTCGAATGCTAGCGATACGAGGCCGTTGGGATCCAGCACGGCGTTGCGTATCACCCTGCTGAACCCACCGATTCCATATTCTGGTAACAGTCATTGGACCTCGACCAATGCGGATAGTATTGTCGCAATACGATAAACCTCAATTGCGATAGGCTACAATTTGACCTTTATCCGAGTCGGAAACGTGATGATACGCATTTCTCCTCCTTACACAAGGCATCACAACAACGTTTCACCAGGAAACGCCGGTCAACTGCTGTTTGTGTATGAGAAATCGGTTGGAAACTTATCTCAAGTCAGCACGTTGACGGTGTCGCCACCGGCGCCAACCTTGTGTAAATGCTAATCATTTGCATATCACAGCATCTTCTTCCTGTCGGTTCAATTTCCCGTCTTTAGCACGTCATCTGCGTGGTGTAGCAATTTTAATGGCCAGTAGTGTAGATAACACTGCGCTTGTCACCACGTATCCAGCACTTCCCGGTATAAGTTGGTGTAGTAAATAAAAACGACGAGCGTCACTGACATATCGTACACAGGCCGTCGTCGTCAATTTCCCCGAGAAAGATCTTACAGCATAACGTCGCTGTAATCAACAACTGGCCGTACAGGGGTTTCTACATGTTTCTTTTTTAGATCCAAAAAGAATAGATTGTAGGGTGTGGACAGATGCTGATGCCTTCTTGTAAGCAGTAGCTGTTTGTCAGAGCAGCAAAGTCCTTCTCGACAGCTGTGTCCATGTCAACTGGTTTTGCAGTTATTGTATGTGGAAGTGAATGTAATCAGCGTGCAAATGGTGTTTACAGTAGGAGGGAGTTGATGAGACATCATTGACGTACAGCTATGTACACATTACAAAAGATTAGATGGGAGGCTATGATGAATTTTGCTAAGCCGTAATCACTCATGCACTTCCATATGGAAGAGAAGTACGAATTCATGAGCAGAGAGAATGACGAAGTGAAAGATGGGAAGAACATATGCGCCAACAAAAAAATGTGTGTGAATTTCTAAGGGACCAAACTGCTTAGGTCATCGGTCCCTAGACTTATGCACTGCTTAAACTCACTTACGCTAAGAACAACACGCACACCCATGCCCGAGGGAGGACTCGAATCTCCGGAGGGAGGGCCCGTGCGGTCTATGACATGAATGCGCCAACAAGCAGAAGTTGTAACAGTGGTGGAATAAATAAGAAAAAGACTAAACTATTTATCAGAAACTATGCGACATCACCTCGTTCCCACCTGCTGCACACGTTATAGTGACGAAAATTTCCACTGCCAGAATTCGAACCTTCTGTATTCGGATCGAGTATAGCTGTTCGACAGCGATTCTACAATCTTGTTCACCATATCGTGTTTGCATGGTACTAAGTCTTCGACGAACGAGAGTGGCCTACCAGACCATACATTCGAGCCAACCTGGCCATAACGTTCTAATTGGTACCGGAATCGGAGGTTTGAAGACTCTACCTCTATACACCGCGAAACAAACGGAAAACTTCTGGGAACAGATATTGATTCCCAGCTGAAGTGATGCTAACATACAAAAAAGTTGTCATGTTGTGATCTTGGAGTCTTGTTCTCAGTATGTAACAGCTAA
This sequence comes from Schistocerca gregaria, assembly GCF_023897955.1. Taxonomy (NCBI): domain Eukaryota; kingdom Metazoa; phylum Arthropoda; class Insecta; order Orthoptera; family Acrididae; genus Schistocerca; species Schistocerca gregaria. Next base: position 415,633,535 of record NC_064922.1, on the reverse strand, counting down.
CAACAGTCTGTGTCCAGTTATGAAAAGTATGTTAGCGATATAATACACACACACACACACACACACACACACACACACACATATATATATATATATATATATATATATATATATATATATACTGGCCTTTGTCTGTTTAACTCAGTATTAAGGCAACAGAGTACTGTAAAGGATTTTGTTGACCAGTGCCAGATGATGGTGTGGATAGACAGAAACTAGCAGCACTTTTTTTTTTTAAGTTTATACAACAGCTAGCTGATGGTGTTGCTACATAAATATGACTTCCATCAAAACTGGACTGAACTTACATTTGGCAACAAAGAATAAACATAAAACTGAAAACGGCGTTTTCTACCGAGGAATAAAACTCCACAATAAACTATCCAAGGATGTTAAACAGATTACTGAAACGAACTTATTTACAGAGGCAGTTAAAAAGTGGAAGCAAAACAATCTGCACAGTGATAGTATACTGAGGTAACAAAGAGTAGAGACTTGGTAAAAATGGAACAGATCTAAATTATAATAATAATAAAACTTCTGTCATTTCACACAACGATTTCACTCTTTTTTTGAAAGCCTTATTCCAAAATCATTGCAATATATGATACTAACATCTTGCCCTCTTTCTGACCTCAACATCTCATTAACTGTAGGAAGATGTTGACTCAAATTCTGAGGTTAGCAAATGGGAAGTTGCGGTACATGAAATGGAAAACAAACCTCGTCGCTGTGGTCCCGATTTGAGCTAACATCGTGTTACATTGTGAAAAAATGTGTGTAAAGTGTGTGCAGTGCTTGGTAAACAGAAATGAATGAACAGTGTAACACTACCTTTTAACATTACTGAAGAACCGTTTTGCTAAAAAAAAAAAAGCGTTGTACACCAGGCCTAAACCGAATGGTGTTGCGCTGTTTTAAACGGACTAGCGTCGTATTTAGGTGGGTAAGGGCCCCAGTCTTCCTGGGCTCTTGCTGTTTTACGTTTTCCTTGGTTTCCCTTGAACTGCGTCAGCCAAAAGCCGGAATGGTCCCTACTATTAATCCACAACCCACTACCTGTCCCATCTAAGTCAGACTAGACCTTTAAGTATGTTAACGTCTGTATGTACGAATAGGGTTTATTTCTCTCCAAATGCCAAACGACGGATTAACTCGAAAACGTGCGAGCAGACAGCATTTTCTGATGTGAGCGAAAACCAGACATAAAATATCTTAAGCAAAATCAACATCTTTTGTAATGAACCGTTTCTCGATCTGCAAAAAAGAAAGTTTGTAAATACTTTTCATTATTCATCACTGACGATGTTTTATTTTAATCAGGCACAGCAGATCAAAACCAATAGCAAAATGTCACTCAGTAAGGAAAAGCGTGCGGTCACCTACATGAGTACAAAAATAAATCCGTTGAATTTCTATTACACTATAAATCACACAGTTTTAAAGATTGTCAATTCTGCTAAATACCTAGGAATTACGCAAGGTGTAACGATCGCGTAGATAATGTTGTGAGGAAGGGAACGCAGAGACTGTATTTTGTTGGCAGAACGCTTAGAAGATGCAGCACGTCTACTAAAGAGACTGCCTACGCTACGCTCGTCCGCCCTCTGCTAGCCCACAGTGGTTTCTAACCTGTGGGTAGTTACCCTCTGACGGATAATATGAAATTTTGTCAGGGGTGAAAACTAAACGATTCGGTTGTGTTTCAGTCACGAAACGAAATTATTTTCAAAAGATCGCTACCACTATTGCAGTTTTTAAGGCTTTAATAATAATTATGTAAGTTATGAAGAATTAGTTTTCTCAATTAATATTATTAATGTGGTGGAGTTTATAGGTTCCTCAATAGTCCACCCACTACACATATATATTATGCTTTTTTTCGTACATCGCTTATGATGAAATCGACCCATACACGTAACAAATGATAAACATCCCACGAAAATGTTTTCTCCAAGTTGCAGATAGTACCTGCAGTAGTCGAGGAGTTGCTTCATTGCTCGCATCGAAAGAGATAAATGATTTAATTTACAGCCCGACACAGCAGTAACTACACAAGGGCTGCTATGGTGTTGTATTGATTATTATTACTGTTATATTCCTTTCTCAGACGTTATGTCTGCTTAAAAATGGAAAGTGACGCGGACCTTGATCAAGCGTGACTTCCTTTTAACTGTACGGTATGTTACATTACATTTAGGAACTTTCGGGTAATTCAACATGTATCAATAATTACAGATTTCTGTAGTTGTATATATATATTTGGATGTAGCTGTATTGCGTTGATGTACTGGTGGATATTGTGTGTTATGACTCCTGTAGTTGATAGTATAATTGGTAAAATGTCAACTTTATCCTGATGCCACATGTCCTTCACTTCCTCAACCAGTTGGATGTATTTTTCAATTTTTTCTCCTGTTTTCATCTGTATATTTGTTGTATTGGGTATGGATATTTCGATTAGTTGTGTTAATTTCTTCTTTTTATTGGTGAGTATGATGTCAGGTTTGTTGTGTGGTGTTGTTTTATCTGTTATAATGGTTCTGTTCCAGTATAATTTGTATTCATCATTCTCCAGTACATTTTGTGGTGCATACTTGTATGTGGGAACGTGTTGTTTTATTAGTTTATGTTGCATGGCAAGTTGTTGATATATTATTTTTGCTACATTGTCGTGTCTTCTGTATTTTCTAGTATTGAACATCCGTTTGTGATGTGAACTACTGTTTCTATTTGTAGTTTGCAAAGTCTGCATTTATCTGTTGTGATATTGGGATCTTTAATAATATGCTTGCTGTAATATCTGGTGTTTATTGTTTGAGCCTGTATTGCAATCATGAATCCTTCTGTCTCACTGTATATATTGCCTTTTCTTAGCCATGTGTTGGATGCGTCTCGATCGATGTGTGACTGTGTTAGATAATACGGGAGCTTGCCATGTAGTGTTTTCTTTTTCCAATTTACTTTCTTTGTATCTGTTGATGTTATGAGATCTAAAGGTATTGCAGAAGTGGTTATGAAATTGCAGTGGTGTAGTCGATGTATTTATATGAGTGATTGCTTTGTGTATTTTTCTAGTTTTTGCTCGTTCTATAAAGAAATTTTTTAAATTGTCTATCTGTCCATAATGTAGGTTTTTTATGTCGATAAATCCCCTTCCTTTCTGCTTAATGTGAATCTTTCTGTTGCTGAATATATGTGACGTATTCTACGTTTGTGGCATTGTGATTGTGTAAGTGCATTGAGTGCTTCTAGGTCCCTGTTACTCCATTTAACTACTCCAAATGAGTAGGTCAATATTGGTATAGCATAAATATTTATAGCTTTTGTCTTGTTTCTTGCTGTCAATTCTGTTTTCAGTATTTTTGTTAGTCTTTGTCTATATTTTTCTTTTAGTTCTTCTTTAATATTTGTATAGTGCGGATTTTGCAAACCCCAAATCCGAACATTATGCCTATTAACCTTCTCTGACAGATGAAAGGTTGCCTCATCTGAGAATAAACACCTTTCCAGGAAGCTGGAGTCCAAATCAATACGCTGCAGCTTAGCCGCAGCAAATTGTTGTCGGCGTGGTTTGACGTTCGGCGTCAGATGTTGCAGAATTTGCACTTTGTAAGCACTCATACGAAGACGCTGGTGAACTACACGATGCAATGTTGATCGAGGTACATCAAGTTGCCTAAATGCTTGACGAACTGACTTACGTGGGCTTCTGAGATACGTTTGCCGATGTCCACTGTCTCTTCTGAAACTCTGTAACGTACACCGCCAGAATGTTTCAGAACACTTCCTGTTGCCAGAAAATTCCTATACCATTCCTTATTGGTTTTCACATCAGGTGGATCACATTCATACATACGACGATAATATCTTTGCACAGTAATCGGCGATTTTGTTTCCTTATACCACACTACAGCTTGCGCGCGCTGCTGTGGAGCCGCCATTTTCACTTCATGCGACCATGATGCACTCTGGCGACGATACTTGGCACTTCTGACGTGTGAATATAAATTCTTCGAGATGCTCTACAATGTGGTGCATTTTTCACTGTCGTATCTACTGTGGTTTTTCTCTCATGGGCCCTTGAAATCAGGGAGATTTGAGTGGGAGACCCTGCATTTTTTCCTATAGTTGTATTGCGTGCACGCATACGTTCGGGTTTGGGTGTCTCCTGGCCAGTGCAGAAGGGGCTAAGCAGTAAACGGCGGACGGCGCGCTCCTCACAATCTCTAGTTTATGTGATCGGTAGCATTTTTTTTTTTTCTTTTCATCAGATATGTTTAGCGGAAAGTTGTGGTGGAGGAGGGTGTTTATGCTCTCAAACGTTGGTGCGTACAAGACGTCAGATATATTTAGCGTTACGATTTATTTGTTGCGGAAATATCATTACTTGATTTGCATGACATTTGTGTGTGACACTCAAACGTTGAAAATATGTTTTATTATCAAGAAGTGTCATAGCACGGTAGAGGTGAGGGTTTCAAGTGATCTGTATGACTGCTGTAAATTGCTAAACAATTAATTTGAAAGCGTAGTACAAATGGCTTATTTCGCTCTATTTTTGATATCGAAATTACGTCAGCATTAGGGAGCAGGAATATAGTATTCTGAGGAGAAATGAAAACCTCCATCTTCGTGTTGGGAGACGATGGTTCACACAAACAAACAGGGGGTTGGTTCACACAGAAAGACGAGGAATCGCCTCTTGAGAGAGACAGATACTTGAAGTGAGTCTGGAATTTGTCACCACTTGATGCTTTGTTTGGGGGGAGGTGGGGGGCGAGATCAAAGGAGGCCGATATCCGGTCTGTGATCGGTGGTGTTTAGTATAACGTGATCTTTAATTACTACATCGGGCTGTTTTGACCTTCGTGGAGGCACCCTGACGATAGACACATACACTAGAGATCTCTAATGGTGGCTACTATACCGCACTTCATCCCATTCATCATCTGTAGACCCCTTTTGAACGGTTTAATTGTCAGATTAATGTGTGTGTATGTTTTTCGATCTGTACAAAATAGTTTGCCGCTGAAATTCTCGTAATTTATCTGTCTGCAGAAAGCGGCGGAGGGTTTCGAAATATGTTATGAACTTCTGATTTTTCTTTCTGTGCTCAGACACCAGTGTGCTTCAGAAAGTGAGGAAAATAAAAAATAAGAGGCTTAACAACGCTGACTCCGGCTGCAAATATAAAGTAAGCCCATTCAATGTTTCCATGTGCGATCAGAAGAAAGAAAAAACGCCGCAATTGTTTAAATATCCCATACTTCCTTCTGCCCACAAACTGTTTAAATAAACAGTATTTCATACAGTGCAGTCAATTTCCTGACAAATGCTTTCATTAAGTAAATAAACTACACTCCTGGAAATTTAAATAAGAACACCGTGAATTCATTGTCCCAGGAAGGGGAAACTTTATTGACACATTCCTGGGGTCAGATACATCACATGATCACACTGACAGAACCACAGGCACATAGACACAGGCAACAGAGCATGCACAATGTCGGCACTAGTACAGTGTATATCCACCTTTCGCAGCAATGCAGGCTGCTATTCTCCCATGGAGACGATCGTAGAGATGCTGGATGTAGTCCTGTGGAACGGCTTGCCATGCTATTTCCACCTGGCGCCTCAGTTGGACCAGCGTTCGTGCTGGACGTGCAGACCGCGTGGGACGACGCTTCATCCAGTCCCAAACATGCTCAATGAGGGACAGATCCGGAGATCTTGCTGGCCATGGTAGTTGACTTACACCTTCTATAGCACGTTGGGTGGCACGGGATACATGCGGACGTGCATTGTCCTGTTGGAACAGCAAGTTCCCTTGCCAGTCTAGGAATGGTAGAACGATGGGTTCGATGACGGTTTGGATGTACCGTGCACTATTCATTGTCCCCTCGACGATCACCAGAGGTGTACGGCCAGTGTAGGAGATCGCTCCCCACACCATGATGCCGGGTGTTGGCCCTGTGTGCCTCGGTCGTATGCAGTCCTGATTGTGGCGCTCACCTGCACGGCGCCAAACACGCATACGACCATCGTTGGCACCAAGGCAGAAGCGACTCTCATCGCTGAAGACGACACGTCTCCATTCGTCTCTCCATTCACGCGAGTCACGACACCACTGCAGGCAGGCTGCACGATGTTGGGGCGTGAGCAGAAGAAGGCCTAAAGGTGTGCGGGACCGTAGCCCAGCTTCATGGAGACGGCTGCAAATGGTCCTCGCCGATACCCCAGGAGCAACAGTGTCCCTAATTTGCTGGGAAGTGGCGGTGCGGTCCCCTACGGCACTGCGTAGGATCCTACGGTCTTGGCGTGCATCCGTGCGTCGACGGTCCCAGGTCGACGGGCACGTGCACCTTCCGCCGACCACTGGCGACAACATCGATGTACTGTGGAGACCTCACGCTCCACGTGCTGAGCAATTCGGCGGTACGTCCACCAGGCCTCCCGCATGCCCACTATACGCCCTCGCTCAAAGTCTGTCAACTGCACATACGGTTCACGTCCACGCTGTCGCAGCATGCTACCAGTGTTAAAGAGTGCGATGGAGCTCCGTATGGCACGGCAAACTGGCTGACACTGACGGCGGCGGTGCACAAATGCTGCGCAAGCTAGCGCCATTCGACGGCCAACACCGCGGTTCCTGGTGTGTCCGCTGTGCCGTGCGTGTGATCATTGCTTGTACAGCCCTCTCGCAGTGTCCAGAGCAAGTATGGTGGGTCTGACACACCGGTGTCAATGTGTTCTTTTTTCCATTTCCAGGAGTGTATATTACAAACACGGCCTTGTATCCCACAAATCGCTTAAATAAACAATATTCCACACATTGTCTAAACTGTTTAAACTGCAATCGATTTCCCGCCAAATGACCAGTCAAATGAGTCTTCTTCTTGCCAATTTCCGGGTAGGGGAGGGGCAGAGGTTATGGGAGGGTTGGGGCTTACCAGAGCGGGAGGGATTAATTAATTGATTAATTTCATTAAGTAGGCAGTCAGATTTATAGAGTGACATGGGGGCTGTTCAAAAGAAAGAGTGGGAGAGGGGTCAATCAAAAGTGAAAAATAGGTTTGCTCCTGGATGCATACTTGGCCTGTATGTAGCAAGATGGCATTGTTGCCGTACTACTAGTGTGATATCGGTGGATGCCCCCCCCCCCCCTCCTCCCACGCCCTCCGCGACGAACATATTGGAATTATAATTTTTTTCTGATCCAGTGTGTAGTTAAAATGACCCCCCTTTATACTTTGTAAGTGTGTGTCTGCTATCACAGTGTGATGACACGATACAACTGAGCATAAAATCAAAAAGAAAACAAGGGAAATGAGAATAGGCAAGTGATGTGGGAGTAGGTAAGCGTAGCACACGTCTTCGCAGCTACAATCAGAATAACAGAATACGTGTAGCCAGGTGTGTTCTGAAACTGGGTGCGTATCGTCACGTGATGTCGATTTCGTGTCCAAAATGTCAGTGCAACCAGGCATTTTACTGGTTCGAGACACTTCAGTACTTCTACTACTGCTATTACTATTCCTACTGGCGCTACTACATCGTTACTCCATCGTATCCTCTCAGGAATTGGCGACGCAGCGACCTGAGTGTAGCACTGTTGAGGAAACGATATATAGATACTTTTTCAAAAAAATATCGATATGTTCTGGTGATACTCTCCACCCCGGTACGCCGATATATTGATATCAAAATGCAATATTGAGTGCCGATATTTTTATTTTTTATTATATTTTTTCACAGTTTTCGGTAAATATTTGAAGTCGTTCTTTTGAAACTGCAGTGGAACATAGATCTACTGTCACTGTGTGTAGGAGTCTTATTACATTTTGAGCTCTCATCATGTCTAGTCTTCCTATTTGACTATGTGAAGCAAGTACACTGACCGCCAGGAAAAACGCAACACCCAATAAATGATGTGTAATCATCTATTTAATCACAGCGAAGTACTTCACAATTATTTTGAGACGGGTATGTTACTGGCGTTGCTTTGCAAGCAAGCGGTGAAGTATTGATTGTTTGTTGCACTAACCTCACTTGTTGTTTCCGCGCAACCTGGAAAACGCATCACTGAATGTAAGCGGGTAATGTTTTCCCGCTCTTGTAGCGCTACTTTTTGTGCCCTGAATTGTTCCCGTTTCAATCACAGGTGCGTCTAAGATCTTTTATGTGATAGTCGTTACCAGCTTTCTGGAGTAAGCATGCCGTTAAGCTCTGAATAAACTGCGAAAGCTGTTGCTTTGGTGGAAGATGGCCGCAGCATGCATTACGTTGCAGAAGTGTTGAGCACTACACCTTCCAGGATTTACAGAATCGTACGAAGGTACAAGGAAAATAGAGGCTTCGCAAGGAGACCATATACAGCAGGCCCAAGAAAAGCAACATCGGAGAGAGGACCCCTTCTACAACTTCAAGTTCTCCTCAACGGTCACATCACCGCTATCGAAGTGCGAAATCGACTACCTCATGTTGCATAGTGAGAGAACCGATCGAAGAAAACAGGAAGAAGCCAATCTTCAGTCCAGAAGACCTGCTACAGTTCCGGAACTCACCAGAGAGCATTGCACAGCTAGACTGCGTTTCGCGAGGGAACATCTCGGCTCGACAGAACAACAATGGAATCGAGTGTAGCTCACCGATGTGTTGCGATCTGGCCTCTGATCACATGACGGAAGAGAGAGGGTCTGGAGAAGGCCAGGAGATAGGAGTCCCCTTTGCACATTCTCATCCAAGATGCCTTTTCAGAGTGGTTGGGTGATGGTGAGGGCAGGAATCAATACAGCTGCAACCGCGGATTTTGTCTTGGTGGAGCACAGGAGCTTTACCGCACATTGCTATGCCGAGGAAATCCTTCTGGAACATATTGTGCCTTTCGCTGTATTTATTTTACAGTAATGCACGACAATGCACGCCTAGCTGTTGCGAGAACGGTGCAAGATTTCTTGTATGAAGCACGGATTCATACTACAGGTTGACCTGATCGAAGCCCTGATTTGAATTCTATTGAGCAAGTTTGGGACCGGCTGGGGAGAAGAACCCGTCTGCACTATCCAGACACCCTACAGGACCTACGGAACGCCCTTCTCCAAGAATGGGATACGTTTCATCAACAGGACATTACCGCATTAATCTGGAGCGTGCCTCACAGGTTGGTGCAAGAGGTGGCAATACACGCTTTTGAAGATACGAACAGACGTCTCCAAGACAGTGAAGCAAAGTGTGAAGTGTTTAATATCACAACAGACGTGCATTACCTTTATGAGCTTACTCAAATTTTGTTTAAAGTGTTCATCCTTGTCTTAATTTTTTAAATTTGCTTGCAATCGTCTCTTGCTTCTTTCGTTGTTGAACACTTAGATGGGATCGTACCACAATATTCCATCATAAGATAATGGATTAGTGCCATAAAAGTGTGCCGGCCGATGTGGCCGAGTGGTTCTAGGCGCTTTCAGTCTGGAACCGTGTACGACCGCTACGGTCGCAGGTTCGAATCCTGCCTCGGGCCTGGATGTGTGTGATGTCCTTAGACTTAAGTAGTTCTAAGTTCTAGGGGACTGATGACTTCAGATGTTAAGTCCCATAGTGCTCAGAGCCACTTGAACCATTTTGTCATAAAAGTGTCATAGATTTAAACTAAATTTCAGTTTTTGAAAGAAATTGAAATGTTGCTTTTTTCATGCTGGACAGTGTATATATGGCATAAAATAAGGAGTCCGATAGCACTGAGGGTGAGGGAGGGGGGGGGGGGGGGGAGGTGTGTGAATAGAATAACAGGACTTCCTATGTGAAGAAACAGCACGCTAGCTGAGTTAAAAAATAATTTTTAAGGTAACTAGTGTGCTATTTCTTCACATCGGCATCTTCAAAAACAGTTGCTGAAACCCATGAACAAAAATCTAAATCACAAGTTTGGTCTTTGCGATGCGGGGTGACGTGTGAGGAGAAATACTGACGTAATCGGCCCTCGGCATTATCAGCAAAAATACTGCAACGTTTAGCTTCGTCACGTAATTTTAACACTACAACTGCTATAGTTCAATTCGTTTATCTTGGCGGCTCGGAGACTGCTACGTTGCCACTTGCACACGACGCACGCGGCAAGAGAAGCAGCGCCATACTATAGTAAGTTCACTAACTTCTGTTTAGGGAGGAACGCGCAGTTTATGAAGTAAAGCCACCACTGCCGCATTAATCCTTTCGCTGCTACAGAGACGTGCTCCCCGCATTCCGCGCTGTGCGCGATTTTGTCATCACTGCAGTGCTCGCCTGTGCAGAAACATGGTGTTCCGACTGCTTTGACACACTTTATCGTTCGATTCCACAAAAGCTATTTGGCCCAAAAATTTGATTTTTACACATCTTCTTGACTGATACCCCCCCCCCCCCCCATAAATTACTTGATTCTTAATTTTGTTTCGATGTTCAACGCAATTATTGTGCAGCATTAAATGTAGTAAACCATTGCACGAAATTTTGAAGAGTTTGCAGAGGTAAAAGTCCATAGCGTACACTTTCCCTATGGTCGATTTTAGTTGCCACAATGGTGAGAACGAAATATGGACAAGATACCTAAATTTCGTATAAAATTTACTGTATAACAATATCTCATTTAAGTACCAGATAGGTGTCGTGTGTAATATTGAGAAATATTCCGTCTTACACGACTGTAATAAAAGTTTTATTTATGCCAGAGTCAATTCGTTTTTTTCTAAAAAGTTCTGATTAAAACAAATTTGGCGAAGTACTCAAAACTAAATTGGTTCAAATGGCTCTGAGCACTATGGGACTTAGCATCTACGGTCATCAGTCCCCTAGAGCTTAGAACTACTTAAAGCTAACTAAACTAAGGACATCATACACATCCTTGCCCGAGCCAGGATTCGAACCTGAGACCGTAGCGGCCACGCGGTTCCAGATTGAAGCGCCTAGAACAGCACGGCCACAAGGGCCGGCACAAAACTGAATTGTGGACGTAATAAAACATAGAAACTAAAATATATTGTCAGTGAGGCGCATGGCGCAAACAAGTTGTGTTTGTCACAACGGGCAGCAAATACTTGCCAAAACATAGATCAGTCGACGAAAACACTGAATATGGTGATGTTGCCAAAGCAGCGAAGCAAAGAATTGCGTCAGACAATCAAGTAGCTCGGCAACGTAAGAGCCGAAATTCTTATCTAAATAATATATCTCAATATGAATAGTAAAACAGCGACTGCGTAAGGGAAGATATACAAACAAAACAGATAACATGAATATTGTAGGTGTGCCTTTTCATTGTTTTTAATTACTGTGAAAAGAAATATTGGAGGAAAAATTAGAAAAACCGAAAACTTATTATGATTATACTGAAGAGACAAAGCACCAGAAATTTCAAAAAACTACATTCAAACGTATAAATTTCATGAAGTAAGACACTTCGATATTCTTTTTAAATAATGAAAATATTATGCACCGAACAAGATTTGAACTTAAAACCTTTCACTTAGCAGCGAAACAAGTTGCCCATTACTTACGCTGTCGGAGCTGATTGTCCAACTGCACTCCTGCAAGACTAAAACATGACGCAAAATACTGACAAACACTGTTGGTATGACTATGAACTACTGACGTTTCGTCGAAGTACAATAGGAAGTAAATAATTACCGCTGTTCTTTATTGCGAAAAAACGGTTCGTGAGAATGAAACAAACACCTTTCCTTACTATCGCCTGAATTAGGAAGCTCATTGCTTGTTTGGTTTAATTAATTAATAGAATATGAAGCAACTGATATAAAGAATGCTTTTCCAAACTTCCTATAAAAGAAAGTCAGCTATCAAGACATTGCTTTTGTTCAATTTCTTTATTTATGACTGAACGTTTCTAAAACTGAAGACACTCGTCCGTGCTCTGCACTGCAGTCGAGCTCTGGCAACGTCGCTCTCTGTTCATTGGCTGACTGTGTTTTATGACGTCAGATGCGCAGAACGAACCTAAACTCGACCGCCATCGTAAATGACGCGCACTATAGATCACTCGGGTTGGCAGAAAAAAAAAGGGGGGGGGGTGGGAAGTCGAGAGGGAGTATTGCTGTCAAATGCGATATATGACGAAACCGAACGACAGATCCATCGGAATTTTTTTATTGTGACACTTACATGCAGCTACCATTGTTAGCAAATTTGTTATCGCCGAGCACCACCGTGCATTGTTTTCCTTTTCATTCTTGCAGGCTGCTCGCTTGTTGATGTATCCGAATATCTAATAATAAATCAATACTTAAAGATACAGATCTAAAACCGGAAGTGTATTTACGAAGTGCAACCGATATGTTTTTAGGCCGGTACGTAGATATTTTTTCCGCCGTTTTAAAAACACCAGCAATCCTCCTTGCGCGGACCGGCGTGACGTGGCGGTGAACAGAGGCCCACGAGAAAGACAGGCCGCGACGCACACGTCACGAAGGTAGGCCTCCGCTCGCTCAAACCAGCAGACAAATTACGTTTCTACACATGGTAACTCGTAACTAGGCGTGTCCGAACAAACGAAAACTGAATCTTCTACTGGAACTCGCTACTATGGAATCTCAATGTTATTAGTCCTACAATGATGGGAAGTTAATTGGCCTACTTCTAATTTGTTACGGCTGTATTGGCGTAAAATAAAATAAAATCGTGCTAAAATGATAATCAGTTGCACAAGGCAACAGGCCGTTATGCCATTTATATCGAGTATTGATCTTAAATTAAATTTTGCTGTGGTACTGTTAACCATAACAGCAGATTCTAGTGGAAGATGCAATACTCGCTAGTACTTTCACGCCCAGCTGCGAGTTAACAGGTTTAGAAACGCATTTTGTCTGCTGCGCTGAGCGCGCGAGCGAGTTGAGGACTACCTTCGTGACGTATGCGCCGCGGCCTGTCTTTCTCGTGGGCCTCGCGGTGAGCGGAAGCAGGCGTGCGCCGGCGACGGCTGCAGCTTCCGCGCCTCGCGGCGGTCGCGCTCCACATCCACATTCCCGCTGCTGAGCCGAGGCCGCCCCCCAGGGTCAAGCGACCCACGGCACGGCCGATCAACTGCCACCGTTCGGCGGGCCGGCGATCGCTCTTCCGCCAAACAGACAGCCTTCTCCGTCTCGATGTTCTTGCGCACTGAGCGCAATACACTGTTCCTTTTTGATTGTGTCACGTGAAAAATTTGGAAAGTGATACTTGCATTAAAGAGCGCTTCACTAAACGAAAACATTATTACTCTATTAACTACACTACTGGCCATTACAAATGCTACACCCAGAAAAAATGCAGATGATAAACGTGATAAACGGGTATTCATTGCACAAATATGTTATACTAGAACTGACATGTGATTACATTTTCAAACAATTTGGATGTATACATCCTTTGAAATCAGTACCCAGAACAACGACCTCTGGCCGTAATAACGGTCTTAATACGCCTGGGCATTGAGCCACAAAGAACTTGGATGGCGTGTACAGGTACAGCTGATCATGCAGCTTCAACACGATACCGCAGTTCATCAAGAGTAGTGGCTGCTGTATTCTGACGAGCCAGTTGCTCGGCCACCATTGACCAGACGTTTTCAACTGGTGAGAGATCTAATGTGCTGGCCGGGGCAGCAGTAGAACATTTTCTGTGTCAAGAAATGCCAGTACAGGACCTACAACATGCGGTCGTGCATTATCCTGCTGAAATGTAGGGTTTCGCAGAGATCGAACGAAGGGTAGAGCCACGGGTCGTAACACATCTGAAATGTTACGTCCACTGTTCAAAGTGCCGTCAATGCGAACAAGAGGTGACCGAGACGTGTATCCAATGGCACCCCATACCATCACGCCGGGTGGTACGTCAGTATGGCGATGACGAATACACGCTTCCAATATGCATTCACCGCGATGTCGCCAAACACGGATGCGACCATCATGATGCTGTAAGCAGAACCTTGATTCATCCGAAAAAAATGACGTTTTGCTATTCGTGCACCCAGGTTCGTCGTTGAGTACATCATCGCAGGCGCTTCTGTCTGTGATGAAGCGTCAAGGGTAACCGCAGCCATGATCTCGGAGCTAATAGTCCGTGCTGGTACAAACGTCGTCGAACTGTTCGTGCAGATGGTTGTTGTCTTGCAAACGTCCCCATCTGTTGACTCAGGGATCGAGACGTGGCTGCACGATACGTTACAGCCATGCGGATAAGATACCTATCATCTCGACTGCTAGTGATTTGAGGCCGTTGGGATCCAGCACGGCGTTCCGTATTACCCTCCTGAACCCACCGATTCCATATTCTGCTAAAAGTCGTTGTATCTCGACCAACGCGAGCAGCAATGTCGCGATACGATAAACCACAACCGCGACAGGCTACAAACCGACCTTTATCAGAGTCGGAATCGTGATGGTACGCATTTATCCTCCTTACACGACGCATCACAACGACGTGTCACCAGGCAACGCCGCTCAACTGCTGTTTGTGTATGACAAATCAGTTGGAAACTTTCCCCATGTCAGCACGTTGTAGGTGTCGCCACCGGCGCCATCCTTGCGTGAATGCTCTGAAAAGCTAATCATTTGCATATTACAGCATCTGCTTCCTGTCGGTTAAATTTCACGTCTGTAGCACGTCGTCTTCATGGTGTAGCAATTTTAATGGCCAGTAGTGTATTTTCAAAACGAGGACAAAGACACCCTTTTTGTATAGCTTCTAACATTATCACAGCATCTCGCGTCTGTAGCACGTCATCTTCGTGGTGTAGCAATTTTAAAGGCCAGTAATGTATTTTGTGGAAGACACGCCGTGGAAACTATCTCGTAGTACTGTTGATTTTTCTACTTTCGTTCTCCATATAATATTGTATTCTTCCACCTGACCTACAGTACAATACAATATTTGTACAGAATGTAGTTTAACAGGACCGAATAAAAATTAAATCAAACCAGATTACTGACAAATGCTTGCATAAGCTTCCTTGTTTTTGCTTTTGTTTTTTGTTTTGTTTTCTTTTAGAGCGCAAAAACAACTAGGGTGATACGCGCCCATGTCAGAACTGTAGAACACGAAGAGCCAGAGAGGAGTAAAAAACGACTACACGTTAATCCCAGTCGACGGAATAGAAGAAACTAAAAACAGGGACTTGCAGAAACGTCTCGACTGCCCGCGCATCGTTCGCTAAAACGGCTGATAAAATAGACGGCAAACATAAACGAGAACGTAAGTGGTTATAAAAGAGTATTCTGACAGTAAATGGCAGACCGTCGAAGGTTTAGCGCAATGAGCACAAAGTCGTGGGGGAGCACCACTAAACAAATGCCGATATCTAAGAACACAGCTAACTTATACACTATTGGCCATTAAAATTCCTACACCAAGAAGAAATGCAGATGATAAACGAGTATTCATTGGACAAATATATTATACTAGAACTGACATGTGATTACATTTGCTCGCAATTTAGGTGCATAGATCCTAAGAAATCAGTACCCAGAACAATCACCTCCGGCTGTAATAACGGCCTTGATATACATGGGCATTGAGTCAAACCGAGCTTGGATGGCGTGTACAGGTACAGCTGCCCATGAAGCTTCAACACGATACCACAGTTCATCACGAGTAGTGACTGGCGTATTGTGACGAGACAGTTGCTCGGCCACCATTGACCAGACGTTTTCAGGTGGTGAGAGATCTGGAGAATGTGCTGGTCAGGGCAGCAGTCGAACATTTTCTGTATCCAGAAAGGCCCGTACAGGACCTGCAACTGACCGTCGTGCATTATCCTGCTGAAATGTAGGGTTTTGCAGGAATCGAATGAAGGGTAGAGCCATGGGTCGTGACACATCTGAAATGTAACGTCCGCTGTTCAAAGTGCCGTCAGTCCGAACAAGAGGTGACCGAGACCTGTAACCAATGGCACGCCATACCATCACGCGGGGTGATATGCTAGTATTGCGATGACGAATACACGCTTCCAATGTGCGTTCACCGCTATGTCGCCCAACACGGATGCGACCCTCATGATGCTGTAAGCAGAACCTTGATTCATCCGAAAAAATGACGTTTTGCCATTGGTGCATCGAGGTTCAACGCGCCCAACACGGATGCGACCCTCATGATGCTGTAAGCAGAACCTTGATTCATCCGAAAAAATGACGTTTTGCCATTGGTGCATCGAGGTTCATCGTTGAGTACACCATCGCAGGCGCTCCTGTCTGTGATGCAGCGTCAAGTGTAACCACAGCCATGGTCTCCGAGCTATGAGTCCATGCTGCTGCCGCTACGGTCGCAGGTTTGTATCCTGCCTCGGGCATGGATGTGTGTGATGTCCTTAGGTTAGTTAGGTTTAAGTAGTTCTAAGTTCTTGCAAACGTCCCCATCTGTTGACTCAGGGATCGAGACGTGGCTGCACGATCCGCTACAGCCATGCAAATAAGATGCCTGTCATCTCGAATGCTAGTGATACGAGTCCGTTGGGATCCAGCACGGCGTTCCGTATTACCCTCCTGAACCCACCGATTCCATATTCTGCTATACCGTTATCGCGATAGGCTACAATCCCACCTTTATCAAAGTCGGAAACGTGATGGTACGCATTTATCCTCCTTACACGAGGCATCGCAACAACATTTCACCAGGCAACGCCGGTCGACTGCTGTTTCTGTACGAGAAATCGGTTGGAAACTTTCCTTATGTCAGCGCCAACCTTGTGTGAATACTCTGAAAAGCGAACCATTTGCATATCACAGCATCTTCTTCCTATCGGTTTAACATTTCGCGTCTGTAGCACCGCATCTTAGTGGTGTAGCAGCTTTAATGGCTAGTAGTGTAGTTAAGTCCAATAATCTCCTCACGGCGTGAGGGACGAGGAGGTCGCCCAAGCCGCTCGGAGAGGCTTAATAACCCGGAACCTGTTCCCATGAAGGGTAGACAAGTGGTGATGCCAACGTGACCCCACATGCTGACAGACGACAACACAGAGATCATGGGAGGGAATGTAAGAACTATCGGGCTGAGGTGCGAGGACTGCAGCCTTGGCAGCAGCGCCAGCGGCCTCGTTTCCTGTCAGACCGACGTGATGAAGAACCCACAAAACATCCCAGTGGCTCCATCAAAAGTGAGCAAGTGACAGCTTTCGTGGACCTGTTGCACTAAGTGATGGACGTTGTACAGCAAACAGAGATAGTCGGAACAGATGCCGCAATTGAAAAGCCTTTGTCGCTGGTTGTACTGCGTGCCCTGGTACAGGGCGAAGAGCTCTGCTATAAATACTGAGCAGTGTTACGGAAGCCGGTACCGTAAAACGTCGGAACCAATGACGAAGGCACACCCGACACCACGGTCAGGAATACACACCCTTGAACGCTTGCACAAGCATGGATAATCGAAAATCGCTCAAGCATCAAGCTACTTGTACTGTCCTGATGTTTCCGCGCGTTTATCCTACGCACTCTCAAGTATGCTTGGGCAACTACGCTTGCGCAAGCATGCTTCTCAAGCATGCAGTCACGTATCGGGCCGCATAAAAACAAGAATGGCTCCTAAAGCTTGTGTCTGATCAGCTAGCCCTTTACACCTGAAATACCTGCTGCCATTTTATTTCCAGTGGTGTACTTGGTTTTTATGAAGCCAATGCGAGATCGTTCAGCCTAAATCCAACTGCACTGTTATTGCAGGAACAGCCGACTCATGACCGTGAGTGGCAGTCTGCCTGCCGAGTGCGATTCGCTCTGCATCCTTTGCCACAGCAGCTCAGTACCGGGACAGTCCTTCAAAGCGAGGCCACTCTTCAGTCCTTGCCGGAGTTGCGCACGTCCAGCTTATTGAACCATTCGGCCCTCATATAAAAAGAAAGAAAATAATGACTGAAGTCTTGTTCCGGTCACAGCTGCAATCCTACAGAATGCTTCAGAAATATCTAACTTGGTGGCATTATACCACTGTAGTTGGTTAGATTGTGCTTACTCGAAGACATACGCAAAATATTCTTAGGCTCCTGTGAGATGGGTTCTTTTAGTACCACTTTAGTGACTGTAACACACGGTAACGAGAGGGAGATACTCATTCTTGCATGTAATCGTTAAACATATCCATTGCAACAGAGAAGATTTCATTAAGTAGGAACTTTAGCAAGATGCTTTGCGTTTTAAGAAAGGAAGAGCTTCGTCGAAATTTCTAATATGAAGCTGTTCATTCTCTCGCAGGTATAAGTCTCCTACAAATCTTATTATCTCGATGAGTGCGATTACTCGGCTGACGGAAACTGACAGGCCTTTTGTACGGACGCCCTCTCAGCAAATTCAATCCACCAGTTTCCCTTGATACACAGTTTTCAGTATGCCATGTGAGCCGGCCGGTGTGACCGTGCGTTCTAGGCGCTTCAGTCTGGAATCGCGTGACCGCTACGGTCGCAGGTTCGAATCCTGCCTCGGGCATGGATGTGCGTGATGTCCTTAGGTTAGTTAGGTTTAAGTAGTTCTAACTTCTTGGGGACTGATGACCACAGCTGTTAAGTCCCATAGTGCTCAGAGCCATTTGAACTATTTTTATGCCATGTGAGAAAAGCGCAAATTAGGATTTGCGTGGCCGATGTTTTCGCAATCCATGCTGGTTGACATGTAGGAGGTCATTATGATCGAGATACCCCATTACGTTTGAACTCAGAATATACTGGGATTCTACAACAGACTCACGTCAATGAGAGCGGACGACAGTTTTGTGGGCACTTCTGCTACTCCATTGTTCCGCTCTTTGGTTTTGTTCGCTGCTTATAAATGTCTCATTGTGCTATATACACTTTGCATATATTAATATTGTTATATGTATTTGCCAGAACAAATTAAATGCGCGTATGACATTGTTGGCTCGGAGACCCCATCTGGGATGTTCGGTCGTCTGGTGCGAGTCTTTTTATTTGATGCCGCTTCGGTGACTTGCACGTCGATGATGAGGAAGTGATGATGAGGACAAAACACACACACACTAACACCACATACATACACAGTCCCAAATGGAGAAATCCCCAACGTGGCCGAGAATCGAACCTAGAAACCCGTTAGCGAGAGTCAGCAACGCTAACCACAAGACCACGAACTGCTGACTCACCAGAACAGAAATTGTTCCGAGAGAATGATTCTTTGATACTCAAAAAGATCGGGAACTTTCAACTTCTTTTATGCCCCATTTGCGTGATATTTGCAACGAATGTTTGAGTAGCAATTAGCATGTAGTGACGGCGACTCTTTCCTAAGTAGTAAGCCGCTGCTGCTTAGTTGAAGATCGGGAAGATTCATGAATTTGATAATGGATGTATCATGGACACCTCATTACTATGTTAATGTCACAACGACTGCTTTTGGAAGTGTTCAATAGGTGTTGTGCTTTACGTCTATAAAGGCTAGTTTGTACGAGCACCTGGTACGAAGATCTCGAGAATCAGGAAAGGATAACAGTCACAGAGCGTTGTTTCACTCATGACAGCAGATGCAGAGCTGCAGACAGCCCGGCGCCGTATAACTGCTGGCCACATGCAGTTACGAGTTTTTCCATTACGAACCCACGGTCCCTGTGCTTGAAGTAGCAGGTTTCTTCACATAAGGCGTAACTGCAGCGTCAGTGACCTCACCTTACATCACGCCGCACTTCGTCACGCTCGAGTGTTCCTCGTACTCGATTTTTTCTTTGACAGTTGCTGTCCTCCAGGAATCTGCCAGCATGGAACTAAGCTTGCTCCAGCTCGAACGCTGATTTGTAAAGAGAGCCACCTCTTAGGCTTTTACAAAAACAAAACGAGAAAAACAGTTCTACCTAGAAAACGTTTTATTGTTTCGCAAAACGCCCGCATTAAAAATTTATACAATTTTCCATGTGTTAGACTCACTTCTGGGAAAATCCTTTCCCACCCACTTTTTGCTTGACGTAAGTAATGAAAAGAAGTCTTTAGTCAATAAATCATTTGAACATGTTTTTCTATCTAAAATACTCAGTTGTTTGACGCACTGGCATCGTCAAGATGAAGAATGACACAAGATTTCCAATTGTTTTTCTGATTTCATCGATGACTAACAACAAGTAAGTTACTATATTCGGCACAGCATTAACTGGTCTTGGATTTTCTCAAGCAGTGGCCGCGACATATTCAGTGTAACGTAAGAGACGAGCGTTCGTTTTCTTGCAAATGCTTCGCGGATAAAACACTTTTGTTGGTTTTGACTCACTTTGGAAAATCCAAACAGTTGAATGCCGTTACGTACAATTACATCCAGATTCCGTTCCCTGTTACTATGCTGTATATGTAGTCTTATCTTCTAAGGCGAACAATTTTGAGCAATTTATTACATCATTTGAGTCTGTTTCGAGTTGCTGCCAAATTGTGCGGATTCCATCAGGAGCAAATCTTTTCTGCAGCTAAATGTTGAAGCAAAATCGAATATCCTGCAGTCTTGGGTACACCTGGCGCTGCCTCTGTCGTGTGGTAATTCAGCGTGACTCTTTTCAGTCACTTTGCGTACAGCATCCGCGTTTGTGGAAGAAGAGCCAGTTCTGGGCAACCTTCACGAAATTCATTGCAAGCAAGACCAGTGCGAAATTCTTTAAGGAATTGCGAACGGGCTTTTCTGTATGTGAGTGAATACGACATGTTGAACGAAGCGATTCGAGGCATTGTAGTGTGCCGATGCAAATTATTCCCTCCTTGAGCCGCGCGGGTGGGGTCATCAGTAGTCGTAACGGGAATGAGTGCGGAGTGGAGAGGTGGGGGCCGGTGATGCACCAGTGTGCGAGCACTGATGGCTTTAAGTGATTCTCTGGCGGATAGCACTGGTTTGGATTTACCTTCTTAATCTGCACGTGGATTTACCCGGAGTTGTGTATTGAGAAGGCAAAGATTAAAGGTTCTTGATTTTCCCTACAGGAGTATACTGTACTAAATTGATAGCGAACAAAAGATAGATTTGGTACGAAAACTAGAACGCTCCCACGCCACTGCGATTATAAACCTCTGGCACTATGTAAAATAAGTTACTGATGGGCTAGAAGTGCACACATTATTCACTCTGTCAGTCTTAATGCCGATAGGCGTGGTTGTATCGAGTAATTGACAGTATGTGATGTTATTCTGTGTCGTCTAATATTGTTCTCATCTCACCATAGTCTTTCGGAATTTCACAATTTTGCCTGCACTTGTTGGTCGGATACGGCATATGCTATTCTGTAGGGAAATGATATTGAGAGTCCGAAAACGTGTACTACTTGTTAGCATGAAAACACAGAACTTTTTAAAGGATTGCTGCTAGCACCCGAGGGGTTTGATTTAACACTGTGTGTTATGAATGTACAGGCTTTCCTAAAGGTACTAATATTGAGCGCAAGTTTAACTAAGCATGAACATCGTCCTGTGATTACTACGATGAATGAAATCGAGAAGGAGGAGCCGGCCGGGGTGGCCGAGCGGTTCTAGGCGCTACAGTCTGGAACCGCGCGACCGCTACGGTCGCAGGTTCGAATCCTGCCTCGGGCATGGATGTGTGTGATGTCCTTAGGTTAGTTAGGTTTAAGTAGTTCTAAGTTCTAGGGGAATGATGCCCTTAGAAGTTAAGTCCCATAGTGCTCAGAGCCATTTGCACCATTTTTGAGAATGAGGAAATCCGTGTTCATACTGTCATTGTAATTATCTTGTAACTTGGGATTAGCGGTGGCTGTCAGTTGTAAGCCTTTGGTTTCCAAGTGTTAATTTTTATTTTTTCGCGCTGTGTAAATAAATGTCAGACTTAGCGGGGTGATGGATGGGCATTGGAGGTCCAGTAAATGTTTGGCTTTGATATGATCCGACTGGGGCGCCAGCCACGGCTGTCAGCTGTACCGGGACCGCAGCGGACTGGGGCCGTTTGATGATGCTGGCCGTGGTTCGCTCTTGAGAAACTACCTTACTTGAGGGACCCATATATTAATGGTTTAAAGTGTTGCCTTGTATCTGATTCTATCATAAGTTTTCAATATTTGCTTACTTTCAAAGTGCGTAAGTGGTCTCTTAAGAATTTATTGTTTAATGCTTATGGATTACTAATGAACTTTGTTTAAACGATTAGCTAATGATTTAAAAAATTATGGTGTCTTTACCAGACTGTCGTAAGAATTTACAAATTTTACAAAGAGTTAATGTCCTGTAAATTTGTTCTTGTGAATAGTGTTTAATGTTATGTATTTAAATTCGACTTATTGCAAATAATGGCGCATATGAAAGAAATTAAATTCATGCTTTTTTTAAGAAATTCGTCCACTTGAACCTAAGAATCTGGAAAAGTATAATTAATGTTTAGTTTTACCAAGTATTTGAAGGTTTTAGTCTGCCTTTTGACACCCAATCCTCGCTCCACAGACCACAAAACTACAGTAGCTAAGTGAGGCCTTCATGGAAAACGTAAAATTTCATTCAATGAATACCATGCCTGGAATTCCAGTTTTTTTTCACAACACTGCTTCTTTGAACACTGAATGTAAACAATCTACTCGGCCAACGTCTGAGCTGCCATTGTTATTGGAATAACAAATGACAAATTTTTAAACAATAGTGCTCAAATCTTAATATTGCTACTCATTCATTATTCGTAATGACTTAAAAGGAGGTGCTCCTACCTGTGTCCACACTAAGTAAATTAGGTCGAATGAAACAGGTACTGAGCCGGCCGTTGTGGCCGAGCGGTTCTAGGCGCTTCAGTCCGGAACTGCGCTGCTGCTACGGTCGCATGTTCGAATCCTACCTCGGGAATGGATGTGTGTCATGTCCTTAGGTTAGTTCGGTTTAAGTAGTTCTAAGTCTAGCGGACTGATGACCTCAGATGTTAAGTCCCATAGTGCTTAGAGCCATTCGAACATTTGAAAGGTCCTGCAAATAAGAGCACATGCGGTTCTCTGGCTCAGCCATATAAGAAAACCAAAATAAGAACGTGAAGCAACGAGGACAAATACTTACTCAGTTTCATACAGTCCCTGCCTCGTATGTATACACATAGTGCAACACATGCCAAGATTCACATACAGTATTTCCGCACAACATACGAGTGTATCCAAATACAGTTTCGCACACATCATGCGAGTTTGAGGACAAGGAAAGGAAACCGAAGAAATTTAAGTCATTTACGAGGAGGAGGAGGAGGAGATTAGTACCTAACGTCCCGTCGACAACGAGGTCATGAGAGACGGAGTATAGGCTCGGATTAGGGAAGGATGGGGAAGGAAATTGGCGTTGCCCTTTCACAGGAACCATCCCGGCATTCGCCTGAAGCGATTTAGGCAAACCACGGGAAATCTAAATCAGGATGGCCGGACGCAGGTTTGAGCCATCGCCCTACCGAATGAGCCGGCCGGAGTGGTCGAGCGGTTCTAGGCACTTCAGTCTGGAACCGCGCGACCGCTGCGGTCGCAGGTTTGAATCCTGTCTCAGGCATGGCTGTGTGTGATGTCCTTAGGTTAGTTAGGTTTAAGTAATTTTAAGTCTAGGGGACTGATGACCTCAGAAGTTAAGTCCCATAGTGCTCAGAGCCATTTGAACCTCCAGAATGCACGTCCAGTGTGCTCCACCTCGCTCGGTAAGTCATTTACCAGGAGACTTAAAAAAGTAAATTACCATTTCTAATGTCAGGCTAAGCAACATTTTATTCATCGCTGCTCTACGCTTTTTAGTGACACCGAAAAATGACACTGTTTTTGAGCATAGTCACCTAGTCGCTGTAAACAACGGTCAGGATGTCCTGCGAGTCGTTCAACGCCTCGACGATACAGATCCGTTATAGAGCCATTCGAAAACCGCTGTGTGAACCTCCTTGTCATTGGAAAATCTCTTTGCTCCTAAATGTTCTTTCTGCTTACTGAGAAGAAAGAAATCGCATAGTGCAATATGGGGGATGCTTCCAAGTCTCCCGTCCAAGACGCTGAAGTAAAGCTTCTGTTGTGCGGGCATTGTGGGATGCTGCACTGCCGTACAGGAGAATAATGTCTTTGCTTAATTTCTCACGCCTCTTGTTCTCTGTGGCGACGCGCAACGATGGCGGTGCCGCACAGTACGAATCGTCGTTAATGGCACGCAACTTCTTCACAGTCGAAGAAGATGATGCCCATGACCTTCCCTGGTGATGCAATTTTGCGTTTCTTCCGCGGAGGCGATGGGGTGTTTTTCCACTCCGTAGACGCCCTCTTTGTTGCAGGTGTGAAATGAAACACGTGTTTCTCATCACCCATAATGATGCGGCTTAGGAAATCGTTGTCTTCAGATATTCAAATGGTTCAAATGGATCTAAGCACTATGGGACTTAACATGTGAATTCATCAGTCCCTTAGACTTAGAACTACGTAAACCTAGCTAACCTAAGAACATCACACACATCCATGCCCGGGGCACGATTCGAACCTGCGACCGTAGCAGCAGCACGGTTCCGGACTGAAGCGCCTAGAGCCGCTCGGTCACAGCGGCCGGCATTCAGAGATTAACAGGAAAGAAAGTCCAGTGACGCCATAAAAGTTGCGTCTTTGTGTGCAGGCGGCACCGAGCGTAGAACGCAGCCTGAGCGCAGATTTCGATACTGCACGCGATCTCGGATGGATGAGAATTATGATTTGAATAAACAAGACCGCTGCGACTGTTAGAAATCTTCGCTGCCCAACACGACCGTTTTCGCAGATTAAATTTGCATCTTCAGGTGCTTTACTGTATAGAAGAGCACAAAAAAATTTATCAGAATTTTAACCATGCCAAGAAACGGACACATAAAAGCGATGTGGTCTGTGTCTACTTACAGTCAAAGGTTAAGGTTCTGTGTAAACTGAATTAAGCTGTTACCGCAGTTTACGGCCAGGTACTTAAAACTTTTGAATCCCGTTGCTATTTCCGGTGCTATCACAGAAAGTGGTTAGTAGGACCCGGTAACAGCAACGTTTCCTCCCCAGGCTGTCCCACGACACACACACACACACACACACACATCTAGACGCTCGCACATTCGTGATTCAAAAGTTTTAAGTACCTGGATATAAACTTTTGGAACGGCTTAATCTGGTTTGCATAGAAGATTAATCTTTTGACTGTAAGTAGACGCAAACGTAATCGCTTTTATAGTCCATTTCTTGGCGTGGCTAAGTTTCTGATATTTTTTTTATTCCTTTGTATAAAGTGAAGCACTTGAAGATGAAAATTTTATTTGCGAAACCGGTCGTGTTCTCCAGCTAAGATTTCTGACAGTCGCAGCGGTCTTGTTTATTCAAATCACGGAATATTTCGGCTGTGGTTGCCCTACATAGAAGGGGATGAGGGCTGCCTATAGAGAAGCGCACTCCCTGAGCAATGTCCGCGATAGTCAATCGGCAACTGCTGCCAATCACTTCATCGACTGCCTGGAGATTGTCGTGTGTGAAATCTTATGGGACTGAACTGCTACGGTCATCAGTCCCTAAGCTTACACACTAATTATCCTAAGGACAAACACACACACCCATGCCCGAGGGGGGACTCGAACCTCCGCCGGCACCAGCCGCACAGTCCATGACTGCAGCGCCAAGGCCGCTCGGGTAATCCCGCGCGCCAACGATGGTCTTCCTTCCCGATTTGCATCAGTAGGGTCTGTGCGGCCTTCTCAGATTGTTGGCAGCATTTCATTACACAACACTGCTTTCTGTCCGTATCACACCTGAACTTCACTGTGTATCCGTGAGCAGTTTAGACGTTTTGACCACAAGAATCGTACTGCCCCACGGACTTCAGTTCTGGAGTTCGTTTCCAGCTGCTGCGACATTTAACCCTCACAATGTATGCACCTGTTGCTCTAACCGCAGCAGATCTTTTTCGGTGTCTACAGGATACCAGGGCCGGCCGTTATGGCCGAGAGGTTCTACGCGCTTCAGTCTGGAACCGCACGACCGCTACGGTCGCAGGTTCGAATCCTGCCTCGGGCATGGATTTGTGTGATGTCCTTAGGTTAGTCAGGTTTAAGTAGTTCTAAGTTCAAGGGGACTGATGACCTCAGATGTTAAGTCCCATAGTGCTCAGAGCCATTTGAACCAGGATACCCGGGAAGTGTACTTTCTTCTCGTACTGTGCAATGGTTTCAGCGCGAGACAACATATGTAACATGTTTTCTGAAGACGCGAAGTACGTGCGTTCTTCATACTCATTTATCAACTTGAACAAATAAGGGGCAGTCAAATGAAAACGAGAATGATGGAAAAAAGCAAGTAAACTATTATTTCAAAAGTAATCGCCGTAACAAAATGGTTCAAATGGCTCTGAGCACTATGGGACTTAACTTCTGTGGTCATCAGTCCCCTAGAACTTAGAACTACTTAAACCTAACTAACCTAAGGACATCACAAACACCCATGCCCGAGGCAGGATTCGAACCTGCGACCGGAGCGGTCGCGCGGTTCCAGACTGTAGCTCCCAGAACCTCGCCGTGACAGTTAATACATTTATCCCCTGTGAGACATGACGGTCAGTGGCTTCATGAAAAATGTTGGCGGTCACCTACGGAACCATGATTACACCCGTGCGTGTACCTCTTCCCTCGAAGCAAATCGATGACCACGAAAGTAGTCCCTCAGGGCTGCAAAAAAGAGATCGGGACTGTGTGCAGGATGTGTAAGGTCTTCCCAGTGAATCTTCTGCAGCGTAGTGGAAACAACCTTGGCAACTTGTGTCTCCTACGCAGGCATTAGCGGAACATAGAAGCTAGCGCATTAGATAGTCTTCGAATGGTATTCCGGCTGACAGCTTTTACTCAGTACGACTGAATATTGTCCATTGTTCGAATTAAGTTGAAGTACTAATCAGGCTCGGGATACTTTTAGTACTCAGTGCGTAAACAGATTTAATTGCGGACGCTATGTGTCCTTTACAACTTCTGAACTTGATATGGTGCTCGGCATGTAACGACAATAATCCGTGAACTTCCATTCAATTATTACCGTTAGACAGGCTCTACAGACTATTTTTTCTTTATTCTTCTATTAAAATATAAGATGGCATCGCACTGTTTCGGGACTTCATTAAAATAGCGCCGAGATGTTCCCGTTTGCCATTCCATTATTTACAGTCGATCGTATGGTCGCGTGGAGCTACGCCGGTTGAGAAGCAAATTTGGATATCGAGACAACTTTACAAGACAAGAGGTAAGCAGAGCTCTTAATCGATTAATAGAAGGCCATGCTTTATCCTGTCTTCCTTCCTTCTACTAAAATAAGTAAACGACTGAATACATTTAGCATTATACCATCACCAACTCAGGCATTCCCCGCACGGAATGATGCGTAGATGCTTTATCGATTTCTAATGGCCCAGTTGCTGGAACTTTCAAAAGACGCATTACGTGTTTTTATTAGGAAGAACTCTTATGTCACTTCTTCAAATCGATTTGCTTCTCGTTTAGCTCAGGGAGAACTTAGCTATCTGGATATTATTTTTCACGCTCGTTGTGTGTAGGCCTACTTCTCAGAAGAAGCATAAAGCGACTACAACTTATTATTCGGAAGTTCCTCTAACAAATACAATTTCTGCAGCAACTGCAGATTTTCAGTGCAGTGCTGCATCTTTATTTGCTCAAGGAGGAAGATGATGTGATGAGCTATCTTTTTTATGGAGCCAGTATATTTTTTTAACCTAGTCGTCACGCTATAACAGTGCACACTCATCAGCACCTATAGAGCTTCTCCAGCACACATTGTTCTAACGTTTATTACGTTGTATCACTGTTAATACCCAATCTTCCAACTTCTTTATGCCATGGTGCATCGGAAGGAGACGACTCCATAATGTACGGATTCCGCGCTTTTATTATATTCATTGAAACAGAATTCACAACTGACTAAGTAGATCTAATGTCTTAATGTGGCACGGAAACGTTAATGCATGAGCAGTAGACGTGACGAGTTGATAAGAATAATTACAAGTAACAACAAGGAAATTTCGCGAAAGCCGCTCATACTAAAAAGAAACTTTTTACGTTACCTTTTTACTTGAACCCTACGCATTGGAGAAATTATGAATTACCATGAACTTAAATGTAACCTTTTGTAAATAATTTACTTCATTTGTAACATGAAAGTAATCGGCTAGCGATCAAATAAATGTTGCGCAAAATGGTCTCCTGAGCAAGTAACAGGTCGAGAAGTTGCTCGGCTGGACAAGAGAAATGTTAGTTGTGACTGATGCAGACTAGACCAGTAATTTATTCCAGTGGCGAGACATTTAGTGACTAAACGTATTCGAACAAAAGTATTTAGCTGTGTTGTCTAGTAAAATGATTTAATGGCTTAGAACCAACAAAGTGAAAAGTAATGTACATCTCGGAACACAGTATGCTTAAGTAGAGGTCATTAGCAGTTCGTCTTCTATCAACATCCTCTTATCAGTAACAACTGTTTCTTGTTGATCGCCAACGTGCCTATTAGGAGTAATGAACCAAAAATCAAATTTATGAAGTGTGAAATACAGGAACCAATGCAGCCGCAATAAGTGGTTGGATAAGGTGAAGGGAATGTGGGAACTCCTGCTGACGGAGATGAAACAAGAAAATTAAAAGTACCAGATTATTACTTTATATAGTAATGAGCATCGACAGCCAAAAGAGAAATTAAAAAAATTATATCCAGCAGCAAGAATAAGTAATACTTCAGTCATTTTGTTTACTTGCGTTTCTTTCAGATATAGCTTGTCTTACATATCAGAGTAACGTTTCTACATTGTCTGTGCGGAGAAGATTTGTGCTGGATCATCGGCTGCGAGTTTCCTGAGAATCGCACTGGAGGCTCGGTGCAAATATCTTCAACGAATCCATTTGTCGTGCGTAGTACAGCAATTCAACGTGTCAGAGACTCAACAAATCGTTGGAAGTCCCCTGCAGAAATATTGAGTCATGCTCCCTCTATAGCTGTCCATAATTGCGAAAGTGTTTCTGGCGCAGGATTGTAAGCACGTACTGACCACTCGATTAAGCATCGTAAGTGTTGCATTGCATTCATGTCGGACGATCTGAATGGCCATATCATTCGCTCGAGATGTCCAGAATATTCGTCAAATCAAGCGAAAGAACTGTGGCCCAGTGACAATACCATCGTTGTTTGGGAACATGAAGTCCACGAAACGGCTGCAAATGTTCTTCAAGTAGCCGAACATAACCATTTCTAATGAATATTCGGTTCAATTTGCCCAGAGGACCCAGTCCATTCCACGTAAACACAGCCCATTCTATTATGGAGCCAGCATCAGCCTGCCTTGTTGACAACTTGGGTCTATGGTCTCGTGAAGTCCGCGCCACTCTCGAACCCTACTATCAGCTCTTACCAACTGAGCCGGCCGCTGTGGCCGAGCGGCTCGAGGTGCTTCAGTCCGGAACCGCACTGCTGCTACGGTCGCAGGTTCGAATCCTGCCTCGGGCAAGGATGTGCGTGATGTCCTTAGGTTAGCTAGGTTTAGGTAGTTCTAAGTCTAGAGGACTGATGACCTCAGATGTTAAGTCCCATTGTGCTTAGAGCCATTTGAGCCATTTTTTTCCCTCAGGTTACCTTCCATTCAGAAGGCTGTTGCACGCAGCTGTTGCACTTGTAAATAACAGATTTCAGTTATCAGTCGTCCTTTTTAAATTTTATTGGCAGATCTAGATTTCAGCTAGAAACTAGCCATTCTCAATGCGCTATCATTTTTGATCAATGCATGTAATGCGTCTTGGCCGGGATTCGTCCACAGTTTTTTTCTTACCAACTGAAATCAGGACTGATATGCCCATGTCACAATTTGTAAGTAGGCTGTTCGGGTATTTATGTTGGTAACGTCACGTAGCGCTCTGTATGAAAATCACTGTCTGTGCTGTGTGCAGTCTGTTGCTGGTTGGCATTGTTGGAATATTCTCTATTGTAGTGTTGGGCAGTTGGCTGTTAACAGCGCGTAGCGTTGCGCAGTTGCAGGTGGGCCGCCAGCTATGGTGGATGTAGAGAGAGATGGCAGAGTTTTGAGAGCGGACGACCTGGACATGTGTCCGTCAGAAAAAAGAAATTTGTAAGACTGGATGTCATGAACGA
Organism: Schistocerca gregaria; assembly: GCF_023897955.1. Lineage (NCBI taxonomy): Eukaryota > Metazoa > Arthropoda > Insecta > Orthoptera > Acrididae > Schistocerca > Schistocerca gregaria. Next base: position 415,603,478 of record NC_064922.1, on the reverse strand, counting down.
CTTTTGAACACTATTAAGGTAAATACATTGTTTGTTCTCTATCAAAATCTTTCATTTGCTAACGTCTATCAGTAGTTAGTGCCTTCAGTAGTTAGAATCTTTCATTTAGTTGGCAGTATTGGCTCTCACTGTATTACAGTAGTTCGAGTAACGAAGATTTTTGTGAGGTAAGTGATTAATGAAAGGTATAGGTTATCGTTAGACAGGCCTATTCTTTTGTAGGGATTATTGAAAGTCAGATTGCGTTGCGCTAAAATATTGTGTGTCAGTTTAGTGTTGATCAGAATAAGTAAAGAGAGAGATGTCTGAGTACATATAGTTTTACTCAGCTGTCTTTGTATCAAATAACGAAAGAGTTTTACCAGCACAGTAATTCATAAATTTTTCTAAGGGGATGTTTCAAATTTTCCCGGGAGAGGTGCTGCAGGTGAATGGTTCAAATGGCTCTGAGCACTATGGGACTCAACTGCTGTGGTTATAAGTCTCCTAGAACTTAGAACTACTTAAACCTAACTAACCTAAGGACATCACACACATCCATGCCTGAGGCAGGGTTCGAACCTGCGACCGTAGCAGCCTCACGGTTCCGGACTGCGCGCCTAGAACCGCGAGACCACCGCGGCCATCACTGCAAGTGATGTCGTGCTGTTAGCAAAGGCACTCGCGTCGGTCATCTACTGCCATAGCCCATTAACACCAAATTTCGCCGCTCTGTCCTAACGGATACATTCGTCGTACGTCGCACATTGATTTCAGCGGCAATTTCACGTAGTGTCGCCAGTACGTTAGCACAGACAGCTCTATGCAAACGCCGCTGCTCTCAATCGTTAAGTGACGCCATCGGCCACTGCTTTGTCCGTGGTGAAAGGTAATGCCTGAAATTTGGTATTCCCGGCATACTACTGATACAGTGGATCACGGAATACTGAATTCCCTAACGATTTCAGAAATGGAAAGTCCTATGCGCCTAGCTCCAACTCCCATTCCGCGTTCAAAGTCTGTTAGTTCACGTCATGCGGCCATAATCGTGTCTGAAACTTCTTCACATGAGTCACCTGTGTACAAATAATAGCTCCGCCAATGCAATGCCCTTTTCCACCTCATGTACGCGATACTACTACAGCCACCTGTACATGTGCATATCGATATCCCACCAATTTGTCACCTCAGTGCCCCTTGTAACAGGAGTATCCGAGCGCAGTTTTCGTTCCACGAATTTACCCAAGGAAAGAAAAAAATCTAGGCATGAAGTTACATTTTTTTCAGTATACGACTGTGATCCCAGCTTATCGTTATGAAGGACAGGTCAGGGATACTCGGGCTTCACACTCCGTGCGCGAGAGGTGCCGACGCAATCGCAGATGTATCACAGGGTCGGTTCACTGAGACGATAGTGCCGGTAAATGCCTCTCCCCGACACTTGCCAGTCAGTTCCGGTAGTTCATTTAAGCCGTTGTTATGCTCCATCGATTAGCAGAGTATTGTCTGTGTTGCGTTTTCCACTCGGATTGCTCCCTGGCCTGTTTGGGTACGCTGACGACGACGTTTCCTACGTTCTGGTGTTTGTTCTTGTTTAGCCATTAATTTCGGGAACCCTGCAAACCTCGGCTTCAAGAACCGCTTGTTTGTTTCACCGGTTTCTGCGTTACCGTCAGTGCGAGTCCTCACAAACATTATTCTACCTATGGAGAGTAGAGTAGAATTTTTTTTGTTTTCCGAACAAAAATGAGACGAAACAGTTAACAGCTTGTTGGTCCACGTTCGGGACGCAGTACAGTAGGGATTCTGCGTGTCATCTATTCGACGACTATTTAATTTGTTTCCGGAGATATGCAGCACCAGGTGTCTACGTATAGGTCACACTATTCCCGTAAATTAAGGGTACTCGTGGATCCGGCGTCCAGTGCCGTCTCAAGTGTGTTCGATCAGGTTCAGATCAGGCGGATTTGGTGGCCAAAACATTAACGTGAGTCCACTATCATGTTCCTCAGATCTGCCCTTGCGAATCCAACAGTTAACCTGCTCGAAGATGCCATCTCCATCAAGGAACACATCAAGCATGAAGGAATGCTGTTGGTATGCAGTAAGCAGTTCACAATTGTCTTGGTAACTATCACAGTTCCCATGGAAGCCCAGGTGAATATCCAGAAGAGCGCAAAACGCCCTCCACCAGCCTGTATCTATGACGGTGTGCATATATCGAACTGTTGTTAAACTTGGATGATGGCGTACCCAGAAACGACCATCGACCTGCTGTTACAAGAAATATGATTCATAGGACCAGACGACACGTGTCCGTTGATCCACAGTCCAATCTCAATGCCCAATGCAGTCGTAGCTGACGGTGCTGTTGGATTAATGTGGGAACATGTAGGGGTCGTCTGCTGCCGGGCCCTGTGTTCAACAAGGTGCTCTGAAAGGTGCCCTCCTGAACACTTGTCCTGCATCATCATTGTCGGCAGATGTGTCCCAGATCGACGCCTATCCTGCTTTTCAGAGTAGGCAAACCTCCGAGTCCTGTGTTCAGTGTGAGGCATGAACGTCCAATCCCTTGTCGCCTACTCGTGGTTTCACCGTCCATTCACCACTTTCCATAGACGCTCACGCTATTACCACATGACCAGACGACCAGCTTCGCCGCTTCCGAGATGCTCGTTCCCAAGCAACGGACTGTAGTAATCATAATCAGCCCTTTGTCAAAATTGATTATGTCAATGGAATTCCCCATTTGCAGCTTGTATTATCGCTAGGTCACAGTGGGCTAGGGCTAGAGGCTTGACCAGTAATGAATACCCCGTGGACTCCAGGTGGGAACCCAGCCACTCGAAGACTTTAAATAAAAATCATGAGCAGACTGCAGGTACAGGAGCCAGCCTCGTGCTACCAACAGGCCCGTCAAAGAGAAGGGAGGAGCGGGCAGAGGATCTGGGTACTGTCTTGCCCGTGGGTGGGTAACTGCCCGTAGAAGCCGGACGAATTATCAACTATCAGCTCTATGAGGATGCAGAAGGCAGTGGAAACCACTGCATCAAAGACACATAAAGTGTGTCCAGGGGGCACGTGGTCTGTAACTGAAAAAACATGTAATAATCTCTTCATTGCCAAAAGTTTCCGATTAGTCCCCCATTCGGATCTTCGGATGAGGACAGCGAAAGAGAAGGTAAACATGAGAAAAAGATTTTACAGACAACTAAAAGGCGATATTCTACGAGTCGGTTCGTGGAAAGTCAGAAGCCTGAGTGTGACAGGAAAGCAAAAAATATTAACAGAGAAATGCATAGGATAACTGCAGAGACAGTCACTGAAGCCTAATGGAAAGAAGATAAATATTTCTTTTCAGACGAAAAAAGGATTAATATAAACATCAGCATAAAACGGTGTAACGCGAGTAGAATTCGTCATGAATAAGAATGTAGGGCAAAGAGTGGATTATTCTGAACGGTTCACTGGCTGAACTATTCTCATCAGAATTGGCAGACAGTCAGTGCCAAGAACAATACTTGAGGTGTGTATGCAGACGTCACAAGCAGAAGATGAATAGACAGAGGAAATATATGAGGATACTGAACGTATAATTCAGTATGTTGACGGAAACGAAAATCTAGTAATCATATGTGATTGGAGCGCAACAGCAGTAGAAGGAACAGAAGACAGAGCTACGGGAGAATGGGGGGTCGGTAATAAGAATGAGAGAGGAGGAAGGCTAATTGAGTTATGCAGAAAATTTTAGTTAGTTACAGCGAATGCACTGTACAAAAATCACAAGAGGAGAGGTAAAGTTGGAAAAAGCCTGTAGCCATGGTACGATTCCATCTGAACTACATCACGTTACGAAATCAGATATTGGATTGTAAGGCCTACCCAGGAGCTGGTCTAGACTTAGATCACAATTTAGTAGGGGAGAATCGTACAGCATCAGCTGGCTTACTGTGTCTGCCCATACTATGATTTCCCTTTCAGCCTCCAAGTGGCCGAAGCAGAAGCAAGCTTGTGTATTCATGTGCATTAGAATCGTGTCAGTATATCTGCTTCCTCTCTTCAGTGCTTTGTCTGCTCTGCGTGCTTGATAGTGTTGTTGTAGCTCTTAGCGCACAGAAGATATTTTCTGGCTTGTGATATCCGGTTTGAAAGCTTACTTCTTTTCTGGTTGAAATAGCGTAAAATAGAAATAAATAGGAGGAAAATGGAATGAAGAATGCATGAATATGGCTGTGAGCTAGTTTATGTCTAACAAAATGATCGCGAGGGAGACAGCTGAAGCGCTTTAACACTTGCGAGTATAAAAGGAGAAGATCGCTACCGAAGTGAAGAAAATAAAATCAGAAAAAATAAAGTCTGAAAGACAGTTGAAAAAAGCTGAACTTACGTTGGGTTTAACAAAATAAAAAAAACACACACACACACAAATTATGGCCATGGAAAATCTTTTACAAAGCGTTGAATAGTACTGAAACTTACTGGAAACAATAGATCAACAGAAGACACTGAAAGTGTGTTGCGTGTTTGGAGTCGTTTGAAGAAGACTGTGTGCAGCGTATGAAGTGTAGAGGATAGGCATCTACAAAGATGGGTGGATTAGGAGACTATTTGGTATTTTATTTGCTATCTCTGTAAAACAGTGAGCTAAGCACAGGTTAACTGAGCTGAAATAGTAACAATAAGTTCTCATGCTTGTGTGTTCTTTATTATTCAATTAGTACCAGAGCACTGTATTATTAACAACCGATATTACCATAGAAAAGACAATTGCTGATACTGGAAGAGACTTTCTACGAGTCTTGTAATTGTAGCTCTCTTACTTTTGATGTATGTAGTACTAGTACTATACTATAATCAAAAAGTAAAACTCATTATAGTGCGCTCTTCACATAACATGTCTTGAGTTACGAGAATAGCATATGAATATTACGACAGCTGGCCAATACTACACAGTTCTCTCCTAAAGTTAAAGAATAGACTGAAGCTTAAGACAATAGTTCGGATGGACCAGTGGTGACGGAAATGGGATACTGAAGTAATGAGGAATGAAGAGGTGCATTTGAAGTTCTCAAAGGTTGTAGAGGCTCCGATACTCTGAAAAGGTCAGTCAGAGAAGTTGGTCAGAGAAATATAGGTTTAAGAAAGGCAACTGCAAAGAAACCTTGGGTAACGTAACAAATTCTTCATTTGATCGGCTAAAGAAATTCAGGAAACTATTGCATTCATCAGTATAAGTCACTTATAGATAAAAAGTTCAGATAAGCCAAGGTGAAATGGCTTCAGGCGAAATGCGAAGAAATCTACAAAGAAATGGCCCTCGAGACGACTGATTTGGCATGTAAAAAAGGCATCAGAACCTATGGTGAAATTAAAAGAAGATATGAAGAGTGAAACGGGGATTCCAGTGGCAGAGGTAAGAGCGAATAGGTGGAAAGAATACATTGAAAGTCTCTGCGAAGTAAAGGGTCTACGTGATATGATAGAAGAAGAAATGGGAGTTGATATGGAAACATAGGGGATTCAGTATTAAAATCAGATTTTAAGGGAGCACTGGACGACTTGAGGTCAAATAAGGCAGGAGACTTAACAACATTACTTTGGAACTTCTAAAAGTCATTGGCGGTGGTGACAACTATTCAAGCTGGTTTGTAGAATCTATGATTCCGAAGACATACCATCTAATTCTTCACATAGTCCCAAAGATAGCTAAGACATCTCATGCATCCAAGTTTCTGGGAAGTCTAATAAACAGACGAATGGAAAACAAACCCGAGGATGTTATATGACGACCAGTTTGGCTTCAGGAAAGATAAAGGCACAAGAGATTTAGAATGGTAAAGGCACCAGAGAGCCAGTTTTGACGTCGCACAGGATAATGGTACCAAAACTCAAGAAATATCAACAAATGTTCATAGGATTTGTTGATCTAGAAAAAGCGTTTGATAATGTAAAAATTGAGCAAGGTTTTCAAATTTCTCGGAAAAATAGACGCCAAAGACAAGTAATATACAGTAAGTACAAGAACCAAGATGGAAATATAAGAAGAGAGAATCAAACAGGAAGTGCTCGGTTTAACAAGGGTATAAGACAAGAATGCTGTCTTTCACGCCTATTCCTCAATTTATACATCGTAGTAGCATTGACGGAAATAAAAGTTTCAAGTATGGGACAAAAATTCAAAGTGAAAGGAAAAAACCGTTCAGGTCCAATGGTGATGCTGCTCTTCTCAGTGATAGTGAGGAAGGAAGAAGTGCAGAATCGTTTGAATTAAATTAACAGCCTAGTTTTTTATCGACCAATTTCAGTTGAAAAAATTCGGAATTTGTTACGGGATAGTGCCATAATCCCGCTTCTGCCCCTTTAATTCCACGAAGTTCCCATAGGTGGCGGCGCCATACGTAGCCTTCAAAAGTGTGTCTGTAACGGAGGTGCGTTCCATGCAGAGAGCTGTCGTTGAGTTTCTTTTGGCAGAAAACCAGACCATCGCGGATAGTCGGCGCGTGCAGAATGTCTACGAGACCTGAAAGTGAACAAAAGCACGGTAAGTCGTTGGGTGAAGATCTGTAACTATAAGGAGCGAGTGTGCTTTATAACTGCCCACGTCGTGTTGTGCCGACTCCACTGTAGCTTGAATGGATTTTTAAGTTTGTTTTATATGCCCGACTTCTAATTTCACCACACAAGTCTCCAGGGTTGAGCAGTTATTCCCCGATGAAGACAAGCGATATAGTTTGTTAAAGCGGAGTTCGCCGTTGTTAATGATGTTTTTAGATTTAGCTTGATTACTCGTACAGAGACTCAACGTTCCTTTGTATAACAGCGCGTCGTCAAAATAAGTATGAAATGCTAATGTCTTTGCAATACATAATGTCGACTATTGAGTTAAAGTTCGTACCTACTTTGTCATTTTTTGAGAAGAGAAACCTTAAGCGCTTTCGCTTCTATAGTCTCAGTAACAAATGTTCACTAATTTCAATTTACTTCCTATCTCAGTTCATTATTTAACACAAATTATATATCAATGTCATTTCAGAGATATTACGTCGGTTCCACACTAACGGAATAACACGTAATTATCATTTAACATCACTTTTATTAATAATCCTTTTTCTTATGACGTCAATGTTAATTAAAGATCACTATCTAGGAGGAAAGAGGGATTGATGCTAATCATAAGATAATAGCTTTTAATGAGCCCGCCATCGTTAATTAAATAAAAAGTCCCTTTCAAGGATGATATGCGAACAACTTTCGTTACGTCCGTTTTCACGTATCTGTCAAAACTAATCCTGTCGCCCACAATTCAAATTAACACTGACGTTAACCGCTTTTGTCGGAACATCGAAATGTAACTATTATGCGAAAGTTTATTATAGTCCCCGAATTCATTCCTTTCAGATACGCGCACTACCGAAGGGCAGAACGAAACACAAACGACTTGTTTTAACAGCCGAACAACGCAGTGACGTTACATTACGACTATGTTCGCCCAATGAACATCTCTTTGATTTTACCTTCTCTACGCTGCTTAATTAAATTATTCCTAATTACAATTTATTCAACTATTTAACGAAAACATCTAACAAAAAATAAAATAAATTTATCCCAACGTAAAAGATCCGTTATAGCTTTCACTGTGGAAAAGAGAGCTGCCAGAATGTGCTTGCTCAGAAAACAACGAGAATCTTCTCTGCATCCCTTGTCGCAACAGGAACAGGAAATATGAGTCACCTGGGAAAGACTGTGCAACTTATGCAATGGTTTTAGAACGCGAAGTATCTAGAGTAGACTATGGATCCATCTAAAATAGCAGAAAACATAGAGTGGTCAACTCCATATCAAATGTACGTAAATCGAGAAATGGAAGATACGTTGCACAGGAAACGGACGCACAAGTCCCTGTCGAGAGTAGCCAGGAATTGGCGCCGTGCCTTATCCTGGCGTCAGTAACTTGGGATTATACTGCCAGGGAGAGAAGTGTCACATTTTGACAACATTCCAGTACCAATTCCTAGTGAATTTATTAGAAGCAGCATCTTGACTGCATGAATTTCACAGACGACAATATACTGCAGAAGAGATTACAGACCGCTGTTGCAAAAGAACTTAGAAGACAATCTCTTAAATGGGTTATGGTCCAGACAAAGGTGTCTTGCACGATGAATGAACTTGACCTAACGCTATTTTCTGCAAGAGAAACTGAACATTCATGTAGCTTTAACACAGACAGTATAACTGATAACGAACTGTCCTCAAGGGAAGACAGCACTTCCTCGTCACGTGCAAAATCATACCAGACGAAGTTCGCGAACTTCGTTCAAGGAGAAACCATGTGGCCAACACCTGCTTCAACCCAAGCTACGAGGGCCGCTGACAGAAAAGAGCTTCTTGGTGCAGCAATGCCTGCAACAGGAGGCTTCCCGACTAATCATCTGTATAATCCGACACCGCATCTACATGGGACTCCCGTGAAAGGGTATGATAAAGAAGCAAATGATGATAACATCGCACCGCATCTCCAGTAGCAGCAGGCAGCCACGCAGCCTCGACATCATCTGCAGAGGCGCCCCTACTTCTGCGTGGAGTGTGGTGACAGTGGTAATACCGATGAGTACCAGAATCGCAAAACAGTGAAGTGCAGTGAAAATCAGGTCCTTCTATCAAATAAAAAAAATATGTCTAGCATTTCGAACCCTACTAAAAGTGAATTTCAAATGCACACAGATAAAATTTGTAATAATTTAGAAGTCAATGTCCAGTTAAGGCGTTTGGAGGATCCCAGAACACTGCTGGTTGCTCTTAGACATTTACTAGAGTTGGGAACCCTAAAGGAAAATCTATTACGTATCCTACACCAGGGGCATCAGACAGCATCCTTTTGAGAGTAAATAATTTGCCAACAGAGTTCAAACCGTTAAGTGACCTCCATCAACAGGCGTTCACGAGAAGGAATGAATCATTCGACATTGAACATTTTTTTACGAGGTCGTTGTGCCGAACCTGAGACTCCAAATGGCAGAGCTGAAGCCAGGACACACCGCGCCGTATTTTTTCGGGTGGCCGAGCAAGTTTAATGGCGTCAAGGAGCAGTGAAGAGTGATACAGCAGTATTAGGTAACATTCGTTTATTCAGATAATTTACAGTACTCGCTGGGTGAAGCACAATGTCGGCATGCCACCCGCAGACTGTCCCGCGAGTCCAGCCGGCTCAGCGGACTCCTGGTACGCCGACGCCACTGCTGCCCTCATCGTCGCCTCTACGCTGGAACTCGGCCGCGCTCCCCGGTCGCCACCCTCCGATCCGTTGCGACTTGCACTGTGCTGCTGCGCGCGATTTCGGAAACTGCTACAGTCCCTGGTCCTCGCCGGCCTCTGCCCTGTTTGGCGTGCTCTGTCTGACCATGGGACGAAAGTGGGTGTACTGGTCACCCGTGGCCCTTGGGCCGCCGCTGCTCCCAGGACAGGATCAAACTCGAACCCGTGCCCTCCTGGATGCTGTACCGCAACTTGCCGTTAGTGGTGCATGGCTACACCTGCTGCTGTCTCTTGCGCTATTGCAGCGCTGCTGCGTCTCTCGCAGCATACGTCTCGCTCGGACCCCGGTACGCCAGGCGGGAAGAGAACGTGGCCCATTGACTCGAGGGGAACCGCGCCCCTCCTGGACCTGCTGCAGACCGCTGTCATTGCCTTCTTTCAGGCAGACCGTGCGATCTCCTAATTACAGGCTGCCGTTCCGTCCCGCCCCGGTATTGTGTCCCCGGAGGCGGTATATAGCCCAAACAAGTACATAGAAAACAGAATACAAGTTTACGCAGAAATAATATTGCTGCCAGACTGGCCCCTATAAGCAAAGACCAGCACAGGTCCGTCCCGATGCTCGACTGACCTGGCACTCTCTATCCCATGCTAAAATTGTCCGTCTATTTATATCAGTTTATCCCTCGCTTCGCACATAGTGTCAGAGAGAGACAGAAACTATAGCAGGGATAAATTCCCACGCGGTAGCTACTCACAAATCGCCACTCTTGGCTCTGGCCTAGTGCCCCACATCAAATATCGCAATAACTTAAAGCACTGCTGCAGTTTTCTGCTTCGTTGTTACTCCACTCAAAACAAATTGTACATGCAATGCTACTGTCACAGCTCTGCACCCGTGAGTGCCATGTTTACCTTGCCTGGCCCGCAGGCTGTTGACTTTTACCGCACTCTGCCAACGCCCCAGATTTCATCACCCAAACACGCCTTCAGTGAATTTCGACAACATTTCCCTTTCCTTCGACTAGGACTAATACTAACGCAGCACATCTCCCTCCTTTCAACAAGATTCGTCCCAAATCGAGGTACACCAGATGTGGTCTGTGGCTATGTAAACATACCTTGTTCACAAAACTTACATTCTACAGACTAAAACTAACAAGAACATCAAAACATTAACTCTACACTTGTACATTGTTTACACTGGTTACCCATGCCATAGGCAACTGAGGTGTTGGCACCTCCTCTACTGGTGCACGTTTTCATATTCTCCACAAAGCTATACTCAAGAAAAATAGAAAAACGGCACACTCTGTGGCTGAAATTATCACTGTCATTCTTCTGTCGCTCCGATGCTGTTGTAACGTTCGAATGTGTTCCAACACTTTACTAAGCATGATACATCCTTCCTCTGCGTTAATAAAGGAATGCGACGTTTTCAAAATCTCTGGGTTTAACGTGGAGTTTAAATATGTGAGATTCCGCCCTGGTAATATCTCTAGAGCCCCTTCCGCATAAAACAACGATCCATGTGACAATGTTAAAGCTGTTTCACCTGTACGTGATGCTGGAAGATGGAAATCCTCCCCCACAATCTCACAAACTGTACCATTTATAATTATTCCACTTTCCCGCAATTGCAACCTCCTCATTTTATTCGTTCTCTGATTGTATAACAAGTGACCATCACCCACATCGGCGTAAATACCGAATATAACCAATGCCTCCATACCTTCTGGAAGCAGGAATGTGTCGATAAAACTTCTTTTTCTAAGCCTGAGCCATTCGACCTCTGAAGGAACAATCCAACTTCGCATGTACTACTATCTGTAAAAACTGGTCGATTAGAGCAAATCATCACTCGTCCCTGCTTACAATACTCCAACTCTGACAATGGCAGTACCCTGTGTTTTTCTCTGTTTGCCGGAATAAAAAGTACGTCTAGCGTCCTAATCTACACCCATTTACCAACCTCCTTCCATTTCACTGGGTATGGATGAATAGTGTGACAAATGGTTCAAATGGCTCTAAGCACTATGGGACTTAACATCTGAGATCATCAGTCCCTTAGATTGAGAACTACTTAAACCTAACTAACATAAGGACATCACAAACATCCAACCCGAGGCAGGATTCGAACCTGCGACTGTTGCAGCAGCGCGGTTCCGGACTGAAGCGCCTAGAACCGCTCGGCCATAGAATAGTGTAACACTCATAACGTGAGTAAACTCCGACTACTGGAAAGTTGACATTGATGTAAACTCGTGCCCCATCCATCCTCACCTGTACCAACGACACATGGAAGAATATTTGTATAGTAGCCTGTGTTATCTCCACTACACGTTCTATGTTTGGTGGAAACTGCCTCTGCGCTAATTGTAATCCACTAAAAAGTTCGTTTGGCGAGATTAACACTAAACTAAGATGCCTGTTTACCGCATGATATACTGCTTCCTGTAATATCTTAACTTCTGTACGTGCGTCACTTATTCGGTCTGCTAATGCCCTGAGCAACGTGGCTATACCATACTTACCATCCAATATGTTTAATCGTTTCTGCAGCATCTCCAAATTGCTATTTATAGCTTCCCATGTATCGAGTCAATTCCTCCACTAAGGTTCATACAAGCTTGGTGTTATTCAATACCTTCATTTCTAGGCTTGACAATCGTGTTGCATACCACTGTATGGTTCCTCTAACATCACTGATAGATTGTTCCACTAGCATTGCTGATTAATTCAATGCTCGGACATCATTGTCATCCACTGTACCAAACACCGTTTTCAATATTTCCCCCCTGCATTTATCCACCCCCTCTTGTGCCTAGTTACCGTCTGTGGCACACTCTCCACTAAATGAGACAATTGCTCCCCAAGTTTACTCTAACTCAACTGTAATTCTTGATATTCTCCATGTACTTCTTTTAATATGTGATTCCTTTTCCCCTCGGTATACAATTTCGAGAATGATTCCTGTAATTTTCGTACTTCATTCCTGATCCTCCATACCACTATTGTTCTTCGTAGCGACCACTTATGACTTGTTACAAATATATCTGGCTGCCGTGAATACAGTACCCCTGACTGAAAGGTCTGGATCATTATCTGTTGATGTCCGGCTCTACTGTTGTGCCTACCGATCAGCATCCCCATGGCTGTCATCCAGCACGTCCATATATGATCTGACCCTGTGAAGAAAAGGAACGAAACGTGCCTGTACCACCCCTTTTGCACTACAACATCGTACAACATCCTCAAAAATTCCCAATAGTTCACTCTGCCCCTAAAAACTAGTCTGCCCCATAAAATGACAAAAAACACTAAAACAATAAACAGGAAAAACGCAACTATTATCGGACCCACCAAAATGCTAGAAAAAGCGAGGGAAAAAAACCACACACACACAAAACGCAAATTATCTCTTGATACAAAAACACAAAATGTAAACAGGCCATACAATATTACACAAACAATTATTTACTCCCTCCGTGACTATAACACACACGGAACGTTATGAGTCCACTGTTGTTCTTCTGCTGAGACCTTCTTTCTCTGCTTGCTTTGCCTAGCCTCAGCAATCGGAACACTTCCTTGTCATTGAGGTAAATGGTCCACCATTCCTTTAAAAGGGTTTACTCTACTCACGTGGATAATGGATGTTTTTGTTGGCAGCTACAACGTTCACAGGCGAAGTCATCTCCATGACCTGGTATGGTCCGTGGTACTTCATCAAGAATTTCTTCGTCTTCCCCTTAGGTGTATATGTATTCGTGATTAATACCCATTGACCTACACTGTACGGTAGTAAAGGTCCCAACCGCCTATTCGGTTCTTCCTGCCTGTGTAACGCTTTCGTATTGGCCTTCTGTACCCTCTTCGAGACTTCCCATATTGTCTGTTTAAATTTCCTCACTGCGTCCTCTTTAGCTCCTGATTTCGGACATAGAACATCAAAGGGCGATGGCACCTTTCTTCCATAGACCACCTCGAATGGTCACATTCTGCCCCCCGAATGTGTTTTAGTGTCTAATACCATGTATGGAAGATAAACGTCCCATTTGTCATGGTTTCCATTCATATAATAACTTAGCATTTACAAAATTGTCCTATGTACTCGCTATGTTCTCCCATTGACCTGCGGATGAAATGGACTGGTCTGTAATTTTTTAATTCTCAACACACGACACAACTGTGACATTAATTCAGACATGGAGTTCGTTCTCTGACCCGTAATTATGATATCAGGCACCCCAAACTTCAATTATCAGTTACTGACTAAAGCTCGTGCTACCGTACTTGCCTTTTGGTCTGGTATTGCGACCATGGCCAGAAACCGTGAAAAGTGATCAATTATAATTAAAACCTAGCGATTCCCTGCCAGTGTTCTGTTGAATGGCCCGCAGATATCTAGCCCGATAAACTCGAATGTTTTCAAAGCATCCGGTAACCATTGCAATGGAATTCTTGCGCTCGGTGCGCACATGGCACACAATTTACAACATATTGTTCCATATCCCTTCCCCGACTGCGCCACCAAAATCGTTCTGCTACCTGACTTTCAGTTACTCGATGACCACCATGCCCCGAAAGCACATGATCATTGACCTGCTTTAAGACTTCCTCTCTGAAACTCTTTGGTGCCACTACCTGTTCTCTGCACTCTACACAACAAATTTCCCGCCACAATGAAAAGTGGTTGAGTTCTAAGACTCTGGCACACCTCATCCTCCGCTTGTGCCTTTGCCATTCCTCAAAACTCTTATCTATTACTTCTAATGCGTCTAATTTGCGAATTAATGCATCTGCTTTCCCGTATTTCTTCGAATTTTAAGGTCCATTGTGTTAACTGACTAGAAGGATCCTTGAGGCCCAGTAACCATCTCAACCCTGTATGATCCATCACGACCTTAAACTTCCCACCAGAAAGGTAACAACGAAAATACGTTACTCCATATATTACAGCCAACATCTGCTATTCCATTGTGGTATAACTCCGCTCTGCCCTATTTAACTGTCTAGAAGCATACGCCACCGGATGCTCCTGTCCATTCACCATTTGTCCCAATTGAAGCATCACATGAGCGGTTCTAGGCGCTTAGTCCGGAACCGTGCGACTGCTACGGCCGCAGGTTCGAATCCTGCCTCGGGCATGGATGTGTGTGATGTCCTTAGGTTAGTTAGGTTTAAGTAGTTCTAAGTTCTAGGGGACTGATGACCATAGATTTTAAGTCCCATAGTGCTCAGAGCCATTTGAACCATTGAAGCGTCACATGATAAGATGAAGTCTTCTTCAAAATTCGGAAACACCAATACCGGATCAGAAACTAATCTCATCTTTAATTTATCGAAAGCTTCCTGACATTCCTCCATCCACTGAAATTTAACCCCTTTCTTTAAAAGCTTTGTTAATGGCTCGGCTATTTTAGCAATATCTTTTACAAATTTACGATAATATGAACGTGGTGTCGGAAAATTTTTAACTGCCTCTGTTAACCGAGGATCGATTTGAATCCCTTGTGCTCTGATTACATAACCTAAATATCTAACCTGTGTCTGCGCAAAATTACGTTTTTCTGAACTTAATGTTAACCGTGCCTAACGCAATCTTCTAAAGTTTTCTCTTAAACGCGATACATGTTCTCGTCTATCCTTCGAAAATACTGTCTTTGTCCTATCCTCTAGCGCTACGTCCAACTGATGGTATCCACTCCGTAAATCCGTTGTCATAAAATACTTACATTGTTCTAGATTGCCCAATGTGTCCGTGATATGTGGACTCGGAAATGCGTCCGAAATGGTTTTCGAATTCAGAAACCTATAATCACAACAAAACTTATATTTCCTTGTACCATCCACCAGATTCTTTGGTACGAGAACTACATTGCTTGAATACAGACTATCGCTATGATCTATGCTTCCATCCCGTAGTCGTTGTTCTACAAACTCCTCTAGTAGCAGCTGAATACGACATGCTATCCTATATGGTTTCCTAAACACGGGTGTATTATCCTCTGTAGGTATGAGATGCTTCGTAATCGGTGCTGCCGGTAATCTACCCTTCGTTACGAATAAATCGCCAAATGTCAATAACAATTCCTCCAATGCGACCCCATCGTCTCCCCGCAAATGCTGTAATTTTCCTCTTAATTGCGCTTCATCGACGTTTTGCTTATGGCTCGCCTCTAAATCCTCCCTATCGAGGTCATATTCATCAAAAAAACCCAACGTGGCCAATAACAACCCTTTCGACAAGCTAAAATCCGCTCTGCCGAAGTTATCTATCCTTACAGGAACCCTATAATCTCCTTCTACATAACTTGCGTGAGCTGAACTCCCCCGCACAAAACAGTGCGCATTATCTAACTCATTACTCGAGAGCGGCTCCACCATGTACAACGTCTCCTTTGGTATGTCCGTATTATCGAAGACCAAACTACCTACCCTGTACCTGCCGGTATGTCATCCTGCTGATCGACCTTTAATGAATCTGTTCGCAGTTTAGCTGGACATTTGTCCATTTGCAACCGTTTCCCCCGTGTGAAACATAGTTCCAGCAAGTTCCACTGTTTGTTGCCAAAGATCTACCCTCGCACGATGTTTGTCAAGAAAGTCCTGTCCGAGAATCACCGAATACCCCTCACCTACACAGGTTAACACATCTAGATGCTCGCTAAACTTAGTTCTTGTGATCACAAATTGAAGTACCGTCGTACCCAATGTCTCCACTTTATCATCTCCCACCCCACGTAACCTATAACGTGGTGACTCAAGCCATCTCCTGCTAACCAGGTCTAGACTAATAACAGACACGTGTGCCCCTGCGTCAAGTGGAAACCTTTGTTCCCTTCCATTCACAAATCCTAATAAGCAGCATTCCGCCTGTGCACCCACAAGCGCATTACCTAATTTCACTGGGATTGCTCTCCTACAGTTGAAGCGACGCCGTTCTAGTTTATCGGCTGCTGCCGCCGAAGTTCCCCCCTACTTTTACTCCTGCAGTTCACTGACCGGTGACCCACTTTCCCACTTGAGTAACACCGCAACTGACTCTGACATTGCCTCCTAATATGCCTCTCCACAACCAAAACAATTTCGGTTGCCAGAACTTTATGCTCCACCCTTTGCTTCGTCGCTTAATCTACTTCCTCTAACTACGTGGCGATCCTTAGAGCCACCGCAAGATCACTGAGATTCTCCATTCTCACCCCATGTGACATCTCCGACAGTACTCCCCGCAAAAACACTTATAACGCCCTGTTCTCGGCCTCTTGTAACAGCACTCTTTTAGTCTCTCCACTGTGTGACAATTCGAACGTTTGTACATTCGATTTTCGAATCCTGTCTGAGAAAACCTCCACAGTCTCACTTCTCCTCATAGCTAAAGCACTTAATTTTTCACGATAAAACCTGGTACTATTCTGTTCTTGGTACATCCGGCGAAACCCAGCCTCAAGCTCTGAAAACGTCCCCACATTGTTCAACGTTTCATAGTACAATATGTACGACTTGACATCCCCTATCGAGCGTAGCTTCGCCACTCTCAACATTACATCATCCGACCACCCATTGGCCTCATCCATAGTGATAATGTCATTAAGGAATACCGACACATCCTCCATTGCTTTACCCGAAAAGCGGTTAATCAATGCCGCAATTGCTGGGTCAAACGGTATATGACACTCCACGACCTGTAATTTACTTTTACCCGACGTCCCTTCCATTACTTGCAGTGCCTCAAATCTCGCTGATAATTCTTCATATTTTTCCTTGTCCCTTGTCCTCGCCTCTGATAATATCCGAATTTGCTTCCGCCATAGTCACTGCCACAGCCTCCACTGCTGACCATGTTTCCACCATTCTTCATTATAGCTCCACTGTTACCATTAATTTCGCTCTGATACTCCGTAAACTTACTTCTTGCGGCGTATCATCGCCCATCTACATTCTGAACAATTCCGCGCCAAATGACCGAATTCCTTACAAATAAGACAACTCTTTGGCAACCACTTCGTACACGGTAATCCGTGATGTGTCCGGGTACAAAAATTACATCACTTAGGTGCTATGTTATCATGTCCTCATTTTTCCTGAATCCAGATAGATCTACAGGCTCCTCCGGCCTTACAAAATACACCTTTAAAAAGTCTGTCCTAATTCACACTTAACTCTTCAAAACACAAAAGAATGACACATAAACAATAAATCAAACGTCACTCACCCATGCACATGGTGCTCGTCTGCAGGTGAACAGTCCTGCTTTCCTCCCTATACTGGTGTGGACGAACACCTACCGAACGACAAGACGTAACAAGAAGTGCCCCACCACCAGTCACGAACGCAACCAAACACCTCAACTACCCCTCTACACAGGCACACCTCAATACTACTTGCGCCGGCCGGAGTGGCCGAGCGGTTCTAAGCGCTACAGTCTGGAACTGCGCTACCGCTACGGTCGCAGGTTCGAATCCTGCCTTGGGCATGGATGTGTGTGATGTCCTTCGGTTAGTTAGGTTTAAGTAGTTCTAAGTTCTAGGGGACTCCCATAGTGCTCAGAGCCATTTGAACCCAACACGGCTTGCTCGACATAAGATGAGGGAGTGGAAATCCAGTACTAGCGCTCTAACTGGCACCACTTCTGACTCCACTGTTGCGGGGTCGGCGTGTGGAACCCGAGACTCCAAATGGCACAGCTGAAGCCGGGACTCACTGCGCCGTATTTTGTCAGAAAGCTGAGCAAGTTCAAGAGGCAGTGCAGAGTGATTCAGTGGTATTCGGTAACATTTGTTTATTCAGATAATTTACAGTCCTCGATAGGTGAAGTGTAGTTTCGGTGTGCTGCCCGCGCGCTGTCCCGCGAGTCCAGCCAGACTCCTGGTATGCCGACGCCACTGCTGCCATAA
Source organism: Schistocerca gregaria (assembly GCF_023897955.1). Taxonomy (NCBI): domain Eukaryota; kingdom Metazoa; phylum Arthropoda; class Insecta; order Orthoptera; family Acrididae; genus Schistocerca; species Schistocerca gregaria. Next base: position 415,585,344 of record NC_064922.1, on the reverse strand, counting down.
TCAAGGCCTCTAAGCTGGAAGTCGGCCGCCCTCTCCCAGTCGCCGCCTGCCGATGCGTTGCGACTTGCACTGTGCTGCTGCCTGTGATTCCGGAGACTGCTACAGCCCCTGGTCCTCGCCACCCTCTACCCCGTTTGGCCTGCTCTGTCTGACCATTGGACGAAGGTGGCTGTACTGGCCAGCTGTGGCCCTTGGGGCGCTGCTGCTCCCAGGCTCGAACCCGTGCCCTTCTGTATGCTGTACTGCAACTTGGGGCTAGTGGTGCTTGTCAGATGGCAACACCTGCTGCTGTCTCTAGTGCTGTTGCAGCGCTGCTGCACCTTTCGCAGCGTACGCCTTGCCCGGACCACAGTACCCCAGATGGGAAGCAAACGTGCCCGTAGACTGGAGTGGAACTGCGCCCCTTCTGGACCTGCTGCAGACCGCTATCATTGCCCTCTTTCAGGCAGACCGTGCGATCTCCTAATTACAGGCTGCCGTTCCGTCCCGCCCCGGGTTGTGTCCTTGGAGGTGGAATATATCCCAAATAAGTACATAGAAAACAGAATACAAGTTTGTGCAGAATATGTATAACATTGCAGTCAGACTGGCCTATATAAGCAAAGACCAGCACAGGTCCATCCCGAAGTTCGACTGACCTGGCATTCTCTATCCCAAGCTAAAATTGTCCATCTACTTATATCAGTTTTTCTCTCGCTTCTGATGTAGTGTCAGAGAGAGACAGAAACTATGGCAGGGATAAATTCCCACATGTCAGCTACTTACAAATCGCCACTCTTGGCTCTGGCCTACTGTCCCACCTCAAACATCGCAATAACTTAAAGCACTGCTGCAGTTTTCTGCCTCGTTGTTGCTCCACTGAAAACAAATTGTGCGTGCAATACTGCTGTCACAGCTCTGCACCTGTGAGTGCCATGTTTGCCTTGCCTGGCCCGCTGGCTGCTGACTGTTACCACACTCTGCCAGCGGCCCCAGATTTCATCGCCCAAACGCGCCTTCATTGAATTTTGACAAAATTGCCCTTTCAATCGACTAGGACTAATACTAGCGTAGAAATGTATAAGTGGATTTTGTAAAAGTATGCGGACGCGTTTTCTTTGACCTAACCCTCCCCTCTCTGTAATGCTTTGTTTACACTCAAAACACGTAAAAGTATAAAGATACTCAAGATAAATTCTACTCAAAGTAAACTGGAAACGAGTGAAAAACGAAAACTAATAAATGAGCTAAGTGTTGATATAGTTTGTTTGCATGAACCACACTGCAGAAACAGTAAGCTTCCACATATTGCTGGGGATATGGTAACAATTAAGGGCCACGGTGAGGAAGTGCTTGCCATTGTCGTTATAAGTAGGAAATTCACTGCGACAAGGGTACCACAGCTGTGTCATAAGCACATGGTCACAGTAGAATTGAAGTACGCCTACACAAAGTGGGTTTTCGTAAGTATATATTTGCAATATTCTCATCCCACCGTACCTTGTGCAGATGACCTCAGGGCAGCTGTTCTGTATGGACGAGTTGCGTGTCTCCTTGTGGCTACAGATGCGAATGCAAAATCATCTCTTAGGCACAGCAGGCAAAAAACGAACGGTGTGAGATATCAGAGGACGCAGTACAGGAATTGGACCTCATTGTTTTAAATCTAGAAGGCCAGCCGAGAACACTGCAGGAACGAACAGGTATAGCCCCTGACACAGATGTCACTTTAACAAACTGCATAGCAGCAGGTAAGATTAATAGTGTGCAAGTGTTCCAGGACCCGACATCCCGTGACCATACTGCAATTGTCATCGAAGGAGGAAATGACAAAAACACAGGGAAACAAGCAGAGGAAAGTAGGATTCGGTTAGACATAAAAAAAAAAACGGATTGGGATGGCTTGGTTGCCTACCTTGCAGCATTTCCGATGGAAACGCTTCCCGCACATGATGCAGATTTGGGTGCGCAACCACTAGCTGAACTCTTGCAAGCAGCACGGGACATTTGTATTCCTAAGGAAAAGGTAAACAGTCAGGCTACAAGCTCTTGGACCCTAAAACTTTCCACACTCAGACACAGGTTAAGATCGACAAGAAGGGCAATCAGAGCGCACTGCTAGGCTCCATGAATACAGAGAAATTAAAATGCGCTACAGAACATTGCTTCGGAAACTAAAAGCATACAGTAGGAGAAATTTTTACGAAGTCAACTGCAATTTCACATGTGGCGAAGATTGTATAAATTATTGACTGGAAAGATTAAGGGATCTACTACACTGAAGAGCCAAAGAAACTGTGACATCTGCCTAATATCGTGTAGGGCCCCTGCGAGTATGCAGAAGTGTCGCAACACGACGTGGCATAGACTCGACTAACGTCTGAAGTAGTGCTGGAGGGAACTGACACCAGGGGTGTCCATAAATCCGTAAGAGTACGAGGGTTCTGAACAGCACGTTGCAGGGCATCCCGGATATGCTGAATAGTGTTCGTGTCTGGGGAGTTCGGTGAACAGCGGGTTTAATCTCGGAAGAGTGTCCCTCGAATCACTCTGTGTCAATTCCGGACGTGTGGGGCGTCGAATTGCCCAAGTCCGTCGGAATACACAATGTACTTGAATGGATGCAGGTCATCAGACAGTGTGCTTACGTACGTGTCACATATCAGAGTCGAATCCAGACGTATTAGGGGTCCCATAGCACTCTAACTGCACACGCCGCATACCATTACAGAGCCTCCATCAGCTTTAACAGCCTCCTACAGACATCCAGGGTCCATGGATTCGAGAAGTTGTCTCCATACCCGTACACGTCCACCCGCTCGAAACAGTATGAAACGAGACCCGTCCGACCAGGTAAAATGTTACCAGACAACAGCCCAATGTCAATATTTACGGGCCCAGGTGAGGCAAAGATATGTGTCGTGCAGTCATAAAAGGTATACGAGTGGGCCTTTGGCTCCGAATTCCCATATCGATGATGTTTCATTAAATGGTTCGCACGCTGACACTTGTTGACGGCCCAGCACTGAAACTTGCAGCAATTTGGGGGAGGGTTGCACTCCTGTCACTCTAAATGATTCTCTTCCGTCGTTGTTGGTCACATTTTTGCAGGATCTTTTTCAGGCCGCAGCGATGTCGAAGATTTGATATTTTACTGGATTCCTGATATTCGCGTTACACTCGTGAAATGGTCGTACGGGAAAATTCCCACTTCATCGCTACTTCGGAGACACTGTGTCCTATCGTTCGTGTGCTAACTATGACACCACGTTCAAACTCACGTAAATCTTAATAACCTGCCATTGTAGCAGCAGTAAAGGATCTAACAACTGCGCCAGAGACTTGTCTTATATAGGCGTTGCCTACCGCATCGCCGTATTCTGCCTGTTTACGTATATCTTTATTTGAATGCGCATGCCTATACCAATTTCTTTGACACTTCAGTGCATCATGTCCACAACTCGTAAGGAGGATGGCTCAATGACGGCTGGATGGTAAGAGTCAGCAGAGTATCTGCTAACCACCCTACTTCCTGATGGTAAACAGACGCAGACCCTAAAATACATGCACAACTTAAAAGTGAACTAGATAACGAATACGACAATCAGACGTTGGTGATACCATTCGCTCAAGAAGAATTTGCTGTCGCGATTTCCAAGCTCAAAACTGGAATGGCACCCAGAGGTCATGTGGATGGTGGGTCCACTGATAGTGCCACATTTGACAGACTTACTAAACGAGGCGTTGAGAATAGGTAGGATTGCGGAAATATGGAAAAGAGCAAGATCAGTAGTGATTAAAAAGGGAAAGGATAAATATCTGGTATCACAGAAAAGCTATATCTATTTGCTTATTACAAATCTTGACCAAAGTTCAGGAACGTCTATTCCGTGATCGGTTGCAAGCGCTCGGAGAGCTCTTGGACCTAAACCAGTGTCAGTATGGATTCAGAAAAGGAGAGTATATAGATGATGCGGTTAATACAGCTCTTCAGATTGTAGAAAATTAGACAACGAAGTATGCCGTCGCGCTCATGACTGACATCGCAGGCGTATTCGAGAATCTTTGGTGGCCTGCGATGTTTGCACGCCTTCCAGGTCTCAGGGTCCCCAAATATCTGTATAAGAGCTTTGCAGGTTATTGTAATGGACAATGTTCATTGGCTTACAAGGCAGAGCAAGGTAATCGAAAAAGTTACCAAGGGCTGTCCTCAATGCTCAAGTTCAAAATGGCTCTGAGCACTATGCGACTTCTGGGGTCATCAGTCCCCTAGAACTTGGAACTAATTAACCTAACTAACCTAAGGAAATCACACACATCCATGCCCGAGGCAGGATTCGAACCTGCGACCGTAGCGGTCGCTCGGCTGCAGACTGTAGCGCCTAGAACCGCACTGCCACTCCGGGAGGCGCTCCGCAAGTGGTCCACTGTTCTGGGATCTTAGTATTGAACCCCTATTACATCTATTAGAGGGGCAGATGACATGCTAGTAGTTGTGTCTGCAGACACCAGAGAAAAGGTGAATGACATGCGTGCTCAAATGCAACATTGGGGCAAGAGCAACAAACTGACTATAGCTATCGGTAAAACCACATACATATTTCTGAAGGGAAGACCTTGTTTTGCTAGAAATTCTTCCCTGGGGCTTGACGGAATACCTGTAAAGCGCAGCACAGTTGTAGATACATTCTTCAAGACGAGAGAAGAAACTTTCTAGGAAACGTAAAATCTGTTACTCAGAAAGCGGTCAAAGTTATGCATATGACTTCCCGTGCTGGCACTGCTCACTTTAAGTTACCGTTTCACGTGGCGCGGTCAGGCAGCTACTAAACAATACTGTGGCGAATTCAGCGGAGCTTGCATCTGAGGCTTATCGGTGCCGTTCGCACTACAACTGTAGAAGGTTCCCTGGTACGGATATCGTGGAACATTATAGGGCAGCGCTTTATACACTCCTGGAAATTGAAATAAGAACACCGTGAATTCATTGTCCCAGGAAGGGGAAACTTTATTGACACATTCCTGGGGTCAGATACATCACATGATCACACTGACAGAACCACAGGCACATAGACACAGGCAACAGAGCACGCACAATGTCGGCACTAGTACAGTGTATAGCCACCTTTCGCAGCAATGCAGGCTGCTATTCTCCCATGGAGACAACTGTAGAGATGCTGGATGTAGTCCTGTGGAACAGCTTGCCATGCCATTTCCACCTGGCGCCTCAGTTGGACCAGCGATCGTGCAGGACGTGCATGCCGCGTGAGACGACGCTTCATCCAGTCCCAAACATGCTCAATGGGGGACAAATCCGGAGATCTTGCTGGCCAGGGTAGTTGACTTACACCTTCTAGAGCACGTTGGGTGGCACGGGATACATGCGGACGTGCATTGTCCTGATGGAACAGCAAGTTCCCTTGCCGGTCTAGGAATGGTAGAACGATGGGTTCGATGACGGTTTGGATGTACCGTGCACTATTCATTGTCCCCTCGACGATCACCAGAGGTGTACGGCCAGTGTAGGAGATCGCTCCCCACACCATGATGCTGGGTGTTGGCCCTGTGTGCCTCGGTCGTATGCAGTCCTGATTGTGGCGCTCACCTGCACGGCGCCAAACACGCATACGACCATCATTGGCACCAAGGCAGAAGCGACTCTTATCGCTGAAGACGACACGTCTCCATTCGTCCCTCCATTCACGCCTGTCGCGACACCAGTGGAGGCGGGCTGCACGATGTTGGGGCGTGAGCGGAAGACGGCCTAACGGTGTGCGGGACCGTAGCCCAGCTTCATGGAGACGGTTGCGAATGGTCCTCGCCGATACCCCAGGAGCAACAGTGTCCCTAATTTGCTGGGAAGTGGCGGTGCGGTTCCCTACGGCACTGCGTATGATCCTACGGTCTTGGCGTGCATCCGTGCGTCGCTGCGGTCCGGTCCCAGGTCGACCTGCACGTGCACCTTCCGCCGACCACTGGCGACAACATCGATGTACTGTGGAGACCTCACGCCCCACGTGTTGAGCAATTCGGTGGTACGTCCACCCGGCCTCCCGCATGCCCACTATACGCCTTCGCTCAAAGTCCGTCAATTACACATACGGTTCACGTCCACGCTGTCGCGGCATGCTACCAGTGTTAAAGACTGCGATGGAGCTCCGTATGCCACGGCAAACTGGCTGACACTGACGGCGGCGGTGCACAAATGCTGCGCAGCTAGCGCCATTCGACGGCCAACACCGCGGTTCCTGGTGTGTCCGCTGTGCCGTGCGTGTGATCATTGCTTGTACAGCCCTCTCGCAGTGTCCGGAGCAAGTATGGTGGGTCTGACACACCGGTGTCAATGTGTTCTTTTTTCCATTTCCAGGAGAGTAGGTTGGAGCGTGAACAATATGAGATCATAGAAACGAATATTACTAATAAAAGAAATTTACGAGCGTGGAAGTAGATGAATGGTAGTCTGACTGTGACACTAGAGCACAGCAAGGCGTGTTTACAGCGTATTGCCAAGCATCTGGAATAGGATCAAACTGAGCGACATTGCCGCTACTCGAGGAATGGTGCACCTGTTAACAAGTCACGGTCCATATTCCAAACATGTGCATAGAGTGGGACGTAGTAACACACCAATCTGTGAATATGGAGAGGAAGGTACCACTGATCATGTCGTTCTTGATACCTCTTTTTTCAGGTAGAGAGACACTGCAGACAATTAGACTGTGATCTGCAAACAAAGTTATGGAGTATAGTGAATATGAAGCACATCGAATATTTAAAAGGCAACTCCTTAACTTTCTCTCTATAAGATCAAGTGGACACTGTGAGAATAAAAACAATGATAACAGGACACAAGAAACGTTTGACCAATTATAATGATAGACCTAAATAAATTTAATTAATATATTCGAAAAAAGACAAATAAGATAAAAAGAGAAGAAAGAATGCTATGGCCACCCACAAGGCTATGCATAGACTCGAGGATTGCTGAGGCACTCACATACCAGTGAGGGGGATGTAGACTGGTGTAGCGACAATAGGTTTGGAAGTAAGTATAGTTATAGTTAGTCGTCGAGTTCTTCCGAAGCTACCAGTAACATATTGAGTAATGTAAGATGGAACTTTAGGTTACTCCTTTTGCTTAATGTTTTTTTAACTGATCCTTATTTTTCAAATGTTCTGTTTTATTTCTACATTAATATTACTACTGGCGGCTGTAACATGATCTGCTGCTACATACACAATATAAAACTTTGGATGTAACCACGATTAACTAATATATGCGACATCTTTAGAATTTTCAGGTAACAGGTCTAAAATAAATTGAATTGAATTGAACTGAGTAGAATTGTTAGAGGCTTCTGTCATCGCAACAAGGTCGTGCAAACCTGTCCGATCTCCCGTGTGCCAGCTGGCCCTACACAGCTGTGGCTCCTGCAGTGTTGGAACGTGTGGACACTCTCGTTCGAGGTGATCGACAATCGAAAACTTCGCTGCACAAGTGGACGTCTCTGTAGGTAGCGCTGACACAGTCGTCCATCAGTTGGTTACTCATAGATGTGTTCCCGCTGGATTCCTCGCTGCTTAACAGAAGACTATAAAAGACCAACAAAACACCATCTGTGCGGAATCGCTTGTGCGTTACGAGACTGACCGTGACAATTTTATGTGAAAATCGTTACAGGCGATGAATTATGGGTTCATCAGTTCGAACCGGACCCTGAAGGGGCTATTCTGCTTTATGTCCTACCTCATGGTTCAACGGTCAACCGTGATGTGTAGCGTACCACGCTCAGGAAACTGAGCACCCGAGAGGAGCTCACAAAACTTCATTGGACTGTTCTTTCTTATCTAACCTACAGCCCACATCTCGCACTTCCCGATTTCCACCTGTTTGACCCAATGAAGTATGCACTCTGTGGGAAACAGTAATGTGGGTGGTGGAGAGGCTATTGATGCAGGAAGACGTTCGCTCGGACGTCGACTAGTAGATTGGTACCATCCCCTGCCAGTAAGTTGGCGCAAGGCCGTCGCATTGAACGGATACTGTGATAAAAAAATAGGGTTTTGTAACAGAAATATCTGAGAATGTAAGTTTGTGGAACAGCATTGTATGCAAACGAATCATGAGCTGCGGAAAAACGGGAAAAGAAGAGAGCTAACGCGTCTGAAATGTGGTGCTCAGACGAATGCTGAATATTAGGTTAGGTGGACTGATGAGATAAGAAATGAGGAGGTTCTTCACTGTAGAGGAAGGCAGAGATTGGGTTATATCCGACAAATAATGGAAGACATTGAGTGCAAGTGCTACTCTGAGATGAAGAGATTGACGCAGGAGAAGAATTCGTGGAGGGCATCATGTGCCTCAAAGAAAGCCACCACGTGGCATTCAATCCCGCGATGGGCAGTGGTTATAATATGTTGGCACATCGTTGTATGTACACTACATAAACAATAATTTGCTTGAAAATTAAAAACCATTGTAATTATTATATGGACTCTGCAAAAGGAAATGTTCCCATTCAGTCCATATTATATACATGTTTAGAGCAATTTAATGAATCTGTAGTTTTCTTCTTCAGCGCAAATTATTTATTTTTATAGAAATTAAATGAATCTGTAGTTCCTCTGTTCAGTCCAAATTATAGAATTTTTACGGAATTTGAGAGTGGCTACTGTTACCCCTTTCATCTTTGCTAACTTTCTCTCACATAACTTTTCTTTAAGGGGGGGTAGGACGCAAACGGGCCAACTTGGTGCAGGAGAGGCATCACAGGACATTTTAGTTTCCAGTGTCTATACTTTTACAAATAAATTCATAAAACTTTTGCAGCATCGCCAGGAAGGATTCAGTATTCACAACTTTAAGTATGGTTTCTATTCCGTGCAAAATTCATCGAAGAATCTCTCTTACTTATGAAGAAAAGTGTACCTATAGCAGCAAATGCTGCCATTAGTAAGTGAAAAAAATGATGAAATTTCACATGTAAAGAAAATTATTTCGTAATGTTTTCGAACTTCCACTGCTATGTGTGTAAATTCTGAACCCGTCGTGGTCATGCTGACAAAGTTTTATGAATTTATTTGTAAAAGTATAAACAGTAGAAATTAAAATGTCCTGTGGTGACTCTCCTGCTCCAAGTCGGCCCGTTTGACGTCCTACCTCCCTTAAGTGTTTTGTGTTTCGCATGGTTATTAAGCTGTTTTTCAAATATAACAAAATAAGTTAACCTATTTTCTGGTATTTTTCATTGTAGTTAATATTCTGCAGTTCAGATAAGAACATTTAAAAATACGTTGGTAATTTTAAAATATTTAAATGGTAAAAAAACGTGGGAATTCTGATACGACGAACGATAATGGTGGGTGGGCTATATCTCTACAAATATTAACTGTCAGAGAGGGCATTATTATCAAGAACGGAGAGGCAGTGGAAGTTGTGTTGTGAGAGAAGATGGTGTGTGTTTACGTGCAGAGTAGTCGGGATGAGTTGGTACTGACATCAATATGTCAGAATTGGCAACAGTTTTGGAAACAATGGACTTATTGGACTCGAGTTTTCGAGATATGTTGCCTGCACTGGCAACATTCAGTGTGGGAGTGGAGGGAGTGAAATTTTATGAGTTTGTATAGGATTCAGTTAGCAGAGGGTAAGCGAATGTGCTAAGAGAGACAGAGTGTACAGTTGAAGACTCTGAAGCGATAGGTAGATAGTGGGTGGAGCAAATAAAAGTGACACCATAAAATTATAAACAGTCGACCAGTTGCAATGGATAAAGAAATTCTTTACCTAGGTTTCGACAAATATAAATTTCTCTTCTTCAGAAGGTAACGATTGTTACCTTCTGAAGAAGACAAATTTATATTTGTCGAAACCTAGGTAAAGAATTTCTTTACCCATTGCAGCTGGACGGCTGTTTATAATTTTATTACATGAAACCGTTGCTGCTGTGCAACTATGTTTAAAATATTAAAAGTGACACTGGTATGAGAGAGGATGGATCGGATCAAGGCCTGAAAGATGTCGAGAATGATTAAGAGGTGCACTTCTTACGTACAGCTGGTTAGTATTGTAGGCTTTCTTATGGGTTTCTCACGACAATTTATAACCAATAGTTAGTCCAAATTATTTCAATGTGTTAGATCGTGGGGTAAGAGGGTTACAAACGGTTAGGCAAAAGTCGATGCAGTGGAATAAGCGGATGTTTTGTCCTATAATAATTGCCTGTAGTTTGAAATAGTTTATCTCGACTACCACGTCTCTATAGCTAAAGAAGTAAATACTTGATACTTTGGCAATCTAAGGCAGCGAAAATGCTGTGGCAAGAAGCTTCCTCCGACAGTGCTTCAAATGTCATCGGAAGAACAAAGCGGAGGAAATGAGCGTGTGAAAAATACTTTGCAAGAACTAGCGGTCAACAAGGACTGAGACGTACAGACTTTTCCGTACCTGGAAGAGACACGCAAGCAAAACTTCCCGCAATGTGGTTTCTGTGAGCATCGCAGGATGCCTCCAGGCCAATTTCCGGCAAAATACTTCGCGCTACTGCCTCTGTAAATATGCCCGTGGCTGGAAAATGTCTTCATTTCTAGCAACGTATCAATTACTTTCATGACATCGGTGATACGAATCTATGGGTCCCACAGTGTTCTAGCAGAATCACCTCCTGTGTTACGTTCCTGACATGAAAATGAACGCGTTCACGCTCTATATAGCTGGGATGTCGAGAGCTGATAGCACACTTAGGGGGTCGGCAACGATCAAGATACTGACTAGTCCAAGCAGCCCGACGAACGAAAGCGCCCTCTCTTTCTCTCCCTCTCTCTCTCTCTCTCTCTCTCTCTCTCTCTCTGTGCGGTAAACCGTGATGTCTTCTGACCGAGGAAGTTTGACTGTTCTGCATGGAATACAAATGCAAGTGCTTCGCAAGTATGGATGATAAGTTACAATCAACTGCTCCAAAAATATTTCAGTCGCATTGGGATATTGTGAAACGTCCCCTTTGAACAATTGTACATTACTGTGCTTAAACTGATACACAATATTTTTAACGCAACGCAATCTGACTTTCAAAAATCTCTACAAAAGAATGGCCCTGACTAACATTAACCTATACGTTTCACAAATCACTTACCTCACAAAAATCTTCGTTACTCGAACTACTGCAATTCAGCGAGCACCACTACTGCCAGCTAAATAAAAGATTCAAACTACGGAAGTCACTAACTACTGATAGGCACAGTTAGCAAATGAAAGATTTTAATAGAGAACAAACAATATATTGACCTTAATAGTCATTATATATATATATATATATATATATATATATATATATATATATATATTGTGATGTCTTCTGACCGAGGAAGTTTGACTGTTCTGCATGGATATCAAATGCAAGTGCTTCGCAAGTATGGATGATAAGTTACAATCAACTGCTCCAAATATATATATATATATATATATATATATATATATATATATATATCAGTTCATGACATCAATTCTTACAAATTTCAAAACTCCGCCATCTCTCTCCCCACATCCACCACTGCTGGCGGCTCACCTCCAACTGCACAATGCTACGCGCTGTTAGCATCCAGCTGCCACTGCCCAACATTACAATGGCAGACAACAATGCAAATCAGCCACAGACTACACACAGCACAGCCAGTGATTTTCATACAGAGCGCTACGTGGCGGCGGCGTTACCAATAAAAAAAACCTAAACAGCCTACTTACATAGCCCCCATGCTCCCCACAAAAAAATTACAAATTGTTTTGGGCAGTGGATAATACAGATTTGAAAAATTTTTCATAATTACAACAACAAAGAAATGAAATGCACTCACTTATCGATACAATGTTGGTCAAAAGGTAAAATTTTCTCACAGTCCATAAAAAAGACAGTCCTGATCGTTCATCACAGTAAAATAGCAGTGTTTTTGCTCAATGTCTGAGCAGTAAAAGAAAATGCTCATGGAAGTAGTGGATTTCCATGCAGTCTTGAAGAAGCAGTGTTGTCCTTCCAATGGAAAGACAGTGCTGACTCTTGACATGCTGACAGGTAATGGGCCACAACAGAGCAAACCCAGAGCAGAGTCAGTCGAAGTTTTGAAGAATATTGGCAGGTAGGTCATCACAGAGCAAACCCACTGCAGTCCTTGTAGAAATAATGATATTGGTGGGCCACCAGAGATGCAGACCCACTGTAGTCCTTGTAGAGACGGCCAGCAGCCATCTGTTGCGACTGTGCAGGTGCACAATCACCATCGAAGAGTCTTGCGGATAATATAGCAAGTCCATGAACCACCTCTTGTGCACTCACAAAATTTTTTTTTAATGTCCTTAGAACCAGCAATGCTGTTAAACAGTCCCTTGCTGAATTATTAACACACATACAAGCACTAACAGTCCCAACTTCTCACATACTGTCCATATACTATGACCAACAGAAATGTGTGCAGTGAAATGTAATTTACAAGTTACTTAATTTGATGAACTGGTGTCAATTACAATTTTATACCATGAGAATACAATAACAAAGGTACAAAATATATCATTAAAGAACATAATAGTACAGATAACATTTGCAGTAATACAGGCTTTACAAGAGAATCGAAATAACAAATACATCAATGTTACAAAAATTATGACATAAGTACATACATAAAAGATCAGAATTACTTCTGAAACATCAACTTCACACATGAGCATTAGAACAAAACAGAATAAATAATGTGTAAACATCTTTATGAAGTAAATAACATGTTATTAATGCAAATTATATTCTAGGATAACAGTATTCCTCGTCATAGTGAATGTAGCTTAGTATGAGAAAAATTCTACAACATAAATCTTATTAGCTAATCACATAAAGACAGGAAGAACACAAATACGCAAGTGTATACAAAAACATAGCGGAATAATACGTAAGGACAGGATAGGGTTTGTTTTCAGTGTAACATTTGGTACTGCAGTCCAACCCAAAACTTCACTCCATAGATCTTTAGTCTTATTTCAACATTTCTATCCATCAAAAAAAATCCTATCCAAGTATCCTTTCTGTATTTATATGTTCACATATTTCTTACCTCATTATTTATTTTCAAGTATCTTACCTCATCATTCATTTCCAAGAAAATCCTAACTATACCTGCTTTCTGTATATTTTTCTTATAACTTCTCAATGCATTTCTTCCAATTCATCACAACTCGTTCTCTCATATAGTCTATCCCCTCTTAAGCTAACTTAAATCTACTGAGCTCAGAAGCTAAACTAAGGGACGAGGCAATGCAGCAGCATAATACAATTAATACAAACAGCAATAAAAAAATTCAAATTGTCATGCACGCAGCAATATATACATAAATATCAGTTAGCAAAGAAAATGCAACATTATCACTAATATGAGCCAATCTGCAGCAACAAGTAAATAAATCAGTAGTAAAACTAGCTTAACAGAGTAATGCAAAGTGAAATTTAATAGCACTATGTCTGGCAAACAGCAGCGGCAAATGCAATAACTTATATCTAAACATGACAAAGCTCAAGCAGAAAAAATATTACAGTAAAGACAACAATGCAGAAAAGGGAAATGTCTATTCACATGTTAATATCTACGTCATTAAAGTGGTGCACCACAAAACTAATGCTACAAAAGATATTACCAAGTAGTTGAAAAGAAAATTAAGTATGCAGTAACTGTTATTAGTCCATTCTTATTGTTCTTTCCTTTCCAAGTGCTCCTTTTTTTTTGAAGAATGTGGATCATAAAATTATTATTTAACAGATCTGTTGACAGAAAGTTTTCACATAAGCAAATGCATTTAATTTTATTTTATAAAACCAATGTTGTAACACAGCTGAAAAACAGATATCAAATGAAATAAGCAGTTTGCAAAGCAAAGAATAAAAACATCATTCAATAGCTATGTGGCATTTCATAAGTCGTAGAAAGACACTGATCATAATCATGTGTGCAGATGTAAGAATGTTTCCAAGTAATGAGCGTGTCGTATTTGCGGTACTTTCTACAAAGGAATGTCAATAGCGAGGATAATGGCCTCCTTTTTTTTCTCCACCTGTGCCTCTGAAAGGCACACAGTAATGGCTTGTTTCCAGGTGGCTGTCGCCCAGCTGGATGCCCACGACGCATTACGTGCAGGTGGTCACTTAACTTTCTTACCGAAATATTTACGACACCAGTTTCCGCTACAGTGGCAGTCTCATATAAAAAAATTCACAGGTCAAGAATTTGCGTTACACGTCTGTAGAAACAAAATCCCACTGATATAACAGCGCCCAAAAAATTTTCGTCGGCATTGTAATACATTCACGCATTTACATACATTTCATAACTCTTAAAGTACGATTCTTGGTTTCCAACAACCTTTTTCACAAACCAGAGTTCCTAACCACTACTTATTATTCCTTACCTTATTCGTCGACATTCTTCAATATTTCATCATTATAAATATGTAGCATAATCAAATTCCTCATATAGCATCAGCTTATTGATCATAAACATACCTCACCAGCATAATACACATCGTCATCATAAAAATAACATCATAACACCTCAGTCAAATCTAAAAAACGTCGTAGCTTTCTGCAATAATGTCAAAACCTAAAAAAAATTCTTTCCTCATGTCAATAGTGTCATCTACCTCCAACGTACTTTAAAAATCATGATCCCATACCAAATACATCATTCAAAGCTCTCATAGTATCACAATGGTTCCGAAAAATATGAACATTTCACAAAGTACAGACAAAATACAATTTCATAAGTGTGAAGTTATCCAACTGTGTACTTACGTAAACATCTGTCAGTAATGTAGTAAAATAAATATTTGTCTCTCTCAGTTAAATGATCAGATAGCTGTGTAATTCTGTGTTACAGAAATATGGTACCGATGTGTAAAGTTGTATAAGCAAATACCATATTAGCTAGGGCTGCTTGTGCTTACCATACACATGGTACACAAAGTAAGCGTGTAACCCCCTGAGGATTAATGTAATTATACCCTCAGGTGTTACAGATTACAGCAATGGAATGAAATGTATCACGGAATACCTTTGTGTCATTGTACTTCAAATATCTTAAAAAATAAATGTTTTAAGTACAAAATTAATCAAACAAATACGTGTACTGTAGCGCTAAACTGTGCGTCTTGTTGTAAGATAATCTTTGTAGAAGTGTCGTAGTTATCGTCCTCCGAAAGCTAAGTTCTATAGAAGTCAATGTACTTACCTCATGATAAACAAAAGGGAAATGCTTTGCGTATAGAAATCTTAGTTATTACGCTTATTGCCATCATGAAGAAAGTACTGTGCTGTAACGTATTGTTGTGCTATGGAAAAGGTTGTCTCATTGTAGCTATACCACAAAGTTACTACTAAAACATGTTTTCCTTTCCAGAAGAATTCAGAAAAACTGTGCAGATATAAAGCAGATAAACCGCAAAAGTAACATTGTAAATTGTCACTCATTAGTAGCGTCGTGATAAAATTGTGTAGTTGTCACATAAACTAACCACTATGTCATCTGGTATCTCTCAGAAAGCACTTTAAATCCAGAATGTATTTTCAAGTAAACCAAAATGTTGCATTAAAATCTCATTAACAGTACTGGTACATGTTCTAAGTATGTCAGCCTTATAGTCGTTACGCAATCGTGCAACTAACAAGCAAGAATGTACACACACACTAAAAAGCCCATAACACCATATTCACCACCACACACAATAACACTGTGTCGTCTGTTCACAATAACAATGCATTCGTAATTACTGTCTAAATATGTTCCCTAGGTTCTAGACTGGATATTTAACTTCATTGTTACATGTTAACAGTTTCTAAGTGTGACAAAGTGCACTAGTAGCATGAAGTGAAAAATTTTATGGTAAAGACGAAGTTAAAAAGCAGATTATCTCTCAATAAACAATTTGACATGTGGAATGTGGTGCAATCCTTCACTCTTCATAGTACTCAGAGTTTCAACTTGAACGCAATTATCATGTGATATATGTCGGTGAGGAATACTGGAATTTTTCTCAAGGTTAGCGTCTATGTTATTTTTCGCCGAGACAGCCGGCGCACGTGGCTGCCTGCGGTGTGAGTCATTGTCTGTCTCTTTGTTGGCGGGCGTCGTTATTGGGATTAGGAGACGTAACTTCTACAAATTCACCTTGCCGAGAGTGCCCTGCCCTGTTTGAATCCCGCCAGTTCTGATAAAATCCAGGTCTGTCGTTATGATTATATCGTCTGTCGTCATGTCGGTAGTTCCTGTAGTTTCTTTCTTGTCGGTTAAGTGGTGGAGAATTTTTCCCTGGATTATCACTGCACGGTGGACCATTGCGTCTAAAGTTATTCTGTCTCCCGTGATAATAATTATTTTGGTTCCCATATTGTCTGTTTCTCTGATTGCCTCTGTGATAGTCATTACTGCGGAGAGGTGATCTTTCCCTGTAATTATTACTACTCTGCCAACGGTTGTCATACAGGTGGTGTCTGCTTTGGTCACGATTTACGTTGTAAGAATAGCCTTGTCGTGTATTATTTCTGTCATCGCGGAATTGTGACAGATGTGACCTGTAATTGTTATGCTTCTGTTTTCGCGTTCCGCGATTGTCAGTGTCAAGTTCCAGTTCTTGTAACAGTCCCTGAAAAGCTTCAATGTCGTCTTTGCAACGTCCTGCTAAAATAAAATGTCGTAAATGTTCAGGCAATTTGATTAAGCAAATACGGATGAGTTCTGAGGGGCTGTATGGGTTTGACAAGCACTGATTCTTGTGCAACATGTCTTCAAAATATCTCACAAGACTGGAAAATTCAGATTGTTCAAAATGTTTCATCATTATGATGCTATGTTTTACTCGGTCTTGTGTAGCTTGAGACCAATATGCTGAGAGGAAGGCATGATAAAATTCTCCTCCACTATGACAATCGTGAATGACCGATCGCATTCTTACAGCTGGTTCATTCTCTAAGTAGACACACATAAATTCTAATCTGTGCTCCAATGACCAGTTAGGAGGAAAACAATGAGAGAATTGATGGAGCCACGCTTGTGGATGAACGTCGTTGCCAGAATTCTTAAATGTTTTGAATTTACGTGTAGTAATGAACAGCTTATAGTCAAAATCATCATGTCGGCGAGTCGCATGTCGGTCATTGTTACATCGTTTCTGCGGTTCCATCTCAAAATTCAATGCGCCTTGCCAATTTCTTTCATGATTTCCGAAGTGTCCTGTGTTATTATTTTGTCCCTCTTCCCGTACTGGAGCGCGAGTGTCCTCTTTTGTAGTGTGTGTTAATTTGTTTTTGATTCTGTTTGAATTCTCTAATTTGTTCATACTCTTCAGTGTCAGTGAAGGCTACAGGTTTTGTGTCATTCAGATCATCATCTACCTTTGTAGATACGTTAGTGAACTGATCTGAAAGTTCGGCTACTTTATCCGATAGTGAAATTATTTCCTCTGTGTGTTTTTCTGAACCAAGTTTCAGAGTGTCCATTTGTGTTGAAATCGTATCTACTGTGTTCTTTAAGTTTTCCTGAGGTTTTGCAAGTTGCGTAACCGAATCGGTAGATGCAACTGACTCAATTTTAGCTTGCAAGGCCTCATGATTTTCATGAACAATAGTTTGCAGTTCTTTTATGACTGCTTCGTGATTCTGTAATGCATTTTCATGCCGCGAAAAAATAGGTAGAAAATGCTCACAAATTTGTGTTTTTATGTCATTACAGACTTTTTGACATTTCGATTCGATTTTATGTAACTTATTAGTTAAATCTTCACGTGTTTGTTCAAGTGTGGTGTCTAACTTCCGAAGATTTTGTTCCATTGTGTCTAACTTTTGAAGATTTTGTCCCATTTGTTTCTGATTTTGTTCAAGCGTTGTGTCTAAGTTTTGAAGATTTTGTTCCATTGTGTCTAACTTTTGAAGCTTTTGTCCCACTTGTTGCATTAATTGTAATAACAATGCACTGGTGAATGAAACATGTTCCTCATTGCTATTCGGCAATGCATTTGAACCGGCAAAATTCGCAGTTTGAAAAACAGAAAATGTGTCTTGACTTATTTGAGAAAACGGTGAGGACGCAAAACCTGAATCTACAGTATTTGCAAGATTGTGTCCTGTCATTTCCGAATCCTGAGTCGAGCTGTTGCCGACCGATCGATCGATAATGCTTCGCTGTTCACTAATTGTTTCACTGCTTACACCATTATTTGCAGCCCGCTCCATTTCCCTATGCACAATTACCAAATTACTACTTTGAACATTAATTAATTCATTACATGGTGGCGCTAACACACTGCTTTCGTCTTCACTGTCATTTCTCAGTTTACTTTGGAGCCTAGTATTACGTTTTTCACACGCCATTATTGTCACAATATTTCACACGACAACACAGAAAAACACAACCACAAAGAGCTAAAATAAGAGAACACATTAATATAGCACTGAAAATAATATCTAGTTAATTGCAAGCGCAGCTGCGAAATACTTGGTGCAAATCTACATGCATGCCACAACTGTTTTACTGTACAACAATGAAAAACTACAACAACAAAGGAGATTCTCTCTACAATTACGCGCTAGCAATAAACAAAATCTACACTAATTACAAACTACAAGAAAAAACAGAAGATTCCACTGAGGTATCCTCGGCTAAGGGTCGACATATGAAACGTCCCCTTTGAACAATCGTACATTACTGTGCTTAAACTGACACACAATATTTTTAGCGCAACGCAATCTGACTTTCAAAAATCCCTACAAAAGAATGGCCCTGACTAACATTAAGCTTTACGTTTCACAAATCACTTACCTCACAAAAATCTTCGTTACTCGAACCACTGCAATTCAGCGAGCACCACTACTGCCAGCTAAATAAAAGATTCAAACTACAGAAGTCACTAACTACTGATAGGCACAGTTAGCAAATGAAAGATTTTAATAGAGAACAAACAATGTATTTACCTTTATCAGTCCATGACATCAGTTCTTACAAATTTCAAAACTCCGCCATCTCTCTCCCCACATCCACCACTGCTTGGCGGCTCACCTCCAACTACGCAACGCTACGCGCTGTTAGCATCCAGCTGCCGCTGCCCAACACTACAATGGCAGACAACAATGCAAACCAGCCACAGACTGCACACGGCACAGCCAGTGATTTTCATACAGAGCGCTAAGTGGCGGCGGCGTTACCAATAAAAAAACCTAAACAGCCTACTTACAATTGCATTTGCACCACTGTCATTAATGTATTGTTAAAGTTTGGAATTCGCTTTTGGGGAACAGACGAATGTTTTAGGAAGTGAGTAATGAGAAAAAAGGAATTTCCAAGTTCTGTTCCATCTGTTGAGCTGGGGTAGTAAGGAATCGTTCATTCTACGTATCGGTTATTATTAAGCAGTGAATTTTTTGCTTCAAGAGAAAAACAATAATTGCTCGGAAGAAGCTCCGTAGGTTAGGTAATTTCTGAAATACTGGAGGCTGCAGAATTTAGCTGCACCACAGCATACATATATCCGCCAAGAAAAGGCGCTGAATATGAAGAACAGTTTTACCCTGCTTCCACGAATGGTGCAATGATCGATGGTGAAGGCCCCGATACAAAATCTATGGCAGCGATACTGTATTTTGCCTAGTTTAGCCACTGCGATGAAAGGTCACAGCGTCATGTTATTCAGATCTAATCAACTATTGACGCATTGTGAGCACCGTGGAGGGAAGCGCTCTCACGAGGTACGGTCCAACGTACGGAGACTGTTCATCGATTTTTTTAGTATCGAAAGAAATTATTAACATTTGTAGTTGGAAACCACCATGAGGTGCACGGCAGAAGATATTTCCAGTTGTAACACAAGTTAGTGTTCCCTTCCGTCCCATTCACATATTGAGCGTGGAAAGAATGATTTCTTAAACGTCTGCACAAGGTGAAATTAATCTTGTCTTCGCGGTCCCTAAGTTACTGATACATAGGAGGTCCTGTATGTTTTTAGAGTCTCTGTAAGCAGGCTTTCACTGGATAATTTGCGTTTATCTTCAAGCGTCTGCCAGTTTAGTTTCTTCAACATCTCTGTGATTCTCTCCTTCGAGTCAAACAAACTTGTGATTATTCGTGATGTCCGTGCATGTATTTGTTCAGTACCCCCTGTCAGTCTCAGTTTGTACGTTTACTGCACACTTGAGTACAAACGTGTCATAAGCAAGCTCCTTTGTCGACTGGGTGCATTTCAGTAGCATTCTACAAATGAACTGGAGTCCGCTACCTGTTTTACCTACGACTGGGCCTTTGTGATCGTACTATTTCGTATCCCTGACTCAAAATAAATGAGAAGGCTTGTATTACTAAGAAATAATTTGTCATGGAGTATTGTTGTGGGTTGTAATTGTAGACTTTGTGTAGAAACAAAAGCACGGGAGAACGGAAGCTTCATTTTTCACAGATTGCAGCTTTAATAAATAATGTGTTAAGAATCTGGTATTGAAAACCTTGTCTGTGTAAACAGATTGGCTCGAAATTTTTGTCATTCATCTCAACAAGTCTTAGCCGGCACAGAACAACTGACATGAAGGGCGAGAAAAGTAAAATTCATCAAGGTATCGAATTAAAGATCCGTTAACCTCAGACAACAGCTCATACACAACTCCTGTCGATAAGGACCCTAGAGCTGGTGCTTACGAATTACAGCCATCGTCTTCTGAGACCCAAGTCTGCCCTTTCATGGTTGCCGCTCAGTTCCCTGATCCACGTAACACTGTCCTTCTGACGAAAATGGGCACGTAGCCATTGACAGATTACGGCAGCCATTTGTACGACAAAGCAAAATTTTATGCTGGAGCTGCTGTCTGTTTCAATAGAATTTTGCTCCGTCATATACTCATCTGTCAAAGTTCATTAAAAAGAAGATGGTTCATTTACGTCCCATTTACAACTATTATTCCTTTTCCCACAATTCAGTGCCCTAACAATACTAAGGAAAAAAAATGGTGAAATGGAATCTCTTTACCTAACTATTGTTTCTGTTATAGATTTATCACTGTCGTGATGAAGCCTGATGGAATTTGCCGCATTGGCGTATGTACAGGGCTATTCATAAGCAACTCCGAGGTTCCATTAGACAGCAGCGCGAAAATTACAAGACATACAATAGATACAAATCAACGGGTAGAACATCTCTCCAAGTGTATAACTCACATTACAGGTGCTCAATATGGACATCGATTGGGACGTGGCGAAAGTGAATACGTCATCATTAATAACAGTGAGCACATTAATTATCCTTCTGCAACTCTTCCCCATAAAGTGATAACGGAGAAAGGAAGACACGATCTTTGACGTAATCCCATTAAAAGAAATTCATCGGATTGCAGAGTATGGTGGTGGCATGATGACGTGTAGACGCTTTTTTTCTTGCGTTACAAATTGCAACTTAAATATCTTCTTATAAAGGTTTTTTCTTGTTTTTGAAATGTGTATTTTGCGATCCTTCTTACCGCGTGAAAAAAGTGAAAAAAGGGAGAAAAAAGAAAATAGGTAAAATAAAGTTGCTTCTACACGGCACAGTTCCGACAAGCGCCCCCTGTTGTGGACTTTCTAATGCCTTTTACCCTGCGATGTCTCAGTTAGGTGAATGAAGATAAGTCCTGCACTACTTTACAAGATGCGTTTACTGGCATGAATAGTCACGAGGCTGTCATAATGGATGATATTGCATTGCTTAGTGGACTGTACCAATTATCATCAGTTATCTTTGTACTATGGCACTGTCTTGTAATGCACAGAGTACTTAGTATTTGGTTTCTGATTTTAAGAATAATTTGATAATGAGCTGAGGCTGAAACCAGTCGTCAATAAAGAAAATTAATATTTCTACTTCGACGGTTTTCTGCAGTTTTTTTGCATAATTTGGTAAACATGGAGTGACAATAGAAGCCACTGAAGAAGAGGAGAGTCATGATGGGAAGGACTTCCGATCCAATGATGGGGCTGTTTGGCATTGAGGTATTCACGAATGTCTGTAAGAAAATTTTGATGAGCACTTTCTTGTTGCAAAATAAAGTTTCCACTGCCTTACTGAAAGTGTGGCATAAGCCGATGTTGTATCATGTCCAGGTAGACCAAAATAGTCATAGTTTCCTCCGCAAAGAAAACTGGTCTACAGACATTTGAAGAGGCCTCGGCACAAAATACGTTAATTCGGTGAAACACGACTGCGCTCCACAATCTAGTGTGGTGGTTATGTCCTCCAGACAAGTAAGTTACGAGAATTCACCTTCACAGACACATGAAACGTGGCTTCCTCATCGTCAACCGTCGTCTATAAAAAGTTGTCTTCCTCCAGTACACGCTGCAAGTCATTGCAAAAGTGAGAACAAAGCTCATCTCCCCGAGTAGTCAGCGCATGCAACAGATGTAGCCGGTATGGTTTTAGACGCAGACGTTTAGGTAGAATTTGCCAGGCAAATGACTGCGGTATCTGCAGTTCCCTGCTCAAGTGTGTCGTCGACTTCTTTGGGCTTCTCACTAACGGCTCTTGCACTCGATACATCTTCTCTGCTGACGGTCCGGGGTCCTGTTTCCTTCGCGCCACGTGAAGCAGCCAGTCTAATGGAATGTTGTCTGTCGCGACTCGTCGTTTACTCGCCAGAGCTAAACGTGTGTTGCGAGAGGTGGTAGCTGCACAGTCTGACACCCGTGTGGCGAAACTTGATTAATGAAGGGCCACCATTTTCACGGTAAAATGGATATATAGTAACAGAAAGTAAGAACAAACAATGATAATGAAGTTTATTAATGAGCGAACTAAAATTCATGTGTATGTTCTTCAAAACAATCGTGTGGTAAATTATCCATACTCCTGTGAACTGAAAGAACAGAAAACGTGGGGTCCAAACATTTCAGAATATCTACATTTAGCTCCTCGATAAAATATTTTACGAGGGGCGTTCATGAAGTAATTCAAGACTTTTTCTCGGCCAATTTCGGCTGGAAAAATGCGGAATTTGTTGTGGAACATCGTGGAATATTCCCGCTTCGGCACCTACAGTTTCATGCAATTCCGATAGGTGGCGGCGTTATATCTAGACTTCAAAATGGTGTCTATAACGGAAGTGCGTTTCAAGCAGAGATTTGTCACTGAGTTTCTATTGGCAGGAAACCAGAGCACCGCAAATATTCATAGGCGCTTGCACAATGTCTACAGAGACATGGCAGCGAACAAGAGCGCGTGAGTCGTTGCGCGAGGCATCTCTCATCGAAGCAACAAGGTCGCAAATACCTGTCCAGTCTCCTGCGTGCCGGCCGACCGCACACAGGTGTGACTCGTACATTGTTGGAACATGGCCACTAGAGATGGGCAACCTGAAACGCGTAACTGTTTCGATACACTGTTTCGAAACAGTGAAACAATTTGTGTTTTGTACTCTAATAAACCTATACATTTTATCATATTGAATGTCTACTGTATAAGTATGTCCATATAAACACAAACGAGGTGCGAGAGCGCTAATCATGTCGCAGAAAGTATGAAACTATCAATTAGGCATCTTAGCAGTTTCGTATTTCCACAAATGCGCTGCTTTCGTGTCGTGTGACTTTCATACTTTTCAATTGGCTGAGGACAGCCATAGCTCGAGACACAAGAACCACCACGAACGGAACGGGAGGTGGGAGCAAACTGCAGAAACAACCGATATGCTACTGGGATTCCCACATTCCGTTAGTATGGGTAATATACCCATCCTGCTAATTTCCATGCACACAAAGGGAATCATTGTGGAAAATAGGCACAGTGACTACAGACTCACAAATAACGCCAAATAATTCGAATAAATAACAAAAATTTTTGTCTTTCAAGGTGTTTCGACCCGTTACTATAAATTCACCATTCTTCCCAGCCCTTCCCGTTCACCACTGTACTATCAGTGATATGTCAAACAGATTGGTTCTCACTTCCCACGCCCGGGTTCCCGGGTTCGATTCCCGGCGGGGTCAGGGATTTTCTCTGCCTCGTGATGGCTGGGTGTTGTGTGATGTCCGTAGGTTAGTTAGATTTAAGTAGTTCTAAGTTCTAGGGGACTGATGACCATAGATGTTAAGTCCCATAGTGCTCAGAGCCATTTGAACCATTTCAAACAGATTGCTTGCAATTATACCTACATCAAATTTATGCATATATCTAATAACTGTCGCTCTACGCCTTGTTTTATTCAAAATGTTGTAGGCTTACTTGGGTTTCTTAATATGATTACTGTACATGAACAGAGAAGCGTATGTTATAAAAAAGTGTAATTTAACTGAATGATTTTCACATATTTATTATTTTGAATGTGAATAGTATGCGTTGTTTTATTGTTTGGTTAGTGATTATAAAGCAGATGTTACGCCATTTCGGAATAGGATTTATTTTTGGATATCTTAAGCTTCATGCTAATGCTTGTGAAAAAGATTTCGACACTCTTGAAAGTGTTTCATGAAATGGTACGTTGTGTTTCAGTAACTGCGCCGAGCCCGAATCTCGTCCGACACAGAGCGGAATGAAACATCACTGTTTCGATACAATTAGTCGGTTCCAAGCTCAGATGGACTGAAACAGCCTTATTTTGAAACAACGATACAGTTTCTGTGTCTGGCTCGAGATCGAATCTGGTCCGGTTATCCGAGACAGGGGCGAAATGAAACACCACTGTTTCGAAACAGTGAACCACAGCCGTTCCGAAACACTGAAACAGTTCCACGTATCGATACACTGTATCGAAACATAGAAACAGTGGCCAAGTCTACAGGCCACAAAAATACAAATCAATTTCTTGTCCTCCGTGGCAACGCAAGGGCTCACAGAAGTCTGCCCACCCGAGAGGTGCTCACAAAATTTCATTGGACTGTTCTTCCACATTCACGCTACAGCCCGGATCTCGCACCTTGCGACTCCCATCTGTTTGGCCCAATGAAGGATACACTCAGCGCGAAGCAGTACGTGGACGATTATTGGTTCAGCAAGACATTGGCTCCGACGTCGACCACTAGAGTGGTCCCATGTGGCCATACAGGTCCTCCCGGTAATGTGGCTTAAAGCCGACACATTGAAAGGAGATTGTGTTGAAACTTTGTTTTTTGTAGCTAAAAGTGTGGGAATCAATATGGTATGGTGTATTGAAATCCTGAATAAAATCAACCTGCTTTCAAGAAAAAATGAATCACTGTACTTGCTTAACGTCCCTCTTACTTACGAACGCGTCAAACGCTATATAGAAGAAAGTAATCAGCGCCTTCTTACTTAATACTTTGTATCTTACGTTCTTTCTAACATCGAAAATTAGCTTTCCCGTTAGCCGGCCGGTGAGCTCGAGCGGTTCTATGTGCTTCAGTCTGGAACCACACGACCGCTACGGTCGCAGGTTCGAATCCTGCCTCGGGCATGGATGTGTGTGATGTCCTTAGGTTAGTTAGGTTTAAGTAGTTCTAAGTTCTAGGGGACTGAGGACCTCAGACGTTAAGTCCCATAGTGCTCAGAGCCATTTGAATTTAGCTTTCCCGTTAAACAGATCTCGCTTTTTGATTGTTGATGTAGTTTTCATTAAAAACACATGTCTTATTTATGCATATTTTAGGCTTTGCCTTGTCGAGGTACCTTGATTTCACATACTTCGTCTCTTTTGTGGAAAACACAAATAGGAAAAATACCAGGCCGCTAAGCAATATTTTCGGTATCACGAAAACAAAGCAAACATCAAAATAAAAATTAAGATGACTCAAGGACGTAAAATAGGTTACCAAAATGAGTGAGCTCGACGAGAATAGGTTCACTTCCAATATTACCATATTTCTATACATGCGTAGTCTGCAATGTACTGAAGATTTTAGAACTTTACGCTCGATGCAGTCAGCTGGTCAGAGGCAAGCACGTGACGCGCACTCACATCGAGTAATCGATCTGGACAGAAAGTCGCTCGTTTGAAAGGGGCTTACGTTGAAGAATATAATGAGCAGACAAGAACTAGGAGCTAAAAGCATAACTGAACAGATCAATGAGTATAGAAATAAATTTAGAGATCATGTCACAAGACTGAATGAAAACAGAATTCCTAAAATAATGATGAATAATCGAGCAATAGAGAAATGATCAACAAGTTGACAAAGTAACAGGGGAGGAGCTCTAATACTCGTAGAAACTATCACAGACAAGAAAGGCACTGACAAAGAGGACGTAACTGGCAAATGACTAACATTTGAAGAAAGAAGAACAACAAACATAAAAAACCTGTTCACCACTCTCTTAAAGAGAGTAACTGGCACTTTCGCCGCAAATGCAAGAAATGAAAACGCTTCATTTTTGTTTCTGTTTTAACATCAGAATTATGGCAGCCACTACAGCCGATGTACTCCTCTTTATAGATTCAACAACTGTATTGATATTCAAGATAATTCTCTTCTGTTGTTACATATCAGTTTCACATTTTTAATTAGATTATATGTTTCGATCACTCAGGATCACCTTCGGACCTAAAACAAAATAAAACTACATATGTACCATCTCCTATTTTACAATAAGTGGAAAAGAAAGCAATGGTACATAAATGTAGAATTTATCTGAGTAGTTGCGTCAACAACCCCTCTTCTCTACTCAGAATCACATATCAGAGTATTGTGATTTTCAATTGCAGTCACTGTTTGAAATACACTTCTGGAAATTGAAATAAGAACACCGTGAATTCATTGTCCCAGGAAGGGGAAACTTTATTGACACATTCCTGGGGTCAGATACATCACATGATCACACTGACAGAACCACAGGCACATAGACACAGGCAACAGAGCATGCACAATGTCGGCACTAGTACAGTTTATATCCACATTTCGCAGCAATGCAGGCTGCTATTCTCTCATGGAGACGATCGTAGAGATGCTGAATGTAGTCCTGTGGAACGGCTTGCCATGCCATTTCCACCTGGCGCCTCAGTTGGACCAGCGTTCGTGCTGGACGTGCAGACCGCGTGAGACGACGCTTCATCCAGTCCCAAACATGCTCAATGGGGGACAGATCCGGAGATCTTGATGGCCAGGGTAGTTGACTTACACCTTCTAGAGCACGTTGGGTGGCACGGGATACATGCAGACGTGCATTGTCCTGTTGGAACAACAAGTTCCCTTGCCGGTCTAGGAATGGTAGAACGATGGGTTCGATGACGGTTTGGATGTACCGTGCGCTATTCAGTGTCCCCTCGACGATCACCAGAGGTGTACGGCCAGTGTAGGAGATCGCTCCCCACACCATGATGCCGGGTGTTGGCCCTGTGTGCCTCGGTCGTATGCAGTCCTGATTGTGGCGCTCACCTGCACGGCGCCAAACACGCATACGACCATCATTGACACCAAGGCAGAAGCGACTCTCATCGCTGAAGACGACACGTCTCCATTCGTCCCTCCATTCACGCCTGTCGCGACACCAGTGGAGGCGGGCTGCACGATGTTGGGGCGTGAGCGGAAGACGGCCTAACGGTGTGCGGGACCGTAGCCCAGCTTCATGGAGACGGTTGCGAATGGTCCTCGCCGATACCCCAGGAGCAACAGTGTCCCTAATTTGCTGGGAAGTGGCGGTGCGGTCCCCTACGGCACTGCGTATGATCCTACGGTCTTGGCGTGCATCCGTGCGTCGCTGCGGTCCGGTCCCAGGTCGACGGGCACGTGCACCTTCCGCCGACCACTGGCGACAACATCGATGTACTGTGGAGACCTCACGCCCCACGTGTTGAGCAATTCGGCGGTACGTCCACCCGGCCTCCCGCATGCCCACTATACGCCCTCGCTCAAAGTCCGTCAACTGCACATACGGTTCACGTCCACGCTGTCGCGGCATGCTACCAGTGTTAAAGAGTGCGATGGAGCTCCGTATGGCACGGCAAACTGGCTCACACTGACGGCGGCGGTGCACAAATGCTGCGCAGCTAGCGCCATTCGATGGCCAACACCGCGGTTCCTGGTGTGTCCGCTGTCCCGTGCGTGTGATCATTGCTTGTATAGCCCTCTCGCAGTGTCCGGAGCAAGTATGGTGGGTCTGACACACCGGTGTCAATGTGTTCTTTTGTCCATTTCCAGGAGTGTAGGTATTTGTTGCATGTAGGAGAGTGTAGGTGGAGGGGGAAGGGGGAATGGAGTGGGGCTGATAGGGGGGAGTGAAAGAAGCAAGGTGGGGGGTGGTGTGGATCTCACGAATTTAACAAGAGAGATCGTACTAAAATTATAGAATGTATAATTACATAAAAATTCTCTTTAAAACAGTAACAATGTAGAACAATGGGTATGCAATATGTAAACGGCATAAAACAGTGAAATTATAAAATGAGTGAGGGGGATTGCGAGTGGGCAAAGAAGGCAAAGGAAAATGGATGGTTATTGGCATTATGGGTTTAACAAGAGAGGGACTAATACTAAAATTACATAAAGTCAGTTATGTAAAAAACCTTCTCTTAATACACCAGAATGAGTACATAAAACTGTAAAATGGGATGAATAGTAGGTTATAAAGTAGAAATAAAATAGCGAAAACTGAATAGTATTTCAAGATGTATAAAGTGTGAAACTTTGAAAGAATAAAACCGCAAGGTCTTACTCTGGAAGTAACAAATAAAAATTGTACAAAATATCAGTCCCATTTGCCCCACTTTATAACATTACTATTTCATTCCGTTTACATCTCACATACTCTTTGTTCTACACTACTACTGTTTTAATGAGAATATTTATGTAATTATATGATTATATGTGCTATAATTTTAGCACGACCTCTCTTGTTAAACTCCTGACATCTACACCAACCCCCCTCCCCCGCCTACTTCCTTTCCCCTCCCCCACTCAGCCTCATACCATCACGCCTCTCCCCTCCCCTACCTCCAACATATACCTGTTTACAACACTGACTGCAGATAAATAACACAGTACTCTGATACGTGGTTCTGAGTAGACAAGACGCAAGTACCTGTGAAAATTCTACATTTATGTCCAGCTATTTTCTTCTCTAGTTCTTGTTAGATATTAGTAGTACATATTTAATTTTACTTTGTTTTATACCTGAAGATGATCCTGAGTGACCGAAACATGTAATCAAACTAAAGCTGTGCTACTGAGACGGAACTATGAATGAGAATGATCTTAATCTACTTTAATATTCGAGACTTTATTTACACATCGACCAATCTGACATGTAAATGTTTACAAACATTTCGAGTAAGCATGAGGGACAGAAAATCCGCTAGCAAAGACATAGTGACGTATGGACGTGTGTGATGCAGGGAATGCTCACTATTCGTAAAGAGCTATAAACCGCAGCAAGATTTGGACTCCCAGTTTTGTAGCAGACTACTATATCGCGAGGAAAACAAGCAGTACTTCCTACACGCGCACGTCTTTCCCGAGAAGCAGTGTGGCAATAGCGCCAGACCACGGTTGTCATGCTTGCCTTACGAAACTCTGAGGGAACTGTTGCCCGTGACTTGGTAGAACTGAGGCAGACAAGTGAATCACGGGGATCGCCAGAGCGCACAATGAGAATGCTACTCTTTCTTCACGTCGTTCTTGTGGCTCCGATATCGCAAGATGATGGACGGCGATTTCCGCGGAAATGACGGACCGCGTCCGTCTGTGTGGACAGGGCTCCGCGTGGGTGTTCTATGCCGCCGTCCTGCTCCACGAAAACGCCAAGTTTTGGTTTAGAAAAAAGGGTTGCTTTTATGGCTGCTAAAACGGCGGGAAGTATTGATCTTGGGGTGGTAAGCTGTTTAGTGTACAAAAAATGAAAGTTTTACGCCTTTATTTTGCTTCAGCGTCGTAATATAACCAATAATAAAGAACTGAGTTACCGAAAATCACAGTAATTTGATTGACACAGAGCTATTTAATCAGAAACATATTTCAGAGTATTGCTTGTGAATACGTCAGAAAACATTTTCCCATTTTCTTATTTTCAGTTTTTGGTAAATCCGGATTCTTAAACATTTAAAACTTTGCTCTAGAGATACTCAGAAAACTATTAACATTTATTCTGCCTCCTAGCAAAACAGAAGTTAGAATAACCACCATCTGATGACACTTTAAAAATTTAACGCAACTTTTGAGATTCCGAAAACAGTTCACTCAGACAAAGTTTTTTGTTCAGTAAGAAAATGACTGTTCGATAAGTTAACAAGTTTTGACACAATGAATCACAAAAGAGCAAGAAACAAATACATTTGATTAACAGATTTAAAGCAGCAGTCAGAGGGAGATCAAAATAAATACAGTAGTCAACATTAAGATTACCGGCTTGAGTTCATCCCATACATCAAGCAGTTGCTCGATTCAGCATAGACTCTCAGACACGCACAGTATACACATTAAAATCATATAACAGATATAAATTACAGTTTGCACGTGGCCGTTGATCTTGACATAGTAAACTTAAACCAAGAGCAACTGTGCTTTAAAAATAAGAGACAATTGGAGATACAAGTGCTTCATAACAGTTTTAACACCTACGCATTCAGATTAAAACATACATGCAATTTTTACGAGTCAGTATTAACGCTTAGTCAGGTAATGATAGAAGTAGAACAGGGCAGAATGTGAGCCCTTTTACAACAGTGTGAAGGATAACTCGGACTTGTTCTGGTTACCAGGGATGCTGATATATTTTAAGAATGCAGGCGAAAGTTAGACCAAGCTATGCACGAGAATCCAAAACAAATTTCGGTGAGAGGGGCTCAGTAAAAGAACAGAATTAATTGTGGCCATACCTGCTGAGTTTCGGAATCTTGACTGTGGAATAATTATTTATCTGTATTTTCTGCTACAGCCATTTTTAGTTGTTTTATATTTAAGTTAACACAATATAACGTGTTTCGAGCATTTTCTGCCTATGTTCAGGCGTTTATGCATAAAAGTAAAGTGTCTCAAACTGAATTAAAATAGAACTTTTTGTTTATTGTTCAATGCTGGAGTGACTCTTGGGACCCCTTCCAAATACTTCAACAGCCACTCCAACAGTTAACAACAAACAAGAAGTTCTGTGTTAATTAGTTAGTTTCATGTTCCATGGATCATTTTGTACGATTGATCTTGATGATGTGGAACGAGTCGTTTTACATTCACATCGCAAACTAATAGGCGTATATGGAAACATTCAGAGCACATCTAAGGTTTCAGTGATAGAAATTCTTCTATGGAATATAAGGAATTGACAAGAAGAGACTTTTTCAGTTTGTTTACAAATTTTACTTTGTTGTCTGTCAGGCATTTTATGTTATTGGGTAAGCGATCAAAAATTTATGTTACAGCATTGTGCACCCTTTTTAGTGCTTAAGATAACCTTAAAGTGAAGCAATAAATGATATTTTTCCTTCTGGCATTGTAATTACGTACAACATTGAAACTTCCTGGAAGATTAAAACTGTGTGCCCGACCGAGACCCGAACTCGGGACCTTTGCCTTTCCCGGGCAAGTGCTCTACCGACTTTTTTTATCAATCTCATTTTGTTCACTTTTGTTCGTTGCATTTGCTCGTGGCGGACGTCGTAAGACATCCGTTTAAGTTCGTCGTTGATCGATTAACTCAGTTTTTTTTTTTTTTTTTATTACAGAATGCAGCTAACCCTCTGACTGAACACGCTGAGCTACCGTGCCGACTGACTAAGCTACCGAAGCACGACTCACGCCCGGTCCTCACTGCTTTACTTCTGCCAGCATCTCGTCTCCTACCTTCCAAACTTTACAGAAGCTCTCCTGCGAAGCTCGCAGAACTAGCACTCCTGAAAGAATGGATACTGCTGAGACATGGCTTAGCCACAGCCTTTTGAACTGTAGTGGATTGTTTACAGTAAACTTCTTGAAGGAATATACATTGTGAAGCAGTAGTCAGATTGCCCAGTTCCTTAAAAAGATGTCTACAAGACGATCGTGGCTGAGCACCACGTATTATCCTTGCAGCACGTTTTTGAGCAATGATGACTTTCTTTGTCAAAGATGAGTTACTCCAGAACATTATTCCATATGACACCATTGAATGAAAATATGCTTCTCAATTATTTGTCTCTTCGGAAGATTTGCAATGATCCTAAGCGCACATGTGGCCTACTAAGTTGATTTAGGAGTTCCAAAATGTGTTTTTCCTAATTTAAATTGCTGTTAGTATGGGCGCCCAGGAATTTTGAAGTTTCCACTCTTTTTATTATTCCCTCACCGTGTGTTACACGTATCATGGCTGAGATATCCTAGAGGTGCAGAACTGAATATATTATGTCTTTTTAAAATTGAGGCTGAGACCAATGGCATTTTTAATAGAGTTTAAGACAATTTACTTTTAAGTAACAATTTTCTGTTTGCATAAACGCCTGAGGATTGGCAGAACATGCTCGAAAAGTGTTGCAATATGTTAAATTAAACACAAGACAAAAAAAAAACGGGTGGCAGAAAATACAAATTAATAAAAGACAAAATATTTTCTAGAATCACAGGCAATACTTAATCGCACGCTCAACATTACTTCCTAGATCTTGGTGAAATAAGGAATGCCGGCAAGACCACATCCGCCAAACAAGCGGAAATGGGAACTGTGCTGTCTCAAAAGATGTAACCCATGACCACGAGAGCAGGGCGAAGCAATGATTCTCCAAATGGCTTAGGGAGACTCTTCACGCTAAATGCTCGCCAACTACGACACGGGGACCAAACCACTGTCCTCGACGAGCGACCCTGATAGCTTCCGGAACAGCCAGCAAGCCAAGGCCCTCAAGAGAGCTGCGCATGCAATTAAATCCCATCAAAGAGAAACAAGCCTGCCCGTCTCAGGATTCCGTGTAAGCATTCTGGCAGAAACAACCGGTCGGAAACAAAACGAGTGTATGCTCGGCTCAGGGCACTTGTAAGCAGTTCAGTCGGAATTAGTGATCTATTCGTAAGGGCGAGCCTGGTGACTGTAAGACCGCGCGATCAAATCCCAGTCAGACTCCGGAATTTGTCGGTATGCCTTTAAGCCAGTCTTCACCTCTCAGTGATGTGTAGATATGCCAGGAACGACACGTCGTTTGGATACCGCCTGAAAGGGTAGAATTATTTCGGTAAGTTATGGGCGCCCAAGTCGCCTAAGTGGCGTCCATTTAAAATAATTTGCAAATAGGCGGCTGAGCATCCTTCTTGGAAAATGACCAGCCAATCATGCCACAAGAATTTACTGACTAAGCAATTCAACTACATCTTTTTCTCTGTTGTGCGTCACTTCATTGTGCCCGTGGTCTGGTGATCGTGTCTTTGATTTGCAATGCAAACGTTCTCGGTTTCGGGTTCGAAACCCGCCACCCCTTGAATTTTGATTAATAATCAGCACTGGCGGCCGAAGATTTTTGACATAAGGAGTCACACTCATTCTGCCAACAGCCTTGTCAAAGTTGGCGGAGGAGCGGACAGAGGTTCAGGGTACTCTCTTCTCCTTGTGGTGGGAAACCGCTCCCAAAGGCAGAAGAATCAGCGATGTTCAACGGCATGAAGATGCAGAAGACAATGGAAACAATGCATTAAAGACACATAACGTGTATCCACAGGAAATGTGGGGAGGTGACCGTGAGAAAAAGATTGAATGACCAAGGAAAGGATAACGTCCTACGAGTCGTGGCATGGAATGTCAGAAGATCGAAAGTGGTAGGATCTCGTATGTTTTGGTTACCGCGAGACAGCAACCCATTGCGAACAGTTCCTGAAATTTCACAGCATTAGCGCATATACTTTTTGAGAAAAGGCTTCTAGTAACATAAAAAAATGTGAAATAAAGAATATGAGATTCAAAGATTATCTTGTCATACTTCAACACGTAATAAGCTTACCTCAGTTCTAAAATCCTCCATACTGATACTCCTCATCCTCCAGGTTTCTCTTGTCTCCTCTTTGAATCTGCCTGGCCTGTATTTGCAGGTAAGACACTGATCTGTTAGCTTTTTTGACCCTGCTCTCGTCGATGGTGTAAAATGCTTTCGTTGTAAACACGCCAGGCTCTGTTCCAACTCCCTGCAGCACTTCAGTTCTACCATTATTTCCGTTATTGTAATATAAAACTGCCTCATAGACGCCTATTTTGAGTACTTCAAGTCCCCAGAATGCCCTTTTTGAGCATCTAATCCATATTAAATCATTGAGGCTTTCATTTGCATTTTGTGTCTTTCCGTGAAGACATTTCCTACATAAATTAGGGTATGCAAGAAACCAGAATGTGGGCTTCATTGCCGGCCGCGGTGGTCTCACGGTTCTAGGCGCGCAGTCCGGAACCGTGCGACTGCTACGGTCGCAGGTTCGAAACCTGCCTCGGGCATGGATGTGTGTGATGTCCTTAGGTTAGTTAGGTTTAAGTAGTTCTAAGTTCTAGGGGACTGATGACCACAGCAGTTGAGTCCCATAGTGCTCAGAGCCATTTGAACCATTTTTTGTGGGCTTCATTGCATTCATAACAGGTTCTGGTAATGAGTGTTTGTGTGAATACGTCTCATTTACGTTGCTGAACTTACGCCAATCGTCTTTCGGACACAGACTGTGCATTGGTGTTTGCTCAGTGTATAGTTTGTTGAAAAAATTGCCCACACACCATGTCTCATTGCCTGTAAATTATGTGTGTTTTTCCTAATAGCTTTCCCACAAAATAACTGTAGAGAATCAGTTTCTTTCAGAGTAAGCCTGCCTTTTCCTTCAAGTGGTTTATCCTCAAGTACTTCACCTTTCTTCTCTTTCAGTAAGCAACGAAGCCTACCACCAAGCCTCTTTTGGATGTGGCTAACACATTGCAGCTGTTCTATTGTTGTATTTTACGAATTTTTATCTGTTACAGCTTTGAACAAAGTCCCTATCATTTAGGTATTTAGTACATCTAACATCATACTGGTACTCAGATCTGGAGAACATCCTCACAACTGCAGTAGCCTCCATGCCCCCACTTGAGTCACTATAATTTATATAGTATGCTACTGCATGCTTTTCTTACCACAGATTCTCACTGTCTTCATTGTTGGACATTTTCCTTGTTGCACACTGGTGGCAGTATTTAGAGATAATTTCTAAATCTAAAACTTTACCTGAGTCATTACCAATAACAGGTGCAACTCCATACAGAGATGTGTGGCCCCTTTTCATCCAGGTCCTGTCTACAGACACACACAGGTCAGTGACAATTGTAGGAGATTCACTGTCATGAATATCTACCACAGGATCTATTTCTTTTTGGTTTACTTCCACCAATTCCTACAATGCTTTCTTCATAGAAACTTTGGCAGTATCGCATACAACATCAGATATTTCTTTATTTATTTCTTCAGACCTTGCACAATAAATTACCCACTTCCCTGCCCAGTCCAAGGCATCTCAGAGCATATGCTAACGTAAAAAATTGCTTCCGTAGGTACCAGTGTCAGTCTTTTTGGAGGAGGAAAATGAAACTTCATAGCCACCCGCATTACAAATTAATTTAAAATCATCAGCTATTCCCGTTCTTCTCTCCTCATTAACAATCACGCATTCCGCATATTTACAGCTAATACATGAACATGAAAACTTTATAGCCTGACAGAGAAGCTCTAAATCAATAAGTCTGAATCCAGTGGAATCCATATCACCATCATTCAGGCACCTGTACGATTCTTCGGTCCAAATTTTCGTTGCTAAAGCTGAGAACTTAAGTTCTTCATTTCAATCTGCTTTCTCTTTTTTTTGGTAAACCGATTTCCATGAAACCTTCGTTTCCTAAACATAGTTTTTCCACTACCCATTATATATAAATCTTGACTTCCTCGTAAAGGTTTCAAAATTCAACCTTTCACCTACTAATATTTGTTAGTATTGTCAAAAGGTAAATAAACCACATGCAAGAAAGTTTTCAGCCAAAGATATAGATGTCAGCCAGAGATATAGATGTCCGCCGAAGATATCGAAAGAAAATAGCCTTCACACTGCCAAACATTCCGTTGAAACAAGCAATTTCCCAAATGTCGGAAAAGGTGGCAGTGGCCGCCAGTGCCGAATTAATCAGTTTAACAATTTAAAGGCATTTCTAAAGCTACTATCACGATAAAATTCCCATTAAACATATATTAAACTGTGTAGATAAAAAATAATATTTTTGAAAAATCGATTTTTTTGGACCAAAATCCACCACATCCCCTCTTAAAGGAAGGAATAATTTATTGTTGAGAAGAAGAAATGTAAGTTTATTGAGATGCATCAACGTCTTGAAAGTGCACTTATGAAACAGCGACATTACTGGAATATTAATATCCACATATACAAATGTGGGGTATGAGTTGTGAGATTAAGATTGTACCTCATGTCGGGTTGGCTGTTGTATAGAGACACTGCCTACGGGTACATGATACATAGATTTCCTTTTTTAAGATTTGTTATGGCTGTTCTTAGTTTTACAGATAGTGTGATTATATGTTTATGTGTATGTCGTCTGGTGGATGGAGTGTTTTGGAACAACAGGTTATTGAGTATATTTTATTTATGTCCTCGCTAAAGGTGTGGCTGGACGTTGATGTACGATGAAGATAGTGTATTTTGAGCTAGTCCAACATCAGGGTACTTTTGGACGAAATGATAGTTTGATGGAGATATTTTTTAAGTTTTTTGTATGAGCATGAAAAGTGTGTAGTACTGTGAGGTAAGTAAGATTTTTTGGCTCATGATGAGCGACAAGGATGACCTAAGGTCAAAGGAGTACGAGTTAAACTGTTCAGACGAACATCAGCCTAGAGCAGTCCTACTGTCAGCAACAATATGTAAACTTTGTGTGGAAATTGCAATGTAATATTTCTTGCGTATTTCGAATTCAGCAAAGAGAGGATGTATGAGAGAAGGAAGATGATATTGAGACAGAGTGGCGACAGACACGAAAATAGCGCCTGCGAAGTTAACACGGATAAAAGGGAGGACGTAACTAAAGAGCTGAGTGCACCCACGATCAAGTCTGTAACAACTACAGTTTTCGTGACATCATGCGCGCTACTGCTTAACGTTGCCTGCAATGCTGGTGACGATTTTAAATTTTAATGGCATAATTTTGATTGAGATATTGTTTACAAGCAGAGAATGTGACATGGAAAAGACTTGAGAGGGAAGAGCATGGTGGCAAAAGAACCTGAAATAGATGTATCAAAAGAAAAATTACATGGTATTGAGTCCAGATACAACTACATAACGAGGAGGGGGGACAGAATAATCTGCCAAAATAGGACAAACCGCAGGAACGGTAGTTGATTATATGAATCACTGGTGTTGGTCCCCTTATTTAATCAATATTAGCCATACATTTGCTTGATGAAATATAACTAACTGGGATACTGAGTAGATGCAACTACTTACGCTTTGTTGACCCTATAGAATGGCGTGAGGAGAGGAGAACTACAATAGTACTAATCATCTAACAATAACCCATTAACCATGTAGCAACATTTATATGAATACACTGAGGTGACAAAAGTCATGAGATGCCTCCTAATAATGCGTCGAACCTCCTTTTTCGCGGCGTGTGTAGCAGTTTGAAGTGGCATGCACTCAACAAGTCTTTGGAAGCCCCTGCAGAAATACTGAGCCATGTTGCCTCTCCAGCCGTCCGTAACTGCCAAAGTGCTTCCACTGCAGGATGTTGTACACGAACTCACCTCTCGATTACGTCCCATAAACGTTTCGTGGAATTCATGATCGGCGATCTTGGTGGTCAAATCATTCGCTCAAATTGTCCAGAATATTCTTGAAACCAGTCGTGAACCATTATGGCCTTTCGAAATTTTTGGTAAGTTCTTATGGGACCAAACTACTGAGGTCGTCGGTCCCTAAGCTTACAAACTACTTAATCTAACTTAAACTAACTCACAATAAGGACAGCACACACACCATGTCCGAGGGAGGGCTCGAGCCCCCGACACGGGGAGCCGCGCGAACCGATGCAAGGCGCCCAGACCACCGCGCCTATTCCGCCCTGCGAACAGTTATGGCCCGATGACACGATATTGTTGTTTGGGAACATGAAGTCCATGAATGGCTACAAGTGGTGTCCAAGTAGCGGAACATAAATATTGTCAGCCAATAATCGGTTCAGTTGAGCCAGAGGACCCAATCCACTATATGTAAACATAGGCCACACCATGATGACGCCGCCGCCAGCTTGCACTGTGGACCTGGGAATACTGAATTACCCAGCGATTTCCGGAATGGAACGTCCCATTCGTTAGCTCCAACTACCATTCTGTGCTCAGAGTCTGAAAATTCCCCCCATGCGCCCATAATCACCTTTTCACATGAATCACCTGAGTTCAAATGACAGCTCCGTTAATGCATTGCTCTTTTACACCTTGTGTACACGATACTAACGCCATCTGTATAAGTGCATATCGCTGTCACCTCAGTGTCTAACGAACGTTCATGATCTGACATGAAAGACAATGATTTGCCATAGCGGCAATAATTTGTCAAGTATACTGCTCACATAACAACGTCCATATGACTGTAATAGACGTTATTATGTGAGCAGGATACTTGATGTATATGATTGTTAATTGTACAGAAACCAGACGGCAGGGCATGAAAGGGAAGCAGTGATTGGCAAGGGAGTAAGACAGGGTTGTAGCCTCTCCCAGATGCTATTCAATCCGTATATTGAGCAAGCAGCAAAGGAAACTAAAGAAAAATTCGGAGTTGGAATTAAAATCCATGGAGAAGAAATAAAAACTTTGATGTTCGCCGATGACATTGTAATTCTGTCAGAAACAGCAAAGGACCTGGAAGAGCAGCTGAACGGAATGGACAGTGTCTTGAAAGGAGGGTATAAGATGAACATCAACAAAAGCAAAACTAGGATAATAGAATGTAGTCGAATTAAATCGGGTGATGCCACGGGAATTACGTTAGGAAATGAGACGCTTAATGTAGTAAATGATTTTTCTATTTGGGGAACAAAATAACTGTTGATGGTCGAAGTAGAGACGATAAAAATGTAGACTGGCAATGGCAAGGAAAGCGTTTCTGAAGAAGAGAAATTTGTTAACATCGAGTATAGATTTAAGTGTCAGGAAGTCGTTTCTGAAAGTATTTGTATGGAGTGTAGCCATGTATGGAACTGAAACAAGGACGATAAATAGTTTAGACACGAAGAGAATAGAAGCTTTCGAAATGTGGTGCTACAGAAGAATGCTGAAGATTAGATGGGCAGATCACATAACTAATAAGGAGGTATTGAATAGAATTGGAGAGAAGATAATTTTGTGGCACAACTTGACTAGAACAAGGGATCGGTTGGTACGGCATATTCTGAGGCATCAAGGGATCACCAATTTAGTATTGGAGGTCAGCGTGGAGGGTAAAAATCGTAGAGGGAGACCAAGAGATGAATACACTAAACAGAATCAGAAGGTTGTAGGTTGCAGTAGGTAGTGGGAGATGAAGAACCTCGCACAGGATAGAGTAGCATGGAGAGCTGCATCAAACCAGCCTGTGGACTGAAGAACACACCACCACAATGATTGTAATAATGGAAGTAAGCTACTGGATGTTTAACTCTTTTGTAAATTTACACAGAATGATTGTGCTATGTAATGTAGTGTGATTTAATTTTCTTTAGCGTCCCTGTAGCATTACTTACGTGAACAGAGGGACGTTTAATTCTAGGATTATGTAATTATATAAAGTCGTCCAAAGTAACGTTAAAGATCGTAAAAAATATGTTGTGAATGTTGTTGTATTTGGATAAGGTTTATAAGGGATTCGGTTTGGGGGATTGTGCAGAGTAGGGTGGCGACGCGGCAGTAACTTGGACAGAGAGTGTGGTGCGCCCGGACCAGATGGTGCCGGCTGGCACGAACCCTCCTGGAAGTGGGGTGGCAACCGGTTACAGGGGCTCGGACACTTTCCCCGTCGGTGGAAGAATGAAAGGCAGAAAGGCAGGTCGTGAGTTCGACTGACGGAGTGTCCCAGGGGTCTGGAGTCGGAGCGCAACGTGGCTTTCCCTTCAAAAGACGGCCGTGCCGAGACCCAGGATGTCGCAGTGCTGATGTTTACACTGGCAACCCCTTGCGCTAAGAGTGCTGTGATTACTTATCGTGACTGCCCTGTACAGTAGGAAATGAACATTTCCCCTACAGACATTCTTATATAGAGGGACTACATTAAAATGAGGCACTGGCACATCTTCCTTGCTGGTGGGACAGGGGGAGCCAGTCTGTTCCACTTCGCAGTACTGTGCTACATGGCCACTGGTCAGTTGGACTCTTAGGGAAGGACTGACTTAGCATACAGAAAAGTCACAACAATCTTTGGTGAAAGTAAAAGCAAGAGTGGAAACATTAATGGTGCAATGAAAAGTCCACTGTTAAATAAAGAGAGGAGAGTGGATGGGTGTAAATAGTACACTGAAGGCTCTATGAGGGGAGAATCTGGTTGATGATAGAAAAAGACACAGGACTCGCCAGAGAAGATGAGGGGATCTACTATTGGAATCAGAGTTTAAAAGAGCTCTGGAAGGCTTAAGACAAAATAAGGCAGAATGGATTTCTAAAATCATAGAGGAAGAGCCAACAAATCGACTATTCACATTAGTGTGTATAATTTGTGAGACTGGCGATAGACCTTCAGACTTTTGGAAAAACACGATCGCCGCGTGGGATTAGCCGAGCGGTCTGGGGCGCTGCAGTCATGGACTGTGCGGCTGGTCCCGGCGGAGGTTCGAGTCCTCCCTCGAGCATGGGTGTGTGTGTTTGTCCTTAGGGTAATTTAGTTTAAGCAGTATGTAAGCTTAGGGACCGATGACCTTAACAGTTAAGTCCCATAAGATTTCACACACATTTGAACAACAAAAACATCATCCACACAATTCTGAAGATTGCAAGAACCGACCAGTGCGAGAATTATCGCACAATAAGCTTAACAGCCCATGAGCCCAAGTTGATGACAGGAACAGCATACAGGAGAATGGAAAGAGAAGAAGGTGACGATCAGTCTGGCTTCAGGAAAGATATTGGGCCAGAGAGGCAGTTCTGACCTTGCGGTTGATAATGGAAGCAAGACTGAAGAAAAATCAAGACACTTTCATTGGATTGGTCGACCTGGAAAAAGCTTTCGGGAGCACAAAATGGTGCAAGATGTTAGAAATTTTGATAAAAATAGATAGATATAAGCTATAGGGAAAGAGGTGTAATATACAGTATGTACAAGAACCCGAACAGTAAGAGTGGAAAACCAAGAACGAAGTGCTCGGATTAAAAAGGGTGAAAGACGGGGTGTAGTCTTTCCTCCCTACTGTTCAATACATACTTCGAAGAAGCAATGACGGAAATAAAAGGAAGATTCAAGAATGGGATCAAAATTCAGGGTGAAAGGACATCAATGATAAGGCTCGCTGATGACATTACTGTCCTCAGTGAAAGTAAGAAGATTTACAGGCTCTGATGAATGGAATGAAATGAACAATCTAATGCGTACAGAATATGGATTGAGAGTAAATCGAAGAGAGACGAAAGTAATGAGAAGTAGGATAAATGAGAACTGCGAGAAACATAACATCGGAAATGACGATCACGAAGTAGACAAAATTAAGGAAATTTGCTACTAAGGAGCAAAATAACTCTTGATGGATGGAGCAAGAACAGACAAAGAAGACTATCCTGGCAAAGGTGGCATTCCTGACCCAGAGAAGTCTACAAGTATCAGACAAAGGCCTTGATTTGAGGAAGAAATTTCTGGGAATGCACGTTTGGAGCACAGCATTGTATGGTAGTGAAACATGGACTGTGGGAAAGACGGAACAGAGCAGAAGTATTTGAGATGTGGTGATACAGGAGAATGTTGAAAACCAGGTGGTCTCATAAGGTAAGGGATGAGGAGTTTCTCCGCAGAAGCTGTGAGGAGAACAATATATGGATAAGAAGAAGAGACAGGATGATAGGTCATCTGTTAAGACATCAGAGAGGGGTACAGGATAAAAATTGAGGAGGAAGACAGAGATTGGGGTACATCCAGCAAATACCTGATTGGGGTAAACACTTTGGCTACTTTTCTCGACGAGTAGTGTGGCCACGTTTGTCCATCGGACACCCTGTCGGCATTAGTGTTACACGGGTATAACTATCAGACTGAAAGAAACATTTGTCGGACAAAAGACGTTGTCTGAACTTTGGTATGGTGAAAAAGTATTACTCTACGTGTAAGTGAGATAACGAGAATGATACACTACATCAGACGATTGTAAACCAAAGTATTTTTTTTTTTTTGTAAAAAAATTACGGATCAAGCTTCCTCTGGCAAATGCACTGACTGCAAATATGGTGTACATTAGCACTAGTTTAACCATTTACTGGCAGACTGCCCTACTGCTCAGGGCAAAAAACAATGCAATGACGCTTTTCTCTCACTGGTCAGTTTACCTTTATCTTCCCTCACTTGTTCGGCGTGTTCTGCGATGACGTTTGTTTTTCAGGACATACAGGATTCAGATACTGAAAGCCATTCATGATAGCTGTAAACAACAACATGCCGAATTTTGAGAATTCGTTTCTGGTGTGGAGATGAAAAATAATTTCCTGTTGCATTTAGTGGTTCAGCGATGAGCATAAGTTCCACTCAAGTAAGTGAAACGCCACAACGTAAGAATATGGGGAGCACTGCATCCTCATACCACGGTGGAGATTTTGGCCACAGAATACGCAGTTACACAAATGAAGCAGTATTGTGTAGCTTACGCAGTTCTGTAAGGTTAAGAGCAAGAGTCGTTTGCGGTCGTGAGTTTGGCTGAACTTTCAGTTTGCGCGCGTTCGAGGGAACGTGGAATGCGAGGTAGTTTGCAAACGTGAAGGTATCGCAAAGAGTTTCTTTTATTGCGGTCAAGAATGTTTGTGGTTCACCAAGGCTGGATTTTCGGCGGCGACTATTCACAAAAATGAGTTCAAGAACGCCTGCTTTACTTCTCTTTCATCATTTACAGTGGAGACCTAGTTAAGCCTGTGAAACTTCATTATAGATGGCCATCAGCTGCTTATTTTTATTCTCAGTGCTACCGGTTTAGATCAGTAGACCATTATCAACCCGGAGCAGAGTGTAACCAGCTTTTCACTGCAACATTTGAAGTTAACAACTTCAAAGTAGGTAGAAAAACATGACACAGATATGTAGGAGACGCACACAAGACAATCATACATTTCAAACAGAAGAAAACTGTAACGGATTTGTTTCTCCTACATATCTGTGTCTTTTGGAAATTATTTATTGTAACACAAGCTATGTTTTTCTACCTACATAGAAGTTGAACTTGTTCACTTCAAATTTTGTAGTGACAAGCTTGTTACGCTTTGCTTCGACTTGATAATGGTCTACTGATCGAAACCGGTACAACTGAGCATAAAAATAAACAGCTGATGGTTACCTACACTGAAGTTTCACAGTTATATGACAGCTGTAAAGCCCTACCTCATCACAAATCTACAACCTTGTTAAGTGCTGAAGAGAGTTATTAGCCCTAAGAGTGACTGGAAGCAGGCAATAAATGAACTCGGCACTGCATAAAATGACAGTGAAACAGTTTTTCCATTATAAGTTATTTACAGTATCTGTTTGCAATAACACTGAATCTTGTGTGATATTTCTTTTATTTTATGGGTACTGTAGAACTATTTGATGATGAAGCTACATGAGAACGAATATGACATATGAAGGTGGTTATTAATTCTGGCTAAGGAAAAAATCTTGGTATCTCCTGGTGAAGTTGGAATAATTACGAGGCCAGTTGGAGGGCCTGTTAACTCTGCCCACATGTTACAGGAGAGCTCTGAAAATGGAAGTTATTATCAAAATGAAGCAAATGGATCTGGATTTCTTTACATACCGTCTCTTGCTCATTGAGGAGAGGGTCAGGCCTAATATGAGGAATAAGCTCATACACAGAACTTGACTAGCAGGAATAGACCGTACTGGAACTGCCGGAACGAATGTTGCAGACGTTTTAAAATTTCAGAAAACTGAGCACTGTTCTTTGAAATATCTGTAATTTTCAGAATTGTATTTAATTATATTTGCATTTAATTATAATTAATAATCACCGAATATGAATTTGTCGCTCGGATGTTAATTATCGTCATCGTACTGCAGGTGTCCATTTCTTTATCTCGTGAGACAATGATTTTACTGATAAAAGCAGTGTGTTGCTGCTTTGACCGTCTTCTTAGTACCTTGATTATCTTCCAATAAGTTTCTTTTAAAAGAGCCTCTCACTTGCGTGAAAAACCTTCACTACTCATGCATCACACAACTGAAAACAGTTACAGAAGTATTTGGTTCATAATGCACTGTCACAGTTGAAACATTTTGTCGAAGACAAATACGAATAATCAACACATGGCATGAGCAAATATCGAGCTGTGGTATGTATTTGTTATTCGCCAATTCATCCGGGCTACCCTCGAGACGACGGGCTATGGTGCCTCAACTGCAGACTCTGCAGCGTATTTCAGGAGGAATGGTAAATACTTTACGAAGTGGGACTACAGAGAAATTCGAATAAAACTATCAGTGTAACATGTGTCTAGCTTTTGTTGGCTGCAGAGGTACAGCTGTTAGAATGTAACCCAAACCAATACCCACAGAGAGTGTTATGCAAAGGCAAATGATTAATTCAAAGTTAATTTTCATATACTCTTCCTCCTTCTTCGTGGCAATTTAGAATTCTCTTGACAACCCCATGGGAAAGTCTTCTACGGTCATCTTTCTGTTGTTTCATGTGGGCAGCACTGTTCACAATACGAATGATCAATTCGTATCTTCTGTTTACTTTTGCAGACTCCTTTCAACCACCCAGGCAGGCAAAAATCTAAATGTCTGCTTCTGACGACCTTTGTGACC
The DNA here is from genome assembly GCF_023897955.1 of Schistocerca gregaria. NCBI lineage: Eukaryota > Metazoa > Arthropoda > Insecta > Orthoptera > Acrididae > Schistocerca > Schistocerca gregaria. Next base: position 415,540,464 of record NC_064922.1, on the reverse strand, counting down.
AAGAAGCCTATCTATTTCTGCATTACACGGGGAAAGATAGATTTAGACAATGTGAAGCCTGTCGACTAGAATATGCAGGAGTCCCGTCGTGCTAAAAGAACAGACCCGTCCTTGCTGCCAAAACAAACTCATACAATAATGCTGGAAGCTATGTTTAAAGAAAATATAGATAACAAGGCCTTGAATATTATGCGGTAACACTTCAGGACCATTCAAAGGATTGTCTATCATGCCACACCATACTGAGGTGACGAAAGTCATAGGATAGCGATATGCACATATACAGATGGCGATAGTATTGCGTACACAAAATGTAAAAGGGCAGTGCAGTAACGGAGCTGTCATTTGTACTCAGGTGATTCATGTGAAAAAGTTTTCGACGTGGTTACGGCCGCACGACGGCAATTATCAGACTTTGAATGCCGAATAGTACACTACTAGCCATTAAAATTGCTACACTAAGAAGAAATACAGATGATAAACGGGTATTCATTGGACAAATATACTAGAACTGAAAATGATTCCATTTTCACGCAATTTGGGTGCATAGATCCTGAGAAATCAGTACCCAGAACAATCACCTCTGGCCGTAATAAAGGCCTTGATACGCCTGGGCATTGAGTCAAACAGAGCTTGGATGGCGTGTACAGGTACACCTGCCCATGAAGCTTCCACATGAAACCACAGTTCATCAAGAGTAGTAACTGGCGTATTGTGACGAACCAGTTGCTCGGCCACCATTGACCAGACGTTTTCAATTGGTGAGAGATCTGGAGAATGTGCTGGGCAGGGCAGCATTCGACCATTTTCTGTATCCAGAAAGGTCCGTACAGGACCTGAAATATGCGGTCGTGCATTATCCTGCTGAAATGTAGGGTTTTGCAGGGATCGAATGAAGGGTAAAGGCACGGGTCGTAACACATCTGAAATGTAACGTCCACTGTTCAAAGTGCCGTCAATGCGAACAAGAGGCGACCGAGAAGTGTAACCAATGGCACCCCATACCATCACGCCGGGTGATACGCCAGTATGGAGATGACGAATACACGCTTCCAATGTGCGTTCACCGCGATGTCGCCAAATACGGATGTGACCATCATGATGCTGTAAACAGAACCTGGATTCATCCGAAGAAATGACGTTTTGCCATTCGTGCACCCAGGTTCGTCGGTGAGTACACCATCGCTGGCGCTCCTGTCTGTGATGCAACGTCAAGGGTAACCGCAGCCGTAAGCCGGTGTAGCCGTGCGGTTCTAGGGGCTTCAGTCTGGAACCGCGAGACCGCTACGGTCGCAGGTTCGAATCCTGCCTCGGGCATGGATGTGTGTGATGTCCTTAGGTCAGTTAGGTTTAAGTAGTTCTAAGTTCTAGGGGACCGATGACCTCAGACGTTATGTCTCATAGTGCTCAGAGCCATTTTTTTAACCGCAGCCATGGTCTCCGAGTTGATACTGCATGCTGCTGCAAACGTCGTCGAACTGTTTGTGCAGATGGTTGTTGTCTTCCATATGTTGACTCAGTGATCGAGAAGTGGCTGCACGATCCGTTACAGCCATGCGGATAAGATGCCTGTTATCTCGGCTGCTAGTGATACGAGGCCGTTGGGATCCAGCATAGCGTTTCATGTTACCCTCCTGAACCACCGATTGCATATTCTGCTAACAGTCATTGGATGTCGACCAACGCGAGCAGCAATGGCGGGATACGATAACCCGCAATAGCGATAGGCTACAATCCGACCTTTATCAAAGTCGGAAACGTGATGGTACGCATTTCTCCTCCTTACACGACGCATCACAACAACGTTTCACCATGCAACGTCGGTCAACTGCTGTTTGTGTATGAGAAATCGGTTGGAAACTTTCCTCATGTCAGCACGTTGTAGGTGTCGCCACCGGCGCCAACCTTGTGTGAATGCTCTGAAAAGCTAATCATTTGCATATCACAGCATCTTCTTCCTGTTGGTTAAATTTCGCGTCTGTACCACGTCATCTTCGTGGTGTAACAATTTTAACGGCCAGTAGTGTAATTGGAGCCAGACGCTTGGAACATTCCATTTCGGAACTCGTTAGGGAATTCAACATTCCGAGATCCACAGTGTGAAGAGCGTGCACAGAATACAAAATTTCTGTTATTATCTCTCATCGCAGAAAACAGTGGCAGATGGCGTTCATTTATCGACCGAGAGCAACGGCACTTTCGTAGATTTATCATTACTAACAGACAAGCTACACTGCATGAAATAACCACAAAAATCAAAGTCGGAGGTACGATGAACACATCCGTTAGGACAGAGCTACGAATTTTGCGTTAAGGGGGTATGGTAGCAGACGACTGACGCGGGTGTCTTTGCCAACAGTCGGAAATCGTCTGCAGCGTCTCTCTTGGTAACGTTACAATGTCGATTGGACCCTATACGACTAGAAAACCGTGGCTTGACCAGATGAGTCCCAATTTTAGCTGGTAAGGACTGATTGTAGGTTCGAGTGTGGCGCAGACTCCACGAAGCCATGGACGAAAGTTGTCAACAATTCACTGTGCAAGCTGCTGGTGGCTCCATAATGGTGTGGATTGTGTTTACATGGAATGGACTGGATCCTCTGGTCAAACTGAACCAATCATAATTGGAAACGGCTACCTGGAGACTGTTTGCAGACATACATAGACTTCATGGAATTTTCGTGATGACAATGTACCATGGCACCGGGCTACAATTGTGTCCAATTTGTTTGAAGAATATCCTGGACAATTCGAGCGACTGATTTGGCCACCCACATCGCCCGACATGAATCCTATCGAACATTTATGCGACACAACAGAAAGGTCAGTTCGTGCGCAAGACCCTGCGCCGGCAACACTTTCGCAATTATGGACGGCTATAGAGACAGTACGGCTCAGTATTCTTTTTGAATCTATACCATGTCGAGTTTCTGCAATACGCCGGGAAAAAGGAGGTCCGACACGATATTAGGAAGTATCTCATGTACACTTCAGTGTACAATGACAGCGAAGTCTTTTTGAAAATGTGTCTCCACAAAGGGATGTGCGTTTTCGTCGGAATACTCAAATGCAGGTGTGACTTCCTAGTGTTACTGATAGCATCAAGAGTGAAAGTGATTTGATCAGTGGGATTCCTCAGTGATTTACCACTAGCCAACGACAAAATTTCAACCATATATCTTCAAATGATTCAAATGGCTCTGAGCATATGCGTCATAACTTCTGAGGTCATCAGTCGCCTAGAACTGAGAACTAATTAAACCTAACTAACCTAAGGACATCACACACATCCATGCCCGAGGCAGGATTCGAACCTGCGACCGTAGCGGTCGCTCGGCTCCAGACTGCAGCGCCTAGAACCGCACGGTCACTCCGGCCGGCATATATATATATATATATATATATATATATATATATATATATATATATATATATATATACTCCTGGAAACAGAAAAAAGAACACATTGACACCGGTGTGTCAGACCCACCATACTTGCTCCGGACATTGCGAGAGGGCTGTACAAGCAATGATCACACGCACGGCACAGCGGACACACCAGGAACCGCGGTGTTGGTCGTCGAATGGCGCTAGCTGCGCAGCATTTGTGCACCGCCGCCGTCAGTGTCAGCCAGTTTGCCGTGGCATACGGAGCTCCATCGCAGTCTTTAACACTGGTAGCATGCCGCGACAGCGTGGACGTGAACCGTATGTGCAGTTGACGGACTTTGAGCGAGGGCGTATAGTGGGCATGCGGGAGGCCGGGTGGACGTACCGCCGAATTGCTCAGCACGTGGGGCGTGAGGTCTCCACAGTATATCGATGTTGTTGCCAGTGGTCGGCGGAAGGTGCACGTGCCCGTCGACCTGGGACCGGACCGCAGCGACGCACGGATGCACGCCAAGACCGTAGGATCATACGCAGTGCCGTAGGGGACCGCACCGCCACTTCCCAGCAAATTAGGGACACTGTTGCTCCTGGGGTATCGGCGAGGACCATTTGCAGCCGTCTCCATGAAGCTGGGCTACGGTCCCGCACACCGTTAGGCCTTCTTCCGCTCACGCCCCAACATCGTGCAGCCCGCCTGCAGTGGTGTCGCGACAGGCGTGAATGGAAGGACGAATGGAGACGTGTCGTCTTCAGCGATGAGAGTCGCTTCTGCCTTGGTGCCAACGATGGTCGTATGCGTGTTTGGCGCCGTGCAGGTGAGCGCCACAATCAGGACTGCATACGACCGAGGCACACAGGGCCAACACCCGGCATCATGGTGTGGAGAGCGATCTCCTACACTGGCCGTATATATATATATATTTCTCGAAGATGTTGAATTCGTTGCAGATAAAAAGGGTATAGCCACGGGACACGTGATGTCCGCCATACTCGTGTATGTGCAACACCGACGTGTAAAAATTCTGCACGTGCTTGGTGAAGGATTCGCTCTCCCAACTGAAAAAGTCTTGCATTGCATCCACACTCCGTTCAATGGGACAATCAGGTGGTTTATGGTTACTGGGCGCTGCACCAGTGTGATTAGCTTCGCAGCAGCCGAGTTTCCATTAAAAAATCTTTATACAAACACCATATTGGCATACTCGGCATTTGTAAATATGCATGGCACACTTAAACGATGCAGTAGAATCGACTTAGAAATCACAATCACAGCTGAAAAATTCAACTATGTAAAGTCAAGTACAGCTTCACAACTTGAACCTCAAAACAAAAATAATAATCGACAAATAAATCCGTAGTAAGCGGAGGACCAACATGCGAAATGAAAACTGACCTCTGTAACCAGCTATATCTCCGTACCCAGTAAAGGTTGTGCGCATTTTACGTGGAACGTTTTATTCGAATAAACTATCAGTACCACTTTCTAAAATATTTGCTATTCCTCCAGGTCAGCCGCGCTCTAGTTTAGCTGCCGTCGCCGTGGTAGCTTAAATAACTATCAAGGGGGGGCGCACGAATTCCCCGTCTCGATTTCACTCGCACTGATAGGCTGTGCAGGCCATGATTATAACTTCAACGTATGTAAATAACAAGACGCAGCTCCCAAACGCTTTCGAGAAATTTCGAGTCTGAACATTTTACACGTGCATACATGCTTCGTATGGCCACTCGTAATCAACGATTTCGCAGCCAAGCGAGTAAGCACTCAGTTTTACACTCGCGAGATGTGTGGATCGAATCTCGCTTCCGGTATTATTTTTTTAGTTTCATTCCCAGGTAATTCTAACAACAGTTAAACGTGCTACGTCGAGAAATTATATGATGACCGAGCAGCGCTTTCGACTGTCACCCAAGTTTGTTTTGCGATAGACGTACTGTAAAAACCATGCACACGTAATGATCGGCGTTCATTACAAGTGCTGTACGTCGCAATAGTTATTGTTTCCCATGTTTCTGTGATCTGCGTCATCCCGATTCGTACAGTGATCCAAAGGTTACACATTATACCTGCCACCCATGTAGATAAAATAATATAAATAAAATGACTATACTGATCTGGTTGAAAGTTCTTGTGTATCCATTTTTTTCCTTAGGTTAGTTGGGTTTAAGTAGTTCTAAGTTCTAGGGGACTGATGACCTTAGAAGTTAAAGTCCCATAGTGCTCAGAGTCATTTGAACCATTTGAACTACACAATTTTGTAACTTGATTTTCTCGAAAACGGCTGAGAGTTGTGTTTTCCTGTTTACATAAGTTAAAGACGTAGTCGTACGCTATACATCTTGTCAGTATGAATCAAATCGGCGAGGGGAAGTACGGTCTCCTTGTAAGCAAACAGCGTCAGCTCTTAGTGCAATCGAACATCCTACTCATTTAAAATCCAGCATAAAAATTCATTCCCTTTCAATACATCTGGGATTCTTGCTTCCGTTGCAAACGGCGAAACACGTCAGTTTATTCAACTCTCGGTTACTTGCGCTAATGCCTCTGTCAACACGTGCCGCTGTGTGCCAGGTCCCGTGACGTCATGCGCTGTGTGGCAGGTAGCGGCGGTGGTCGAGTACTCCACACAGTCGAAGGCTTGCACGCTGCGAAGCTTGGTGCAACGCAACCGGGCACTTGCGATTAGGCCTACTGTGGTTGAGTGGATCCTGCCAAGGAGTAGTTACAAAGTTAGATACACCTAATCACTCCAACGATCGAGGGATTACATTCAAGTTTACGACGATATTCTTCGAAATAGTCCTATCTTCGTCAAGATACCGAGACCTAAAACGTGAGGAGCTCGAGAAGATGTTGAAATCATAGGTGCTAGATAGTGATTCATTGCGAAGCATCTAATGACGTGCAACATAGCCAGACACCAGTGCGGCTCTGTTTAGGACCTTTACGTGCTGGTTCACGTAAAATACGGAAGCACACAAAAATTCCGCGAATGGACGAAGGAGTATTTGATCACCACGAAGGTGTTGCTTACACAAATATAACCGTAGGCATCACGGCACTCTTCGCAGGTGCACTCTCTTTCGAAATTCTAAGACAATGTTTATGCGGACGGTTCTCAGAATATATAGCCCTGCTATCATATTTCCTAATGCTGTCAATAACGATTGTAACTTCTGTGTTGCTACTTTTTAAACTGTGTAAGTGTCTGTCTGGTAACACTTTATGCTTGTTGGTGGTAGTGTGTAACCATCAATTGTAACTGTGTGAAACTTCCGAATTTGGCGTTCCTATGTGTATAGCTGTACACGCTTTATAAAATATCTGTGAAGCCTACAGATCTCATTATCTAGATGTGATTTCTGTATAAACTTCATGTGGGTCCTTTCTATTTGGATTTCTAATGTAAAACACCTATACAATCTTTTAATTGTACAATTTCGGTATATATGTTAACCAAATCAACATTCACATATAACTATGCAATATTCTTGCATCATGACTAAACAGGCCACTGAATATAAAGTGTGTCTATCCACTGCCATGAACAACACTGAGTACGGGTACTTTTGGCCTAACGACAATCATTAACACACATATGAAATAAACACATATAGCAGTTAGATGTAATCTGAATCTGTGCAAAATGAATAAACACTCACAGTTCACAAACACACTAGACAATGTATGAACCTGGCCCTAATAATAATCTGCGTTACCTGTGCAACAACGGAAGTGTAGCTATACCATGCAATACAAGTCTAGTCATCAGCAACAAGATGAGCTTGAAGAAGTCACAGTGCTTTCCAAATTATATAAAAAAATCTCGCTGAGTAAAATGCCAGTAAATCACATATTAATAATCGGATCACGTGAGCTTCAATATGTGTCCGGATAATCTTATTTTGGAAACTTTTTGAATAGGCAGGTGGAATGTGAAGTACCAGTAACCGATAACTTGAACAATATTTTGGTTTATTTGCGCATTATTTACCGGAATTATAAACTGAAGAGCCGAAGAAGGTGGTACACTTGCCTAATATCGTTTAGGGCCCCCGTGAGAACGCAGAAGTGCCGCAAAACGACGTGGCATGGACACGACTAATATCTGAAGTAGTGCTGGAGGGAACTGATACCACGAATCCTGAAGGACTGTCCATAAATTCGTAAGAGAACGAGGAAGTGGAGATGTCTTCTGGAGGGAACATTGCAAGTCATCCCAGATAAGCTCAATAATGTTCATATGTGCGCAGTTTGGTGCCCGGCAGAAGTGTTTAAACGTAGAGGAGTGGTCCTGGAGCCACTCTGTAGCAATTTTAGACTTGTGGGGTGTCGCATTGTCCTACTGGAGTTGCCCAAGTCCGTCGGAATGCACAATGGACATGAATGGATGCAGGTGATCAGGCAGGATGCTTCTGTCAGAGTCGTATTTGGACGTATCAAGGGTCCAATAGCACTTCAAATGCACACGCCCCGCACCATTACAGAGCCTCCACCAGCTTGCACAGTCCCCTGCTGATATGCAGGATCCATGGATTCCTCAGGTTGTCTCCATACCTGTGCACGTCCATCTACTCGATACAATTTGAAACGAGACTCGTCCGACCAGGCAACATGTTTCCAGTCATCAACAGTCTAATGTCGGTTTTGACGGGCCCAGTCGAGGCGTAAAGCTTTGTATCCTGCAGTCAGCAAGGGTACACGAGTGGGCCTTTGGTTTCGAAAGCCCATATCGATGATGTTTCGTTGAACGGTTCGCACGCTGATACCTGTTGATGGCCCAGCACTGAAATATGCAGCCATTTGCGGAAGGGTTGCTTTCCTGTCACTTTGTACGATACTCTTCACTCGCCGTTGGTTTCGTTCTTGCATCATCTTTTTCCGCCGGCAGCGATGTCGGAGATTTGATGTTTTACCGGATTCCTGATTGTACGCTCGTGAAATGGTCGTACGGGAAAATCCCCGCCCAATCGCTACCTCGGAGATGCTGCGTCCCATCGCTCGTCCGCCAACTATAACACCACCTTCAGACTCACTTAAATATTGATAACCTACCATTGTAGCAGCAGTAACCGATGCATGTTGTCTTATATAGGCGTTGCTGACAGCGATGCCATATTCTACATCTACATCTACATCTACATGACTACTCTGCAATTCACATTTAAGTGCTTGGTAGAGGGTTCATCGAACCACAATCATACCATCTCTCTACTATTCCACTCCCGAACAGCGAGCGGGAAAAACGAACACCTAAACCTTTCTGTTCGAGCTCTGATTTCTCTTATTTTATTTTGATGATCATTCCCACCTATGTAGGTTGGGCTCAACAAAATATTTTCGCATTCGGAAGAGAAAGTTGGTGACTGAAATTTCGTAAAAAGCTCTCGCCGCGACGAAAAACGTCTATGCTGTAATGACTTCCATCCCAACTCGTGTATCATATCTGCCACACTCTCTCCCCTATAACGTGATAATACAAAACGAGCTGTCCTTTTTTGCACCCTTTCGATGTCCTCCGTCAATCCCACCTGGTAAGGATCCCACACCGCGCAGCAATATTCTAACAGAGGACGAACGAGTGTAGTGTAAGCTGTCTCTTTAGTGGACTTGTTGCATCTTCTAAGTGTCCTGCCAATGAAACGCAACCTTTGGCTCGCCTTCCCGACAACATGATCTATGTGGTCCTTCCAACTGAAGTTGTTCGTAATTTTAACACCCAGGTACTTAGTTGAATTGACAGCCTTGAGAATTGTACTATTTATCGAGTAATATAATTCCAACGGATTTCTTTATGAACTCATGTGGATCATCTCACACTTTTCGTTATTTAGCGTCAACTGCCACCTGACACACCATACAGCAATCTTTTCTAAATCGCTTTGCAACTGATACTGGTCTTCGGATGACCTTACTAGACGGTAAATTACAGCATCATCTGCGAACAATCTAAGAGAACTACTCAGATTGTCACCCATGTCATTTATATAGATCAGGAACAGCAGAGGTCCCAGGACGCTTCCCTGGGGAACACCTGATATCACTTCAGTTTTACTCGATGATTTGCCGTCTATTACTACGAACTGCGACCTTCCTGACAGGAAATCACGAATCCAGTCGCACAACTAAGACGATACCCCATAGCTGCGCAGCTTGATTAGAAGTCGCTTGTGAGGAACGGTGTCAAAAGCTTTCCGGAAATCTAGAAATACGGAATCAACTTGAGATCCCCTGTCGATAGCGGCCATTACTTCGTGCGAATAAAGAGCTAGCTGCGTTGCACAAGAGCGATGTTTTCTGAAGCCATGCTGATTACGCGTCAATAGATCGTTCCCTTCGAGGTGATTCATAATGTCTGAATACAGTATATGCTCCAAAACCCTACTGCAAACCGACGTCAATGATATAGGTCTGTAGTTAAATGGATTACTCCTACTACCCTTCTTGAACACTGGTGCGACCTGCGCAATTTTCCAATCCGTAGGTACAGATCTATCGGTGAGCGAGCGGTTGTATATGAGTGCTAAGTAGGGAGCTATAGTATCAGCGTAATCTGAAAGGAACCTAATCGGTATACAATCTGGACCTGAAGACTTGCCCGTATCAAGCGATTTGAGTTGCTTCGCAACCCCTAAGGTATCTACTTCTAAGAAACTCATGCTAGCAGATGTTCGTGTTTCAAATTCTGGAATATTCCATTCGTCTTCCCTGGTGAAGGAATTTCGGAAAACTGCGTTCAATAACTCCGCTGTAGCGGCACAGACGTCGATAACAGTACCATCGGCACTGCGCAGCGAAGGTATTGACTGCGTCTTGCCGCTTGTGTACTTTACATACGACCAGAATTTCTTCGTATTTCGAGACAATGTTTCGTTGTGGAACCTATTAAAGGCATCTCGCATCGAAGTACGTGCCAAATTTCGCGCGTCTGTAAATTTCAGCCCATCTTCGGGATTTCGCGTTCTTCTGAACTTTGCATGCTTTTTCCGTTGCCTCTGCAACAGCGTTCGGAACTTTTTTGTTCACCACGGGGGATCCGTTCCATCTCTTACCAATTTATGAGGTATGAATATCTCAATTGCTGTTGCTACTATATCTTTGAATTTGAGCCACATCTCGTCTACATTCGCATAGTCAGTTCGGAAGGAATGGAAATTGTCTTTTAGGAAGGCTTCTAGTGACACTTTATCCGCTTTTTTAAATAAAATTATTTTGCGTTTGTTTCTGATGGATTTGGAAGAAACTGTATTGAACCTAGCTACAACGACCTTGTGATCACTAATCCCTGTATCAGTCATGATGCTCTCTATCAGCTCTGGATTGTTTGTGGCTAAGAGGTCAAGTGTGTTTTCACAACCATTTACAATTCGCGTGGGTTCGTGGACTAACTGCTCGAAATAATTTTCGGAGAAAGCATTTAGGACAATCTCGGAAGACGTTTTCTGCCTACCACCGGTTTTGAACAAGTATTTTTGCCAACATACCGAGGGTAGGTTGAAGTCCCCACCAACCATAACCGTATGAGTGGGGGGGGGGGGGTATTTATTTGTTACGAGACTCAAACTTTCTCTGAACTCTTCCGCAACTGTATCATCGGAGTCTGGGGGTCGGTAAAAGGAGCCAATTATTAACTTAATTCGGCTGTTAAGTATAACCTCCACCCATACCAATTCGCACGGAGTATCTACTTCGACTTCACTACAAGATAAACCACTACTGACAGACACAAACACTCCACCACCAATTCTGCCTAATCTATCTTTCCTGAACACCGTCTGAGACTTCGTAAAAATTTCTGCAGAACTTATTTCAGGCTTCAGCCAGCTTTCTGTACCTATAACGATATCAGCTTCTGTGCTTTCTATTAGCGCTTGAAGCTCAGGGACTTTTCCAGCGCAACTACAACAATTTACAACTATAATTCCAACTGTTCCTTGAGCCAAGCACGTCCTGTAATTGCCAAGCACCCTTTGACATTGCAGCCCACCCCGTACTTTCCCGAGGCTTTCTAACCTAAAAAACCGCCCAGTCCACGCCACACAGCCTCCGCTACCCGTGTAGCCGCCAGCTGAGTGTAGTGAACTCCTGACCTCTTGAGCGGAACCCGAAACCCCACCACCCTATGGCGCAAGTCAAGGAATCTGCAGCCAACACGGTCGCAAAACCGTCTGAGCCTCTGATTCAGACCCTCCACCCGGCTCTGCACCAAAGGTCCGCAGTCGGTTCTGTCAACGATGCTGCAGATGGTGAGCTCTGCCTTCATCTCGTAAGCAAGACCGGCAGCCTTCACCAAATCAGATAGCCGCTGGAATCCAGAGAGAATTTCCTCAGATCCAAAGCGACACACGTCATTAGTGCCGACATGTGCCACCACCTGCAGCTGGCTGCACCCTGTGCTCTTCATGGCATCCGGAAGCACCCTTTCCACATCAGGAATGACTCCTCCCGGAATGCACACGGAGTGCACACTGGACTCCTTCCCCTCCTTAGCCGCCATATACCTAAGGGCCCCATTACGCGCCTAACATTGGAGCTCCCAACTACCAGTAAGCCCACCCTCTGCGATTGCCCGGACCTTGAAGGCTGAGAATGATCCTCTGAAACAGGACAGGCAGCTGCATCTGGCTCAGCCAGAGACAGTGCCTGAAACCGGTTTGTCAGACGCACAGGGGAGGCTTTCTGATCAGCCTCCGGGGACGCCTTACGCTGCCTGCCACGCCTTGGAACGACCTCCCAATCAACCACAGGCGAGGGCTCAGCCCCACTGCGGGCAGCAACCGGGGCAACCACAGCGGCAGACCGATCTGGGGACAGACGGGACGAGGTTGACATCCCCGTGATACCCGAGTCCGGCTCCCCACAGTGGTGCCCATTGGTAACAGCCTCAAGCTGCGCGACCGAAGTCAGCGCCGATTGTAGCTGTGAGCGAAGGGATGGCAAGTCAGCCCTCATCCGAACACAGCAATTGCGGTCCCTGTCCATTCTAATCGATGTTGAACAACAGTTACTGAAACACGAGTCCGTGCCTAGATAACGCAAGCGAAACACGCAAAGAATGTATAAACTAACCTGTACAAATGCCTAACGACTGCGCTACAATCTGTCTGTTTACATATCTCTGTATTTGAATACGCATGCCTATACCAGTTTCTTTGGTGCTTCAGTGTAGAATATGAAAATGTAAGGATTGATCATCGTTGTCATTAGCAATTACTGTAATTTTTGGTACGCAGTAGAAAGCTCGCGAAATAAGCACTTCATATAAAACTTCCTCTTACATTCAGTACTTTAAAAGGGAAAGCGTAAAGAGTGACTTGATACTTTGCTAGTTCATGCATGTTACGAAGTGCTTAAAACAAAAACGTTCTAATAGTCAAAACACAAGTTACAATACTGGAAATGTTAAAACTGAAAAAACTCCCTAAACGAGACATTTCGTTTCCTGCAGTGCCAGCACATGCAAATGCATAGCCAGATATTATTTTACTCGATGTTTTCCAAGTTGCGTCAACTACATATCGAAATCAAGCTACCACACCAGTACTTTCCAAGTGAATACACCCAGTTCCACCAACACTCGACAAAGAAGTGCTCGCCAGCAGAGGTCTGCAATTTGGACGTTTTGTTCACTCGAGCTCATAGTGCTTAGAGCCATGTGAACCGTTTTTTTGATTGTAAACTAACGTCAATGTCTGAAACAGACTCACTTCATTTTTATGTAAGATGATGAAACTTCAAAAGTTTAAATAAGTATCCTAGATGACCAGTACGAAGATAAAAACATTGTCACATTAATTACAAAATAATTTTTTGAACTTGACATTTATGAACAGCAACTAACTGCAAACGCAAGCACATGTAAACGGCAAGGAAAACAAAATAATACTCTATTTCTGATCGGTGAGGTGAAGTTTTGTAATTGTGATTTGGTTATCATATGAGAGGACTGTTGGGTCGTCTTTTTATTTAAAACATTATTTCGGGGTGGATTCGAATCAGCGACCTGTGGGTATCACCTTATAAAAATCGACTGTCTACCACTTTCCCAACCGAGCTACACACTATTTTCAACCCTCTTTCCGAAACGTAAATTCCAAAACGAGACATCACTGTGAATGAGCTATTGACAGTAGGAGCAGCGAGTTAGCCAGAGACGTCATAAGCATCACATGACTCGAAAGGAGCATTTTGGAGGCCTTTCAAATTATTTGAATTTAATTTCTGTTTTTATAAAAGAAGAATACTGAAATTTGAGAGGGAAAAAGCCTCCTGTGAGCATAAAATCACATAATTAACCATTCAAGACGATTTCCAGAAAACAGTCAAATTCTCAATTATATCAAGTCTCAACGAGCACATCGCCGAGCAATTAGTCACAGCTGAGGAGGTGGCATGTTCACCAGAAGTCGATGGTCCAGTCGGCGTGGCGTAGTGTAGGTAGATCTTCAGGTGCTGCTTGCGACGGAACTACTCTCCGGAGCTCGTGCGCTGGCCTAAATAACAGCCTCGCGGACATCTTCGTGTGGAACTGTTTTTGTCGCGTGATATGGCGGATACGTGAAGAGGAGCTGTTTGCCGACGACCCCTACCATCACTGTGTACACTGCCTGCTGGTCTGGTCGGAGTGCTGTTGACGCCCTCTGGTGGTCTGGCTGAGGAGATACGGTGTTGTTAAGTACAACGTCGTCTGAATAGTAGGGGCTGAGCTCACTGCAACCTGCACGACGAATAAGTTGTGCGCTGTGCAGTCGACGCCTGACGTCTAGGGCCCAACGCCAATAACTATTCACTGGCGGAAAAAAATCGCAGGACCAAAAACTAATTAATATAGAATTATGAAATTTTGTGAATACATTTGTCTAGGTAACACATTTAAGTGATTAATGTTGCTAAATCACAGCTTGATGTAGGTTCGAAATAAGCCATTGCAAATGTGAAATGCTGGTACATTGACAACCAGTGTAACCGCCAGAATGTTTAATGCAAGCATGCAAACGTGCACGCATTGTGTCGCACAGGTGCCGGATTTCAGTTTGTGGAATGGATTTCCATGTCTGCTGCACTTGGTCGGTCAATACTAGGACGGCAAATGCTGTTTGTGGATGACGCTGGCGTTGTCCTCCGACGACGTCCCATATGTCCCACACGTGCAACATGTCGACACTCTAGAGCAGCCGGCCCCTGTGGCCGAGCGGTTCTAGGCTTTTCACCCTGGAACCGCGCTGCTGCTACGGTCGCACGTTCGAGTCCTGCCTAGGGAATGGATGTGTGTAATGTCCTTAGGTTAGTTAGGTTTAAGTAGTTCTAAGTATAGGGGCCTGATGACCACAGATGTTAAGTCCCATAGTGCTAAGAGCCATTTGAACCATTTTTTGTAGGCACAGAGAGTCTAGCATACAGAAAGGTTGGTTGCAGGACTTCGACTGTTGGCACTGGGTCAGAACCGAGTTTCATCAGAGAACACAACAGACATTCAACCTGTCCTGCAATGAGCTCTCGCTCAACAGCACTGAAGTCACAAACGGTGATGGTTTGGGGTCAGTGGAATGTACACCACAGGACGTCTGTCTCGGAGACGTCCTTAAAGTAACCGATTTGTAACAGTTTGCTGTGCAACAGCAGTGCCAACTCCTAGGCAGATTGCTACTGCAGATGCAGTACAATGCGCGAGAGCCATATGCCCAACACAATGGTCTTCCCTGTCGGTAGTCCCATGTGGCCGCCTTGAGCCTAGTCTTCTTGTGACTGTATATCATCGCGACGTCCGCTTCCGTTAATCATGTTCAGTGGCTACCTTTCTGCCAATTCTTCCTGCAGTGTCGCGGATAGGACATCCAGCTTCTCGTAGCCCTATTGCACTACCTCGTTCAAACTCAGTGATGTGCTGATAATGGCGTCTTTGTTAGTAGTTAGAATGTTTTATTTAGCTGGCAGTAGTGGCGCTCGCTGTACTGCAGTACTTCGAGTAACGAAGATTTTTGTGAGGTAAGTGATTCATGAAAGGTATAGGTTATTGTTAGTCAGGGCCATTCTTTTGTAGGGATTTTTGAAAGTTGATTGCTTTGCGCTAAAAATATTGTGTGTCAGTTTAAGCACAGTCTTTTATAATTTTTTCTGGGGGGCGTTTCATATGTCGACACTTAGCCGAGGATACCTCACTGGAATCTTCTGTTTTTTTCCTTGTAGTTTGTGTAATTAATGTAGCTATTGTTTATTGCTAACGCGTAATTATAGAGAGAATTTCCTTTGTGGTTGTAGTTTTTCATTGTTGTGCAGTAAAACAGTTGTGGCATGCATGTTGATTTGCACCAAGTATTTCGCAGCTGCGCTTGCAATTAACTAGATATTATTTTCAGATCTATGTTAATGTGTTTTCTTATTTTGCTCTTCAAATTGTGCTTTTCTGTGTTATCGTGTGAAATATTGTGACAATAATGGCGTGTGAAAAACGTAACACTAGGCTCCAAAGTAAATTAAGAAATTACAGTGAAGACGAGAGTTGTGCGTTAGCGCCAACATGTAATGAATTAACAAATATTCAGAATAGTATTTTGGTAACTGTGCATAGGGAAATGTACCAGGCAATAAATAATGGTGTAGACAGTGAAACAATTAGTGAGCAGGGAAGAACTGTCGATAGATCAGTCGGCAACAGCTCACCTCAGGAATCCGAAATGACAGGACAAAATTTTGCAAATACCGTAGATTCAGGTTTTGGGTCCTCACGTTTTTCTTAAATAAGTCAAGACACATTTTCTGCTTTTCAAAATGCGAATATTGCCGGTTCAAATGCACTGCGGAATAGCACTGAGGAACATGTTTCAGACACCAGTGCATTGTTATTACAGATAATGCAACGAATGGGACAAAGGCCACAAAAGTTAGACACAACGCTTGAACAAAATCAGAAACAAATTAAAGAAACACTTCACAAACCCGTGAAGTTTTAACTACTGAGTTACATAACATCCAATCGAAATGTCAAAAAGTCTGTAATGACGTAAAAACACAAATTTGTGAGCATTTTCAACCTACTTTTTCGCGGCATGAAAATGCATTACAGAATCACGAAGCAGCCATAAAAGAACTGCAAACTATTGTTCATGAAAATCACGAGACCTTGCGGGCTAAACTTGACTCAGTTGCATCTACCGATTCGGTTTCGCAACTTGCAAAAACTCAGGAAAACTTAAAGGACACAGTAGATACTCTGAAAATTGGTTCCGAAAGACACATGGAGGAATTTAGTTCATTATCAGAGAAAGTAGTATAACTTTCGGATCAGCTAAATAATTTATCTACGAAGATAGATGATACTCTGAATGACACAAGACTGGTTGTCTTTAATGACACAAAAGAGTATGAACAAATTAGAAAATTCAAACAAAATCAGAATCAAATCAATACGCAATACAAAAGAGAAACTCTGGAAGTACAAGATCAGTTGACACAGGTAATACAATAATTACATATTTCAGAGGACACTCGCGCTCCAATAGGGGAAGAAATACGGAAAAGCCACAAAATAATAACACAGGGCACTTCGGAAATTATCAAAGAAATTGGCAAGCTACACTGAATTTTCAGATGGAACCGCCGAAACGACGTAACAATGACCGACATGCGACTCGCCGACATGATGATTTTGACTATGAGCTGTTTATTACTACACGTAAATTCAAAACATTTAAGAATTCTTGCAACGACATTCATCCACAAGCATGGCTCCACCAACTCTCTCATTGTTTTCCTCCCAACTGGTCATTGGAGCACAGATTAGAATTTATGTGTGGCTACTTAGAGAATGAACCAGCTGTAAGAATGCGATTGGTCATTCACGATTGTCATAGTGAAGGAGAATTTTATCATGCTTTCCTCTCAGCATATTGGTCTCAAGCTACACAAGACCAAGTAAAACATAGCATCATAATGATGAAACATTTCGAACAATCTGAATTTTCCAGCCTTGTGAAATATTTTGAAGACATGTTGCACAAGAATCAGTACCTGTCAAACCCACACAGCCCCTCAGAACTCATCCGTATTTTTTTAATCAAATTGCCTGAACATTTACGACATATTATTTTGGCAGGACGTTGCAAAGACGACATTGAAGCTTTCCAGGGACTCTTACAAGAATTGGACATTGACACTGACAATGGCGGAACGCAAAAACAGGAACACAACAATTACATGTCACATCCGTCACAATTCCGCGACGACAGAAATAATAACTGAACGCGACAAGGCTATTCTTACAAGGCAAATCTTGACCAAAACAGAAACCACCCATTTGACAACCACTGGCAAAGTAATTATAGTTACAGAGAAAGATCGCATTTCCGTAGTAATGAATATGACACAGATAACTATAGAAACAAATAATATGGGAACCAAAACAATTGTTATCACGGGAGACAGAATAACTTCAGACGCAACAGTTCAGCTCGCAGTTACGATTCAGGGAGAAATTCTCCACCACGTAACCGGCAAGATAGAAACTATGGAATCTACCGACATGACGACAAACGATATAATCGTAACGACAGACCTGAATTTCATCAGAACTGGCGGGATTCAAATAGGGCAGGACCCTCTCAACAAGGTGAATTTGTAGAAGTTAGGTCTCCTAATCCCAATAACGACGCGCGCCAACAAAGAGACAGACAGTGACTCGCGCCGCAGGCAGCCACGTGCGCCTGCTGGGCTTGTGAAAAAAATGACATAAACTAACCTTGAGAAAAAATTTAGCATTCCTTACCGACGTTTATAGCATGATAATTGCTTTGAAGTTGAAACTAAGCGCACTAGGAATGCTAAAAGATTGCACCACATTTCACATGTAAAACCATTTATTGAGAGGTAATCTGTTTTTCTTACTTAGTCTTTGCTATAAAATTTATCACTTCACGTTACTAGTGTGCTTTGTCAGACTTGGAAACTGTTAACATGCAACAATGTTTGAAGTTAAATATCCAGTCAAGAACCATGAGAACTTTGTTAAACAGAAATTACGAATGCATTGTTATAGTGAACAGACGACACAGTGTTGTTATTTTTACATTCTTGCTTGTTTGTTGCACGATTACATAACGAATATACGGCTTCCATATTTAGAACATATACTGCCAATGAGATTTTAATGCAACATTTTGGTTTACTTGATAAGATATTCTTTATTTGAAGTACATTCTGTGAGATTAAAGATGACTTATCTTTTGGTTTCTTCGACAGCTACACGATTATATCACGACGCTACTAATATGAGACACAATTTACATTGTTGCTTTTGCGGTGTGTCTGTTTTATCTCTGCACAGTTTTTCTGAATTCTTCTGGAAAGGAAAACATGTTTTAGTAGTAACTTCTGTGATATAGCTACAATGAGACAGCCTTTTTCGTAGCACAACCATACGTTACAGTACAGTACTTACTTCATCACGGCAATAAGCGTAATAACTACGATATCTATAGGCAAACCATTTCACTTTTGTTTATTACGAGTTAAGTACATTGGCTTCTGCAGAACTTTGCTAACGCAGGACGATAACTACGACACTTCCATAGAATTATCTTACAGCAGGACGCACAGTTTAGCGCTACAGAACACGCATTTAAGTGATTAATTTTGTATTTAAAACATTTATTTTTAAAGATTTTTGAATTAGAAGGAAAGTTTTCCTTGATACATTTCATTCCATTGCTGTAATCTGTAACACCTGACGGTATAATTACATTAATCCTCAGTGGGGTACACGCCTACTTTGTGTACTATGTGTGTAGCAAGCACAAGGATCCCTAGCTAATATGGTATTTGCTATACAACTTTACACATCGGTACCATATTTCTGTAACACAGAATTACACAGCTATCTGATTATTCAACAGAGAAACAAACATTTTTTTAATGTCAGTGCCAGATGTTTACGTAATTACACAGTTGAATAACTTCACTCTTATGAAATAGTATTTTGTCTGTACTTTGTGAACTGTTCATATTTTTTTCGGAACCATTCTTATTTTTTCGGAACAATTGTGATACTGTGAGAGCTTTGAATGATGTATTTGGTATGAGAGTATGATTTTTAAAGTACGTTTGAGGTAGATGACACTATTGAAATGAGCAGAGAATTTTTTTAGTTTTTGAAAGAAAGCTACAACGTTTTTGAGATTTGGCTGAGGTGTTATGATGTTATTATTACGACGACGATGTGTATTATGCTGTTGAGGTATGTTTATGATCAATAAGCTGATGCTATATGAGGAATCTGATTATGCTACGTATTTATTATGATGAAATATTGAAGAGGTGTCGACGAATATGTATATGTGTAATAAGGTAAGGAATAATGAGTAGTGATTAGGGATGCTGATCTGTGAAAACGGATGTTGGAAACCAAGAATCGTAATTTAAGAGTTATGAAATGTGTCTACATGTGTGAATGTTTCACAATGCCGGCGAAAATTTTTTGGACACTGTTATATTTATAGGATTTTGTTTCTACACATTTGTAAGGCAAATTCTTGACCTATGAAATTTTTATGTGAGACTGTAACTGTAGTGCAAACTGCTGTCATAAATATTTTGGTAAGAAAGCTAAGTGACCTTGACGTAATGCGTTGTGGGTGCGCAGCTGCGCCCGCTGCATGGAGAAAAACCCATTAGATGGAGAAAAAAGAGGCCATTAACCTCGCTATTGACATTCCTTTGTAGTAAGCATCGCAAATGTGACACGCTCATTACTTGGAAACGTATGATCACTCATACTTTGTGGTGCTTACTGAAATGCTTATGAATTGATAGGAAATATCTGCACACCTGATTATGACAAGTGTCTTTCTATGAGACTTGAGAGAATTTCTACTGACTTATGAAATGCCAAATGGCTGTTGAATGATGTTTTTAAGCTTTGCTTTACATAGTTGCTTATTTCATTTGATATATGGTTTCCAGCTGAGTTGCAGCATTGGTTTTATAAAATAAAATTAAATGCATTTGCTAATGTGAAAACTTTCTGTCATCAGATCTGTTAAATAATTATTTTATGATCCACATTCTTCGAAAAAGGAGCTCTTGCAAAGGAATGAAAAATTAGAGGGGACTAATAACAGTAACTGCATACATAATTTCCTTACCAACCTGTGGGTTTGCTCTGTCGTGGCTTTTGACCAATCCACAACTGCTATGTGCATTTTCTTTTACTGCTCAGACTGGCCACTGCCCAAAACAATTTGTAAATTTTTTTTGTGGGGAGCATGGGGGCTATGTAAGTAGGCTGTTTAGGTTTTTATATTGGTAACGCCGCGTAGCGCTCTGTATGAAAATCACTGGCTGTGCTGTGTGCAGTCTGTGGCTGGTTAGCATTGTTGGAATTTGCTCTTGTAGTGTTGGGCAGTTGGCTGTTAACAGCGCGGAGCGTTGCGCAGTTGGAGGTGAGCCGCCAGCAGTGGTGGATGTGGGGAGAGAGATGATGGAGTTTTGAGAGTGTCCATCAGAGACAGTAAATTTGTAAGACTGGATGTCATGAACTGATATATATATATATATATATATATATATATATATATATATATATATATATATATATATATATATAACGACTTTTGCACACTATTAAGGTAAATACTTTGTTTGTTCTCTATCAAAATCTTTCATCTGCTAACTATGCTTATCAGTAGTTAGTGCCTTCAGTAGTCTGAATCTTTTATTTAGCTGGCAGTAGTGGCGCTCGCTGTACTGCAGTAGTTCGAGTAACGAAGATTTTTGTGAGATAAGTGATTCATGAAAGGTATAGGTTATTGTTAGTCAGGGCCATTCTTTTGTAGGGATTTTTGAAAGTCAGATTGCCTTGCACTAAAAATATTGTGTCAGTTTAAGCACAGTCATTTATAATTTTTCTAAGGGGACGTTTCACAACAACTGACCACGTCCAGTATCAAAGGTAAGTAACGCTCACAATCGTTACAGCGTTTATTTGAAGTTAACCTGTTTTGCATCCTCATAGGCCACTACTAGAACCACTCTTATGTGACTGTGTAAAATTTGACTACAGACGATCTTTCACACCTACTAAGTTTCGTTTGTCACAGAACCCCTTCTAGGTGTAGTGATTTTGTTTCTGTTAATACATGCACAGATACAGCAATTCACCATGTTTTTTTTTTCTTTTTTTCCCCAGCAACACGGCTGCCAGACCAATGAAGATTGCATCTTGCGTGAGGGCGTTCTGCAAGAGAGAGTCAACAAATGCAGCGCATCGCAAATTCAGGACCACATGTAACAAGGCTCCAACTACCAGACACTCAGTTTATGACTGCGTACAGACGTTTATGGAAACGATGTATTTACAAAGGCAAACGCATCAGAGCAGCGGTGACTGAGGCTGATACAGACACATTGGCGCAAGTTTGGCCCGAATTTGACCATAGATTCGATGTTTGCCATGCTAACGGTTCACACATTGGACATTTGTGAACACGACAGATACTTCACAAAAAGGGTTGGCATAATTTTAAGGAAAAACACATGGAACGTGAAGTGTCCGGACCTTTCGCTGGATAGTTACGTTCTTTAAGGAAACACGAAGTGTTCAGCCACATGTGAAACGTCAACCACAACCTGCAACAAATGAGGATGCCCAAGTAGGTGTTTTAGCTGCTGTCGCGGCTAATCCGCACATCACTAACAGACAAATTGCGCGAGAATCGGGAATCTCAAAAACGTCGGTGTTGAGAATGCTACATCAACATCGATTGCACCCGTACCATATTTCTATGCAACAGGAACGGCAAGGGGACGACTTTGAACTTGTGTACAGTTCTGCTACTGGGCACAAGGGAAATTACGGGACGATGACAGATACTTTGCAGGCGTTCTATTTAGCGACAAAGCGTCGTTCACCAACAGCGGTAACGTAAACCGGCATAATATGCACTACTGGGCAACCGAAAATCAACGATGGCTGCGACAGATGGAATATCAGCGACCTTGGCGGGTTAATGTATGGTGTGGCATTATGGGAGGAAGTATAATTGGCCACCGTTTTATCCATGGCAATCTAAATGGTGCAATGTATGCTGATTTCCTGCATAATGTTCTACCGATGTTACTACAAGATGTTTCACTGCATGACAGGATGGCGATGTACTGCCAACATGATGGATGTCCGACAGATAGGTCGCGTGCGTTGAAGAGGTATTGAATAGCATATTTCATGACAAGTGCATTGGTCGTCGAAGCACCATACCAAGGCCCGCACGTTCACCGGATCTGACGTCCCCGGATTTCTTTCTGTGGGGAAAGTTGAAGGATATTTGCTATCGCCATCCACCGACAACACCTGACAATATGCGTCAGCGCATTGTCAATGCATGTGCGAACATTACGGAAGGCGAACTACTCGCTGTTGAGAGGAATGTCGTTGCACGCAAATTGCCAAATGCATTGAGGTTGACGGATATGATTTTGAGCATTTATTGCATTAATGTGGTATTTATAGGTAAACACGCTGGAACAGCATGCGTTCTCAGAAATGAAAAGTTCACAAAGGTAGATGTATAACATTGGAACAACCGAAATAAGATGTTCAAACGTACCTACGGTCTGTAATTTAATTTAAAAAACCTACCTGTTACAAACTGTTCGTCTAAAATTGTGAGCCATATGTTTGTGACTTACAGCGCCATCTATCACAAAGCGAAAGAAGTGGTCCAACTAAAACAGTCATATTTCTTTACGTACTACTCGAATATGTAATAAAAATGGGGGTTCATATTTTTAAAAAACGTAGTTTTATCCGTTTGACCTATGGCAGCGCTATCTAACGGGCCAACCATAGCGCCATCTGGTTTCCCCTTTCAAGCAAGACAAGTTTCGTTCTATGTAGTTTTTTCGTTTGACGCTTATTTCGTGAGATATTTGGCCCGGTCACGATCAATGGACCACCCCGTATATATTGTCATTTGTTATTTCATGGAATACACTTTATTGCTCAACAACAATTATTATAATTACAAATTAAAAACCTTGTCAAAAGGAGTATTTACGCTCAAAATAATTTAAAGAACTTGTACAGAATCAATTCATTAATAACAAACTTTAACATTATTTACCACTAAGAACAGGGCTTGAAACCAGGATACACGTAAGTCCCCAAATACAAGTAAGAATTCACAGCAACTAGGTGTGACTGCAATCTCGTACAATAAAGTGAGTTTTATCAGTAAAACTAATTACAAATGACTGCCACTAAAGGTACTAACTATTCACACACATGGATAACACTATAAAGAAATAGACAACGCCCACCCAAAATACAGAAATGATAACAAGCCACGACACTGACTGTGGCTGATGGAAAGCGATTAACATTCTATAAACCTTAATCAAATCCCTTAATTAATAAAATACACAATCCCCCAAAATACAAGAATAACTGGGAAGGTATATAATTTAAATGTGACTCCCATCTGGAACACACCAGAAGAAATATTAACAGTGACTCTTAAATAAATATACACTCCCTCCAAATACAAGATAAGCTGGGACGCTCTAGCAGAAATATTAACAATGAGCCTTAAATAAATATGCAGTCCCACTACGAAAGCTGATAAATTACAGCAGATGGCCATCACAGTCAAGAGGCAACAAGCAGGCAAGTTTTATGACGAATTGAGTTATCTAATGACTATTGAAATACAAGACACTCTCAACAGTTCATATTCATCAGTAAAGTGCCTTAAAAACTTAACACGCTCCAGAACTAGCACTAAGGGTGTAAGGTTTAAACAAGTAGTGAAAGAGCAGATATAGTGACAAGGAACTTCGGAGCTGCAGAACATGCTTCAAAGCTTATGTGCTTGCTGAATTCACAATATTGAATAGATCAAAATTTTCGGAATTAACTGGCGACACTCCACTGTGAGACGTATCAAACGACCAAATTTATTTAACATGAGCCAACACGAGGCAGCTGGCAAACGCGCCAGATTGCGGGACAACACAGATGTCGTGCGACTACAGAAGTGTTGCCGCGGCAGAAAGAAAAAACATCTCTGCTCTGGACCCAGGAAACGGGAACACGTTGTCCTCTGCCAAAACTGCCTGTCAACACGCGTCAGAAGGGAACAGTAATCTGCCCAGATAAGGCTACAAACGAAAATGTCTAGGATAAGGAAATATTAACTTATTCTAGAAGTAACTACACATACAAGTGACAACCCTAACACCCCTTAAAATTACTTGAAAATTAACAAGATGAAATATCATCGCCTGAAAATCCAATCATTAGGGCATACACATCTATAAAAGTTCCTTACCTTTGACACAGACAATATGCAAGTAGGCTGTTTAGGTTTTTATGTTGGTTACGTCATGTAGCGCTCTATATGAAAATCACTGACTCTGCTGTGTGAAGTCTGTGGCTGGTTTGCATTGTTGGAATATTTGCTATTGTAGTGTTGGGCAGTTGGTTGTGAACAGCGCGTTGCGTTGCGCAGTTGGAGGTGAGCCGCCAGTGGGGAGAGAGATGGCACAATTTTGAGAGCGGACGATCTGGACGTGTTTCCATCAGAAAGAGTAAATTTGTAATACTGTATATCATGAACTGATATATGTATGATGACTTTTGAATATTATTAAGGTAAATACATTGTTTGTTCTCTATCAAAATCTTTCATTTGCTAACTATGCCTATCAGTAATTAGTGCCTTCAGTAGTTAGAATCTTTTATTTAGCTGGCAGTATTGGTGCTCGCTGTAATGCAGTAGTTCGAGTAACGAAGATTTTTGTGAGGTAAGTGAAATCATGAAAGGTATAGGTTATTGTTAGTCAGGGCCATTCTTTTGTAGGGATTATTGAAAGTCAGATTGCGTGGCGCTAAAAATATTGTATGTCAGTTTAGTGTTGATCAGAATAAGTAAAGAGAGAAATGTCTGAGTACGTTCAGTTCTGCTCAGCTGGTTGAAAATCAATTAACGTAAGAGGTTTATCAGCAGAGTAATTCACTAATTTTTCTAAGGGGAAATCAAATAACGTAAGAAGCTTATGAGCACTGTAATTCATGAATTTTTCTAAGGGGACGTTACAATTTCAATGTTATCGATTCAATTTACAACAGAGAATGCTCGTACACTTGCGCAGAATATGGCCTGGAACGACAAACTGTTATCAGTTATATTGACGATGACCACCCACACAATCACTCGGAGGCGCCTTAGTACGACAGGTGCAATTCCTCATTAACACAGACGTGGCCTTACGATAATAAGTACCAATGAAAAACGTCACTTAACTTCACTCAGGCGTGAAGGAGCCGTGATTTCCAGGATTTCAAGCAGAGGTGTTATTGCCTCCAATCCGTACAGCTTGCAGAGTTTTCTGGGAGCTTGCTGACCAGGTTGCACGCGGCTTTCGCTGCTCTTCCCGCAACTCGACTCTATCAGTCCTTAATCCATCCGGTAAAGCTTGCATCCAACCGATTTAACCACTCGTTGTTTCTCGAGGTTCGTACCGGACAGCAAGAGTCTTCCAAGGCCAACAACTTGACAGCTACTTGCCCTCCAGCTAACTTTATACCAGAGCCCGCCAAAAACCGAGAACTCTCGCCTTGGCCAAAGACCCCAACAGAAGACCTATGATCAGGATCGATATCGGCAGCGCAACTAGTTAGTGGTGCCAGCGGAGTTCCATACCCGTCAAAATTAAAGCCGCCATGTCTTAAATTATACAATAATTTCCTCAACACAAACATTTTTAGAATCAGTTGAAAGTGTATACATCATTTTGAATAACCCTGAATTTACAGATATCCCAAAAATAAAGATAACAGGAGCAGCAATGAAACAGGCGATTCGACAACCCTGGAAATAGCACTTTACGTTAGGAATCCGAGAGTGAGAGTGGTGCCACATGGACAGCAAACCTTTGTCATTGACCCTGATATCGATGTTCAGTTGACGTCATGGACCAGTGAACAAAGCGCTGTTGCCACGAAGGAGTTATACAAAAACAAGGACAGCTACGTTGCCGCGCAGCGTGTATTTGGTGCTCATTACAATCTCGCATGTCATGCCCCAGTTACATTGGCACATACTACCAAAGTGCGGGCTCGGAATTGTGAGGAAACAGGTGAGACGGTGCGAAAGAGGGCTGGAAGTGCAAAACGCCTGTACAAGCGAGAGAGTGGAGGAAGCATTCAGCCGAAGTCTGAGACTGCTGCACGCCATCATGCGCTGCAGTATGACAGGTCGGATCGTAGTGTGCGGCGAATATTGTACAAGGAACTGCCATACCTCGTATACAACATTAAGATAATGCAGAAACTGAATACGGAGACCTCTCAAAGAGATTACGATTTTTTGAGGAGCTGTTGGAACTTACTGAACGACAACCCAGGCCTGTCAGACAATCTGTCAGGTTTTGTTAACAAGCAAAACGATGGATACTTGTCCCGTGAAAACCCTGAAACGCTTCACGAGACGCAACTTCACATCAGAAGGTCGCAGTGTAGAGAGGTGTATCGTCTTTTGGGATCATATGGCCTTGTTGCTTTGAAGACGATCGCTGCAATACTTTTCCTTAGAACACAGAATGCTATGCTCGCATATTGAACTATTCCCTAGTGCGGTAGCTTGCTGATTTTCCTGTAGCTGAAAACACATTCTTCGAACAAGGCGGGGCCACATGCCATACATCTCGGCATTCCATTACCGCGGTATGGAACATTTTTCCTAATTATCGCATCTCTGAGGGCGGGGACATTTCCTGGACCCCAAGATCCGCTGACCTTCCAGTGTGTGTGTTTCTCCTCTGGGGATCAATTGAAATCTCAGATTTTCCAGTGTGATACACCGCACACCATCCAGGAACTGAATGTTCAAATTCGAGAGGAAGTTAATCGAATTCCATTGCCAGTCCTGTAAGATGTCATGTCTAACTTCCGTAAAAGACTTGAAATGTATGTGAAGGAAAATGGCGGCCATCTAAGTGATGTCATTTTCAAGTGATATGCATTTCAAATTGCAAGCATTGTACATTCATGTTGTATCTCTTTTATATCGCTGTGTATTAATTTGTTTCGCTGGTGGAGGCTTCAAAATAGCCAGTTTCACCACCGCACCTGTTGTTAATACCACTTTATAATTTTGTTTTGTCTTATTAGGAACTGATGTTTCATCACATATTTGACACACAGTATTTAACGTCTCAACTCTGTCAGACACAGATATTTTCAATAATCGGAAGAGTACCATAGAAATTAATGTTGCTATTTTTTTACAGCATCTGAATTTAGACTTTCTCCTCTATGAGACAAAGACAGCGCTCTTTCAGTGTCGTAGGATCTATAGTTAATAGGCAATAATACGACAATTGTATTATACTTCCAAAATGTCAGTCACTCTGAAACTGGTCTTTTGCAATCAACTGCAATTTTCATTTGCTGGACATGCAGCGTCTATTAAAAAAGAAAACTGGATTTATAGTAATTTAAACGTACCTCTGTATCTTCGAGCCTTGTGTTACAATAACATTTCAGTTTGTGCACCCATAACCAAACAAACTGAAGTGATGGAAAATTCCCACCTTCCGGTATTCGTATTGCATCTTTGAATGGCTCTAAAAATGTCACAAGTTCCTTTGCAGTGTTGTTGTCGTAACTAGGAATTTTTTCAGAGACGCCTCTCTCTGGAAGCATTTCCATGATTTTATCGCATTACCTAACTACAGATTGTATCATTTTGAACAAGCTGTTTCACCTGCATTCTGTTTCTTCCTTCAAGTTTGTCTATTGAATTCATGTCGCCAGTTATCTTCATGAAACAGACAATATCTTTCGCAGCATCAGTTATGGAATAAACCACTGCAGTGTCATATATCATATAATCGTAATCGAAAATTTGTTTCAGGGTTGTGTTCATACATATGCCGAAAGGATGCTGTGCCTTGCATTTATCAGCGCCTCGGTCAGTGACAAATGAAATCTTATTAAAATGCGGATGATCTGAATAACGTTTCCTCACTTAGTTCTTAACAAATTCCCCAACGTTTTTTTATTCTCAGAAAAGTTAATTGTACCCATATATCATAATTCGCAGTGGCTAAACTTGATAAGCAAAGTGCGCAGTAATAGATAAGTAACTCATTTTCCGATATGCATCGGTCCATACATCCGGTGCACATCCACACGCATTCACACCTATGACCTGGATAATGCTGGATATCATACTCGACCATACTTCACCTGCTGGTTTTTCAGTGTTTCATGATATTTCGTAGAATAAGGAAAAATGCTGAAGACCTCTATGTCCCAATTCTGAACAGACTTTCACAAGCTCCTGACATAAAACGCGAAATCCGACACTTAATATTAATGTAAATGGACAAAGCCTCTGGCACACATTTTTACGCACTTATTTAATTACTGTAGCTTCCACTGAAACTGATAATGCTTGATAACATACGCTCTGTCGTGTTCTGCAGAGATGTGCCTTCATATGTGTGGCTACGGATCTGTAAGACTGGAAAGCAGAGCAATTGCCACAGTTCATGTAGCAGACATGCTTATCAGTGACTAATAAAAATCGCTTCCAAACATGGTTATGACCATCGTCTTTTGCTGTCAGGATACATTCTTTCGAATGATTTGGCGCTCTCGCACTCTCCTTCATCTCAGTTTCACGCTGAGCGGCGCTCGGGTAATCATTGTAGACGGCCAGAATCGAGCGTGATGTGTTCCAAGTGTCAAGGAAGCAGGGTGCAGCTGTACCCCAGTCCATAGCGGCTGTATCGACATCTGCTGGACTTCTATGGAACTACATGCACCTAGCAGTTCGAGCGAGCAGATCTCCACTCGCCAGCAGGTACTGAGTACTCGACAACAATACGTATAAACTCTTGACTCCAAAGACTCTCCTCTATACATGTACTCATCAGGAAATACGTTTTCTGTGGTGAGTGTTACAGACAAAAGTAGTATCTCTTACAATATAGTATGCACAGATTTCCTCCTGAAATATCATTTGGGAAAACACATTGCTTTTATTTATGTGTAACACGTTATTTGTACGAGACGACGTTCTTTTCGACTTTCTTCTGCTGCCTTGTCTTGCACGTAAGTGTCTCTCTCTCTCTCTCTCTCTCTCTCTCTCTCTACCAGAAATAAATTAAATGACTGCAAAACCCCTGTCGCGACTGTGATTTTCGGGAGGTTTTCCTTAGTCATCATATGGATTCCAGAATGGGATATCCATTCACAAATATTCCTAGTTAGGATTCCCTCTACTCACTCCAAGCGGACTGATTTATTTGGCTGAAAAGAATGAAGTTCTTCAACAACCCACTCTGCTCTGACATATACGGAATGAAAGAAACTAAAAAAATAAAATAAATAAGCATTTGGCCAACCCGCTTATAAGTTCATTTAAATGTTCGAACAACGAGACAAACAAAAAAATTTGATGCAATGAACAAGGGAATTGGCCATGGTCTCGTTAAAGAATTATTGGCTTCCTCCCAAAATAATTTAGGTGAAATTTCAAAATACCTTGTTTCACGCTGGAAAGGTTACTTATGTGCTGTGTCATCTTATTAGTCCTCAACAATAAGCCAACAACTCAACGCAGCGCTGCATTCCGCGCCGACGTAGACTGAATAAGCAGAAAATCACCGTTGAAACAATATTTGATGTCTCACGTGCGACTAAAAACGATATAATATAAGTTCATGTATTAAAGCCCTAAGTTTACTGCTAATTACATGCTATAATATTCGCCTCTCCGTTGGTTTATTTTATTGTTTACAAGGAGTAATGTATCTTGTAACAATATTTGGCAGTTCAGAGTTTGCCTTAAACACAGGGGCATTTAATGATACTTCGATCCAAATATTCGGGAAAGAACGTGTTAGTATCAGTTGGGAAGCCACAGTAGCGTCCTTTGTTAGCCAACTTAGGTGAGTCATTTATGTGGAATTGAATTTTCTAAGCTATCGAAGAGCTAATTTCCACGAATTGCATTTAGTTATCATCATGCCACGCATACACCGAAAGCCACGTATGGCGTATGGTAGTGGGTTCCACGTACCACTATAAGTCATTTCCTTTCTTGTAGAAAAACAATATATTCTTCCGTACGACCCCTAATTTCTCTTACCTTTTCTTTGCGGCCCTTACGAGAAATGTGCGTTGGTGGCAGGCGAATCATTCTGCAGGCAGCTGGAAATGCCTGTTCTCTATGTTTTGTCAGTAGTGTTTCGCGAAAAGAGCCTCATTTTCACCAAGCATCTGCCGGTCGCGGTGGTCTCGCGGTTCTAGGCGCTCAGTCCGGAGCCGTGCGACTGCTACGGTCGCAGGTTCGAATCCTGCCTCGGGCATGGATGTGTGTGATGTCCTTAGGTTAGTTAGGTTTAATTAGTTCTAAGTTCTAGGCGACTGATGACCACAGATGTTAAGTCGCATAGTGCTCAGAGCCATTTGAACCATTTTGAACCAAGCATCTCCATAAAAATTGTGTGTTGATCAGACCTATCGGTAACAAATCTAACACTATGCCTCTGAATTAGTTTGATGTCATCCTTTGAAACAACCCGCTGGAGATCCCGAATAAATGAGCAATACTCAAGAATGAGTCGCACAAGTGTTCTACACGCGGTCTCTACATCAGCATAAGGGGGTACCAGAGGCTTCATCGAACCCCCTTCAGCCTATATCTCTATGTTTCCACTCTCGAAGAGCAGGAAATTTATGGAAAGTTCCTATGGGATCAAACTGCTGAGGTCATGAGTCCCTAGCCGGCCGCTGTGACCGAGCGGTTCGAGGCGCTTCAGTCCGGAACCGCGCTGCTGCTGTGGTCGCAGGTTCGAATCCTGCCTCGGGTATGGATGTACGTGATGTCCTTAGGTTAGTTAGGTTTAAGTAGTTCTAAGTTCTAGGGGACTGATGACCTCAGATGTTAAGGCCCATAGTGCTTAGAGCCATTTGAACCATTTTATGAGTCCCTAGGCTTACACACTACTTAATCTAACTTAAACTGACATATGATGAGTACAAAAACACGCACACACACACACACACACACACACACACACACACACACATGCGCAAGGGAGGACTCGAACCTCCGAAGGGGGGAGCCCGAGACCGATCAGATACCCCGCGCGGCTCGAACTGCAGGTAGGAAAAACGAACACTTAAGTATTTCCGTTCGAACTCTGATTTCTCTTTTTTCATTGCAATGACCATTTAGGTGGGCGTTCAAAGAATACTTTGGTATTCTGAGGAGAACTTAAGCAACTGAAAAACGCCTTTGTTTTAATGTTTGCTCCCCAAAGACGCGCATGATATCCGTGGCACTCTCTCCTATTTCTCAATAACATAAACCGAGTTGCTCTTCTTTTAACTTTTTACGTGTCCTCCGTCAGTACTATCTGGCAGGGATTCCACACAGCGCAGCAGTACTCCAGAAGAGGTCGGGCAGACGTAGTTTAAGTAGTCTCTTTAGTAGATCTGTTGCATCATCTAAATCAGGGGTCTCCAAACTACGGCCCGCGGCCGGCAAACCGGCCCGCGTTAGCTGGCAGGACATCCCCGGTATCCAGCCTGCTAAATATTTGAGGTGGTACCTATACTGCCAACAATTGACTTTCGAGGCCTGTCGCGACCAATACACCGCGACATTATCGGAGCTCCATCTTTACAAAGCGGAAGGTCATGGTTAAACTTATGGCTATCCACAATAAACAGACAAACCATTCTCCGTGCGATAGTGAAAAAAAAGGTTAACAGACTAGTTTGGCGAAAACATTTTAAGTAAAAAATTTTTTTGCAATGTATTCTACTCACGAGTCTGGTGCAAGTCTTTCAAATGAACGCCACTTCGGCGACTAGCCTTAGTAATCAATCGTTATGGAAGATGCTTCTTAAGCGAGGTCTCACTTTCTTTTGATTACGTTGTAAAATGCACATAGCAAGTAAATCGTATAAAATATTATTATTTAAAGGCAATTTAAAGAAAATACAATACCTGGTGTACATAATAATATTGGATATTTTAGTTGTAACTGATGTATAAAAGTAACTGTAATTAATTTATATCTTGAAAACTCACAGTGTTAAGAGTATTCACGTAAAGAAATTTAACATCTTAGTGATAATTAGTAACTTTTATGTAGCTGTAACTTTCCTTTCATAATTACCTCCAGTCGTGGATCAAGTTTACTGGTAGAGATAATCATCAGCGACTTCAAATGCTCATCACTTAATTTTGATCTGTAAATACTCTTTGCATATTTCATTTTGAAGAACGTTTTTTCACACAAATAAGTAGTGCCAAAAGCGGGAAAAAAGCCACGGGCAAATTTATGTAAATTTGGAAGCTGTATGGATGGAAGACACTTATAATATTCCAGTAATGTTGACTCTGAATGCCGAGCGGTTCTAGGCGCTACAGTCTGGAGCCGCGCGACCGCTACGGTCGCAGGTTCGAACCCTGCCTCGGGCATGGATGTGTGTGATGTCCTTAGGTTAGTTAGGTTTAAGTAGTTCTAATTTCTAGGGGACTGATGACCACAGTAGTTAAGTCCCATAGTGCTCAGAGCCATTTGAACCATGTTTTTGACTTTGAATGTTTTTCTTTTAAAAAAAAGTCGCTACATTGCAAATCAGTAATTTCAAACTCAAGTTCTGCGGGTAACGCTTCTATATCGACGTCAAAGGGATTTTGAAATATCTTGATATCGTTTGAATTTGCATCGATATCTGAAAAACGTGATTCAAAATTAATTTTTAAAGCGCCCAAAGCGTAAATGGCTTACACTGTTTCGCTACTAAATGGTCCACACGAAAACTAGCACGAGTTGCTGCATGTTGTTCAGCATTTACTTTCTTAAACAGCGACTGCTGTGTGTTTAGTTGGCGCTTCAGAGACTCATACATTTCTAATCGCTTGCATCCTGTAAACTTGGAGTAATTCTGAGAGTGCTTAGTCTCATAATGACGTTTTATATTGTATTCTTTGAAGACTGATATTGCTTCATTGCAAATAATACACATTGGTTTGTTGCTTGACTCCACCACGAAATATTGGCATCCCCACTGCTCTTTAAAAATTCTACATTCTCTGTCAACCTTTCGTTTCTTTTCCATATTTGTACAGAACTTCACAAAAGATTGTAACCTGAAAATAAAATTGTGCTATTTAATACTAATAAAACTAGGGAGTAGTCTGCCTAAACAAAATGCAATGAATTTATTTTTAAGGTACTTTAATTACTAAATTATATACTCAGAATTGCACTGTAGTTTTACTAAAAAATACAGTGAAAAAATACTCAAGTCATGCTATACGTATTTCGATTTTCAGATTTTCCTTGTCTCTTCGAATTCAAACTTTGAATTGTCCCACACTTCGTCGTTTCACCTACTAGTACAGCGCATAAAACACTAAAGAACTCGTGAGACATTCGCGCCAAAGACACAATCACGCAACAGAACCATCAAATATATGCTCTGGCTCTGCTACTCGCTACAAGACTACATAACTAAGCTTGTCGCGGCGCTTGAAATAACAATGCGTTGACATACTCTACCTCTGTTACGTCTTGCAGTAATAGTGTTGCTAACAATGATTTTGAGATTTCGTTAACTGTGCAGGACGCTTTTGTAAAGAATGTGCAGTGACACACTTTATTGCCGGTAAAATTCGCCAGAATAAAATATGCCAGAATTTCGGTCAGGTACGTCCACCAATCAAAATTATGTAATTAAATAAAAATCGTAGTTCGTTTCAGTTCTAGCTATTCCCACAACCTTAGATTTTTGCGATTTCATCTTTCCTTTAGCCTTACATTACGGTGACATGGAGTGCTGGGGTGCTTTAATCCCACTAGGTAGATCTTGGCCCTTATGACTTCGTGGAGGGGTCAATGTGGCCCGCCGACAAAAAAGTTTGGAGACCCCTGATCTAAAAGTTCTGACAATAAAAAGCAGTCTTTGGTTTGCCTTCCCTGCAACATTATCTACTTGATAGTTCCAATTTAAGTTGTTCGTTATCATTCATAGGTATTTAGTAGATTCATGCCCCTCAGATTTGTGTGATTTGTGGTGTAAGCGAAATTTACGGGATACGTCTTATTAGTCACGTACATAAGGTCACACTTTTCATTATTTAGCGTCGATTGCCTCTTTTCACACCTTGCATGTATTTTATGCTAATCATTTCACAATTGGTTTTGATCTTCTGATGAGTTTGACTACGTCCGGTGAGACCTTGATGGTCCAACACTACCGACCGATCGCAGTGTCATCCTATCCTCGTCCC
Source organism: Schistocerca gregaria (assembly GCF_023897955.1). Classification (NCBI taxonomy): domain Eukaryota; kingdom Metazoa; phylum Arthropoda; class Insecta; order Orthoptera; family Acrididae; genus Schistocerca; species Schistocerca gregaria. The sequence goes on along the minus strand of NC_064922.1, from coordinate 415,505,760 downwards.
ATGGGCGTCACCAGATGTTTCTTTGGAAGGGCGTGTGGTCAGCACACCGCTCTCCGGGCCGTTGTCAGTTTTTGTGACCGGAGTCGCTATTTCGCAATCAAGTAGCTCCAAACTTTGCCTCACTAGTGCTGAGTACACCCCTCTCGCGAACAGCGCTTGGCAGACCAGACTTTGAGCAATTCAAGTACCAGCCGACACCGGCAGTGATTCAACAGAAACGGTGTTACCACTGCGGCATGGTCGTTGGTTTCATGACTTTGTCAGAAGGTGAGCTACAATATCAGAGGCAGACAATGTAAGAGGGCTCCTCAGACTGTCTTCTGAATCGTTTATAGAGTTTAGGAATATCAGAGGACGCATAACACTTCCTTAGGGAACAGCAGATATCACTTCCGCTTTTCTCGATGACTTTCCTTCAGTTATTACGAACAGTGACCTATTTGATAGAAAATCAGGAATTCAATCACAGAAGTGTAATGATACTCCATGGGCACGTAATTTGATTAGAAGTCCCTTCTGACGAAAGGTGTCAAAAGCCTTTAGCAAATCTATAACTGTGGAATCAGTCTGAGATCCCCTGTCGAAAGCACTCTTTACTTCGCGTGAATAAAAGCCTAGCTGTGTTTCACAAGTACGATATGCTCTAAATTCTTGCTGACTGTGCATCAGTAGATCGTTTTCTTCGAGTTAATTCATAATGTTCGATATCAGCATACTTTGAAAGGAACCTAATTGGTGTGCAATCTGGAGGAGAAGACATGTCTTTATTAAGTGGGTTAAGCTGTTTCGCTCGTAAGATTTTCGTGGCTGCAGCCGTTTCCTCTGTAGATGAGCTTCACTTTCCCAAAAGTCTCCCAATAAATCGAAGATGGCCATTCGCCTCCCCTACTACCGTACTTACGTGCTCGTTCCCTTTCACATAACTTTGTAACCTCACGCCTAGATATTTAGTCAGCGTGACCCTGTCAAGCAGCACACCACTAATACTGTAGTCGAACATTACGGGATTGTTTTTCCTACTTATTTGCATTAACTTACATTTTTTCTGTAGTTAGTGCATTCGCCATTCGTCACACCAAATAGACAAATGCGGACTTAACGACGAACGTCTGTCACTATGACATTGACTTCCCTATAACATTTATAATAATTCGTTGCTAATTATTTAGCTGTGTGGTGTTTAATTCGTTTCATTGAAAAAGGTCATTACTTCAAGAGGCTGATGCAAAATTCAGCTGTGTGCAATGTCGCCTCTTATTGACTGGGTGGTTGGTGCAATAGTTGTCGTTCTCTTAATTAGTAGTTACAAATGAAGAAAAAAATTGTCACCAAAGTTTCTTCAGGCTCTACTGATTTTTACCACAAACCATCAATCATCACCAGTAAATATCTGCATAAAGAGATTCTGATCAATGTCAAACATCAACTGAGATTAACACCGAGGATTAATTTTTAGTTAGCTCACCAGAAAGATTGACGACCATATTTTGTATTCTCTTGCAATAATCAGTCAAACTATTGTTAATTACTCATTAAAAATAGTATAACTCGTGCTTCTTTATAGCATGACCTACAAGATTCACTTTTCAGATCAAAGAGAGTTCATACATTGCGCCTTTTTCAATTCTGTTTCCAGAAACTGAGTGGAGTTATTCTGGAATGCACCAAGCACGTAACATTATAGTTACAGTTCAGAATACTCTTAAGGGGTAGAAATTAGAAAATTTTATTAAAACTCACATTGCCATAGGCAAAATCAAGTCATTCCAGAGGCATAAGCGGAAGCAAGAAGTGCAAGTACGGAGCAAGAGGTTCAAGTCGTCAACGCATTACAACATCATCTGTTAAGTTAAGATACGCATTCAGAAGAAGGGAGACAGACACAAAACCAAAGGAAGCGAGACAAGCATATTCGCTAGCTCATAATACATGTTACAAGAAGCTCTCTCTCTTTCACAAGATCACATAGTGGGGAACTGTCACAGCAGTTAATAGCCTGTTAAGTGAATGTAGCAAAATAAGGAGAACAGATGCAGTCATTATGAACCAAGCCTTGTGTCATAGTCTCAAGCTAGCTCCCTTTAAATAGTTTAGCTGTAATCATGAGTTGATTATTGGGATCTATAGCATTCACAATAAGAGCATTTGATTCCACGATTAAGATAATGTAGTGAATCTATGTCCTAGATGCTCCTACACAGTCTATGAACTCCAGTTTCCGCTATGACCTACTAGCAGATGTGACTGCGCATGGTATCATTATTCCCTCACCGATGCCGAGATAACTGTTTTTTAAGTACAAGCAGAATTTCATCACAAGTTTAAATTAATATGTTCCTCAGTGATGACTCATAACTATCTCAGGTTATTGATGAATCGTTCAATATCCATTCGACTGATGTTGCCAGAATAGCTGCCTTAAGAATGTTGTGGATTATACTGGTTTAATGGCTTGATGTCATACAGCCAAATTACCATGAGGATATGATTCATTATTACGAAACTAGTTGTACCTTGATCTCACAATAAATGAAGATTAGCAGCTACAAAAGGATACATTTTTTAGAAAATTTTACCACAATTTTTTAAAAGATCTGTTAACGCTGTATAGAATAAGTTGCAATTGCCCAAATAGGAATCTTATAAGTCTGTGAACTAGCCGAAGATGTATTCGAGATGATGGCCTTCACCTATTGGTTTCCGTGCTGCCTACCACCTACTAATGGAGGAACTGACGATCTCCCAAAAACACCTTCACTGAACTTCAACACTGAAGCCAGCAACAGGGTTTCTTGGAGGCCACATTCCTGTTCAACATTCAGGTATCTCCAGGTGCTAAACCTACCAGGGGAAGGGAATAGATCAACTAACCACATAATTATCAGCACCAAGTATATTACGGACGGGCCATCGAAGGTTTTTGTAGAATTGAGAGTGCGATCAAGAACACTCCAGTACGCATCTCGAGACCACTTTCCGCTGGGCAATGGTCATGCGTGCTCGCAGGCAACACGCTGCCTCACTGGGGTCGCTGACCTCACTCGAGCGTGCAACTGCGGAGCTGACTGAACAGAGGTCAGCTAGATTCCAGCAAGCAGCTGAATGAACAACAGCCAAGGCTAGTGTGAAAGATCTACAACTTGTAAACATTAAGAACAAATAAATGAACTCTAATAAAGTTTTACTAGCGTCTTTGACGCTTCACAGAGCCCCTGCAGCTATCCTGACTTCTCACAGAGATATCACCACTCGGCTGTCTGTATTATGAATGATACATTATACCTGACAATGGCACTCCATGAAATTTCACCTTGCAAATGGAGCATTGCAAAAGCAAGAACTACTAGACGCTCACTACAAGAGAGACTGCGTGGGAATTGATGCAGAAAACTTAATAGCAACTCGCATATTCATAAAATGACCTGTACTTGAAGCCTATAATAATCTCCACAGTGAGAAACAGGTGAACAATCTGTCAGAAAATCCTCAGAAGTTCTGGTCAAATACAGACCTTCCGTTGAATCTTTCATGGATCAGTCAGCACAAAGCAGAAGTGTTAAATTCCGTTTTAAATATACATTTACGCATGACGGTACCATCACATAAAATTGCACACACTCACAAATCCATACAGTTTATAAAAATGGATGGATCACTTACTGTCCGGGGAGAATCGCTGTTGGGTTAAAAACAACCCACCTATCAATGAGGTGGGGGTGAAAAATCAGTGTAGCCCATGGCACACGAACTTCCGTGCTTTATTCGTCCAGTACTTGAGATGAGAGCAATTAGCGATTAGCAACAAACTTCTCACACAATTTCAAACTCTTAGAACACTTTTTCTCGTTGACAATCCCCACGAAATGATGAAAGGGAAAAAGTTTGTCGCTTACTACAATTTAGTTGTTCATGCAGCAAAACTGCCGCATGATACACAACTTTTTAATGTATTACTTCTTTACTACTAACCCTACACACAACACATTTCACAAACAGCAGCCACATATGTCACTGAATAGACCTAAAAAATTATATCGTTTTACGACATATAGTGCAGGAGACACGTCACAGACAATGAGCTGCGTGAAAAGGAAATTGCAAGGCAAAACTCTCTGGAGATATATGTACAACTGCTTGTTAAATTTGTTACATATATGTCAGCTATGACTGAGATGTGCATAAGCGGGTAAATCGCTCATCCTAAATCACTGGAACGATTTCAACCAAATCTGGTACTCATATTAATTAGGATCTATAACCAAATGCTGGGCAAGGTTAAGATCCGCCAGGCTCCTATTAGGGAGAGTGTGAAAACGTGGAGAGAGAAGAGGGAAGAGGAGATAGACTGACAGAGAAAGGAAGGAGATGGACGCAGATAGAGGAGATGGACAGAGAGAAGGTGGATGTGAAGATGGGCTGATAGAATATTGGAATAAGTACGTACCAGGGCAGTGCCTGGTACCCGCCTAATAGTAGATATAAATAAAGGCTATCAACGTCTACTTCCCCCCATGAACCATGGACCTTGCCGTTGGTGGGGAGGCTTGCGTGCCTCAGCGATACAGATGGCCGTACCGTAGGTGCAACCACAACGGAGGGGTATCTGTTGAGAGGCCAGACAAACGTGTGGTTCCTGAAGAGGGGCAGCAGCCTTTTCAGTAGTTGCAGGGGCAACAGTCTGGATGATTGACTGATCTGGCCTTGCAATATTAACCAAAACGGCCTTGCTGTAATGGTACTGCGAACGGCTGAAAGCAAGGGGAAACTACAGCCGTAATTTTTCCCGAGGACATGCAGCTTTACAGTATGATTAAATGATGATGGCATCCTCTTGGGTAAAATATTCCGGAGGTAAAATAGTCCCCCATTCGGATCTCCGGGCGGGGACTACTCAGGAGGATGTCGTTATCAGGAGAAAGAAAACTGGCGTTCTACGGATCGGAGCGTGGAATGTCAGATCCCTTAATCGGGCAGGTAGGTTAGAAAATTTAAAAAGGGAAATGGATAGGTTAAAGTTAGATATAGTGGGAATTAGTGAAGTTCGGTGGCAGGAGGAACAAGACTTCTGGTCAGGTGACTACAGGGTTATAAACACAAAATCAAATAGGGGTAATGCAGGAGTAGGTTTAATAATGAATAGGAAAATAGGAATGCGGGTAAGCTACTACAAACAGCATAGTGAACGCATTATTGTGGCCAAGATAGATACGAAGCCCACACCTACTACAGTAGTACAAGTTTATATGCCAACTAGCTCTGCAGATGATGAAGAAATTGAAGAAATGTACGATGAAATAAAAGAAATTATTCAGATAGTGAAGGGAGACGAAAATTTAATAGTAATGGGTGACTGGAATTCGAGTGTAGGAAAAGGGAGAGAAGGAAACATAGTAGGTGAATATGGATTGGGGCTAAGAAATGAAAGAGGAAGCCGCCTAGTAGAATTTTGCACGGAGCACAACTTAATCATAGCTAACACTTGGTTTAAGAATCATGAAAGAAGGTTGTATACGTGGAAGAACCCTGGAGATACTAAAAGGTATCAGATAGATTATATAATGGTAAGACAGAGATTTAGGAACCAGGTTTTAAGTTGTAAGACATTTCCAGGGGCAGATGTGGACTCTGACCACAATCTATTGGTTATGACCTGTAGATTAAAACTGAAGAAACTGCAAAAATGTGGGAAATTAAGGAGATGGGACCTGGATAAACTGAAAGAACCAGAGGTTGTACAGAGTTTCAGAGAGAGCATAAGGGAACAATTGACAGGAATAGGGGAAAGAAGTACAGTAGAAGAAGAATGGGTAGCTCTGAGGGATGTAGTAGTGAAGGCAGCAGAGGATAAAGTAGGTAAAAAGACGAGGGCTGCTAGAAATCCTTGGGTAACAGAAGAAATATTGAATTTAATTGATGAAAGGAGAAAATATAAAAATGCAGTAAATGAAGCAGGCAAAAAGGAATACAAACGTCTGAAAAATGAGATCGACAGGAAGTGCAAAATGGCTAAACAGGGATGGCTAGAGGACAAATGTAAGGATGTAGAAGCTTATCTCACTAGGGGTAAGATAGATACTGCCTACAGGAAAATTAAAGAGACCTTTGGAGAGAAGAGAACCACGTGTATGAATATCAAGAGCTCAGATGGCAGCCCAGTTCTAAGCAAAGAAGGGAAGGCAGAAAGGTGGAAGGAGTATATAGAAGGTTTATACAAGGGCGATGTACTTGAGGACAATATTATGGAAATAGAAGAGGATGTAGATGAAGACGAAATGGGAGATACGATACTGCGTGAAGAGTTTGACAGAGCACTGAAAGACCTGAGTCGAAACAAGGCCCCCGGAGTAGACAACATTCCATTAGAACTACTGACGGCCTTGGGAGAGCCAGTCATGACAAAACTCTACCAGCTGGTGAGCAAGATGTATCAGACAGGCGAAATACCCTCAGACTTCAAGAAGAATATAATAATTCCAATCCCAAAGAAAGCAGGTGCTGACAGATGTGAAAATTACCGAACTATCAGTTTAATAAGCCACGGCTGCAAAATACTAACGCGAATTCTTTACAGACGAATGGAAAAACTGGTAGATGCAGACCTCGGGGAGGATCAGTTTGGATTCCGTCGAAATGTTGGAACACGTGAGGCAATACTGACCTTACGACTTATCTTAGAAGAAAGATTAAGAAAAGGCAAACCTACGTTTCTAGCATTTGTAGACTTAGAGAAAGCTTTTGACAATGTTGACTGGAATACTCTTTTTCAAATTCTAAAGGTGGCAGGGGTAAAATACAGGGAGCGAAAGGCTATTTATAATTTGTACAGAAACCAGATGGCAGTAATAAGAGTCGAGGGGCATGAAAGGGAAGCAGTGGTTGGGAAAGGAGTGAGACAGGGTTGTAGCCTCTCCCCGATGTTATTCAATCTGTATATTGAGCAAGCAGTAAAGGAAACAAAAGAAAAAATTGGAGTAGGTATTAAAATTCATGGAGACGAAGTAAAAACTTTGAGGTTCGCCGATGACATTGTAATTCTGTCAGAGACGGCAAAGGACTTGGAAGAGCAGTTGAACGGAATGGACAGTGTCTTGAAAGGAGGATATAAGATGAACATTAACAAAAGCAAAACGAGGATAATGGAATGTAGTCAAATTAAATCGGGTGATGCTGAGGGAATTAGATTAGGAAATGAGACACTTAAAGTAGTAAAGGAGTTTTGCTATTTAGGAAGTAAAATAACTGATGATGGTCGAAGTAGAGAGGATATAAAATGTAGACTGGCAATGGCAAGGAAAGCGTTTCTGAAGAAGAGAAATTTGTTAACATCGAATATAGATTTATGTATCAGGAAGTCGTTTCTGAAAGTATTTGTTTGGAGTGTAGCCATGTATGGAAGTGAAACATGGACGATAACTAGTTTGGACAAGAAGAGAATAGAAGCTTTCGAAATGTGGTGCTACAGAAGAATACTGAAGATAAGGTGGATAGATCACGTAACTAATGAGGAGGTATTGAATAGGATTGGGGAGAAGAGAAGTTTGTGGCACAACTTGACTAGAAGAAGGGATCGGTTGGTAGGACATGTTTTGAGGCATCAAGGGATCACAAATTTAGCATTGGAGGGCAGCGTGGAGGGTAAAAATCGTAGAGGGAGACCGAGAGATGAGTACACTAAGCAGATTCAGAAGGATGTAGGTTGCAGTAGGTACTGGGAGATGAAGCAGCTTGCGCAGGATAGAGTAGCATGGAGAGCTGCATCAAACCAGTCTCAGGACTGAAGACAACAACAACAACAACATCAACGTCTAATCATAGCGCATAGACCACAGCGGCCCGATGGAGTTCTAGTTAGATTTTACTTTGAATGCACTGTTTAATGAGCCCCATTCCCTGAATTTACACTATGTGATCAAAAGTACAAGGACACCAGGCTGAAAATGACTTACAAGTTCGTGGGGCCCTCCATCAGTAATGCTGGAATTCAGTACAGTGTTGGCCCACTCTTACCCATGATGACAGCTTCCACTCTCGCAGGCATACGTTCAATTAGATGCTGAAAGGTGTCTTAGGTAATGGCAGCCCATTCTTCACGGAGTGCTGCACTGAGGAGAGGTATCGATGTCGGTCGGTGAGGCCTGGTGCGAAGTCGGCGTTCCAAAATATCCCAAAGGTGTTTTATAAGATTCAGGTCAGGACTTTGTGCAGGCCAGTCCATTACAGGGATGTTATTGTCGTGTAACCACTCCGCCACAGGCCGTGCATTATGAACAGGTGACGTTCGTGTTGAAAGATGGAATCGCCATCCCCAAATTGCTCTTCAACAGTGGGAAACAAGAAGGTGCTTCAAACATCAATGTAGACCTGTGCTGTGGTAGTGCCATGCAAAACAACAATGAGTGCAAGCCACCTCCATAAAAAACACGACCACATCATAACAACACCGCCTCCGAATTTTACTGTTGGCACTACACACGCTGGCAGACGACGTTCACCGGGCACTCGCCATACCCACACCCTGCCATCGGATCGCTACATTGTGTACCGTGATTCGTCACTCCACACAACGTTTTTCCACTGTTCAATCGTCCAATGTTTACGCTCCTTACACCAAGTGAGGCGTCATTTTCCACTTACCGGCAGGATGTGTGGCTTATGAGCAGCCACTCGACCATGAAATCCATGTTTTCTCACCTCCCGCCTGACTGTCATAGTGCTTTCAGTGGATCCTGATGGAGTTTGGAATTCCTGTGTGATGGATAGATGTCTGCCTATTACACATTACGACCCTCTTCAGTTGTCGGCGGTCTCTGTCAGTCAACAGACGAGGCCGGCCTGTACGCTTTTGTGCTGTATGTGACCCTTCACGTCCCCACTTCACTATCATGATCGGAAACATTGGACCTAGGGATGTTTAAGAATGTGGAAACCCCACGTACAGATGTATGACACAAGTGACACCCAGTCACCTCACCACGTTCGAACTCCGTGAGTTCTGCTCTCGCGATGTCTAATGATTACTGAGACCACTGATATGGAGTACCTGGCAGTAGGTGGCAGCACAATGCACCTAATGTTAACAACATATGTTTCTGGATGTGTCCGGATACTTTTGATAACATAGTGTATTTACCGTGAATCAAGTTCTCCATGACCGGGAATCGCAGGCCACTTCTGCCCACAAAATGGGTAAAAGATTAAATGCTCAGAATTACAGACCAATATCGCTGATATTTGTTTGATCAGGTTCTTAGAGCATGTTCTAATCTCAATCATTATGACGTTCTTTGAGGAGAAGATGCTTCTTCCAAAGAATCAACGCAGCCCAGTGTGAAACCCAACTTGATTCATCGGTACACGATGTCTTGCAAACAATACGGGCAGGTGGGTCCATCTTACTAGATTTGGGAAAGATGTCCGATCACATCAGCGAGTACTAAGCACGATACTACCATACGAAGTCTATCCTAGTTGTATGATTTACTAACTTTTGATGGGTGAAACCTAGGCATTATACTGAACGGCGGATGCTCAACAAAATCTAACGTCGTTTGTACCCCGGAAATGTAGAACCAATAATGTTCCCAGGTCACATAAACGATTTATCAGAGAAGGCCATCATCGCCATCAGATTCTTCGCTGACGATGCCGTTATCTGCAGGAAACTACCGTCGTGGATGATCGGAAGGAAAGACGTAGACAAAATTTCCGCTTGGTGTAATGAACGGCAGTTATCTTCAAATGTCGATCATTGCAAGAAATGCCTATAACAGAGACAAAGTGGTCTGTTGTACCCACTGACAAGATGAAAGGCGTACATCTGGAGCTCGTTGCATGTTAAATGTTTTAGTGCTTGAAATGAAACGGTGACGTAAGTGAAGCAGGTTAGTTAGTTACACGTTCCATGGAGCAGTTTGCACGATAGATCATAATGATGTGGAACGAATCGTTTTACATTCACAGCGCAAATTAATTTGTACATATCGTTACATTCTGAACATTTGTAGGCACATTACACATAAAAAAAGAAAGATATTTAGATGCGAGTTAGTAATTTCTACCCACCACCTATTACACATTACAATAATGGAAATTCTTCTTGTCATGGAGAAATCTTCTCAGTTTGTGATTCAATTTTATTTTGCTGCCTGTTAGACATTTTATATCACAAGGTAAGTTTTCAAAAAAATTTTTTGCAGCATTGTGCATCCCTTTTTGTGTTAAAGTCAACCTTAATGTGGAGTAATGAATGTCATTTTTCCTTCTAGTATTGTAATTCTGTAAAGCTTTGCTCCTTTCGATCTGCAGTGGATTATTTACAACAAACTTCATGAGGGAATAAATATACTGAGAAGCAGCAGTCAGAATGCTCAATTCCTTAAACAGCTGTTTACAAGATGATTGTGGATGAGCACCACATGTTACTGTTACAGCACGTTTATCGCAATGAACCTTTATTTCCTAAATATGAGTAACCCCAGAACATTATTCCCTATGACATTATTGAATGGAAATATCCAACATATGTCGACTTTCTGATTTGCCTCTTCCCAAGATTTGCAATGATTCTAAGTTCAAGTATGGCTGAACTAAGTTGTTTTAGACGTTCCAAAACTTGCTTTTTCCAATTTAAACTCTCATCCTGTATGGACATCTAGGAATTTAGAAGTTGTCACACTATTCATTATTTCCTCACCATGTGTTACGCATATCATTGGCGTAGTAGTTCTAGATGTGCAGAACAGAATATGTCACGTCTTCTTAAAACTGAAGATGAGGCCATTTGTAGAAGACCATTTAGAACACTTTCAAGAGCATTGTTTTCCATTTCTTCTGTTTCTGTGTTTATGCTTGGACGGATTACAATGCTAGAGTCGCCTACTAAAGAACTAATTTTGCTCGTTGTACACTACTGGCCATTAAAATTGCTACACCACGAGGATGACGTGCTACAGACGCGAAATTAAACCGACAGGAAGAAGATGCTGTATAATGCAGATGATTAGCTTTTCAGAGCATTCACACAAGGTTGGCGCCGGTGGCGGCGCCTACAACCTGCTGACATGAGGAAAGTTTCCAACTGATTTCTCATACACAAACAGCAGTTGACCGACGTTGCCTGGTGAAACATTGTTGTGATGTCTCATTTAAGGAGGAGAAATGCGTACCATCACGTTTCCCACTTTGATAAAGGTCGGATTGTAGCCAATCGCGATTGCGGTTTATCGTATCGCGACATTGCTGCTCGCATTGGTGGAGATCCAATGACTGTTAGCAGAATATGGAATCGGTGGGTTCAGGAGGGTAATACGGAATGCCGTGCTCGATCCCAACGGCCTCGTATCACTAGCAGTCGAGATGACAGTCATCTTATCCGCATGGCTGTAAAGGATCGTGCAGCCACGTCTCGATCCCTGAGTCAACAGATGGGGACGTTTGCAAGACAACAACGTTTGCAGCAGCATGGACTATCAGCTCGGAGACCATGGCTGCGGTTATCCTTGACGCTGCATCACGGACAGGAGCGCATGCGATGGTGTACTCAACGACGAACCTGGGCGCACGAATGGGAAAACGCCATTTTTTCGGATGAATCCAGATTCTGTTTACAGCATCATGATGGTCGCATCCGTGTTTGGCGACATCGTGGTGAACGCACATTGGAAGCGTGTATTCTCCATCGCCATACTGACGTATCACCGGGCGTGATGGTTTGGGGTGCCATTGGTTACACGTCTCGGTCACCTCATGTTCGCACTGACGGCACTTTGAACAGTGAACGTTACATTTCAGATGTGTTACGACCCGTAGCTCTACCCTTCATTCGATCCCTGTTTCTCAGGATCTACGCACCCAAATTGCGGTTAAATGTAAACACATAATATATTTGTCCAATGAATAACCGTTTATTATCTGTATTTCTTCTTGGTGTAGAAATTTTAATGGCCAGTAGTGTATAAAACTAATAAACATATACAATGAACTGGGTTTTTTGTAACGAGAACTCAGAAATTTTTTTCACACCTTTTCGTTGGTGTTCAACATGCCCCCTTAAGTTGCATGGCATATGTTGTTGCGGTATTCAAATTGTTCCCACACCGCAGCGAGCATGTCTTGAGTTACAGCTTCCACAGTTGCTCTTATACGATGTTTCAGTACATTCGTTGTTATTGGTAACGGAGGCACGTAAACAGGGTCTTTTATAAACCCCTACAAGAAATAATCACATACTGCCATGTCCGGTGACCTCAGAGGCCAGTAATGTGAGGCTGAAATATTTGGTCCAGTGCCACCAATCCTAATTCTTTCATTTAAAAATTCCCGCACTTCCAGATGCCACTGCGGCGGTGCCCCACCCTGTTGGTAAACGAAGTCGTTCGATCTGTGCCCTTAAAAGGAGCAGTACACTTTAATTTACCAGACTTTTACTATCACACTCTTACTATCACAAGGGTGTCCACCCGAATGTTCAAAATAACCCGCACTTGCGGCGCGCTCAGAGAGAGTAGTAATTATTACGAGGTCCCTGATCGGAGCACACCGTTCTGTATACGAGGCGTGTTTTTTAAGTAAGTACCGTTTTGAAATTAAAAACAGACGAACTAAGATATCACAGTAATTTTATTTTACACATGGAAGCCTGTACCTTAATCTACTTTACTACATAATTTCCATCAATATTGAGGCACTTGTCATAGCGTTGTACCAATTTATGAATACCCTCCTCATAGTAGTCAGCTGCCTGTCTTGTTAAACACTGCATCACCACTGTTTTGGCTTCGTCACCGTCTTGAAGGCGCTGACCGCCCAAGTGTTTCTTAAAGATTAAACATTGGTGGCCTATGTCGCACCAGAATCAAAGCAACAGTCCATGGAATGGCGGCATTCAGATTCACCCAGAAAAGTGAAGTTTAAGCAAACAGTTTCTGCCCGAAAATCATGTGCACATTTTTTGGGACAGAAAAGGAGTATTGTTTGTGGAATTTCTGCCTCGTAATGAGACGATCAATGCAGCAGCTTACTGTAAGACATTGCAGAATCTCCACCGTTGCAACCAGAACAAAAGACGTGGCAAGTTGAGCAAGGGCATCGTTTTGCTGTATGACAATGCCCGTCCGCATGTGACGAATCAGACCAAAGACCTCATCAAATCTTTTCGATGGGAAACTCGAAATCATCCTCCGTACAGCCCCGATCTTGCGCCCAGTGCCTACCATCTGTTCCTGCACTTGAAGAAACACTTGGGTGGTCAGCATCTTCACGACGAAGTCAAAACAGTGGAAATGCAGTGATTAACAAGTCAGGCGGCAGACTTGTATGATGAGGGTATTCAAAAACTGGTACAATGTTATGACAAGTGCTTCGATATTAACGGAAATTATGTAGATAAGTAGATTAAGGTACAGGCTTTGATGTAAAAATAAAATCATTGAGATATCATAGTACATCTTTTTTTCATTTCAAGACGGTACTTACTTAAAAAAACACGCTGAAGTGTGCACGGGATTAACGGGATTGGACCGCGGATCAATGGAAAAGTGTTGACTCATCGTATGAAACACGTGTCTTGTTACACCGGCCAGTGGTCGTGTCCGGATGCGCCCTCATCCAGGAGAACGTCTGCTCGCAAAGTGACCCGCGCCGCTGTCGCAGGTGAGAGGGTCCATCCGTGGGACCTGCGGTAGTAACCGAAAGCACCATGATATTAGTGGACTACGTGAAAATTATTGCGGACCACGAGCATTCCTTCACACATGATCTTTTTCCCAATAACGGTGGCGTAGAACAATAGAACAACTGGCCGTGTCACAAGAACAGAGTCGCACTCTAGTAGCGCCGGGAGCATGACTGTGAACTCACGCTTGTGCCTTGGCCATTAAATTCGACTGATCTGAAAGGATAGAACACTCCTAGGACTTTACCGGGTGCCAGCTCTGCACCTATAAGCCATCGGTCTCTAAATTACAGAAATTACGTGACCTGTGAACAGACAGCTTGACACCAACCAAAGACTTGTCGATTCTGTGTCACGCAGAGTCGCCTACGTACTATACTCCGTTCATTATAAGAACAAACATGATGTAAACAAAATCAAACACGATGATTGGTCAGGAGCCGTAGCTCTCGTACACTGGTGTTGCTCCGCTCTTGGAAGTAGGTCCAGATCATGTATTAGAAATCTTACACTAATGGCCACTAAAATTGCTACACCAAGAAGAAATGGAGATAATAAACGGGTATTCATTGGACAAATATATTATACTAGAACTGACATGTGATTACATTTTCACGCAATTTCGGTGCATAGATCCTGAGAAATCAGTACCCAGAACGACCACCTCTGGCCGTAATGACGGCCTTGATACACCTGGGCATTGAGTCAAACCGAGCTTGGATGGCGTGTACAGGTACAGCTGCCCATGAAGCTTCAACACGATACCACAGTTCATCACGAGTAGTGACTGGCGTATTGTGACGAGACAGTTGCTCGGCCACCATTGACCAGACGTTTTCAATTGGTGAGAGATCTGGAGAATATGCTAGCCAGGGCAGCAGTCGAACATTTTCTGTATCCAGAAAGGCCCGTACAGGACCTGCAACATGTGGTCGTGCATTATCCTTCTGAAATGTAGGATTTCGCAGGGATCGAATGAAGGGTAGAGCCACGGGTCGTAACACATCTAAAATGTAGCGTCCACTGTTCAAAGTGCCGTCAGTGCGAACATGAGGTGACCGAGACGTGTAACCAATGGCACCCCATACCATCACGCCGGGTGATACGCCAGTATGGCGATGACGAATACACGCTTCCAATGTGCGTTCACCATGATGTCGCCAAACACGGATGCGACCATCATGATGCTGTAAACGGAACCTGGATTCATCCGAAAAAATGATGATTTGCCTTTCGTGCACCCAAGTTTGTCGTTCAGTACACTATCGCAGGCGCTCCTGTCTGTGATGCAGCGTCAAGGGTAACCGCAGCCACGGTCTCCGAGCTGATAGTCCATGCTGCTGAGAACGCCATCGAACTGTTCGTGCAGATGTTTGTTGTCTTGCAAACAACCCCATCTGTTGACTCAGGGATCGAGACGTGGCTGCACGATCCGTTACAGTGCGCAAAAGATGCCTGTCAATTCGACTGCTAGTGATACGAGGCAGTTGGGATCCTGCACGGCGTTCCGTATTACGCTCCTGAACCCACCGATTACATATTTTGCTAACAGTCATTGGATCTCGACCAACGCGAGCAGCAATGTCGCGATACGATAAACCGATAGGCTACAATCCGACCTTTATCAAATTCGAAAACGTGATGGTACGCATTTCTCCTCCTTACACGAAGCATCGCAACAACGTTTCACCAGGCAACGCCGGCCAATTGCTGTTTGTGTATGAGAAATCGGTTGGAAACTTTCCTTATGCCAGCAAGTTGTAGATGTCGCCACCGGCGCCAACCTTGTGTGAATGCTCTGAAAAGCTAATCATTTGCATATCTCATCATCTTCTTCGTGTCGGTTAAATTTCGCGTCTGTAGCACGTCATCTTCGTGGTGTAGCAATTTTAATGACCAGTAGTGTATTACTTTGTTCCCGTGTAAATGAAACCTTAAGACATTCGGATCTATTAACAAGCATCAACGTTTTTCTTCATCAAACTTTAGCTACGTAATTCTTCTCTAAAAAACTCGTGCATGGTCACAGTGTAAGCGCTACGTGCGCTCTGATTGTCTCACTGTTCACATGAACCCTTCGTAGTGCATTTCTCGCGCGAAAAGCAGTTAATGGCTAGAAACAAGTTGTTTTTTTACGAGATTACACAGCAAAATGAGCTTTGGTGTTTTTCGAAAAACACGTACTAACCACATGCGTGGCGTAATCGCTAGCGTCGTGGATCGTTTATCGGAATGAGCGTGGGGGTGGTGTGATTGATAGCGTGTCAGGCTCGTAAACTGGAGACCCCGGTTCGAATCTTAAGTCTGCTTTAGGCGGTGGCGCGGCACGGACCTGTTGTCCCGGCCGCGGGCGCGCGTGAACAAGATGTTAACGCCGCCGGTACTCGCCCGTGTTGTTATCTGACTCGATCGCTATGGCACACTATTTTAGAAAGCTACGCTCCAATTTGCGTTTGACAACGATTATGCCAGACGCAATGCTTTAGAAGTAGAGCGTTTTTTGAGGGTAGAAGTTCGTTTACCTTCTACAGACTTAATTGATATACACCTATCCATTGTAAGCAGTGCAATGTACGTCAAGATGACCGATGAAGCTGTGTATGAAAGAACTATCGCTGCTGCTCAAAGAGGATTTAAAATTCGACGGCCATATCAGCGATGTAAGAGTAGCTCCTTCAGGATTGGGTGGGAGGATCATTCGGGTGTTTCAATTGCCGTTTGAGGTACCAGAATCGATGGTTATTGAATAACTGCGACAATATGGAACGTTACTCAGACATACGCCTGAACGCTGGACGAGTTTTAGTACCTATCCCGTGCTAAACGGCGTCCGACAAGTGCGGATCGTCCTTAACAAACATATCCCTTCTTATTTATATACTGGAGGTTGTCGAGCTATTGTGATTTACGGTGGCCAGCCACACACGTGTTCTGACTGTGATGGAGAAGGACATATCTGCTCGGAGTGCATACAACGCCGCGTCGGGCAACTGCCACATGGAGAAGCGTCTCAGCGAGAAGTTCCCACGGAATAGCCGATAACGTACGTGTCAGTGGCCCACCGGGAGCTGTTGCCCAGTTCGAAGCGTGACAAGGGTATCTTGATGGAAGATGAGACCGAGTCAGGGGAGCACGGAGGTGACACGGAGAAGGCCCCTACCTAGACTTACGTCACGTAAGACGAGGAAGGACCCTTCCGCACCCCCACGTGTAGCGCGTGGCGTGGAAGTAGAGGTCGAGACAGTGGCGCCAGCAACGGACCAACGAACGCTCGAAGAACACAGAGGGGAGGGCACGCAAACAACGATCGCCGAAGCGTCGCCATAGTTCGGGTGACACGTCCTCTCTAGCTTAGGGGACACGAAAGTTATTCTAGCCGAAGAACTGTCTGACACGGAACACGTGTCTTTAGAGGACACTCACAATATTCCTTCAGATGGTGACCGGATGTCCTGCCTCTTCATTGACAGCGACTGACCCCGTACTGCCGGCAGGTCAGAAGAGATTCAGGAATTGGCAGCCCCAACTGATTACGACTCACTTACAGGATGCACACTGCGGAACGAAAACAACGGAGGCAGCCCGTTGGCGGGCACGCCTCGGAGCACGAATAGTGGACTAAAGCCCTTGGAGTTCACAATGACATAACACGAGTATGACAACGATAACGGATCAAGCATAGAAGGTGAGAACAGTTAACATTAACACCGCACGATGGCTTGTAAAGATGCAACTTTACCGCAACTTGATTTACGCCACAGACGTGGATTTTCGACTGGTTCAGGAAACCTGCAATGCTGCCTCTCCCGCTGCGTGGTTACAACACTTACCTAGCGCCGACTCCAGACGGAGGACGTGGCAGACCGATATTAGTCCGTGAAGGGATTCCGATGTGTGACCTCGATTACCTCCCTTCGGCTCGGGGTTTGGCTATGGCCGTGAACGGCATTCGTATTGTCAACACCTATGCACCCTCCGGATCTGACAATCGACGGGCGCGAGCACGATTCTACTTGGGGGAGATTGCCCCTCTATTCCATGGGAGATATGACAACATCTTGGTAGGGAGGGCTTTTAACTGTGTTATCACACCGAAGGATCAAACCCCTAATTTCAGCTCCTGTTACGCATTGCACACGATCTGCCGAGACATGGCATCAATGGACACGAGGGAAAAGGTCCATGGGCAGCAAGAGAGTTACACATTTTTTACTAGCCACTCGGCGAGCAGGCTGGATCGGACTTATGTTTCTGACGGATTAAGAGATCACGTGTTGGCTGCTGAACGTTCGCCCCACAGCTTTTATGCATCACCTTGCATATTTATGCACGTTAACCCTCCCACAGCAGCGGGTCTGGGGGAGCCGTAGTTCATGGAAACTTAATTCATCCTTATTTTAGATCTCGAATGTCGCCTGCGGATCGAAGAAAGATGGCAGACATGCACTCGCCGTCTGCCGCTGCACCGTGCGGTTCTTTCACGGTGGCTGCAATGTGCAAAACCGGCGACACGAAGAGCTCCCATAACGTATGGCAAGGAAAAAGCGAAGTGGCTCCGAGATACAGTTGATTATTACCACATAGTGCTCCGTCACTTTTCCTCCAGGGCCCAATCGCCCCAGCGTCAAGCGGAAGTCCATCACAAAATGGCTCAAATGACTCTGAGCACTATCGGCCTTAAATTCTGAGGTCATCAGTCCCCTAGAACTTAGAACTACTTAAACCTAACTAACCTAAGGACATCACACACATCCATGCCAAAGGCAGGATTCGAACCTGCGACCGTAGCAGTCGCGCGGTTCGAGACTGTAGCGCCTAGAACCGCTCGGACACCCGGGCCGGCAAGTCCATCACATTCAGGCGTGCATTTTATCGATCATGAGACGTCGACTGGAGGGACTTTCGATCCGTCCTCGGTGCTTGGACAACGTCGGTGGAGAACGTATTAGCACACATCATGTATCCAATGAACATGCGCGTAATCGCCTATCCTTGATCATCGTGCTCCATGATGCTGACGGTCCGCCCTTGATATCATAAGAGGACATTGCTGCTGAATTTCTGGAGCATTATCGCCTCCTTTTCACTGGGACGCCGACGGACGATCGGATAGGAGAAGAAATTTTGCGACAAATGCAAACGGAGGTGGATGGTCCGGATTCAGAGGCGTTATTGGAACCCCTAACGGAAGATGACATACAGACGACACTCAAGAAGGTTACGGTGCATAAATCTCCTGGGACAGATGGGTTGACACTCGAATTTTATCGCGAATTTGCGGATTTAATTATGTCCCAATTGGTGTTGATGTATAATGAGTTATTGAACCCTGACACCGGCGTTCCGCCGCAAATCATGGCGGGAATGCTTGCACCAATACAGAAATAAGCAGGGAGCGTCAGCGCCCATCGATTTCGGCCGCTCACAGTGCTCAATACTAAGATCTTTGCGCGAATATTGGGGGCAAGGCTCAAGACTGTAACATCCAAGACATTACCACCAGACCAGGCTTGCATGGGGGTTCGGGGGAACATCCATTCTATCCTAGGCGAATACCGTGACATAATTTCCCTGACAGAAGCTTGTCGCATGCGAGCGGCGTTCGTATCAGTGGACTTTGACCGTGCCTTTGACAACCATGATTTCCATGACTCGACTATGCGACGCATGGCAATACCTCAGGATTTTATTACCGTCCTCATGCGCCTCTTTCGCGGCGCTCCTTCGCCGTTGAGAGTCAATGGCAGGGAGGTAGGGACGATTCCTGTTTGCAGCTCGGTTAGGCAGGGGTGTCCCTTGTCGATGACGCTACCTGCAATAACGCTCGAACCACTGATGCAGACTCTAGACGGACTCTTACCGGTGTCCGACCCCGTGCGAGTCCCTTCACGTGTCGTGCGGTTCCAGACTGTAGCGCCGACGACTTGATGATAATCGTCCGGTCAGAGAACGAAGTACATAAGGTGGTTGCCCTTCTGACTGCTTACGAAGCAAAGGCGGTTTGCAGGGTCAGCATGAATAAAACCAAGATTATCCACATCGGGCGAGGGCTGGACGCTCTGCACAGTCCACTTACGACGGTGGACATCTTGCGATGCTTAGGAGTATTGTTCACCCGATCGCTACGGCCATCAGCGGCGGCGAGCTACCGATGTCTGCTCCAGCAAAACCGACTGCAAATACGCAACAGTTCACTCCGAACCCACGACCTGCTCCAAAGGGTGGACTACACCTCGCGACTGCCACACCTGACACAGGCACTGCCAATGGCACATGGTATTGCTCACAGGTTAATGGCGGCCTTTGGGTACTGTGTCAGCCAAGGGATGTTGTTTCAGGTCAAATATGAGACTTTAACTCTCCCACATCATTCTGGAGGACTTGATCTCACGAATATGCGGAACAAGGCTCTAGCTCTATAGCTGCGAGCGACGCTACGGACATTAAACCAACGGCAACACATCATCACGTCAGCGATCCTGGACGTGTTTGTTTCCCCGTCCTTTGAACCGCCGGTGGCGGTAGGTACAATATCGCCTTCTTTTCCTCACGTCACGCGATTCTTTGTTGATGTTACTTATGTTCAGTTGCAGATACCTTCTACAAGGGTCCCTACGACTCGCGAGATATACCGATACTTGAGGCGTCATCATGGCAGTAATGTTGTCGAACTTAAATACCAAACGAGGGATCGGTGACAGATTTGGCGAGCTGTCCATACGCCTCTCCTCAGCACGGCAGCGAGATCGTCTTGGTATACATTAATCAACCACAAGAGAGTCAACCGCCAACGATTTTGCGACATTCACATGGTAGATTCCCCGCTCTTATATGTGGCATGCAGTACGGTGAGGCAAAGAGTGTTTGGCGCAATCCTCCGACGCGCCGACGAATCCACGATCACGACGGACGCTTTATTTTTCCCAGACGCTGTCTGTTTCCCCTCACAGAAAACGTCGGCAATCCGCTGGATTGGAGGACACTCACTACGTGCTCTCGTGGACCGTGATATCGAAAAAATGGCTCTGAGCTCTATGGGATTTAACATCTATGGTCATCAGTTCCCTAGAACTTAAAACTACTTAAACCTAACTAACCTAAGGACATCACACAACACCCAGTCAGACCGTGATACCGGGCATGGACTATTAGCATTATTTACTAGAACAACACGAAATCATGCGACGCCATTCTGAATACAAAACGCACTTTGTGAACTTTCTAGGCAGCGTATTTGATGACCCCCAGAAGCGGTGGGAAGTCCCTGGTTTACGTAGTTTCGCGGGGTAGGGTATTACTCGCAGTGAAGTGACGAGGATGTCACTTCGGCCCTATATCTCTTTGCTTTCTTTTTCATATTGTGATTTTTTTTCTGGGATATTGAAATTAAATAAATAAATAAAAAAGAATTACATACATGTACGTTTCCTTCCCGTTGCCTCTCCCTTATCCTTTCAGGAGACGGGGCCACCGTGGCCAGGCCTCCAAGCACGACCGCTGCCCACTCTGCCACCTGATCAACTATTTAAAATAAATAAATGCATAAAAAATAAAAAACACATAAAAAATTCGGGATGGCCAATAGGCGGCGGTACGAATCTGATTGAAGCCTACAATTATTTTTATTCTGTTTGAATATCTAAGTCATTTAAATGTGATATTTATCAAATTATAGTAATGAACTCATACTTAACCATCATGTTTTCAAGAAAAATGCACCTCTTCTAACTTATAATTACGTATCACATGCTGCATTCTGGTTTTCATCGCAAATACACATTCCTAATTATCGACATTTTATAAAAGATTGTTAAAGATTTTTAAGTTAAGAAAACATTACACAATTAAATTTTTTCGACAAAAATGAAAAATAAAATACTCTTTATTTGAATATGCCCATTTTAGTATAGGGCAGATGTGGTCTCACACGAGCCAGACTGATAAGCGGCGTAGAAACATGGGAAACATTTCCACGGTGTCGAGCACGCTGTACATGCTGCATCTTTACAGCTGTCACCTTAATACTGCAATCTGAACCCAACAGAATTGATCTAGAGGCAAGTTTTGCGATTTGTGCCGAGAAATAACAAGACATTTAAACTCCAAAACGTACTGGAACTAATGCACGAAGATTTGTGGCACGTCACTGCCGAGCTATGGCGAAATGGAGAACAGCACGTTATAAAAGAGAAGGAAATGTGGATTTTTTTTGTGGCTTGGGGTTCTGTTGCTGATCGCCTCGTTATCAACGTAGCAGTACAGAAATGTACCGTATTCCCCGGAGTCTGATAGGAAGAAGTTCAGAGATTACCAGACGACTGACTGTGATACCTTCAGTGGCTTCAATATTTAACTGCAGGGTGAAATTTCAGCAGTGCGCTTTTACGCCGCACAAAGCTCATGCAGAAAAGTAACACTTCTTAAAGTCAGGAATTTTCATCACTCTAGTTTTTAATTACAGTACTAGGTTAGCTAATATCGAGAGCTGCTACGTTTCCCAACAGATCACGTAAGATGCGTATCGCCTTAGTTTTACCATTATTTCCTTCTATTCAAAAATTAAATAATATTCAAGGCTATATTATTCTCTGCTCCTTTTTTTTACGTCTTTACTACAACTGTTTACAGCACTGTAGGTTAGTTGCTCTAGGTGGATGGCCAGTACTGTCCAAGTCAACTTCGCCACTAAAGCTGTTGTCCCGTATTATGGTTCAAATGGATCTGAGCACTATAGGACTTAACATCCGAGGTCATCAGTCCCCTAGAACTTAGAACTACTTAAACCTATCTAACCTCAGGACATCACACACATCCATGCCCCGAGGCAGGATTCGAACCTGCGACCGTAGCGGTCGCGCGGTTCCAGACTGTAGCGCCTAGAACCGCTCGGTCACTCAGACCGGCTTGTCCCGTATTACCGCCGAGTCGATGTACGCGTAACGCATAGCATAAAACGTATCCTCATTATCGTACTTGACTGCACTCTTGGCTTCCGCTCCACGTGAAACAAAATCCAATGAGGTTCCAGCAAACGCGGAAGATCTAGAACATCGACGTTTTATAGATCCACTAGCGAACCCGGCAATGCTTCGCAATTGCTAAATACGTTTGGGAACTGGATATGCGTTCTAGTCTCCTTCTCCACCCTCTCTTTGTCCATCTCCTCCTCCTCCACCTCTTTCATCCCATTTCCTCCTCTTCCCTACCTCTCTCCACCTCCTCCTCTCCCTCTCTCTATCCACCTACTTCTTCCCCTTGTCTACATCCATTTCCTTCCTTTCTCTTTCCATTTCCTCTTCTGCCCTCTCTGTGACCTTCAGCTTTCTTTACAGTTACTGGCAACGAACTCATGATTGGGTACTGTAGCTCTTTAAAGTAAGTGGGTAATTTGTATAAGTAGTACGACAGACCTTCCTTGCTGTTGCAGCTGTAGGGATCGTAGCTATAATTACACTACTGGCCATTAAAATTGCTACACCACGAAGAATTACATGCTTCAGACGAGAAATCTAACCGACACGAAGAAGATGCTGTGATATGCAAATGATTAGCTTTTCAGAGCATTCACACAATGTTGGCGCCGGTGGTGACGCCTACAACGTGCTTACATGAGGAAACTTTCCAACCGATTTCTCATACACCAACAGCACTAGACTGGCGTTGCCTGGTTAAACGTTGTTGTGATGCCTCGTCTAAGGAGGAGAAGTGCGTACCATCACGTTTCCGACTTTGATTAAAGCTCGGATTGAAGCCTATCGCGATTACGGTTTCTCGTATCGCGACATTGCTGCTCGCTTTGGTCGAGATCCAATGACTGTTAGCAAAATATGGAATCGTTGGGTTTAGAAGGGTAATACGGAATACCGTGCTGGATGCCAACGGCCTCGTATCACTAGCAGTCGAGATGACAGGAATCTTATCCGCATGGTTGTAACGGATCGTGCAGCCACGTCTCGATCCCTGAGTCAACAGATGGGGACGTTTCCAAGACAAAAACCATCTGCACGAACAGTCTGACGACGTTTGCAGCAGCATGGACTATAAGCTCGGTGATCATGGGTGCGGTTACCCATGACGCTGCATCACAGACGGCAGCGCCTGTAATGATGTACTCAACGACGAAACTGGGTGCACGAATGGCAAAACGTCATTTTTTCGGATGAATCCAGGTTTTGTTTACAACATCATGATGGTCGCATCCGTGTTTGGCCACGTCGGCGGTGAACGTACATTGGAAGAGTGTATTCGTCATCGCCATACTGGCGTGTCACCCGGCGTGATGGTAAGGGGTGCCATTGATTACACGTCTCTTTCACCTCTTGTTCGCATTGACGGCACTTTGAACAGTGGACGTTACATTTCAGATGTGTTACTACCCGTGGCTCTACCCTCCATTCGATCCCTGCGAAACCCTACATGTCGACAGGATAATGCAGGAATGCATGTTGCTGGTCCTGTACGGGCCTTTCTGGATACAGAAAATGTTCAACTGCTGCCCTGGCCAACACATTTTCCAGATCTCTCACCAATTGAAAACGTCTGTTCGATGGTGGCCGAGCAACTGGCACGTCACAATACGCCAGTCACTACTCTTGATGAACTGTGGTATTGTGTTGAAGCTGCATGGGCAACTGTACCTGTACACTCCATTCGAGCTCTGTTTGACTCAATGTCCAGACGTATCAAGGCCGTTATTACGGCCAGAGGTGGTTGTTCTGGGTACTGATTTTTCAGGATCTATGCACCCAAATTGCGGGAAAATGTAATCGCATGTCAGTTCTAGTATAATATATTTCTCCATATTATGGAAATGGAAGAGGATGTAGATGAAGATGAAATTTGAGATACGATACTGCGTGAAGAGTTTGACAGGAGCACTGAAAGACCTGAGTCGAAATAATGCCCCGGGAGTAGACAACATTCCATTGGAACTACTAACGGCCTTGGGAGAGCCAGTCCTGACAAAACTCTACCATCTGGTGAGCAAGATGTATGAGACAGGCGAAATACCCTCAGACTTCATGAAGAATATAATAATTCCAATCCCAAAGAAAGCAGGTGTTGACAGATGTGAAAATTACCGAACTATCAGTTTAATAAGTCACAGCTGCAAAATACTAACGCGAATTCTTTACAGACGACTGGAAAAACTGGTAGAAGCAGACCTCGCGGAAGATCAGCTTGGATTCCGCAGAAGTGTTGGAACACGTGAGGCAATACTGACCTTACGCCTGATCTTAGAAGAAAGATTAAGGAAAGGCAAACCTACTTTTCTAGAATTTGTAGACTTAGAGAAAGCTTTTGACAATGTTGACTGGAATACTCTCTTTCTGATTCCGAAGGTGACAGGGGTAATTTACAGAGAGCGAAAGGTTATTTACAATTTGTACAGAAACCAGATGGCAGTTATAAGAGTCGAGGGGCATGAAAGGGAAGCAGCGGTTGGGAAGGGAGTGAGACAGGGTTGTAGCCTGTCCCCGACGTTACTCAATCTGTGTATTGAGCAAGCAGTAAAGGAAACAAAAGAAAAATTCGGAGTAGGTATTAAAGTTTGTGGAGAAGAAATAAAAACGTTGAGGTTAGCCGATGACATTGTAATTCTGTCAGAGGCAGCAAAGGACTTGGAAGAGCAGTTGAACGGAGTAGACAGTGTCTTGAAAGGAGGATATAAGATGAACATCAACAAAAGCAAAACGAGGATAATGGAGTGTAGTCGAATTAAGTCGGGTGATGTATGATTTCATGCTTTCCGGCGAAATGCTGACATTCTGGAGTAGTCGGGTGTTCTGCCGGATGTTCGTGTCAAACTTGCACAATATTTCGACAGTGTGCCTCACTGTCTTCCTCAGGTGCTTCCTGAGGAAGACAGTAAGTCGGGTGTTGCTGAGGGAATTAGATTAGAAAATGAGACACTTAAAGTAGTAAAGGAGTTTTGCTATTTGGGGAACAAAATAACTGATGATGGTTGAAGTGGAGAGGATGTAAAATGTAGACTGGCAATGACAAGGAAAGCGTTTCTGAAGAAGAGAAATTTGTGAACATTGAGTATAGATTTAAGTGACAGTAAGTCGTTTCTGAAAGTATTTGTATGGACTGTAGCCATGTATGGAAGTGAAACGTGGACGGTAAATAGTTTGGACAAGGAGAGAATAGAAGCTTTGGAAGTGTGGAGCTACAGAAGAATGCTGAAGATTAGTAACTAATGAGTAAGTATTGAATAGAATTGGGGAGAAGAGGAGTTTGTGGCACAACTTGACAAGAAGTAGGGAGCGATTCATAGGACATGCTCTGAGGCATCAAGGGATCACAAATTTAGGATTGGAGGGCAGCGTGGAGGGTAAAAATCGTAGAGGGAGACGAAGAGATGAATACACTAAGCAGATTCAAGGATGTAGGTTCCAGTAAGTACTGGGAGATGAAGAAACGTGCACAGGATAGAGTAGCATGGAGAGCTGCATCAAACCAGTCTCACGACTGAAGACAACAACTACAATGAATACCCGTTTATCATCTGCATTTCTTCTTGATGTATCAATTTTAGTGGCCAGTAATGTACATTACTTCGCATAATGTAATCTGCGAACGGATAGGATTAAATAGTTTCGGACGATTCATGTTGCGTAGTAGTACCCTAATGTTGTTGTTGTTGTCTTCAGTCCTGAGACTGGTTTGATGCAGCTCTCCATGCTACTCTATCCTGTGCAAGCTGCTTCATCTCCCAGTACCTACTGCAACCTACATCCTTCTGAATCTGCTTAGTGTACTCATCTCTCGGTCTCCCTCTACGATTTTTACCCTCCACGCTGCCCTCCAATGCTAAATTTGTGATCCCTTGATGCCTCAAAACATGTCCTACCAACCGATCCCTTCTTCTAGTCAAGTTGTGCCACAAACTTCTCTTCTCCCCAATCCTATTCAATACCTCCTCATTAGTTACGTGATCTATCCACCTTATCTTCAGTATTCTTCTGTAGCACCACATTTCGAAAGCTTCTATTCTCTTCTTGTCCAAACTAGTTATCGTCCATGTTTCACTTCCATACATGGCTACACTCCAAACAAATACTTTCAGAAACGACTTCCTGATACATAAATCTATATTCGATGTTAACAAATTTCTCTTCTTCAGAAACGCTTTCCTTGCCATTGCCAGTCTATATTTTATATCCTCTCTACTTCGACCATCATCAGTTATTTTACTTCCTAAATAGCAAAACTCCTTTACTACTTTAAGTGTCTCATTTCCTAATCTAATTCCCTCAGCATCACCCGATTTAATTTGACTACATTCCATTATCCTCGTTTTGCTTTTGTTAATGTTCATCTTATATCCTCCTTTCAAGACACTGTCCATTCCGTTCAACTGCTCTTCCAAGTCCTTTGCCGTCTCTGACAGAATTACAATGTCATCGGCGAACCTCAAAGTTTTTACTTCGTCTCCATGAATTTTAATACCTACTCCAATTTTTTCTTTTGTTTCCTTTACTGCTTGCTCAATATACAGATTGAATAACATCGGGGAGAGGCTACAACCCTGTCTCACTCCTTTCCCAACCACTGCTTCCCTTTCATGCCCCTCGACTCTTATTACTGCCATCTGGTTTCTGTACAAATTATAAATAGCCTTTCGCTCCCTGTATTTTACCCCTGCCACCTTTAGAATTTGAAAAAGAGTATTCCAGTCAACATTGTCAAAAGCTTTCTCTAAGTCTACAAATGCTAGAAACGTAGGTTTGCCTTTTCTTAATCTTTCTTCTAAGATAAGTCGTAAGGTCAGTATTGCCTCACGTGTTCCAACATTTCGACGGAATCCAAACTGATCCTCCCCGAGGTCTGCATCTACCAGTTTTTCCATTCGTCTGTAAAGAATTCGCGTTAGTATTTTGCAGCCGTGGCTTATTAAACTGATAGTTCGGTAATTTTCACATCTGTCAGCACCTGCTTTCTTTGGGATTGGAATTATTATATTCTTCTTGAAGTCTGAGGGTATTTCGCCTGTCTGATACATCTTGCTCACCAGCTGGTAGAGTTTTGTCATGACTGGCTCTCCCAAGGCCGTCAGTAGTTCTAATGGAATGTTGTCTACTCCGGGGGCCTTGTTTCGACTCAGGTCTTTCAGTGCTCTGTCAAACTCTTCACGCAGTATCGTATCTCCCATTTCGTCTTCATCTACATCCTCTTCTATTTCCATAATAATAAGCCGATAAAGTCATAAATACAACTTTCCTATTTTCTGTTGAAACCAACTACGAGGAAGAAGACAAAAGGGCACATAGTTTTGTAAACATCTTTTGTTTAAAATGATATACAAGGAGAGAGAATGGGTATAGAAAAACAATTTGCCTGTTGTTGAAATGCCTTACTATTGTAGTTAAAACTGATTGTGGGAAAGAGAATGAAACCACAAATTTTTAGAGCACGGCACCGAATAACATCTTCAGTGTCGTAGATTCGTGGTTGCTTTTAACCGAAAACCTGTACATCGTTGTTTAAACCGGTGTGCAAACAATGTCCATCTGAATATCTACTAAAGTATCATGCAAATTTCTCACACGTCGGTGAAGATCTTTTCCAACAAGCCTATGTCAGTTCAAATACTTGTTAGAACAGCGTGCAAAAATTTGAAATAAATAGGTTAAGAACTTTTAGAGTTATGTTCCTTATATCCTTTCCCCTTTATACAGTACATTTTTATACCATATACAGTGTGAATCACTATTACCACCTAGAATAACTCCGGAAGTAGGATAGCAGCTGAAAAGTTTGTCGGGCAAATGTTGCATGGGACAATGAGGGCCATAATATGACTTGGTATTTTGTTGCTGGGTGGGATCACGTTAGAGATATGAAGGTCAACTTTACTTTTTTAAATGGGATGCCATAGTTTGGTACTTATTTTCTAACAGCGGCTATCGAGACGAATCCAATTACGTGTAACAGTAAGGTTTTTGAAGGTCAGCGAAGGTCACAAACGTGGCATGAACGTCCATTTACAGAAAGTGTCCGAAGTGATGACCACTGGTATCAATGCAGTGCTGCAATCTTCTTATCATGGATTGAGTTGTGTCCCCTATCACATCGGCACTTATCAAAGCACATGCTCTGACAATTCTCTCTCATATATCGAGCAAATAGTGAATGTTGCCATTAACTTGTAAACACCATTCGACGTGTTGTAATACAACACGAATAGGAACGGTAAGAATAGTATCGTCGAATCAAGCGACATGCTTCTCATTTATGGAGAATGCCAACGAAAATTAGTGAGAGCTAGAGACTTACACGCTGAAGGATATCCTCAACGTACTCACCTTCCACGTCAGGCAATTAAACATTTTTATGATAAATTGACAACAACTGGATCATTAACACATAGGAAACATATTCGGCAAAGGAAAGTTACTAACGAGGAAACAGAAATTGGAACTCTTGCCACGGTGTTTCGAGATCCTTGTGTTAGTTTTCGTCAAATCGCAAGGGAATCTGGCATGAGTCATAGTAGTGTTGTTCATGTTCTGCATCGCCAGAAATATCACCCTTACCATATGTCTCCACCAAAAATTAACTGATACAGATTGTATGCATTGCTTTGAATTCTGCCAGATTCAGGGGGATGACACATTTATTAATTTCACTTTATTTACTGACGAGGCTATATTCACGAACCATGGAAATGTTAATTTGCATAACATGAATTATTGGGCAACTGAAAATCCATGTTGGCTGCAGCTAGCTTCACACCAAAAACCGTGGTGGATGAATGTATGGTGTAGGATTCTGGAGGACAGAATTATAGGCCCCTATCTCATCAAAGGAAATCTTAATGGTAGGAAGTACACCACATTCCTGCAAGAAACACTAGGTTTGTCATTGGAAGAAATACCTTTAGGAACAAGGAACAGAATGTGGTATCAACATGATGGGTGTTCTGCACATTTTTCGATGATGGCTAGAAATGAGTTGCAGAGACGATTCCCAAATCGTTGGATTGGAAGCGGACGAGATGTGTCGGGCGGGATCAATCGCCAGACTTGATGCCTCTGGATTTTTTCTTGTGGGGATTCGTAAAGGACACTGTTTATAAAGACGTTCGAGCTACACCTGAAGATATGCAAGAGAGAATTGTCAGAGGAAACACGTTCGAGTCGGTGTGATCAGTCAAAAGAGGATTCTTTTGAAGGAGATGCATCGCAGTAACCTGTAAGTACCACCAATGTACAATTACAAGCTTAAAACTTTCCAATCCCACCTCGTATATTGCAAAATATGTAGCCTTTGTCTGTCCGAATGTTTATCAGAGTATCGTGTAAATATCTGATGTAATTCGCTGAAGAACGTTTCGATACTATCGCTAGTAAAGTGTCCTCTTTATACAGGGTGACATTTTCCACTGTGTACAAACTCTAGAGATTGATCGATCAGAGAATACAGAATCAAAAAGTTCTAGTGAATTTATGTCCGGAAGTGCATGTTTTCTGTGCTAGAGACCATTTATTCAGTCATACGTTGTTACAGAAACTGCGGCCTAATACACGATGTACCATGCAACAACAGGTACAGCATGCATGGTTTCCTCCTAGCGGGTGGTACTGTTCCTCAGATGTCACGCCCTAACGCCATCTCCTGCCCTAGTAATTGGTAATGTTGTGTCCGATTCACTGCTCTTTCTGACTCATCTTGTAGTGGATATAATACAGCGCTGTACACAATGGTTCCACGTTCGAGTCGAAAGCTTGCCGATATGGTGTTTACTTACGGAAAGGCAAATGGCAACGGGCGGCAGGTAGTAATGTTGTATAAGAAGACCTATCCCCGCCGACAACAACCGCAGCGTTCAATATTTGCAACAGTGTTTCGCTCTTCGTGTGAGACAGGGTCGTTTCTGGAAGTAGGAAATCATGAAGGACTTACCGGAAATGTTTGGCCACCAGATGTGGAGAAAAATTTGATTAAAACTATGGAAGGCGACTGCTGTGTCAGTATCAGGCTGTTGGCCCGCCAGTACAGGATAAACCAAACTACTGTGTGGAACATTCTCCATGACAATTGTTACTACCCTTATCAATTACGGCGTGTGCAGGGCTTACAAGCGACGGAATTTCAACATCAGGATCAATTTTGTAACTCGTTTCTTCACCAGACTACCACGATTTCGGGTTTGCATCATCCATCCTAATCACAGATGAGACCACCTTTATGCAGAGTGGTATCTCCAACTTTCATAACAGCCATCTGTGGGATAGTATGTAGAAGCCCAATGGTATGGTGACAGAAAATCATCAGCATCGGTGCTGCTGGAATATGTGGGCTGGAATAACTGTCGACCGTATTTTGGGACCAGTCTTCCTTCCATGTCGCCTAAAAGGTCAAAACTATCGGTGTTTCTTGCGTGTGACTGCCTCCCCTGCTGGATGAAGTGACATTGATGATTCGAAGGGTTATGTGGCTGCTATATGATGATGCTCCAGCCCACTTTGCCGTTAATGTCCGGATGCATGTCAATCGTGTCTTCCCTGATCCATCAATTTGAGGGTCCAGTTACATGGCCTGCTTGTCCACCGGATCTCAAGCTGTGCGATTACTGGTTGTGGGGACATCTCAAAAGTTTCGTGTATGCCGAGCCAATTCCAGATGTGAAGTCACTGGAGCAGCGTAGTCATGTTGCATTTGACACTGTGTGGACGCAGCCTGTCAGAAGTGAACAAGGGAGACAGAACATGCTACGGTGAGTACATTCATGCGTTGAGGTACATGGAAACCATTTTCAACGCATGCTGTAACTGTGGCTGCATGGTACAGCGCATATTAGACCGCAGTCTCTATAATAATGTATGACTGTATAAATGGTCTCTAGCATGGAAACCATGCATTTCTGTATGTAAGTTCATTAGACCTTTTTTGTTCCGTATCCTCTCCTTGATCAATGCTTAGAGTTTGTACACGGTGGAAAAAATCATCCTGTGTATTACATATTTATATATCGACGTGCCGTATATATTAAAGAAATGCTTAGCCTATGTTCGTCCCAACGTTTATTAGAGAATCGTGTAAAAGTTCGAAGCATATTGGGCAAGAACTTTTCGAGATTTTTGGTAACAACGATAAATGACGACTTGTCTTAATATAGTAATATATGTAACTTCAGATATTCCCTCTTGTTGTCACACGATCATCTGCTATTCCGTTCTCACAATCCTAGCTCTCCATATATACAGATGATTCCGAAACGTTCGTTAACTTTTTCGAAAGTTACCATAGTTTCGTGATTCTTTTTTCTAGCTTTTTACGTTTGTCGGTAATGCGCTTTCATTTCAACCGTTAACACAACTGCAACCGAATTGAAAACAGCGCAAAGTATCCCACTGACCGCCGCTATGGAGACAGCGTCGACATTTGTGTGGCGCAGTAATAAACAGTCACCGTCAGACTGGCGTCCCTAATAGCTGCTTGGGGAGTCCCGGCTTATCGATGCCGGTATGGCGGATAGCGAGGAAACAGCCCATTTTTTTCGAATCAAACTACCACAATTCACAAGGCGACATTTGGAATAACGATCTCTCGTCGTAAATAGGCTTTTTCTGCTGTCAATGAAAGCATGTTTTTATAGATAATGCAATGCGTGAAGAATGTTGTTGTTGTCGTGGTCTTGAATCCAAAGACTGTTTTGATGGAGCCCTCCACGCTACTCTATCATGTGCAAGGCTCTTCATCTCCAAATAATTGCTGCAACATACACTCTTATGAATCTGCATACTGTATTCTTCTCTCGGTCTCCCTCCACAATTTTTACCCTCGCACTTCCTCCAGTATTAAACTGGTAATCTCTTGATGTCTCAGAATGTGTCCTGTCTACCGATCCCTTTTATTAGTCTAGTTGTGCCAAAAATTCCTTGACTCCTCAATTCTATTCAGTACCTCCTCATTAGTTACGTGATCTCCCCATTTAATCTTCAGCATTTTTCTGTAGCATCATATTTCAGAACTTTCCAACGTCTCATTGTCTAAACCGTTTATCGTCCGTGTTTCACTTTCACACATGCCTACACTCCAGACAAATACCTTCAGATAATTCTTCCTAACACTTGAGTATATATTCAATGGTAACAAATTTCTATTGTTTAGAAACGCTTTTTTGGCACTGCCAGTCTACATTTTATATCATCTCTACTTCCTCCTTGCCCAAACAGCAAAACCTATGTACTACTTTAAGTGTCTCCTTTCCGAATCTAATTCCCTCAGCATCACCTGATTTAATTCTACTACATTCCATTATTCTTGGCTTGCTTTTGTTGTTGTTCATCTCGTATCCTCCTTTCAAGGACATTGTGCATTCTGTTCAACTGCTCTTCCAAGTCTTCTGCTGTCCCTGTCGGAATTGTAATGTCATCGGCAAATCCCAAGGCTTTTATTTCTTCTCCTGAACTTTAATTCCTACTCCAAATTTTTTCTTTGGTTTTCTTTAATGTTTGTTCAGTGTAAAATTGAATAACATCCGGGATAGGCTACAATCCTGTCTCACTTCCTTTTCAATCAGTTCTTCCGTTTCACGCCACTCGACTCTTGTTACTGCCGTCTGGTTTCTTTACAAGTTGTATGGGAGTTTATCCAAAATTAACTTGTCGTCTCCCCTAGTGTGTTTTACTATTTATAATTCGTTTTCAGGGTATTTAACATTTTTATTCAGTTACATTTAGTTATTATACAAATTCAATCCAGGTAATATACAGCCGCATTGAGATACACGACTTTCACAATTTCATAGAAAGTTACGCCGATAGGAATGCATCTGTCCACTGTTGTAAGAATGATGTCCTTCTCTCTAGAACGAATTTTTCACTCTGCAGCGGCTCAAACGGCGTTGTGAAACTTGCTGGTAGATTAAAACTGAGTGTCGGCCTAGGACTATGACCGCTGAATCCTTGTCATCCGCAGGAAACGCTGCTACAGATTCAGCAAATGTGGGTGGAAGATATACACTAGAAGCAAATCCTGGGCTGCGACTCTGCTATTTCTACGCCATCTTCTGCGACGATAAGTATCGTCCCCACACTCTGATTGGCAAAACAGTTGATCACGGTACCAAGCGATTGCGGATTTTTAGGAAGAAGGCAGGCGATTTCGAGTACACGAAAATCACAACGGGTAATGTATACATCACGGTGTCAAGAATGACGACGAGTTTGCACTCACTACAAAAATTTATAGGGAAAAATTGTTAGTCAATAGGTTATTCGCAGCGCTGAAATGAGTCAGAGAGTTTATAACAAATATTTGCTGCTCGAAAGAATGTCATATTTGAAAACCAAAAGGTCTCCAGTTTTATTGGACAAATCTCATTATAAAAGTAAGTAGTCGCAGTAGAGGTAACCCTATTCTACACTCGTGTGCAAAACTTAACGATGAAAGTAACTGTCGCGTGATGTGTCACGCCAAATAAGTTTGAGGATTGGACCATGCATATAAAGAGCCGCTGCAGTATAGTTCCCTTAACTGAAAGATATACGCGTTTACACGAACAGAAATGAGGTTTTTTTTAAAAAAATATTATAATTGCAGTGAATTATCTAGTTTTATAACGGTCTCTAGCAGAATATAAAAGGCGGTGGGAGTGGGGGGGGGGGGGGGGGGGGGGGGACGTAGTACTCTATAGGGGGCGTGATCACCACGAATGGCTGTGGATTCTCTGCAATGTGTTGAAATGCTGACCACAAGGTTCGTAAGCGGTTCTTGTGGTAGGTCCTTCCCTTCTTCCACAGTTGCTGGATCGTCTTTGCTCCATGTTGATGTGATGCTATACATGTCCCCACTCGCACTCCTTGAGATTTAAGTCGGGGAAAGATAGGCCAACTCATTCGCCGAAGTGATAAAGAAATCAACACCCTAAGCTGTCGACAGGCATTGATATACGGCGCCAGTTGAAAACGTGTGCCCCAACCGGGACTCGAATCCGGGATCTCCTGCTTACATGGCAGACGCTCTATCCATCTGAGCCACCGAGGGTACAGATGATAGTGCGACTGCAGGGATTCATCCCTTGCACGCTCCCAGTGAGACCCACATTCACAACTTAAAGTCCACACACTGCATTCATAGTGCCCCTGCCCATTACACTCATTACTCGCGGCAGACAATCTTACCGAGTCCGTAAGAGTTCGGGCAATACGTGTGCATCCGCACACAAGAAGAAAGTCAATGGCTGGTTAGCCTTAACTATATGAAGATAGTATCTGTTCCTTCGGAAATGTCCGAAAGAACAGATACCATCTTCATACATTCGCCGAAGATCCTCGCCTCCCAAGAGTTCCTCCACCTGCGCCATTCGGTGCGATAAAGCATTGTCATCCACAAAAATGAGTTCACGGCTAAATGCATCCCTGAAAAGAGGCACATAGGGAAGAAGTACAGTATCACAATAACGTTGACCAGTGAATGTATCGTGTTCAAAGATGTGGTGGTCAGTACGCCAGTACCTCCCCACCCCATAACATCTGGATCACGAAAATGATCCATGGTCTGTGTCTGTGTAATATTCCGGCAGGCTATTATCTTTGACTAGAGTGGACTACCAGAAAGTTGAAATCGCAACTTGTTACAGTATCCTCAGAAGAATTTTCCTCATGTGCGACTCGACTGTCCTTTCCGAATTTGACGCCAGGTGAAAGGGACTAGGACGATACCACTCCTTCTGCAGTAATTCTGGATGCTGATTATCCGATACCAGGGCCTGTGGCACAGCCTCAATGGCGAATACGCTCGCTAAGGCCCGGATCGTAGCAGTTGTTGTTGTTGATTGCATCCGAGCCCTGCAGGCAGCATGCTCTATCTCAGCGTCGATTCTGGGTCAGTAAGCATGGCGTCGAACCGTTGCCTTCATTCGACACACTCCCCAGTGTCCTCGATGCAGCGTCTGCAGCCCCTGGAGCCAGAGCGAAAGGGGAATGACGACCTGGCACTCCGACTCGTCAGTGGCTAGAAACTGTCCGAAGCATGGAAATAATATCAAACCGAAAAATCCATCTGAAAGCTTGGATCTAGTTTCTTGGGTAATAGTTCCAGTCACGCACGCTGAGCCAACGACGAGACCTTGCGAAGTTGCGGATCCTGATCTGTGATCTGGGCCACGACTGGAGTCTGGCGCATATTTTCTGTCGACTGTGAAGCTGTGGTGTCACCGCCAGACACCACACTTGCTAGGTGGTAGCCTTTAAATCGGCCGCGGTCCGGTAGTATACGTCGGAGCCGCGTGTCGCCACTATCAATGATTGCAGACCGAGCGCCGCCACACGACAGGTCTAGAGAGACTTCCTAGCACTCGCCCCAGTTGTACAGCCGACTTTGCTAGCCATGGTTCACTGACAAAATACGCTCTCATTTGCCGACACGATAGTTAGCATAGCCTTCAGCTACGTTATTTTCTACGACCTAGCAAGGCGCCATTATCAGTTACTATTGATATTGTGAACTATGTACCGTCAAAACCGACGTTCATCATTAATGGATTAAAGTTAAGTATTCCACCAGCTACGTCCGTTGTTTCTAAATTCTAATTACCTTGTCCTGTTCCAGACCTCACGCCAGCCTGAGTGAGCTAAATCGCGTGCCTTTCGGCCTCCTCTAGTAACACGGTGTTGGCTCTCCTGCCAACCACAAAAGAAGCATACGGCTTCAGAGTTCTTATCGAGGCCCATAGAAGGCGAGACAGAGTTGCTCGAAAACCTGGTCACCCTTACAACCGCTGTGCCGTTTTTACCAGCAGCTTCTGTCAGTGCCCAGAGAAGAATATCAGCAGTTTATGGTGTAATTTAGTGCCATGAAGGAACGCTATACATTACTGCCACTGTTACGTGACAGCTTTTCCCAAACTACCCGTGACTAATGTAAAACCCGGGAAAAAAGGCTAGGCGAATAGGAATAAATTAATCTCCAGCGATAAATTGAATATGTATCAATACCACTGACTGCCAGTACTTGTCTACAATATATTACAGTTTGCTACAGTGAACTGCATATTCACCTTAATAAGTAACCTCATTGAAAGCATCTTTGCAGTAATCTGTAAGCGAGTAAATGTGCCGTAGGTCATAAAAAATTGATAGGGAGACTGCCTCAGTACAATTTGCAGAACGCACTGTGATACATGCAACGGACAGCACCGTGCGAGGTCAGGCTGGCCTGTGCTTTGAGGGAAACCGCGCCTGGCCGCCGGACACTGAAGTCACAACAGATTGTATCTCCGAGCTGTTTTGGGACAACAGAGTCTGTTTTTAATGAGCTGTTCGTGGTAGGCGGGTTCGCGCCCTTTTCGGCAGTGCCTCAGGAGAACGCTATTGTGGATAGAACAGTACAAAGTCATAATTCGTCGAAACACTCAGATCGCTACATACACTCCTGGAAATGGAAAAAAGAACACATTGAAACCGGTGTGTCAGACCCACGATACTTGCTGCGGACACTGCGAGAGGGCTGTACAAGCAATGATAACACCCACGGCACAGCGGACACACCAGGAACCGCGGTGTTGGCCGTCGAATGGCGCTAGCTGCGCAGCATTTGTGCACCGCCGCCGTCAGTGTCAGCCAGTTTGCCGTGGCATACGGAGCTCCATCGCAGTCTTTAACACTGGTAGCATGCCGCGACAGCGTGGACGTGAACCGTATGTGCAGTTGACGGACTTTGAGCGAGGGCGTATAGTGGGCATGCGGGAGGCCGGGTGGACGTACCGCCGAATTGCTCAACACGTGGGGCGTGAGGTCTCCACAGTACATCGATGTTGTCGCCAGTGGTCGGCGGAAGGTGCACGTGCCCGTCGACCTGGGACCGGACCGCAGCGACGCACGGATGCACGCCAAGACCGTAGGATCATACGCAGTGCCGTAGGGGACCGCACCGCCACTTCCCAGCAAATTAGGGACACTGTTGCTCCTGGGGTATCGGCGAGGACCATTCGCAACCGTCTCCATGAAGCTGGGCTACGGTCCCGCACACCGTTAGGCCGTCTTCCGCTCACG
Source organism: Schistocerca gregaria (assembly GCF_023897955.1). NCBI lineage: Eukaryota > Metazoa > Arthropoda > Insecta > Orthoptera > Acrididae > Schistocerca > Schistocerca gregaria. The sequence goes on along the minus strand of NC_064922.1, from coordinate 415,468,080 downwards.
CCCCAACATCGTGCAGCCCGCCTCCAGTGGTGTCGCGACAGGCGTGAATGGAGGGACGAATGGAGACGTGTCGTCTTCAGCGATGAGAGTCGCTTGTGCCTTGGTGAAAAATGATGTTCGTATGCGTGTTTGGCGCCGTGCAGGTGAGCGCCACAATCAGGACTGCATACGACCGAGGCACACAGGGCCAACACCCGGCATCATGGTGTGGGGAGCGATCTCCTACACTGGCCGTACACCTCTGGTGATCGTCGAAGGGACAATGAATAGTGCACGGTACATCCAAACCGTCATCGAACCCATCGTTCTACCATTCCTAGACCGGCAAGGGAACTTGCTGTTCCAACAGGACAATGCACGTCCGCATGTATCCCTTGCCACCCAACGTGCTCTAGAAGGTGTAAGTCAACTACCCTGGCCAGCAAGATCTCCGTATCTGTCCCACATTGAGCATGTTTGGGACTGGATGAAGCGTCGTCTCACGCGGTGTGCACGTCCAGCACGAACGCTGGTCCAACTGAGGCGCCAGGTGGAAATGGCATGGCAAGCCGTTCCACAGGACTACATCCAGCATCTCTACGATCGTCTCCATGGGAGAATAGCAGCCTGCGTTGCTGCGAAAGGTGGATATACACTGTACTAGTGCCGACATTGTGCATGCTCTGTTGCCTGTGTTTATGTGCCTGTGGTTCTGTCAGTGTGATCATGTGATGTATCTGACCCCAGGAATGCGTCAATAAAGTTTCCCCTTCCTGGGACAATGATTCACGGTGTTCTTATTTCAATTTCCAGGAGTGTATAATATCCGATAATGGAATGGGGAACAGAAAAGTTAAGTATGTCTTTGCAGAGCGTGAGACACAGCCACCGAGTTCAAGAAAAGCAGGATAATTTGTTAAACGAAATGTGAAAACAGCAACTATTGAGTAACCCGAATAATTTAGAAAAGAGAAACACAGCTGTCGTGACAGAGGTCCAACATCACTGACCGGCATGCGAACATGGACAGAGAAAGAGAGAACGAGATGGACGTACACTACTAGCCATTAAAATTGCTACAGCAAGAAGAAATGCAGATGATAAACGGGACCGGCAGGTGTGACCGAGCGGTTCTAAGCGCTACAGTCGCAGGTTCGAATCCTGCCTCGGGCATGGATGTGTGTGATGTCCTTAGGTTAGTTACGTATAAGTAATTCTACGTTCTAGGGGACTGATGACCTCAGAAGTCCTATAATGCTCAGACCATTTGAATCATTTGATAAACGGGTATTCATTGGACAAATATATTACACTAGAACTGGCATGTGATAACATTTTCACGCAATTTGGCTGCATAGAACCTGAAAAAATCAGTACTAAGAACAACCACCTCTGGCGGTAATAACGGCCTTGATACGCCTGGGCATTGAGTCAAACAGAGCTTGGATGGCGTGTACAGGTAAAGCTGCCCATGCAGCTGCATCACGATACCACAATTCATCAAGAGTAGTGACTGGCGTATTGTGACGAGCCAGTTGCTCGGCCACCATCGAACAGACGTTTTCAATTGGTGAGAGATCTGGAGAATGTGCTGGCCAGGGCAGCGGTCGAACATTTTCTGTATCCAGAAAGGCCCGTACAGGACCTGCAACATGCAGTCGTGCATTATCCTGCTCAAATGTAGGGATTCGCAGGGATCGAATGAGGAGTAGAGCGCCGGCCAGAGTGGCCGCGCGGTTGACGGCGCTTCAGTCTGGAACCGCACGACCGATACGGTCGCAGATACGAATCCTGCCTCGGGCATGGATGTGTGTGACGTCCTTAGGTTAGTTAGGTTTAAGTAGTTCTAAGTTCTAGGGGACTGACCACAGCAGTTAAGTTCCATAGTGCTGAGAGCCATTTAAACCTTTTTTTGTTTTTTTGTTTTTTGTTTTGTTTGAAGGGTGGAGCCACGTGTCGTATGTCGTAACACATCTGAAATGTAACGTGCGCTGTTCAAAGTGCCGTCAATGCGAACAATAGGTGACTGAGACGTGTAACCAATTGAACCCCGTACCATCATGCCTGGTGATACGCCGGTATGGCAATGACGAATACACGCTTCCAATGCGCGTTCACAGCGATGTCGCCAAATAGGGATGCTGTAAACAAAACCTGGATTCATCCGAAAAAAAAGACGTTTTGGCATTCGTGCACCCGAGTTCGTCGTTGAGTACACCATCGAAGGCGCTGCTGTGATGCAGCGTCAAGGGTAACCGCAGCCATGGTCTCCGAGGTGACACCCCTTCTGCTGCAAACGTCGTCGAAATGTTCGTGCAGATGGTTGTTGTCTTGCAAACGTCCTCATCTGTTGACTCAGGTATCGAGACATGGCTGCACGATCCGTTACAGCCATGCGGATAAGATGCCTGTCATCTCGCCTGCTAGTGATACGAGGCCGTTGGAAATCCTGCACGGCGTTCCGTATTACCTTCCTGTACCCACCGATTCCATATGCTGCTAACAGTCATTGGATCTCGACCAACGCGAGCAGCAAGTCGCGATACGATAAACCGCAATCGCGATGGGCTACAATCCTACCTTTATCAAAGTCGGAAACGTGATGGTACGCATTTCTCCTCCTTACACGAGGCATCACAACGAAGTTTCACCAGGTAACGCCGGTCAACTGCTGTTTGTGTATGAGAAATCAGTTGGAAACTTTCCTCATGTCAGCAGGTTGTAGGTATCGCCACCGGCGCCAACCTTGAGTGAATGCTCTGAAAAGCTAATTATTTGCATATCACAGCATCGTCTTCCTGTCGGTTAAATTTAGCGTCTTGGGCACGTCATCTTCATGGTGTAGCAATTTTAATGGCCAGTAGTGTAATTTTCCAGCGTCAAGTGTTATGAACTTTGTGGAGTAAGGGAAGTAGACAGCTTCTTACCGATAGGCGCTCAGAATATCTATTGTCCTGTCAATCAAACTTACGCTGCGCCAGAAAAACGCAAAGCTCCTAGCCTTCTCTTCAACCAGGTCATGTCTACATAGAAGTCAGATTTCCCTGCTGGCGCGATTTTATATTGCAGCGCCTCTACAGCCTTCTGTGGCAGATTGCACGTACGTACTTTTCCGTCCATCTTGAACTTACTCGCAGTAGCAAGTTGTTCGTAAAAAGCTAGTGACTGATTTTGTATCCACTTCAGCCGTCACCTGCAGATTTATATGGTGAGACCTAGCTGCAGCAGCTAAGAGAATTGTAACGAAACTTGTGTCTTTTTAGCGAAATTCAGTAATTTCAATCTTCTTTCTGAACACTTGTTTGCAGTTAAAGGTACAATATGCTATCAACTCCGAGGACAGACGCAAATGCATACCCTCCTACAGCTCTTTCTGTCGTTAAACACTAACACTTCTGCAACCACGATACGACAAACGCGAATGCATTGTTTAATCCAGATGCACAGTCATTGAATCACATTCTAGGTCCCCAGTCCAAACTTGCCAAGACATTTGCTTACCATTGTCTATGATTGTTAAACAGTTTCTCTTGCTTTTTATGTAATAAAACTGAGTTAATTGAGATCCTTGTTCAATTACATAGATAACGAATTCCTTGATCATTATTTTTTGGAGGGCAACGATTTTAATAACGTCAGGTATACATGGAAATTTTTAGGCTTCCGTACCTCGAATGGCAAAAACGGAACCCTCAGGGGATCACTATGTCTTCTGTCTGCCTCTTTGTCTGGCTGTCAGGCAGGCGCCTGACCGTTCAAAATCCTGTTTCTCAGAAATGGGTAGGCGTATCAAGTTGAAACTGCCCGCCCGGATAGCCGTGCAGTCTACCGGGCTGCTTCCCGAGCGGGAAGGCTTGCTGGTCCCCTGCACGAATCCGCCCGGCGGGTTTGTGTCGAGGTCCGGTGTGACAGCCAGCCTGTGGATGGTTTTTAGGCGGTTTTCTATCTGCCTCGGCGAATGCGGGCTGGTTCCCCTTATTCCACTTCAGTTACACTAGATAAGCGATTGGTGCGCAAACACTGTCTCCATGTAGGCGAGCACCATAAGTACTCTACCACGCAAATATTTGGGGCTACACTCGTCTGGTATGAGATGTTCCAGAGCGGGGAGGTGGGTAGGGGGGGGGGGGGGGGACCACTGGGGGCCGAACAACACAAATAACCCTGGGGTCGGTGTGGGGCGGCGGTGGACTGCTGTGGGGTTGTGGAACATTGCAGGCAACGGTGGGATGAAGCCTATCTATTGTTTCTAGGTCCCCAGTTCAATATACAATCCACAAGTTGAAATTTATGCCATTTATTAAAGATCTAGGGTCCCTTGGCGGCGTACACGGCACAACTAAAGGGGAAAAACCAGAAAATTGTAAATCTATAATTATATCACACGAAAAATAATGCTTTGGCAGGTGTTATCCTACTGTCTGTCTGTCTGTCTGTCTGTCTGTTTGTTAAGATCACTTTTTCTCAGAAACTGTAGACATATCAAGTTGAAATTTGTCACGTATTAATGTCTATCAACACTTGGCGGTGTAAAAAAGGTAAGCTTCAAAGTCAATGCAATATGAAGATATTGCAATTTATGTTACATGTTTTGTTACTTACAGCCTCATTTATCGAAACCTACAGGGTACTTGCCGTTTACCTCGAATCACGAAATTCGTCAGAAAGCTAGGCTTAACGGTAAATGCAAAGGGGAAAAAAAATCCTGCCGCGCGGGATTAGCTGAGTGGTCTAAGGCGGTGTAGTCATGGACTGTGCGGCTGGTCCCGGCGGAGGTTCGAGTCCTCCCTCGGGCATGGGTGTGTGTGTTTGACCTTATGATAATTTAGGTTAAGTAGTGTGTAATCTTAGGGACTGATGACCTTAGCATTTAAGTTCCATAAGATTTTTTTTTTATCCGAAAATTGTTAATATCTAATTGAATCGATCAGCTGGAAAAGAAGTCATGCCCAATTTTTTTTTAAAAAAACTAAGTTTTTTTTTATTTCTGCACTATCGTTTGTTTTAACGACGAGTCGTTTCCCATCACCAAAAGTGCTCGTTAAGGTGCGTTTCCACATATGCGCCGTGCGATTGCCTCGCACGCATACAGAGGCGCGCTTGTAGGTAGCATGCCTCTTCCTCAACATGTGCGTGCGAGTGAATCCGTTCATACTGGGCGCCACTGCTTCCGTGGGGGCAAGCTGCAGTCGCACGGCGACCAGCAGCTAGGCACACTGGTGTAAACGCACCTTTAGACGGGTACTGAATTAGAGAAGGGGCCATATAAACAAGCATATAGTGGACCTGTCTAGTTGGCGGGCGGGTTTGCCCGATGAGTCGCGTTTGGCCTCGTTTCAAATAATGCATGGCGTCTAGTGCACTCATGCTCCAGTGAGGTACTAACTCGTCATGTGTGGAGGTGTGCAGTCCCTGTCTCGCCGAATCAACGTCCTTGTCAATGTGAGAGGCAATGTTAAACTGCATTACACGTGATATCGCCTGGCGATGATTAATGTATTATCTGGAGTGCTTGATTTCGCCACACAATGTTCCAGTGACTACGAAGTGCATATTTTGCATAAAAAATATTGGTATACGAAAACAATTTTTGTAAAATGGTTTCCCACGAAACACTCATAGAAAGAAAATCAGAGAATCAAATATGGCTGCACATTTAGGAGACAAACTAGTAAATCCCATCTCTATAGTGAATCGAACTCCCGTCTATGAAACTGCTTGAAATCTCTGATTACTTAACAAATGACTAATGTGTCGAATAGTTGACGTTACGCCGGTAAGCGAGAAAAATGTTTGTAGAACGTTTGAAATTACGTTTAAAATTTCTTGGAAGTCGCTAAGTGCTCTAATTATCAAACGCTGGGTAGGTGTAGTCTGAATAATTTGCGTTCCATTTTAAGCAAAAACTAGTTTTTCACGCATATGAATGTTTTTGGAATCATACCTCCTAAAACACGTGTTGTACAATTATATATACTGAAGTGCCAAAGAAACTGGTATAGGCATGTGTATTTAAATATAGAGATATGTAAACAGACAGAATACAGCGCCGCAGTCAGCAACGCCTATATAAGACAACAAGTGGCTGGTGTAGTTTGAAACTTCCCCTTTGAATGTAAAGAATGACTGTGCTGGTAAAACTTCTACGTTACTTTATTTTCAAACTCGAGAGTGAAACTGAACGTACTGTGACTGTTTTTTCTTTACTTATAATGATCATTTCTAAACTGACACACAATATTTTAGCGCAACGCAATCTGACTTTTAATAATCACTACAAAAGAATAGCCCTAACTAACAATAACCTATGCCCTTCATGAATCACTTACCTCACAAAAATCATCGTTGCTCGTAATACTGCAATACAGCGAGCGCCAATACTGCCAGCTGAGTAAAAGATTCTAACTACTAAAGGCACTAACTACTGATAGGCATATAGTTAGCATATGAAAGATGTTGATAGAGAACAAACAATGTATTTACCTTAATAGTGTTCAAAGTCATTATATATATATATATATATATATATATAAATTCGTGACATACAGTTTGACAAATTATTTTTTTCTGACGGACACACGTCCAGATCGTCCGTTCATATGAACATTTCAGAACTCTGGCATCTCTCTCCCCACATCCACCACAACTGGCGGCGCACCTCCAACTGCCCAACGCTAAGGGCTGTTCACATCCAACTGCCCAACACAAGACTGGCGAAAAACCTCCAACGAAGAGTCCATCTAGCCACAGACTGCACACAGAGCAGTAAGCGATTTTAATACAGGGCGCTACGTGGCGTTACCAACATAAAAACCTAAACATCCTACTTACATAGCCCCCATGCTCTCCACAAAAACTTTTACAATTTGTTTTGGGCGGTGGTCAATAGTGATTTGATAAAATATTTCATATTAACAATAACAAATAGATCCAATGCACACAGTTTTTGATACACTGTTGGTCAAAAGCAAAAATTGTACTCGTAGTCCATAAAGACAGTCCTGATCATTCATCACAGTAGTAATTGCAGTTTTATGCACAAAGTCTGAGCAGTAAAAGAAAATGCACATGGAAGTAGTGGATTTCCATGCACTCTTGAAGAAGTAGTGTTGTCCTTCGAACGGAAAGACTATGCTGACTCTTGACATGCAGATAGGTAATGGGCCACAACATAGCAAACCCACAGCAGAGTCAGTCGAAGGTTAGAAAGATATTGGTAGGTAGGTCATCACAGAGCAGACCCACAGTACTTCTTGTAGAGATAATGGTATTAGTGGGTCACCACAGGTGCAGATCCACAGTAGTCCTGGTAGAGATTATCGTATTGGTGAGCCACCAACTGTGCACACCCACTGTAGCCCTTGTAGAGATTATGGTATTGGTGGGCCATCAAAGGTGCAGACCCACTGTAGTCCTTGTAGAGATGGACAGTAGCCATCGAAGAGTCTTGTAGATAATATAGCAAGTCCGTGAACCACCACTTGTGCACTCAGAAAAAATTATTTTGAAATGTCCTTAGAACCAGCAGTGTTGTTAACCAGTCCCTTGCTGAATTATCAACACATGTGTGAGCACTAATAGTCCTTTTTCTTTAACTTCTCACATATTGTGCATATACTATGACCAACAGAAATGTGTGCAGAGAAATGAAACCCTAGTATTTACTTAATTTGAAGAATTGGTGTCAATTACAATTTTATGACAAGATAATACAATTACAAAGGTACAAAAAATCATTAAAAACATGATGATAACATTAGTAGTAATCCAGGCATTACAAAAGAATAGAAATAAGCATATACATAAATATTATAGAAATTGCAACATAAGTAAATAAATGAACAAATGAGTATATTAATTAGAACATCAGACTGATACATGAGCATAAAAAGAAAACATAACAGAATAAGTAATATCTAAACATTTTTCCAAAGTAAAGAACAGGTTAAATATGAGGATAACAGTACTCCTCATCATAGCAAATGCAGCATAGTGTTAGAAAAATTCTACAACATAACTCTTGTCAGATAAACACATAATGACAGGAAGAACATAGACACACAAGGGTACACATAAACACATAGCAGCAACACACAAAAGGAAAGGACAGGGTCCATTTTCAGCATCACATTCTGTACTACAATATTTATTGTATTTCATTTTTAATAAAACATCCTTTACTTCTCGGAGATCTCTCTTGATTCATCATTATTCCAAAAAGTTACTATCTACACATGCTCTCTGTATTAGTATTTTCACATATTCTTTACCTCCTTATTTGTTTTCAAGAAAATCCTACCTAACCCTGTTGTCCCTAAACCCTACTTGTCTATTCATATCCTCTTTCAAAATAACTATTTCTCATTGTACAATACTCATATTGGCCCAAATCTTTTTCATATAACTTCTCAATGCATTATTCCTCTATTCTTCATAGTTAGTGTCTTATGTAGTATTATTCCCCTTCTTAAGCTGACTTAAGTCTAATGAGCTCAGATACAAAAACTAAGGGACAAGGCAATGCAGCAGCACGAACATTAGCACAAACAAGAAAGAGAAAAAATGCAAAGTATCAAAGCAAGCAGCATTAAATATAAATTAGCAAAGCAAATGCAACATTACAACTATTATGAGCCAATGTGCAGCAACAAGAAAAATAAATCAGTAGTAAAACTGGCTTAGCTGAATGATACAAAGTGAAATTCAGTAGGATAATGCCTGACCAGTAGCAGCAGCAAAAGCAATAAACTATACCTAAACATGACAAAGCTCAAGCAGAAAAAATATTACAGTAAAGATAGCAATACAAATAAAGAAAATGTCTATTTACACCTTAATACCCATGTCACATTTTAACACTAGAGTGATGCATCACAATAACTTACTCTACCAAACAAGTTACCAAGTCATTGAAAAAATTATGTATGCAATTCCTAATTCCCATGAAGGGAAATGTCTATTTACATCCTAACAACTACATCAGTTCTCCTTCCTGTACTTCTTTCGTTTCCTAGTGCTCCCCTTTTTTAAGAACGTAGATCATAAAATTATTATTTAATGGATCTGTAGACAGCAAATACTTGCATTAGTATATCTATTAATTTTTCTTTGTTTTAACCAATTCTGCAAAGCAGCTAGAAACTAGAAATCAAACAAAATAGGCAAATATATACAAGGCAAAGCATAAAGATGTCATTCACTAGCCATATGGCATTTCATAAGGCAGTAAAAACAAATCTCTCAACCAGAAAGACAGTAGTCACAATCAGTTGTATAGGCCTAAAATATTTCTCATCATTTAAGTAAATATCAGAAAGTATGAGCTCCAAAGTGTAATCATATGTTTTCAAGTATGTGCGTGTCATGTTTGTGATGCTTTCTCCAAAGAAATGTCAATAGCGAGGTTAATGGCCTCTTTTTTTCTACACCTGTGCCTCTGAAAGGCACACACTAATGGTTTTTTTCCATGTGACTATCACACAGCCGGGCGCCCACAGCGCACCACGTTAAGGTCACCTACCTTCCTTACCGAAACATTTAGAGCTGTTTCCGCTACAGTGACAGTCTCACATAAATAAAAAAATTTCACAGGTTGAAAATTTACATTAGAAATGTATAGAAACCAAATCTCATAAATAACAATGTCAGAAAAATTTTCTGTCAGCATTGTGGTACTCACATACATGCACGCACTCACCCTTCATAATGATCACAACCATACCTCGACATCACAATACACATCGTCGTCGCAATAATAACATCATGACACCTCAGTCAAATCTCAAAAACATTGTAGCTTCTTTCATAAATTCAAAGCCTGTAAAAAAATACTCTGGTAGTATCACAGTGGTTTCTAAAGTAAATATGAACAGTTGCCAAAATGCAGACAGAATTCAATTTTATAAGTGTGAAGTTATCCAACTGAATATTTACGTAAACATGTGTCACTGACAGAGTAAAAAAAAATGTTTCTCTCTCTCAGTTAAATGATGAGATAGCTGTCTAATTCTGTGTTAGAGAAATATGGTACTGATGTGTAAAACTGAATAAGTAAATACCATATTAGTATAGGGCTCCTTGCACTTGCCACTCGCTTAGTACACAAAGCAAGCATACTCTCCTGAGGGTTAATGCAATTATGCCCTCAGATGATGAAATATATCACTAAAAACCTTCACTGTATCATTGTAATTCAAGAATCTTTCTAAAAATGTTCCAAGTACAAAATTTAATCATTGAAATGCGTGACCTGTAGCACTAATCTATGCATCTTGCTGTAAGATAATTTCTGTCATTACTTAGCGGTAAATATGTGCCAAGTGCCGTAGTTGCCGTCGTCTGTAAGCAAAGTTCTGTAGAAGTCAATGTACTTACCTTGTCATAAACAATACTGAAATGCTATGCGCATAGATGTCGTAGTTATTACGTACATTACCGTGAGCAAGAAAGTACTGTACTATAACGTATTGTTATGTTGCGAAAAAGGCTTTTTCATTGTAGCTATGCCAAAAAGGTTGCTACTAAAACGTACTCGTATTTTACTTTCCAGAAGAACATAGAAAAACTGTGCAGATATAAAACAAATACAGCGCAAAAGTAATAATGTAAATTGTGTCACTCATTAGTAGCGTCGTTAATATAATCGTGTAGTTGTCAAACAAACCAAATACGATGTCCTCTATAATCTCTCAGAAAGTGGTTTAAATACAAAACGTCTTTTTAAGTAAGCCAAAAAGTTGCATTAAAATCTCATTAGCAGTATATGTTCCAAATCTGTAAGCACTATAGTCGTTACGTAACCCTGCAACCAACAAACAAAATGTACACGCACTGAGACTGTGTCATCAGTTCCCTATGAAAATGCACTTATAAAATAACAGTCTTACTACATTCCCTAGGTTCTTGACCAGATAGTTGACTTCAAAACATTGTTGATGTTGACAGTTTCTGAGTGCGACAAAGCGTACTAGTAATGTGAAGTAGAAATCTTACAGATAGCAACTTATCTCCAAATAAATAGTTTTATATGTGAAATGTGATGTCATCCTTTACTAGTCCTAGTATGCGGAGTTTCAACTTCAACGCATTTATCTGTGGTATACGTCAGATTCTGCAAGGTCCCTTGAAAATCAGAAAGAATTTGTGACTCAACTATTTCTTCTTCGTTTCTTCTTAGGTGAGAATGAATGAGCTTTAATGAGAGCTTTCTGACCAATCAATTATGTCTTTGTGTCGAAGGTCACGTGTATTCGGAAAAGGTACAAGCTCTCTGATTCTGTTCGGTGGTTCTTCATTCTTCAGTAAAAGAACAGGTGGTAAAGCAGTGGAGTCATGAGGCATTTCATTTAGCGCGTTTTGAAATAGATGTAAATATCTGTTCCAGTATTGATGCTTCCTATGACAATAAAGTCTGCAAAGCTTATTAATTTCTTTCACAATCCGTTCAGACGGGTTACAATGTGGTAAGTACAATGAAATAAAAACAGGTTTGATTTTACGATTCCGAAGCATCCGCGACCAAACAGCTGATCTGAATTGTGGTCCGTTATCTGAGATGACATTAGCAACGTGTCCAACTTCACGTAAGAAATTTTTAACAAAGGCGTTGGATACAGACCGTCCAGTGGATTTATGTAACGATGTGAAAGAAACAAATTTTTAAGTAAGTAGAACAGCGACTAGAACGAACGAAAATCCATTCGATGTTCTGACAGCAGCAAATTCTTTTAATTTGGTAGGAATGATAGGAAACAACAGAGCACGATAAGACACGGTAGATGGTTTAGCTTTTTGCCAAAATTTACAAATAGACAACACCCCCCGCATTCTCTTGTTAAAATAACAAGTCGTCCGAAGAATATGGTAACATTTTCGTGGACCAAAATGTGCGTATCTGAAATGAATGTACCAAATGAGCTTATTAAAAAAATCATCAGGAATGCAAAGTACCCATAGCTTGTCATCAACAGTGCAACGTTTGAAGAGTATGTTGTTTCTAACCAGATAATAATGCCGAATCTTAATGTTTGTCTTTTCATGCAATGTATTTTTGATGTCTTTCCAAATCGGACTCTTACCTTGTTCATAAGCAATGTCTTCTAAAGATGTAGCGATGAAGTTTTCAAAGGCTACTTTCTGAATGTATAGAATACTGAAATTTTTCTCGAGGTTAGCTTCTGTGTTGCTTTTCTCAAGCCCAGCCGGTGCACGTGACTGAGCGTCCGCAACAATGTTCCCCTTGCCGGGAATGTAGACTATTGTAAAGTTCTTGCAGAAACAATACCCAACGTTTTAACCTGTCATGATTTAATTCTGAAGACATAAGAAATTGTAATGCAAGATGATCAATGTATACTTTTACGTGTTTAACAGAAAGAAAGAAACGGAATTTGTTAAATACCCAAACGATAGCTAAAGCTTCTAATTCAGTGGCGGAATAATTTTTCTCTGATTTTGTTAGAATACAGCTAGCGTAAACAATGGGTTTCTGAACAGTAGTGTCATTTTCCATGGCTTCTTGAAATTAATGGGCACCAAGACTGACTTTAGAAGAAGCTGAGCTAAGGCAGAAATCTTATGACAGGTCTGGGTGAGCTAGACTGACGCGTTAAGTAGCGTTTCTTTCAAAGAATTGAATTCCAGCTGTGCCTGTTCGTCCCAGTTCCAAATAGTATTTTTTCCATTAAGAGAAAAAAGTTTTGGTGTTACTAGAATTTGCATATTCAGAAAACCACGGAAAAATTTACGAGATCTAGACAACTGTAAACTTTTTTTTTTTTTTTGTTTTTTTTTTTTTTTTTTTTTTTGTTTTTTGTATGGAACCAGAACGGCTCTGATTGCTTCTAACTTTTCAGGATCCGTCAGAATGCCTTCAGAAGAAATAATGTGTACCAAAAACTTCACCTTTGTCCTACCGAATTCAGACTTTTCCAAGTTAACTGTAATTCCAGATTCTGCAAAAATACGTAACACACTGTTGAGGATGCGATTATGTTGTTCCCATGAGGCTTCTGTTATTAGAATATCGTCCACATATAAGGTGGTATGACGTTTTAAGGACTCTGGTAATATGGAATTTAGCCCACGAATGAAGGGTGCCGAAGAAAAGTTCAAACCAAAAGGAAGTTTCCGCAATTGATAACAAACGGCGAAACAAAGAAAAGCTGTCTATTTTCTACATTCTGAATGAAGTTCTATCTGATAAAAGCCGGAACTGAGATCAATAGAAGGCAACACTCTTACACCATTAAAATTTTGAAGAAGTTCTTCCAACTTTTGCGGTCTGTCTGTTTCCAGAATGATGATAGTATTTATTTGTCTCGAATCTAACACAAGCCTGTTCGATCCATTTTTCTTCTCAACAACATGTAAAGGATCGTTGTATGAGCTTACAGCTCGTTCAGTAATGCCCTCATCAAGCATAGATTGTATTTCCTTTTTGACACAGTCCCTATAATGTGCCGGAATTACATATGGTCTGACGGAAAATTTAGTATGCTCACGTATGCTTTAGTATGCACTGGTATTGAAATCATTTGATTGCTCCTGTTTTGTTAGTAAAAACTGTGGAATATGCTGGTAAAATGTCAAAAGGGTCCTGCTTATCAGTGCCATTACAGTTCTCAGTTGTTTGGATTCTATTCTGAATTAAGTCATTAGTATCTAATACGTCATCAATATCATCCCTGTCAATACTTACAAAGTGATTATTAGTGTCAAGTTCAGTCGAAAGTTCCAAACTGTTGTCTAACAAGAGATAAAGCCGATTAATTTCCTCCTCATTGTTTGAGAGCCAATCTTCAAATTTCAAAGCTATTGACTTACCTCCTTTCTCTAAACTTATTTCAGCAACGTGGAAGTTTAAGATTGCTTTGTATTCATTCAAAAAGTCTACTCCCAATATAATTTCCGTCGACAATAATGGAACAATAAGAAAGTTCATAGTGAATCTGTGGCTTTGACAAAAGAATTCCAAGTTAGTTTGTTGGCGTGCGTCTACACTTTTCCCACAGATTGTACCTTGTAATTTAATCTTACGTAAAGAAAGTGTGGGGCAATCGTTCGATTTGTTGCATTTCTAAAAGCTGTTTCACTAGTTACTGAAATGGGACTGCCAGAGTCAAGTATTGCCATAAATTTTACGTCATTTTCTGTAATGTGAATTACAGGATACGTAACGTTGTTCTGTTTTACATCGTGTTCCTGGAGTAAGATGTTCCTAATATCTTCCATTTTTACGTAATTAATAGCCACGGCATCTACATCGTCGGCTTCATAAGTACGTTTTGTATCTGCCAGCGGTGTGAGTCCTTGTCTACTGTCTCTTATTGTCGCGCGTCATCATTGTGATTTGGAGATCTAACCCCTACAATTTCAACTTGTCGAGAGAGCCCTCACCTGTTTGAATTACGCCAATTATGGTTAAATTCTGGTCTATTGTTAAGAATATATCGTCTGTCGTCTTGCTTGTAGTTTCCATAGTTTCTTTCTTGTCGGTCACATGGTGGAGAATTTCTCCCGAAATCGTAATTGTGGGGTGGACCGTTGTGTCTGACGTTATTCTGTCTCCCTTGAAAATAATTGTTCTGGTTCCCATATTGACTGTTTCTACGGTTACCTCTATCATAGTCATTACCACGGAGAGGTGGTCTTTCCTTGTAATTATTATTATTCTGCCAATGGTTGTCATATGGATGGTGTCTGTTTTGATCACCATTTGTGTTGTATAAATACCCTTGTTGTGTCTAGTTATTATTTCTGTCATCACGAAATTGTGATGGATGTGACCTGTAATTGTTGTTTTTCTGTTTTCGCATCCCTGAGAAACCTCAATGTCATCTTTGCAACGTCCTGCCAAAATAATATGTTTCAAATGTTCAGGCAATTTAATTAAGTCAATACGGATGAGTTCCGATGGGCTGTATGGGTTTCACAAATTTTGATTTTTGTGCAACATATCTTCAAAATATTTTACCGGACTGGAAAAGTCAGATTGTTCAAAATGATTCATCATTATAATCCTATGTTTTAATCGATCTTGAGTAGCTTGAGATCAATATGCTGAGAGGAAGGTATGATAAATTCTCCTTCACTGTGACAATCGTGAATGACCTATCGCATTCTTACAGCTGGTTCGTTCTCTAAGTAGCCACACATAAATTCTAATCTGTGCTCTAATTACCAGTTGGGAGGAAAGCAATTGATGAAGCTAGAATTCGTAAATGTTTTGAATGTACGTGTAGTAATGAACAGCTTATAGTCAAAATCATCATTTTGGCGAGTCGCATATCGGTCATTGTTACGTCGTGTCGCCAGTACCATCTCAAAATTCGGTGCACCTTGCCAATTTATTTCAAAATTTCCGAAATGGCCAGTATTAATATTTTGTGGCTTTTCCATATTTCTAAATTCTTCTTCCCGTGTCAGAGAGAGAGTCTCCTCTGAAATTTGTAATTCATGTATTACCTATGTCAACTGATCTTGTACTTCCCGGATTTCTCTTTTGTGTTGCGTATTAGTTTGATTCTGATTTTGTTTCAATTTACTAATTTGCAAATTGTGTTACAGAATCGATAGATGCAACTGAGTCAATTTTAGCTTGCAAGGTGTCTTGATTTTCATGAATAATAGTTTGCAGTTCTTTTATGGCTGCTTTGTGATTCTGTAATGTATTTTCATGACTCGAAAAAATAGTGTTACTTAAAATCCCTCTTGATTGCAGTTTTTTTATTCATATAACTGGTTTCGGTTCATTCAGAACCATCTTCAGATCTGATATTTCAGTTACAGGAGAACCCGTCCAAATCTAGCAGTTTTCACATGCTACATCACATATGTGCTGGATTTGGACGGGTTACTCCTGTAACTGAAATATCAGATCTGAAGATGGTTCTGAATGAACCGAAGTCGGTCATATGAAGAAAAAAATTTGCAATCAAGACCGATTTTAACTAACATTATAAAATCACTGATGGCTGTTATCCCATAAGACATTATGTCTGTTTTTGCATCGAAAAAATAGGTTGAAAATGCTCACAAATTTTGTGTTTTTACATCATTACAAACTATTTGACATTTAGATTCGATTTTAAGTAACCAAGCAGTTAAACCTTTACCTGTTTGTTCAAGCGTTTGTTCCATTGAGTCTAACTTTTGAAGCTTTTCCTGTGTTTGTCTCTGATTTTGTTCCATTGTGTCTAACTTTTGAAGCTGTGGTCGCATTTGTAGCATTTTAATTGTAATAACAATGCACTGGTGTCTGAAACATGTTCCTCAGTGCTATTCGGTAGTACATTTGAAAAGCCAATATTCGCATTTTGAAAAGCAGAAAATGTGCCTTGACTTGATTGAGAAACAGGTAATAACGCAAAACCTGAATCTACAGTATTTGCAAAATTGTGTCCTGTCGTTTCAGATCCCTGTGGCGAGCTATTGCCGACCGACCGATCGACAATACTACACTGTTCACTAGCTGTTTCACTGTCTACGCCATTACTTATTGCTTGGTCCATTTCCCTAGCAACAATTACCAAATTACTACTTTGAATGCCTTTTAATTCATTACACGGTGGAGTTGAGAAGCTACACTCGTCGTCACTATAATTTCTCAATTTATTTTGGAGTCTAGTGTTACGTTTTTCACATTCCATAATTATCACATATTTCACACTATTACACAGAAAAGCACAACTTGAAGAGCAAAAATAAGAAAACACATTAAAATAGCACTAGAAATAATATCTAATTAATTCCAAGCATGGCTGCGAAATATTTGGTGCAAATATAAATGCATGTCATAACTGTTTTACTGTACTACAATGAAAAACTACAACTACAAAGGACATTCGCTCTACAATTACGCATTAGCAATAACAATAACTACACTAATTACTCAAACTACAAGAAAAAATGAGAAGATTACAGTGAGATATCCTTGGCTAAGGGTTGACATATGAAACTTACCCTTTGAATGTAAAAAATGACTGTGATGGTAAAACTTCTACGTTACTTGATTTTCAAACTCGAGAATGAAACTGAACGTTCTGTGACTGTTTTCTCTTTACTTATAGTGATCATCTCTAAACTGACACACAGTATTTTAGTGCAACGCAATCTGACTTTTAATAATCACTACAAAAGAATAGCCCTAACTAACAATAACTGAATCACTTACCTCTCAAAAATCTTCGTTACTCGAACTACTGCAATCAGCAGGCGTCAATACTGCCAGCTATATAAATGATTCTAACTACTGAAGGCACTAACTGCTGATAGGCATATAGTTAGCATATGAAAGATGTTGATAGAGAACAAACAATGTACACTCCAGGAAATGGAAAAAAGAACACATTGACACCGGTGTGTCAGGCCCACCATACTTGCTCCGGACACTGGACACTGCGAGAGGGCTGTACAAGCAATGATCACACGCACGGCACAGCGGACACACCAGGAACCGCGGTGTTGGCCGTCGAATGGCGCTAGCTGCGCAGCATTTGTGCACCGCCGCCGTCAGTGTCAGCCAGTTTGCCGTGGCATACGGAGCTCCATCGCAGTCTTTAACACTGGTAGCATGCCGCGACAGCGTGGACGTGAACCGTATGTGCAGTTGACGGACTTTGAGCGAGGACGTATAGTGGGCATGCGAAAGGCCGGGTGGACGTACCGCCGAATTGCTCAACACGTGGGGCGTGAGGTCTCCACAGTACATCGATGTTGTCGCCAGTGGTCGGCGGAAGGTGCACGTGCCCGTCGACCTGGGACCGGACCGCAGCGACGCACGGATGCACGCCAAGACCGTAGGATCCTACGCAGTGCCGTAGGGCACCGCACCGCCACTTCCCAGCAAATTAGGGACACTGTTGCTCCTGGGGTATCGGCGAGGACCATTCGCCACCGTCTCCATGAAGCTGGGCTACGGTCCCGCACACCGTTAGGCCGTCTTCCGCTCACGCCCCAACATCGTGCAGCCCGCCTCCAGTGGTGTCGCGACAGGCGTGAATGGAGGGACGAATGGAGACGTGTAGTCTTCAGCGATGAGAGTCGCTTCTGCCTTGGTGCCAATGATGGTCGTATGCGTGTTTGGCGCCGTTCAGGTGAGCGTCACAATCAGGACTGCATACGACCGAGGCACACAGGGCCAACACCCGGCATCATGGTGTGGGGAGCGATCTCCTACACTGGCCGTACACCTCTGGTGATCGTCGAGGGGACAATGAATAGTGCACGGTACATCCAAACCGTCATCGAACCCATCGTTCTACCATTCCTAGACCGGCAAGGGAACTTGCTGTTCCAACAGGACAATGCACGTCCGCATGTATCCCTTGCCACCCAACGTGCTCTAGAAGGTGTAAGTCAACTACCCTGGCCAGCAAGATCTCCGGATCTGTCCCACATTGAGCATGTTTGGGACTGGATGAAGCGTCGTCTCACGCGGTGTGCACGTGCAGCACGAACGCTGGTCCAACTGAGGCGCCAGGTGGAAGTGGCATGGCAAACCGCTCTACAGGACTACATCCAGCATCTCTACGATCGTCTCCATGGGAGAATAGCAGCCTGCATTGCTGCGAAAGTTGGATATACACTGTACTAGTGCCGACATTGTGCATGCTCTGTTGCCTGTGTCTATGTGCCTGTGGTTCTGTCAGTGTGATCATGTGATGTATCTGACCCCAGGAATGTGTCAATAAAGTTTCCCCTTCCTGGGACAATGAATTCACGGTGTTCTTATTTCAATTTCCAGGAGTGTATTTACCTTAATAGTGCTATATATATATGGCACCCAGTTTGACAAATTTCCTTTTTCTGACAGACACACGTCCAGATCGTCCACTCATATTAACATATCAGAACGCTAGCATCTCTCTCCTC
Organism: Schistocerca gregaria; assembly: GCF_023897955.1. Classification (NCBI taxonomy): domain Eukaryota; kingdom Metazoa; phylum Arthropoda; class Insecta; order Orthoptera; family Acrididae; genus Schistocerca; species Schistocerca gregaria. Next base: position 415,449,228 of record NC_064922.1, on the reverse strand, counting down.
ACATCCACCACTGATGGCGGCTTACCTCTAACCAAGGAACATCCTCCAACTGCCCAACGTTACGGGCTATTCACATCCAACTGCATAACACTACACTGGCGAAAAACTTCCAACAAAGAGTCCACCTAGCCACAGACTGCACACAGCGCAGTCAGCGATTTTAGTACAGAGCGCTACGTGGCGTTACCAACATAAAAACATAAACAGCCTGTAAGTAGGCTGTTTAGGTTTTTTTATTGGTAACGCCTCCGCCACGTAGCGCTCTGTATGAAAATCACTGGCTGTACCATGTGCAGTCAGTGGCTGGTTGGCATTGTTGTAATACTCGCCATTGTAGTGTTGGGCAGCGGCAGCTGGATGCTAACAGCGCGTAGCGTTGCGCAGTTGGAGGTGAGCCGCCAGCAGTGGTGGATGTGGAGAGAGAGATGGCGGAGTTTTGTAATTTGTAAGACTGGATGTCATGAACTATCATATATATTTTGACTATTAAGGTAAATACACTGTTTGTTCTCTATTAAAATCTTTCATTTGCTAACTATACCTATCAGTAGTTAGTGCCTTCCGTAGTTTGAATCTTTTATTTAGCTGGCAGTAGTGGTGCTCGCTGTATTGCAGTAGTTCGAGTAACGAAGATTTTTTGTGAGGTAAGTGATTTGTGAAAAGTATAGGTTAATGTTAGTCAGGGCCATTCTTTTGTAGGGATTATTGAAAGTCAGATTGCGTTGCGCTAAAAATATTGTGTGTCAGTTTAAGCACAGTCTTGTATAATTTTTCTAAGGGGACGTTTCATATGTCGACCCTTAGCCAAGGATACCTCACTGGAATCTTCTGATTTTTTATTGTAGTTTGTGTGATTAGTGTAGCCTTTGTTTATTGCTAGCGCGTAATCATAGAGAGAATTTCCTTTGTAGTTGCAGTCTTTCATTGTTGTACAGTATAACAGTTGTGGCATGCATGTAGATTTGCACCAAGTATTTCACAGCTTCGCTTGCAATTAACTAGACATTATTTTCAGTGCTATGTTAATGTGTTCTCCTATTTTTGCTCTTCAAATTGTGCTTTTATGTGTTATCATGTGAAATATTGTGACAATAGTGGCGTGTGAAAAACGTAACACTAGGCTCCAAAGTAAACTGAGAAATACTAGTGACGACGAGCATCGCTTATCAGCACCACTGTGTAGTGAATTAGCAGACATTCGAAGCAGTAATTTGGTAATTGTGCATAGGGAAATGCAGCGGGCGGCAAATAATGGTGCAGACAATGAAACAAGTAGTGAAGAGGGAACAATTATCGATCGATCAGTCGGCAACAGTTCGCCTCAGGAATCCGAAATGACAGAACACAATATTGCAAATACTGTAGACTTAGGTTATGGGTCCTCACCGTTTTCTCAAATGAGTCAAGACACATTTTCTGCCTGTCAAAATGTAATTGTTGCCGGTGAAAATGCACTGCCAAAAAGCATAGAAAAACAGATTCCAGACACTAATACACTATTATTGCAATTAATGCAACAAATGGAACAAAATCAGAGACAAACACAGCAAAAGCTTCAAAAGTTAGACACAATGGAACAAAATCAGAGACAAACACAGCAAAAGCTTCAAAAGTTAGACACAATGGAACAAAATCTGAGACAAACACAGCAAAAGTTAGACGCAACAGAGCAAAAGCTTCAAAAGTTAGACTCAGTGGAACATACGCTTGAACAAACACGTGAAGATTTAACTACTGAATTACATAAAATCGAATCGAAATGTCAAAAAGTCTGTAATGACGTAAAAACACAAATTTGTGAGCATTTCCAACCTATTTTTTCGCGGCATGAAAATGCATTACAGAATCACGAAGCAGCCATAAAAGAACTGCAAACAATTGTTCATGAAAATCATGAGACCTTGCAAGCTAAAATTGACTCAGTTGCATCTACCGATTCGGTTACGCAACTTGCAAAAACTCAAGAAAACTTAAAGGACACAGTAGATACTCTGAAAATTGGTTCAGAAAGACACATGGAGGACATTAGTTCATTATCAGATAAAGTAGTTGAACTTTCGGATCAGCTAAATAATTTATCTACGAAGGTAGATGATAATCTGAACGACACAAAACCGGTAGTCTTTAATGACACAGAAGAGTTCGAACAAATTAGGAAATTCAAACAAAATCAAAATCAAATTAATACGCAACACCAAAGGGAAATCCGGGAAGTACAAGATCAGCTGACACAGGTAATACAAGAATTACGTATTTCAGAGGACTCTCGCACACCAATACGGGAAGAGGGACATAAAAATACGGAACTGCCACAAAATAATAACACAGGGCACTTTGGAGATTATGAAAGAAATTGGCAAAGTACACCGTATTTTGAGATGGAACCGCCGAAACGACGTAACAATGACCGACATGCGACCCGCCGACACGATGATTTTGACTATAAGCTGTTCATTACTACACGTAAATTCAAAACATTTAAGAATTCTGGCAACGACATTCATCCACAAGCGTGGCTTCATAAGTTCTCTCATTGTTTTCCTCCCAACTGGTCATTAGAGCACAGATTAGAATTTATGTGTGGCTACTTGGAGAATGAACCAGCTGTAAGAATGCGATCGGTCATTCACGATTGTCACAGTGAAGGAGAATTTTATCATGCCTTCCTCTCGGCATATTGGTCTCAAGCCACACAAGACCGAGTAAAACATAGCATCATAATGATGAAACATTTCGAACAATCTGAATTTTCCAGTCTTGTCAAATATTTCGAAGACATGTTACATAAGAATCAGTATCTTTCAAACCCATACAGCCCCTCAGAACTCATCCGCATTTGCTTAATCAAATTGCCTGAACATTTACGACATATTATTTTGGCAGGACGTTGCAAAGACGATATTGAAGCTTTTCAGGGGCTCTTACAAGAATTAGAAATTGACACTGACAATCGCGGAACGCGAAAACAGGAACACAACAACTACAGGTCACATCCGTCGCAATTCCGCGATGAAAGAAATAATAACTGGACACGACAAGGCTATTCTCACAGCACAAATCGTGACCAAAACAGACACCACTCGTATGACAACCACTGGCAGAGTAATAGTTACAGAGAAAGATCGTATTTCCGTAGTAATGAACATGACAGAGACAATCATAGAAACAGACAATATGACAACCAGAACTATTATTATCACGGGAAACAGAATAACTTCAGACGCAACGGTCCAGCGCGCAGTTACGATTCAGGGAGAAATTCTCCACCACTTGGCCGACACGAAAGAAACTATGGAATCTACCGACAAGATGACACACCTGAATTGCATCAGAACTAGCGGGATTCCTACAGGACAGGGCCTTCTCGTCAAGGTGAATTTGTAGAAGTTAGGTCTCCTAATCGCAATAACGACGCGCGCCAACAAAGAGACAGACAATGACTCGCACCGCAGGCAGCCACGTGCGCCGGCTGGCTCAGAGAAAAATAACATAAGCTAACCTTGAGCAAAATTCCAGTGTTCCTTACCGAAGTAATCACATGATAATTGCTTTTCAGTTGACAGTCTGCGTACTAGGAAGAGTAAAGGTTTACCCCACATTTCACATGTATAATTTTTCTGAGGAGAGTTGTAACTTCTGTGGTATAGCTACAATGGGACAGCCTTTATCGTAGCACAACAATACGTTAGATTATAGTACTTTCTTGATCATGGTTAGGTAATTAATAACTACGATATCTATACGGAAAGCATTTCACTTTCGTTTATCATGAGGTAAGTACATTGACTTCTGCAGAACTTAGCTTTTGGAGGACAATAACTACGACACTTCCACAGAGATTGTCTTACAACACGACTCACAGTTTAGCGCTACACTACACGTATTTGAGTGATTAATTTTTTATCTAAAACATTTATTTTTAAAGATATTTGAAGTACAATGATACAAAGGTTTTCTGTGATACATTTCATTCCATTGCTGTAATCTAACACCTGAGGATATAATTACATTAATCCTCAGGGGGGTACACGCTTACTTTGTGTACCATGTGTATGGCAAGCACAAGGAGCCCTAGCTAATATGGTATTTGCTTATACAACTTTACACATCGGTACCATATTTCTCTAACACAGAATTACACAGCTATCTGATTATTTGACAGAGAAACAAACATGTTTTTACTACATCAGTGACACATGATTAAGCAATTACACAACTGGATAACTTCACACTTATGAAATTGTATTTTGTCTCTACTTTGTGAACTGTTCATATTTTTTCAGAACCAATGTGATACTATGAGAGCTTTGAATGACATATTTGGTATGGGATCATGATTTTCAAAGTACGCTTGAGGCACATGACACTTTTGACATGAGCAGAGAATTTTTTTTTAGGTTTTGAAATTATTGGAGGAAGCTACGACGATTTTGAGAATTGACTGAGGTGGTATGATGTTATTTTTACGACGACGATGTGTATTATGCTGCTGAGGTATGTTTAAGCTGATGCTATATGAGTTATTCGGTTATGCTAAGTATCTGTTATGATGAAATATTGAAGAAGTGTCGACGAATATGTTTTTGTGTAACAAGGTAAGGAATAATGAGTAGTGGTTAGGGACTCTGTTTTGTGAAAAAGGATGTTGGAAACCGAGAATCGTACTTTAAGATTTATGAAATGTGTGCAAATGCGTGGATGTATTACAATGCCGACGAATATTTTTTGGACACTGTTATATCAATTGGATTTTGTTTCTACAGATTTGTAACGCTAATTCTTGACCTGTAAACTTTTCTTGTATAAGACTGTCACTGTAACGGAAATTGCTGTCGTAAATATTTCGGTAAGAAAGGTAAGTGACCATGACGTAATGTGTTGTGAGCGGCCAGGTGTGCCAGCCGCCTTGAGAAAAAGTCATTAGTGTGTGCCTTTCAGAGGCACAGGTGGAGAAAAAAGGAGGCCATTAACCTCGCTATTGACATTCCTTTGTAGAAAGCATCGCAAATACGACACGCCCAAACTTGAAAACATATGATTACACTGTGGAGCTCTTAATTTATATTTGCTAAAATGCCTAATGAAACGATGAGAAACATTTCATGGCTATTGTCCTGCTAGTTGAGAGAAATGCCATATGGCTTGCTTTATGCATTTATTTACTCATTTTGTTTAATATCTAGTTTCTAACTGCACTGAAGCATTGGTTAAAATAAATTTTATGGATGTACTAATATAAATATTTTATGCCTACAGATCCAGTAAATAATAACTTTATGATGTACTTAAAATAAAAACGAAGGAGCACAAAAAGACTTTCCCTTCACAGAAAATTGCATACAGAATTTTCTTTTCAAGTACTTGGTAATTTGTTGTGGCATTAGTTTTTGTGGTGCACCACTTTAATTGCATAGACATTAAGATGTGAATAGACATTGTCCTTATCTGCATTCTTGTCTTTAGTGTAACATTTTTTCTGCTTGAGCTTTGTCATGTTTAGGTATAAGTTATAGCATTTTCTGCGGCTGTTTGCCATTCATAGTGCTACTGAATGTCACTTTGTATTACTAGTTTATGCCAATTTTATTACTGATTTATTTTTTCTTGTTGCTGCACATTGGTTCATATCATTTGTAATGTTGCATTGTTTGGTAATTTAGATTTACTGTAGCTTGTTTTGCCAATTGCTATTTTTTTTATCATTGCTGTTTGTGTTAATTGTTTTGTGCTGCTGCATTGCCTCGTCCCTTAGTTCAGCATCTGAGCTCAGTAGGTTTAAGTTAGCTTAAAAGAGGGTAGACTATATAAGAAACTAACTATGATGATTTGGAAGAAATGCATTGAGAAGCTATATGAAACTCATTTGGCCAAAAAGTAGTGTATAGTGGAGAAAAACTATTTTTGAAAGAGGATGTGAGCATAATACAGAAAGCAGGCTTCGATATGACTTTTTGGAAATAATGAAGAATGAAGGGAGATCTCCGAGAAGTAAAGAAAGTTTTGTTTGCAAAATACTGCAGTAAAACAAACCCTGTCCTTTCTTTGTGTTATCCCACTATGTGTTTGTGTACCCTTGTGTATTTGTTTTCTTCCTGTCTCTGTGTACTGTTTCATAGAATTTTTTCTCTTATAATACTAAGCTACATTCACTATGATGAGGAATACTGTTATCCTCAAATATAATTTGCATTAATAACATGTTATTTACTTCGTAAAGATGTTTACACATTATTTATTCTGTTTTGTTCTAATGCTCATCTGTGAAGTTGAGGTTTCAAAAGTTATTCTGATCTTTTATGTATGTACTTACGTCATAATTTTTGTAACACTGATGTATTTGTTATTTCGATTCTTTTGTAAAGCCTGTATTACTGCAAATGTTATCTGTACTATTATGTTCTTTAATGATATATTTTGTGCCTTTGTTATTGTATTCTTATGTTATAAAATTGTAATTGACACCAGTTCATCAAAGTAAGTAACTTGTAAATTACATTTCACTGCACACGTTTCTGTTGGTCATAGTATATGGACAAAATGTGAGAAGTAGGGACTGATAGTGTTTGCACGTGTGTTAATAATTCAGCAAGGGACTGGTTAACAGCATTGCTGGTTCTAAGGACATTTCAAACAAATTCTTTGTGAGTGGACAAGTGGTGGTTTATGGACTTGCTGTATTCTCTACAAGACTCTTCGATGATGATTGTGTACCTGCACGGTTGCAACAGATGGCTGCTGGCCGTCTCTACCAGGACTACAGTGGGTGTGCACCTTTGATGACCCACCAATACCGTAATCTCTACCAGGACTACAATGGGTTTACTCTGAGTTGACCTACCTACCAATATTCTTCAAAACTTCGACTAACTCTGCTGTGGGTTTTCTCTGTTGTGGCCCATTATCTGTCTGCATGTCAAGAGTCAGCACTGTCTTTCCGTTGGAAGGACAACACTACTTCTTTAAGACTGCATCGAAATCCACTACTTCCGTGTGCACTTTCTTTTATTGCTCAGACTTTGAGAAAAACACTGCAATTCTACTGAGATGAATGATCAGGACTGTCTATATGGACTGTGAGAAAATTTTAGCTTTTGACCAACATTGTATCAATAAGTGTGTGCATTGGATTTCTTTGTTATTGTAATTATAATTATCAAAAAAAATTTTCAAATCTGTATTGGCCACTGCCCAAAACAATTTGTAAAATTTTTTGTGGGGAGCATGGGGGCTATGTAAGTAGGCTGTTTAGGTTTTTTTATTGGTAACGCCTCCGCCACGTAGCGCTCTGTATGAAAATCACTGGCTGTACCATATGCAGTCAGTGGCTGGTTGGCATTGTTGTAATACTCGCCATTGTAGTGTTGGGCAGCGGCAGCTGGATGCTAACAGCGCGTAGCGTTGCACAGTTGGAGGTGAGCCGCCAGCAGTGGTGGATGTGGGGAGAGAGATGGCAGAGTTTTGTAATTTGTAAGACTGGATGTCATGAACTATCATATATATTTTGACTATTAAGGTAAATACACTGTTTGTTCTCTATTAAAATCTTTCATTTGCTAACTATACCTATCAGTAGTTAGTGCCTTCCGTAGTTTGAATCTTTTATTTAGCTGGCAGTAGTGGTGCTCGCTGTATTGCAGTAGTTCGAGTAACGAAGATTTTTTGTGAGGTGAGTGATTTGTGAAAGGTATAGGTTAATGTTAGTCAGGGCCATTCTTTTGTAGGGATTATTGAAAGTCAGATTGCGTTGCGCTAAAAATATTGTGTGTCAGTTTAAGCACAGTCGTGTATAACTTTTCTAAGGGGACGTTTCAAGCCTACTTACAGAAGTTGTTAGATCGGTTACTGCTGACAGAGTGGTAAGTTGTAAACATTTAAGTGAGTTTGAACGGTGTGTTATACTCGGCTCACGAGTGATGGAACACAGCATCTCCGAGATAGCTATGAAGTAGGGACTTTCACGTACGAGCATTTCACGAGTGTACCGTGAATATCAGGAATCTGGTAAAACATGAAATCACCGACATCGCTGCGGCCGGAAGAAGAACCTAGAAGAACAGCATCAACGATGACTGAAGACAATCTTTTAGCGTGGCAAATGTGCAACCCTTCCGGAAGTTACTGCATATTTCAGTGCTAGTCCATCAAAAAGTGTCAGCGTCCGAACCATTGAACGAAAGATCATCGATATGGGCTTTCGAAGCCGAAGGCCTGCTCGTGTACCCTTGAAGACTGCACAACACAGAGTTTTACCCCACGTCTGGGCCCGTCAAAACCGACATTGGAGTGTTGATGACTGGAAACATGTTGCCTGGTCTGACGAGTCTCGTCTCAAATTGTATCGAGCGGATGGACGTGTACGGGTATGGAGACAACCTCATGAATCCATAGACCCTGCATATCAGCAGGGGACTGTTCAAGCTGGTGGTGGCCCTGTAATGGTGTGAGGTTTAGTCATATGCGACCCCTGGTACGTGTAGATACCAGATTGGCAGGTGACACGTATGTAAGAATCCTGTCTGATCACCTGCATCCATTCAAGTCCATTGTGCACTCCGAAGGACTTAGGAAATTCCAGCAAGAGAATGGGACACCCCACACGTCTAAAATTGCTACAGAGTGGCTCCAGGAACACTCCTCTAAGTTTAAACTCTTCCGCTGGCCGCCAAATTCCTCAGACATGAACATTATTGAATGTATCTGAGATGCCTTGCAACGTGCTGTTCAGTCGATTCCATGCCACGTCGTGTTACGGCACTTCTGCCTGTTCGCGGGGGTCCTACACTATATTAAGCACGTGTACCAGTTTATTTGGCTCTTCAGTGTAAATTTGCAGTGACATTCAGTGGTATACACGGATACCGTGTACAAAATGTATTGCGAGTAGATTTTGTAGTAAAGAAGTAACACATCAAAACACAATGACTGTTGCTTAAGTTCTACTGCATGAACAGCAAAAACGTAGTAAGCCATGAATTTTTTTCAGCATTTTGTGGGAAGTGTCAGCGGGAAAAGTTTCGTAAAGGTATCAAATAATGCATACAGATTATTGGCACTCGCAATTGCTGTCATTTTAAAATTCTGTTTGAATATGTTCTGGGTGATTTGTGAGTTGTGAGCTACACTGCCTCATCTACATCTACGTCAACTACATCACGTTACGAAACCCAGCTACCGGCGGGCGGCGGAGCGTACTTCTGGTAACGCTAGTTGATCGCCCCTTCCTTGTTCCACCAGCAAATGGCGCATGGGAACAATGTTTGTCGGTAAGCCTGTGTATTTCCGAGCGGGAAGGAGCGCCCGGTCCCCGGCACGAATCCGCCCGGCGGAGTTATGTCGAGGTCCGGTGAGCCAGCCAGTCTCTGGATGTTTTTAGGCGGTTTTCCATCTGCCACGGCGTATGCGGGCTGGTTCCCCTTATTCCGCCTCAACTACACTATGTCGGCGATTGCTGCGCAAACAAGTTCTCCACGTACGCGTACACCACCATTACTCTACCACGCAAACATAGAGGTTACACTCGTCTGGTGTGAGACGTTCCCTGGCGGGTCCACCGGGGGCGAACCCCACAATAATCCTGTGTTCGGTGTGGGGCGGCGGAGGGGTGAAGTGGACTGCGGTAGTCGTCGTGGGGTTGTGGACCACTGCGGCTGCGGCGGGGACGGAGCCTCACCGTCGTTTCTAGGTCCCCAGTTAACATACAACAAGCCTGTGTATTATTTCTAATTTCTCGAATTTTCTCCTCGTTATCATTCGCGAGAAGTAGACGGGAGGAAGTAATATGTCGTCCGACTCTTCCCAGAAAGCGCTCCCTCGAAATTTCAATAGTAAACCTCTCCGTGATGCACGAGCCTCTCTTGTAACACCTTGCACTGGAGACTGTTGAGCTTTAACGCTCTCGCGCCGACTAAACGGCATCGTGAGCAAATGCGCCTCTCTTCGTTGGGTCTGCTTCATCTCTCCTCTCAGCTCCACCTGGTAAGGATCCCAGATATGTGAACAGTTCTCAGGAATCGGTCGAACAAATGCCTTGTATGCCGCTTCCTTCGTGCATGAGTTAAAATTCTTTAAGATTTTTCCTATGAATCTCAGTCTGAGATCTACTTTTCCTATTTACTGTATGTCGTCATTCTACTTAAGATCCTCCTGGATAGTTACTCCTAGATATTTTACGGTATGTACTGTTTCCAGCAATTTATCACCAACAGCGTTCTTGTGCAGTAGCGGATTTATTTTCATATGTATGGGCCATACGGTACATTTATCAAACATCCGTAGGTCATTTTGCAAATCGATATTGCCTTCTGGCGTTGCTTTTTTCTTATAGACAACCGCAGCATCTGCGAACAGTCTTCAAGAGATTCCGACGCTTTGTACAAGATCGTTTACATACATGTAATAACTAACGGTCCTAACACCCTTTCCTGTAGTACTCCTGAGATTTTGATTCCATTTAGAGATACGAGTTGAGTTCTATCTGCAAGGAAGTCTTGAATGCAGTAGAAAATTCGTTCTGATACTCGGTAGGCTCGTAACAGTAAATATACACTCAGTTTCTAACTGTAATACTCGTCTTACTTTATTAAGGCCTTACATCAGAGTGTACCTCTTAATTAGATTATGATATTTTAAATTTTTAAATGATATGAATGATATGAAATAACGAAAATCAGGTTTATTGTTGTCTCTGGAAGCATTTAGATTGGCAACCTGTAACTGGGCCTCGGTGAGTGTGCACTAGATGAGTCATATATTAACACAAAAACTCATGTAACAGAATGTACAGCTACATTGCAGCCTTACGCGAGGGGTACCGGACTAGAGAAGTTTTCGGGGAAGCTTCCGCAGTGCTTAATAAGTAGAGGAACAGTGCGCGCACAACTGAAGACGTCAAGGCAGCTCGTATGTCACGCTCAGATAGCTCTGTGGCTGAGAGCATTGCCCAGCAACGCCAAGGAACATGGTTCAGATTCCGATGTCGCACGTAGTTATAATTAGCCAGGAAGTTTAGCAGTGTCCTTGCTTACCTGCATAAGTGTGCAGGAGTGATTGACGTTGACAGACCAAGAACCAAGAAATGACTGTAATTCAAAAATTACTTCCGTGGCATTCTGCAGAATCATTAGTCCACGCGGAAGGTGCTTTCCGCCATCTTGCTTCCGTACCCAACGTCAGAGATCATATTCATCTAAATAAGATGACTGTCTTCTTTGCGCTTAGCCATCAGTTTCTGCCAACGGCTGATACTACGCTAAAGGTGGATCTTGGTGAGGATAGCACTGTATTTTGTTATATTTCACAGAAACGTATAGACGGAGATATTATTGTACCAAGCGAAAATTAAAAACAGAACATTAGGTGCACCAGACTACTTTTCATTCGAGTATTGTTCTTTTCTTCGCAGGAGGGATGCAGAAAGAAGGAAGGAGGAAAATTAGGTGTTAAGATCCGATCGACGACAAGGTCTGTAGAGACGGAGCGCTAGTTCAGATTGAGGTAGAATGGGGAAGGAGATCGACCCTGTCTTTTTCAGGAAATCGTCGTGACATTTACGTTAAGCGGGAAACCTACATCTGGATGGCCAGATGGGGATTGGGACAGACGTTTTCCCAAACGTGAGTCCGGTTTTACCACTTTGTCACCTCGTCCAGTAAGAAGCAGTAAAAACGTATTGGGCACACTGCGCTTCGGCGCACGATGCACCACCGTCGTCCTTCCGAGCGAGCGTTTCAGTCGGTCTGTCTGTAAATATCTTGCAGGTCAGTAATGGTAGACGTAGCAAATGTACGGTGCCTGGTAGTGACGTATTTGTTGGGGGAAGTCCTCGAGGTGGTTGCAGGAGCGGAACCGGAACACTTTTTGTTGGTTGCTAGCAGCCTTCAGAGCAGCTGACCAAAAACTGCTCTTACCTCAGAGTTCAGCGAAGCCCGGGTGACGCAAATCTCGTCTCCATAGAGTTCCCCCACCCCTCCTCACCTCTCCTCATCGCCTTACGTCCAATAAACCAAACCACTGTACTGGGTCCACCTGCGCAGCATTTCCTCACTCAGCAGACTCCACCAACAGAGCGTGTCAGAGGGATATCTGTACTCTGCAGACTACCTTTGGGTGTGTGGCGGAGGGCACTTCGGGTAGCGCTTGCATTCCTCCTCCATCTCTCTGTCATTCCATTTCTCCTGTTCCATTCCCGAACGGTGAGCGAGTAAACCTTCTGTCGGCATAGGATCGAATTTTTCTGGTTTATCCGTCATAGTGATTGCTCGAAATGAATGTGGCAAAAAGTCATGTGTTTCTTTACCCTTCTTGGAATGTATCCTCTCGGAATTTTAACCCGTTAGTGAGGCATTACGTATGTTTTTATGGCCTGCCACTTACGATGGATGAGCATCTCTATGACGTTCTTGGACATACTAAATGATCCGGCGACAAATTGTATGCCTCTTCTTTGGTCCTCCTCAACATCCTCTACGAACCCCACCAGGTAACGAACCCGCACTGATGACAAAGTCACAACAATGATGGAAAAAAGGTTTTGCAAGATGTCTTTTCCTGATGAAATATTTTCTAGAGTTCTTTCAGTTAATCTCATTCTAGCATTCCCTTTCCCTGCAACGAGAAACTCATACTCCTAGATATTCTACGGTTGTTACTGTCACATTAGAAGGACTTTAAATGAAAAATTACACGAGCTGACGAGTATAATTAAAGAATGGAAAGTCAATATACTTGACATTCCAGAAGCTTAAAAAAACTCTAGGGAACAATGGATATCGAAAGTTAGTTGTTAATCTGGAGTGGGCTGTGACAAAAGGACAGAGCAAAGACTGTTACAGTAGCTTTGATTAACAATCATTTGGGGAACTTAGAAGTATTGACAAATATGTCATGGAAAAAAATATTAACAATACATAGTGAAACAACTAGAGGAAAACGCAACCACACCTTTGTATGCTCTTGAAGGAGGCAAGAAAGACGAAACTGATAAACTCTGTAAGATGCTGTACAATACATATGTTTCAGAGGATCAGCACAATTAGGCAATAGTTGCAGGAGATTTTGATGCACGAGCAGGTAACAACCAACGCCAGGCTTTACAAGTGACATACAAAAATAGGTTTAGATATGTTGTAAGGTTTAATACTTTCAAAATCATAAACACTTTCTACAAGAGGAAAGACATAAATAAATACACTATGTCATCAAAATGATACAGTAGCGCAATAGACTATATCATTGCTAATAAAAAGTACAGTGCTCTCATTAGGTGCACCCACCTATGCAGAGACATGGATGAAGGGTCACATTATCATTTCTGTGCATTTTTATAGTCGCGATGTAGTCATACTCGGAACAACACTAAGGAACCAGAAGATTTATAGACTTTGAAAGAAATGCAACACTACACAATTAAAAAAAAGAGTCGATTCAGAAATAATAGGAAAACGATAATGTTCCTTCTGCCTCATGCTGCGTTCGGCCCATCAGCGTGATCGTAATTTCTGGTGATGCACTAACACAAAATAATTATCATTCAAGTAAATAAGGAGATGGAAATGATCAAGGTTAGTTTACTAAAATAATCACACTTGTCTTTAACACACCTTTTTTTTTAATGCTACATACCTTTTCATATTAAATTACAATAGATGACCATTGTGGCTAAATACTTTATACATAACAGTCAAAATGTCCTCTTGATGGTGTCTGTTCGTAATCAATTACTAGAAACTACATGTTTTCTGATTGGAAAAATAACAATTAGCATATTTACTCAATATTTTCACATAAAATATAAAATACCGTTGCGGAACGCAGCAAGTCCGCGCCCGCCTTTCATGGAATACAAACAGTAAAAGGTGAGGCGCCAAATGCCTCATTTGTCTTGAAACAACAGAGTTCTTTTTTATATCATTAATCGATACATGTACATAGAGATTTACAGGCACCGCACAAGAATGGCAAAGATAAAGAATAATAGATTCTGTCACTGCTATGCGATGGTTCATTTCCTTTACTTTACACTTCGATAACTTTAGGCCATCAGGCGTTTACTACTGAGCGTATATTAATGTTTGTGAGGCGAAAATTACTAATATTACACTGCCTCCCATGAGGAGGGAAGGAATACCTCATGCCCATTGGAATATTTGCAATTTTCAGATGTAAGATACAGGTTATTAAAATTTTTCATTTCACATTCATTCCATAATAAAAGAATTAACGTTACAATTTGTAATTACGGATCATTGTGAATTTGTTCTGTTTTTCTATCAGTCTTTGCATGGATTCAGTCTTTCTTGATGATTCTTAAAATTAAGGCTCTAAGTACACATATTTACAAAAATTATAAGGAAAAAAAGTCAGACTTAATTTTTCATCGTTGCAAAAGTACTTTGATTATCAAAACTGGTACACAACTTTCTGTTTTGACTGTATTCATTATATTGTCATCGTCTTGTCTGTTGATTGTTTTGTCCGTTATCGCACTTAATTATACATTCATTTTCGTCGCACATACACTAGTTATGATAGACTTGGATTTTAGAGCGGCCACTGGTGATGGCTTCGACAAGGAAGTCCGTATCTTTCACTTTCGGGGCTCGGGAGTGGCTCTTCGAATTATTCCACATATGAAACAGATAAAATATCTTATATTAGAGTAGCTTACAGAACTAATCTTACGTACATGTGGAATGGGGTGTATGAAGGATCGGATCCTTTGACGTATTTTCGTGTGCTTATTTTCATTAGCATCGTGACCTTTCGTTAAAGTTTACATTTTAACAGTGTTCAGAGATGACCTTCTGATTTATCTGTGTGTATAATCAGTCATTATACTAATTACGCTAACTTCTCTATCTTAGAGTCTCTCAGAAGGTTTATAATACATACAAAAATGTTTTCAGTACTGGGTGACAATATTTTTGCTACAGAATGTAGCGCACAGCAACTGCTGTTGGCGGTTGTACGTTTACATTATTTCGTCACATGGTGGCTGCCCGCCTCCAGTGTTACGTGCAGTATTGAAATTCAGTCTTCACGTGCACGTGACTGGAGCTTACTTGCAGAGCGTCGATTTGGCGTCTGAGTTGCCGTGCGTCGCTTTTGTTCGTCGGATCGTGGCTTTGTGCTTTTTAGATTGCTGGAGGGAGCTTCTGCCACCGAAACTGCCTCACATCACTTCCTGTCCACTACCCAGTTACGGATTCACAAGTAAGTGGTAGCTACCGCTGCAACTGCATGTGTGGAATGACACTGCACACATCAATGAATTTTTCACACATATGGTGCAGTAGAATACTGCCACTGAAAATCGTCGAACATTATAACTTCACTTGCACTGTGGTAAGCGTCTGCATGAACGTTGTATTCGATGAAATTTTCACTTCATAACATCACACTGTGTTTACAAGTTGATTTATATACTAATATTTACAATAGTTCATTTAAATCGAGAAATAATCTAATTTCCCACTTTGATTCAGAACAATTGTTTCTTAATTAGTCTTTGCTTTTACCATTTATGTCTAGTGTCACAGGTAAGCTATTAAAAGTCCTTTTTCTTTGACCAGATTCATTCCAACCTCCTTTACAAATTAATTTTATTCATAGTTATCTTTATCACACTTGGTTATTCATTTTTAGACCCAATACCTTTTTTAATGCTCGTCTTATTTAGTGACTTGTGAGTGGTGCTTCATTTATGTCAAAGTAACTCTCTCGTATGTGCTTGTCTTTAAAGAAAATTCGAGGACAGATTTGAAAATAGCAAATCCGCCTCTGGATTTCGTGTAGAAATACAAACAGTCGAAAAAGAAAGTGGGCAAAGCGGGCCTACTCGCGGATCGTCGACAGAATTTAGCTTACTCCTCAACGAGGTCGAAAATTTAATTTACCTTGCGCAATACAAAAGCAATTTGCGCGTCGCGAACCTACTCATTTTTCTACGTAGTGCCTCACTTTCCAAGGACACGTGCATCTTTACAAGTTGATCCTGGTGGGCGGATAGGAAGGATCTTAAAGGATTTGCACTTAGGAAAGGGATTCAATAATCACATAATCATAGAGGAAACAAGAAATATTGCAGTGCGTACTTAAAATAAAATCTATCACTTCAAGCATGTATATCTAATATTTATCTTGCTGCAGCTTGCTTACTGCTCTTTGTTCATTTCTTAGACTAAGTCAAGTTTATGCATTGCGCATTTGGGCATTAATTATCACTTGTATATATAATACTCTCACTAGAGTGTTGTTTGCTGTTGTGGCGATCTGTGAAGCTTGGGCGAGATTCTTATTCTATTTGCTGCTAGCTTGTGAATTTGCAGTATCGCTAATGCTCTATAGTACCGTGAAGTTGCCATAATAAACCATGTTACTCATATGTTCTTTTACTCAGCTTGTTTATAGTCTGGAATGATCTTATTTTGCGTTATATAATAAATTTCCTTTTTATTCCATCACGCTTTTACTTAAGGTTAACGTCAGGTCTTTTTAGAACAATTGCGCTCTTTATGCTTAATCCTTGGTATCTGCTTACTTCAAAGAGATGTTATTTTACGGCTGGCACAGCACTGTGCTGGAACTTACAAGTTAAAGCTACCGATTGTTTTGCGCTAACAGGTGGTACCTTATTTGCTTCACATTTGAAATTAGGGAATAACCTCATGGAATCGAATCTTTTCACGATAATTTCCTCCTTTGTCTGGTCGTTTAGTATTTTCTTTCAAAACAAGTCATTAATTTGTCCTCGATTAAATTTCACTTACTAATACTAAGAGCATATAGTCATCATTTTCATATTACTATTTAGCGAGAGAAGTGCATTATTCGCTCCTTCCTCTTTCTTCATTTTAGTACCTCGGGGACAATTAATACCTCTCAACTACATCATTTTTCTTACATACTAACTTATAACTAAAATTGGAAATCGCCTCTAGGACATGTCCTCCTGTTTACATAAAGATTATTCATATATATACTTGTCTACAACTTATTCTGTATTTTATTTTCCAGACACGTTGTTTTAATACATAAGGTTTCCTTTTAGCACCGGTTAACGTCCGTAGTCAATTCAGTTCAGTTCTTGCCACTCATTGGTTATTCCTGATCTCCAATACCTTAGAATTTTCTTACAGCTTAAATTAACTTAATTCCTGGCGCTATTAAATTTTCTTAAATCATGAGGGTGGAACAATCCTTTGATTTTATTCGTGACAGGGCCAGATAAAAAAGAGCTACCAATGTGTGGTTTCCTCATTATCACAAAGGGACCTTCATAAATGTGTTGCCTTTTACGATTCTTCTTTAACAACAGGGATGGTTTAAAGTGAGTCCTGACTAATACCTATTCTCCTTCTTTCAAATCGATAACTCTGTTTACCTTCTTATCACTGATTTTAGTACAGATAATACAGGACTCAAATAAGGTGAATGAGATACTACCATCACATTTCAGCCTAACATTTTCCTGATCTCGCACTTGACAGCTTCACGTCTCGCATATGGAATGGAATAGCTTGCTCTACAGTAGGTTGAATGGAGCAGGACATCCAATCGATATTCAAAGCCTTTTATTCGTCCAGGTTTCTTAGAAAATCTGTTAACAAATTGTAAAGCTCATTCTTCTGTTTGGATAATTCAGTGGACTCACTAGCTTTACCGTATAATTCATTCTGACCGGGAATCAGGTCTTTATACTCATCGTCATTGACACTTTCAAGACCTGTCATGTCTTCTGTCTGACTGTACTGTTGTCTTTTAGTCCATGGCCGTACTGCTATTTGAAGCACACAAAAGATTGTCTTCACCTTGTTGTTGTTGTGGTCTTCAGTCCTGAGACTGGTTTGATGCAGCTCTCCATGCTACTCTATCCTGCGCAAACTTTTTCATCTCCCAGTCCTTACTGCAACCTACATCCTTCTGAATCTGCTTAATGTATTCATCTCTTGGTCTCGCTATACGATTTTTACCCTCCACGATGCCCTCCATTGTTAAATTTGTGATCCCTTGATGCCTCAGAACGTGCCGTACCAACCGGTCCCTTCTTCTTGTCAAGTTGTGCTACAAATTCCTCTTCTCCCCTATTCTATTCAATACCTCCTCATTAGTTACATGATCCACCCATCTAATCTTCAGCATTCTTCTGTAGCACATTTCGAAAGCTTCTATTATCTTCTTGTCCAAACTATTTATCGTCTATGTTCCACTTCCATACAAGGCTACACTCCATACAAATACTTTCAGAAACAACTGCCTGACACTTAAATCTATACTCGATGTTAACAAATTCCTCTTCTTCAGAAATGCTTTCCTTGCCATTGCCAGTCTACATTTTATATCCTCTCTACCTCGACCATCATCAGTTACTTTGCTCCCCAAATAGCAAAACTCATTTAGTACTTTAAGCGTCTCATTTCCTAATCGAATTCCCTCAGCATCACCCGACTTAATTCGACTACATTCCATTATCCTCGTTTTGCTTTTGTTGATGTTCATCTTATATTCTCCTTTCAAGACACTGTCCATTACGTTCAACTGCTCTTCCAAGTCCTTTGCTGTCTCTGACAGAATTATGATGTCATCGCGAACCTCAATGTTTTTATTTCTTCTCCATGGATTTTAATTCCAACTCTGAATTTTTCTTTTGTTCTTTTACTGCTTGCTCAATATACAGATTGAATAACGTCGGGGACAGGCTATAACCCTGTCTCACTCCCTTCCCAACCACTGCTTCCCTTTCATGCCCCTCGATTCTTATAACTGCCATCTGGTTTCTGTACAAATTGTAAATGGCCTTTCGCTCTCTGTATTTTACCCCTGTCACCTTCAGAATCAGGAAGAGAGTATTCCAGTCAACATTGTCAAAAGCTTTATTTAAGTCTACAAATTCTAGAAAAGTAGGTTTGCCTTTCCTTAATCTTTCTTCTAAGATAAGTCGTAAGGTCAGTATTGCCTCACGTGTTCCAACATTTCTGCGGAATCCAAGCTGATCTTCCTCGAGGTCGGCTTCTACTAGTTTTTCCATTCGTCTGTAAAGAATTCGCGTTAGTATTTTGCAGCTGTGACTTATTAAACTGATAGTTCGGTAATTTTCACATCTGTCAACGCCTGCTTTCTTTGGGATTGAAATTATTATATCCTTATTGAAGTCTGAGGGTTTTTCGCCCGTCTCATGCATCTTGCTCACCAGATGAGTTTTGTCATGACTGGCTCTCCCAAGGCCGTCAGTACTTCTAATGGAATGTTGTCTACTCCAGGGGCCTTGTTTCGACTCAGGTCTTTCAGTGCTCTGTCAAACTCTTCACGCAGTATCGTATCTCCCATTTCATCTTCATCTCCATCCTCTTCCATTTCCATGATATTGTCCCCAAGTACATCGCCCTTGTATAGCCCCTCTGTATACTCCTTCCACCTTTCTGCTTTGCCTTCTTTGCTTAGAACTGGGTTTCCATCTGAGCTCTTGATATTCATACAAGTGGTTCTCTTTTCTCCAAAGGTCTCTTTAATTTTCCTGTAGGCTGTATCTATCTTACCCCTATTTTTGAGACGTTTGTATTCCTTTTTGCCTGCTTCATTTACTGCATTTTTATATTTTCTCCTTTCATCGATTAAATTCAGTATTTCATCTGTCACCCAAGAACTTCTATTAGTCCTCGTCTTTTTACTTGCTTGATCCTCAGCTGCCTTCACTACTTCATTCCTCAAAGCTACCCATTCTTCTACTACTGTATTTCTTTCCCCCATTCCTGTCAATTGTTCTCTTATGCTCTCCCTGAAACTCTGTACAACCTCTGGTTTAGTCAGTTTATCCAGGTCCCATCTCCTTAAATTCCCACCTTTTTGCAGTTTCTTCAGTTTCAATCTACAGGTCATAACCAATAGATTGTGCTCAGACTCCACATCTGCCCCTGGAAATGTCTTTCAATTTAAAACCTGGTTCCTAAATCTCTGTCTTACCATTATATAATCTATTTGATACCTTTTAGTATCTCCAGGTTTCTTCCATGTATACAATCTTCTTCCATGATTCTTGAACTATGATTAATTTATGCTCTGTGCAAAATTCTGCCAGACAGCTTCCTCTTTCATTTCTTACCCCCAATCCATGTTCACCTACTATGTTTCCTTCTATCCCTTTTCCTACTCTCGAACTCCACTCACCCATGACTATTAAATTATCGTCTCCCTTTACTACCTGAATAATTTCTTTTATCTCATCATACATTTCATCAATTTCTTCATTATCTGCAGAGCTAGTTGGCACATAAACTTGTACTACTGTAGTAGGCGTGAGCTTCGTTTCCATCTTGGCCACAATAATGCGTTCACTATGCTCTTTGTAGTAGCTTACCCGCATTCCTATTTTCCTATTCATTATTAAACCTACTCCTGCATTACCCCTATTTGATTTTGTATTTATAACCCTGTATTCACCTGACCAGAAGTCTTGTTCCTCCTGCCACCGAACTTCACTAATTCCCACTATATCTAACTTTAACCTATCCATTACCCTTTTACATTTTCTAACCTACCTGCCCGATTAAGTGATCTGACATTCCACGCTCCGATCCGTAGAACGCCAGTTTTCTTTCTCCTGATAACGACGTCCTCCTGAGTAGTCTCCGCCCGGAGATCCGAATGGGGGACTATGTTACCCAAGAGGATGCCATCATCATTTAACCATACAGTAAAGCTCCATGCCTTCGGGAAAAATTACAGCTGTAGTTTCCCTTGCTTTCAGCCGTTCGCAGTGCCAGCACAGCAAGGCCGTTTTGGTTAGTGTTACAAGGCCAGATCAGTCAATCATCCAGACTGTTGCCCCTGCAACTACTGAAAAGGAACCACACGTTTGTCTGGCCTCTCAATAGATACCCCTCCGTTGTGGTTGCACCTACGGTACGGCCATCTGCATCGCTGAGGCACGCAAGCCTCCCCACCAACGGCAAGGTCCACGGTTCATGAGGGGGGGAGGGGAGGGGTGTCGAACTTACTTCTTAACAAATTTACTGTTACTTGCTGCTGACCCGCTACTAGAGTACAGATTCCATACTCGATGCCAATTTTAGCTTTCGTCTGTTTCAAGAATTCCATACTCAGGATACATGGCACTGATAGGTTTTTAACAATAAGAAAAATGCATGTTACTGAAATAGACTCTATCTGGATTTGAAGTTGAGATTTACACGTTGTGCTAGTGGACCAATTGCTCCCGAAAGAGTGCAACCTTGAATGGGTAGTGATAAAACTTCGCATACAGAGGATATTTGCTTAAATAAACATAAAGATAAGACATTTATATTAGCTCCTGTATCTACAATGGCTGTTACTGGTATGTTGGCAATTGATACTCTTATGGAAGCTTGAACTTGTTCGTCCCATGCGCCATCATTGTCTTTCGTCTCAGTGTCTGCTACTACGTCATCCAGTAAGTTTGTCTCTTTGTCATGCCTAACTGCTTTAATTTCGTGTGGACTAATAGACAGGGTGCCTCATTCAAACCTGCAGCATCCTCTATGAGGCTCAAAGGTGCTGCTTTTAATTTTCCGCTGGACGCTTACTTTCCTGCTGATTTATGTTTCTTAGAGTTTCTTCCGTCTCGAATTGGTGTTGGTTTTGTGGTACTAACTCGGGTGGAAATGGACCTTGTTGTCCTGGCGTATTCGCTTGCGCATAATAAATTTGCGTATTATGCGGGCGTTTAGGCTTCAGACTTTCCGAAGATCCGTTCGCTTGTTAAGTGAAGTGTATATTTTGTGGCTGAAAAGTATTTTGCTGTGGCTTGTGTTGATCGTAACCTTTACTGTACGTTGGTCTCCACCTTGATTATGCCATTCATTTCCTTTCCACTGACGATTTGAATCGCCTTTCCACTGACGATTTGAATCGTAAGACCGATCGTTTTGATAATTACCGTTGATCGGTTGCGCGTTTCCATATTGCTGGGGCTGTGTATTATACTCAGCATTTCCGTACTGATGAGACGAATTATATATTGGATTGTATCTCTGGCCGTTCTTGTACTCATTTTTCTATTAAGTGTTGGAGTACGTAGCGTGTTTATTTTTGAAACCGTTGTGGGGTTGGTACTGGCCGTCGCTGTGACGCGCTTTCGCTCGGCCGCCATTGTTGCCTGCGTATTCTGTATTGTGCTGGCCGCCTGCACTGAAGTGGGCGTTGCCATCAACTCTAGCGTCCTCGTAAATCAGGTCTAATGAGTCTAACACAGATAGGAAGGTGTCCGTATCGTCCTCAGACACGTTTACTAACTTTTCAAAATATCTCCTCAGACTACCGCGCGTACTGTCAAAAACTTCGGAGTTGTAAACCTCTTTTCTCAGGCTCTGCTGCACGCCAGAACTCCACAATTTAGCTAAAAAACATCTGTTCAAACTCTTTGTAACTTTTACAAGAGTCGACCATTTCGGTTCCCCTCAAGGCAGCATCGCCTACAATAAATCCAGTAACGAACTGAATTCGCTGGCGGTCACTCCAGCTGTTCGGAAAAATTCCTGAAGAATTTCGGAGGAATACTATAGGATGAATTTCTCTTTTCTGTGGGTGAAAGGTCTGAAAAACACGATGTTTGATCACGCTTTCCTCCTGCATCAAACTGACAAAAGTGGGTGGGATGGTACTCTGATTAAATTGTGCTTCTATAGAACTATGAGTTTGAGCGTTATCAACTGGTGACCGGTAATGTACCTGCTGTTGTTCATGACATGGTGGTGAATTATTCCACTCCGGATCTGGGAAATTTTAACTTAACATTTTAGAGTACGAACTTCATCAACTATCTGTTGACGCGATTCAAGTAAATCTTGAGCTAACGTTCATCTTATCTGGCCTAATTCTGACATGACCGTGTCTGATGTTTTTCCAGGGGCTGCCAATATTTCAAAGGTTACGTTTTTGACAGTTTCCCTGAGTTAGTTCTTGACCTTGTTTTCTATGAATCCGTCTTTGTTTTTAATCCACTCTTGGTAGTGGTCGGACAATGCTTCGGCATGTGCCTTAACAGTATTCTTTTCTTGATCCTCTACATTAAGAGTCTCAATCTGTTTGAAAATGATCATAAACAACATTCTCGATCGTGTCTACTGCGGTTTTAACTCCCTTGACCTCATCAGAGATTGCATTATCATCTTCTTTTAAGGTCGCACCTTGTTGATGATATTCCATCACTTTTGAATTTATCTGTCCCTTGGCTGCTTCGATTTTTCCATCTAATCGTTTTGAGATATCCTCTGTTTTTGACTCTACTTACGTGTCAATTTCTAACCTCATGGTCGTGATCTGACTACTGATTTCGTTTTGGACATTACCCTACAGGGTATTTAAATCAGCTGTTATGTCCGTCTTTAGTTCTGCCTTTACAGAATTTAACCGTGTATTTAGGTCATTTATCTCCGGTTGCAGATCTGTTTTTACTGAATTTATGTCTGCTTTTACTGAATTTGTGTCTGTTTTTACTAAATTTAAGTTTTCATTTAGATTTGCAAGGATCTGGCCTTTATTACGCCGTCTTTCGGCCTTTTCTTCTTCGCGGGCCTTTTCATCTAATCTTTCCTGTTTTTAGCTTTCGAACTTACGTTCCATTATTGCTTCAATCATTGCAGCTAAGTCATTTTTTTCAAATGCGGGAATAGTTTTCACACTAGGACCGGCTTCTAAAACTTCGGTTGGGGCTGTTTCTGCCTCCGCTCGTGTACCTATAGTGCGTGATCGTAATGGATAGTGAGGTCCATTCGCATCACCGCTGACGTCTGCTTTTGCTGTGTCCGCTGTTTACCATCAGCCATGTTCATGAATTATTTGTGAAACGTCATAATGCTGCAGATATTGTTTGTCACTGCCGTCAGTCGTTTGTCTGTAACGTAGTGCTATGGCTTACTGGAACCTAAGATGAAATTTTAACTCTGGGTTAACAACTGACGTTCACGTACGCCAAGAAGACAAGATGATTCCTACTATTTACAAACAAATGAAATATCACATGTTTTACCAGTTTTTAGCGTAATTATCCACCATACTGTAAAAATTTTTTGATGCACTGACAACAATGGTACACTTTCACTGAATTTAACTACAGAAGAATGGACTATGGACAAATTGAAATAAAGCTGTTTCAAGGCAAGGAAAGACAGGTTTACGTTCTGACCAACTCGAAAAATGCAACGTCACTACGAAAGCTTGGCTACTGCGTATGAAATTTTCACTTACTTTTGGCTGTCTTGATGGCTGTACAGCTGGATACACGCGTAATTTAGCCTTATCTTAAGTCGTTCTTCTGAACTGATTAAAGGTTTGTCCCACTTCTCTTTCTCGGTTGAATTGCATCCACACGAAAAAATGAAACAGTTATTAGAACAAGCACTGAATTTTTTTTAAACACATTCATGAAATGATTTTTTTGATCAAGTCCCTGTTCGGGCGCCAAGTGTAGCGTTGCTCTTGGGGCGCGAAAAGAAAAAGGATTCTTATAAAATATTTTTTCTTGAAAAAATTTCGAAAAAATGAATATTTTGGTGGGCCACTTGGCAACAGAATCAGGGATTGATTACACTATTATAATAACATACGTTGAGCATTAAATACCTGAATAAGAGCAGCATATTGATATATTTGAGAGCGTTCGGAAGAAACATTATCATTTCTGTGCATTTTTATATTCGCGATGTAGTCATACTCGGAACAACACTAAGGAACCAGAAGATTTATAAACTTTGAAAGAAATGCAACACTACACAATTAAAAAAAAGGAGTTGATTCAGAAATAATAGGAAAACGATAATGTTCCTTCTGCCTCATGCTGCGTTCGGCCCATCAGCGTGATCGTAATTTCTGGTGATGAACTAACACAAAATAATTATCATTCAAGTAAATAAAGAGATGGAAATGATCAAGGTTAGTTTACTAAAACAAGCACACTTATCTTTAACACACCTTTTTTTTAATGCTACATACCTTTTCATATTAAATTACAGTAGATGGCCATTGTGGCTAAATACTTTATACATAACAGTCAAAATGTCCTCTTGATGCTGTCTGTTCGCAATCAATTACAAGAAACTACATGTTTTCTGATTGGAAAAATAACAATTAGCATATTTACTCAATATTTTCACATAAAATATAAAATAGCGTTGCGGAACGCAGCAAGTCCGCGCCCGCCTTTCATGGAATACAAACAGTAAAAGGTGAGGCGCCAAATGCCTCATTTGTCTTGAAACAACAGAGTTCTTTTTTATATCATTAATCGATACATGTACATAAGGATTTACAGGCACCACGCAAGAACGGCAAAGATAAAGAATAATAGATTCTGTCACTGCTATGCAATGGTTCAGTTCTTTTACTTTACAGTTCGATAACTTTAGGCCATCAGGCGTTTACTACTGAGCGTATATTTATGTTTGTGAGGCGAAAATTACTAATATTACAAGCTTTAAAAGTGAAACAGCATATATATAATACCAAACTCAAAAACAAGACAACCCAAAACAAAACTATGTACAGAGAAAACAAGAGCCAATTCAGAACCCTCATTGATAATGATGTACAGGGAAGGTGAGAGTGAGCATACAATATCCTTAAGCACCTTAGCAAAGACGAAAAAGAAACGGCTCAGATAAATGGGACAGACTTTACTCAGTGGGAATATCAATACAAAAGCATGGCTAATACAAATGGTGGCTAAGAAGACAGTGATGATGAAATATTTGAAGATACAGAAAAGACGAGAGATAACAGCGTAGATAACACGAAGATGACCTAATCGGACTAAAGGACATGTGCGCCTGCTGGTAGATGGGATTAATTAGAACTTTTCAAGTATGTGAGTGATCTATTAAGAACTAGATTCTTGCATTTATTCAAGACGTACTGGAAACGGAAAAGAATTCGTGAAGAATGGAATGAGGGAGAAACTAAAAAAGAAGTCAGTTACAGGTTTATTAGCTTGTTAAATAATTGAATAAAATATGTGCAAAGAACACAACTACAAGACACAAATAACTTTCTGGGGATGACAACTA
Organism: Schistocerca gregaria; assembly: GCF_023897955.1. Lineage (NCBI taxonomy): Eukaryota > Metazoa > Arthropoda > Insecta > Orthoptera > Acrididae > Schistocerca > Schistocerca gregaria. The sequence goes on along the minus strand of NC_064922.1, from coordinate 415,423,195 downwards.
CGGCTCAGAGACGTTGTGAATAACAATAAACAAACCTCAATAATCATTCAAATTATTATAAAAATTATATCAAATAAAATGTCGAGAATGGTGTGTTTTCAAAAACTGCATAGTTTTGTTAAGGTGTTTTATTAGCAACTACTAATTTCATGTCGGTATAGACGTATCTTTAGGTTAATCGGACAACAATACAGATAACTTTATGAAATTTTTGAAATAGTGGAAATACAGGATCATAGTGCTGGCATTCAACAAAAAAAGACAAGAACTCACAAAAATTATATTTCCACGATGTAGATGGACAATTACGGGTTCCCAGCTTTCTGGAAGTTATCCACATAAGGAGTCAAACCACAGTGGTTAGTTGTCACAATAAAATTGAATGCACCCAAAAGATGCTTATGAAAATGTACAAAGCATGAGTGCTGAGTGAGCCACGTCTAGAAAAGAGTGGGGGGAAAACTGATAATGAATGGGACGCTACTGTGAACAGGAGTAAAATGCCTAAACTTTAACTGCACATTGGGGGAGTACAATAGGTACACGGAAAATATCATCCAAAAACTACTCTAGTATAAAATCATAACATCTAGAATGGAAAAAATCCGGTATACCACAGCTATATACACTGAATAGCCAAAGGCACTGTTACACATGACTAATATCATGTAGGAGCCCACGAGCACGCAGAAGTGCCGAAACACGACGTGGCATGGATTCAACTAAAGTGTGAAGTAGTGATGGAGGGAACTGACACCATGAATCCTGCAGGGCTGTCCATAAATCCGTAAGACCATGAGGTAGTGGAGCTCTCCTCTGAACAGCAGGTTCCAATGCATCCCACATATGCTCAATAATGTTCATGTCAGAGGAGGTTGGTGGCCAGCGAAAGTGTTTAAACTGATAGGAGTGTTCCTCGAGCCACTCTGTAGCAATTTTAGACGCGTGGGGTGTCGCACTGTCCTGCTGGAATTGTCCTAGTCTGTCGGAATAAACAATGGACATGAATGGATGCAGGTGATCAGAGAGGATCCATGGGTACATGTGGACACTTCTTTATAAAAAAATTTTTACTTAAATAGAAATAACTGGGATGGTGAAACTTCTGTGTTATTTAACTCTGAAACTGCTGTGTGAAACTGAATGCAAAAGTCACTTTGGTATTCTTTACCATTTCAACAATGGCCTACCGATTTTGCACAGATTAACAGAACTCAAATTTTTCGAATACATTAATTACCCAGAATATTCAACGGTAACGAAATCTGACTGCTTTAAAATTAACTCAAAAGAATGGCCCTGAATTATGACAAATGCTATCAATAACCTATACATTTCATAAGTCACTTACCTCACAACAATCTTCATTACAAAACTACCGCAGTACAGCAAGCAGCAATACAGCCAGCTAAATAAAAGATTCTAACTAGTGAAGGCTGTAACTACTGATAAGCATGTGGTTAGGAAAGGAAAGATTTTGTAGCAAACAATGTATTTACCTTAATAATGTGACAACCAGCTCAAAAATTATATAAACGTGCATGACATCCAGTCCCAAAAAATAAATAATCATCGAAAAATTACATTTCCATGTCGGACACATGTCCAGATCGTCCGCTTGCGCTAATACTGCAAAACCCCAAAACTGCTAATTATTGACCTCTAACCTCCATCACTCCTGACATCTCACTCCCAACTTCCATCACTGCTGGCTGTTCACCTCCAACTGCCATCACTGTTAACTTCCTACTGCTAGTCTGACCAGCGACAGAGTCTCTTAAAGTGTGTGCACAGTGTTGTCAGAGTCATTAATGCAGAGCGCTACATAGCGCTGACAACATACAAACACATAAACAGCCTACGTACATAGCTCCCCTGCTCCTTTCACAAAAATTTTGCAAACTAGTTTGGGCAGTCTTCAAAACTAATTAGTTAAAAAAAATTTATATTAACAATACCAAATACATCAAATGCACATAATTAGTAATATACTGTTGGTCAAAAGCAAAAATAGTCCTCACAGTCCCTAAGTGTAGTCTATGACTGTTTTATGCACAAAGTCTGAGGAGTAAAAGAAAATGCGCATCCAAGCAGTGGACCTCCATGCAATCTTGAAGAAGTAAACTTGTCCTCCCAACAGAAACACAATGCTGACTCTTGATGTGAAGACTGGTAATGGGCCACAACAGAGCAAACCCACAGCAGAGGCAGTCGAAGTCTTGAAAAATATTGGTAGGTAAGCCACTACAGAATAGACCTACAGTACGCCTTGTAGAGATTATGGCAGATATGGCCCACCAAAGGTGCAGACCCACTGTAGCCCTTGTAGAGGTTATCGTAGTAGTGGGCCACCAAAGGTGCAGACCCACTGTAGTCCATGAAGAGATCGTCAGCAGCCATCAGTTGCGACAATCACAGTGGATAATATAGCAAGTCCTTAAACCACCAACAGAGCACTCACTAATTTTTTGCAATATCCTTAGAACCAGCAATGCTGTTAACCTGTCCCTTGCTGAATTATCAAAACATGGGCAAGCACTAACTCAGTCATATAACCCCAGACATTTTATACATATCGTATCACCAACAGTAATGTGTGCTGTAAAATGAATCCCTACTATTTACTCAACTTGAAAAACTGGTGTCTATAAAATTTACAATTTTACAGCATAATAATACATTTACGAAGGTACAAAAAAAATTACAGTTGAAAACATGATAATACAGATAACATTTGTAGTAACACAGGCTATACAAAAGAACAGAAATAACTGTATACATGAGTAGTACAGGAATTTTGGCATAAGTAAATAAACAAAAAATTAGAATATTCGTAGAAACATTAACTTGACGTATGAGCTTTAAAAGAAAGCAGAATAGAATAAATAATGTGTGAACAACTTTCCAAAGAAAAAAAGGTTACATTTGAGGATAACAGTATTCCTCATCATAGTGAAAGCAGCTTAGTATTAGACGAAGAAAAAATGTACCAAATTTATCTTGCCAGGTAAACACACAGACAGGAAGAACATAAACACACAAGGGTACACATCAACACATAGCGGAATAAAACAAAAGGAAAGGACAGGGTATGTTTTCAGTGTAATGTGTGGTACTGCAGTACTTGTGGTACTTCATTTCCAATCTTTCTTGTCATTTCAACATTTGTTTCCACAAAAAAGTCTTATCTCATCAGCTTTTCTGTATTTATACTTTCATATCTTTCTTGCCTCATCATTTGTTTTCAAGAAAATCCTACCTAAACCTGTTGTCACTATTCCCTACTTACATCTATTCATTTCGTTTTACAAAATAATTGTTCCTCATTATACAATACTTTTTGGCCAAACCTTTTCTTTATAGCTTCTCAAAGCATTTCTTAACACTAGAGTAGTGCACCACAACAACTTATTTTAGCAAAAATATTACCAAGTACTTTAAAAGAAAATCATGTATGCAATTCCTGTTATTAGCCCCTTTTCCTGCTTATGCTTCTTTCCTTTACTAGTGCTCCATTTTTACGAATATTATAAAATTAATATTTGAAGGATCTGTTGACAAAAGGTGTTCACATTAGCATATGTATTAAAATTTATTTTATAAATTCAGAGCTGAAGCGCATCTAGAAACTAGACATCAAAAAAATAAGCAAATACATACAAAGCAAAGCATAAAAACATCATTCACCAGGCATATGGCATTTCATAAGTCAGTAGAAATCCTCTCAACTCTCATAGAGAGACACTTGTCATAATCAGGTGTCTACACATAAGAATATTTCTCATGACTTCATAAGCATTTCAGTAAGTAGCACAAAGTACGAGCTCCAAAGTGTAATCATGTGTTTCCAAGTAATAGTGTGTCGCGTTTGTGGTGCATTCTGCAAAGAAATGTCAATAGCGAGGTCAATGGCCTCTCTTTTCTACAGCTATGCGAGCGCTTACGGAAGTTGCTGAAGCGGCACGACGAAAGTTTAAAGTCCACACAACAGCAGGTATATTTCAAAGCGGCTATGACAGCAGTTTGAGCTACAAGAATAAATTCATAGCAATAAAAAGATTTCACAGGTCGAAAAATTACAGTAGAAGTGTGTAAAGACGAAGTCTCACCAATAACAGTGTCCAAAAATTTCCGTCAACATTATGGCACTCATATTCAAATATATACTCACTTTTCATAACTCTTAAAAGTACGATTCTTAGTTCCAACATTCATTTTCACAAGCCAGAGTCCCTAACCACTATACATTATTCATTACGTCATCACATAGATACATATTCATCAATACTTCTTCAATATTTCATCATCATAAACATGTAGCATAAACATATTCCTCATAGAGCATCATCTTATTGATCATAAAAATGTCTCAACATCATAATATGTATAGTCGACGTAATAATATCATCATAATACATGAACAAAATCTCAAAATCATCGTAGCTTCCAGCAACGATTTCAACACCTAAAAAAATTCTCTTGGCTCATTTCATTAGTGTCATCTACCTTAAACATACTTAAAAAATCATGATCCCATACAAAATACATCACTCAAATCTCTCACAGTATCACAATGGCTCCGAAAATATATGAACAGTTTACGAAGTAGAGACAACGCACAGTTTCATAAATGTGAAGCAATCGAACTGTGTAATTACATAGGCAAGTGTCACTGACATAGTAAATGTCCGTTTCTCTCATTAAAATTACCAGATGGCTGTGTAATTCTGTTGGAGGAATATGGTACCGAAGTGTAAAATTGTATAAGCAAATACCATGTTAGCAAGGGCTCCTTGCCTTTGCCACATGCGTGGTACACAAAGTAGGTGTACCCCTGTGAGCGCTAATGTAATTATGCCTTCAGATATTACAGATTAAAACTGCAGAACAAAATGTATCGCTAAAACCTTCTCTGTATCATTGTGATTCAAAAATATTCCTTAGAAATGTTGCAAGTACAAAAGGTAATCATCCAAATGCGTGTGCTGTAGCGCTAAACTATGCATCTTGCTGTAAGAAATTTCTCTCATTGTTTGACGGTAAAATGTACCAAGTGTCTTAGCTATCGTCGCCCATAAGCAAAGTCTCCAAAAATCAATGTATTGCCTTTGTCATACACCATCGTAAAAGAGCTATACGTATAAATGTAGTTATTACGTGCATTGCCGTGACCTTGAAAGTACTGTGCTGTAATGTATTGTTGTGTTACGAAAAATATCTGTCTCACTGTAGTCATGCCACAAAAGTCATTACCAAAAAGTGTTTTACTTTCCAGAAGAACGTAGAAAAATTGTGCAGACATAAACACATACAGCGTAAAAGCAACAATAAAGATTGCGTCACTCATTAGTAGCATCGTAATACAGGGTGTTATAAAAAGGTACGGCCAAACTTTCAGGAAATATTCCTCACACACAAAGAAAGAAAATATGTTATGTGAACATGTGTCCGGAAACGCTTACTTTCCATGTTAGAGCTCATTTTATTACTTCTCCTCAAATCACATTAATCATGGAATGGAAACACACAGCAACAGAACGTACCAGCGTGACTTCAAACACTTTGTTACAGGAAATGTTCAAAATGTCCTCCGTTAGCGAGGATACATGTATCCACCCTCCGTCGTATGGAATCCCTGATGCAGCCCTGGAGAATGGCGGATTGTATCACAGCCGTCCACAATACGAGCACGAAGAGTCTCTACATTTGGTACCGGGGTTGCGTAGACAAGAGCTTTCAAATGCCCCCATAAATGAAAGTCAAGACGGTTGAGCTCAGGAGAGCGCCTCTACCAATCCATCGGTCACCGAATCTGTTGTTGAGAAGCGTACGAACACTTCGAAAGAAATGTGCAGGAGCTCCATCGTGCATGAACCACATGTTGTGTCGTACTTGTAAAGACACATTTTCTAGCAGCACAGGTAGAGTATCCCGTATGAAATCATGATAACGTGCTCCATTGAGCGTAGATGGAAGAACGTGGGGCCCAATCAAGACATCACCAACAATGCCTGGCCAAACGTTCACAGAAAATCTTTGTTGATGACGTGATTGCACAATTGCGTGCGGATTCTCGTCATCCCACACATGTTGATTGTGAAAATTTACAATTTGATCACGTTGGAATGAAGCCTCATCAGTAAAGAGAACATTTGCACTGAAATGAGGATTGACACATTGTTGGATGAACCATTGGCAGAAGTGTACCCGTGGAGGCCAACCAGCTGCTGATAGTGCCTGCACACGCTATACGGTACGGAAATATCTGGTTCTCCCGTAGCACTCTCCATGCAGTGACGTGGTCAACGTTACCTTGTACAGCAGCAACTTCTCTGACGCTGACATTAGGGTTATCGTCAACTGCACGAAGAATTGCCTCGTCTATTGCAGGTATCCTCGTCGTTTTAGGTCTTCCCCAGTCGCGAGTCATAGGCTGGAATATTCCGTGCTCCCTAAGACGCCGATCAATTGCTTCTAACTTCCTGTCTGGACACCTTCGTTCTAGAAACCTATCTCGATACAAACGTACCACGTCACGGCTATTGCCCCGTGCTAATCCATACATCAAATGGGCATCTGCCAACTCCGCAATTGTAATCATTCCACTGACTGCAAAACCACGTTCGTGATGAACACTAACCTGTTGATGCTACGTACCGATGTGCTTGATGCTAGTACTGTAGAGCGATGAGTCGCATGTCAACACAAGCACCGAAGTCAACATTACCTTCGTTCAGCTGGGCCAACTGACACTGAATCGAGGAAGTACAGTACATACTGACGAAACTAAAATGAGCTCTAACATGGAAATTAAGCGTTTCCGGACACATATCCACATAACATCTTTTCTTTATTTGTGTGTGAGGAAATTAAGGGTTTCCGGACACATGTCCACATAACATCTTTTCTTTATTTGTGTGTGAGGAATGTTTCCTGAAAGTTTGGCCGTACCTTTTTGTGAAACCCTCTATAATCGTGTAGCTGTCAAACAAACAAAATACTGTGTCGTCTGTGACCTCTCATAAAGTGATTTAAATAAAAAATGTCTTTTCAAGTAATTCCCAATGTCGAAGTAAAACCTCATTAGCAGTATATGTTCCAAATATGTGAGCCTTATAGTCGTTACGTAATCGTGCAACCAACAAGCAAAAATGTGCATACAATAAGGCTGTGTCGTCTGTTCCCTATAAAAGTGGACTTATAAAATTACTGTCTTAATTAATATTCATGCCACCTACGTCGTCAGTTTCGTAGATACCTTTTGTAGCTGCCTGTGATGCAAGTCATTGTCTATAATCTTTTTGCTGACGCGCGTCGTTTTTGGGATTTGGAGATCTAACTTCTACAATTTCAACTTGTCGAGAGAGCCCAGCCCTGTTTGAATCACGTCAATTCTGATTATATTCAAGTCTGTCGTCATAATTATAGCGTCTGTCGTTATGTCGGTAATTTCTGAAATTTCCTTCTTGTGGATCGCGTGGTGGAGAGTTTCTTCCGGAATTGTAATTTCGAGGTGGACCGTTGAGTGTGAATTTATTTCGTCTCCGTTGATAATAATTGTTCTGCTTCCTATATTATCTGTTCCTACTGTTATCTCTGTCACAGAGAGGTGATCTTTTTCTTTAACTATTGTTATACTGCTAACAGTTGTCATACAGCTGGTGTCTATTTCGATCGCGATTTGTGTTATAAAATTAGTCTTGTCGTGTCTGATTATTATTTCCATCATTCACGAAATTGTGACGGATGTGACCTATAATTGTTGTTTTCCGGTTTTCGCATCGAGTGATTGTCTGTGTCGATTTCCAGTCCATGAAGAGCTTCGGTATCATCGTAGCAACGTCTTGCCAAAATAACGTGTCTTAAGAGTTCAGATAATTTAACTAAGCAAATCCCGATGAGTTCCAAGCGGTTGTACAGGTTTGTCGAATTCTGATTTTTGTGCAACATGTCTCCAAAATATTGTACCAGATTGCAAAATTCAGACTGTGCAAAATGTTTCATCATTTTAATCCTGTTTTACCCGATCTTGAGTAGCCTCAGACCAATATGCAGAAAGGAAGACGTGACAGAAATCTCCTTCATTGTGACAGTCGCGAATAACAGATCACATTCTTACAGCTGGTTCATTCTCTAGATATCCACACGTGAATTCTAATGTGTGATCTAACGACCAATTAGGAAGAAAGCAATGAGCAAACTGATGAAGCCAAGCTTGTGAATGCATATCATTACCAGAATTCTTGAATGTTTTAAATTTACGAGTAGTGATAAAGAGTTTATAGTCAAAGTCATCGTGACGCCGAGCTTCAAATCGGTCACTGTTACGTCATGTCAGCGGTTCCATCTCAGATTCGGTGCACTTTGACAACTGCTTTCAAAACCACCAAAATAACCTGTGTTGTTACTTGGTGATTTTTTCGTAGTTCTAAATCCATCTTCCCGTGTCGGAACGCGACTATCCTCTGAAATACGTTACTCTTGTATCACATGTCCCAACTGATCTTGTACTTCCCGCATTTCCCTTTTGTGTTGCGCATTAATTTGATTATGACTTGATTTAAATTCCCTAATTTCCCCGTACTCTTTGCTACTGGTCTTGTAACATTCAAATCAACATCAGCTTCGTAGATAAATTTGTGAACTGATCCAATAGTTCGGGTACATTTTGCAATAATGTGCTGGTTTCCTCCATGTGTTTTTCTGAAGCTAGTTTTAGTGTGTCCATTTGTGCTGTAATCGTATCTACTGTGTCCTTTAAGTTTTCCTGAATTAGTAGGAATCCTAACAATAACCTATACATTCCATGAGTCACTTACTTCACAAAAAACTTAATTACACGAACTCTTGCAGTACAGCAAGCACCAATACTTCCAGCTGAATAAAAGATTCTAACTACTGAAGGCTCTAACTACTGATAGGCATAGTTAGCAAATGAAAGATTTTGATAGTACCTATTTACCTTAATAATGTTACAACCAGTTCAAAAATTATGTAATCGTGCATGACATCCAGTTCCAAAAATTATATAATCATCGACAAATTCCATTTCCATGACGGACACACGTCCAGATCTTCCGCTCGCGCTAACACTGCAAAATTCAATCACTGCTAATTACTGACCTCTAACGTCCATCACTGCTGACAACCCACTCCCAACATCCATCTCTGCTGGCTGTTCACCTCCAACTGCCATAACCACTGACTGTTAACTTCGAACTGCTAGCTACAGAACCTCTTACAGAGTGCACACAGCGCTGTCAGAGTTATTAATGCAAAGCGCTACGTAGTGCTGCCAACATACAAACACATAAACAGCCTACTTACCATGTCAGCTGTCAGAGCCGTATCTAGACGTATCAGGGGTCGCATATCACTCCAACTGGCCACGCGCCATACCATTACAGAGCCTCCACCAACTTGAGCAGTACTCTGCTGATATGCAGGGTCCATGGATTCATGAGGTTGTCTTCATACCCATATACGTCCATCCGCCAGGTGAGGCCTAAAGCTTCGTCTCGTGCAGTCAACAAGGGTACACGCGTGGGCCTGCGGTTCCGAAAGCCTACATCGATGAATAGTTCAGAAGCTGACACTTGCTGATAGGCCAGCACTGAAACCCGCAGCAATTTGCGGAAGGGTTGCACTTCTGTTACGCTGAAGGATTCTCTTTACTTGTCGTTAGTCCCGTTCCTCCAGGATCTTTTTCTGGCCTCAGCGATGTCGGAGAATTTTTTTTTTTTTAATCGGATTCCTGATATTCACGGTACACTCGTGAAATGGCCGCGCAGGAAAGTCCCAACTTCACCGCTACCTCGGAGAGGCTGAGCCCCTTCGCACATGCGCCGACTATAACATCACGTTCAAGCTCACTTACATCTTGATAACATGCCATTGGAGCAGATGTAACTGATCTAAGAACTGCGCCAGACACTTGTTCACTTATATATACAGCGCCGTATTCTGCCTGTTTACATATCTCTGTGTTTGAATATGCATTCCTATACCAGTTTCTTTCGCGCTTCAGTGTATAACCAATGAGTTCTGTAAGTAACAGAACACGTAAAAGGGTAAAATTAATCCAACATATGTCTTTACCATACAACAGCTGACAAAAAAGAAACAAGAATTCAATATAAAAACTATGTTTGCATTAATCGACTGCATCAGCGCACTGATGATATGAAACTGAGTGGTAAATATTTGAATGTACGGACCTCGAAGGACACGTAGTACAAGTGTAAAAGTCCTACATAAATACACCTTCATTTTCTACCGTAATTCCAGTAATTGTACTATAAGTCCTGTTGAAGCCAATGAAGATGTTAGTTAGACAAGGTCGTTGCCTGTCGACAGTCTTATTGATCCTGTCCTTAGACGTCACGGAGAAACAATAGAAAGCAATGTCTTAGTTTGGTATTCAGAGCCAACAATATACAGCTTTTGATACCAGAGTCTTTCCCGATTATTAGGCTATTGTTGCCTCCTCTAGAGACACCTTACACTAAACAATCCATTTGCTGCAAAATCACAAAAACCTAAACCAGAGTTATGGCCTTTAAGAAAAAGGAATAGGACAACAGGACAACTGGACAAGAAATGACCTTTGACGTTTGGCTAAAATTTGAACATATTATGTAATCAATGACACTGATAAGTGTCATTAACCTCAAACAGATTATATAATAAGTGACTTAGAACTGTCAGCCTGACCTTGAATGTATGGCATCACATGCTTCTTCCCTCCCCCCTCACCACAACCCCACCATAGTTTTAAAACACGCTCCTCCCTTTCCCTCCTACACATGCTTCTCCTCCAATCCTAGCCAACTACTTAGTGGCGAACGAAACGAAAAGCCAATTACAACCCTGTAGCTTATCAACCACTAAAACGAAGAACCTGTCAGTATGCACCAGAGATCCACCATCTCCTTCTGCGTATACACTCCATGCCAAAACCTGACCATGGTTTAGTCTTTGTATCGAAGTAAAACTGCACTTTAAGGAAGCCAAAAATTGTTTGTGTTATTTATCAAAATACATAAACATTTGCTCTATAACAGTACAATACGACATGGTCCCATTTTAAGCGAACAAATTTCTTGAAAACACGCTAGTTAGAGACCTATTAAGTACATACACTACTGGACATTAAATTGCTACACCAAGAAGAAATGCAGATGATAAATGGGTATTCATTGCAGAATTATATTATACTAGAACTGACATGTGATTAATTTTCACGCAATTTGGGTGCATAGATCCTGAGAAATCAGTACCTAGAACAACCACCTCTGGCCGTAATAACGGCTTTGGTACGCCTGGGCATTGACTCAAACAGTGCTTGGATGGCGAGTAGAGGTACAGCTGCCCATGCAGCTTCAACACGATACCACAGTTCATCAAGAGTAGTGACTGGCGTGTTGTGACGAGACAGTTGCTCGGCCACCATTGACCAGACGTTTTCAGTTGGTGAGAGATCTGGAGAATGTGCTGGCCAGGGCAGCAGTCGAACATTTTCTGTATCCAGAAAGGCTCGTACAGGACCTGCAACATTCGGTCGTGCATTATCCTGCTGAAATGTAGGGTTTCGGAGGGATCGAATGGAGGGTAGAGCCACGGGTCGTAACACATCTGAAATGTAACGTCCACCGTTCAAATCGCCGTCAGTGCGAAGAAGAGGAGACCGAGACGTGTAACCAGTGGCACCCAATAGCATCACGCTGGGTGATACGTCAGTATGGCGAATACACGCTTCCAATGTGCGTTCACTGCGATGTCGCCAAACACGGATGCGACCATCATGATGCTGTAAACAGAACCTGGATTCATCACACTTTGAGACCTTAGATACTCAAATAGCTCCCATCCACTCTATCAATTTGATTAATAAATTAAATTGATCAGTTAGCCCCTCCCCTCCTACCCCCATACCCCCTCACGTTCCCCAGATAGAAATTGGAGCAAAAAAACTCAGTTGATTGCGTATTTGGCGGGAAATCGATTGCAGTATATGGAATACTATTTAACAATTTCTGGTAGAAAAGGCAATGTCTGGAATATAGTTTATTTATACAACTTACAGGATACAAGGCGGTATATAGAACATAGTTCATTTATTTATTTAAAGAAATTGGTGGGAAATTGATTGCAGTCTATGGAATAGTGTTTAAGCAATCTCTGTTATATAAGGCAATGTGTGGAGTACTACTTATTCAAAAAAAAAGGAAGAGGTATCAGGTAGTGTTTGGAATACAGTTTATTTATTTATTTAAAGAATTTGTCAGGATGTTGGCTGCAGTGTACGGAATACTGTTTACATACATTTTGAGGGTGACAAGGCAGTATGGAATATTTAAACAACTGTCACACCTTTTTATTCTGAATGTGCAAAGAGTACCATCAACAAAACTCATCACATATAATTACACTGTTAAAAATCTTTCAATCACGAAGAACACAGCATCTGCTGACCCTCAGGCCACACGACACACCTCGCGTATTCCTACACAGGCAGGCCGGGAGACAGGCCTGCACATGGTGCCAGCTCGTGGAGCAGCTCTTTGATATTAACACCTCAGAAATTCCTTTCAAGACACATGCTCTCCCTATCCCACCCTCTCTCTCTTCTCTTCTCCCTCCCCCCCCCTCTCTCTCTCTCTCTCTCTCTCTCTCTCTCTCTCTCTCTCTCTCTCTCTCTCACACACACACACACACACACACACACACACACACACACACACCACAAATAGACGCTTCCTGTTTGTGTCAACCAGTGTATGCAAACATAAACAGATCAAGATGTTCCCCTCACCCCTCCTCCCTTCCATTCCCCTCCCCTGACACCCTCGCTACTACTCTCCAGATCTGGTGTTGGTTGCTGATACATCCCTTTGTTCTCACACTTCCACTGCTATGGAAACTTGTAGCGGATGGAAATAGGACATTCAAGAAGAAGTTCGTAGTGTCTGTATATGCCACACTAACCCAACTTTATCCTGAACAAAGTAGTAGTAGTAGTAGTAGTAGTAGTGGATACCTGGCAAAGGGCAAAGTCCCTCTTCCCCCCCCCCCCCCCCCTCCTCCTCCTTGGCTGTGGGTGTCTTGAAAATATTCCCTCATTCTATGAGACTTATTGACTAATTAATTAAATCAATACTCTTTGTGTGGAGCCAGTTTTTCCTTGCATCGTATTGGTGTGGTGTGGTCATTTGGTAGGAAGTCCATTGAGTCTGAGGTAGCTAGAAATTTCAAATTTCAGTTCAACTTCATGCTTGTCCTTATACAAGTTGCAGGAGGGGCTGGACGGATGCATGTTCACAATCCCACTATGGGAAACAATAAACTGATCAATCGGGAATTTGACGTTGCGATTGGGTTTTTAAAACGCTATAGAATTCCCAAATTGCTTCTGTCCGCCACATTGTGAAGGAGGAGGAAAAAGGGTCAACTGCGTGGTAGGATAGGGACAACAACAAATACCTCTGCAAGACAGAGTCCACTGCAATGTACTGAGAAGCACTAAAGACGACAAACTTAACACCTGATCCAGTCCGTAGTAGTAGTAGTAGTAGTAGTTGTTGTTGTTGTTGTTGTTGTTGTTGTCATGGCTAGATATCGGAGATCGCTATTAATCACGAATTTGACGCTGTGATTGGGCTTTTAAAGCACTATATAATTCCTAATTTGACGCCTTAGTGAGAGACACCCACCACCCCGTCCAAAGAAACAATGTAAGTGTAGACCAGGTATGGCTTGAATTCAGAGAAATAGTATCGACAGTAATTGAGAGATTTATACCAAATGAATTTACAAACGACGGAGCTGATCCCCCTTGGTACACAAAGCAGGTCAGAATGCTATTGTAGAAACACCGAAACAAGCATCCCAAATTCAAATAACCGCAAAATCTCCTACATTGCCGTCTCTTACAGAAGCTTGAGATTTAGCAGGGACTTTGTCTCGAAACCTGGCAGAAAATCCAAAGAGACTCTGGTCGTACGTAATGTATGCTAGTGGCAAGACACTGTCAATGCCCTCCCTGCGCGATAGCAATGGAAATGCTATCGATGAGAGTGGTGCTAAGGCAGAATTACTAAACACAGTTTTACGAAATTCATGAAAGAATATGAAGTAAATATTACAAAATTTGAATCAAAGACAGATACTAACATGAGTAACTTAGAAGTAGATACCCTGGGAGTGGCGAAGTAACTTAAATCACTTAATAAAAGCAAGTCTTCTGGTCCAGACTGTATACGAACTAGGTTCCTTCCAAAGTATGCTGAAGCAATAACTCCATAATTAACAATCATATACAATCGCTCTTTCGACGAAAGATCTGTACCGAAAGACTCGATAGTTGCACAGATCACACCAATATCCAAGAAAGGCTGTATGAGTAATCCACAAAATTACCAGTCGGTATCATTAACGTCGATTGCAGCATGATTTCTAGATTTACAGAAGGCTTTTGGCACTGTACCACACAAGCGGCGTGTAGTGAAATTGCGTGCTTGTGGAATATCGTCTCAATTATGTGACTGGATTCGTGATTCCTGTCAGAGAGGTCACAGTTCGTAGTGACTGACGGGAAGCCATCGAGTAAAACACAAGTGATTTCTGGCGATCGCCAAGACCCTCTGCTATTCCTTATCCATATGAACGATTTAAGATGGTGCTGTCGTTTATGGCTTAGTATTGTCATCAGAGGACCAAAACAAGTTTCAAAAAGATTGTGAAAAGATATCTGCATAGTGCGAAAATTGGTAACTGATCCTAAATATTGAAAAGTGCAAGTTAATCCACATGAGTGCTAAAAGGAATCCGTTAAACTTAAGTTACGAGATAAATCAGTCAAATCTAAAAGCCGTAAATTCAACTACATACCTAGGAACAACAATTATTAACAACTTACAATGGAAAGAAAACATACAAAATGTTGTGGGGAATGCAAACCAAAGTCTGTGTTTTATTGGCAGAACACTTAGAAAATGTAAAAGATTTACTGAAGAGACTACCTACATTGCACTTATCCAACCTTTTTTGGAGTACTACAGTTTGGCGTGGGATCCTTACCAGATAGGATTGACGGAGTACATCGAGAAAGTTCAAAGAAGGGCAGCACGTTTTGTATTATCGTGAAATATAGAGGAGAGTTTCGCTGACATGATACAGTATTTGGGGTGGACATCGTTTTTCGTTGCAGCTGTATCTTCTCGCGAAATTTCAATCAGTCCGAACGCGAAAATATGCCGACTTGCATTAGGAGAAACGATCATCATAATAAAATAAGGGAAATCAGAGTTCGCATGGAAAGATAAAGGTGTTCGTCTTCTCCACATGCTTTTCGAGACTGGAATAATAGAAAATTGTTGTGAAAGTGGTTTAATGAACAATCTGCCAGGCACTTAAGTGTAATTTGCAGAGTATTCCTGTAGATGTAGAAGTAGATGTAGATCTCTGCCACATTCCGAGGAATGAGAAGGAAGGGCCTACTGTGTGACAGGATAGAGCCAACAGCAAATACCACTGCCAGACAGAGACCATGTATTGAAAAACACTAAACATGACACACTTACGCCATGGCTATGGCTATAGTCAGAGGTCGCTAAAACACTCGACCATCCTGTCGCTCATGTACCAATGTTCACACGCATCGCTCCAATGCCTTCATACACTGTCAGCACCAGAGGTCAGAGAAAACTGCCGCAGCGATCGCAGTCGCCGCCGTTGACGTGCGTGTATGCCAGAGTGCACCACTCTCGGCCATGGAGGGCATCCAGTGATGATTAGAGTGGTAGGATTTTGGATGTTATCAACACATCCAGCGCCAACACTTGGCAGTGATCGATATTGAATCGCTCCATTTTCCATGGAGAATACGTGCAACACACACGATCGCAGAAACAGCCCAACACATACTGAGTATTGGTTTCTTCTTCAGTTATACAGAGGGCGCCACCGCCAGTACTTCTCCTGCTTTGCGGGCAAGAACCGACTAGCCACCCAGCTGGGGGGTAGCCGTGTGGTCTAGGGCGCCTTGCCACGGCTTGCGCGGCTACTCCTGTCGGAGGTTCGAGTCCTTACTCAGGCGTGGATGTGTGTGGTGTCATTAGCGTTAGTTAGTTTCAGTTAGATTAGGTATTGTGTAAACCTAGAGACCGATGACCTTAGCAGTTTGGTCCCATAGGAACGTACCACAAATTTCCACCAGCCGGAACTTTTCTTTGTACCCACCAGTCACAAGAATCATGTGCCCCATATGGCAAATAGCATCGTCCTAGAAAACCAGCCATATATTTCTCACTGTAATTACAATTACATATTACGATTGCAGCCCCTATCGGATGACATTCGACAGCGAGCGAAATATCAGAAACACCTTCTCCTGATGACTGCAGTTCTGGAAATATCATTAGCTATATCCCCCTTGTGAATGGACATGATTTTCAACATAAAGTCCTTCATCGTCCTTACGGCTATTGGTGCAATGAAATCGCAGTCTCCCACGTCAAATCCATACTTTCCTTACAACCAGACATAGTCATTTTCCTAACATATGTCAGAACAATGACCACAATAACATTGCACCCCAACACAAACTTTATAAGCTTGCCGATCACAGCCAATCTATCACACATCCCCTGCTAAATAATTGTCCTCCTGAGAGACGACAAGGTAGTAGTAGGCAAAACTCAACGGGGAATAACAATATTAGTGTGCTTATAGTAAACTGCAGGAGCGTCTATAGAAAGGTTCAGAACTGGTCTCATTAATAAACGGTAACAGCGCCCACATTGTACTGGGGACAGAAAGTTGGCTGAAACCAGATGTAAACAGTAATGAAATTCTAAACTCAGATTGGGATGTATAC
Source organism: Schistocerca gregaria (assembly GCF_023897955.1). Lineage (NCBI taxonomy): Eukaryota > Metazoa > Arthropoda > Insecta > Orthoptera > Acrididae > Schistocerca > Schistocerca gregaria. Next base: position 415,406,319 of record NC_064922.1, on the reverse strand, counting down.
CGCAGAGACAGGCTGGACAGTGAAGGGGGAGGCGTGTTTATAGCGATAAAAAGTACAATAGTATCGAAGGAAATTTACAGAGATCGGAAATGTGAAATAAATTGGGTGAAGGTCACGGTTAAAGCAGGCTCAAACATGGTAACTGGATGTCTCTATAGGCCCCCTTGCTCACAGCTGTTGTGGCAGAACAAAATTTGGAAAATATTTCGAGTAGATTTCCCGACCATGTTATAGTTCTGAGTGGAGTTTTTAATTTTCCGGATATAGACTGGGAGACTCAAACGTTTATAGCGGGTGGCAGGGAAATGTTTTTAAGTAGCTTATCTAAAACTAACTTGAGCAGTTCAACAGAGAACCGACTCGTGGCGATAACATGTTAGACCTTCTGGTGACAAACAGACCCGAACTATTTGAAACAGTTAACGCAGAACAGGGAATCAGCCATCATAAAGCGGTTACTGCATCGATGATTACAGCCGTAAAAAGAAATATTAAAAAAGGTAGGAAGATTTTTCTGTTTAGCAAAAGTGACAAAAAGCAGATTTCAGAGTACTTGACGGCTCAACACAAAAGTTTTGTCTCAAGTACAGATAGTGTTGAGGATCAGTGGACAAAGCTCAAAACCATCGTACAGTGTGCATTAGATGAGTGTGCCAAGAAAGATCGTAAGAGATGGAAAAGAGCCACAGTGGTACAACTTCACCAAGAACTTAAAGCTAGTAGCATCATACAACATTAAGCGAAAATCTGCGATGGACGGACATTCCTCATTTCTTTTTCTTGCGAGTGGTACCACTGTGACCGACGAAGAAAGACGTAATCGTCTTATAAGCGACCAGATGTTGAGAACACGATCGCAATGACTACGTTATTGTCACTCTGCATGAAAGGCATGCAGAAGTATTGTTAATGATGGCTCAAATGGCTCTGAGCACTATGGGACTTAACTTCTGAGGTCATCAGTCACCTAGAACTTAGAACTACTTGAACCTAACTAACCTAAGGACAGCACACACATCCATGCCCGAGGCAGGTTTCGAACCTGCGACCGTAGCGGTCGCGCTGTTCCAGACTGTAGCGGTTAGAACCGCTCAGCCACCCCGGCCACCTATTGCAAATGACATGCATGTTAAAAATTATACATGCTTTATAAATCGAGGTATGGCATTGATTCCAAATGAAATTGTCTCCCACATAAATATCACAATTTGGAATAAAGATGGTGATAATTTGAGTGTGTTTTAACAGGCCGAACTTGGGGATGCACGTCACAAGCTATGTAAGCTCCTAATAAAATCACCCTTCTCACCGAATTTAGAAAGTGATTCAGCTAAGAAACGTGGTGTTAAGGCGATATCTGCAACTACATCATGTCACTGTTAGTATTTCTCACGCTAACAAATAGCACTTCTAACGCATTCTACACTCCTGGAAATTGAAATAAGAACACCGTGAATTCATTGTCCCAGGAAGGGGAAACTTTATTGACACATTCCTGGGGTCAGATACATCACATGATCACACTGACAGAACCACAGGCACATAGACACAGGCAACAGAGCATGCACAATGTCGGCACTAGTACAGTGTATATCCACCTTTCGCAGCAATGCAGGCTGCTATTCTCCCATGGAGACGATCGTAGAGATGCTGGATGTAGTCCTGTGGAACGGCTTGCCATGCCATTTCCACCTGGCGCCTCAGTTGGACCAGCGTTCGTGCTGGACATGCAGACCGCGTGAGACGACGCTTCATCCAGTCCCAAACATGCTCAATGGGGGACAGATCCGGAGATCTTGCTGGCCAGGGTAGTTGACTTACACCTTCTAGAGCACGTTGGGTGGCACGGGATACATGCGGACGTGCATTGTCCTGTTGGAAGAGCAAGTTCCCTTGCCGGTCTAGGAATGGTAGAACGATGGGTTCGATGACGGTTTGAATGTACCATGCACTATTCAGTGTCCCATCGACGATCACCAGAGGTGTACGGCCAGTGTAGGAGATCGCTCCCCACACCATGATGCCGGGTGTTGGCCCTGTGTGCCTAGGTCGTATGCAGTCCTGATTGTGGCGCTCACCTGCACGGCGCCAAACACGCATACGACCATCATTGGCACCAAGGCAGAAGCGACTCTCATCGCTGAAGACGACACGTCTCCATTCGTCCCTCCATTCACGCCTGTCGCGACACCACTGGAGGCGGGCTGCACGATGTTGGGGCGTGAGCGGAAGACGGCCTAACGGTGTGCGGGACCGTAGCCCAGCTTCATGGAGACGGTTGCGAATGGTCCTCGCCGATACCCCAGGAGCAACAGTGTCCCTAATTTTCTGGGAAGTGGCGGTGCGGTCCCCTACGGCACTGCGTAGGATCCTACGGTCTTGGCGTGCATCCGTGCGTCGACGGTCCCAGGTCGACGGGCACGTGCACCTTCCGCCGACCACTGGCGACAACATCGATGTACTGTGGAGACCTCACGCCCCACGTGTTGAGCAGTTCGGCGGTACGTCCACCCGGCCTCCCGCATGCCCACTATACGCCCTCGCTCGAAGTCCGTCAACTGCACATACGGTTCACGTCCACGCTGTCGCGGCATGCTACCAGTGTTAAAGACTGCGATGGAGCTCCGTATGCCACGGCAAACTGGCTGACACTGACGGCGGCGGTGCACCAATGCTGAGCAGCTAGCGCCATTCGACGGCCAACACCGCGGTTCCTAGTGTGTCCGCTGTGCCGTGCGTGTGATCATTGCTTGTACAGCCCTCTCGCAGTGTCCGGAGCAAGTATGGTGGGCCTGACACACCGGTGTCAATGTGTTCTTTTTTCCATTTCCAGGAGTGTATTTCGATGCTATGTAGACAGTGTAACAGAGGTTCTGCAATATATCCACGGAGTTATAGGTGAGGGAGGATGATGGTTGACTGAGAATGATCACTTACAGTAGATGGTGTTCTATGTGAGGAATCACATAAGATACGTGGCGCTAGATTAAAATTGTAAGAAGTGTACAAAATCCTATCACCAGTACACCGACTTTTCAGATCTATAGTTAATGTTTCCTGGTAGAAATGCTGTCTGACATTTGGAATTACGTCCCTCCAATCTACCACAGATACATCTACATCTACGTCTTCGTAATCCACCGTACGGTGCGTGGCGGAGGGTACCTCGTACCACAACTAGCATCTTCTCTCCCTGTTCCACTCCCAAACAGAACGAGGGAAAAATGACTGCCTATATGCCTCCGTGCGAGCCTTAATCTCTCTTATCTTTGTGGTCTTTCCGCGAAATGTAAGTTGGCGACAGTAAAATTGTACTGCAGTCAGCCTCAAATGCTGGTTCTCTAAATTTCCTCAGTACTGATTCACGAAAAGAACGCCTCCTTTCCTCTAGACACTCCCACCTGAGTTCCTGAAGCATTTCCGTAACACTCGCGTGATCATCAAACCTACCAGTAACAAATGTAGCAGCTCGCCTCTGAATTTCTTCTATGTCGTCCCTCAATCCGACCTGATAGTGATCCCAAACGCTCGAGCAGTACTCAAGAATAGGTCGTATTAGTGTTTTAAAAGCGGCCTCCTTTACAGATGAACCACATCTTCCCAAAATTCTACCAATGAACCGAAGACGACTATCCGACTTCCCCACAACTGCCATTACATGCTTGTCCCACTTCATATCACTCTGCAATGTTACGCCCAAATATTTAATCGACATGACTGTGTCAAGCGGTACAGTACTAATGGAGTATTCACACATTAGGGGATTCTTTTTCCTATTCATCTGCATTAATTTACGTTTGTCTATATTTAGAGTTAGCTGCCATTCTTTACACCAATCACAAATTCTGTCCAAGTCATCTTTTATTCTCCTATAGTCACTCAACGACGACACCTTCCCGTACATCACAGCATCATCAGCAAAAGCCGCATATTGCTATCCACCCTATCCAAAAGATCATTTATGTACATAGAAAACAACAGCGGACCTACCACACTTCCCTGGGCCACTCAAGATGATACCCTCACCTCCGATGAACACTCACCATCGAGGACAACGTACTTGGTTCTATTACTTAAGAAGTATTTATGTTGGATCCTATGGATATTTCTTTTAATCATTACAGCCACTGGTGAATCATATTCATGGCACTCCAATATCTCCAAACGACTCACCTTTTTCGAACCAGTCTGCTAAGCATCCCATCCAGCAGAACTCCAGCATGGTTTTAGAGAATCTCTTTGCATCTTGTAGCTGTTTCTCAGGCACTGCCCTGCCATCTGTGCAGCTTTGTCCATGTGATTGTTCGAATTTAAGTCAAAACCGCCTTCTGCATTCTGCGGAAAAACAGGGTGAGCTGAATTAATAGGGTAGGACCGTGTTTTGACCAGTTGGTGGAAAGGGTAATATGTTGTAGCTCCACCAACCGTGTATAATGTCTATGGCCAGCAGCAAACGAAGCAACGAAGCTTTCTCCTTAAACACAAGATAGTAGAAGTACAGGTCAGCTGCACATTATATGGGAAGTGGATATGGATGAGGATTTTGTTACTGCATTGCGATGCATCTCCATACTACATACAGATACTACAGTCCAAAGGTGATCTGCATCCCTCTGAGTGCATTCATGTTTGTCACCCAAACATTCTCCCTATCGTCGTTATTTTCCATCATCCAACTGAGAAAACCTATGAACTATGAAGACTCGAGTAACTTCACCCAGTAGAGAACTCGATAAGATATTTCCATCTCCCTCTCTTCCAATACATCGAAAACAAATTCCGTCTGTGTGCTGGTCTTGAACATATGTTGTGGTCCTATTAAATACTCAGGTATTGGTCCACTGGCGCAGATGGCCAGTGATCGAAGTCGCTTGCACAGATCAGTGTAAAGTTTCATTACCTGTACTGTAGGAGGGCCGTATCTACAGACTATCAGTCGGAATTGCAAGACAGGATCTCTGTGTTGTTCTTTCATAAGCAGTTTGATACACTGTTTTTTCTGCTGCAACACATCCAAGCAGTGTATGACTACACATTTTGTTTTTCCACCATGACTTCGAGGTCTGCCGCAGGTGCTTAACTAAGATTAATACACTCTCCAACTTCCACTCGGTTCTGACTTAAATTCGAACCATCACATGGACAAAGCTGCAGGGAGGGCGGGGCAGAGACTGAGGAACAGTTACAAGATGCAGAGAGACTGTCTAAAACAACGCTGGAGTTTCGTTGTATGGGATGCTTAGCAAGTAGGTTCGAAAAAGGTGACTCTTTTCGAGATATGAAAGTGTCACAAATATTATTCACCAGTGGCTGTAATGATTAAAAGAAATCTCCATAGGATCGAGCACAAGTGTGTGGTAGAATGGAGAGACTTGATTCCAAATGCCGGACAGTTTTTCTACCACAAAGCGTTACACTATAGATCTGAAAAGTCAATGTATTGGTTATAAAATTTTGTACATTTCTTACAACTTCAAACCAGCATTGCATTCTTAAAGGGACTGCTCACATAGGACACCATCTACTGTATGTGATCATTCCCAATCAACTATCATCCTCCCTCACTTATAAACTCTGTTATACTGTCTACATGGCATTGAGATAGAAGTGTTAGAAATAATATTTGTTAGTGTGAGAAATACTAGAAGCAACACGAGTCAGTTGCAGATATTGGCTTAGTACCACATTCCTTAGCTTAATCACTTTCTAAATTCGGTGAGAAGAGAGATTTTGTTATGAGCTTACATAGCTGGTGACGTGCATCCACACTTTCGGTCTGTTAAGAGACTCCCAGAGTATCAGCATCTATATTTAAAGATGGAGTTTTTGTGTTGAAGACAACTTCATTTGGAAGAAATGTTCATAAAAGAGACATAGATATTGAAATTTCCAGAGCCACAGCCATCAGGAGGAAGTATTTCCGATATTTCGTTCATTGTTGAGTGTCATCCGATTGGGGCAGTATTGTAATACTTAATTGTAATTGCAATGATAAATATGTGGCTGGTTTCCTAGGACAACACTGTTTGGCAAGCGGGTATGTGGTGGAGGTAGCCTGTGGCTGGAATAAATAGGCATTTCCAACTTAAGGCTCTCCCAATTGGCGGGTACAAAGAAAAGTTCCGGCCACCTGGCTAGTCGGTTCTTGCCGGTAGCTGCTGAGGCAAGTCCGGGTGGTGGCGCTCTGTGCATAGCTGAATAGCGAACCAATACTCCCTATGTATTGGGCTGCATCTGCAATCACTTGTGCTGCATGCCTTCTCAGTGCAAAATTGAGCAATTCAATATCGAACAGTGCCAAGTGTTGGCACTGAATTATTGATAGCATCCGAATTCCTACCACTCCAATCGTCCCGGATACCCTTCATGGCCAGGGGACATACACTCTGGCATACTGCACCTCCACAGCTGTGGCTGCAGTTGCGGCGACAATTTTCTCCAACCTCTGAGCACTGGTGCTAGCGGTGTATGAAGCGACTGGTACACTACAAATTGATATTGGAGCATGGGCGTCAGGTGTGCGGTTGTTTCAGTGATCTCTGACATCTCGCAATGACAACTACTGCTACAAATTGGATTGTGGTTTAAGTGTGTTGTGTTTAGTCATTCTCAACACACCGCAGCGGACTCTTGTCTTGCAGAGATATTTTTTGTTGTCTCTACCCTATCACACAGTTGGCCCTCCATCCTCCTCCTGAATATAACAGAGAAAAGCAATTTAGGAATTCTGAAATACTTTAAAAACCCAATCACGAAGTCAAATTCCCGACTGACCGATTTACTGTTTCTGATAGTAGTATGGACAGCACACATCTTTCCAGCTACTACCACAAATTGTTTAAGGACATGGCACGCAACTGAGCTGAAATTTGAAATTTTCAGCTACCTCCATCATAATGGATTTCCTATCATCCTATCAAATAACCTAACTGTGCCAGTCTTCATCAGTAGGAGAAGGGAAAAAAATTAAGTATGACTTGGAAAGCAGTAACTTGTGGGATCGAATCCCACCAAATATAAAAGTCTAGGTATCCACCAATAGGGTACAAGGAAAAATTGGTTGCACGCAATGGGTATAGATTTAATTAATTAGTCAATCAATCTGATAGAGTGAGGAATATTTCCAAGATGTCCAGTGCTTGGTGGAGGGGGGTGGGGGGGGGGGTGGGGGGTGGCGGTGATGCAAGGCATCCACTACTTTGTTCAGGACAAAGTTGAGGTTTAGTAGGGCACATGACAGATGCTACCTACTTCTTGAATATATTGCTCTCTGTAACAGAGGTCCATAGTAGTGGAAGTGTGAGAACAAAAGGATGTACTGACTACCAACAACAGGTCTGCATGAATAGAGATAGGTCAGGGGAGGTGGATGGAAGGGAGGAGGGGTGAGTAGGACATCTTGGTCTGTGTGTGTTTGCATACATTGGTTTACATAAACAGGAAGCATCCACTTGAGAGAGAGAGAGAAAGAAAGAGGGGGGGGGGGAGAGAGAGACATAGAGCATGTGTTTCAACAGGAATTTCTCAGGTATCAATATCAAAGAGCTGCCACTAGCTGGAACTGTGTTCATGCCCATCTTCTAACCTACATGTGTGGGAATACGCAAGGCATCTGGCGCTTGGTGTTGCCCGGGGGATGACGGACTGCATGTACCTCACAATCCAAAGATTTTTAACAGTGTAATTTTGTGTGATGGGTTATGTTGACGCTATTACTTGCGAATTAGGAATAAAAAAGCGCCGCCATTGTTTAAATTTCCCATACTGCCTTGTCACTCTCAAAATGTTTAAATAAACAGTATTTCGTACACTGCAGTCAATTTCCCTATAAATTCCTTAAATAAATGAGTAAAGTATATTCCAAACACTGTCCTGTATCCTATAAATTGTTTTAATAAATACTATTCCATACATTGCTTTGTCTACCAAATATTGTTTAAACAATACTCCACACACTGCAGTCTATTTCCTGCCACATCATTTAAATCAATAAATAAACTATGTTCTATACACCAACCTGTATTGAATAAATTGTTTAAATAAATAATATCCCACATTATTGCCTTGTCTACCAGAAATTGTATAAATAATATTCCATATACTGCAATTGATTCACTGCCAAACAACCAATCAACTGAGAATTTTTCCCAACAATTTCCAGATGGGTGAGGGAGGGGAGGATGAGGGTGGGAGGGAAAAGGTAAATTAATTGAGCAGTTTAATTAAGTAGTCAATCAAACTGATTGAGTGGGAGGGGGCAATTCAAATAACTGAGGCCTGAAAGTGTGCTTGTATCTGTAAGAGGGATGGTGGGAGCATTGGAGGCTTCCTGGAAGTTGGAGGGGGTGGAGAGAAAGAGTTGAGTACTTGGAAGGATAGATTATCCCCAGGGGATCATAAATCAATTCCCAGGAGGTCATAAACCACTTAGCAAACCAATAGGTTAAGCAAAGACAGAGAAGGGGTCGTAAATCAATCAAGATTACCCCTGAACGTATGCAACCTGCAACTAACAGAATTCACTAGAACACTCGTTACCCCACTACTAACAATAGCTGTAAAGAACCTCGAAGTATCAGTATAAGATAGAAAGAAATTACTTCCTTAGGTCAGAGTATTAAAATTCTAATGGTAAACTGCCACATCATTTGCAACAAAGTGCCAGATTTTGAAGTGCTCCTGAAAAACAGTGAAGCTCACATTATGCTGCAAATAGAAAGATGGTTGAAACTTGAAACTGCTGGCAGTGAGAGTTTTGGGGTAAATTTAATTGTATATGGAAAGGATAGGCAAATAAGAAATGGAGGTGGTACACTTGTCACAGCCACACCATTTGCAACAAAGTGCCAGATTTTGAAGTGCTCCTGAAAAACAATGAAGCTCACATAATGCTGCATATAGAAAGATAGTTGAAACTTGAAACTGCTATCAGTGAGAGTTTTGGGGTAAATTTAATTGTATGTGGAAAGGATAGGCAAATAAGAAATGGAGGTGGTACATCTGTCTCAGTAGACAAGAAATTCAGATCCAGAAGTTGCATGTGAGATTGTTTGCGAAAAGTTCAGTATCGGGGGGGGGGGGGGGGGGGGTGGTATAAAATCATATGTCACCCACCAAACTCATCTCCTGATGTAACCGGAAATCTCAGTTCACTTGTACATAAGTTTGCGAATCAGTGGAGACTTAAATCACCCAACAATTAATTGGGAAAATTACACTTTCTTTAGTTGTGGGAGTGGAAAGACATCCTGCGAAACATTACTAAATGCTTTCTCTGAAAGCTACTTAGATCAGATAGTTATAAACCCCACTCATGCTATAAATATGTAGGATCTGATGGCAACAAAAAGATTTCATTCCTTTGAGGACGTTCACATCGAAACCTGTATCAGTCACCATGACACATTTGTGACAACAACGATTACCAAAGTACAAAGGACAACTAAAACAAGTAGAAAGATATATATGTAAATAAACTAGATAAAATATCAGTAATGTCATATCCCAACTAGGAACTTGAAACTTTCGGTACAGGGCAGGAGCATGTGGAGGAACTACTGCTCAAGTTTAAAAGCATAGTTGGCTATGTACTGGATAGACACATGCACAGTAGAACAGTTCATAACTGGAGGGAACCTCCATGGTACACATTCACTGTATGATAACTTCTAAAGAAACAGAAACTACTGCATGATAGTTGTAAAATATAGCTTAGGACTGTAAATACAGAGATGATGAATGAAATGTGTTTGGCTGTCGAGAGATCAATGTGTAATGCCTTCAATCACTACTGTAGCAGAATATTGTCAAATGATGTTTCACAAAACCAAAGATATTTTGGTCATATGTAAAGGCTAGTATTGGGATAATGGGGCTCCAATGCCATCTTCTATTTCAAATGGATATGCAAATTACTTAAATTGATCTATGAAGTACTACCCCCACCAAGCCACATCCCCACCCTAACCTGGATGATGTCATGTGTTTTCCCCAGCCACCACGTGCATCCCGACACCCTCCTCCTGCCCATCCCTCCCCGTCGCCCTCCCACATCTACTCCATTGACAGGAATTTCGAATTTTGACGGGAATTTCCAATTTTGGCAGAAATAACTTTGTTCCAAGGCTATACTGACTTCACACACTGCCCCACCCAGGAACTGGCGAGAAATCAAAAATGGTAGTGCTCTTTCTGGGACTCAAACCCCAGTCCTTCTAGATGAAAAGCCCAAGTGTACACTTGGAAACTGTCCAGATGCAGGAGAGGAAGGTTACGTTACTGTACTTTATTTTTGTTGGGAAACTGAAGTATAGATCGGTCCAAATTATGTAATTAACCATAAAGATCAGTACTAATTACACAACTAAATATATACCACTACACAAGCAGCGCCTAAAATCGCAATACAGCTGAAAAACTGACGATCTCATACAACTGGTGTTATCTTGCTGAGAAAAAATTTCACATTACCACTCAAAACTAGCAACAGATGGTACTTACACTCTACTCTTCACCCTCAAGTTGGCGTGAAAGAGGATGGAATGGAAGGTGCTATATTCTTGGTGCAAATATGTTCAACTGACAAGGTGCTAGTGTTGAACGGAGAGGAGTTTAATAAGTGTTTTACCAGTAAGCATATAGCTGAGGACAGTGTCTACCGCTGTTTGACGTCAGAGTTTGCCGCAGACGTTCCCTGCTGCATTGCTCAACAATCACCCTGCAGATGGAAAATGCTTCACTGTTCTAACTACATATCGAAATTGTCATAAAAAAACAGCTTTTGTATTCAATGAGACATAAGGCAACACATGTACTGAGGATTGGGGAAAGTTGTCATCCCAAAAGATTGTAGAAGGAGAGAGGGGCAGCAGTCAGTCAAACGTGTGTTCTCATCGATGTGCGATCGCAAACCAGTTAACTTAGAGTCACTCTTACCTCCCCTCATTCTTTCCTCTCCCCACTATAGGTTGTGTTACAGGCTTTTTAACATGGACAGCTGCTACTGCTCCTGCATGCCGCCTATGCTGACTGCAGCCTCCCATTAATCTGGCAGCAGAGTCTTCAGAGCAATCCATCCCTGGGAAAGCTTGTGGCTACGTGGTCCAGAACGTCAGTTTGTGCTAATGATGTCAGCATACACAACAGGCAGCAAAGCCTGCAGTCCAATCGAACAAAGTGAAATAAATGATGGCCACCCCGATCGCGACTTGTATGTGTAGAATGCTGCCATGCCACACTGGCCCCAGGCCTCCAGCAGATCGCCATTGTGTGATGGAGAACTCTTGTATATAAAGTTAGTACATCCCCTATAAGCGAGCATCTATTTAAAAAACGAAAATTAAATTTTAACGACAGTAAATGTCCTGAAAAATTGGCGCACTCCATTTTCTTATGAGAAAAATTGGTACAGTTTTACGTTCAACTGCAGGATACAATTCGTGTCTCTCTATCCCTCCTGCCTCCAATTATATTGCGACATCCAATAAAGTGAAAAAAACTTACTGCACTGCCGCCCATTACAGATCACCAAATTAGAGAGGTCGGTGCTACACATCTGTCAGAAGTATTAACTTATTCACACTTCCTATACATGTCTACCCAGTGTAAAATCGAAAGAAAGACTTCCACTATTTTGCTGCAAAAACTACACATCACTGCAGAACGTACACATTATTTCGAAACTGTCATCAGACTAAAGAAAAAGCGAGAATTTAAACTCTGAAAAAAAAAACCATATACGAAGGTTGGAACTCAAATAGTGCAACTACTTATTCACAACCGATACAAAAGAGTTACATGTTTGCACCTGTTACAATCCTTCAAAGTAGCCACTGGCGTTGTGTAGAACCCATTGCCAGCGATGTGGAAGGTGAAGTATACCATTAACAGAGCCTGTTCTGTTGATGATGATAATGGAGCGGTGTAAAGTTATGGTGATTCTCGTGTACGACTGTGTTCATGTTATCCTAACCCATTACGTTCCTCCACGGCAGACCGTCAATGCACAGTATTACTGTCCATTTTTGGAGCATCACCTACGACCAGCTTTGCGAAAGAAGTGGCGACAGTTTCTGCGCAACCCACCCATCATTTTGCACGACAATGCGAGGGCGCATACAGCGCAAGCTGTGGCTGCTCTGTTCGGTCGACGGGACTGGGAAGTACTGTACCATTCACCATACTCCCCGGACTTAAGCCCTTGTGACTTCGATTTGATTCCGAATATGTAGGAACCACTTCGTGGCATTCGCTTCAGAAGTGTTCCAGAGATTCGACAGGCAGTAGACTGCTCCATTTGCACGGCCAACAGAACAGGCTCTGCTAACGGTATACTACACCTTCCACATCGCTGGCAATGGTTCTACAGAACGCTGGTGACTACTTTGAAGGACAGTAACAGGTGAAAACATGTAACTCTTTTGTAACGGTTGTGAATAAATAGTTGTCACTATTTAAATTCCAACCCTCGTACGTTAAACAATTTCTTTCAGCTTGACGGACAAATTACATGGCTTGGGAGCATCTGTCATGTTCAAATCACTATCTCTAAATAAATTGTCATGGCAAAATCGGTGTGATTTGAGAGCATTCTGCATATTCAAAGTACAAATTGTCATCCACAAGGCATTACATTCATTTCAGATGTGTGAAATACCGGTACAGATCAGCATCTATACAATCAGTTAGTGCCTTGGAAAGCACTCCTCATCATCATTCTGTAACATCCAGAGTAGCTAAAAAACTACCAACTATCTGCATCCAAACCTTAACCAATCATACCACTCCTTGTAATAAAACCTCCTATAAGATTTTACCACAACCCTCTCTTACGATGTATCGAAAAACAAACACATCGGGCATATTGCACATAAACGTGTCACTCAATTGAAGCAGGTGGCCAGTGATCAAAGACGCTTGCACACTCCATAATAAAGTGTTGTTGCCTGAACTGGAGGAAGACCATATCCTACAGACTATCAATCACATGAGGGACTCTTGTGTTGTTCTTTCATAAGCAGTTTAATACATTGTTTTCAGGTGCAACATACCCAAGCAGTGTATGACTACAGCTTTGTGCACTGCCATACATTTTGTTTTTCTACCACAACTTTGAGGTCTGTTTTAGGTACTAAATCGACATTAACATGTTTCCAAGCATTGGCTCCCACAAAACACTGGACATGACACGGTGTAAAGTATTCTGCACTCGCAAAATACATAATGGTAGAAATAAAACACAGAGGTGACGTTTCTTAGTGACAAAAATGTGGAGGGGTGTGTAGCATTGTGGAGCATTTCTGAATATCTGTCTGAAGGTGATGACCTGTACAGTTAATCTCATCTACCACAGTGACAGGGTAGATAATGTCATGGTGTTCCATTTCGAAGAGCTTTGTTTCTTCATTGCTGGAAGCTGCTGTTCACAATGCAAGGTACAAATAAAAAGAGGTAATGTTACCTTACTGGTGAAAAAAAATTTGAGGGCATAACAGCATACGGAAATAGGAGTCATTGTTGCATTGAGGAACGCATCCAAACAATAGTCTGAAGGTGATGACTGCTACATTTAATCCCATGCTCCACAGTGACAGTATGAAATGTCCAGTGTTCCACCAAGGCTCTTTCCACCTCAAAGAAATGGTGTCAGTCAATCATTATGTGGTGATCAACACCGCTCCCGTGGATGAATGCGATGGAATAAAAACCATCGATATGGGTAGATGTACTGTAATATGCACCGCAGTTGACAGTGCAATCAATTTTAGCAATCTGTTTTGTTCCATAATTTCAACCTCAGTCAGTGACACAACAGAATGCTTCCCAGTTTCTGTATCATCGCTAAACCACCCACTACTCTGCAAGTACCATATAATAGATTGCGACCGAGCGAGGTGGCGCAGTGGTTAGCACACTGGACTCACATTCGGTAGGACGACGGTTTAAACCCGTCTCCGTCATCCTTGTTTAGGTTTTTCGTGATTTTCCTAAATAGTTTCAGGCCAAGGCCAGAATGGTTGCTTTGAAAGGGCACAGCCGATTTCCTTCCCAATTCTTCCCTAATCCGAGCTTGTGCTTCGTCACTATTGCCGTTGTCGATAGGACGTTAAACACTAATCTCCTTCTCCTCCTAGATTGTGAATGCCGATAGATGAGTGTGTAGTCCGCTCATTCTGTCGCATACACCAAAGTATACCAGACAAAATCCTATACCGTTGCTGTTAAGTTATCTACATACTTCTAGCACATCGATCATAGTGCAGAATTTACGATTACTACTGGCCGTCTTTCCCTGTGTGGATAGGGGTCACAGAATACTCTCACATTCGTAGCATAAAGTCGGTGATTGACAAATCCCCCTGTATTGTCCTTGGGAAACCCTCCCTGCAACACAGTCGCTGACTTAATCTGGAATTGAGCAGAAGTCTCTCGACTTTGTTCTAGTTGGTTTGTAAGTAGCTCGAGTGGCGGATATACAGTACCGGCCATTAAAATTGCTACACTGAGAAGAAATGCAGATGATAAACGGGTATTCATTGGGCAAACATATATACTAGAACTGGCATGTGATTACATTTTCACGCAATTTCGGTGCATATCAGTACCCATAACAACCACCTCTGCCCTTAATAACGGCCTTGATGCGCATGGGCATTGAGTCAAACAGAGCTTGGATGGCGTGTACAGGTACAGCCGCCCATGCAGTTTCAGCACCATACCACAGTTCATCAAGAGTAGTGACTGGCGTATTGTGATGAGCCAGTTGCTCGGCCACCAATGACCAGAAGTTTTCAATTGGTGAGAGATCTAGTGAATGTGCTGGGCAGGGCAGCAGTCGAACATTTTCCGTATCCAGAAAGCCCCGTACAGGACCTGCAACATGCGGTCGTGCATTATCCTGCTGAAATGAAGGGTTTCGCAGGGATGGAATGAAGGGTAGAGCCACGGGTCGTAACACATCTGAAATGGAACGTCCACTGTTCAAAGTGCCGTCAATGCGAACAAGAGGTGACCGAGACTTGTAACCAATGGCACCCGATACCATCACGCAGGGTGATACGCCAGTATGGCGATGACAAATACACGATTCCAATCTGCCTTCATTGCGATGTCCTCAAACACGGATGCGACCGCCATGATGCAGTAAACAGAACCTGGATTCGTGCCAAAAAATGTAGTAGTAGTAGAAGAGGGTTTTTGGGCGCACGACAGCTAGGTCTTCAGCACCCGCTCAGTAACACGAAAAAAAATGACGTTTTGCCATTCGTGCACCCAGGTTCGTCGTTGAGTACACCATCGCAGGCGCTCCTGTCTGTGATGCAGCGTCAAGGGTAACCACAGCCATGGTCTCCGAGCTGATAGTCCATGCTGCTGCAAACGTCGTCGAACTGTGTGAACGTCCGCATATGTTGACTCAGGGATCGAGACGTGGCTGCACGATCCGTTACAGCCGTGCGGATAAGATGCCTGTCATCTCGACTGCTAGTGATACGAGGCAGTTGGGATCCAGCAAGGCGTTCCGTATTACCCTCCTGAACCCACCGATTCCCTGTTAACAGTCATTGGATCTCGACCAACGCGAGCAGCAATGTCGCGATACGATAAACCGCAATCGCGATAGGCTACAATCCGTCCTTTATCAAAGTCGGAAACGTGATGTTACGCGTTTCTCCTCCTTACACGAGGCATCACAACAACGTTTCAGCAGGCAACGCCAGTCAACTGCTGTTTGTGTATGAGAAATCGTTTGGAAACTTTCCTCGTGTCAGCACGTTGTAGGTGTCGCCACCGGGGCCAACCTTGTGTGAATGCTCTGAAAAGCTAATCATTTGCATGTCACAGCATCTTCTTGTCGGTTAAATTTCGCGTCTGTAGCACGTCATCTTCGTGGTGTAGCACTTTTAATGGCCAGTAGTGTACACTGGCAATACCTTCGTAGTGAAGAACAGCTCAGTCATTCCTAGGACACTAGAATAGTCTAGAAGGAAGCAGTTTTATCATTTTAAAGTGTGTCACTGTAGTGACTGGGGTAGGAAACTTGCAAGGTGGTTGTATGTCTGATGTTGGAAATGTATGTCCTGCAGTAGAATATTAACAGCGTTGTATTCCCCAATTTCATTCTCATTGGTTTATAGGCAGGTAGAGCGGCTGATATATACCGACTATACTTTCATAGTGAGTAACTGCTTGGCCACTTATTAGGACACCTGAATGGTGTAGAAGAATGTAGGTTTATCATCTTAAAGTTTGTCACTCTAGTGATAGAAAACTTGCAGTGCAGGTGTATGTCAGATGTTGCATATATTACATCCTGCATTGGTATATTAAGAGCGTTACATTCAGTCTTCAGAAACCATATGGCTTTAACAACGTAGCATTTTCAGGTGCAGGACTGTGTACCAATAGGAGTGTGTGTGTTTGTACTCAACAATCATTTCTCTCACGCTACAAACATTCTTCCCGCACTCTATACGTGAATTGAACAGGAAGAATCCGTAATAACTGGTACAATGGGACGTACCCTCTGCTAGGCACCTCATGGTGGTTTGAAGGGTATAGAAGTAGATGTAAATGTAGGCTTTTATTAAGTAAATTAACGAGAAAGTACGACATACATAAATAAGTCAAAAGTAAAATTAATGATAATCGTATGTTTATAAACTTGCCTTGTATTACATATGTTTATCTCTGTTTGGCATCAGCGAACACCTGTATGAGTTCGCTGAAATCCAAACATTTAGTTGTCTCACCTTCAGTCGAGACCGTTGGCAGTCCACACAGTCATGTCTGGCACACTGTTGACCTCAGGTATGTTTTAAAATGTTTAAGCTTCGAAAAACGTTTTCTGCACTTACCAGCGTTAGGCTGTACTTACATTGGGCGCAAAGCCGTACTTTGAAAGTTTCAGTTATGTGCTACAAGGCTTTGCCAATGTTGAGAACAGCTGAAGTTCATTCCTTAAAATCGACAAAACTCATACTCTTCACTTGTCCATCATTAAAACTGCCACACTTTGTAACATTTTTCATTTGGAGTCTGAGGTGACATTCCTTTAATTTTGCTAATGTCGTACTTTTTTCAAAAATCTACTGTGACTTAAGCTAGTGAAATCTCTCACTCAGAGCACGTGTTATTACATCAAGTGCTTTAAATATATGTTTTGCACTACATTTTTGGATCTTCAATTGCCTCATATTCTCTCACGTAGAGGAGCTATTTGTTTTTCTCTTTCACATCTGCTTTGTACCTGCCTAAGATCAGAATTATTTCGAACTTAACACTGACATTCATCATCTATGCAAATTAAAATTTAAAATTTTGCCAGTCCCAAAAATCTGCCGCCCTGGGCGGTGACAGGATCGCTTCCTCCCCCTCACCCCCCCCCCCCCCGCCCTTCTCTTCTCTCCACACAGGATGCCTAGCAATAAATCCTATAACCCAGTCCTGCCCTGTTAGACAAATTTCTTTGTGATATCTGTGTGGTAAGGCAGTAACCCATAGCGAATGGCTTGCACTTCGCGATTATATGTCATTTACGAGCGTACAATCAAGAATTAACGGCTTAATTTGATTTTAAATAAACCAAAAGTTATTAACACACAAATAAAATGTGATGAACAACCTTTCACTTACAAGTCGCACTCGAGATCAAGTAAAAATAGCTGTCGCATCTTTCCTTCCATTCAGAGAAAGAGTTACATGTCAGTACGATAAATTGCAACATCTCCAGTCTAGAAGACAGATCAATCCCGTAGTGCACCGCCATCCAATTCTGTCCCGAGTTCACCTACCATACTCTTTACCTACGACATTTTGCAATCAGATCCCCCACCATGTGAAAAATCTTCTGCTGTGATGCCAGCTGATGGTCGGCCGGGACCACCATCATTCATCAGTCATGGTCGCCACTTCTGTTTTTCATTCGAAACAATTTCGTAACGGTTGCTGGTGTTGCTACCATGATGAAAATAATCTTAAAAAACCTTAAGCATACCAGTCGTAAGTCTGCAAGCGACGTGAAGTGTTCTCCCTAAAAGCTTGTTCCGACATTTGATGCGTTTGGTGCAGCGAATCTTCCACCGCAGACTCCATTGAAGATGTTTTATCAAGAAGCAACGGAAGAGTCAGCTAAGATAGTTTTATATTGTGCATGTGCCACGTTTTTCTATAGTTATGCCATATTGTAAATAAAATGGAAAACATACCGTCAGTCTCCTTCAGATATTATGCGCTTATTTAATAATAGTTTCAAAAAACATTATGACTAATAGGAGCGTCGAAAGATAAAGCCACAAGGTTTGAAACGCAATGCTCATTAACAAAAAAATCATTTTAAGAGCAAATGAGGCCTCTGTTTGTAGCGTCCCGATACTAACGTGTAATAATAATATTTTTTGCAAGTGAAGTGAGCCATAGAAAAATTATTAAAAAGTCGTGTGACTTTGAACTGCGTATACACAGTGTTTTATGCGAAGAATTACGAACATGAATAGTTTAAGAAACAAAGACAATAATGATGTACTTGGAAAATAAATGACATTATTGTAGTGAAAAGAGTTCATATGCAGTCTTCGACCGATTTATATAAGTCAAGTTCTCTCTCTCTCTCTTGTCCCTGTGGTTGTCTTCCAAAGCATTATTACGCGTTACGCATACTGCTTGTCCACGTCTGTAATATCATGTAATGTAATTTATTGAGCTGATATCAAACAGATAATAAGTTAAAATGTCAGTTGAGTTTTCTTTATAGAATGTTAAACCTGCGTCAAATATCCCAGTTTTCAGAATTATGGCATTATCTGTAGCGGAGCGAAAATAGCATCACTGGAGTTCTGCATTCCGCCACCATTACGCGGCATATTTAAAATTTACATTATTGCTTTACAGGTGTGTTATTATCAGCGCAGATTGTTTAATAACTGCCAGCCGGTGTAGCCGTGCGCAGGTTCGAATCCTGGCTCGGGCATGGATGTGTGCGATGTCCTTAGGTTAATTAGATTTAAGTAGTTCCAAGTTCTAGGGGACTGATGACCACAGATGTTAAGTCCCATAGTGCTCATAGCTATTTGAAGCATTTTTTGTGTAATAACTATTCTTCTAGCCCAGCTGAAGACCTGAACCAGACAGTTTTATTGACGAGTTTGCCAGTCATTTTAATGTATTGTGTGGAATTAGGCCCTGGCCTGTACTACGCCTAACGGACGACGACTTTCATTCCAAAGAGTGACCTAGCACTTTGATAAGCAAGGTGACAGCTCAAAGCATATTTGTTTTCACGAATAATTATCAAGGTGCATTTGGTTGTGTTTTAATGTGGTCGTAAGACATCAATTGCATGTTGCTTAGAATCTGCATAGCGTTGATAAATTGTTTTATCAATTGTAGCAACACTACGCCATATACTGACAATTTCACTGAAATAGTAATATTTAATTAACATAATAATAGCAATTTCAAGGAATATATAAAACATAATTTAATGAGAGAACTGGCACATTAAATGTTTACCAGTAGAGCGTCAAACACAGCCACGGTCGGCGCCATTTCTACCGCGGATAAGCCGTAGCGGAAGGAATGGTCCCCTCCTCGCAGCGGTTGCACAGCACGTAACACCTGCATCGCTGGCCTCCTCTGTGGCTGTCGTTATTCTGTGGCAGCGGGGAGCCAAGGCCACAGTGAGTGGGGGCCTCTCCCCGTGCAGCCTCGGCCCCTTTCACTGCCGAGGCTGCTTCAAGTCAGGTCCGCGGCAACGTCAGTTTTCTTTCCCTAATGGCATGCCTAATAAATTAATAAACAGATGAGCAGTTTATTGTGCCGCTGTACGTGGTGCACTACTTTCAAACACATTGCCATAGACACGGTTTCCCAGGCAGATGCCGTGTTTCTTGACTTTCGCAAGGCGTTAGATACAATTCCCCACAGTCGTTTAATGAACAAAGTAAGAGCATATGGACTATCAGACCAATTGTGTGATTAGATTGAAGAGTTCCTATGTAACAGAACGCAGCATGTCAATGGAGAGAAGTCTTCCGAAGGAAGAGTGATTTCAGGTGTGCAGCAGGAAAGTGTCGTAAGACCGTTGCTATTCACAATATACATCAATGACCTTGTGGATGACATCGGAAGTTCACTCAGGCTTTTTGCGGATGATGCTGTGGTATATCGAGAGGTTGTAACAATGGAAAATTGTACTGAAATGCAGGAGGTTCTGCAGGGAATTGACGCATGGTGCAGGGAATGGCAATTGAATCTCAATGTAGACAAGTGTAATGTGTTGCGAATACATAGAAAGAAAGATCCCTTATCATTTAGCTACAATATAGCAGGTCAGTAACTGGAAGCAGTTAATTCCATAAATTATCTGGGTGTACGCATTAGGAGTGATTTAAAATGGAATGATCATATAAAGTTGATCGTCGGTAAAGTAGATGCCATGCTGAGATTCATTGGAAGAATCCTAAGGAAATGCAATTCGAAAACAAAGGAAGTAGGTTACAGTACGCTTGCTCGCTCATTGCTTGAATACTGCTCAGCAGTGTGGGATCCGTAAAAGGTGGGGTTGATAGAAGAGACAGAGAAGATCCAACTGAGAGCAGCGCGCTTCGTTACAGGATCATTTAGTAATTGCGAAAGCGTTACGGAGATTATAGATAAACTGCAGTGGAAGACTCTGCAGGAGAGACGCTCAGTAGCTCAGTACGGGCTTTTGTTGAAGTTTCGAGAACATACCTTCATCGAGGAGTCAAGCAGTATATTGCTCCCTCCTACGTATATCTCGCGAAGGGACCATGAGGATAAAATCAGAGAGATTAGAGCCCACACAGAGACATACCGACAATCCTTCTTTCCACGAACAATACGAGACTGGAATAGAAGGGAGAACCGATAGAGATACTCAAGGTACCCTCCGCCACACACCATCAGGTGGCTTGCGGTATATGGTTGGTTGGTTGTTTGGGGAAGGAGACCAGACAGCGTGGTCATCGGTCTCATCGGATTAGGGAAGGATGGGGAAGGAAGTCGGCCGTGTCCTTTCAGAGGAACCATCCCGGCATTTGCCTGGAGTAATTTAGGGAAATCACGGAAAACCTAAATCAGGATGGCAGGACGCGGCATTGAACCGTCGTCCTCCCGAATGCGAGTCCAGTGTCTAACCACTGCGCCACCTCGCTCGGTGCTTGTGGTGTATGCGGTGTATGAATGGAGATGGAGATGTAGATTGGTACAATCGTGACAATAAAGTGGGAGTCGACGATTGCTAAAACCAGTAGGTGATTTAACAGGGTGTGTAAACATGGACAAGGAAAATAAAATCCCGGATTTCTCGGTTGAAAATACACTTTCTCCCGGGTGAAAATACAATTTTCCCCGTGTTATGTGAAAGTATACTTTTCCTCGGCACTGTAAAACTTATCAGTCTATTTAATGTTAGGAAACGAAACTGGGGGGGGGGGGGGGGGGGAGCGGTAAACACGGTTTGGAAAGATCTTTGATGTGCAGCACCAGCATGTACGCTGCTTAATTTCGCGTGACGAAGATGTAAATTCAAATTCCACAAAACGCCGCATGTTACTTTCCAAGGCATTGAAATCGAAATTGCGACGCGCTTTTGTAAGCCAGTCATAGCTCATGTTATGTGATCTCGCCAGCTAATGACAACATAGGACACGTGACGTAGTCAGCCCATAGCAAGATCACTCTTACGCAGCGCGAACACACAAATAAGAAAAGTTGATGGTTTAAATTAATATACACAGCGTTGCTACAAGAAAAACAGAGGTTTCACATATAATCGTAGTCTCGAAGATTAATAAGCTGCAAGAGAAGCTAAGCTTCCACATATAATGTTGATCTTTTTTTTGCGCGTATTACAGTTTTAAGATATATCACACAAACGTGCCAGTAAAATTTTTAATAACGACGTAAATGTCTGATCTTCTGGGCTCGAAATTCTTCTAGGTGGTCGTCCTCAAAGAGTTGATTTTTAATTGAGAGTCAAACGCTCTGTGATGTAAGAAATTCATCGGTACATTCTCGCATATGGTTCATCTTGTGTAACAGGAAATTTACTTTGAAAGTAACGCTTTTCAGAGCACCATCCGCAACGTTTTCCCGTGGTCTGTTAGAAACTGATTCGTTTCGGCAGTTGGCAGGGAGTGCCAGATATCAGGCGCCACCGATCTGGCGCAGCTACGATGACACAGGAAGCCCGTATGTTCGTACGTGTATAACATTAAAAGATCTTGCACTATGTGACAAAAGAAACAAGACATCAGAGGACACTTCAAGTTCATCGGAATTTCGTGAACCATACTAAAATGCATAATTGGGCTTAAAGTGCACATTCGTATTTCCAGATTCGGATGTAAATTTTCTTGAGTACTAGTACTGTATTATCTCATGTTTGGTTCTTTATTATGGCATAATGCCATGCGAGCTAGAAGATGGAAAACATTCACTTGAAATGCAGCGAACAGTTGAAACTAGCCAACCATGTGAAATTAAACACTTGGTTTCAAATAAATTGACTACCTCAGCACAAAAGATTAACAAAAGCCAAATCTCTTTAGAAAAGCGACAAAAATAACTTCATTGTTCTGCAAGGTGATTAATGCTTGACTGTCAGAAAGGTGGAAAAAAAACTGAAAATAATAACACATTTTAGCCTTCCATAATTATCCGAACGTATTTTAATTCATTTGATAGCTCCCGGCCACAGAAATCCGTTTTGTTTTCATTTGATGTGAGAGTAATAAATGAAGAGGAAACAGCAAAATCACTAAACGTAAACACAAGTCACGTGGAGACTACGCAGCTCCCCGCCACAACTCAGACTGCTCTGTGCATCAGTCCCGGATCTACGATATTTCCGAACCGGGGCAATACTAGATAGTGGCGCCCAGCTACACACATCCGTAGCCAGAAGCGGGAGAAGGTACTCACTCATACGCGACTCAACTACGCATGCTCAAGAGCCCGCCCGCAACTGTTCAAACGAATCTAATGTCAACAGCTGTCACGTCACGCTCATCGGAGGCAATCGTTATGAATCATTGCATAGTCTTTCTAAAGCCTTTGACACACTTTGCTGTTGGCAGACGCTTGTATGACAACTATGTTTTGTTGTTGTATATGGCGGGTTTCCTTTGCGACTTAATTTTTATTTTCGTTTTTTCTTCCTCTTGTTAATGTTTTCGTGGAGTATTGGTTCTTACCAGTCAAAATCACAGAAATTTAACAGAAAACTAAAACAATGAAACATTCCCGGAATTCTAAAAAATTCCCGGGATTTTACGGGTTTTCTCCCGGATGAAAAAATTCCCGGGTTTTTCCCGGATCTCCCAGTTGTCCCGGGTCGTATACACCCTGTTTAAGAACCCGAAGGTTATATGATCGAATGTCAAGACTTTGTGAAACACGATACCCACGACATGAATACAGAGGAGCATTGGCCTTCAAAGTGACCTCAACGACAGAATCAGGTGGATGTGGAAATTACTGCACAATCAAAGACACATCGTACAGGTACGTTCCTAAATTGCCGATAAAAAAATATTAATAAAGAAAAAGAAAATGGCCGTCCGGGTTGGTGAGCGGTTCTATTCGCTACAGTCTGGAACCGCGCGACCGCTACGATCGCTGGTTCGAATCCTGTCTCGGGCATGGATGTGTGTGATGTCCTTAGGTTAGTTAGGTTTAAATAGTTCTAAGTTCTAGGGGACTGATAACCTCAGATGTTAAGTCCCATAGTGCTCAGAGCCATTTTGAAAAAGAAAATATTATAAGTACTCTCGATGATCAGTTTGGCTTCGGGAAAACAAAGGGTTGTTAGATAAGAAACATTCACCTTTGGATAAAAGTGCACTTACTGGTTTTTCCGTTGCGCGCTGCTATTGATGGTTCAAATGCCTCTGAACACTATGGGACTTAACTTCTGAGGTCATCAGTCCCCTAGAACTTAGAACTACTTAAACCTAACTAACGTAAGGACATCACGCACATCCATTCCCGAGGCAGGATTCTATCCTGCGACCGTGGCGGCCAGACTGAAGCGCCTAGAACCGGTTGGCCACACCGCTGCTACTTATGATAATGGGAAGCAAACACGACGAATCATTAGTCGAATGCGGGTAGCCAATTACAATGCTAGTTCGATTCCTTATGCTTCATACTTCAAGCTATGTAGTTCACTTCCACCCATTTAAGCTGAGCTGTTAGGTCCCGCCCATAACCACCACTTCGGAAACGTGATATGTGACGGAAAAACAGTGTAATGTACATAATAACACTGATGGAAACATCTTTCCTTCTCGTTTCAGTCCAGTGATTGAAGCTCTACCCTCATGCCCTAGCCGCCACCTCCGATATCTCGACATACACCAGAAAAACGAGTAAATACTCGTATTTGTTGTGCCAATCAAGATTATACGAGGGTGTGCTGAAAAAGTAACGCGTCCAAATTTTTTGTGTGAAAACTCTTAAAAATGCTGTAAAACAAGCATTATTAACAAACTACACCTTTATTCTTTATGTCTACATACACTACTGGCCATTAAAATTGCTACACCACGAAGATAACGTGCTACAGACGCTACCGACAAGACGAAGATGCTGTGACATGCATATGATTAGCTTTTCAGAGCATTCACGCAAGGTTCCCGCGGGTGGCGACACCTACAACGTGCTGACATGCGGAAAGTTTCCAACCGATTTCTCATACTCAAACAGCAGTTGATCAGCGTTATCTGGCGAAGCGTTGTTGTGATGCCACGTGTAAGGAGGAGAATTGCGTAACATCACGTATCCGACTTTGATAAAGGTCGTATTGTAGCCTATCGCGATTGCGGTTTATCGTATCTACATCTACATCTACATGACTACTCTGCAATTCACATTGAAGTGCTTGGTAGAGGGTTCATCGAACCACAATCATACTATCTCTCTACTATTCCACTCCCAAACAGCGAGCGGGAAAAACGAACACCTAAACCTTTCTGTTCGAGCTCTGATTTCTCTTATTTTAGTTTGATGATCATTCCTACCTATGTAGGTTGGGCTCAACAAAATATTTTCGCATTCGGAAGAGAAAGTTGGTGACTGAAATTTCGTAAAAAGGTCTCGCCGCGACGAAAAACGTCTATGCTGTAATGACTTCCATCCCAACTCGTGTATCATATCTGCCACACTCTCTCCCCCATAACGCGATAATACAAAACGAGCTGCCCTTTTTTGCACCCTTTCGATGTCCTCCGTCAATCCCACCTGGTAAGGATCCCACACCGCAAAGCAATATTCTAACAGAGGACGAACGAGTGTAGTGTAAGCTGTCTCTTTAGTGGACTTGTTGCATCTTCTAAGTGTCCTGCCAATGAAACGCAACCTTTGGCTCGCCTTCCCAACAATATTATCTATGTGGTCCTTCCAACTGAAGTTGTTCGTAATTTTAACACCCAGGTACTTAGTTGAATTGACAGCCTTGAGAATTGTACTATTTATCGAGTAATCGAATTCCAACGGATTTCTTTTGGAACTCATGTGGATCATCTCACACTTTTCGTTATTTAGCGTCAACTGCCACCTGACACACCATACAGCAATCTTCTCTAAATCGCTTTGCAACTGATACTGGGCTTCGGATGACCTTACTAGACGGTAAATTACAGCATCATCTGCGAACAATCTAAGAGAACTGCTCAGATTGTCACCCAGGTCATTTATATAGATCAGGAACAGTAGAGGTCCCAGGACGCTTCCCTGGGGAACACCTGATATCACTTCCGTTTTACTCGATGATTTGCCGTCTATTACTACGAACTGCGACCTTCCTGACAGGAAATCACGAATCCAGTCGCACAACTAAGACGATACCCCATAGCTCCGCAGCTTGATTAGAAGTCGCTTGTGAGGAACGGTGTCAAAAGCTTTCCGGAAATCTAGAAATACGGAATCAACTTGAGATCCCCTGTCGATAGCGGCCATTACTTCGTGCGAATAAAGAGTTAGCTGCGTTGCACAAGAGCGATGTTTTCTGAAGCCATGCTGATTACGTGTCAATAGATCGTTCCCTTCGAGGTGATTCATAACGTTTGAATACAGTATATGCTCCAAAACCCTACTGCAAACCGACGTCAATGATATAGGTCTGTAGTTAAATGGATTACTCCTACTACCCTTCTTGAACACTGGTGCGACCTGCGCAATTTTCCAATCTGTAGGTACAGATCTATCGGTGAGCGAGCGGTTGTATATGAGTGCTAAGTAGGGAGCTATAGTATCATCGTAATCTGAAAGGAACCTAATCGGTATCTAAACATTCATGGTGGTGTCTGATTGTTCTATATCGTGTCTCCCTACCACTTTCGCGCAACGACGCTCTGATCGTGTTTTTTAGGGAATTAACTAGTTTGAACCTGGGTCCTGTTGCTGGTAAGGAGACGCCAGACCACACATGACATGTAGAATTCAGAAGAGTTCAGTGAGACTAGCGATGATATAACCAAATACTTAATGATCTCAGCGTCAGCTCCACTGCACTCCCTGTAAAAGAATCTTAATACTAACTAAATTTAGTGGAAAGGGTTCAAGACTTTCCTATTTTTAGTTAGCTGGTAAAATAACGACGAAAAATCGGTTAAGTTTACCATTGGAAATTTTATTCTACTCACAAAACAATGATTATAAATTGCACTATTGATAAAAGGAAATGTTTTAATACAGGATGGTAAAAACCAACTGCGTTCAACAAAAATGTGAACGAATATTCCCTGAATGGGTTTCCAAGTTCTACAATCGATCGAAGGATGACCTATGCCATATCACATCTATAATCTAGGTTTAATTTAAGTTTCACAAAAGAGAAAACTATCAAAATGGTCTACAGTGACCCTCAATTATCTTTAATTAGTGATTCAACTTGTCGTAAATTACAGTGGCTGATGTGGCTTCTCAATAACTATATAATAGAAAAATTATCGCGTTTCAGATTTTTACTTCAAGTGGCAAATGTGAACACCATGAGTTTTAATTAACGATCGACACTACTATTACTTAAAAAGGGGGTGTAACAGATGAGTCTTCTGCAGTTCTGAGTGAAGCCTTATGCGCTCAAAAATGCGGCATCACGTGCGTTCATTACCTTGTCGGTGTTTAAGCAGCGTCAGGGCGGCAGCGGCCGGCGCAGCAGTCATCCAGCTCGCCGTCTCGGAACCAACTCTCATCTAACTTCTCCTTACTACAATTTACCGAAGTTAGTTTAATAAAACTATCTGGCTATGTTTTCATCTGACCAATCAGGGTCTCAATGTTAACCTTAAGCTCCGCCTACAATGAGAAACGTTATACTTTTCGTGGTGGGGCAATGTTTTTTAAAGTTTGCAACGTAACAGAGACGCTAAAAAGTCTCACGCTAAAACCTGCAGCTGGTGTGGTCCTTTTAGCGTTATCGTAAGATCTGTACTGCTCTTCTGGAGGGCTCTATCTTTTAACATGGGCTGGGGAGTGATCCTAATGTAACAGACACGCGAAAACGCTCACGCGAAAACTTGCGGGTGGTAGTGGCCCTTTTTGTGTTATCGTAAGATCTATACTGTTTTTCTGGAGGGCTCTAGCTTTTAACATGGGCTGGGGGTTGTCCTTGACATACCTGAGACGCGAAAAAGCCTCACGCTAAAACGTGCGGGTTGTATAGTCGTATAGGTAGGCTCGCGGCGTGGGTGCCCAGCCCCTCCCTTATCTAGCTTAACACGGTTCTGCTCTCGGCTTCTCTCCTCGTTTCTCCCCTCGGAACTGCGTCTGCCTCACGGTGGGAAGGTACGACATGCATTTAGGCATTCTTGTGTTAGTCTGTGGTATTCCATTTGCTCACTCGTTACTCGTATTACTTTGGTTAATTTAATGTCACGATTTATTCGGAGCTATGTGACATGCTAGTAGATTTGCTTATTATGTCAGGGTTTTCATGTAAGGTGTTGGATTTGCCTGACACCTTACAGGTATACAATCTGGACCTGAAGACTTGCCCGTATCAAGCGATTTGAGTTGCTTCGCAACCCCTAAGGTATCTACTACTAAGAAACTCATGCTAGCACATGTTCGTGTTTCAAATTCTGTAATATTCCATTCGTCTTCCCTGGTGAAGAAATTTCGGAAAACTGCGTTCAATAGCTCCGCTTTAGCGGCACAGTCGTCGATAACAGTACCATCGGCACTGTGCAGCGAAGGTATTGACTGCGTCTTGCCGCTTGTGTACTTTACATACGACCAGAATTTCTTCGGATTTTCTACCAAATTTCGAGACAATGTTTCGTTGTGGAACCTATTAAAGGCATTTCGCATCGAAGTACGTGCCAAATTTCGCGCGTCTGCAAGTTTTAGCCCATCTTCGGGATTTCGCGTTCTTCTGAACTTCGCATGCTTTTTCCGTTGCCTCTGCAACAGCGTTCGGACCTTTTTTGTGTACCACAGGGGATCCGTTCCATCTCTTACCAGTTTATGAGGTATGAATATCTCAATTGCTGTTGCTACTATATCTTTGAATTTGAGCCACATCTCGTCTACATTCGCATAGTCAGTTCGGAAGGAATGGAAATTGTCTTTTAGGAAGGCTTCTAGTGACACTTTATCCGCTTTTTTAAATAAAATTATTTTGCGTTTGTTTCTGATGGATTTGGAAGAAATGGTATTGAGCCTAGCTACAACGACCTTGTGATCACTAATCCCTGTATCAGTCATGATGCTCTCTATCAGCTCTGGATTGTTTGTGGCTAAGAGGTCAAGTGTGTTTTCGCAACCATTTACAATTCGCGTGGGTTCGTGGACTAACTGCTCGAAATAATTTTCGGAGAATGCATTTAGGACAATCTCGGAAGACATTTTCTGCCTACCACCGGTTTTGAACAAGTATTTTTGCCAACATACCGAGGGTAGGTTGAAGTCCCCACCAACTATAACCGTATGAGTGGGGTATTTATTTGTTACGAGACTCAAACTTTCTCTGAACTGTTCCGCAACTGTATCATCGGAGTCTGGGGGTCGGTAGAAGGAGCCAATTATTAACTTAATTCGGCTGTTAAGTATAACCTCCACCCATACCAATTCGCACGGAGTATCTACTTCGACTTCACTACAAGATAAACCACTACTGACAAACACTCCACCACCAATTCTGCCTAATCTATCTTTCCTGAACACCGTCTGAGACTTCGTAAAAATTTCTGCAGAACTTATTTCAGGCTTTAGCCAGCTTTCTGTACCTATAACGATATCAGCTTCTGTGCTTTCTATTAGCGCTTGAAGCTCAGGGACTTTTACAGCGCAACTACAACAATTTACAATTCCGACTGTTCCTTGATCCAAGCACGTCCTGTAATTGCCAAGCACCCTTTGACATTGCAGCCCATCCCGCACTTTCCCGAGGCCTTCTAACCTAAAAAACCGCCCAGTCCACGCCACACAGCCTCCACTACCCGTGTAGCCGCCAGCTGAGTGTAGTGAACTCCTGACGTATTCAGCGGAACCCGATGGCGCAAGTCAAGGAATCTGCAGCCAATACGGTCTCAAAACCGTCTGAGCCTCTGATTCAGACTCTCCAACCGGCTCTGCACCAAAGGTCCGCAGTCGGTTCTGTCAACGATGATGCAGATGGTGAGCTCTGCCTTCATCTCGTAAGCAAGACCGGCAGCCTTCACCAAATCAGATAGTCGCTGGAATCCAGAGAGAATTTCCTCAGATCCAAAGCGACACACGTCATTGGTGCTGACATGTGCCACCATCTGCAGCTGGCTGCACCCTGTGCTCTTCATGGCATCCGGAAGCACCCTTTCCACATCAGGAATGACTCCTCCCGGAATGCACACGGAGTGCACACTGGATTTCTTCCCCTCCTTAGCCGCCGTATCCCTAAGGGGCCCCATTACGCGCCTAACATTGGAGCTCCCAACTACCAGTAAGCCCACCCTCTGCGATTGCCCGGGCCTTGAAGGCTGAGAATGATCCTCTGAAACAGGGCAGGCAGCTGCATCTGGCTCAGC
Organism: Schistocerca gregaria; assembly: GCF_023897955.1. Classification (NCBI taxonomy): domain Eukaryota; kingdom Metazoa; phylum Arthropoda; class Insecta; order Orthoptera; family Acrididae; genus Schistocerca; species Schistocerca gregaria. The sequence goes on along the minus strand of NC_064922.1, from coordinate 415,376,293 downwards.
CAGAGTCAGTGCCTGAAACCGGTTTGTCAGACGCACCGGGGAGGCTTTCTGATCAGCCTCCGGGGACGCCTTTCGCTGCCTGCCACGCCTTGGAACGACCTCCCAATCAACCACAGGCGAGGGCTCAGCCCCACTGCGGGCAGCAACCGGGGCAACCACAGCGGCAGACCGATCTGGGGACAGACGGGACGAGGTTGACATCCCCGTGATACCCAAGTCCGGCTCCCCACAGTGGTGCCCATTGGCAACAGCCTCAAGCTGCGCGACCGAAGTCAGCGCCGATTGCAGCTGTGAGCGAAGGGATGCCAAGTCAGCCCTCATCCGAACACAGCAATCGCAGTCCCTGTCCATTCTAATCGATGTTGAACAACAGTTACTGAAACACGAGTCCGTGCCTAGATAACGCAAGCGAAGCACGCAAAGAATGTATCAACTAACCTATACAAATGCCTAACGACTGCGCTACAATCTGCTGAATTGCGACATTGCTGCTCGCGTTGATCGAGATCCAATGACTGTTAGCAGAATATGGAATCGGTGGGTTCAGGAGGGTAGTACGGAACGCCAATCGGCCTCGTATCACTAGCAGTCGAGATGACAGGCATCTTATCCGCACGGCTGTAACGGATCGTGAAGCCATGGCTGCGGTTACCCTTGACGCTGCATCACAGACAGGAGTGCCTGCGATGGTGTACTCAACGACGAACCTGGGCGCATGAATGGCAAAACGTCATTTTTTCGGATGAATCCAGGCTCTGTTTACAGCATCATGATGGTCAGCATCCGTGTTTGGCGACATCGCGGTGCACGCACATTGAAAGCGTGTATTCGTCATCGCCCTACTGACGTATTACCCGGCGTGATGGTTTGGGGTGCCATTGGTCACACGTCTCGGTCACGCCTTATTCGCATTGACGGCACTTTAAACAGTGGACGTTCCATTTCAGATATGTTAGACCCGTGCTCTACCCGTCATTCGATCCCTGCAAAACACTACATTTGAGCAGGATAATGCACGAATGCATGTTGCAGGTCCTGTACGGGCCTTTCTGAATACAGAAAATGTTCAACTGCTGGCCTGGTCAACAATTTCTCCAGATCTCTCACCCAATTGAAAACGTCTGGTCAATGGTGGCCGAGCAACTGGCTCGTCACAATACGCCAGTCACTACTCTCGATGAACTGTGGTATCGTGTTGATATTGCATGGGCAGCTGTACCTGTACACGCCATCCAAGGTCTATTTGATTCAATGCCCACGCGTATCAAGGCCGTTATTACGGCCAGAGTTGGTTGTTCTGGGATCTATGCACCCAAATTGCGTGAAAATGTAATCACATGTCAGTTCTCGTCAGTTCTAATGTAATATATTTGTCCAATGAATACCCGTTTATCATCTGCATTTCTTCTTGGTGTAGCAATTTTAATGGACATCAGTGTATTTTCAGCCCTCAGCCGCTAAGACGGTTCCGAATTGTAGCGTGTAACATGGCTGTGTGTAACGAAATGACGTCGGTGCGTGAGAAACAGCTGTAATCGTGTTTCGAATTCGAAGAAGACGGAGCACTCCCTCCTTCATGATGACAACGCCAGACCACACACGATGACTGCTACAGTGTTCGGATCCACTGTCATCCGTCATCCTCCATTAAGTCCCGAATTGCCCTTATGCGATTGTCATATGTTTACAGAACGTAAAGGACACCTTCGGACTTCACTTCAACAGTGATAAGTCGGTGCGACCAGGGGCGAGGTTATGGCTCCGTCAACAAAGTCAAACATTTTACAGTGGTGGTATTAACAAATTTGGCTCTCACTGAGAGAAATCTGTTCGACGCCAGGGGAACTATATTGAGAAATAAACACATAGACATGCAGAATAAAGATGTATATTGCTAATAACGTTTGTTTTATTTAAAAATCCTTAAGAGTTTTCACATAAAAAATCGGAGGTGAGACTTTTCAGCATGCCCACGTAAATTTCATCGCTGCTCATTTGACTCACAGCAATTCGAGCTGTGCGATTACTTCTCAACCAAATCATAACACCGGAAATCGTAACATATGAAGAAAAATCACCTAAATATTTGTGACAACTAAGATTATAAAACTGGAGAGATTCTCATTTGCTAGCGTATACTATCATCTGTTTGACTGCGACCGACAATAACTAATGGCCATTATCAGCATGCGACGGAAGAGCACCTTCACTCAATTTTCCTTTTCTATGCCTAAAAACACCATCAAGTCATTTGTACATCTACAAAAACGATCAAGATTGTCAGTGGAAATTGATGTTTGATGTACCCGTATTGAAACGAATGGAGAAAATACTGAGAAAGATAAATAACTGACAACATCTACACTCCTGGAAATTGAAATAAGAACACCGGGAATTCATTGTCCCAGGAAGGGGAAACTTTATTGACACATTCCTGGGGTCAGATGCATCACATGATCACACTGACAGAACCACAGGCACATAGACACAAGCAACAGAGCATGCTCAATGTCGGCACTAGTACAGTGTATATCCACCTGTCGCAGCAATGCAGGCTGCTATTTTCCCATGGAGACGATCGTAGAGATGCTGGATGTAGTCCTGTGGAACTGCTTGCCATGCCATTTCCACCTGGCGCCTCAGTTGGACCAGCGTCCGTGCTGGATGTGCAGACCGCGTGAGACGACGCTTCATCCAGTCCCAAACATGCTCAATGGGGGACAGATCCGGAGATCTTGCTGGCCAGGGTAGTTGACTTACACCTTCTAGAGCACGTTGGGTGGCACGGGATACATGCAGACGAGCATTGTCCTGTTGGAACAACAAGTTCCCTTGCCGGTCTAGGAATGGTAGAACGATGGGTTCGATGACGGTTTGGATGTACCGTGCACTATTCATTGTACCCTCGACGATCACCAGAGGTGTACGGCCAGTGTAGGAGATCGCTCCCCACACCATGATGCCGGATGTTGGCCCTGTGTGCCTCGGTCGTATGCAGTCCTGATTGTGGCGCTCACCTGTACGGCGCCAAACACGCATACGACCATCATTGGCACCAAGGCAGAAGCGACTCTCATCGCTGAAGACGACACGTCTCCATTCGTCCCTCCATTCACGCTTATCGCGACAGCACTAGAGGCGGGCTGCACGATGTTGGGGCGTGAGCGGAAGACGGCCTAACGGTGTGCGGGACCGTAGCCCAGCTTCATGGAGACGGTTGCGAATGGTCCTCGCCGACACCCCAGGAGCAACAGTGTCCCTAATTTTCTGGGAAGTGGCCGTGCGGTCCCCTACGGCACTGCGTAGGATGCTACGGTCTTGGCGTGCATCCGTGCGTCGCTGCGGTCCGGTCCCAGGTCGACGGGCACGTGCACCTTCCGCCGACCACTGGCGACAACATCGATGTACTGTGGAGACCTAACGCCCCACGTGTTGAGCAATTCGGCGGTACGTCCACCCGGCCTCCCGCATGCCCACTATACGCCCTCGCTCAAAGTCCGTCAACTGCACATACGGTTCACGTCCACGCTGTCGCGGCATGCTACCAGTGTTAAAGACTGCGATGGAGCTCCGTATGCCACGGCAAACTGGCTGACACTGACGGCGGCGGTCCACAAATGCTGCGCAGCTAGCGCCATTGGACGGCCAACACCGCGGTTCCTGGTGTGTCCGCTGTGCCGTGCGTGTGATCATTGCTTGTACAGCCCTCTCGCAGTGTCCGGAGCAAGTATGGTGGGTCTGACACACCGGTGTCAATGTGTTCTTTTTTCCATTTCCAGGAGTGTACATAAATCAAGTTGGAGTCACTGGGATAAAAAAGAACAACAACAACAAAGATAATCCCTTCTTAAGTAGGGTCTAATGACAGGTATGTATCTTACGACCACTGTTGGTTAATGTAAATTTTGAATAAATAATGAAAGTTGTGAAACTAGATTTCAGAACAGAAATAAAAGAGGCATACAATGGTAAGATCAGCATACAGGGTTGTCAAAGTAAACTAAAATAAGGAAAAATTAAAGCCGTCGAATATAGTGGACATGCTACCTGTCTCAGCATTTGGATGAAGGATAAATAATAGAAAAACCATAATGATTAAGAGTAATAACATCAGATAGTAACTTTCTTTAATTTATGTCTATGATCACATTCTTTTTTTGTTTAACAGATTACCGGTTTCGGTCTTTAATGACCATCATCAGATCTGCAGCAAAAATGGGAAAAATATAAATACACTAGCAAACTGTATACAGCTTAAGAACAATACATAGAGCATATTGAAAAGTAGTACTGACAAAATCTACATTTGTGCGCTTTAAATATGAAGAGGCATACCTGTTTCATAAAAACGAAGTCCTAATGTACTGCAGCCATAGTGGCATCGCCAAATGTTAAATGCGGAATCAGCACGAGCATAGTCAAATACATATAAATCACATCACATGCACGAGTCATGTTGTCAGTAAAATTACTGTTTAAAACAAGCTGCCGTACAGTAGCCACAAGATGTTTGTGCACCGCAGGGAAATGAGGGGTCCTCTGCCGGTCACGTTCCTCCAACTACTTCTCGCCTGTGCGGAATTCTGGCGTTAGCGCTAACAGAGCTCGCTGATTATGTGCAGATCTATATTTCCTTTCATTTGTGGCTCCTTTAGCGATTTGTTTTATGTTGTTTAATATTACACGCTGCAATATCAATGGTGTTTAATATTTATGTCATTGTGTAGAATTGGCACTAGAGCATATGTCAAGCACTGTTTTTTAACTCTTCGTCCTTTTAACAATATTATTTTTATCCTTTTCTTCTTTTTATTGCTTTTTATTACTGTAACACCTTCTATACTTTATAGGCTTATTGCAGACTTCAACTATTGTATCCCCCTTTTATTTTTTCTGTTTCAATTAATTATTGAAAACTAGTGTATGCCGACATTAGCGACACCTGGTCAACTTACAACACAAACATCTTGTGGCTACTATACGGCAGCTTGTTTTAAACAGTAGTTTTACTGACAACATGGTTCAAATGGCTCTGAGCACTATGAGCCTTCACATCTATGGTCATCAGTCCCCTAGAACTTAGAACTACTTAAACCTAACTAACCTAAGGACATCACACAACATCCAGTCATCACGGACAACATAACCCGTGTATGTGATGTGATTTATATGTATTTGACGATGCTGGTGCTGATTCCGCATTTAACATTTGACGATGCCACTATGGCTGCAGTACATTAGGACTTTGTTTTTATGAAACAGGTGTGCCTTTTCATATTTAAAGTGCACAAATGTAAATTTTGTCAGTAGTACTTTTCAATATGCTCTATATATTGTTCTTAACCTGTATACAGTTTACGAGTGTATTTATATTTTCCCATTTTGTTGCAGATCTGATGATGATCATTAAAGACCGTAACCGGTAATCTGTTAAACAAAAAAAGATTGTGACCATAGACGTAAATTAAAGAAACTTATTACATGTACGGGTCACTGTGTTTTTCGCGTCGATGTCGCAGTTTGTGAAGATAGTAACTTGTCAAACATCGAAACTCAGGATGACGCGATATAAAAAACGAAAAACATAAATGTTTGCGTAAATTAAGATTACGCATGTTGGACGACATACGTAGGTTACAAGAAGCAGATCGTCACACGTGAATAAAAACTTCTGCTATCAAATACTAACATAGAACTGAGGAAAAAATTCTGAAATTGAGCATTTAGAGACCAGCTTTGTACGAAAGGAAAACGAAGAGCATGGGAAAAATAGAGAAGAGTATTTTAAATGTACTGCAAAAAATATTGTTCAGATTAAGTATACAAACTGCAATGATACAATCCTCCGGTGCAGCTACCTATACATGTATATTATTTTAAAGTTCACCGCCGCGATTTTCTGCTTGTATGTGAAGGCTAATCGCAAGAACTACTGCAGGGATTTTGATATGGCTGTCATTAATACACAAACTGTTTCACGAGGAAGGCGAGGGTGTGTAATTTGTTAGCGATATATGAAACACTTCATCAGGCCGTAGACACTAACAAGAAAACCTTCGTCCGCATCTCGCGGTCGTGCGTTAGCGTTCTCGCCTCCCAAGCCCGGGTTCCCGGGTTCGATTCCCGGGGGGGTCAGGGATTTTCTCTGCCTCGTGATGGCTGGGTGTTGTGTGGTGTCCTTAGGTTAGTTAGGTTTAAGTAGTTCTAAGTTCTAGGGGACTGATGACCATAGATGTTAAGTCCCATAGTGCTCAGAGCCATTTTTTGAAGGAAACCTCCCCATCGCAACCCCCACAGATTTAGTTATAAGTTAGCACAGTGGATAGGCTTTGAAAAACTGAACACAGATCAATCGATAAAACAGGAGGAAGTTGTGTGTAGTTATGAAAAAAATAAGCAAAATAGTCAAACTGAGTAGTGCATGTGGAAGATAAGCAACATCAAGGATAAAATGAGCTCAGGAGCGCCGTGGTCCCGTGGGTACCGTGAGGAGCTGCGCAACGAGAGGTCCGTGGTTCAAGACTTCCCTCGAGTGAAAAGTTGACTTTTATTTTCAGACAATTATTATCTGTCCGTCCGTCCGGTGTGAGGTAACTGCGCCGTAGTATGGGGACGCTACACCTAAAGGAACATCGAAACAAAACATATCAGACGTGTTTCCCTGTGGAGGAATCGGTTGACCTATGACCTTGCGATCAAATGTTTTCGGTTCCCACTGGAGAGGCACGTCCTTTCGTTTACTAATCGCACGGTTTTGCGGTGCCTTCGCAAAACACAGACACTAAACTTTTGTAATTTCATTTTGTTCGTTTCAATTGTTCGTGGCGGACGTCACCTGACGCCCATTGAAGTTCGTTACTGATCCAGTCACTCAGTTTTTTTTTATTACAGAGGGCAGCTAACCCTCTGACCGAACACGCTGAGCTACCGTGCCGGCAACAGCTGCTCACGCTAAGCACTCGACCACGGCGCTCCTGAGCTCAGGCTCTCTACTTGATGTTGCCTGTCTTGCGCATGGACTACTCAGTTTGTATATTTTGCTTATTTTTTTCGTAGTTCCACACAACTTCTTCCTGTTTTCTCGATTGATCTGTGTTCAGTTTTTTTAAGGCCTATCCTCTGTGCCAACTTATAACTAAATCTGAGGGGGGTGCCATGGGGAGTCGAGGCAGATCGCAAGTTAAAAGTAAATTAAAAATACCAGGGTTTGCGTGATGGCAGGGCGGCTGCCACGAGCGAGAAGAACTGGCTGCAAATCAAAGACAGTGTAGATTCTCCGAAGCTGACAATGCAGGAGACCAGAACAATGGCGTAGATGGATTTTTGCGAGCAGTAAGGACACCTAACAGAGATAATGAGAGTCATACACCAACAAGTGAAATTAAACCTTATAAGAGAAGCGTAGTAGACTATGATTTAGGCGAGACTAACTGACACAAAGACAGGAACGGGAATGTAGTGTAAGCAAATACTAAAACGTAATATCAAAAGTAGGTAGCATGGGCGCAGAGCCGCGACGTAATCGGCCGCCGCTTCTAAAGAATTGCTCACCTCGCAGAACGTATCATCTGTTCATGTTGGCAAAGACTAGCTGACACTAATTTCTAGCAGAAACTTTATTGGTATTCACTCCTATTAGAGACCTGGCGAGGTGCAAATGCGCTGAATAGGTGGAGTGGCATGTTGTCTTGGTAACAGGAAGCAGTGATGGAACGCGTTCCTAAATTTCGATTTATATTTCTGCTACAATTGTGAGATGCTTGTGCATGTTCTGACTATGAGCCATATGTGTTGTTCCAGACACCTATAAAACGGGTTGAAATTTGTAATTTTGTGCTACTGATCTGCTAAAAGGATTAGCGACGTTGATTTGATAAACATCAGTGTACGTAATTATATATTTTATCGGTGTACTTACACTCTTGGTGGTCCGGTTGTCATTCATGAATATTAATGTAGTTTTCATATTTTCAGCCTGCTTCCTTTCGTTGTGCGTCGACAGTTATGTACAGGGTTCAAAGCATACTTACTCAGGCAGCATACATTATCTGATGAAAAGTGTCCGAACATCGCTATGTAACGCGGAATTGACGACTAGATGTCACCAGAAGCGGACCCGCCGATATGAAAGGAGGCGGGGAGTATTTGTTGTCAGTTTCCTTGACAAAAATTAACCACCTATGGTAGGCTTTCATTAAGCAAAGTAACAATGCTATATCAGTGAACCTCTGTAACACATCAAAACTGACTGGAACCGCCACCTGTACACATGTAACCAACTATCCGGCAAAAACAGGGAAGCCGAACACATAAGACGCAAACAAATCCCCCCCACGACTCAATAAACCGAGTGGTCAACATAATAATCAAATTGACGCCTCAGATGACGAGTTGGTATGTTACAGGTACGCTGACGCAGCAGCTGACTGAGGAGAAATCGCCGGAATCCAGCTACAGCGCTTGCGTGGCACCTTTTTCCCTTAAATATCGCTTTCTGTGTATTATCTCCTCGATGGGTCAGTATGAGTGTATGATCACCCCTAGACATGCAGTCATCATCATGGACCCGCAATCTGTGACTCATCGATTGGAATACTAGCCAGTTTTGCAAAGGTGACAGTAAGACCTTTTGTGATGGAGCCTTTGCTGGTGACGCGTGGATGGGCTTCACTTCTACTTCTTAAAAAAGAATTGTGTTGTCAGTAGAGAAGCACTAAGAGCAGAGTGGGTCGGTCAGGAAAGCTCAGTGGCTTCGAATGTTGACTGCTCACTGTATTTAACCTGAATAACAAATCACTGAGGGACATTTCAACTGCCGGCCACTGTGACCGAGCGCCTCTAGGCACTTCAGTCCGGAACCGCGCTACTGCTGCGGTCGCAGGTTCAAATGCTGCCTCGGGCATGGATGTGTGTGATGTCCTTAGGTTAGTTAGGTTTAAGTAGTTCTAAGTCTAGGGGACTGATGACCTCAGATGTTAAGTCCCATAGTGCTTAGAGCCATTTGAACCATTTGACATTTCAACTCTTCTAAAGCTGCCCAATTCGACTGTTGACGACATGACTAAAGTGGAAAGGCGACGCAACAGCCACTGCTAAAGCAAGACGAGGCAAACGTTATGTGGTGTCGGACAGTGCAGAGGGTGGTCGTAAAAAATCGTATGAAATCAGCTGAAGGATTTACAAAGTGCTTGCTACCAGCCGTCCAGATAGAGAATGGGTACAATCCTCATAGCCACACATTTCTGCAGTCAGTGCTAAGCGACGCTGGGTGCGATATAAAGAGAGGCGCCACTGGCCATGAATAACTGGAAACGTGTGAGTTGGAGCGATGAATCACGCTGTCCCCTGTGACAAATCAGTGGAAGGGATTGGGTGTGGCGAATACCTCGAGAATGCTACCTGTCATCATTTGTAGTGACAACAGCGAATTACGAAGAAGGTCCTGTTAGTATATGGAGATGTTTTTCGTTGTCAGTTTGTGGTACCGTTATTGCGCTTAAGAAAATGACAAATGCGGATGGATAGGAACACATGTTACAGTACAATTTACTGCGTACAATAGAGGAATAGCCAGGAGGCGATGATTGTTTATAAAGCCCTAACAGTGCGCCCTGTCATTAAGTAGCATCTGTGACGAAATGGTTTGAAGACAAAATATACTTGAAACGGAATAGCATGGCCAGCGTCCCAACCAGAATCTAACAGAATATCATTGGTATGAGTTAGACCTTCCACTTCACGTAAGACCCTTGCATGCAACTTTAATTCCCTCTATGTTTTCAGCAATTAAGGGAGAATGGACTGTCATCCGTCCACAAACATTCAGATACCTCACTGGTAATGTCTCCAGCAGAGCTCAACACGTTACAAAGGCGAAGGGTGACACACCCTATATTAATATATACTAGTGGGTGCCCAGATACTTTTGATCAGAATCCATTTTTTCACCAGAGTAACGATAGAAGTGAGTATAAAATGAAAATTTACTAGTAAGAGATGAGGTACGAAGCAAGCTTGTGCTCCGTCTACAGTGACCTCGACATCGACGGGACGTTAAATATTACAAAAGAACCAATTAGGGGGAACATGTGCTGAGACCTCCGTAATAGGTAGCTTGGCATCAGAAGGAGACACAGAGGGGAAAGTAGAGTTGTTGCTGACGATGACTAGAACGTGTAAGACAGACTGCTGAGCGCTGTGGTACAACTCTACCGAACTCACTGATTTTTTCATACATCTAGGAATGTCTGCGACCACTCGATCTATTCTTCCAAATCGTATGCTTGAAATGAAAATCTCTTTGTAAACTGTAACCTAAAATTCTATATAATGACTGTGTGAGGCAGCATAACAGACTCTTTTGGCCACTATACAAAATAGCTTGAAATCATCTATCCCTCTCCATATCGATTGTGTTACTTGTATTCACTTTGTCAGCTTCCTTCCTGTGGTTAAAGTTTTTGTATTTCGCTTCTCTTTTAGAATTTATCCCCAGTTTTACTAACATGTGTTTTAAGTCAGATTGAGCTCTTACTCACAGTGACAGAATAAGAGGATGGCCTCCATCAAATAATCCAGCAAAGCCTGATCTGAGAACACTGCTCAGCTTTATTTTGACACTTTACTCGAAAAGGCTTTTGAAGCAATTCAAGCGTTTCAGTCGAACCAAGAGGTCAAAATACTCAATTATAACAACTAGTTCTACTTAAAAGATGATGTTTTACTACAAATTAACTAAAACATCGATACAGACAGATCCATAGCCCTTGTAATTCTTTCCGTAGACAAAATGTGTTTTTAGTTTCGTAATCCTCTGATCAAACAGAATCACAATAACATTCTGTCCGACTTTAATTTTAGTTTTTTCTAGATATTTTTGGTATTGTATTTTTTTAGCCCCGTGACCCAGGTCCAATAACTATATTATTAACAGGATCTGGAAGCGAACAGAACCGGCAAATGCTCAGAGATTCCTAATGACACTTGATGCACTGAACTATCTGTATAATTGGTCATAAACATAGCTAAAAATTATATTGGTCTTAGTTTGATTCATAAGACACATACTAATTCAAAATTAGGGCTTGACCAACGCAATGCGAATGATATCGCAAGCCACTTGAACTATAGCAGTAATCTCAGCTGCAGGAGGCGAGGTCTAGCAGGAGTCTTGACACGACTTCGACAGGTGAAGCATGCAGGCGCTTTCACAGCGACACATGTGCGTATTTTTCGAGATGGCGATCATTTGTTTTTGCCTACCTTGATTATTAATAGAATGTATATTCTGGACCACATTTGCACTTAAATAAGGTATTAAAGTATGCAACAGGTGAACCATCAGTTAGGGCGGTTCACAAACAACAACTCAGGTACACATGTTATTCCGAAACGCTATCGTGGAAGTAAGGGCCAGGAGGTGCTGGTGAAATAACACACACTGCTGAAGATGCATTTTTATTTTAAAAGACTTTCTCAATAATAAATTTTTAAGTGTGCCATTTAAAAAAAAAACAATTTCCAATAGTTCACAAATTTTCTTCATGAAAAGGAGATTGCAAGGTATGACGTTAACAACAACCAATAATAAGATTTTATATACATATATATACTCCTAGAAATTGAAATAAGAACACCGTGAATTCATTGTCCCAGGAAGGGGAAACTTTATTGACACATTCCGGGGGTCAGATACATCACATGATCACACTGACAGAACCACAGGCACATAGACACAGGCAACAGAGCATGCACAATGTCGGCACTAGTACAGTGTATATCCACCTTTCGCAGCAATTCAGGCTGCTATTCTCCCATGGAGAGGATCGTAGAGATGCTGGATGTAGTCCTGTGGAACGGCTTACCATGCCACTTCCACCTGGCGCCTCAGTTGGACCAGCGTTCGTGCTGGACGTGCAGACCGCGTGAGACGACGCTTCATCCAGTCAGTCCCAAACATGCTCAATGGGGGACAGATCCGGAGATCTTGCTGGCCAGGGTAGTTGACTTACACCTTCTAGAGCACGTTGGGTGGCACGGGATACATGCGGATGTGCATTGTCCTGTTGGAACAGCAAGTTCCCTTGCCGGTCTAGGAATGGTAGAACGATGGGTTCGATGAAGGTTTGGATGTACCGTGCACTATTCAGTGTCCCCTCGACGATCGCCAGAGGTGTACGGCCAGTGTAGGATATCGCTCCCCACACCATGATGCCGGGTGTTGGCCCTGTGTGCCTCGGTCGTATGCAGTCCTGATAGTGGCGCTCACCTGCACGGCGCCAAACACGCATACGACCATCATTGGCACCAAGGCAGAAGCGACTCTCATCGCTGAAGACGACACGTTACCATTCGTCCCTCCATTCACGCCTGTCGCGACACCACTGGAGGCGGGCTGCACGATGTTGGGGCGTGAGCGGAAGACGGCCTAACGGTGTGCGGGACCGTAGCCCAGCTTCATGGAGACGGTTGCGAATGGTCCTCGCCGATACCCCAGGAGCAACAGTGTCCCTAATTTGCTGGGAAGTGGCGGTGCGGTCCCGTACGGCACTGCGTAGGATCCTACGGTCTTGGCGTGCATCCGTGCGTCGCTGCGGTCCGGTCCCAGGTCGACGGGCACGTGCACCTTCCGCCGACCATTGGCGACAACATCGATGTACTGTGGAGACCTCACGCCCCACGTGTTGAGCAATTCGGCGGTTCGTCCACCCGGTCTCCCGCATGCCCACTATACGCCCTCGCTCAAAGTCCGTCAACTGCACATACGGTTCACGTCCACGCTGTCGCGGCATGCTACCAGTGTTAAAGACTGCGATGGAGCTCCGTATGCCACGGCAAACTGGCTGACACTGACGGCGGCGGTGCACAAATGCTGCGCAGCTAGCGCCATTCGACGGCCAAAACCGCGGTTCCTGGTGTGTCCGCTGTGCCGTGCGTGTGATCATTGCTTGTACAGCCCTCTCGCAGTGTCCGGAGCAAGTATGGTGGGTCTGACACACCGGTGTCAATGTGTTCTTTTTTCATTTCCAGGAGTATATATATATATATATATATATATATATATATATATATATATATATATAAAACATTTAAGTAGCTAGTTTGTACAAAAGTTAAAATAGTTGTCTCTTGCCAATTAAATAACACCTGTGAGTTGTTACAAGATAAATGTGAATAAGCCAGCACACAAACCTTCACATTAAAGGCAGTTCCCCCCCCAAAATTTTCTTAGCTCGGTGAGGAAGTGACACGTCTAAAAGGTAAAGGGACCCAGCTCAGAACAGTCAGAATGTTATTGGTGGTCTACATGGCCACAGCAGATCAGCCCCAAGAACTTGTATTACAAGCCACCATCTCCCCGAGTTACCCAAAACCAGAAGATGTAGCAAGGGCGGTGCCTGTACAGACTCCGAATCACAGAGACACACGACACAGACCCTAAATCGCCCAATCAAGGTGTGAATGAAACGGCCCGACCAAGAAGCAATTACCACATTCCCGCGTACAGACAAACGAACACTGTGGTGGGACGACCACAACAAAACCACTGGTGAAGAAACTCATACACTTTACTAGAACTTGAAAACCTTCTCTTATATATATATATATATATATATATATATATATATATATATATATATATATATATATATATAACTGTTGTATAACAACAGTACTCAACTTCTTACACTCCATCCCAGCGCCGGGAACACGTCGCACTTCCAGATGCTCGTCAGAGCCAACCGCTGCCAGAGGTTTCAACGGCCGATAAGAAGACATACGGTCCCAGGTGCTGATCTGCACCACGGCTTCTAAGCTTCATAAGCCACGTACATGCGGGTAAGGCAGACTGACGACCCCCAACAGCAGGGTCTAGCTTGCGCCACAACCTCTCTCGGTCACAGCCCAGTACGTACTCCTCGATCGTCACGCGACTGTACACTTCCTCCACCTCCCGCCAGAGGGCGGTAGCGATCCAAACAGCGCGTCAAACACTAGACGCGAAGCGAAAGCACTCCGCCTGGCGCGCTTTTCGAAGAGCCGGACACAACTACGGCTCAGTAGGGACTGATGACCGTGCAGTTTAGTCCGCTTACTCTACAAACTAACCAACCAAGCATGCAGCACCACTGACTTCAAGTGTAAATGTTAGTGCGGGTTGCTCACACGCAGCGGCAAGAATAGTCTTATCAATGACGTCAACACCCTTTTCAGTCACTAGGCAGGCCCCAGCTTTCCTCATCTCCTCCCCCTCCCCTCCTCGCCTTCTCCCTGCCCTACCCTACCCTCCACAGAAACCTCTATCTCTAACCAATCACAGTGAAGTATGAAAAAAAAGCCAATCGGAACTGAAGATGGCGGAAATTGCCCAGTTGTGTTGGTGGAAAATTGAAAACCTTATCATCCTCCCCTCGCCCTGTCTCCAGCCACCATTATTGCTATGCATTATTCCCACTAAAATATACCGATGTACCATATAAACTTCTAGCATAGTGTGGATACCAACAGTTTTTCTCAACCACTCTCCCTCCTCTCTCTCTTACTGGGCCAGTTGTGTGTGTGCATCTCGTCATTCATGCCGTGCATTTCAGATCTATAGTTCATCTGATAATTGCAATTTTGTTATTCCAAAAATATTCCATTTTCAACACAATCATCTATAGGGAGACGTAGAACCCAAGACTTTAAATCAATAACAGTTAGCATCACAGTGGAATAATCAACAAATGCACTCTTGCTACCAGCCAGTTATGCTGTTGCGGCATTAGGGGTCAGTTAGCATACTTCTACCACGTACCAAAAGCAGTGTAAAAACAAACGACACTGATATCTTGCGGTTAAACAAAACACAGTTGCCAGCCCACTAGTATAGGGTTTGGATGATAACGTCTATAATTAAAACAGAAACAAAAAATTCCGAGAAGCCCTTTCATTCGTGTTATCACCCCGCACCTAGGCGATGCACACCACTGCCGTGCTCGCACCGTGCTCCAGTAGTGGCTGCCTCCGCTCACGTCGGTTCTGTAGTGACACCGGTCACTGCACACCAAGCCCGAGGTGGGACGCTTCCCCAAGCCACGTAAGATGGGCACGTCACTGTGCGCTGTCGACCAGCCAGGACATGTCCAACATCCATGATGTATGTGCGTGTTTATCGACATATGGCAGCCTTCATTGTAATTTAAAACAGATGTCGTAATACGAGTACTTAGGAACGACTCATTAGCCATAGCGCTCCAGCAACCTGACATACACCTACACTATGTCATCAAAAGTATCTGAACATCTGGCTGAAAATGACTTATAAGTTCGTGGCGCCCTCCATCGGCAATGCTGGAATTCAGTATGGTGTTGGCTCACCCTCGGCCTTGTTGACAGCTTCCTCTCTCGCAAGCATACGTTCAATCAATTGCTGGAGGGTTTCCTGGGGAATGGCAGCCCATTCTTCACGGAGTGCTGCACTGAGGAGAGGTATCAATATTAGTCGGTGAGGCCTGGCACCAAGTCGGCGTTCCAAAACATCCCAAAGGTGTTCTATAGGATTCAGGTCAGGACTCTGTACAGGCCAGTCCATTACAGCGATGTTATTGTTGTGTAACTGAGAGTGGACAAGTTACTCTCTCACATATTTTTCGTATACAGAAAATTATTAAGGATTTTATTACAACCTGACACACCTTGAGCAAAACTCTAAAAAGTTAACGGCCTGAGCAGACGTTGATGGAGCCTGGTAGTATGCTAAAAGCATCAGGTATTTTTATGGTTCTTAGCTCATACAAACGGCGTATTTGGAGTTTAAAGCAATGGGCGGCGAGCCCATCCCTCATTAAATCTTGCTGAATAGACCCACAGCTGTGCAAAGCGGACAGAGCATTCCCTCCTCAAGACAGGTCTCCAGCAGAACGATGCCGCGATACCTGCACTGGCTCCAGCCAAAGGCTGGGCTGGAGTCACAGACTGAAGGAACATGTCTACACAGTGGAGTCGTAAACCGGGCATTCGGTGTACAGCCACACATAACAAAAAATCACAGGTTTTCATGTTTGCCAATACTGCAAATAGGCCTGTGACCCACTTCTATCAGCCACCTCAATTGTAAAAGAAACTTCGGCGTCTGAGAAACGTTTAGAGACAGAATCTTCATTACACCTCACAGCTAGGACTAACAAGCTCCAAGGCAAAGGCAATTTAGATCTTGAAGATTCTATCTGTTTGCTTGTTGCCATAGGAAGCGACGCAACTTTGGAGAAAAACATCTTCCCCCTCCGCAAAAACCTAAAAAAGCCAGTAACTGGTGGTGTCCTTTTTTTCCAGAGACACAAGTTTCGTAACTCTTGACCTAGTTCGACATGAGTTTGTGCTGTCGTGTGGGAGGGGAGATTCAGCACCTCTAGAGCCCTACAATTGGCTCACGATGGCGTGTTGGCATCGTCGTTCGTGCGCTTTGTGGGAAAACGGATTTTTTTCTGAAGAGGTGCGAGGCACTCAGGTGCTGGACTTTGTTCTGGTAAGAGGACTTTTGGTCGATGCGCTGGCATGTGTGGTTGGTGCTTGGGACCTGTCCTGAGACAGACTTCACTTGGGAGTAGTTTAGACTGGGAAGCCTGTGGTGAAGTTCTTACTGTACCAGCAGTGTGACTTCAAATGTCTCGGACTGAGGGCACACTTATTCGTTTCTGATTTAGCAGTCTTGACGTTTGATGTCCTTGTGCGCTCTGTCGTATAAGTGAGCCAAACTGGTCCTTGGTACTATGAGAGAACTGGTGTGACACACTGAAATCTACCGTGATTTCAGGGCTCTGGAAGAGGGTAAATTCCGATCCGTCTGCCTGATCGCTAGACCGTGGGATTTTTGCAATTATTTCGTGGCCGTGATCGATTCACAGGTACCGCCTCACTTCTCGCCTTCTGCGCACATTTCGCCAGCTGCAAGTTAGATCGCAGCATGAAGCAAACAGGGTAACATACTGCTGCTCCAGCCTTGTCAGGGCGCACAGATCTCCATCGCCACTTGCTCTCAGCTGCACCTATATAGAGAAAATTCTGTAGATTTGAACAATCAAAGTCTGCTCAGCGTCAGATCTATTCAGCTTGCGTTATCCACATTTTTAGGGGCAGAGAGTACTTGACTCACTTCTGCCCCCCCCCCCCCCCCAAGATCCTTGTCCATTGTGGTCTTAAACCACTTGTTAGTTGTTTACGGTATTCAGTCATAACTTGTTTAGCATAAATGTCTGTCTTTGTTTTGAGAAAATAAATGTTGTCAGTAAACTAACTTTTGCATACTTTCTCAATCATTTTATACAGTCAGCCCCACAGGTGAACTTTCATATCCACTCTGCCACAGGCCGTGCATTATTAACTGGTGCTCGATCATAGTGAAAGATGCAGTCGCCATCCCCGAATTGCTCTTCAACAGTGGGAAGCAAGAAGGTGCTTGAATCATCATCGTAGGCCTGTGCTATGGTAGTGCCACGCAAAACAACAAGGGGTGCAAGCCCCCTCCATGAAAAACACGGCCACACCATAACACCATCGCCTCCGCATTTTACTGTTGGCGCTACACACGCTTGGCAGATGAGGCTCATCGGGCATTCGCCATCCACACACCCTGCCATCGGATCACCAAATTGTGTGCCGTGATTCTTCACCCCATACAACGTTCCTCCACTGGAAACTCGTCCAATGTTTGGCATTTACCAGCGTGATGTGTGGCTTATAAGCAGCCACTCGACCATGAAATCCAAGTTTTCTCACCTCCCACCCAACTGTCATACAACTTGCAGTGGATCCTGATGCAGTCTGGAATTCCTGTGTGATGGTCTGGACAGATGTCTATTACACATTACGACCCTCTTCAACTGACGGTGGTCTCTGTCAGTCTCCAAGGTGCTACTCCAGGCAGGTGTAAAATGCATGTGCGCAACAGAAAATATTGAATGCTAAAATGATGATTTGGTCCTGTCTGACTACCCCCTGAAGCAGATCTTAGGATCTCTTAATGCTCTTTAACATTTGAATTATAACCTCAACTTAAATGAATGATTAAGGCAATCCTAGAGATACTAGAAGATATCAGATAGATTATATAATGGTCAGACAGAGATTTAGGAACCAGGTTTTAAATTGTAAGACATTTCCAGGGGCAGATGTGGACTTTGACCACAATCTATTGGTTATGAACTGTAGATTAAAACTGAAGAAACTGCAAAAAGGTGGGAATTTAAGGAGATGGGACCTGGATAAACTGACTAAACCAGAGGTTGTACAGAGTTTCAGGGAGAGCATAAGGGAACAATTGACAGGAATGGTGGAAAGAAATACAGTAGAAGAAGAATGGGTAGCTCTGAGGGATGAAGTAGTGAAGGCAGCAGAGGACAAATAGGTAAAAAGACGAGGGCTAGTAGAAATCCTTGGGTAACAGAAGAAATATTGAATTTAATTGATGAAATGAGAAAGTATAAAAACGCAGTAAATGAAGCAGGCAATAAGGAATACAAAAGTCTCAAAAATGAGATCGATAGGAAGTGCAAAAAGGCTAAGCAGGGATGGCTAGAGGACAAATGTAAGGATGTAGAGGCGTATCTCATTAGGGGTAAGATAGATACTGCCTACAGGAAAATTAAAGAGACCTACTACATCTACATCTACATTCATACTCCGCAAGCCACCCAACAGTGTGTGGCGGAGGGCACTTTACGTGCCACTGTCATTACCTCCCTTTTCTGTTCCAGTCACGTATGGTTCGCGGGAAGAACGACTGTCTGAAAGCCTCCGTGCGCGCTCGAATCTCTCTAATTTTGCATTCGTGATCTCTACGGGAGGTATAAGTAGGGGGAAGCAGTATATTCGATACCTCATCCAGAAACGCACCCTCTCGAAACCTGTCGAGCAAGCTACACCGCGATGCAGAGCGCCTCTCTAGCAGAGTCTGCCACTTGAGTTTCCAAAACATCTCCGTAACGCTATCACGGTTACCAAATAACCCTGTGACGAAACGCGCCGCTCTTCTTTGGATCTTCTCTATCTCCTCCGTCAACCCGATCTGGTACGGATCCCACACTGATGAGCAATACTCAAGTATAGGTCGAACGAGTGTTTTGTAAGCCACCTCTTTTGTTGATGGACTACATTTTCTAAGGACTCTCCCAATGAATCTCAACCTGGTACCCGCCTTACCAACAATTAATTTTATATGATCATTCCATTCCAAATCGTTCCGCACGCATACTCCCAGATATTTTACAGAAGTAACTGCTACCAGTGTTTGTTCCGCTAGCATATCATCATACAATAAAGGATCCTTCTTTCTATGTATTCGCAATACATTACATTTGTCTATGTTAAGGGTCAGTTGCCACTCCCTACACCAAGTGCCTATCCGCTGCAGATCTTCCTGCATTCCGCTACAATTTTCTAATGCTGCAACTTCTCTGTATACTACAGCATAATCCGCGAAAAGCCGCATGGAACTTCCGACACTATCTAGTAGGTCATTTATATATATATTGTGAAAAGCAATGGTCCCATAACACTCCCCTGTGGCACGCCAGAGGTTACTTTAACGTCTGTAGACGTCTCTCCATTGAGCCACACATCTGGTCTGATATTCCGTAGGCTCTTACTTTGTTTATCAGGCGACAGTGCGGAACTGTATCGAACGCCTTCCGGAAGTCTAGGAAAATAGCATCTACCTGGGACCCTGTATCTAATAATTTCTGGGTCTCATGAACAAATAAAGCGAGTTGGGTCTCACACGATCGCTGTTTCCGGAATCCATGTTGATTCCTATAGAGTAAATTCTGGGTTTCCAAAAACGACATGATACTCGAGCAAAAAACATGTTCTAAAATTCTACAACAGATCGACGTCAGAGATATAGCTCTATAGTTTTGCGCATCTGCTCGACGACCCTTTTTGAAGACTGGGACTAACTGTGCTCTTTTCCAATCATTTGGAACCTTCCGTTCCTCTAGAGACTTGCGGTACACGGCTGTTAGAAGGGGGCAAGTTCTTTCACGTACTCTGTGTAGAATCGAATTGGTATTCCGTCAGGTCCAGTGGACTTTCCTCTGTTGAGTGATTTCAGTTGCTTTTCTACTCCTTGGACACTTATTTCGATGTCAGCCATTTTTTCATTTGTGCGAGGATTTAGAGAAGGAACTGCAGTGCGGTCTTCCTCTGTGAAACGGCTTTGGAAAAAGGTGTTTAGTATTTCAGCTTTACGCGTGTTATCCTCTGTTTCAAAGCCATCATCACCCCGGAGTGTCTGGATATGCTGTTTCGAGCCACTTACTGATTTAACGTAAGACCAGAACTTCCTAGGATTTTCTACCAAGTCGGTACATAGAATTTTACTTTCGAATTCACTGAACGCTTCACGCATAGCCCTCCTCACGCTAACTTTGACATCGTTTAGGTTCTGTTTGTCTGAGAGGTTTTGGTTGCGTTTAAACTTGGAGTGAAGCTCTCTTTGCTTCCGCAGTAGTTTCCTAACTTTGTCGTTGAACCACATCTACATCTACATCTACATGACCACTCTGCAATTCACATTTAAGTGCTTGGCAGAGGGTTCATCGAACCACAATCATACTATCTCTCTACTATTCCACTCCCGAACAGCGAGCGGGAAAAACGAACACCTAAACCTTTCTGTTCGAGCTCTGATTTCTCTTATTTTAGTTTGATGATCATTCCTACCTATGTAGGTTGGGCTCAACAAAATATTTTCGCATTCGGAAGAGAAAGTTGGTGACTGAAATTTCGTAAAAAGGTCTCGCCGCGACGAAAAACGTCTATGCTGTAATGACTTCCATCCCAACTCGTTTATGATATCTGCCACACTCTCTCCCCTATAACGTGATAATACAAAACGAGCTGCCCTTTTTTGCACCCTTTCGATGTCCTCCGTCAATCCCACCTGGTAAGGATCCCACACCGTGCAGCAATATTCTAACAGAGGACGAACGAGTGTAGTGTAAGCTGTCTCTTTAGTGGACTTGTTGCATCTTCTAAGTGTCCTTCCAATGAAACGCAACCTTTGGCTCGCCTTCCCGACAATATTATCTATGTGGTCCTTCCAACTGAAGTTGTTCGTAATTTTAACACCCAGGTACTTAGTTGAATTGACAGCCTTGAGAATTGTACTATTTATCGAGTAATCGAATTCCAACGGATTTCTTTTGGAACTCATGTGGATCATCTCACACTTTTCGTTATTTAGCGTCAACTGCCACCTGACACACCATACAGCAATCTTTTCTAAATCGCTTTGCAACTGATACTGGTCTTCGAATGACCTTACTAGACGGTAAATTACAGCATCATCTGCGAACAGTCTAGAGAACTGCTCAGATTGTCACCCAGGTCATTTATATAGATCAGGAACAGTAGAGGTCCCAGGACGCTTCCCTGGGGAACACCTGATATCACTTCCGTTTTACTCGATGATTTGCCGTCTATTACTACGAACTGCGACCTTCCTGACAGGAAATCACGAATCCAGTCGCACAACTGAGACGATACCCCATAGCTCCGCAGCTTGATTAGAAGTCGCTTGTGAGGAACGGTGTCAAAAGCTTTCCGGAAATCTAGAAATACGGAATCAACTTGAGATCCCCTGTCGATAGCGGCCATTACTTCGTGCGAATAAAGAGCTAGCTGCGTTGCACAAGAGCGATGTTTTCTGAAGCCATGCTGATTACGTGTCAATAGATCTAGATCGTTCCCTTCGAGGTGATTCATAATGTTTGAATACAGTATATGCTCCAAAACCCTACTGCAAACCGACGTCAATGATATAGGTCTGTTGTTAAATGGATTACTCCTACTACCCTTCTTGAACACTGGTGCGACCTGCGCAATTTTCCAATCTGTAGGTACAGATCTATCGGTGAGCGAGCGGTTGTATATGAGTGCTAAGTAGGGAGCTATAGTATCAGCGTAATCTGAAAGGAACCTAATCGGTATACTATCTGTACCTGAAGACTTGACTGTATCAAGCGATTTGAGTTGCTTCGCAACCCCTAAGGTATCTACTTCTAAGAAACTCATGCTAGCAGATGTTCGTGTTTCAAATTCTGGAATATTCCATTCGTCTTCCCTGGTGAAGGAATTTCGGAAAACTGCGTTCAATAACTCCGCTTTAGCGGCACAGTCGTCGATAACAGTACCATCGGCACTGCGCAGCGAAGGTATTGACTGCGTCTTGCCGCTTGTGTACTTTACATACGACCAGAATTTCTTCGGATTTTCTACCAAATTTCGAGACAATGTTTCGTTGTGGAACCTATTAAAGGCATCTCGCATCGAAGTACGTGCCAAATTTCGCGCGTCTGTAAATTTTAGCCCATCTTCGGGATTTCGCGTTCTTCTGAACTTCGCATGCTTTTTCCGTTGCCTCTGCAACAGCGTTCGGACCTTTCTTGTTTACCACGGGGCATCCGTTCCATCTCTTACCAATTTATGAGGTATGAATATCTCAATTGCTGTTGCTACTATATCTTTGAATTTGAGCCACATCTCGTGGGTGGTTTTTTCCCGTCCCTCACAGTTTTACTCGGCACGTACCTGTCTAAAACGCATTTTACAACTGCCTTAACCTTTTTCCATAAACACTCAACATTGTCAGTGTCGGACCAGAAATTTTCGTTTTGATCTGTTAGATAGTCTGAAATCTGCCTTCTATTACTCTTGCTAAACAGATAAACCTTCCTCCCTTTTTTTTATATTCCTATTAACTTCCATATTCAGGGATGCTGCAACGTCCTTATTATCACTGATTCCCTGTTCTGCACTTAAGAGTCGAAAAGTTCGGGTCTGTTTGTTATGAGTAGGTCCAAGATGTTATCTACACGAGTCGGTTCTCTGTTTAATTCCTAGAGGTAATTTTCGGATAGTACACTCAGTATAAAGTCACTCGATGCTCTGTCCCTACCACACGTCCTAAACATCTGAGTATCCCAGTCTATATATGGTAAATTGAAATCTCCACCTAAGACTATAATATGCTGTGCAAATTTATGTGAAATGTATTCCAAATTTTCTCGCAGCTGTTCTGCCACTAATTCTGCTTTTGGAGAAAAGAGAGCCACTTGTATGAATATCAAGAGCTCAGATGGAAACCCAGTTCTAAGCAAAGAAGGGAAAGCAGGGAGGTGGAAGGAGTATATAGAGGGTCTATACAAGGCGATGTACTTGAGGACAATATTATGGAAATGGAAGAGGATGTAGATGAAGATGAAATGGGAGATACGATACTGCGGGAAGAGTTTGACAGAGCACTGAAAGACCTGAGTCGAAACAAGGCCCCGGGAGTAGACAACATTCCATTGGAACTACTGACGGCCTTGGGAGAGCCAGTCCTGACAAAACTCTACCATCTGGTGAGCAAGATATATGAGACAGGTGAAATACCCTCAGACTTCAAGAAGAATATAATAATTCCAATCCCAAAAAAGCAGATGTTGACAGATGTGAAAATTACCGAACTATCAGTTTAATAAGACACAGCTGCAAAATACTAATGCGAATTCTTTACAGGCGAATGAAAAAACTGGTAGAAGCCAACCTTCACGAAGATCAGTTTGGATTCCGCAGAAATGTTAGAACTAAAGGTGGCAGGGGTAAAATACGGGGAGCGAAAGGCTATTTACAATTTGTACAGAAACCAGATTGCAGTTATAAGTGTCGAGGGGCATGAAAGGGAAGTAGTGGTTGGGAAGGAAGTGAGACAGGGTTGTACCCTGTCCCTGATGTTATTCAATCTGTACATTGAGCAAGCAGCAAAGGGAACAAAAGAAAAATTCGGAGTAGGCATTAAAGTCCATGGAGAAGAAATAAAAACTTTGAGGATAATGGAATGTAGTCAAATTAAATCGGGTGATGCTGAGGGAATTAGATTAGGAAATGAGACACTTAAAGTAGTAAAGGAGTTTTGCTATTTATGGAGTAAAATAACTGACGATGGTCGAAGTAGAGAGGATTTAAAATGTAGACTGGCAATGGCAAGGAAAGCGTTTCTGAAGAAGAGAAATTTGTTAACATCGAGTATAGATTTAAGTGTCAGGAAGTTGTTTCTGAAAGTATTTGTATGGAGTATAGCCATGTATGGAAGTGAAACATGGACGATAAATAGTTTGGACAAGAAGAGAATAGAAGCTTTCGAAATGTGGTGCTACAGAAGAATGCTGAAGATTAGATGGGTAGATCAAATAACTAACGAGGAGGTATTGAACAGAATTAGGGAGAATAGGAGTTTGTGGCACAACTTGACAAGAAGAAGGGACCGGTTGGTAGGACATGTTCTGAGGGAACAAGGGATCACCAATTTAGTACTGGAGGGCAGCGTGGAGGGTAAAAATCGTAGAGGGAGACCAAGAGATGAATACACTAAGCAGATTCAGAAGGATGTAGGTTGCAGTAAGTACGGGGAGATGAGGAAGCTTGCACAGGATAGAGTATCATGGAGAGCTGCATCAAACCAGTCTCGGGACTGAAGACAACAACAACAAGGCAACTAATACTACTAAATGATAAATGTTGTTTCTTATTATACATTTATTGTAGATTAAAAATCAGCCGTTTATTACAAATGTCTGTATTTCCTAACTAAAGCTTCTGATCAATTGCCCTACTCTGCCCCTTTTTACGGCCACGCGATGTAACATACATTACACAAAATGACTGATATCGTCTACGTAGCAAACACTAGAAGACACTACTTTCAGTGATGATGTACTGTGGTGAGGAACCTCAGTGGAAGTAAACTAGCGTGATCATACCTGTTTAGCTTCACAGCCCTAATAAGCCGAAGCAGTTAGCAATATCACTGTATGTATTGCGTCCGGTTCTTCGGAGTGATGGTTCTCGTACACGTCTGTAACGATGGAAGAACTCCGGCCACAAAATAAAACTCTTTCAAACACTAGGACGGCAGAAGGCAGACCTCTGCCTAATTTACTCTAATACTGTCTTCTCATCTCTGTGTTCTACAGACGAGAAACGCGAACTCCCAGCCACAAGGAAAGAGTTCAAATAACGTCTCAACGTAAGTATAGGCAGAAGTGCTCTCAATCACTGAACGCTGCGCCCTCAGTGACGACTTCCAACCCGGAGGGAAAGTCCTGAATCGTATAAGTTTACTACAGTACAGTGCCTAACCGTTCTAACTATAAACTCTCCAGAGTGCAAAGATAGAAAGTCCGCCAGTACCAACAAAGCTGACACTGAGCGACGGTCACACACGGGCGCTCAAAAACGGAAGACCCTTCCTCTCCGCCGCCGGCTTCCCAGCAAGACTCGGCTCCCCTCCCTCATAAATGCACAAGGCGAATCATTCTCGAAAGCCCGGAATATTCACCCTCTCTACAGATTCTTCCAAACGCCGACCATCCATAGTTTGGTCTTTTGTCGCCCAGCGCGGGAAGTTTGCGAGGGAATACCTATACTCGTACAATGATACGCTTATGAGTGAAAATCCTTGGAAATAACCCAGCCTGCGTGATTTCCCAGGTGACACTTCCTCATTCCTCTCAGCTGCGTCCAAGATTTGCAGAGTTCCCAGTTATCCTTCCGGTCTGGCTACAATACCAGCCAGCTGCGACTCTGTTGTGCTCCAGCGCTCAGATGCCCCATCGTCCATCTTGCTACTTGCTACTTAAACAAGACCAACACACCTGTGCAGGCCTTCCACCTAGGGCTTGAGTTCTGTCTGCCGTTTCATCTCCACTGGCGTTCCAGCCTCTACTAGTATAAGCAATCATTCAGTATGTCGTTTTGATAATAAAGACACTCCGTCACCTTTCATGCAAAAGCGTTAACAGTTACTTACAAGGCATATGTGACAATGTCTGTTTCTTTAAATATTCATATATACGATGTACAACCTAACAAATGATACCTAATTGTGGTTGTAGATCACGGCAAAGTACGTAGATGAGTGCTTGTAAGGTGCGAAATTATAGCCACCTTAAAGATCAACAGACGAGGTCGGCCTGTAAGATTTTGTGCTGTACGTGTCCCTTCACGTTTCCACTTCACTATCACATCGGAAACAGTGGACCTAGTGATGTTTAAGAGTGTGGAAATCTCCCATACAGACGTAAGACACAAGTGACATCCAATCACCTGACCATGTTCGAAGCCTGTGAGTGCCGCTGAGCACCACATTCTGCTCTCTCACAATGTCTAATGATTGCGGAGGTCGCTGATAAGGAGTACCTGGAAGTAGGTGGCAATAAATCCACCTAACCTGAAAAACGTATGTTTTGAGGGTGTCCGGATACTTTTGATCACATAGTGCATTTTTCCGTAGCAAAACATCTACAGTAACCATTTTACATAGGTTGTGATGCATAATAAAAAAAATCGCCAATCTATGACGGCATACTGTATCTGATCAAAAATATATAGACATCCACTAACAATACTGTCACCATCTTAATGATCAGAGAAAGACAAGATTTAACTCATAAAATATGCTTCAGATTTTTCGGTATATACAGGGTGTTACAAAAAGGTACGGCCAAACTTTCAGGAAACATTCCTCACACACAAAGAAAGAAAATATGTTATGTGGGCATGTGTCCGGAAACGCTTACTTTGCATGTTAGAGCTCATTTTATTACTTCTCCTCAAATCACATTAATTATGGAATGGAAACACACAGCAACAGAACGTACCAGCGTGACTTCAAACACTTTGTTACAGGAAATGTTCAAAATGTCCTCGGTTAGCGAGGATACATGCATCCACCCTCCGTCGCGTGGAATCCCTGATGCGCTGATGCAGCCCTGGAGAATGGCGGATTGTATCACAGCCGTCCACAATACGAGCACGAAGAGTCTCTACATTTGGTGCCGGGGTTGCGTAGACAAGAGCTTTCAAATGCCCCCATAAATGAAAGTCAAGAGGGTTGAGCTCAGGAGAGCTCAGGAGAGCGCCTCTACCAATCCATCGGTTATCTAATCTGTTGTTGAGAAGCGTACGAACACTTCAAAAGAAATGTGCAGGAGCTCCATCGTGCATGAACCACATGTTGTGTCGTACTTGTAAAGGCACATGTTCTAGCAGAACAGGTAGAGTATCCCGTATGAAATCATGATAACGTACTCCATTGAGCGTAGGTGGAAGAACGTGAGGCCCAATCAAGACATCACCAACAATGCCTGCCCAAACGTTCACAGAAAATCTTTGTTGATGACGTGATTGCACAATTGCGTGCGGATTCTCATCAGCCCACACATGTTGA
The DNA here is from genome assembly GCF_023897955.1 of Schistocerca gregaria. NCBI lineage: Eukaryota > Metazoa > Arthropoda > Insecta > Orthoptera > Acrididae > Schistocerca > Schistocerca gregaria. Next base: position 415,349,043 of record NC_064922.1, on the reverse strand, counting down.
TTGTGAAAATTTACAATTTGATCACGTTGGAATGAAGCCTCATCCGTAAAGAGAACATTTGGACTGAAATGAGGATTGACACATTGTTGGATGAACCATTCGCAGAAGTGTACCCGTGGATGCCAATCAGCTGCTGATAGTGCTTGCACACGCTGTACGTGGTACGGAAACAACTGGTTCTCCCGTAGCACTCTCCATACAGTGACGTTACCTTGTACAGCAGCAACATCTCTGACTCTGCCATTAGGGTTATCGTCAACTGCACGAAGAATAGCCTCGTCCATTGCAAGTGTCCTCGTCCTTCTAGGTCTTCCCCAGTCGCGAGTCATAGGCTGGAATATTCCGTGCGCCCTAAGACGCCGATCAATTGCTTCGAACGTCTTCCTGTCGGGATACCTTCGTTCTGGAAATCTGTCTCGAAACAAACGTTCCGCGCCACGCCTATTGCCCCGAGCTAATCCATACATCAAATGGGCATTTGCCAACTCCGCATTTGTAAACATTGCACTGACTGCAAAACCACGTTCGTGATGCTACGTACTGATGTGCTTGATGCTAGTAATGTAGAGCAATGAGTCGCATGTCAACACGAGCACCGAAGTCAACATTACCTTCCTTCAGTTGGGCCAACTGGCGGTGAATCGAGGAAGTACAGTACATACTGACGAAACTAAAATGAGCTCTAACATGGAAATTAAGCGTTTCCGGACACATCTCCACATAACATCTTTCCTTTCTTTGTGTGTGATTAATGTTTCCTGAAAGTTTGGCCGTACCTTTTTGTAACACCCTGTACATCCTCAATTTATAGCTGTAGGCGTTTTCGAAAGCCCATCATTGTCTCCCATTGTGACGCATAAGTTTGAAATTTGGCTCACAGGTGCCTGCAACTTTTCTCTGTAATGGTGCAAAAACATGGCGTTCGGCGACCTCACCTCGGTCTCGGCGGCGCTTCAAACAACACGGCGTTGACACATGCAGAACAAAAGGCCACTGCTCAGAAATTCACATGAATTGTTAGGTGGGCTAATGATATCATATTGGCACCAAATTTCACCACAATTCTGCTCGACACCACTGTGGATGTGTCACATGATGAGAAACTCGTTCTTACCCACAAAAATGGTTCAAATGGCTCTGATCACTATGGGACTTAACATCTGAGGACATCAGTCCCCTAGAACTTAGAACTACTTAAACCCAACCAACCTAAGGACATCACACACATCCAAGCCAGTTGCAGGACTCGAACCTGCGAGCGTAGCGCTTAGAACCGCTCGGTCACACCTGCCGGTTCTTACCCACATTTCACCCCTTCTTTTGACGTCTCTGCGATGGAGGTCAGAACCGGGACACCCAGCGTTGAAATCACATGGTTTTCTTATGTATGGCCGAAGAAAACATTTCAGACACACCACAGCTCGACACGAAAAGGCCTCAGGGAGTGACGTAAAGGGCGTCAATAAAACCACCCCTTTTTTCCCTGGGCGTTGATTCCCATACAACAGTTCGCAGTGCGATGACCAATAGAAAATGTTATTCACAACCTTTGACACTGCTATCACCCACGGACGTTTCATTCGTACTCTAATTATACTGCATCACTACTGAACGTGATGCCACCCTTTTGCAGTAAAGCGTAACTGTAATATCTGTTCTCGTGTACACTTGCAACCACTAGGGACAGTTTGAAAGCGGCGTGAAGTAGCAAAGGGTGTTTTTTCTTTTTCAGCCCTCCTGTTTGTCGCCAGTAGAATGTATAAGATTTGCTGATGACATGGTATTAGTGGCAGAAAGTGAGCGGACAGTGAATAACATGCTCAAAGATCTGAATGAAGCTTGTGTGGAATATGGGATGCAAATAAACCCAGCAAAAACAAAGAGTATGGTCATCAGTACAAGACGCAGACTGTCCAATATTAAAATAGGACAATCTACCATTAGCCAAGTAAGTGAATTTAAATATCTCTGAAGCACAATAACTGAAGACTTGAGATGCCACCAGGAGGTGAAAGCTTGAATTGCCATAGCGAAGGAAGCATTCAACAGAAAGAGGAGACTCTTATGTGGCAAATTAGATAAAGGGCTAAGGAAAAAGCTTGGCAAATGTTTTGTCTGGAGTGTGTCACTATATGGGACAGAAACATGGACACTGAGACGAGAGGATGAAAAAAGGTTAGAAGCATTTGAGATGTGGAGGAGAATGGAGAGAATAAGCTGGATGGAAAGAGTGAGTAATGAAAGAGTATTCGAAAGGGTTGGTGAGAGAAGATGTCTGCTGAAGGTTGTAAGAGAAAGGAAAAAGAACTGGTTGGAACATTCATTGAGAAGGGAGTGCTTGCTAGTAGATGTTTTGGAAGGATTGGTTTGTGGCAGAAGACTGAGAGGAAGAAGGAGATACAAGGTGATAGACGACATAAAGGGAAGAGGAAATTATCCAGGCCTGACTCAAATGGCTCTGAGCACTATGGGACTTAACATCTATGGTCATCAGTCCCCTAGAACTTAGAACTACCTAAACCTAACTAACCTAAGGACAGCACACAACACCCAGCCATCACGAAGCAGAGAAAATCCCTGACCCCGCCGGGAATCGAACCCGGGATATCCAGGCCTGAAGCGGATGGCACAAGACCGGACAGCCTGTAGAACTACCATGTGAAAAATCTGCCTTTAGGCAGAGCACTGATGATGATGATGATGTTTCTCGCCCTTCTCTGGCGCGATAACGTGTGAGTGGAATATTAAGATGTGCGTGAATAAAGGGTTCCTCAAAGACCCCAATTTTGCAACAACGTCGATGCCACCCACCAAACTTTGTTACGCTCGTTACAAATGTACCTGTCAGGAATTTCGATACCAATGCCTGAAGACAGGCCAATTCCACATAACACGTGTCGAAAGGTTTGCCTAACCTTCGGGCCCCGTCAGTTTTTTAGTATGCATTATGACCGATGTAAAAGTCGTTACTGTACACGTTCTGCTACGGAAAAATATCTCAGCTTGCTGAGCCGGTAAGGCTAATGTATCACTCCTAACTAAACTAAAGAGCCAAAGGAAATGGTACACCTACCAAATATCGTGTAGGTCAACCGCGAGCACACAGAAGTGCTGCAAGACGAAGTGACATGGACTCGACTAACGTCTGAAGTAGTGCTGGAGGGGACTGACACCACGAATCCTGCAGGGCTGTCCATAAATCCGTAAGAGTACGACGGGCTGGAGATCTCTTCTGAACAGCACGTTGCAAGGCATCGAAGATATGCTCAAGAATGTTCATGTCTCGGGAGTTTGATGGACAGCGGAAGCATTTAAAATCAGAAGAGTGTTCCTGGAGCCATTCTGTAGCAATTCTGGACCTGTGGGGTATCGTATTGTACTGCTGGAATTGCCCAAGTTTGTCAGAATGCACAATTGGACACGAATGGGCGCAGGTGACAGACAGGATGCTTACGTACGTGTCACCTGTCAGAGACGTATGTAGACGTATCAGGGGTCCCATATCACTCCAATTGCACACGGCCCACACCATTACAGAGCCTCCACCCGCTGACATGCAGGGTCCATGGATTCATAAGAGAGTCTCCATACGTGTACACATCGATCCGCTCGATACAATTTGAAACGAGACTCGTCCAACGAGGCAACATGTTTCCAGTCATCAACAGTCCAATGTCTGTACTGACAGGTCTTGGCGAGACGTAAAGGTTTGTGTCGTGCAGTCATCAAGAGTACACGAGTGGGCATTCGGCTGTGAAAGGCCATCTCGATGATGTTTGGTTGAACAGCTCGCACGCTAACACTTGTTGATGGCCCAGTATTGAAATCTGCAGCAATTTGCGGCAGGGTTACACTTCTGATATGTTGAACTATTCTCTTCAGTCGTTACTAATCCCGTTCTTGCCGTTTCTTTTCGCGGCCGTAGCGATGTGGAAGATTTGATGTTTTACTGGATTCCTGATATTCACGCTACACTCGTGAAATGGTCGTACGGAAAAATCCCCACTTCACCGGTTACTCGGAGATACAGTGTCTCATGGCTCGTACGCCGACTATAACACCGCTTTCAAACACACGTAAATCTTGATAACCTATCATTGTAGCAGCAGTAACAACTGCGCCAGACACTTGTTGTGTTATATAGGCGTTGCCGACCGCAGAGCCGTATTCTGCCTGGTTACATATCTCTGTATTTGAATACGCATGCCTGTACCAGTTTCTTTAGCGCTTCAGTGTATTACGAGATCACTTTTAAATTACACTGAAGGCTGGCTTATATGGATAAGCACACGCAATGAAGGCTGGCTTATATGGATAAACACCCACAAACATAACACACACTGCGAATGGTGGACAGGTCGTGGCGCGCAGTGATGTCCTCATGTTACCTGGCTGGCGGGGAGCATTTCGCCTCGGGCTTTGCGTGCAGTGACCGGTGTCACTACAGAAGCGGCGTGAGCAGAACGAGCTGCTACTGGAGCGCGCTGCGGGCACTGCAGTGGTGTGAGTCGCCTAGGAAATGTGATTACACGAATGAAGGGGCTTCTCAGAATTTTTTGTTTCTGTTTTAAATCCTAGTGGGCTGGCAACTGTGTTTTCTTTAACCGTAGGATATCAGTGTAGTTTGTTTTTACAGTGCTGTTGGTACGTGGTAGCAATATGCTTCCGCAGTGTAACTGGCATGTATCAAGATTGGATTTGTGAACTATTTCACTGTAGTCCTAATTATTACTCATTTAAAGTCTCGGATTTTACATCTGCCTTTCAATGATGATCGTGAAAAGTTGAGTATTTTTTCGAATACTGGGGCAAAATCCTTAAAGCTTGACGAATAGCCACAAAATTGTAAATACAGATGGTAGCTGGTAGTATATTGCATAAAAAAGTTTCATTAGTCAAAATATTCTGCTGTAGTTTGTGAAAACAAAATTGCAGTCATTAGATGAACCTTAGTGTTAAAGGGCAGAACAAGAGTGACAAGACACACGTACGCGACTGGCCTAGGAAGCGAGAAACGGGGAAGGGGGATGGATTGAGACAAATTGTTATTCACACTACGCTGGTCGTTTGCTGCGGTACATCGACGTGCTTTTGTGGGGATAGTGAGTTGCATAATGGTGGCTAGTGACAGGGCGAGGGGAAGATGATAGGGTTTTTAATTTCCCGTTAACACGATTGGGCAATTTCTGCCATCTTGAATCTTTAATTGGCACTTCCTTTTTTAATGGTTCGCTGTGACTGGTTAGAGATAAGAGGTGCAGGGGGAGGGGAAAAGAGGTGGACAGAATGAGATAGGAGAGGCCTGGTTTGTAACTGATAAGAATGATGACATCATTGATAAGATTGCCTTTCCCACGCGTGTAGGCAACCAGCACTAGCTTTTGTACTTGAATCTGTGCTACAACATACTGCAATACCTCACTGAAATGCCAAATCGGCCGAGAACATAATCCTGTTTTCCTACTGGCTTGAATGTTTCGACGGTGATGCAGTGAGCTAGTTGAGTGCATCTAATAAGTGGCGTTGTTATTTATAAAGTTAAAAACCTCTAAACAAAAATTTGAAGCTGTGGACCTGCTAGCCTGGATACACAACGACCAAAGAATATGTATATCCACGAGAGTAGTGGTTTTGAAAATCTCCTGAGGGGGGCTAGTATTAATGCAACTTCACATAAACTAAATAGTTTTCAAGTTGTATTTCTACCGAAGTAAACAGATAAGTACAGGGACCTCTGTCTTCAAGTCGACAAAAACATTCGCGTCGACCAGAAAAAATCAGTATTGCAGTAATGTCTTTGGTCTTCATTTCAGGCAGTCGCGAAGGATTCTTTTCAACTGTCCCAGAAACAATTGAGACGACCTTTTCGGCAGAAAGCAATTAACTATACGCTCTACTTTGCACTGAGCGGCATAAACACATCGTCATCTCTCCATTACCTCAGAATCGCCGGGTGGAAACGTGGAATCCTGATTCTGATCCAGTGGAACAACACTCGAGGAGATGACTGTCTCCTTCATTCATCTTTATCGTATTATGCGTCAAATATGTGTAATTGTCAGTGGTGATAACTTGATGATTTGGGTTCTTTGAGGCGAACATTGTGTGTTATTAGACGTATGAGGAACCGAAGACACAGAGGGAAACGCCGGATGATCCGCGGGTAGTGAGGCGCTCTGATGATGGATTTAATCACTGCCTCTCTACTACAACCAGCCAAGGGATGTTGGAAATAATCACACAACCAAGACCCGAGCGGCTCTCAGAATCAGGCAGTGAAACTTCTCTCGACCGGCAAAATTTGTTTTGTTTTGTTCTTCAGTCCGAAGATTGATTTGATACACGTTAGTGTAACCTCAGCTAGTCTGTTGAATTCTGCATAACTACTCTGACATACGTCCACTTGAACATGTTTGTTGTTGGAAAACATTGGGCTTCCTCTACAATTTTTACTCTCTCCCGCACTTACATCCATAACCAAATTAACTACGCCTCAGGATGTGTCGTATAAACCTACCCTTCCTTTTAGTCAAGATGTGGTGTAAATTTATTTTCACCCCGATTCCATCCAGTACCTCTACATTTGTTACCCTATCGAACGATGTCTTGAGCATTTTAAGCTAACACCACATTTAATTTTTTTTTCTTCTTGTCTGAACGCTTTAGGACCTTGTTTTTTTTTTCTATGTAGGCTACATCCAGAATAGACTTCCTAACATTTAAAGTTTTTTATCCGCTCTCATAAAATTAATTTTCCATCAAAACTCTTCTTGCTATTGCCAGTCTCCTTTTTATATCCTCTTTACTTTTGCTATCGTAAATTATTTTGCTGCCCAGATACAGTGTGGAAAAAGTAAAACTGACCTGAAAATCTTTGCAGTAAGAATCGCGTTGCGATTCCGACGCCAGACATTTTTCACTAAATACCAGTCTCGAGATTATGCAACGGCTGTTCAAAGTACTGACGAGGATTTTGACGCACAGTGACACATGTTCTATGAGTCCACATAACCTGACAGGCTGTCCCAGACCTCATCTGAAGAAATGAAAAACTGAGAATCCAAATGTCCAGATTCCACTTCACTCAAAAATCACCGGCAGATGTCACATGTGAAAGTTCGTCTGGACCTTCATGCACAACAATAAATCTGTGAGGATACAGATGCAGGTCCTAGAGACCTCTTAATTACCGTCTTGCACAGATAAACCGCGAAGAGATTTCGTCGGACTCTGTTCCAAGCTTTCTTTCACTCCAGCAATGTTTTCTGGCATTCCAACTCTGTTCGGATAGTTATGGTTTTCACAGAGCCGTTTCACGCCATTTTTCCACTAAGTTTTGCATTGGAGACTGTGCAGGTGGTTTTGACAACACCTTCAGTCTTAAAGTTTTGCCAAAACGTTCCGACAAACTGTGCTTGTCGTAATACTCGACAATGAACAGGCAGTATTTTTCCGTGAGCACCATTGTGTGTTGCATTCAGCTGGTCACTACGCACATCTGCTCCTATCACTCAAACATAATGACACAGTGAAGCAGTCTGGACAGGGAATTAGGAGTACCTGTGCAGAAAAGTGGTAGCAATCGACCGGTGGGTTGAAATCACGATTTCCAGTATTTCCTGTGTTGCGTTGTTCTCCAGTTCACCGACAAGTCTCAACTCTGCCTCAGTCTTATAAACATTTTCTGGGGCAGTTTTATTTTGCCCATGGTACACTTCTTTTAGTCTCGTTTCCCAACGTATTTTCATCAATATCGTCTGTTTTTATATTCGACTACACTCTACTACTGTTGTTTTACCTTTGTTGATTTTCTTCTTGTCATCTGTTTGCAAGACAATGTCCATTTGGTTAAGTTAATTTACGTATTTTGACGTACTCGACAGACTTATTAGGAGCGGCCAAATGAAAACGAGACATCGGAAAAAAGTAAGCAAACTGTTTATTATTTCAAAAGCAGTCGGCATGACTGTTAATACGTCTATCCCATTGCGAGACAAATTTGTCATTGTCTTCATGGAATAACGTTTTGTGGTTGCCTACGGAAATCGATTGTCCCCAAGCGTGCATCTCTTCGTCCCGAGGAAAATCGACAGACACGAATGTCTTTCATCAGGGCTCCAAAAATATGAAACTTGCGTGGAGAAGAACGTGACAAGATGGGGGACGTATAAGGACTTCGCAGCGGAACTTCTGGGCCCGCCGCTGTGTCCGAGCGGTTCTAGGCGCTTTAGTCCGGAACAGCGCGACCGCTACGGACGCAGGTTCGAATCCTGCCTCAGACATGAATGTGTGTGATGTGATGTTTAAGCAGTTCTAAGTTCTAGGGGACTGATGACCTCAGAAGTTTAGTCCCGTAGTGCTCAGAGCCATTTGAACCATTTTTGAAACTTCTGCAGTATCGTCCCGACAACAGGCACGCCACCTCCAGTAGAGTCATGATGACCTTTATTTTGTTTACTGCAAGGACCACTTGCTCAATAACATTCTGGGACACGGCGCCACAATTGATCCACAGCGATATGTGAACACTTAGCGAAAATTAGCGCGGCGTCATATCCAACCCCCAGGTCTTTTGAAGGACTAGACCATTTCGTTGCAGGATAATGACCGCCTACATGTTGCCGATGTTGTTTCGAGTGCTCCTCAGGAGTTTCACTGGGAAGCCTTTATACATCCTATATATACTGCCTGTCTCTCCCCAGACGATTTTCCGTATTTTTGCAGCCCTGAAGAAAATCATCCATGGCCGTCGATTTGTTTCAGATGAAGAGGTGCACGCCCTGGTGCAATGGTGGTTCCATGGGCAGCCGCAAACATTCTTCCATGATGTTATTGACTGTCTTGTCTCACATTGGAGTAAATAAATGCAAATATTCTTCCATGAACGTCTTGTTTCATTCTGACCGCCTCCGTGGCGTAGCGGTAACGTTACCGCCTACCACGCCCAGGGGCCCTGGTTCGATTCCCGACTGGGGCGGGAGATTTTCTCCACTCAGGCACTGGGTGTTGTGTTGTTCTTATCATCATTTTATCCCCATCTCCAGCACGCCAGTCGCCCAATGTGGCGTCGAATGAAATAAGCACTTGCCCTCGGCGGCCGAACGCCCCCGAATGGGGGGCTAGCAGCCCACAATGCCATACGCTCATTTCCATTTTTTGTTTCACACTGGATACTTGTAGTGGTTCAAATGGCTCTGAGCACTATGGGACAGCTGAGGGCATCAGTCCCCTAGAACACAGAACTACTTAAACCTAACTAACCTAAAGACATCACACACATCCATGCCCGAGGCAGGATCCGAACCTGCGACCGTAGCGGTCGTGCGGTACCAGACTGAAGCGTCTAGAACCGCTCTGCCACCACGGCCGGTATACTTGTAGTAACAGTTAAGGTGATTACATTTGGAATGATAAACAGTCTCCTTTTTTCCATCTGTCTCGTTTTCATTTCACTACGTCCGCCAGTGTAGCTGACTGGTAACGTGTTTGCCTATCATGCAGGCCGAATTCGATTCGCGGCCGGGTTGGGGATTTTCCCCGCCCCTGGGAACACAGCCACACGATCATTTCATTTCATTTGACTGCCCCTCATAACCAGTTTCCTCTCTGCACTTTAGCACCTTTCCCAAGTTTCTCCTCAGTTCGCTTGCTCAATATGAAACGTCCCCTTTGAACAATTATACATAACTGTGCTTAAACTGACACACAATATTTTTTAGCGCAACGCAATCTGACTTTTAAAAATCCCTACAAAAGAATGGTCCTGACTAACATTAACCTATACGTTTCACAAATCACTTACCTCACAAAAATCTTCGTTACTCAACCTACTGCAATACAGCGAGCGCCACTACTGCCAGCTAAATAAAAGATTCAAACTACTGAAGGCACTAACTACTGATAGGCATAGTTAGCAAATGAAAGATTTTAATACAGAACAAACAATGTATTTACCTTAATAGTCATAATATATATAGCAGTTCATGACATCCAGTCTTACAAATTTCAAAACTCCGCCATCTCTCTCCCCACGTTCACCACTGCTGGCGGCTCACCTCCAACTGCGCAACACTACACGCTGTTAACATCCAGCTGCCGCTGCCCAACACTATAATGGCAGACAACAATGCAAACCAGCCACAGACTGCACACAACACAGCCAGTGATTTTCTTACAGAGCGCTACGTGGCGTTGGCGTTACCAATAAAAAAATCTAAACAGCCTACTTACATAGCCCCCATGCTCCCCACAACAAATTTTACAAATTGTTTTGGGCAGTGGCCAATAATGATTTGAAAATTTTTTTCATAATTACAATAACAAAGAAATGAAATGCACACACTTATCGATACAATGTTGGTCAAAACTAAAATTTTCTCACTGTCCATAAAGACAGTCCTGATCATTCATCAAAGTAAAATTGCTGTGTTTTTCTCAAAGTCTGAGTATAAAAGAAAATGCACGTGGAAGTAGTGGATTTCCATGCAGTCTTGAAGAAGTAGTGTTGTCCTTCCAACGGAAAGACAGTGCTGACTCTTGACATGCAGACAGGTAATCGGCCACAACAGAGCAAACCCACAGCAGAGTCAGTCGAAGTTTTGAAGGATATTGGTAGGTAGGTCAACACAGAGTAGACCCATTGTAGTCCTGGTAGAGATTACGGTATTGGTGGGCCACCAGAGGTGCAGACCCACTGCAGTCCTTGTAGAGACGGCCAGCAGGCATCTGTTGCAACTGGGCAGGTGCACAATCACCATCAAAGAGTCTTGCGGAGAATATAGCAAGTCCATAAACCACCACTTATGCACTCACATACTGTTTGGTATGTCCTTAGAACCAGCCATGCTGTTAACCAGTCCCTTGCTGAATTATCAAGACACGTTCAAGCACTAATAGTCCCTAATTCTCATATTTTGTCCATATACTATGACCAACAGAAATGTGTGCATTGAAATGTAATTTACAAGTTACTTAATTTGATGAACTGGTGTCAATTACAATTTTATAACATAAGTATACAATAACAAAGGTACAAAACATATCATTGAAGAACATAATAGTAAAGATAACATTTACAGTAATACAGGCTTTACAAAAGAATCGAAATAAACATGCACATCTGTCTTACAAAAATTATGACATAAGTACATACATAAAGATCAGAATACCTTTTGAAACATCAACTTCACATATGAGCAACAAAACAGAACAGATAAATAATGTCTAAATATCTTTACAAAGTAAATAACATATTATTAATGCAAATTATATTTGAGGATAACAGTATTCCTCATCATAGTTCATGTAACTGAGTATTAGAAAAATTCTGCAACATAAGTCTTATCAGATAAACATATAAAGACCAGAAGAACATAAATACACAAGGGTACACAAACACATAGCGGGATAACACAAGGAAAGGACAGGGTTTTTTTTTTTCAGTGTAACATTTGGTACTGCAGTCCAACCCAAAACGTCATTCTGTAGATCTTTCGTCTTATCTCAACATTTGTTTCCACCAAAATATCCTATCCAAGCATGCTTTATGTATTTTGTTCACATCCTCTTTCAAAAATAGTTTTCCTCCGCTGTACACTACTTTTTTGGCCAAATCATTTTCATATAGCTTCTCAATGCATTTCTTCCAATTCATCACAACTCGTTCTCTTTTATAGCCTACCCCATCTTAAGCTAACTTAAATCTACTGAGCTCAGATGCTTAACTAAGGGACAAGGCAATGCAGCGGCACAAAACAATTAATACAAACAGCAATGACAAAAAAATGCAAGTAAGCATAGCGAGCAGCAATAAATGTAATAATTTATATCTAAACATGACAAAGCTGAAGCAGAAAAAATATTACAGTAAAAATGTTTAATACCTATGTCACATCTTAACACTAGAGTGATGCATCACGAGAACATACGCTAGCAGATAAGTTACCAAATCGTAAAAAAATTATTTTTGCAATTCCTGTGAAGGGAAATGTCTATTTGTGCTCTCTTTTCCAAGAAGTACATCATAAAATGATTCTTTACTGGGTCTGTAGACAGAAAATAGTGATATTAGTACATCTATTAAATTTTATTTTAACCAATGCTGTAGTGCAGATAGAAACTGAATATTAAACAAAATGAGCAATCTCTCAGCTAGAAAAACAATAGATATAAAATGTTTCTCATCATTTAATTTCAGTAAATATCATAAATTAAGAGCTTCACAGTGTAATCATATGTTTTCAAGTTTGGGCGTGTCGTATTTGCGATGCTTTCTACAAAGGAATGTCAATAGCGAGGTTAATGGCCTCCTTTTTTCTCCGCCTGTGCCTCTGAAAGGCACACACTAATGACTTTATCTCAAGGCGGCTGGCACACCTGGCCGCTCGCAACGCATTACGTCACGGTCACCTACCTTTCTTACCGAAATATTTACGACAGCAGTTTCCGCTACAGTGACAGTCTCATGTAAAAATATTTTCACAGGTTAAGAATTTGCGTTACAAATCTGTGGAAACAAAATCCCTTAAATATAATAGTGTCCAAAAAATTTTCACCAACATAGTGATACATTCACGCATATACACACATTTCATAACTCTTAAAGTATGATTCTCGGTTTCCAGCATCCTTTTTCACAAACCAGAGTCCCTAACCACTACTCATTATTCCTTACCTTATTCGTCGACATTTCTTCAATATTTCATCATAACAGATACGTAGCATAATCAAATAACTCATACAGCATCAGCTTATTGATCATAAACATACCGCAACAGCATAATACACATAGCCATCGTAATAATAACATCATGACACCTCAGTCAAATTCTCAAAATCGTTGTAGCTTTATCCAATAATTTCAAAACCTAAAAAAAATTCTCTGCTCATGTCAAAAGTGTCATCTACCTCAAACGTACTTTAAAAATCATGATCCCATACCAAATATGTCATTCAAAGCTCTCATAGTATCACAATGGATCCGAAAAAATATGAACAGTTCACAAAGTACAGACAAAATACAATTTCGTAAGTGTGAAGTTATCCAACAGTGTAATTACGTAACATGTGTCACTGATGTAGTAAAAAAAAATGTTTGTCTCTCAGTTAAATGATCAGATAGCTGTGTAATTTATGTGTTAGATAAATATGGTACCGATGTGTAAAGTTGTATAAGCAAATACCATATTAGCTAGGGCTCCTTGTGCTTGCCAAACACATGGTACACAAAGTAAGCGTGTACCCCCCTGAGGATTAATGCAATTATATCCTCAGGTGTTGCAGATTACAGCAATGGAATGAAATGTATCACGGGAAACCTTTGTATCATTGTACTTCAAATATCTTTAAAAATAAATGTTTTAAGTACAAAATTAATCACTCAAATACGTGTACTGTATCGCTAAATTGTGTGTCTTGTTGTAAGATAATCTCCGTGGAAGTGTCGTACTTATCGTCCTCCGAAAGCTAAGTTCTGCATAAGTCAATGTACTTACCTCATGATAAGCAAAAGTGAAATGCTTTGCATATAGGTATCGTAGTTACTACGCTTATTGCGGTGATGAAGTAAGTACTGTACTGTAGCGTATTGTTGTGCTACGATAAAGGCTGTCTCATTGTAGCTATACCACAAAGTTACTACTAAAACATGTTTTACTTTCCAAAATAATACAGAAAAACTGTGCAGATATAAAACAGATACACCGCAAAAGCAACAATGTAAATCGTGTCACATATGAGTAACGTCGTGATATAATCGTGTAGCTATCAGAGAAACCAAATGCTAAGTCATCTTTAATCTCACCAAATGTACTTCAAATAAAGAATGTATTTTCAAGTAAGCCGAAATGTTGCATTAAAATCTCATTGGCAGTATGTAAGCCTTATAGTCGTTACATAATCGTGCAACTAACAAGCAAGAATGTACACACACAATAACACTGTGACGTCTGTTCACTATAACAATGCACTCGTAAATACTGTCTAAATAAGTTCTCTAAGTTCTGGACTGGATAGTTAACTTCAAAACATTGTTGCATGTTAACAGATTCTAAGTCTGACAAAGTATACTAGTAACGTGAAGAGAGCAGCTTTACGGCAAAGACAAAGTTAAAAAGCAGATTATCTTTCAATAAACGGTTTTACATGTGAAATGTGGTGTAAACCTTTACTCTTCCTAGTACGCAGAGTTTCAACTTCAACGCAATTATCATGTGGTATACGTCGGATTCTGTAAGGTCCATTGTAAACTAGAAAGAATTTGTGACTCAAGTGTTTCTTCTTATGTGACAATGAATGAGCTTTAATGAGAACATTCTGACCAATATATAATTTCTTTGCATTTGCTTTACCGTGTAATTTTCTCCTTTTGTCTGCAACAGAATTTATATTTTTAATAGCCAAATCAATTATGTCTTTGTGTCGAAGTTTACGTGTATTCGGAAAAGATACAAGCTCTCTGATTCTGTTCGGTGGTTCTTTATTCTTCAGTACAAGAACAGGTGGTAAAGCAGTGGAGTCATGAGGCATTTCATTCAGCACGTTTGAAATAAGTGTAAATATCTGTCCCAATGCTGATGCTTTCTGTGACAATAAAGTCTGCAAAGCTTATTGATTTCTTTCATAATCCGTTCAGACGGGTTACAATGTGGTGAGTACAATGAAATAAAAACAGATTTGATTTTATGGTTACGAAGCATGAGTGACCAAACAGCAGATCTGAATTGCGGTCCGTTATCTGAAATGACTACTAACGTGTCCAATTTCACGTAAGAAATTTTTAACAAAGGCGTTGGATACAGACCGTCCAGTGGCTTTACGTAACGGAGTGAAAGAAAAATTTTGAAGTAAGTTCAACAGCGACTAGAACGTACGAAAATCCATTAGACGTTCTGACAAGCGGTCCCAAGAGATCAACAGCAGCAAATTCTTTTAATTTAGAAGGAATGATAGGAAACACTGGAGCACGATGCGAGACAGTAGATGGTTTCGCCTTTTGACAAAGTTTACAAATAGACAAGACTCTTCGAATTCTCTTTTCCATATTGTTAAAATAACAAGTCGTTCGAAGAATATGATAACATTTTCGTGGACCAAAATGTGCATAGCTGAAATGAATGTACCAAATGAGCTTATTAAGGAAATCGTCAAGAATGAAAAGTACCCATAGCTTGTCATCAACAGTGCAACATTTGAACAGTATGTTGTTTCTAACCAGATAATAATGCCGAATCTGTGTGTGTGTCTTTTCATGCCATTTACTTTTGATGTCCTTCCAAATCGGATCTTTATCTTGTTCATGAGCAATGTCCTTTAAAGATGTGGTGATGAAGTTTTCAAAGGCGACTTTCTGGATGTAAATAATACTGAAATTTTTCTCGACGTTGCTTTCTGTGTTACTTTTCTCACGCCCTGTCGGTGCACAGGACAGTGCGTCCGCAACAATGTTCTCCTTGCCGGGAATGTAGACTATTGTGAAGTGGAATTCTTGCAGAAACAATGCCCAACGTTTTAACCTGTCATGATTTAATTTTGAAGACATAAGAAATTGTAGTGCACGATGATCACTGTATACTTTTACGTGCTTACCATAAAGAAAGAATGGAATTTGTTAAATGCCGAAACGATAGCTAAAGCTTCTAATTCAGTAACGGAATAATTTTTTCAGATTTTGTTAGCACTCGGCTAGCAAAAGCAACGGTTTTCTGAACGGTAGTGTCATTTTCTATGGCTTCTTGAAATAAATGGGCACCAAGTCCGACTTTAGAAGAATCCGTGCTAAGGCAGAAATCTTGTGACAGATCTGGATGAGCTAGTATTGGTGCGTTAAGTAGCGATTCTTTCAAAGAACTGAATTCCAACTGTGCTTGTTCGTCCCAGTTACAAATAGTATTTTTTCCAGTGAGAGAACAAAGTTTTGGTGTAACTAGAATTTGCATATTCAGAAAACGACGGTAAAAGTTTACGAGACCTAGAAAACTGCGGACTTCTTTTTTTGTGGATGGAAATGGAATGCCTCTGATTGCTTCTAACTTTTCAGGATCTGGCTGAATGCCTTCAGAAGAAATAATATGCCCCAAAAACTTCGCCTTTGTCCTACCGAATTCAGACTTTTCCAAGTTAACTGTCATTCCAGATTCTGCAAAAATACGTAACACGCTGTTGAGGATGCGATTATGTTGTTCCCATGAGGCTTCTGCTATTAGAATACCGTCCACATATAAGGTGATGTGACGTTTTAAGAACTCAGGTAATATGGAATTTAGCCCGCGAATGAATGCTGCCGAAGAAATGTTCAAGCCAAAAGGAAGTTTCCGAAACTGATAACAAACGCCGAAACAAAGGAAATCTGTGTATTTTCTACATTCTGGATGAAGTTCGATCTGATAAAAGCTGGATTTGAGATCAATGGAAGACAACACTTTTACACCATTAAAATTTTGAAGAAGTTCTTCCAACGTTTGCGGCCTGTCTGTTTCAGGAATAATGATAGTATTGATTTATCTCGAATCTAAGACAAGCCTGATCGACCCATTTTTCTTCTCAACAACATGTAATGGATTGTTGTATGAGCTTAATGCAGGCTCAATAATGCCCTCGTCAAGCATAGATTGTATCTCTGTTCTAACACGGTCCCTATAATGTGCTGGAATTACGTATGGTCAAACACAAAATTTAGTATGCTCACGAACACGAAATTGGTATTGAAATCCCTTGATTGTTCCTGTTTTGTGAGTAAAGACTGTGGAAGGTGCTTGTAAAATCTCAAAAAGGTCCTGCCTATCAGTGTCATTACAATTATCAATTTTTTGAATTTTATTCTGAATTAACTCAATAGTTTCAAATATGCCGTCGATATCATCCCTGTCAGTACTTGCATAGTGATTGTTAGTGTCTAGTTCCGTATAAAATTCCGAACTGTTGTCTAACAGAAGGTAAAGCCGATTAATTTCCTCGTCATGGTTTGAGAGCCAATCTTCAAATTTCAAAGCTATTGACTTACCTTCTTTCTCTAAACTTATTTCAGCATCGTGAAAGTTTAAGACTGCTTTGTTTTCATTCAAAAAGTCTACTCCCAGTATAATTTCCGCCGACAATAATGGAACAATAAGAAAGTTCATAGAGAAGCTGTGGCTTTGACAAAAGAATTCTAAGTTGGTTTGTTGGCGTACATCTACACTTTTTCCAATGACTGCACCTTGTAATTTAATCTTGCGTAACGGAAGTGTGGGGCAATCTTTCGATTTGCTGCATTTGCTAAAAGCTGTTTCACTAATTACTGAAATGGGACTGCCTGAGTCAAGTACTGCCGTAAATTTTACGTCATTTACAGTAATGTGAATCACAGGATATGCAATGTTGTTACGTTTTACGTCGTGTTCCTGGAGTAAGACGTCCCTAATGTCTTCCATTTTTACGTAATTACTAGCTACGGCAGCTGCGTCGACAGTTTCATGCGCACGTTTTGTGGCTGCCAGCGGTATGAGTCATTGCCTATTGTGTCTTTGTTGGCGCGAGTCGTTAATGGGATTTGGAGACCTAACTTCTACAAATTCACCTTGTCGAGAGGGCCCTGCTCTGTTTGAATCCCGCCAGTTCTGATGAAATTCAGGTCTGTCGTTACGATCATATCGCGTGTCGTCATGTCGGTAGATTCCATAGTTTCTTTCTTGTCGGTCACGTGGTGGAGAATTTCTCTCTGAATCGTAACTGCGCTAGACCGTTGCGTCTTAAGTTATTCTGTCTCCCTTGATAATAATTATTTTGGATCCCATATTGTCTGTTTCTCTGATTGTCTCTGTGATAGTCACTACTGCGGAGAGGTGATCTTTCCCTGTAATAATTACTACTCTGCCAACGGTTGTCATACGGGTGGTGTCTATTTTGGTCACGATTTACGTTGTACGAATAGCCTTGTCGTGTATTATTTCTGTCATCGCGGAATTGTGACGGGTGTGACCTGTAATTGTTGTGCTCCTGTTTACGCGTTCCGCGATTGTCAGTGTCAATTTCCAGTTCTTGTAACAGTCCCCGAAAAGCTTCAATGTCGTCTTTGCATCGTCCTGCTAAAATAATCTGTCGTAAATGTTCAGGTAATTTGATTAAGCAAATGCGGATGAGTTCTGAGGGACTGTATGGGTTTGAAAGATACTGATTCTTATGTAACATGTCTTCAAAATATTTGACAAGACTGGAAAATTCAGATTGTTCGAAATGTTTCATCATTATGATTCTATGTTTTACTCGGTCTTGTGTAGCTTGAGACCAATATGCTGAGAGGAAGGCATGATAAAATTGATGAAGCCACGCTTGTGGATGAATGTCATTGCCAGAATTCTTAAATGTTTTGAATTTACGTGCAGTAATGAACAGCCTATAGTCAAAATCATCGTGTCGGCGGGTAGCATATCGTTCATTGTTACGTCGTGTCGGCGGTTCCATCTCAAAATTTGGTGCACCTTGCCAATTTCTTTCACAATTTCCGAAATGCCCTGTGTTATTATTTTGTAACTTTTCCGTATTTCTATGTCCCTCTTCCCGTGTTGGAGCGCGAGTGTCCTCTGAAATACGTAATTCTTGTATTACCTGTGTCAGCTGATCTTGCACTTCCCGGATTTCTCTTTGGTGTTGTGTATTAATTTGATTCTGATTTTGTTTGAATTTCCTAATTTGTTCGCACTCTTCTGTATCATTCAGATCATCATCTACACGTAATCAGCATGGCTTCAGAAAACATCGCTCTTGTGCAACGCAGCTAGCTCTTTATTCGCACGAAGTAATGGCCGCTATCGACAGGGGATCTCAAGTTGATTCCGTATTTCTAGATTTCCGGAAAGCTTTTGACACCGTTCCTCACAAGCGACTTCTAATCAAGCTGTGGAGCTATGGGGTATCGTCTCAGTTGTGCGACTGGATTCGTGATTTCCTGTCAGGAAGGTCGCAGTTCGTAGTAATAGACGGCAAATCATCGAGTAAAACTGAAGTGATATCAGGTGTTCCCCAGGGAAGCGTCCTGGGACCTCTACTGTTCCTGATCTATATAAATGACCTGGGTGACAATCTGAGCAGTTCTCTTAGGTTGTTCGCAGATGATGCTGTAATTTACCGTCTAGTAAGGTCATCCGAAGACCAGTATCAGCTGCAAAGCGATTTAGAAAAGATTGCTGTATGGTGTGTCAGGTGGCAGTTGACGCTAAATAACGAGAAGTGTGAGGTGATCCACATGAGTTCCAAAAGAAATCCGTTGGAATTCGATTACTCGATAAATAGTACAATTCTCAAGGCTGTCAATTCAACTAAGTACCTGGGTGTTAAAATTACGAACAACTTCAGTTGGAAGGACCACATAGATAATATTGTCGGGAAGGCGAGCCAAAGGTTGCGTTTCATTGGCAGGACACTTAGAAGATGCAACAAGTCCACTAAAGAGACAGCTTACACTACACTCGTTCGTCCTCTGTTAGAATATTGCTGCGCGGTGTGGGATCCTTACCAGGTGGGATTGACGGAGGACATCGAGAGGGTGCAAAGAAGGGCAGCTCGTTTTGTATTATCGCGTTATAGAGGAGAGAGTGTGGCAGATATGATACACTAGTTGGGATGGAAGTCATTACAGCATAGACGTTTTTCGTGGCGGCGAGAGCTTTTTACGAAATTTCAGTCACCAACTTTCTCTTCCGAATGCGAAAATATTTTGTTGAGCCCAACCTACATAGGTAGGAATGATCATCAAACTAAAATAAGAGAAATCAGAGCTCGAACAGAAAGGTTTAGGTGTTCGTTTTTCCCGCTCGCTGTTCGGGAGTGGAATAGTAGAGAGATAGTATGATTGTGGTTCGATGAACCCTCTGCCAAGCACTTAAATGTGAATTGCAGAGTAGTCATGTAGATGTAGATAAGTTAGTGAACTGATCTGAAAGTTTGGCTACTTTCTCCGATAGTGAACACATTTCCTCAGTGTGTTTTTCTGAACCAAGTTTCAGAGTGTCCATTTGTGTTGAAATCGAATCTACTGTGTCCTTTAAGTTTTCCTGAGTTCTTGCAAGTTGCGTAACCGAATCGGTGAATGCAACTGAGTCCATTTTAGCTTGCAATGTGTCGTGATTTTCACGAACAATAGTTTGCAGTTCTTTTATGGCGGCTTCATGATTCTTTAATGCATTTTCATGCCGCGAAAAAATAGGTTGAAAATGCTCACAAATTTGTGTTTTTACCTCATTACAGATTTTTTGGCATTTCGATTCAATGTTATGTAACTCAGTAGTTAAGTCGTCACGTGTTTGTTCAAGTGTGGTGTCTAACTTTTGAAGCTTTTGTTCCATTGTGTCTAACTGTTGCTGTGTTTGTCTCTGGTGTTGTTCCATTGTGTCCAACTTTTGAAGATTTTGTTCCATTGTGTCTAACTTTTGAAGATTTTGTCCCATTTGTTTCTGATTTTGTTCAAGCGTTGTGTCTAACTTTTTTAGCCTTTGTCCCATTTGTTGCATTAACTGTAATAACAGTGCACTGGTGTCTGAAACATGTTGCTCAGTGCTTTTCGGCAGTGCATTTGAACCGGAAATATTCGCATTTTGAAAATCAGAAAATGTGTCTTGATTTATTTGAGAAAACGGCGAGGACGCAAAATCTGAATCTACAGTATTTGCAAGATTGTGTCCTGTCATTTCGGAATCCTGAGGCGAGCTGTTGCCGACCGATCGATCGATAATGCTTCCCTGTTCACTAATTGTTTCACTGCCTACACCATTATTTGCAGCCCGCTCCATTTCCCTATGCACTATTACCAAATTACTACTTTGAGCGTTAGTGAATTCATTACATGATGACGCTAACACACTGCTTACGTCTTCACTGTCATTTCTCAGTTTACTTTGGAGCCTTGTATTACGTTTTTCACACGCCATTATTGTCACAATATTTCACACGACAACACAGAAAAACACAATTTGAAGAACAAAAATAAGAGAACACATTAACATAGTACTGAAAATAATATCTAGTTAATTGCAAGCGCAGCTGCGAAATGCTTGGTGCAAACCTACATGCATGCCACAACTGTTTTACTGTACAACAATGAAAAACTACAACTACAGAGGAAATTCTCTCTACAATTGCGCGCTAGCAATAAACAAAGGTTATGCTAACTACACAAACTACAAGAAAAAATCGGAAGATTCCATTGAGGTATCCTCGGCTAAGGGTCGACATATGAAACGTCCCCTTTGAACAATTATACATAACTGTGCTTAAACTGACACACAATATTTTTTAGCGCAACGCAATCTTACTTTTAAAAATCCGTACAAAAGAATGGCCCTGACTAACATTAACCTATATGTTTCACAAATCACTTACCTCACAAAAATCTTCGTTACTCAACCTACTGCAATACAGCGAGCGCCACTACTGCCAGCTAAATAAAAGATTCAAACTACTGAAGGACCTAACTACTGATAGGCATAGTTAGCAAATGAAAGATTTTAATACAGAACAAACAATGTATTTACCTTAATAGTCATAATATATATAGCAGTTCATGACATCCAGTCTTACAAATTTCAAAACTCCGCCATCTCTCTCCCCACGTCCACCACCGCTGGTGGCTCACCTCCAACTGCGCAACACTACGCGCTGTTAACATCCAGCTGCCGCTGCCCAACAGTACAATGGCAGACAACAATGCAAACCAGCCACAGACTGCACACAGCACAGCCAGTGATTTTCTTACAGAGCGCTACGTGGCGTTGGCGTTACCAATAAAAAAACCTAAACATCCTACTTACAAATATACAAATTGAATAATATGTCTCACTTTCTTCTCAGTTTTTAATAAAATCCATATTTTGGCTAAGTGTCATGGTCTCAGCTATTTTCTGGTATACGAACAAACGCTCGATCTCTTATAATTCGCCTAATCACCTCGAAAAATGAGAATTATCTGGATCAACAGATCCAACAAGCAAAAAACAGTGACATCAATACACGGCCCTCTGTTATTACCTCTTGTTATTAATCAAGCATTGTTAACGGTGTGTGGAAAGTTATTTCAAAGGTAATCTCGAGACCAAAGAGCATAAAAACATAGGGCTGTGATTCATCAACGTAGTTCACAGCTCAGAGGAGTTTAGCATGACTTTCAGACGGCGGAATGTCTGTCTATGAAGAGTAGTAGCTTTAACAGAAATAGAACATGCTGTAACATTTCTCACTCTGGGAGCTATAATGTTCAGTTCCAAGGTTGACTTCATAGTTGAGAAAGAATGCATTAGCTGATGTATGACGTAAGAAGTGGAGTGAAGTGCAGACAACAGGCGGTACAGCAGGTAACGATTCTGTGAGAAGTTGCGCCAGCTTAGCAGTCGAATAATCCGATTGGCTGCTATGACGGACGATGGAGGGGTTACGGTCAGGACAGCGCCTCAAATCTCACATTTTCATTTATTAATCTACACTGATGGAAAATATAGCAACATCAAAATGTAATTAACGTAGAGTAATGAAACTTCGGGAATACATTTGACTAGGTAATATACTTAAGTGTTCAAAATTGCAAAATTGCAGATTAATGTAGGTGCGAGGTAAGTCAGTGCAAATGTGAAATACTTTTACATTAATAACCGGTGTAACAGCCCGAATCTTGAATGCACTTAGTCGGTTAATACAGGAACGGATAATGCTGTTTGTGGATGACGCTGGAGTTGTCGTCCGAGGATATTCCTATGTGCTCGATTGGAGATAAAAGTGGTGGTCGAGCAGAGCTAGGCAACATGTGGACACTCTGTAGAGCATGTTGAGTTACAACAGCGGTATGTGGTCGAGAGTTATCCTGTTGGAAAACACTCCCTGGAATGCTGTTCATGAATGGCTGCACAACACATCAAATTACCAGACCGAAACCTGGCAGTCAAGGAAGGCAGGATTCGGTTACGATTGTGGACGGGGCTGTAATCAGTGACTATTGGTTCCCTTTTGCAATTACACATATTTATTTTAAAATGGTAATTCCAGACTTAGCAATAAATAGAGATATCAAACTTTATTAATGAAGGAATGAACAACTGTGTAAATAATACTGCTATCAGTGTGTTAAAATTTATCAAAGGAGCATAAAATACCGACACAGCAAATAATGTTTCAAAAACAAGCCAACTGTGATCCCAACTAGAATTTTAAGGCAAGAAACTACAGTCATGGCTGAAGGCCTTTGAGGCCAAAAACGGCAATTACAAAAAAATTAACAAATATACTGTAAAACAGCAATGTAATGGCAAAGGTTAATTTAAATGGAGAAGCAACTGATCACCAAACAGGTGAGACAAAATGATGATAAACTTGGTAACACAATCATTTAAACTTGCTGTAACGTCAAGAATGGTAATTATACAAAAAATATCTAGAAACATACAATAAAACAGCAAATACAATAATAAAACACAAGGGCAGCCACAGACAGTGCACCAGGAGTCGACCTTTGAGTAGGTCCAGCAAAAAACACTTTCTCGGGCGATGAGATAGGCAGCCAAGAGTTGCATTCACTTCACAAGATGGTAACTCAGACTAGTGGCAGTCTAGCGAATAACTAACGATAATCTTGCTGTGGCTACCTGACGTCCAATAAACCGAATGCAAAGAAGTAAAAATACGACAAAGTTGGAACTGTACACTGCTTTTACATACACTAACCCCAGAGCAGGCGTCTGGGGTGTTAGCGGCCATGAGGCAGGAAAAATACCGCTGGCTGAACTTAACAAACAGTGACAAACTGAACGCAATAAATAGTAATTAGAAGTCCAGGAAAGTTAATCAGATGCGCCTTCCCCAAGCACTGCACTCGCTGCTCTTCGCCTCGTCAACACTACGAGCAGCAATACGAACCCAAGTCACTGGAGAATCGCATGATCTCACAATGGTGGAAGTGCCTCTACCTGAATGCAAATTCACTCAACTTAAGCTTGCAGGATCCTGTTTACGACGAAGTCGAGCGCCTCGTGATCACAGGCCTTCGATCAGGAAGTCCACGTGCGCCGCCATCGGTCCCAGCGTGTTCCCGCACAGTGCGGACCTGGCTCCTCCCCAGCCCCCAACCGAACTGCCACACTCACACGACCCGGAAAAACAACGACGTCGTCCCAAAGTTAGGGCAAGAGTTACTACATATAGATAACCGCCGGTGCTGCCACCTGCGGACAGACAACACTTGCGAAACGAAAGGCGCCAGTCAAGACGAGAAGAAGACAAACAACAGCAACCTTGCCAACTAAACGATACCCTCTGGCGTCCAACAGAGGGTGCAATCCTATAAACAGCACCAACGCATTTCGGAGCACGGCTCTCAGGCGGACATAGGAATTTGCAGTCATGGTGCCTAGGATAACCCACCAAAACGAATGGCGCCAGTCAAGGCGAGAAGAAGACAAACAACAGCATCCTTGCCAACTAAACAATACCCTCTGGCGTCCAACAGAGGGTGGAAACCTATAAACAGCACCAATGCATTCCAGATCACGGCTCTCAGGCGGACATAGGAATTTGCAGTTATGGTGCCTGGGATAACCCCCCAAAACGAATGGCGCCAGTCAAGACGAGAAGAAGACAAACAACAGCAACCTTGCCAACTAAACGATACCCTCTGGCGTCCAACAGAGGGTGGAATCCTATAAACAGCACCAACGCATTCCGGAGAACGGCTCTCAGGCGGCCATAGGAATTTGCAGTCATGGTGCCTAGGATAACACCCCAAAACGAATGGCGGCACCAAGACGCGAAGAAGACAAACAACAGCAACCTTGCCAACTAAACGGACCCTCTGGCGTCCAACAGAGGGTGGAAACCTGTAAACAGCACCAATGCGTTCCGGAGCAGGGCTCTCAGGCGGACATAGGAATTTGCAGTCATGGTGCCTAGGATAACCCCCCAAAACGAATGGCGCCAGTCAAGGCGAGAAGAAGACAAACAACAGCAACCTTGCCAACTAAACGATACCCTCTGGCGTCCAACAGAGGGTGGAATCCTATAAACGGCACCAACGCATTCCGGAGAACGGCTCTCAGGCGGCCATAGGAATTTGCAGTCATGGTGCCTAGGATAACACCCCAAAACGAATGGCGGCACCAAGACGCGAAGAAGACAAACAACAGCAACCTTGCCAACTAAACGGACCCTCTGGCGTCCAACAGAGGGTGGAAACCTGTAAACAGCACCAATGCGTTCCGGAGCAGGGCTCTCAGGCGGACATAGGAATTTGCAGTCATGGTGCCTAGGATAACCCCCCAACACGAAAGACGCCAGTCAAGACGAGAAGAAGACAAACAACAGCAACCTTGCCAACTAAACTATACCCTCTGGCGTCCAACAGAGGGTGGAAACCTATAAACAGCACCAACGCATTCCGGAGCACGACTCTCAGGCGGACATAGGAATTTGCAGTCATGGTGCCTAGGATAACACTCCAAAACGAATGGCGCCTGTCAAGACGAGAAGAAGACAAACAACAGCAACCTTGCCAACTAAACGATACCCTCTGGCGTCCAATAGTCGGTGGAAACCTATAAACAGCACCAATGCGTTCCGGAGCATGGCTCTCAGGCGGACATAGGAATTTGCAGTCATGGTGCCTAGGATAACACCCCAAAACGAATGGCGCCAGTCAAGGCGAGAAGAAGACAAACAACAGCAACCTTGCCAACTAAACGATACCCTCTGGCGTCCAACAGAGGGTGGAATCCTATAAACAGCACCAACGCATTTCGGAGCACGGCTCTCAGGCGGCCATAGGAATTTGCAGTCATGGTGCCTAGGATAACAGCCCAAAACGAATGGCGGCACCAAGACGAGAAGAAGACAAACAACAGCAACCTTGCCAACTAAACGATACCCTCTGGCGTCCAACAGAGGGTGGAAACCTGTAAACAGCACCAATGCGTTCCGGAGCAGGGCTCACAGGCGGACATAGGAATTTGCAATCATGGTGCCTAGGATAACCCCCCAAAACGAATGGCGCCAGTCAAGGCGAGAAGAAGACAAACAACAGCAACCCTGCCAACTAAACGATACCCTCTGGCGTCCAACAGAGGGTGGAAACCTATTAACAGCACCAACGCATTCCAGATCACGGCTCTCAGGCGGACATAGGAATTTGCAGTTATGGTGCCTGGGATAACCCCCCAAAACGAATGGCGCCAGTCAAGACGAGAAGAAGACAAACAACAGCAACCTTGCCAACTAAACGATACCCTCTGGCGTCCAACAGAGGGTGGAAACCTATAAACAACACCAACGCATTCCAGAGCACGGCTCTCAGGCGGACATAGGAATTTGTAGTCATGGTGCCTAGGATAACCCCGCAAAACGAATGGCGCCAGTCAAGACGAGAAGAAGACAAACAACAGCAACCTTGCCAACTAAACGATACCCTCTGGCGTCCAACAGAGGGTGGAAACCTATAAACAACACCAACGCATTCCAGAGCACGGCTCTCAGGCGGACATAGGAATTTGTAGTCATGGTGCCTAGGATAACACCCGAAAACGAATGGCGCCAGTCAAGGCGAGAAGAAGACAAACAACAGCAACCCTGCCAACTAAACGATACCGTCTGGCCTCCAACAGTGGGCGGAATCCTGTAAACAGCACCAACGCATTCCGGAGCACGACTCTCAGGCGGACATAGGAATTTGCAGTCATGGTGCCTAGGATAACACCCCAAAACAAATGGCGGCACCAAGACGAGAAGAAGACAAACAACAGCAACCTTGCCAACTAAACGATACCCTCTGGCGTCCAACAGAGGGTGGAAACCTGTAAACAGCACCAATGCGTTCCGGAGCAGGGCTCTCAGGCGGACATAGGAATTTGCAGTCATGGTTCCTAGGATAACCCCCCAAAACGAAAGGCGCCAGTCAAGACGAGAAGAAGACAAACAACAGCAACCTTGCCAACTAAACGATACCCTCTGGCGTCCAACAGAGGGTGGAAACCTATAAACAGCACCAACGCATTCCGGAGCACGACTCTCAGGCGGACATAGGAATTTGCAGTCATGGTGCCTTGGATAACACTCCAAAACGAATGGCGCCAGTCAAGACGAGAAGAAGACAAACAACAGCAACCTTGCCAACTAAACGATACCCTCTGGCGTCCAATAGTGGGTGGAAACCTATAAACAGCACCAATGCGTTCCGGAGCACGGCTCTCAGGCGGACATAGGAATTTGCAGTCATGGTGCCTAGGATAACACCCCAAAACGAATGGCGCCAGTCAAGGCGAGAAGAAGACAAACAACAGCAACCCTGCCAACTAAACGATGCCCTCTGGCGTCCAACAGAGGGTGGAATCCTATAAACAGCACCAACGCATTTCGGAGCACGACTCTCAGGCGGACATAGGAATTTGCAGTCATGGTGCCTAGGATAACCCACCAAAACGAATGGCGCCAGTCAAGGCGAGAAGAAGACAAACAACAGCAACCTTGCCAACTAAACGATACCCTCTGGCGTCCAACAGAGGGTGGAAACCTATAAACAGCACCAATGCATTCCAGATCACGGCTCTCAGGCGGACATAGGAATTTGCAGTTATGGTGCCTGGGATAACCCCCCAAAACGAATGGCGCCAGTCAAGACGAGAAGAAGACAAACAACAGCAACCTTGCCAACTAAACGATACCCTCTGGCGTCCAACAGAGGGTGGAAACCTATAAACAGCACCAACGCATTCCAGAGCACGGCTCTCAGGCGGACATAGGAATTTGTAGTCATGGTGCCTAGGATAACCTCCCAAAACGAATGGCGCCAGTCAAGGCGAGAAGAAGACAAACAACAGCAACCTTTCCAACTAAACGATACCCTCTGGCGTCCAAGAGAGGGTGGAATCCTATAAACAGCACCAACGCATTCCGGAGCACGGCTCTCAGGCGGCCATAGGAATTTGCAGTCATGGTGCCTAGGATAACACCCCAAAACGTATGGCGGCACCAAGACGAGAAGAAGACAAACAACAGCAACCTTGCCAACTAAACGATACCCTCTGGCGTCCAACATTGGGTGGAAACCTGTAAACAGCACCAATGCGTTCCGGAGCAGGGCTCTCAGGCGGACATAGGAATTTGCAGTCATGGTGCCTAGGATAACCCCCCAAAACGAATGGCGCCAGTCAAGACGAGAAGAAGACAAACAACAGCAACCTTGCCAACTAAACGATACCCTCTGGCGTCCAATAGTGGGTGGAAACCTATAAACAGCACCAATGCGTTCCGGAGCACGGCTCTCAGGCGGACATAGGAATTTGCAGTCATGGTGCCTAGGATAACACCCCAAAACGAATGGCGCCAGTCAAGGCGAGAAGAAGACAAACAACAGCAACCCTGCCAACTAAACGATGCCCTCTGGCGTCCAACAGAGGGTGCAATCCTATAAACAGCACCAACGCATTTCGGAGCACGGCTCTCAGGCGGACATAGGAATTTGCAGTCATGGTGCCTAAGATAACCCACCAAAACGAATGGCGCCCGTCAAGGCGAGAAGAAGACAAACAACAGCAACCTTGCCAACTAAACGATACCCTCTGGCGTCCAACAGAGGGTGGAAACCTATAAACAGCACCAATGCATTCCAGATCACGGCTCTCAGGCGGACATAGGAATTTGCAGTTATGGTGCCTAGGATAACACCCCAAAACGAATGGCGCCAGTCAAGACGAGAAGAAGACAAACAACAGCAACCTTGCCAACTAAACGATACCCTCTGGCGTCCAACAGAGGGTGGAGACCTATAAACAGCACCAACGCATTCCAGAGCACGGCTCTCAGGCGGACATAGGAATTTGCAGTCATGGTGCCTAGGATAACACCCCAAAACGAATGGCGGCACCAAGACGAGAAGAAGACAAACAACAGCAACCTTGCCAACTAAACGAGACCCTCTGGCGTCCAACAGAGGGTGAAACCTGTAAACAGCACCAATGCGTTCCGGAGCAGGGCTCTCAGGCGGACATAGGAATTTGCAGTCATGGTGCCTAGGATAACCCCCCAAAACGAAAGGCGCCAGTCAAGACGAGAGGAAGACAAACAACAGCATCCTTGCCAACTAAACGATACCCTCTGGCGTCCAATAGTGGGTGGAAACCTATAAACAGCACCAATGCGTTCCGGAGCAGGGCTCTCAGGCGGACATAGGAATTTGCAGTCATGGTGCCTAGGATAACCCCCCAAAACGAAAGGCGCCAGTCAAGACGAGAGGAAGACAAACAACAGCATCCTTGCCAACTAAACGATACCCTCTGGCGTCCAATAGTGGGTGGAAACCTATAAACAGCACCAATGCGTTCCGGAGCAGGGCTCTCAGGCGGACATAGGAATTTGCAGTTATGGTGCCTAGGATAACACCCCAAAACGAATGGCGCCAGTCAAGACGAGAAGAAGACAAACAACAGCATCCTTGCCAACTAAACGATACCCTCTGGCGTCCAATAGTGGGTGGAAACCTATAAACAGCACCAATGCGTTCCGGAGCAGGGCTCTCAGGCGGACATAGGAATTTGCAGTCATGGTGCCTAGGATAACCCCCCAAAACGAAAGGCGCCAGTCAAGACGAGAGGAAGACAAACAACAGCATCCTTGCCAACTAAACGATACCCTCTGGCGTCCAATAGTGGGTGGAAACCTATAAACAGCACCAATGCGTTCCGGAGCACGGCTCTCAGGGGGACATAGGAATTTGCAGTCATGGTGCCTAGGATAACCCCCCAAAACGATTGGCGCCAGTCAAGGCGAGAAGAAGACAAACAACAGCAACCCTGCCAACTAAACGATGCCCCCTGGCGTCCAACAGAGGATGGAATCCTATAAACAGCACCAACGCATTTCGGAGCACGGCTCTCAGGCGGACATAGGAATTTGCAGTCATGGTGCCTAGGATAACCCACCAAAACGAATGGCGCCAGTCAAGGCGAGAAGAAGACAAACAACAGCAACCTTGCCAACTAAACGATACCCTCTGGCGTCCAACAGAGGGTGGAAACCTATAAACAGCACCAATGCATTCCAGATCACAGCTGTCAGGCGGACATAGGAATTTGCAGTTATGGTGCCTGGGTTAACCCCCCAAAACGAATGGCGCCAGTCAAGACGAGAAGAAGACAAACAACAGCAACCTTGCCAACTAAACGATACCCTCTGGCGTCCAACAGAGGGTGGAAACCTATAAACAGCACCAACGCATTCCAGAGCACGGCTCTCAGGCGGACATAGGAATTTGTAGTCATGGTGCCTAGGATAACCCCCCAAAACGAAAGGCGCCAGTCAAGACGAGAAGAAGACAAACAACAGCATCCTTGCCAACTAAACGATACCCTCTGGCGTCCAACAGAGGGTGGAAACCTATAAACAGCACCAACGCATTCCGGAGCACGACTCTCAGGCGGACATAGGAATTTGCAGTCATGGTGCCTGGGATAACCCCCCAAAACGAATGGCGCCAGTCAAGACGAGAAGAAGACAAACAACAGCAACCTTGCCAACTAAACGATACCATCTGGCGTCCAATAGTGGGTGGAAACCTATAAACAGCACCAATGCGTTCCGGAGCACGGCTCTCAGACGGTCGTAGGTATTTGCAGTCATTGATAACATTGAAGTCGCTAATGATGGTGGCTTAGGATCAGTGTAAAGCACAATACAGGACGCCTGGCTCGGAGGTGTCCTTGAAGTATTTCGTTGTGTCACTGTGGTGCAACTGAAGCTCAAATTTCTGCTGCAGACCACAATGATCGTCTCTCTCCGTGGTCCCACGTGGCCCTCTGGAGCCTGGTCTTCTCGGACAGTGCATCCTCGTGACCGCCACTACCAGCGTGCAGTTTCTACATTCCTGCCAAGTGTTTCCGCAATATTGCAGAAGTAGCAACCAGCCTATCGTAGACCCTATTGCACGATCTCTTTCAAACTCAGTGAGGTATTGATACTAGCACCTTTGTCACCTTAAGGGGGGTAGGACGTCAAACGGGCTCACTTGGAGCAAGAGAGGCATCTCAGCACATTTTAATTTCCAGTGTCTATACTTTTACAAATTGCTGACAAAGTTTTATGAATTTATTTGTAAAAGGATAAACAGTGGAAATTAACATGTCCTGTGGTGCCTCTCCCGCTCCAAGTCGGTCCGTTTAACGTCCTTACGCCCTTAAAGGCATTCTTGACTAACATCAACTTACCACACCCGACATCAAAGGTAACTAATGCTCATGACCGTTAGAGTGGGTATTTAAAGCAAACCTGATCTGCACCCTCATTGTGGGTCTACTAGCGCCGCTCTTATACGACTGGTGTGAAACCTGGATAGACGTCAGCTTTCAGATGTAGAAACACGCCTACCACCTTTCGTTTACGTTACACAACTCCTTCTTGCTACTGCGATCTTTCCCCCTCTGTGTATATTAATTTCTAATTCAGATTTCAACGGCAGTCGTCATAGCTATCGTCTCACAAAAGAACCTCCCAATCGCACCCCCCTCAGATTTGCTTATAAGTTGGCACAGTGGATAGGCCTTGAAAAACTGGACACAGATCAATCGAGAAAACAGGAAGAAGTTTTGTGGAACTATGAAAAAAATAAGCAAAATATACAAACTGAGTAGTCCATGCGCAATATAGGCAACATCAAGGATAATGTCAACTCAGGAGCGCCGTGGTCCCGTGGTTAGCGTGAGCGCCCGCGGAAAGAGAAGTCCTTGGTTCCAGTTTTCCCTCGAGTGAAAAGTTTACTTTTTATTTTCACAAAGTTATGATCTGTCCGTTCGTTCATTGACGTCTCTGTTCACTGTAATAAATTTAGTGTCTGTGTTTTGCGAGCGCACCTCAAAACCGTGCGATTAGTAGACGAAAGGACGTGCCTCTCCAATGATGACTGGGTGTTGTGTGATGTCCTTAGGTTAGTTAGTTTTAAGTAGTTCTAAGTTCTAGGGGACTGATGACCATAGATGTTAAGTCCCATAGTGCACAGAGTCATTTGAACCGAAAACATTTGATAGCATGGTCATAGGGCAACCGATTCCTCCACAGGAAAACACTTCTGATACATTCTATACGACACTGGTGACGGCAGGTGCGTCACATGACAGGAATATTTTGTCGACCCATCTAACTTGTACACTTGGCGAATGGGCAAATAGATTCTTCTATCTTGCCCGATTTAGGTTTTCTTGTGGATGTGACAATCACTACAAAAAAGTGATGAAAACATAAGAGTTTGTCACATAAATGTAACAAATGAATGCAACAGTTTCACAGTCGCACAGTTTCCCCTGTGTTCTGTCAAAACATATGTTTTTAACGTTTCCAAATTTTTCTGTTTAGGTGTGGCGTTCCCATACTACGGCACAGTTACCTCGCATCGGACGGACAGATAATAATTGTCTGACAATAAAAAATTAAAATTTTCACTCGAGGGAAGACTTGAACCAGGACCTCTCGTTCCGCACCTGCTTACCCTTAAGCACGGGACCACGGCGCTCCTGGGCTCACACTCTTGTTTCATGGTTCCACACAAATTCTTCCTGTTTTCTCGATTGATCTGTGTTCAGTTTTTCAAGGCCTATCCACTGTGCCAACTTATAACTAAATCTGAGGGGGGTGCGATGGGGAGGTTCCCTTGTCAGTAATGAGCTACGGAGGCCAGGGAGGCAGCCTCTATGGTGAGTGGGTCAGCCAGACTGGCAGAAGTCAGGGGCAAGAAGTTGACCACCCTGGGAGGGGTAGTAGTGAATCGCTTTGTGGATGGCCGTTAGACGTTCAACGTATTGTCATGAAAACACCACTGTTAAACCACTCGTTTATTGTTCATCCACTACGACAACCGTGACGATACTCGGAGACGCCAATGTCTCCTGGACAAAATCGGTAGGTGGCCTGTGAAGACGTGCGGCCGCCGGCAGGTGGTGAACGGCATCGTACGACTGGTGGAGGATGAGGGCTCGGTTTGGAGAGGAGGCTGAACACAGCAGCGAGCGGCGGCTCACAGTGCCGACTAGAGGCTGCCCGACTGCTCAGGCTGGGGTGCTCTGAGGCGCGTCGTCGACCCAGCGTCGATGAGACAACCCACAGCAGCAGTAGTGTCCGCTCACAGAGGCAGGCAGCAAGTTTGCCTGCAGAAGCAATGGCGTCTGAGCGACTGCGTCACCCTGGGCTCGAACTGTAGGCCACCAGGTGGCCCGCCGGCTGGAAGGTGTGAAGGCCACAGCATCAGTCTCAACGTGAGTGGCAGGGCCGTAGCCAGCAGCTGCAGAATCCAGAGGTGGAGACTTGTTGACCTGTGTAGACTCGTAGACCGTCATAGATCCCTCCCCACAAGCGAAGGTTAGAAACTGCCCTGAAATTTTTTTATACATGAAGATGATGATGATGAAGAAGTCCCATACTCCGAGGAGCGTTGCGGACGATGCGCAGAAACCCGCACCGCCAACTAGGCAAGGTCCTAGCAGAGGTGGTTTGTCATTGCCTTCCTCTGACCGTAAATGGGGATGAATGATGATGATGATGATGATTAAGACGACACAACAATACCCAGTCATCTCGAGGTAGGGAAAATCCCTGACCCCGCCGGGAATCGAACCCGAGATCCCGTGCGCGAGAAGCGAGAACACTACCGCAAGACCACGAGCTGCGGACACACCTAAAGAAACATATTGTCAGAATTTTGACTGTAAGACAAATAGCACTTTTTTTTAATTTTGAAAATTGGCAAATTTCTAACTCTCCAGGCGGCTGGAAAATTACACCTCTGCCGTAGCCGTACCGAAAAGTGCATGCCTAACACGGAGGCCACATATCCCCGATTGACGCAGCATCGGTAAACAGATAACACGGCACAATGCGATCGTACTTTGTAAAGCGAATTTCAGTTTCCGTCGATAGCTTCTCTTACACAATTGATTACAGTTGCTATTCACTCGAATATGCCACTCGTTAATATTCATAATAATTAGCAGCTGCCTTTACGGATCGCTTTTTGTTAACAGTCGAGATATAAATGAATTAATTTTCTTTGTCATATCTTGGGATATGCTTGCTAATAGCACCTGTCTTTTTACAGGTTCTAGAGTTTCACAGTAGTTTGGAATCTTAATGGTTTAAACCTTGCAAAGGCGGAATATGAAGAACGTGGTATAAAATAGAAATCACCTACTTCTCTACAAAAGTGTTATTTATCAATTAAACTCGTGGACATTCATTCCAATGACGTCTATATTTCGTCAGAAATTGTGGTAACATTAGAAGAAATGAAATATTGGCATTCTTGACAGGGAGGCCCCCTCCGGGGAAGTTAGGCCGCCGGGTGCAAGTCTTATTGCAGGTGACTCCACCTCGGGCGACCTGGATGTCGGTGATGATGAGGACAACACAAGATCCAGTCCACGGGTAGAGAAAATCTCCAACCCAGCCGGGAATCGAACAGGGGTCCTCTGCATGAAAGGCAAGCACGTTACCACTCTGCTAAGCAAGCATGCAACTTTACAAGAGCAGGAAGTAACTCTGACAGTTCTGTGAAATATGAGTTGTGCGATAATTGTTGTGCTAATTAAAGTCCAGAACAAAAACAGTGTACCTTCCAAGCTAAAAGAAAAATCTGCAGTTATATCTTTCAGTGACAAAGAAAAGGCTGTACACTTTTTCAATGAATTTTTGTGATCTCCTCTTGGATGCGCAGTCTTGTGTGAGGCCTTCGTTGTCACGGAGAAGCAGAAGTTAGATTGCATTTTTGTGGCGACAGACACCCTGAAGTCGTTTCTTCAGTTTCCTGAGTATAGCGTAATACAGGGTGGTCCATTGATAGAGACCGGGCCAAATATCCCAAGAAGTAAGCATCAAACTAAAAACTACAAAGAACGAAACTTTTCTAACTTGAAGAGGGAAACCAGATGGCGCTATGGTTGGCTCGCTAGATGGCGCTGCCATAGGTCAAACGGATATCAACTGTGTTTTTAAAAAATAGGAAACCCCATTTTTATTACATATTCGTGTAGTACGTAAGGAAATATGAATGTTTTAGTAAGACACTCTTTTCGCTTTGTGATAGATGGCGCCGTAATAGTCACAAACGTATAAGTACGTGGTATCACGTAACATTCCGCCAGTGCCGACGGTATCTGCATCGTGATACATTACCCGCGTTAAAATGGACCATTTACCAATTGCGGAAAAGGTCGATATCGTGTTGATGTATGGCTATTGTGATCAAAATGCCCAACGGGCGTGTGCTATGTATGCTGCTCGGTATCCTGGACGACATCATGCAAGTGTCCGGACCGTTCGTAGGATAGTTACGTTATTTAAGGAAACAGGAAGTGTTCAGCCATATGTGAAACGTCAACCACGACCTGCAACAAATGATGATGCCCAAGTAGGTGTTTTAGCTGCTGTCGTGGCTAATCCGCACATCAGTAGCAGACAAATTGCGCGATAATCAGGAATCTCAAATACGTCGGTGTTGAGAGTGCAACATCAACATCGAGTGCACCCGTACCATATTTCTATGCACCAGGAATCGCATGGCGACGACTTTGAACGTCGTGTACAGTTCTGCCACTGGGCAGAATAAAATTACTGGACGATGAGAGATTTTTTGCACGCGTTCTATTTAGCGACGAAGCGTCATTCACCTAGAGCGGTAACGTAAACCGGCATAAATGCACTATTGGGCAACGGAAAAACCACGATAGCTGCGACAAATGGAACATCAGCGACCTTGGGGGTTAATGCATGTGCGAACAATACGGAAGGCGAACTACTCGCTTTTGAGAGGAATGTCGTTACACGTATTGCCAAATGCATTGAGGTTGACGGGCATCATTTTGAGCATTTATTGCATTAATGTGGTATTTACAGGTAATCACGCTGTAAGAGCAAGCGTTCTCAGAAATGATAAGTTCACAAAGGTATACGTATCACATTGGAACAACCGAAATGAAATGTTCAAACGTACCTACGTTCTGTATTTTAATTTAAAAAAACCTACCTGTTACCAACTGTTCGTCTAAAATTGTGAGCCATATGTTTGTGACTATTACATCGCCATCTATCACAAAGCGAAAAAAGTGATCCAACGAAAACAAAAAATGGCTATGAGCACTATGGGACTTAACATCTATGGTCATCAGTCCCCTAGAACTTAGAACTACTTAAACCTAACTAACCTAAGGCCATCACACAACACCCAGTCAACACGAGGCAAGGAAAATCCCTGACCCCGCCTGGAATCGAACCCGGGAACCCGGGCGTGGGAAGCGAGAACGCTACCGCACCACCACGAGCTGCGGACCCAACGACAACATTCATATTTCTTTACTTACTACATGAATATGTAATGAAAATGGTGGTTCGTATTTAAAAAACACAGTTGATATCCGTTTGACGTATGGCAGCGCCATCTAGTCGGCCAACCATAGTGCCATCTGGTTTCCCCCTTCAAGCTAGACAAGTTTCGTTCTTCGTAGTTTTTTCGTTTGAAGCTTATTTCGTGAGATATTTGGCCCGATCACCATCAATGGACCACTCTGTCTACCAGAGTTGATTGTCGCACCACACCACGAGGGAGGACATTCAACAGAATAACCCCTTCAGAGTCTCAGAAGATCGTCGCCATGACTTTACCGGCTGAGGGTACGGTTTTGAACAGAGATGGTGTGGCGCCACTCCATTGATTGTCGTTTCGTTTCCGTTTAGAAGTGATTGAGCCGTGGCGCGACTCTCGGGCGCAAGACGCGGTCGATTACTCCTCTGGATGAGGTTGACACTATGTGCGATCGTGAGCGCCCCTGGCCGGAGCGGGTCCTAACGAGGAAGTGAGTGCGAGTTCGGGGTCTGCGGCGGACAGCAGGGGAGAACAGACATAGCGGCCGCACTCTGAGGCGACAAGAGAAGAGTTGTTGTGCACGGCCGAGAAGGGAGCGTTGAGCAAGGCAGTCAGTATCGCTTTCCGGGGGACAGAGAGTTGCGGCAGTCCAGCGAGCAGACACCAGCTCCGGGAGCAGTGCTCCGGTTTGTGGACGTGATGTGGGTCGCATTTTGGCGCAGTATAGTTTGCTTGGTACGCATCTGCTGTTCCCTTTATGCCCACGTGTGTTGTTCTGTCCGTATGTGCATTGAAAAGGTTACGCTCCGGGTGGAACAGTGGCTTGTGCTTTACGTTCATGCACCCTGACTCATTTGTTTTGCTGCAGGCAGCTGTAATTTCAGAGATTTTTTTTCGTCGCGATTGTCTTAGCCCGGTGGTGCCTAGTATCGGAGAACAAGACAGCTAACGTGTGACCTGTTGTTTTGGCTTTTGGAGTCCTGTTTGGGCAACCTAGTTATCAAGCACACAAATGTATTGCTGCCGAGTGAGCTTAGTCCTAATCTTGTGGAACTGAGCTTTCAGTGACTGGCTCGTCTGCAAATCAATTAATTTAACCTTTGTGGTGTGTTGTTTTTTTGCTTTCAATGGTGAATTTCTTGTCATTCATTTGTGTATGTTTCACCGTTAATTATAACTGTGAGTAAGATAGCAAGGTCTTGAAGGGCTTGCTTATCGTGACTGTATTTTTGGCAACTGTTTAATTTGATTTCTTGTTTATCGGTCTAATGGAAACTCATGCCAAGTTTACTAATTTCCGCCTGTGTTCCGGAAGTTGTTTTGAAGGTAAATCCGTTGGTAAATCTTTACTGGACCTAACTGTTAACTGATCTTGCGTTGAACTAATGCCATTATTAAATCGTTTCTTGTGTGCTATAAATTGTATTACCATAGACAAGGAGACAGGGCACATTCTGTGGTCGAGGGGTAGGCACAGTTGCTGCTTTGCGCGTGGCGTCTTGTCGCTCGCTATCATTTCCCGCGTTAGTACGGGCGGCGTGAGATTGGTTTGCTCGCGGTTGTATGGCCGCTAGTTTTTTTTTAAATCTCGTTTTGTTCGTTTCACTTGTTCGTGGCGGACGTCCCATGACGCCCGTTGAAGTTCGTTACTGATCCATTCACTCAGTTTTTTTTATTGCAGAGGGCAGCTAACCCTCTGACCGAACACGCTGAGCCACGTGCCGGCTGGCGCTAGTCAGCTGTGCCTGATCCCGCTTCAGGGTGTGCCGTGTTTCGTAAGGCGTACGCCGACTTTCAGTCATTGTTACTCCTGTGTTGCTGTCGGTCGCTCACCGAAACGTCAGTCTGTTTTAGCACGATGGCCACTGGGCCGTGACGATGTCGGTTGATGACCAGCGTTGGGGGGTCGTCCGCTCTGAGTGGCTTCGGTCGCTTGGACTTGGCAGTTACCTTCTGGTTAAACAGATCAAACTTGTTTATTTGCTGTAAATTCCTAAGTAGTTTGTGAGAAAAGTTGTAACTAAGCTTTTCATGATTTTACACAATTCAAGCATTTTGGTAAGGCATTTTCCTATCTATGTTTTATTTAAATGAGAATTCTTTATTGGGGTTATTCATCCGTTGAAGCTTAACATAAAATTTGTACCTTAGCTTTCATGATTTTACTTAATTTAAGCATTCTTGTAAAGCAGTCCTTTATCTACGTTTTATTTATTAGTAATTCTTTATTGGGGTTATTCACTGGTTGAAGGTTAACATATGTTTGTAGCCAAGTTTATGTACTTGCTTAATTGAGATTTGTTAAGAGCCTTTATTGCTGGAAAATCATTAAAGCTTGAGTGCTTGTAATTGTAAATACTGTTGTCTGTCTACGTTGTGGGCTACCTTCCACTTCCACAGCCAAGCTGTCCTATCTACCAGTACTGTGAGGAACCCATAGTCGACAAAAGTTGTCACAGTAAGTCTCGTGAAGTGCAACGAATTCCGCACAGATTGTCCTTCGCTGTTCTTCGTGGTCTTTTGTTAGGCGCGAGGACCCCAACGGGCACACAACTATGAGTATTCCAAGTGGTGGACGAGTGTGACAGCGCTACCAAA
Organism: Schistocerca gregaria; assembly: GCF_023897955.1. Taxonomy (NCBI): domain Eukaryota; kingdom Metazoa; phylum Arthropoda; class Insecta; order Orthoptera; family Acrididae; genus Schistocerca; species Schistocerca gregaria. The sequence goes on along the minus strand of NC_064922.1, from coordinate 415,310,114 downwards.
AGACACGTCCAGTTGAGCAGTTTGACTGTGACCTAGGTCACTCTCGAATGAGAGTGTCCACACGTTCCAACCTTGCAGGAGTTACAGCGGTGTGTTCAAAATAATGGTTCAAATGGCTCTGAGCAGTATGGGACTTCACATCTTAGGCCATCAGTCCCCTAGAACTTAAACCTAACTAACCTAAGGACATCACACATATCGATGCCCAAGGCAGGATTCGAATCTGCGAACGTAGCGGTCGCGCGGTTCCAGACTAAAGCGCCTAGAACCGCTCGGGCACACAGCCGGGACGCGAATGATCGGACAGGTTTGCGCGACCTTGTTGCGATGGTGACAGATGCCTCGCCCAGCGACTCACCGTGCTTTTGTTCACTGACAAGCATCTGCCAATATCTGCGATGCTCTGGTTCTCCTCCAAGAGAAACTCAATGCAAGTTCTCTGTTAGGAACTCACCTCCGTTACCGACTTCGTTTTGAAGGCTGTGTATAGCCTACCGAAATCATAGGGGCTGAAACAGGAACGTTCCCAGATGTCCCATAGCGAAATCCGCAGTTTTTTGAACCGAAACTGGCTGAGAAATTCGCAGGTGACGTGAAGACAAAGATTCTTGTTATACTCTAAAATCTGGGTATAAGGCTAATCAGTGAGGTTTAGTGCAAACCACACTTTATCCATTCGGACGCAAAAACTATTGAGTCGTTTGTGTAGTCGATTACTGTTTCTGCACCGCTATACCTACCTCCAGGAAAATCAAGGCAAATTAAAACCAAAAATTAAAAAAAGAGAAAATGTTCTTTTAAAAATACTGTAATGGACGTAGGAAAATCGGAAAAAATGGACGATCCGAAACGTATTCTTACCTACAATTTACAGAGAATAATTCATTGCTTTTGTTGGACTCTTCGCCTGGACATAAAGCCATCTCTATCTTTGGGAGGATAACCCGAAACTTCAACTTCTCGATAAAAAATTTTCAATAGCGTAAAGAATTTTTCATATAATTGTCCGACAATAGAAATTCCGATAGCTCTTTGTTATTTTAGGTTTATCATCGGAACACTATTGTAAAACTTCAGTCATTTCTGAGTCTGAGTTTGCATCACTGCGTTTTACGAATTTGATCGAATATGCATGGCACGCAGCACAATATGCAGATCAATAACCACGACCATTTGCATTTTTCTCTAAATAAAACCAAGAATTGCTGGAATGCGTTAATTTTTCTCTTAAAAGGTGTATCTGGTATAAGGAAAATGTTTTCGTCGTCCAAAACACCCTTCTCATTTTTGTGATGACTGCATGGAATGAATAAGGAACTGTTTCATTGTTAACAAAATTATCATAAGAACCATGCTACAGGAATTGTTATAAAATATTTAGTTCAACAAATTAAAGTCCCGGTTGATAGAAGTTGCCTGTAATGTAATATCATACACTTCCTTGATTTTTCTTTCTTCTGCTAGTCAGTTGTGTAACAATTACTGGTAAATCTGCAACAGTTGAGCTGTCGATATGAACAGCAAATTATTTAAAAAAATAATCACTTTTTGTATGGTTTAAGTATATATTGGATGCGCGCTACGTTTGCTCATTCGCCAGTTCGAGCGCTTGGCAGGAAAAGTTGTAGAAAGCGGTGTTAAAGTGGCTCTTCGTGCGACTAAATGAGTGATCTTCACATTGTTTTAATCACTTGCAGCGCGCCTTAGCAGCCAAAACTTTGACAATGTATTTCTTTCAGCGTATGTTACCTGCGTGAAAAATTTCGATGTAGATTTTTACATGTCGGATTGGACCTTTTCCTTGTAAGAAGCGCCCACTTTGTCTCTGTCATCAACCGATTAAGAAACTAGCTTTAAGTTTGAAACTCGCGAAGCCTCTTGGATAAGTAATTTGTGTTATAGTCTTCTGGCAATCAAAGGGCTGTAATATTTTACGAAGATAATATGCCAGTAATAAATCTTTGCAAAAACCCATAGTTCCCTCATAAAATTAAGCATATACAGAAATGTAAAAATTTTATTTGTTAGAGAAAAAGTATCTGCCAAGAAATTTGTGTTAATGCACTTAAGTACAAATGAGCAATGCCTTCTCTGAAAATTGCCTAGAACAGATCGTTGTAACCCCATTCATAATGAAGCTATATTGGATCTAACGGCAACAAATACTCCTGACCCCTTTGAGGATGTCCACATCGAAATTGATATCAGTGACCATGACGACGTTGAGGCAACAATGATTACCAAAGTACAAAGGACAGCTAAAGCAAGCACGAAGATATATACGTTCAGTAAACTAGACAAAAAATCGGTAGTGTCATATCTTAATGAGGGACTTGAAGCTTTTTGCACAGGGCAGGAGCACGGCTCAAGTTTAAAAGAATAGTTGACTATGCACTGGATAGCTGTGTTCCCAGCAGAACAGTCCATAGTGGGAGGGAACCTCTATGGTATGTCGCCTCTGTAAAGAAACTTTTAAAGAACTGCATAATAGGTGTAAAACAAAGTGTAGGCCCATAGACAGAGACATGCTGAATGCAACGCGTTTGGCTGTCAAGAAAACAATGCGTGATGCCCTCAGTGGTTAACGTAGCAGAATATCGTCAGATAATATTTCACAAAAGCCGGTGAAATTCTGGTCGTATACATAGTTAGTGCCCAGCCCCTAGTGAATGACACAGGAACTGAAATTGAGGGTAACAAAACAAAAGCTGAAATGATTAACTTCGTTTTCAAAGGTTCCTAGGAGAATTGCCCTATTTAATCCTCGTACCGCTGAAAATATGAATGAAAGAAGCATCAGTGTCAGTGGTGTTGACAAACAGCTGAAATCGTTACAATTGAACAAAGCACCAGGGCCTGATGGAATCCCTATCAGTCTACACTGAATTTGCAGCTGAGTTAGCTGGTTTTCTATAATCCCAAACAGAAAACCGTGCCCAAGAGTTGGAATACAGCACACGTCACATCCGTCTACAAGAGGTTAGTAGAAGTGGTCCACAAAACTACCATCCAATATCCTTGACTTCGATTTGTTGAGGACTCTAGGAATATACTGAGCTCAAACATAATGAGGTATTTTCAACAGAATGACCTCCTCAATGCCTACCAGCGTGGATTCCGGAAACATCGATAATGTGAAACCCAACCTGCACTTTTCTCACATAACATAACGGAAAATTGGATCAAGACAGTTGAAACGCCCCCTTAGAAAAATTATAAATTACTATGCAGGTAAACTTCTACGTTATTTGATATAGAGACAGCTGAGTAAAACTGAACGTACTCAGACATTTCTCTCTTTACTTGTTCTGATCATCACTAAACTGACACACAATATTTTTAGCTCAACGTAATCTCACTTTCAATGATACCTACAAAAGAATGACCTTGACTAACAATAACTGAAAACTCACAAAAACTTCGTTACTCGAACTACTGCTATACAGCGAGCGCAAATACTGCCAGCTAAATAAGAGATTCTAACTACTGAAGGCACTAACTACTGATAGGCATAGTTAACAAATGAAAGATTTTGATAGAGAACAAACAATGTATTCACCGTAATAGTGTTCAAAAGTCATCATATATATTCAATATTACAAATTTTCTCTTTCTGATGGACACACGTCCAGATCGTCCGCTCTAAAAATTCTGCCATCTCTCTCCCCACATCCACCACCGCTGGCGGCTCACCTCCAGCTGCATAACGCTACGCGCCGTTCATATCCAACTGCCCAACACTACAATAGCAAATATTCCAACAATGCAAACCAGCCACAGACTGCACACAGCATAGTCAGTGATTTTCATACAGAGAGCTACGTGGCGTTACCAACATAAAAACCTAAACAGCCTACTTACACAGTCAGGTAGACGCAGTATTTCTTGATTTTCGAAAAGCATTTGTCTCAGTGCCAAACCTACGCCTATTGTCGAAAGTACGATCACATAGAGTATCAAGTGAAATTTGTGACTGGACTGAAGACTTTTTGGTAGGGGGAACGCAGTATGTAATCTTGGACGGAGAGTCATCGTCAGATGTAGGTGTAGCTTCAGGTGTGTCCCAGGGAAGTGTGTTGGGATCCTTGATGTTAATATTGTATATTAATGACGTTGCAGACTTCAGATCTTTTGCAGATGACGCAATTATCTACGGTGAAGTACCGTCTGAAAGGAACTGCATAAATATGCAGTCAGATCTTGATAAGATTTAAAAGAGGTGCAAAGACTGGCAACTTGATTTAAATGTTCAGAAATGTAAAATTGTGCACTTCACAAAACGAAGAAACGTAGTATCCTATGACAATAATATCAGTGAGTCACTGTTGGAATCTGCCTACTCGTACGAATACCTGGATGTAACTCTTTGTAGAGATATGAAATGGAATGATATCATAGGTTCAATCCTGGGTAAAACAGATGGTAGACTTCGGCTTATTTGTAGGATACTGGGGAAATGCAGTCAATCCTCTAAGGAGATTGATTACAGATCACTCGTGCAACGGCTTCTAGATTATTGCTCAAGTGCGTGGGACCCGCACCAAAAGAACTAACAAGGGATTTTGTGTGTTGGGTATTCCTCTCCTGTACCACCGTCTTCATCTCAGAGTAGCACTTGCAACCTACGCCCTCAATTATTTGCTGGATTTATTCCAATCTCTGTCTTCCTCTACAGTTTTTGCCCTCTACAGCTCCCTCTAGTACCATGGAAGTCAGTCCCTCATAACTTAACAGATGTCCTGTCATCCTGTCTCAGAGTTTTCCACATATTGCTTTCCTCTCCGATTCTGCACAGAACCTCCTCGTTCCACATGTTATCAGTCCACCTAATTTTCAACATTCGCCTGTAGCACCACATCTCAAATGCATCGACTCTCTTCCGTTTCGGTTTTCCCACAGTCAAAATTTCAATACCATACAATGCTGTGCTCCAGACGCATATTTTCAGAAATTTCTGCCTCAAATTGAGGCCTATCTTTGATACTAGCAGACTTCTCATGGTCATGAACGCCCTTTTTGCCATTGCTAGTCTGATTTTTATGTCCTCCTTGCTCCGCCCGTCATTGGTTATTTTGCTGCCTAGGTAGCAGAATTCCTTAACTTCATACACTTCGTGACCATTCATCGCGATATTAAGTTTATCGCAGTTCACTTTTCTGCTACTTCTCATTAATTTCGTCTTACTTCGTTTTACTCTCAATCCATATTCTGCACTCATTAGATTGTTCATTCCACTCACCACATCATGTAATTCTTCTTCACTTTCACTCAGGATAGCAATGTCATTAGCGATTCGTATCACTGATATCCTTTCACCTTGAATTTTAATTCGGCTCCTGAAGCTTTCTATTATTCATATCATTGCTTCTTCGATGCAGAAACTGAACAGTAGGGGGGAGAGACTACATCCCTCTCTTACACAATTATTAATGCGGGGCTTCGTTCTCGGTCGTCCACTCCCTCTTGGTTCTCGAAAATATTGTATATTACCCATCTCTTCCTATTTTTTCAGAATTTTGAACATCATGCACTATTTTACATTGTCGAGCGTTTTTTTCAGGTCGACAAATCCTATGAACGTGTCTTGATTTTTCTTTAATCTTACTTCCATTATGAACCGCAACGTCAGAATTACCTCTCTGGTGCCTTTAAGTTTCCTAAAGTAAAATTGATCTTCTCACACATCCGCCATTTTCTTTTCCATTCTTCTGTATATTATTCTTGTCAGCAACTTGGATGCAAGAGCTGTTAAGCTGACTGTGCGAAATTCTCGCACTTGTCCGCTCTTTTAGTCTTCGGAATTGTGTGGATGATATTTTACCGAAAGCCAGATGATATGTCGCCAGTCTCATACAGTCTACACACCAACGTGAAAAATCGTTTTGTTACCATTTCCCCAAATAATTTTAGAAATTTTGATGGAATGTTATCTATCCCTTCTGCTTTATTTGATAGTAAGTCCACCAAAGCTCTTTTAAATTCTAATTCTAATACTGCGTCTCCTATTCCTTCTAAATTGACTGTTGTTTCCTCTCCTATCACATCAGACAAATCTTCCCCCTCAGAGAGGCCTTGAATGTACTTTTTCCACCCAACCGCTCTCTCCTCTGCATTTAGCAGCGGAATTCCCGTTGCCATCCTTGCTTTTAATATCACCGAAGGTTGTTTTGACTTTCCTGTATGCTGAGTCTCTCCTTCCGACAATCGATTCTTTTTCACTTTCTTCACGTTTTCCAAGCACCCATTTCGTCTTAGCTTCCCTGCACTTCCTATTTATTTCGTTCCTCAGCGATTTGTATTTCTATATTCCTGAATTTCCCTGAACATATTTCTATTTCCTTCTTTCATTGATCACCTTAAATATTTCTTGTCTTACCCATGGTTTCTACGTTGTTACCTTCTTTGTACCTATGTTTTCCTTTCCAGCTTCTGTGATTGCCCTTTTTAGAGACGTAAATTCATCTTACACTGTACTGCCCACTGAGCTATTCCCTAAAGCTGTATCTATAGCCTTAGAGAACTGCAAGCGTGTCTCGTCGCCTCTTAGTACTTCTGTATCCCATTTCTTTGCGTGTTGATTCTTCCTGACTAAGCTATTGAACTTCATCACTACTACATTACTATCAGACTCTACATCTGCTCCTGGACACGCTTTACAATCTAGTATCTGATTTCGGAATCTCTGACTGACCATGATGTAACCCAACTTAAATCTTCCCTTATCAGACGGTCTTTTCCATGCATACCTCCTCTTGTGATTCTTGAACAGAGTATTCGCTACTACTAGCTGAAATTTATTACAAAACTCAATTAGTCTTTCTCCTCTCTCATTCCTTGTCCCAAGCCCATATTCTCCTTATCCAGTTCCCCATGACTATCAGATTCTCTTCGCCCTTTATGTACTGTATTAACCTTTCAATATCTTTTTCTCTCTCTTCATCTTTAGCTTGCGGCGTTGGTATGTATACCTGCAGCAGCAGCCAGCCAAGACAGACGCAGCAACAGGGAAGTAACCGATTTTGTGACTTTTACAAGTTCCTAAGCAGGAGCGAATTTTATAATATAATCTGTGTGCTTTAATAATTTAGCTTCTTGAGTTTCTGCGTATTAATTTAATATCTAATGGCCACAGCTCTCCCAATTTACTTTGTGGCAGAAAGTAAACCGATTTTGTGACGCATTACAATTTCCTAATCAGGGGCGAATTATTTAGTTTCACCTGAGAGCTTCGGTAGTTAGGATTTTGAATCTCTGCGTATTAATCTAATTTATTAGACACAGCTCCTGCATTTTCGTCAGTATCTACAGTAGAGTTCCACAGCATGTGCCAATAGTCTGTTTATTTGCATAATTTACTTTCCCATGGTCTTTAGTATGTCTTTAGTTGTGTGTGGATGCGAGCCAAGTTGGTGACACTTTACTCTCAGCTCCAGGCTGTGATGGCATCGGTTACACAGCTTGGGGCTGCAGTGGATGGCCACCACTGTTGTGGGCCAGTTGTGGGGATCCAACAGACGTCCAGCACCAGCACGACTCAGCAGTCCACCGTTCGGAACGCACTGATGGCCAGTCTAGTTACTGCTCACACTGAGGTTGACCCCTCACCTGTGGTGGAGTGGGAAGTCGCTCCGGGGCGTAGCAGGCGGCGAAAGACTTCTCAGGTGGCCGCACATAAGGCCTCCCCAGTCTGACAAACAGGTTCCAGGTGCTGTCTGTGCCTGACACAGTCGCTGAGACAGATATCATCTCGTTCTGTTTCAGACGAAACCTCTCAGCCTGCAAGATCTGGACAATCAGAGAGGGTGGGATTATTGAAGTTGGGAACTCCAACGTTAGGAGCATTATGGGGCCTCTTAGGAACATGGCTGCCAAGAAGAGAAAGAAGACCGATGTGCACTCCATGTGCATACCAGTCATTGCAGCCATGGAATGGGTCCTTACAGATGCCATGAAGAGCACAGGATGCAGCCAACTGCAGGTGGCGGCTCACGTCGGTACCAATGACGTGTGTCACTTTGGATCAGAAGAGATACTCCCTGGTTTCGAGCGGCTAGTGTAAGTGGTAAAGGCTGCCAGTCTTGCTTGCAAGATGAAAGCAGATTTGACCATTTGCAGCATGGTCAACAGGACCAATTGCGGACCTCTGGTGCAGAGCCGAGTGGAGGATCTGAATCAGCGGCTCAGACGGTTCTGCGACCGTGTAGGCTGCAGATTCCTCAACTTGCGCCAAAGGGTGGTTGGGTTTCGGGTTCCACTGAATAGGTCAGGTGTCCAATATACGCAGGAGGCGGCTACACGGGTAGCAGGGGCTGTGTGGCGTGGACTGGGTGGTTTTATAGGTTGGAGGGTCTCGGGACAACACAAGATGGGCTTCAGTCACAAAGGGTGCAGGTTGAACACAGGAAGAACGTTGATGTAGGAACCATTGGTATAACAGTTGTAAATTGTCGTAGCTGTGTTGGGAAAGTACCACAGCTCCAAGCGCTAATAGAAAGCACTGATGCTCAAATCGTTATAGGCACTGAAAGCTGGCTAAAGCCGGATATAAACTCAGCCGAAATTTTTGCGAAGAACCTAACGGTGTTCCGAAAAGATAGCCTAAACACGGTTGGCTGTGGCGTGTTTGTTGCTGTTAGAAGTAGTTTATCTTGTCGCGAAATTGAAGTAGATAGCTGCTGTGAATTAGTATGGGTAGAGGTTATTGTTGGCAACCGGAATAAAATAATAATTGGATCCCTTTACCGACCTCCCAAATCAGATGATACAGTTGCTGAAAGGTTCAAAGAAAATTGGGGCTGATTTCAAACACCTATCCGAATCATGCGATTATAGTTGGTAGTGACCTTAATTTACCCTCGATATGTTGGCGAAAATACGTTTAATTTCGGAAGAACGCTAAAACATCATGCGAAATTGTGCTAAACCCATTCTCTGAAAATTATTTCGAGCAGTTAGTTCATGAGCCCACGCAACTAGTAAACGGCTGTGAAAACACACTTGACCTCTTAGCAACAAATAATCCTGAGTTAATAACGAGCATCAAAACAGATACAGGGATTTGTGAATATTGTAGCCCCCAAAACCTCCAAAAATAAACGAAAAATATACCTATACAAAAAAGCAGATAATAATTCACTTGACGCCCTCCTAAGACAGTCTCCACTCCTTCCAAATTAATGGTTCAAATGGCTCTGAGCATTATGGGACTTAACATCTCTGAGGTCATCAGTCCCCTAGAACGTAGAACTACTTAAATCTAACCAACCTAAGGACATCACACACATTCATGCCCGAGGCAGGATTCGAACCTGCGACCGTAGCAGTCGCGCGGCTCCGGACTGAAGCGCCTAAAACTGTTCGTCCACAACGGCCGGCTTCCAAATTAATAATATTAGTGTAACGCACATGTGGCTTGAATTCAAAGAAATAGTATCTACAGCAATTGAGAGATTTATACCAAATGAATTAACAAACGACGGAGCTGATCCTCCTTGGCTCACAAAACGGGTCAGAACACTATTGGAGAAACAACGACACAAATATGCCCAATTAAAACAGACGCAAAATCCCCAAGCTTGGTGATCTTTTACAGAAGCTCGAACTTTAGTGCGGACTTCAGTGCGAGATGCTTATAATAGTTTCCACGACGAAACTTTGTATCGAAACCTGGCAGAAAATCCAAAGAGATTCTGGTCGTATGTGAAGTATATTATCAGGGGCACAATCAATGCCTTCTCTGAGCGATAGCAGTGGAGATACTATCGAAGACAGTGCTGCCAAAGCAGAGTTACAAAACACAGCCTTCCGATATGCCTTCAGAAAATAAGACGAAGTTAGTATTCCAGAATTCGAATCAAGAACAGCTGCCAACATGGGTAACGTAGAAGTAAATATCCTCAGAGTAGTGAAGCAACTTATGACACTTAATAAAAGCAAGTCTTCTGGTCCAGACTTCCAGAGAACGCTGATACATTAGCTCCATACTTAACAACCGTTCGCTCGACGAAAGATCCGTACCGAAACACAGGAAAGTTGCACAGGTCACATCAATATTCAAGAAAGATAGTAGGAGTACTGCATTAAATTACAGGCCCATATGACTAACGTCGATATGAAGCAGGATATTGGAACATATATTGTGTTCGAACATTATGAATTACCTCGAAGAAAACGGTCTACTGACACACAGTCAACATGGATTTAGAAAACATCGTTCTTGTGAAACACAACTAGCTCTTTATTCGCAGGAAGTGTTGAGCGCTATTAACAAGGGCTTTCGGATTGATTCTGTATATTGAATTTCCGGAAGACTTTTGACGCTGTAACACACAAGCGGCTTGTAGTGAAATTTCGTGCTTATAGAATATCGTCTCAGTTATACGACTGAAATCGCGATTTCCTGTCAGAGAGGTCACAATTCGTAGTAATTGACAGAAAGTCATCGAGTAAAACAGAAGTGTTTCCTGGCGTTCCCCAAGATAGTGTTATAGGTCCTTTGCTGTTACTTATCTATACAAACAATTTGGGAGCCAATCTGACCAGCCATCTTAGGTTTTTTGCAGATGACGCTGTCGTTTATCGACTAATCAAGTCATCAGAAGATCAAAACAAATTGCAAAACTAATTAGAAAAGATATCTGAATAGAGCGAAAATTGGCAGTTGACTCTAAGAAACGAAAAATGTGAGATCATCCACATGAGTGCTAAAAGGAATCAGTTAAATAGGGAGAAAGGATCACGACGATAAAATAAGGGAAATCGGAGCGCGTATTGAAAGATATAGGTGTTCGTTCTTTCAGCGCACTATACGAGATTAGATTAATAGAGAATTGTGAAGGTGGTTCGATGAACCCTCTGTCAGGCACTTATATGTGATTTACAGAGTATCCATGTAGATGTAGATGCAGATGTAGATATAGAATTATCGTTGTTGGTGTTGGTTTACTGTCTATTCTGACAAGAACAATCCTATCACCTAACTGTTCACTGTAACACACTCTTTGTCCTACCTTTCTATTCATAACGAATCCTATTCCCGTTAAGCCATTTTCTACTACTGTTGACATTACTCTATACTTATCTGGCCAGAAATCCTTGTCTTATTTAAGTCTCACTTCACTTACACCTATTATGTCTAGAGCGAGCCTTTGCATTTTCCTTTTCAGATTTTCTAGCTCCCCTACCACGTCCAAGCTTCTGACATTCCACGCCCCAACTCGTAGAAAGTTATCCTTTCATTGATTATTCGATCTTTTTCTCATGGTTACCTCCGTCTTGGCAGTCCCCTCGGCGGAGATCCGAATGAGGGACTACTTCGGGCTGATTTGCCAATGGAGAGATCATCATGACACTTTTTCAATTGCAGACCACATGTCCTGTGGGTACACGTTATGTGTTTTTAATGCAGTGGTTTCTACTGCCTTCTACATCCTCATGCCGTTGATCATTGCTGATTCTTCAACCTTTAGGGGCAGTCTCACACCCCAAGAACAAGAGAGTGCCCTGAACCTCTGTGCGCTCCTCCGCTCTCCGCCCTCTTTGACAAGGCCGTTGGCAGAATGAGGGTGACTTCTTATGCCGGAAGTCTTCATCCGCCAACGCTGATTATTAATCAAAATTTAAGCGGTGGTGTGTTTCCAACCCGTGGCCTCTAGACCACGAGTGATCACAGGGAATATTGAACGTAAACAGAGGACGGCAGCACGAATGGTCGTGGGTTTGTTTGATCCGTGGGAGAATGTCACAGAGACAATGAAGGAATTAAACCGGAAGACGCTTGAAGATAGACGAAACTATGCTGAGGAAGTCTTCTAATAAAGTTTCAAGAACCGGCCTTATGTGATGACTCTAGGAATATATTGCAACCCCCAACATCCCAACATATAGCTCTCACAGGGATTGTGAGGATAAGATCAGAATAATTACTGCACGGACAGAGGCCTTCAACACAATTATTCTTCCCGTGCTGCATACGTGAATGGAACTGGAAGAAACCTTAATAACTGGTGCAATGGGATGTACCCCCATGAATTTCACGGTGGTTTGCAGAGCACAGACGTAGATATAGCTGTAGATGTAGAACGAGATGGCGCTTTAACGAAACCAATACATAAAATAAAATTTCAAAAATTTAGAGCCTTGCTAGGATTTATTTAACTCCTGTAATTTAGTTTCCGCAACACCGATAATTAACACTGAAGTTGGTTGTTAGTGGTGTAATGTTAATGTTGTTTTAATGTGGCATAACCGTTACTGTTTTTGTTTATGTTAATTTTCGTTTTCGGACACTTTTGTTTTAGCCTCAGTGTGTGTCATTTTCTTCCGTCATTGTGTTGTACGCTATTATATATTTACGTAATTATATATTAATATATATCTTTTAATATTCTCTTAACAAACAGACTTATTATCGAATTTCATATATTCCCTGATTACAAATATCATTAGCCCTTCTAAGATAATTGATTTCATGTCTAATAGCTAAGATTTCCTTTCCTATGCTTGGAATTTTGGCTTGTTTCTCGTAGTGCATTATTTTAAAAATTTTGATGCCATAGTGTAGAATTTGGCAACACTGCTTGTGGTGCACCTTTAATTCTTTATTGCATCTAGTTCTCTACATTAGATTATACTTCCTCTTTATTTCACAAGATACTTTGATCCCACATGTTAGCTACATTTTGTCTTGGCATAATCTGTAATTTTCCGTCGCCTCTTGTAAAGGAAAACTGGATGCTTAGTGTTGTAAGACATTTTTAGGAAAGCATTACATTTCTCTCTACTGTGTGCTCTTAGTAAAGTTCATCCAACTGTTCACCCGGTAAAGTCTCCGCGAGTAATGTTAAGGAATCAGCACTTAACAACTCGGCGAAACTGTACACCTTCCTTTTTACTGGAACCTTATTAATGGGGGCACTTTATTAGTGCCATTTGACCGTTGTAGTAAGATGAAACTTTTATTATGGAGCTCACACGTATTTGGCGTAAAACAGCCGGGTACAGAAATAAATTATCAACTGCTGTTGCGCTATCCTTGTTAGGAATGGACATCAATAACTCTGAGCGCCCTCTTTCAGTACTATCTGAGATGAGATCAATACTGAAATTTTCAAATGCAATGGCTTCTCAGTATTTCTACTGACGAAGTGAACACTACAAGAGCCATCGCCTGAGTTCCCAGGAAGTTCACTCAGTGGAAGAGGAGTCAAAATTTGTGGAGACGTGTCTCAGCTTATCCATAGATACGCGACCGTGTCTGAAAAAAAAAAAAAAACGACGGTCAAAGTTTTCGATGTATTTTCTAGGTACTTTATGGGCCTTTCACCGCACTCTGTTGTCAGGTCAATTGATGGCTCAGCGGCTAGCGTCGCGGCTTTATAATTTTTCGCCTCGTGTTCGAAAACCGTTTATTTTTTTAATTTTTTTTTATTTTTGTTTTCATTCATCTATCCATGTCGATAGAAGGTTACTATACAAATTAATTGTAAAATGACAACTGTATTTCACAATAAGAATCACACATTTATTATGTGATATATGTGTGTAGGGTATGTTGAGGGGTTACACTCTTTTAAATTCTCACATTCTGATATTTCATTCTCATAACAATTCTTGTATTAATTCTTATGTTTCATTCATATGGCAATTATTCAGGAGAATTTAGTGCATTCCCTTGGATGACATCGATCGTAGACACTCTCGAAACCCAGATATACCCAATACCACGAGCATCAAGGGAAGGCAGGTTTGCCATTGTGACATTTCTTCCTATGAATCTCTCTCGGCCGGCCGCGGTGGGCGAGCGGTTCTAGGTGCTTCAGTGCGGAACCACATGACTGCTACGGTCGCAGGTTCGAATCCTGCCTCGGGCGTGGATATTTGTGATGTCCTTAGTTAGTTAGCTTTAAGTAGTTCTAAGTTCTAGGGGACTGATGACCTCCGATGTTACGTCCAATAGTGCTCAGAGCCATTTCAACCAATTTGAATCTCGATCGGGAAAGAAGCTTCGTTAACATTGGAGATGATTTCGCTTGTTGTCAATAATTTCTCCGAAAACTATGCATAATGGATCACTTTTCCGAAAACTGGCATTTGTAATTGATTATGAATCAAGATATACCACAAGAATTTCACCAAAAACAGTTTCAAATAATGTTCACTTTTTTTTAATTTATTCATCTGGGATACAATTAGCACACGAATAAGGACAACGTTACATCAGTATAACATGGAAAACATTCGTGTGGTAATCTTCTACAAACATGGTTATATGAATGAAAACCAAAAATAACAGTAATAATCAGGTTTAGAACACGGGTCGTAAAATTAATAATCCGCGATGCTATCCGTTGTGCCACCACTATCTCTGTGGTCTTCACGCAGCAAAGCGCACATAAAGTACCTGAAAATACCTCGAAAACTTGAGCCGTCGTTTTTTCAGAAACAAAATGTTCAAATGTGTGTGAATTCCTAAGGGACCGAACTGCTGAGGTCATCATTCCCTAGACTTACACACTACCTAAACTAACATATGCTAAGAGCAAAACATATGCTAAGAACAAAACACACACACACACACACACACTCACACACACACACACACACACACACACACATGACCGAGGGAAGACTCGAACCTCCGGGGAGAGGGGCCGCGCAAACATAACGCCTCAAACTGCGCGGCGACTCCACGCTTTGGACCCCTCTTCCACTGAGGGAAGCTCCTGGGACATCGGGTGGCACTTGCCATGTTGTCCTCGCGAGCGTAACGAATAATTGATTAACAAAGCTTAAAACATTTCTTGTTAGGGTTCTGTGTTATGATAGAAAAGTGGCTTAAAAGATTTTTATCGACGAAATTTCGAAGACTGTTTCGTTTAGTCCCCTTCCTCGTTGTTGTAGTGGTCTACAATCCAAAAGCAAGATTGGCGTATCCTTCCATTCAAGTGTATCCTGTGCAAGTCTCTTCCTCTCTGTGTACCTACATCCATCTGAACCTGCTTACTGTTGTCAAGCCCTGGTCTGCCTCTACAGTGTTTTATCCATAATACCTCCCCCCTGCTGCCACCATTCCTATCATTACCAAATTGATAATTCCTTAACATTAAATTAGAAACACTTCCCTGATGTTCTGAAAAGATCAGCGTGCATCAAAAAGAATATCCTGATTTAAAAACTTCGTATTTATTGATGGAAACACATTAGAAAAAGGAGACCAATTTCAAAATACTAACAAAATCTTAAACTTTTATTTATGGTATTAAAAATGGTTACCAGCACAGACAATGTCTAGGCAAGAGGTAAAGTCAACATAAAATCTATGTAACATACCTGCGTTGACGGAAGTCACTGCAGCTCTTATTCTGTTTTTCAGCTCATCTGTGCCACTTCGTGAAATAACGGTAAAACACTTTCCTTCACATATTCCAGAAGAAAAAATCGTATGGGGTCATGTCTGGAGATCTTGGAGGCCAAGAATGCAGGTTACTCTGTCAGGGTCCTGTGCACTAATCCAGCGTTGAGGGAGCGCGTCGTAGAGGAATCGTCGTACGATTTTGTGTCAGTGTGGCGCAGCTCCATCGTGTTGGAATACGAAGTCATTGGATTCCTCCTCAGTTTGCGCTAAAATCCGAGACTGCAACATTCGACGATAGCCCATTCTAGTCTCTATGATTTCCTCAAAAAAGAAGGGGCCATAGTCTTTTCTATAAAAAGTGGTAAAAAAAAAGTTCATTTAGTCGAGTCTCTTGCATGCTCAAGAACTACATTACGATTTTGAGGCCTTCATATGTTCATGTTCTCTTCGTTTAGTTATCATTAACATGAAAGACAGCTGTATCACTCAAAACTAACAATTATAAAAATGTGTCTTCCAGCAGAGTATTGGTGAATACAACACCTTCCCTTTTGTCACCAAGTCGAAAGATTTGCACTAACCGTAGTCTGTATGGCTTATAGACCAAACATCGCCTGAACACGTGTCATACAAGCATAAGAGGAATTGCAAGTTCTCTGCTCGCAAGGCAAGTGGACTTCAGTGGATTCCGCACAAACGGTAGCCGAGTTCTTTCCATTGTTTCATTTGAGGCGCATAGTCGACCTGAGCTCTTACCTTGCCATTAACATTATTTCTCTTCAAATTGACGATACCAGAGGCGAATGTTTTTCGGCAATCCCAAAACGCCGTCGAAACTAACGCGGGAGCCGGCCGGAGTGGCCGAGCAGTTCTAGGCGCTTCAGTCTGCCAGTCCTGCCTCGGGCATGGATGTGTGTGATGTCTTTAGGTTAGTTAGGTTTAAGTAGTTCTAAGTTCTAGGGGACTGATGACCTCAGATGTTAAGTCCCATAGTGCTCAGAGCCGTTTGAACCATTTTTGAACTAACGCTGGACTGTAACCACTGACTCAACCTTGCTAAACTGTAGTACACAAAACTCCTGTTGGGTGGTCACGATATTACTACAGACTTATTGAGCAGACGCACTGACTGGCAGCCAGAGACTATTCTCTAACAGTCTAGGCCATACTCATTTCCTGTCCGGTACAGGCACTGTTTCTTAACTGTTATACTCTAAAATAAGGTCATTTTTTTGACACACCCTGTAATTTTACTTGGTCAGGCGCATAAGAAACCAAAAGGAGTACGTGACGAAATAAATAATCTTTTGCAAAATACCAGGAAAATGTTTCCTATTTGATAATATTGTCGTGTTATGTTCTGTCAACCACCAACGCGTAGTTCAGTTAAAAACTGTTCTTCGATTCCTCGGGATGTACCCTATCAACAGATCTGTTGTTATAGTCAAGATGAATGTACTTTCTCCCCAGTTCGATTCGGTACTGCTTTATTACTTATCAGAACAACTCAGCTACTCTTCAATGTTTATTGAGGCTACACTTCTTCATTGTTCACATAAATTTAACCCAGTCGCATCAAAAGACGAGCTGTAGTCGCATGAACTGTTGACATTTAAATCATACAGGCTGTTCCACGAGGAATGGTCAATTCACGGATATGACAGAAACGATCATTCAAAGCATTAAAGTCTAGCGATCATAGGCTCTAAAATGCACATCTTAAGGGCTGTGAGCAATTCTTCATCTTCGATACCATAGTGCAAAATAAATCTCTTTTAATGCAAGGTCTTTGCTGTCCATATTTTGTCAGGTGCTAGTATGGACTAAAACAAAACAAAAATCCAGTAAACGTAAGCTTTAAGGTGCATGCCTTAAGAGCCATTTGAGCACTTGTTCATCTTCGCTACTGTAAAACACATTTCTTCTACTGAATAAGTGCTCGTAACACTTAAGATATGCATTCTCAAGCCCATGTTCAGTAGATTTATTTGCTTCGAATGATCGTTTGTGTCATCCCGTGAATTGACCATTCCTCCTGGAACAACCTGTATAACAAGCTCAGCTCCTCATTATGCTGACGCATGCAGTTGAATTTCTAGCCAATAGATGACTCATGAAAGTACTCTAAAACGGAGCGCGGGCCATTTGTGTCACGTGGTAGCAGGTTTTAGTATACAACAAACATGGCGAAGAAAGCAGTTCGCGGTAATTGTGAGGAGGGTTTACAGAAGCCCGTTGAAGGTGTTTTCAACCGTGATACTGAAGTAAGTGAACTGTCTTCCTGCAAGCGGCATTTCAAAGTGAATCTAGTTCCGAAAATAGTGATGAAAGTGAGGGTAGTGATGAGTGTGCACCGTGCTCTTCCAAACATGTTCGCACTGTGACGCCGAGTAAGCGCAATGAATGAGCCTAGGTAAATTCATAAAAAGTCCCATTATCTTTTCTCTAATGTTCAGAGTTTTCTGAAGATCTGTTGACTAAATATAAATTACAGCCGGCATCTGAACTAAATTTCTTTTTATTATTATTTTTTAGAATGTATGGGGCCGTTGTCCAAACTAATTGTGTCGAGGAGAGAGTAAAATGAACAACAATGAAGAAACAAATATAGCCAAAAGATAATAAGTGGTTCGATACTACACTGAATGAGATTAGTGCATATTTTGCATTAGTTGACAGAGTCTTTCTAATTACGTGACGCAAGGTGAAGATGTATACAAACGTATTTTTTTCTGTAGTCGACAGAGAGAGAATCACGAACCGTATTGATATTTAACATAATTGTCATTTAATTTTGAGTCTCAGCAGGACATTTTTAGTTGCACGCCATGTTTCTATCTGAAAATAATACTGAGTGATCGAAACATGTCATGTAATTAAAAACTGGCAACTGAGACTGAAAAATAATTACGAATTATTTTAAACATTTTTTTTTATTTTCTGGAAAAGTGTATTTTCAACTCTTTAAATTGTGTTCCACTAGATCAGTGGAAAGAAAAAAACATGCTGCAGCAACTCCAGGAAGTCGTTGTACAGTAACTACTGGAGCGTTCACAGCTACCTAAGTACTCTGTTCGCATGCGACCATCAGTATCACCCCTATGAATCTTCAAACAAAAACATGGGCTCATTTCCCTATGCAAAAAGCCCCAACTCTGAAAAAAAAGCGCTACCAAGCGGAAAAAGAAGTGAAAAGGCATGACAGTGTGAAAAGTGTGGTGTTGATCTGCATTTAAAAGACTGTTTTGAGGTCTTCCATCCCGAACGGTGATATGATCTGAGATGTAAAATAATCATACTAGCTGATAGTATATATGCAACGTTGAGCAACTCTGACGCGGGTATAAAACCGCCGACATGTAGCAAGGAATTAGTGTGGCATGCGTGGCTTTCTGACGTGCGTGTAGTAAGTGGAGAAACGTGAATTATGGCGACTTTATCGCCAAATGCGTTCAAACGCGATCTACGTGTTGTTATTCTTTTCTTGGCTGCCGAAGGACAAACACGCGTAGACATCCATCGGAGAATGAAGCATGTGTATGAGGCAGTGGTGTCATCCATCTTCGAGAGCCAACCATCTGCTGGAAGGTCGCTGCTTGATCGGTTCTTTGATTAGTGCAGCCCGTTGCTTATTGACTTCAAGAAACCTGGTGTCTTCATCACGGGGACGGTACCCATGCGGTTATCACGCCTTCGATCTCTCAGAAAAAGGCCTTGAAGGGTCGACGATTCCTATTCGACGAGGATATACAACAGGCAGTTACGGTCTTCGTCACCAAGAGGACACGGTTTCTCACAAGACGGGTACCTTCAGCCTTGTGCGTCGGTTGGATGATTATCTCAAGGTAAATACTCTGAAGATCCAAAGAAACTGGTACACGTGCCTAACATTGTGTGGGGCCCATGTGAGCATGCGGAAGTGCCGCAACACGGCTTGGCATGAACTCGACTAATGTCTGAAGTAGTGCTCGAGGAAACTGGCACCATGAATCCTGCAGGGCTGTTCATAAATTCGGAAGAGTACGACGGGGTGGAGGCCTGTTCTGAACAGCACGTCTCAAGGCATCCCAGTTATGCTCAATAATGTTCATGTCTGGGGAGTTTCGTGGCCAGCGGGAGCATTTAAACTCAGAAGAGTGTTGCTAGAACCACTCCGTAGCAATTCCGGACGTGTGGGGTGTCGAATTGTCCTACTGAAATTGCACAAGTCCGTCTGAATGCGCAATTGACATGAATGGATGCTTACGTACGTGACACCTGTCAGAGTCGTATCTAGACGTATCAGGGGTCCCACATCACACCATCTGCACCTGCCCCACACCATTACAGAGCCTCCACCAGTTTGAACAGTCCCTTGCTGATATGCGGGGTCCATGGTTTCATGGGGTTGCCTCCATACCTGTATACGTCCGTCCGCTCGATAAAATTTGATACGAGACTCGTCCGTCCAGGCAACATGTTTCCAGTCATCAACAGGGCCCAGGCGGGTGTAAAGCTTTGTATCGTGCAGTCATCAAGGGTACACTAGTGGGTCTTTGGCTCCAAAAGCCCATATCGATGATGTTTACAAAAAAATGGTTCAAATGGCTCTGAGCCCTATGGGACTTAACATCTGACGTCATCAGTCCCCCAGAACTTAGAACTACTTAAACCTAACTAACCTAAGGACATCACACACTGTAAGTAGGCTGTTTAGGTTTTTTTATTGGTAACGCCGCCGCCACGTAGCGCTCTGTATGAAAATCACTGGCTGTGCCGTGTGCACTCTGTGGCTGGTTGGCATTGTTGTAATACTCGCCATTGTAGTGTTGGGCAGCGGCAGCCGGATGCTAACAGCGCGTAGCGTTGCGCAGTTGGAGGTGAGCCGCCAGCAGTGGTGGACGTGGGGAGAGAGATGGCGGAGTTTTGTAATTTGTAAGACTGGATGTCATGAACTATCATATATATTATGACTATTAAGGTAAATACATTGTCTGTTCTGTATTAAAATCTTTCATTTGCTAACTATACCTATCAGTAGTTAGTGCCTTCAGTAGTTTGAATCTTTTATTTAGCTGGCAATAATGGCGCTCGCTGTATTGTAGTAGCTTGAGTAACGAAGATTTTTTGTGAGGTAAGTGATTTGTGAAACGTATAGGTTAATGTTAATCAGGGCCATTCTTTCGTAAGGAATTTTGGAAGTCAGATTGCGTTGCGCTAAAGATATTGTGTGTCAGTTTAAGCACAGTCTTGTATAATTTTTTTCTAAGGGGACGTTTCAACACATCTATGCCCGAGGCAGGATTCGAACCTGCGACCGTAACGGTTGCGCAGTTCCAGACTGAAGCGCCCAGAACCGCTCGGCCACTGCGGCGGGCGATTATGTTTCGTTGAATGGTCCGCACGCTGGCATTTGTTGATGGCTCAGAATTGCAATCTGCAGCAATTTGGGGAAGGGTTGCACCTCTGTCACGTTGAACGATTCTCTTCAGTCGCCGTTGGTTCCGTTCTTGCAGGATCTTTTTCCGGGTGCAGCTATGTGGAAGATTTGATGTTTTACCGGATTCCTGATATTGGCGGTACACTCGTAAAATGGTCGTACGGGAAAATCCCCACTTCATCGCTGCTTTGGAAATGCTGTGTCCCATCGCTCGTGAGCAGACTCTAACGCGATGTTTAAACTCACTTAAATCTTAATAACCTGGCATTGTAGCAGCAGTAACCGATCTAACAACTGCGCCAGACACTTGTCTTATATAGGAGTTGGCAATCGAAGCATCATATTCTGCCGGTCTTCAGATCTTTGTTTTCGAATACACACGCCTGTATCAGTTTCTTTGGCACTTTAGTGTAGTACCTTAATGCTCACTCGATTATGGCTGATCGGCGTACCGATTATGAACTGTACAGCCTTCGAAGGGAAACTTTTTAGTCGTCTGTTTTATATGAAATCTGATTTCACGGCAACTAGTAGGATATTTATTTATGATCCCATTGGGTTAAGAAAATGACTATTTTAGTAAATCACGTTACTTAATAAGCAAATTTCAGTCGATAACGACGTCTTTATAGACAATCGTTCTGTAGAACTTTTTAACTCGGTGGTTGGGGCTTGTCGATCCATTCCGCTTCAGCTTTTAGAATTAGCGTTTTCACTATGTACGAGATTTGAGGTGCTTGCTGAGTGAGTGTGTCCGGCAGTGAAGTGATCCTATGGCATTATCTGCATCTACATGTGCAGGATTACTGTGCATTTCGAAAATTCTCTAACATATCGCTATCGAATGGTGTGCGGGAAAAGCGAATACTTAAATATTTCTTACGAGCTCTGATTTCTCTCGTTTTATTGTAATGATTATTTCTCCCTATGTTCACGGACGATAACAAAATATTTTCACACTCTGAGGAGAAAGTTGGCAACTGAAATTTCATGAGAAGGTCCTGTCGCAGTGGAAAATTGTTTTCATGAGTGCTACCCCAACTCGTTTATCATATCCGTGGCAGTCCCTCCCCTATTTCGCGAGAGTACAAAACGAGATGCCCTTCTTCGAACTTTTTCGACGTCCTCCGTCAATCCTATCTGATGTATATCCCATATCACACAGCATTGCTCCAGAAAAGGGCGGACAAATGTAGTGTAAGCAGTCCCTTTAGTTGACCTGTGACATTTTCTGAGTGTTCTGCCAATAAATCGCACTGTTTGGTTCGCTTTCCCCACGACATTGTGTATGTGAACGTTCCAATTTAAGTTATTCGAAATCGTAATCCCTAAGTATTTAGTTATCTCATATCTGTGCTGTGCCTGTTGATGCAATTGGGAGCTGTGGTTACACTAGTCATGGCCTGCACCTGAATAGGAGGGGGAAGGATAGATTAGTTGATCCTCTCGCAGAAAATGTAATGAGGGGCCACATGCTCGCAAGACAAAATACCTGTGATTACTGGAGTCAGAGGGACACATTTTGTAGGTTAGAGTCAGATTACAGACAGAGAGTATTGAAAGAGATTAAAACAGAACAGTGCCATAATGTCTGTAGCAGTATCAAAAGAAATAAAATTTGTGAGTTTCATCAGAACATTAGAGGACTGAAAAATAAGATACATGAGCTTCTTGTATGCCTAGAAATGGGGTAAATTCTGAAGGTATAAATGTTTTGTGTCTGAACAACATGTAACTGCAGGGATGGGGAGGTTAAATTTAAGGGATTACAGATTAGCATCTTATTCATGTAGAGCCAACATGGAAAAAAAGAGGAGTTGCTACTTATATAAAAACTGGGCACAAAGTCAAAAATATTGAAATAAATAGTTTTTGTGTAGATCAGAGTCATGAAGCATGTGCTTGTCAGTTGCTACTGCAATATACTTCTATTGTAATCTAACAATCTACAGATCCCCACAAGGTAACTTTCAGCTATTCATGAAAAATCTTGAGGCAGTATTGAGATAACTCTCAGAGAAAAAGAAGCAGTTAGTGGTTTATGGTGATTTTGGTGTAGATTTCTTAAAAGATACGGATAGGAAAAATGAGCTAGAGTCTTTGGCTGTTTCAATCTAGCATCTGTTGTAAATTTTCCAACTCGTGTGCAGCAGGATAGTAGGTCACTTATCGATAACATTTTCATAGACAGTGCTCAGGCAGAAACCATTAATGTGTACCCAGTTGTTAATGGGCAGTCTGATCATGATGCGCAGTTAATGGAAATAACAAATATAGCATCTTATAGGATTCAGGCAGGGAGGCTTATTAATGCGAACAGGATACAGAGCTTTAAGTGCAGCCTAGAAGAGGTAGAATGGGATGAAGTATACACAGAAAAAGATGTTGATGCTAAATTCAGTTTATTCCACCGTAAATTCGTCTCAATATTTGAAAGACGCTTTCCTGAAACGTTATCCAAAAAAGCCATTACAAAGTCAAGTAAGCCATGGATTACTAAGGGAAGAGGACAGGCCAGAGTAAGTCAGTATCCGACGTTACTTGCTTACTACGAAAGATACTGTAATATTTTAATGAAAGTCATTAAGAAATCGAGAAGTTTATGCATTCTGACAGAAATTAATAATGCGGATAAAAAGATTAAAACCATATAGAACATTGTCAAACAGGAGACGGGGCAGCCTGACAGTGCACAGCATACCATAGCAATAAAGCTACATGATGATGGATGCTGTGAGTGATAATTCACAAGTTGCAAGTATTTTTAACAATCACTTTCTGAATGTAGCATCAAAAATAGGGTTAAAGGGTTTTGTTGAAGAAGCCAAAAAATATGTTAAAAATGTCATTCCCTAGGACTTTAGGCTTTTAGAAATAGCACCAACATCCCCCGCTGAATTTAAAGGAATTATAAATATACTGGAAAACAAGAGCTCATGTGGTGTTGATGGAGTCTCTAACAGAATTTTGAAGTGTTTTTCTAATTTAATAAGTGGAGTCCTCAGCGATATATGTAATGCTTCGCTGGCACAGGGAATTTTTCCAGACAGATTGAAATACGCAATTGTCAAACATCTTCATAAGAAATGGGACAGGATTGACTTAACTAATTATTGACCAATCTCAATGGTGACTTCATTTTCTAAAATATTCGAAAAAGTTATGTATTCAAGAGTAGTCTCACATTTAAGTGGCATTAAATTACGCAGCATGTCACAGTTCGGCTTCTGGAAGGGTTACTCGAATGAGAATGCTATCTACACATTTACCCATCAAATAGAACAAGCCCTTATCGCCAGTTGGTATTTTTTGTGATCTCTCCAAGGCATTTGACTGTGTGGATCATGTCACACTCTCAGAAAAACTCAGGTTTTATGGAACCGTGCGCTATACACACAGCTGGTCTGAATCATACTTAATGAAAAGAAAGCAAAAAGATGTGCTGAACAGCAAAAATAACGTTGGGAGGGTTGTAAATTCTAGTGAATGGGGAGTTATCACAAAGGGAGTCCCACAGGGTTCAATTTTAGGTCCTCTGCTGTTCCTTATTCATGTGAATAACCTCCTACTTAACGTTCAGCAAGCAGAACTAGTACTTTTTGCAGACGACACGAGTGTTATAATACATCCCATTCCAGAAAAAACAGCTGAAGATATTGTTAAGGATATCTTTCAAAGAATTATAAGGTGGTTCTCAGAAAATGCACTCTCCCTTAATTTTGAAATACTCACTGTATCCAGTTCTGTACACTGAATAGAGTCAGACCGACAATTCATGTAGCATATGATCAGGACTCTGTTAACAGGGTAGATTTCTCCAGATTTTTGGGTGTTCACATTGATTACAACTTGAACTGGAAGAAGCATATTACTGAGCTTCTCAAACAACTAAGTTCAACTTCTTTCGCTCTTCGTATAATCGCTAGTTCTGGTAATAAACAGACCAGCCTCCTAAGGTACTTAGCATAGTGTCTTATGGAAAACTTTTATGAGGTAACTCATCACTTAGACATAAAGTATTGATTGCAAAAAAGAGAGCAGTGAGAATAATTAGTGGTGTTGACCCAAGGACATCATGTAAGCACCTTTTCAAGAAGTTAGGTATTTTAACTGCATTATCAGAGTACATATATTCGCTAATGAAATTCTTTACAAATAATCCATGTCAGTTAGCGAGGAAGGGTGATGTTCATACGTACAACACTAGAGGTAAAAATGACCTTTCCTATCTGTTATTGAAGCTGGTAGTTGCTCAAAAAGGAGTACATTATTCAGCAACAAAAATCTTTGATGATTTGCCCAACAACATAAAGTGTCTGGCAGGTAGCAGATCAAGTTTTAAATCTAGCTTAAAATCATTTCTTTTGGACAACTCCTTCTACTCCGTGGACAAGTTTCTATTTCAGAAACGGTAAAAAAAAATTGTACCTCTAAATGTAGTTTCATGTGTAGAACTAAAAATTTCAGTAATATTAATATCAGTGCTATTCATGTTTATATATATATATATATATATATATATATATATATATATATATATATCTTGTAATCTGACTTGTTCCACATCATATAGATAAAATAATCGGGAAAATGATCTACGGAACATGACATAACTAACTAACTAACTAACAGTCTTTAGATTTGAGTAGTTTATCGTGTAACTGAAATTTAGATGATTCTTTTTAGTGCTCATGCGGTTGACTGCATATGTTTCAAAATTTAGATTCAGCTGCTATTTTGCCGGCCGCGGTGGTCTCGCGGTTCTAGGCGCTCAGTCCGGAACCGCGCGACCACTACGGTCGCAGGTTCGAATCCTGCCTCGGGCATGGATGTGTATGATGTCCTTAGGTCAGTTAGGTTTAAGTAGTTCTAAGTTCTAGGGGACTGATGACCACAGATGTTTAGTCCCATAGTGCTCAGAGCCATTTGAACCATTTTTGAACTGCTATTTTTGTACGATACAAATATCTTTTTACAATTCGATTTGGTCATCTGATGACTTAACACGACGGTAAATAACAGCATCATCTGCAAACAATCCAAGAGAGCTGCTCACATTGTCTCCTAAATCGTTTATGTAGATCAGGAACGACAGAAGGAGTATAACACTTGCTTGGGGAACGCCAGGCATTACTTTTGTTTTCCTCGAGTATTTGCCCTCAGTTATTACGAACAGTGACCTCCCCGACAGGCAATTACGAATCCAGTCTCACAACCGAGACGATACTCCACAGCGACGCAGTTTAGTTAGGAATCGCTTGTCAGGAACGGTGTCAAAAGTCTTCTAGAAATCTAAAAATACGGCATCAATTTGACATCCCCAGTTGAGAGCGCTCATTATTTCGTGAGAATAAAGAGCTAGTTGTGTTTCACGAGAACGATATTTTCTGTATCCTTGTTGGCGATTTGTCAACAAATCATTTTCTTCGAGGCAGCTCATAATGTTCGAGCACAGTACATGTTCCAAAATCCTGCTGCAAATCGACATTACTGATATGGGTTTGTACTTGAGTGGATTACTTCTATTTCCTTTCTTTGGTACTGATGTGACTTGTGCAGCTCTCCAGTCTTGGTTAGGGATCTGCCTACAGGCGAACAGTTGAATATGACTGAAAACTAAGGAGCTATTGCATCAGCATACTCTGAAAGAAACGTAACTTGTATACAGTCTGGACCGGGAGCCTTACCTCTTTTAAGTGCTTTAAGTTGCTTCGATGTACTTCTAAGTTACGGGAGACCCCTGCTGGGGCTTTACGACCACTTGGTGCAAGTCTTTTCTATGCCACGCCACTTCAGCAAACTGCGCATCCATGAAGAAGAAATATAACGATTGTTGTTGTTGTTGTGGTCGTCAGTCCTGAGACTGGTTTGATGCAGCTCTCCATGCTACTCTATCCTGTGCAAGCTTCTTCATCTCCCAGTACCTACTGCAACCTACACCATTCTGAATCTGCTTAGTGTATTCATCTCTTGGTCTCCCTCTACGATTTTTACCCTCCACGCTGCCCTCCAGTTCTAAATTGGTGATCCCTTGATGCCTCAGAACATGTCCTACCAACCGATCCCTTCTTCTAGTCAAGTTGTGCCACAAACTCCTCCCCAATTCTATTCAATACCTCCTCATTAGTTATGTGATCTACCCATCTAATCTTCAGCATTCTTCTGTAGCACCACATTTCGAAAGCTTCTATTCTCTTCTTGTCTAAACTATTTATCGTCCACGTTTCACTTCCATACATGGCTACACTCATACAAATACTTTCAGACACGACTTCCTGACATTTAAATCTATACTCGATGTTAACAAATTTTTCTTCTTCAGAAACTCTTTCCTTGCCATTGCCAGTCTACATTTTATATCCTCTCTACTTCGACCATCATCAGTTATTTTGCTCCCCAAATAGCAAAACTCCTTTACTACTTTAAGTGTCTCATTTCCTAATCTAATACCCTCAGCATCACCTGACTTAATTCGACTACATTCCATTGCCCTTGTTTTGCTTTTGTTGACGTTCATCTTATACCCTCCTTTCAAGACACTGTCCATTCTGTTCAACTGCTCTTCCAAGTCGTTTGCTGTCTCTGACAGAATTACAGTGTCATCGGCGAACCTCAAAGTTTTTATTTCTTCTCCATGCATTTTAATACCTACTCGGAACTTTTCTTTTGTTTCCATGAAACGATTAGGACAACGTAAACACACAGTCCTCGATCGAAGAAAATCTCCGACCCATCCAGAAATCGATCCCGGGACCACGTGATCCAAAGGCAGCGGCGCTGACCAGTGGACCGCGGGGTGAGCAGTAGGACGCTGTCGAGGCCAAGTGTCTGTGTTCCGGAGAGCGGAGCAGCTGTGGCCTCCGGTAAGGCGCCGGATTTCCCGCAGCTGGCTGCAACGGCAGAGCCGGACAGGAGGAAAGGCCGGGCTTGCGACACCACGGACGAGAGAGCTCGGGCGAGAGCCGGCCGCGCTTCCGACCGTAACGGCCTGCTCCTCAGCTCCCCTGCTCTCGTCTGTGAAGCATGACTGCTGCTCTGCCGCTGGGTCCTTGCACGTGCTTCACAGCATTCGCATGCAAAAGACAGCAAAGCTTTAAGACCCCTTTCACACTGGAGGTCGTCCATTTAGATCCAGTGTGGTGATTTCTGAAGCCGATCGACACCTATTTCACTTATTTCATGATACACTTGTAAGAGAATTTGAAAACTGTTTCCCCAAGTAGTAAAATCTAATTATAAGAAACCACGCAAAAAACCTTGGCTTACTAAAGGAATAAAAATACCTTGTAACCACAAAAGGGAACTGTATCTAACAACAAGAAAGAGTAATGACCCTGAAACAGCCAAATATTATAAAAACTGCTGTGCTACATTAAGAAAGGTTATTAAAAAGTCCAGAAGCATGTGTATCATGTCTGAGATTAATACCTCTGATAACAAAATCAAAACAATTTGGAATATTATATTGCTGGCCGGGGTGACCGAGCGGTTCTAGGCCCTACAGACTGGAACCGCGCGACCGCTACGGTCTGAGGTTTGAATCCTGCTTAGGGCATGGATGTAGTTAGGTTTAAGTAGGTCTAAGTTCTAGAGGACTTATGACTTCAGAAGTTAAGTCCCATAGTGCTCAGACCCATTTAAATCATTTTTTGGAATATTATTACAAGGGAGACAGGGCAACCAAGAGTATAGGATGACGGCATCACCATCAAAGGTAATGGAAACTTGACAAACAACAGGCCGGAAGTCGAAAACAGTTTGAATAATCATTTTTTAAATGTTATAGAGAAAATAGTATCTAAATGTTCATTAGAAGAAGCAAGGCAGTTAATGGAAGAGGCCTTACCCACACCATTTGATACAATTGGAATTCCACCCACCTCTCCTTCTGAAATTAGGAAGATAATAAACTCTCTTAAGAATAAAAGCTCACATGGAATTGATGGCATTTCCAGCAGGATAATAAAACCTTGTTCCCAAGAGATAAGTGGGATTCTTAGCCACATATGTAATATCTCTCTGCAGCAGGGTATTTTCCCAGATAGACTGAAGTATGCCATTGTTAAACCACTGCATAAAAAAGGGGATACGTCTGATGTCAACAACTACTACCCAATCTCTCTTCTGACTGCCTTATCCAAAATTCTTGAAAAAGTAATGTATTGTAGAGTAGCTCCACACCTTTGTAAAAATAAAGTTTTAACAGTATTGTAGAGTAGCTTCACACCTTTGAAAAATAAAGTTTTAACAAAATGTCAGTTTCGTTTCCAGAAGGGGTTTTCGATGAAAAATGCTATATGTACTTTCACTAACGAAATATTAAATGCTCTGAGGTAATCGGAAGGCACCCGTTGGTTTTTTTTTTGTGATTTCTCAAAGGCTTTTGGTTGTGTTTCACCCGTTTGAATACTTCTAGATAATCTCAAGTACTGTGGTATGAATGGGGCAGCGCTCAAATGGTTTAAATCATACCTAACTCGAAGAGTGTAGAAAGTTGAAATAAGCAGTTCACATAATATGCAAAAAAAAACTGGTGATTTCTCAAACTGGGGAACAATCAAGAATGGGGTGCAGCAAGGTTCGGTCTTGGGACCTCTGTTGTTCTTAATATATATGGATGACTTGCCATTTTATATTCACGAAGATGAAAAGCTGGTGCTTTTAGTCGATGATACAAGTATATTTATCACTCCCAACATACAAGAATCAACTGGTGAAATTGTAAACGATGTTTTTCATAAAATCATTAAGTGGTTCTCTGCAAATGGGCTATCATTAAACTCTGACAAAACACAGTACATACAGTTCACACAGTAAATGGAATGACACCATTAATAAATATAGACTTCGATCGGAAATCGGTAGCTAAGGTAGAATTTCAAAATTTCTAGGTGTATGCATTGATAAGGGGTTGAACTGGATAAAACACACTGAAGATCTGCCGAAACGTTTGAGTTCAGCTAGTTATGCTGTTAGGGTGATTGCAAATTTGGCGAAGTACCTCTCAGTAAATTAGCTTACCACGCCTATTTTCATTCTCTGCTTTCGTATGGCATCATATTCTGGGGTAACTCATCATTGCGTAAAATAGTGTTCATTGCACAAAAGCGTGTAATCAGAATAATTGCTGGAGCTCATCCAGGATCATCCTGCAGACACTCATTTAAAGAGCTAGAGATCTTCACTATGAAATTTGTTATTAACAATCCGAACGACTTCAAAAGTAAAAGCAGTGTACATGGCTACAACACTAGGAGAAAGGATGGTCTTCACTACTCAAGGTTAAATCTAACTTTGGCTCAGCAGGGGGTAAATTATGCTGCCACAAAAGTCTTTGGTCACTTACCTAATAGCATCAAAAGTCTGACAGATAGCCATATAGCATTTAAAAGAAATTAAAATAATTTCTTAATGGCAACTCCTTCTACTCATTAGATGAATTTTTGGATATAGTAAGTGGGTAATTTCCGCGACCCCCACAAAAAAATTAAAAATATTAAGTGTAATGTAATATTTTGTGTAATGTAATATCTTGTATAGAGACCTTTTATTAACCTGACACGTTCCACATCATTGCGAAGTGTCGTATTCATGATCTATGGAACAAGTACTAATCTAATCTAACCTAGAGACCAAGTCCGGCTCACTGTTAACTTAGCTGTCACCTGGCAGCCGAACTGCCACCTGTCGGCGAATTGAGGAGACAGTGACTCAATGTTTCACACACTGCCGGAAAAAGTACATCCTTCTACAGGTTTACAATTCACTCAACATTTACTGTTACATCAGTGCATATGGAGTACATCAAATGATTACATTCAGAGATCAACAACGCAAGCGGACCTGAGGTGCCAGGTACCAAACCATACTGAAATACCCATATCAGCAGGCGGTGTAGCCTCCAAGGTGGCAATGCAGGCGCTGACTCTGGCATTCGATCGATCATACTGTCCTGTGATACTTTACGCTACGCCTGCTAGACCTGTTCACGTAGTTCTGTAAGAGATGTTGGTTGACGAGTCGCACGAGTTACTTCCCGTCCCATCTTATCCCACATGTGCTCACTTGGAGACAAGCCCAGAGGTCGGGCTGGCTAAGGAAATTGCTGCACGTCTTACAGAGACCATTGGGTCTCACAGGCAGTGTGTGCACGAGCGTTATCCTTTTGGAACAACACATCACCTTCATTTTGCAAGAATGGCAAAGAACAAACGTGAAGGAGAGTTGTAGCTTATCGTACCGCAGACCATAAAGCTTGGGTTGGGGCCAGTGTGTTTTAGATGAATACTCTCTATGACACAGCGCTCGCCAGGCCTACGTCGTACGCTCGAACGGCCATCACTTGCGTGCAGACAGAATCTGCTTTCATCGCTGAAGACCACGTCCCGCCCTTCGAGCTTCCAAGTGATCTACATCTACATCTACATCCATACTCCGTAAGTCACCTGACGATGTGTGGCGAAGGGTACCTTGAGTACCTTATCGGTTCTCCCTTCTATTCCGGTCTCGTATTGTTCGTGGAAAGAAGGATTGTCGGTATGCCTCTGTGTGGGCTCTAATCTCTCTGATTTTATCCTCATGGTCTCTTCGCGAGATATACGTAGGAGGGAGCAATATACTGCTTGACTCCTCGGTGAAGGTATGTTCTCGAAACTTCAACAAAAGCCCGTACCGAGCTACTGAGCGTCTCTCCTACAGAGTCTTCCACTGGAGTTTATCTATCATCTCCGTAACGCTTTCCCGATTACTAAATGATAGTGTAACGAAGCGCGCTGCTCTCCACTGGATCTTCTCTATCTCTTCTATCAACCCTATCTGGTACGAATACCACACTGCTGAGCAGTATTCAAGCAGTGGGCGAACAAGTGTACTGTAACCTACTTCCTTTGTTTTCGGAATTGCATTTCCTTAGGATTCTTCCAATGAATCTCAGTCTGGCATCTGCTTTACCGACGATCAACTTTATATGATCATTCCATTCAAAATCACTCCTAATGCGTACTCCCAGATATTATATGGAATTAACTGCTTCCAGTTGCTGACTTGCTATATTGTAGCTAAATGATAAAGGATCTTTCTTTCTATGTATTCGCAGCACATTACACTTGTGTACATTGACATTCAATTGCCATTCCCTGCAGCGTGCGTCAATTCTCTGCAGATCCTCCTGCATTTCAGTACAATTTTCCATTGTTACAACCTCTCGATATACCACATCCACAAAAAGCCTCAGTGAACTTCCGATGTCATCCACAAGGTCATTTATGTATATTGTGAATAGCAACGATCCTATGACACTCCCCTGCGGCACACCTGAAATCACTGTTACTTCGGAAGACTTCTCTCCATTGAGAATGACATGCTGCGTTCTGTTATCTAGGAACTCCTCAATCCAATCTCACAATTGGTCTGATAGTCCATATGCTCTTACTTTGTTCATTAAACGACTGTGGGGAACTGTATCGAATGCCTTGCGGAAGTCAAAAAACACGGCATCTATCTGGGAACCCGAGTCTATGGCCCTCTGAGTCTCGTGGACGAATAGCGCGAGCTGCGTTTCACACGCTACCAGTCGAGCGGTTCTAGGCGCTTCAGTCTGGAACCGCACGCCCGTTACGGTCGCAGGTTCGAATCCTGCCTGTGGCATCGATCTGTGAGATGTCGTTAGGTTAGTTAGGTTTAAGTAGTTCTAAGTCTAAGGGACTGATGACGTCAGATGTTAAGTCCCATAGTGCTCAGAGCCATTTGAATCATTTTTGAACGAGTCGAGCCGTGCACATCGATGCTATGGCGCTGGTGGAAGACGGGTGAGAGATGCGCGTGCCCTCTGTCCCCTGCCTCTAAAGTATTGATATGTCTTGGCCCACAAACCCTCTTATCTGTGATGTCGTAGCTGTACGATCTGCCCTTACAATACGACGATCATGGCGGGCGTCTGTACTGTGTGGATGTCCATAAGCTCGTCTACGAGCGTGAGAATATTCACGTGACCACTTATACCAGCGTCGTTCCACTACTAATGTCCAACTTGAGCGGCAGTTCTCCAAAAGTACCATCATGCCACTCGGAAAGCCACAATTTGCCCTCTTTGAAACTCTCTCTCTGTTGGCTGTAAGAAACACGGATGCGGCTCCGTGGCATGGTTGCCTACTTGCTTCACACATGTGAGCATTCTGACTGTGAACATTCCCTACTACAGGGTGGACACATATGGCGGTCTGGTAGCTACGCCACTACGGTATCTGTTGGCGGATGACGCTGAAAGCGTTATCAGTACATCTGCTATCCCATAGGTAGCATTTGCCGTCACCGGATCAAAACCGACGATGTCTTTCCAGGTTTACTAATTATTTTCCGGTAGTGTATGTACAAACACTACCTGTCTGTCGTACATTAACCTATTTGTGGTCGTAGTAATTTCTTCACTACAGCCGACATTGGAAAAGTTCTGATTCGTGTTGTGATGTACTCGACTCTCGATTTTGAGGGAAGGGGAATTTTTAAATAAGGGACAAACAAATCAAACACGCGTAGAAGGCATTGCACTAATCCCGTGTAACACCGCCTCTAGTCCTGTTAATGGCCTCAAATCGACGAGGAAGAGAGCCCACGAATTTCTTCAGGTATGGTGAAAGAGAAATACCGATTCCAGCCCCATGGTGGGCATTCAAATATTTCACTGAAGAAAAGCGAATATTTGTGCCAAAGCAGGAATCGGATCCGGATTTCCCACTTTACGCGACCGGTCGCCATACCCACTTCGCATATTTGAGCATGCTTCACGGCCAGCCCAAATGCCCAACTTGTTGCACACTACTTCCGTAGCCCCCCAGTCCACCATCCTCATTGCTCACGGCATTTAGCCTCATTCCTGCTAGAGGTCGCGCTTATGGTGCATCTACACTGAAGATACATCATGAAATGCAGTCAGGCCACCACACATACAGGGTGTAACGGGCATAAGTGCTAATATTTTTATATGTGGTACCTTAATATGTACACACATTACTATGTCAGTTGTTTTTTCTCTGCATCGAACAGTCTTCCCACAAAGACACCACAAACTTCACAACCTGATGTTTTCTGTATGGTCATAACTGCACCACTGAGCAGCATACGCCTGCACCCCTATATCCACATGGCAGTACCTGTCCCACTGTCCACAGGAAAATAAGCATTAATGGCTTTCTCTTGCCGTAAGTACTTAGAGTACGAACCAACCTAAAGACATACTATTCCGAAAACTATAATTATTAGTCTGCAAATGAAGAAATACTGATGTTATGTTGTCCAGTACACCGTCCTGTCACAAATAAAAATATTTGCACTTATATCCGTTACACCTAGTATAATAGCAGTTCTTCAGGTATCCTATAGTCAAGATGAAACCCCTCTCTGATGATTAAACCCTGCAGAGACACTACATTTATGGATGTTGACTGATTTGTTTCACCCACTGTTCCAAAACTCGGATGTTGCTGTCTTCGAACATAAGAGTGTCCACAGCGGACTCATAGTGAAGTAAAGACTGTATCATAAAGAATGCATCATTTGAGCACATAAAAACATACAAATGTATCGATGAAATTAAGTAATTTACATATTATTGCAGTGTACGCTACCTGTGGTTGTGTGTGAAGTGTGATATTACTCAAATGCCCTCCACCACTCCGCAGGCACACTCTATCTTTGTATGAAATTTTCCACAACTTTTCGGCATACGTACATCTTTAGTAACGAAATGAAGCTGTGAATCTCGGCCTTGAGTTCTGGAAATGATTGTGGTTTGTTAGCTACATACGGTATTTCAAATACACCCACACAAAGAAATCACACGGTGTCAGCAAGATCTGATTAGGCAGTTCACGTCACCGTTGCGAGAAACCATCCGGCCTTGGAACCCTCTCGTAACAAGTCTATTGTTGTAATAGATGTGTAACAGGTTGCGCCTTCTTGTTGAATCCAAACGTCTTCAGCATTCACACAGCCCGATCCAGACTACAAAAATTGCCATAACATTGCGGATAGCGTTCGCCAGCCTATGTTAATGCGTTTCCGGCGCTGTCTTCGACGAAGTAAGGCCGAATTACGCCCTCAGCACACAGTCGGTCATTGTGGATGTAATGGCTCCTACATAACTAGTTGAGGATTTTCTGTGCCCCAAATCCTGGAACTCGTTCAAAAGAAAGTGCGCCTCATCAGTCAGCACTATTTTTCTGGTGAAATTGTTGTCTTCTCATTGTTTCGCAAGCACGCAGTGGGTTAATGCTCGCCGCTTTTCGTGATCGTTTGGCTTCAGTTTTTGTGTCAGTTGGATTTCATAGGGCCAATGTTGCAGATCTTTTTTCAGAGTCGGGCAGCAGCAGCCGGCCGAGATACAAGCAGCAACAGGGAAGTAACCGATTTTGTGACATTTTACAAGTTCCTAACCAGGAATGAATTATATAGTTTCATATTGTGCTTTGGCAGTGTAGTTTCTTAAATTTCTGCGTGTTGATTTAATATTTAATGGACAAGATCTCGGGTTTTCATTTGTGTCGGAAAGCAAATAGATTTTGTGGCGTATTAGAAGTTTACACGTTCCTAACAGGAGAGAATTAATTAGTCTCACCTGAGTGCTTTGATAGTTTAGTTTTTCACTATCTGCATGTTAATCTAATTTATTAGACACAGTTCTTACGTTTTCGTCGGTGTCTACAGTGAACTGCGTAGTGTGTGACGATGGTAATTTGTTAGTTTGTTTTCAAAACTAGTGACCGCTCCTTGGCATTGGTCTAGGGTGTCCATTCGTCCCGTTTTTCCCAGGACAGTCCCGTTTTTTGCCAATATGTCCCGCTGTCCCGAAAGTTTTTTTGGGGACGCTTAAATGTCCCGTTTTTTTATGATTCCGCTTGCCTAGAGTATTTTATACTACTGGTTGTTTGACTTGCTATTAAATGCGCAATTATTTACGCTAGGAAGCGTGTGATGACTTTCAGCATACCCCAGACATGTACCTAACTGTCAATAATCGCAAGTAATTTTAAGAATAACAACGAAGATTCTTCTCTTCTAAATCTATCCACTGAATCCGTCGTTTCGGTCCAGAGATACTATACACCACTGATACTTGCTCTCTGGCTTTCGTCACCACACTGTTAATGTTTTGCACTGTGCAATCTTTATTTCATTATGCCAAAACGAAAGAGTAATTTTAACAGCAATATAAAAAGCGAGTTTCCTTTTAGCACCGGTAGTGGAGAAACGGTAGAATGTACGTTGTGCAGATCTAAATTTGCTATTGGCCATGGTGGAAGGTCTGGCGTTGTGAATCACATTAAGACGAGGAATCATCACATGACAGATCAAAGGAAAAGAGCAAATAAAAAAACTTAAAATCAGTAACAGAAATGGATAGGCAGTTGGCAGCACAAGAAGCTACGTTTGCATACCGCAGTGCAATGCATAACCATAGCTTGAAGTCAATGAACTGTACTACATCAGTTGTTAAAAAACTTTTCAATCCTAAATTCACATGTGGACATACAAAATGTAATGCAATCATTTCAAATGTTATTGCACCTATGCAGCTCAGCAGGTTTTAAATGAACTGAAAAGTGCTCGATTCATTTCTGTAATGATTGATATATCGAAGTATCTGGATTTGAAGTTAGTTCCTCTCCTTATCAGGTATTTTCACCCTGAAAATGTCATTACGGTGAAAGTGCTGGAATAGGTTAATTTAGCAGGAGAAACTTCAGATTTACTTCAGAATTATGTGCTGGAGGTTTTAAAGAAATATGATCTTGAGGGAAAGGTGATTTCAGTTTCTGCAGACAACACTAACACCAATTTTGGTGGTAAGCAGAGGAAAGTAAAAAACAATTTGTTCTATAAACTGAAACAGAACACTGAATAATATACACTCCTGGAAATAGAAAAAAGTACACATTGACACCGGTGTGTCAGACCCACCATACTTGCTCCGGACACTGCGAGAGGGCTGTACAAGCAATGATCACACGCACGGCACAGCGGACACACCAGGAACCGCGGTGTTGGCCGTCGAATGGCACTAGCTGCGCAGCATTTGTGCACCGCCGCCGTCAGTGTCAGCCAGTTTGCCGTGGCATACGGAGCTCCATCGCAGTCTTTAACACTGGTAGCATGCCGCGACAGCGTGGACGTGAACCGTATGTGCAGTTGACGGACTTTGAGCGAGGGCGTATAGTGGGCGTGCGGGAGGCCGGGTGGACGTACCGCCGAATTGCTCAACACGTGGGGCGTGAGGTCTCCACAGTACATCGATGTTGTCGCCAGTGGTCGGCAGAAGGTGCACGTGCCCGTCGACCTGGGACCGGACCGCAGCGACGCACGGATGCACGCCAAGACCGTAGGATCCTACGCAGTGCCGTAGGGAACCGCACCGCCACTTCCCAGCAAATTAGGGACACTGTTGCTCCTGGGGTATCGGCGAGGACCATTCGCAACCGTCTCCATGAAGCTGGGCTACGGTCCCGCACACCGTTAGGCCGTCTTCCGCTCACGCCCCAACATCGTGCAGCCCGCCTCCAGTGGTGTCGCGACAGGCGTGAATGGAGGGACGAATGGAGACGTGTCGTCTTCAGCGATAAGAGTCGCTTCTGCCTTGGTGCCAATGATGGTCGTATGCGTGTTTGGCGCCGTGCAGGTGAGCGCCACAATCAGGACTGCATACGACCGAGGCACACAGGGCCAACACCCGGCATCATGGTGTGGGGAGCGATCTCCTACACTGGCCGTACACCTCTGGTGATCGTCGAGGGGACACTGAATAGTGCACGGTACATCCAAACCGTCATCGAACCCATCGTTCTACCATTCCTAGACCGGCAAGGGAACTTGCTGTTCCAACAGGACAATGCTCGTCCGCATGTATCCCGTGCCACCCAACGTGCGCTAGAAGGTGTAAGTCAACTACCCTGGCCAGCAAGATCTCCGGATCTGTCCCCCATTGAGCACGTTTGGGACTGGATGAAGCGTCGTCTCACGCGGTCTGCACGTCCAGCACGAACGCTGGTCCAACTGAGCCGCCAGGTGGAAATGGCATGGCAAGCCGTTCCATAGGACTACATCCAGCATCTCTACGATCGTCTCCATGGGAGAATAGCAGCCTGCATTGCTGCGAAAGGTGGATATACACTGTACTAGTGCCGACATTGTGCATGCTCTGTTGCCTGTGTCTATGTGCCTGTGGTTCTGTCAGTGTGATCATGTGATGTATCTGACCCCAGGAATGTGTCAATAAAGTTTCCCCTTCCTGGGACAATGAATTCACGGTGTTCTTATTTCAATTTCCAGGAGTGTAGTAGGTGTTGGCTGTCCAGCACATATGTTGCACAATTCCTTACAAACTGGCTCAGATTGCCTACCCAAC
This sequence comes from Schistocerca gregaria, assembly GCF_023897955.1. NCBI lineage: Eukaryota > Metazoa > Arthropoda > Insecta > Orthoptera > Acrididae > Schistocerca > Schistocerca gregaria. The sequence goes on along the minus strand of NC_064922.1, from coordinate 415,271,945 downwards.
GACTGCCAATTAATTGTAAACAAAATCTACCAGCATTTCTACATATATACAGTAAGGGTTGAATCTCTGAAACTAAATACAAAACTGTACTTGGGCAGAGAAAGACAAGGTGGCTGTCTCTGCTACCAGCGTTGGAAACAATTTTAGAGATATTTCCTGCTTTGGAATCATATTTCATTTCCCTTTATAAGTGTCCTGTTATCCTCAAACCATTCTTTGGTAACCATGTGTCTATTTTTCTTCTTCATTTTCTTGTTAGCCACCTAAAATCTTTCTCCACAACAATTAAATGTATTGAGAAACGCCGGCTGGTGTGGCCGAGCGGTTCTTGTCGCTTCAGTCTGGAACCGCGCGGCCGCTACGGTCGCAGGTTCGAATCCTGCCTAAGGCATGGGTGTGTGTGATGTTCTTAGGTTAGTTAGGTCTCAGTAGTTCTAAGTTGTAGGGTACTGATGACCTCAGAAACTAAGTCCCATAGTGCTTAAGAGCCATTTGAACCATATCCTTTTTATCTTCTGTGTTTCTTAATTTGTTTGCATTATCAAGCGTGGAACACACTTACAGAACTGGCTAACTCTACACTTCTGCAACGAAACTGTATAAATGAACGCAGTCAGCGTTAAGTTGCCAACAGCCATACTTCGTTGAATACACAGGTTTTCATCAGATTAAACGACTTCGGGCGTGACCAGTACTTGACGGGTAACTGCCTGGGTGTGCAACGTACTGTTAACTGCTATCCCATTGCCATAATGGAGGCGTGGCGGCGTAAAGTCCGTATCACCAGACAAAGAGAACTCTCCGCAGTGTCTGTGATCCGTCCTCCCTGATGGGGACGTTAAGACCGTCGGCCGCCTAGGTGCTATTCGAGAGGAGCAGCCATTGTGTGCGCACTAGCTTTCACCGTCTCCCTTCTCTCGTCGTCATACATCACAAGCATGACACCACACGACACACACACATCACGGTCAACCACACCTATCATATATACTTGAACACACAACCCTCATATTTCGTGAAGGAAAAGTGTTAGTGTACGCGAAGGGCAGAAAAACCTTCCCAGTTACACGATTGAACCTTCCCTTTCGGTGTCTCGCAACCGTTTTGTTCGCAGTCGAAATGCACAAAGATCTTTACAGTACTGTATATAGCGATACTCAGTGGTGATTGAGTAGAAACTACAGAGCTGCTGACTTGACAGTGGGTACCAGAATTGCGCGAGGAGGGCGCAGCGCTGTCGGCGAGTAGTTCTCTAAAAAACTCGCGTAAGGTTCAATGTAAAAGCAATCGCTTCAGCTCCCTCCGTCTGGATGCAGGGTCTCCCGTTTAAAAGGGCCCTCAAATGGACGTGTCTGTTTATGACTACTGCTCACACAAAAAGTTGCTATCGATCCACAGAAAATTATGATACCATTTTGTAGGAAATGGAAGGAGTTATAGAGTAGCAATTACCAACAACCCCGTCGCTCTGCAGCCACGCTGCCAGAAGTTTTATTCGTAGCCATGGTCGCCAACGCGCGTGAATATGGTGATGCAATGTGAATGCCAATGTGAAAGGAATTTTGGTCCGCAGTATTTGACCAACTAGAAAAAGAGATGTGTTCAGATAAACTCCCTGAACAACAGTGTGCCAATATCTTCGTTTTAATTCTAAATTTCACGTTACTTGCAATGGTTATGGGTGCACTCATAAGGACTGAGGCTCATTCCGTCAAGATTTGAAGCACGCAGGAATCTGTTCAAAATAGTTCAAATGGCTCTGAGCACTATGGGACTTAACTTCTGAGGTCATCAGTCCCCTACAACTTAGAACTACTGAAACCTACCTAACCTAAGGACATCACACACATCCATGCCCGGGGCAGGATTCGAACCTGCGACCGTAGTGGTCGCATGGTTCCAGATTGAAGTGCCTAGAACCGCTCGGCCACTCCGGCCGGCAGGAATAGAACTATTGCCATCCATCATATGTACAGAAATTACGTAACGATATGAGTTAACTGCAATCATATTTCCTATGATTATAGGGTGCAGTCAAATGAAAACGAGACATTTGGAAAAATGTACGTAAGCTGTTTATTATTTCAAAAGCAATAGCCATATCTGTTCCCACGCACATTGCACTGTGAGACAAGATGGTCAACGATTTCATGGAAAAATGTTTGTGGTTCCCTACGGAACCACAATTGTCCCCAGGCGTGCACCTCTGTGCCCGAAGCAAATCGACAGCCACGAATGTTTTTCTTCGGGGCTCTAAAAATACTGAGGTCGCATTGAGAGATATCAGGACTGTGTGGGCGACGTGTGAGGGCTTCACAGCGAAACTCCCGCAGCGCAGTCAAAATAAATTTGGCACTATGTGAGGAGACGTTATCGTGGAACAGAACGATGGACTCTGTCAACGTCCCTGGGCGTTTCAACTTTATGGCATGCCACAATTTTTTGCAATGAGCAGCTGGCTCTTGCAGTCAAAGAAAAAGGTCATAATGACTTGCTTCGGACGAATACGTTGTGGTGCCATGACTAATAACGAGATCTATTTTTTTCCTTGTACTTCACAGATATATTTCTGATGACGTAGAATATTTTTCATTTGGTTATATAACGTAGAACATGAAGTCTGACTATGTTTACTTTGCTGTTTTCTATACGAGCTCCTTATGTAAAGACTTGAATTTTTTTCTGATGATCTTTCAAATAGTTTTATTAAATGCATTGTGTCAAATGGAATGCAATAGGCAGAAGTGTTGTAAGAAGTGTGGAGCGAGAGAGGTATCGATAGTTGTCGGGTAGAACAGTGTATGGCAGACAGTCGCGGTTGGTGCGCCAGCGTGGCAGAACGGAAGCAGGTATTGTGTGTAGTAATGGTGTGCATTCAGCGCGATATTAATACCGGACTTTCTTGGATTAGACACGGTTAGAAATGTGACTTTACGATGGATATTCTAAATGGATGTTGTATTATGCGAACGCTGTTGGTTTTTGCAGAATGATACTCGTGGCAGTGCACAGGCGCCGACTCCATAGGGCGTGAGGGGACCCGAGCCCCCTCAAGAACTCGAACACGTTCAGTAACGAGATAAACCAAATAATTATTACGATAGTAAGGAGGTTAACTGAAAACGAGTGGTGTGAATCTTGATAGTGTTGCGGTGCTGCAGGCACACTTAGAATTTGTCCCGGTGCGCGAACCTTTGGGTAAAGTCTGGCGCCAGCGGGCCACCGCTGTGGCCGCGGCGACATAAAAAACACCGGAGCAGAAGTGCCTGGAACCCTCCGACTCGTGTCGCCTTGACGCTTAGAGACACTAAGACGACGCGGCTATACAAAAGCCCATCCTGCTGTCGCACTTATTCAGTGTGGATACTTTCGTTAAGTGCATGCTGCAGACGTGCTTAGTGATCCGACTTCAGTGTCTAATGGACTATTTTATATGACTATATTTTATGCGTTTACTTTAGTCTCTTAGTGCATTGTGAATTACGTTTGCAATGGATAAATTTGTAACCAAAAAGGCGCACTTGGAAATTGTTGATACTGCAAGTCAACCTCCAACAATTATTGTGTTGTCAACTGCTTCATCGTCTTCAGGCGAAAACCGTTCACAGCCGAAACCTGGACAATCCAGTAAGGGAAGATCATTTCAGAAGTCTTGGTTGATCAAATATACAGGGCTAGAATATGAAGCATCTACATAAAAGGTTTTTTGCAAAACCTGCAAAGAGCAGATGCTAAAAATCTATTACAATTTCTCCAAAAAAAGAAGATGCAATTACTTCTGTGGGGTTTTCTAACTGAAAAAAGGTTTGGAAAAATTCCGTCTTCATGAAAATACGTTTACGCATAAAGTAAGTGTTCTGGAACTACACTCCTGGAAATTGAAATAAGAACACCGTGAATTCATTGTCCCAGGAAGGGGAAACTTTATTGACACATTCCTGGGGTCAGATACATCACATGATCACACTGACAGAACCACAGGCACATAGACACAGGCAACAGAGCATGCACAATGTCGGCACTAGTACAGTGTATATCCACCTTTCGCAGCAATGCAGGCTGCTATTCTCCCATGGAGACGATCGTAGAGATGCTGGATGTAGTCCTGTGGAACGGCTTGCCATGCCATTTCCACCTGGCGGCTCAGTTGGACCAGCGTTCGTGCTGGACGTGCAGACCGCGTGAGACGACGCTTCATCCAGTCCCAAACGTGCTCAATGGGGGACAGATCCGGAGATCTTGCTGGCCAGGGTAGTTGACTTACACCTTCTAGCGCACGTTGGGTGGCACGTGATACATGCGGACGTGCATTGTCCTGTTGGAACAGCAAGTTCCCTTGCCGGTCTAGGGATGGTAGAACGATGGGTTCGATGACGGTTTGGATGTACCGTGCACTATTCAGTGTCCCCTCGACAATCACCAGAGGTGTACGGCCAGTGTAGGAGATCGCTCCCCACACCATGATGCCGGGTGTTGGCCTTGTGTGCCTCGGTCGTATGCAGTCCTGATTGTGGCGCTCACCTGCACGGCGCCAAACACGCATACGACCATCATTGGCACCAAGGCAGAAGCGACTCTCATCGCTGAAGACTACACGTCTCCATTCGTCCCTGCATTCACGCCTGTCGCGACACCACTGGAGGCGGGCTGCACGATGTTGGGGCGTGAGCGGAAGACGGCCTAACGGTGTGCGGGACCGTAGCCCAGCTTCATGGAGACGGTTGCGAATGGTCCTCGCCGATACCCCAGGAGCAACAGTGTCCCTAATTTGCTGGGAAGTGGCGGTGCGGTTCCCTACGGCACTGCGTAGGATCCTACGGTCTTGGCGTGCATCCGTGCGTCGCTGCGGTCCGGTCCCAGGTCGACGGGCACGTGCACCTTCCGCCGACCACTAGCGACAACATCGATGTACTGTGGAGACCTCACGCCCCACGTGTTGAGCAATTCGGCGGTACGTCCACCCGGCCTCCCGCATGCCCACTATACGCCCTCGCTCAAAGTCCGTCAACTGCGCATACGGTTCACGTCCACGCTGTCGCGGCATGCTACCAGTGTTAAAGACTGCGATGGAGCTCCGTATGCCACGGCAAACTGGCTGACACTGACGGCGGCGGTGCACAAATGCTGCGCAGCTAGCGCCATTCGACGGCCAACACCGCGGTTCCTGGTGTGTCCGCTGTGCCGTGCGTGTGATCATTGCTTGTACAGCCCTCTCACAGTGTCCGGAGCAAGTATGGTGGGTCTGACACACCGGTATCAATGTGTTCTTTTTTCCATTTCCATGAGTGTAAATTCTATCACTAACTGACGTTTGGCCTCCCAATTGAAAGAACAGTTAGATAGTGATATGAAGAAAGGCGGTTTAGCTCTTGAGACAATTTTTACTACCGCTCAGTTTCTATCCCGACAAGGACTAGCAATTAGAGAGCACGAAGATGTAAACTCAAATTTTTGTCAATTGTTGCAACTTTAAAAGAATGACATACCTGAGTCTAAAGATTGGTTAGGGCGTGTGGGGTATAAGTGCACGTCCCACATATACTGAAAACGAGATCGTTGATCTACTATGAAAGTCTGTGTTGAGAAAGGTATTGGCTTCAGTCAAGAAGACTGAACATTTTTCTATTAAGGTTGACGAAACAAGTTCAAATGGCTCTGAGCACTATGCGACTTAACATCTGAGGTCACCAGTCCCCTAGAACTTAGAACAACTTAAACCTAACTAATCTAAGGGCACCACACACATCCATGCCTGAGGCAGGATTTCAACCTGCGACCGTAGCAGAACCTAGAACCTCTCGGTCACAAAGGCCGGCTGACGAAACAAGTGATTCTTCGAATCATCAAGAATTGTCTTTTGTATTCGCACTGTCGATGATTCCTTAATCATCAACGAATACTTTATTACCTTATACAAGATCCCCAACACTGAATCACAAATTCTGTTTAGTATTTTATAAGACATTTTCGCTCGTCTTGATTTGTCAGTGGATAACTTAAGAGGTCAGTGCTATAGGGTGCCTCGAATATGAGAGGTAAGTTCAAAGGACTAAAAAAGTTAGTTTTGGATGTACAACCAAAAGCACCTTATGTGCACTGCACTGCTCACAGCTTAGATTTGGCAGTTGTAGACATCCTCCAACATCTTACGTCTTTGAGGGATGTTTGGCTTTAGCCAAGGACTTAATAAACACCGTAAGGGAATCCAACAAAAGGATGGAACTTTTCAGACGCATATACTGTGAGAGCGCAACGACCAAGCTGGTCTTTGACCCCTTTGCCCAACTCGACGGGCTGTGCGAGCTTGTAGTATGTTGAGAATATTGTAAAACTTTGAGGAAATTCTAGAGTTTTTTGAAACTTTTTCTGCAGAGGACAAAACGGAGGCAGATTACAAATGTGCCGGCTACCTTGAGTCAATGTTACAATTCAAGATTTATTTCTTTTTATGTCTTTATTGGCATGCAATGAACCCGGTAGAGGATCTCAAAGAAAAAATTTAATGCCCTCATCTCAGTGTTGCTGATTTGGAAAAAATATATCAGGGCTTGATTTGTATATCGAATGGAAGACGTGATAGTTTCGAACACTTTTGCGAATTATGTTTAAAAGAAAAACCTTCACAAGTTGATGAATCTTCGCTTCCTCGGAATCGAAGTATACCAAAGAAGTATGAAAACAACGAAGCCAGCTCACCGCACACCTTCAAAACCCCAAAGGGATACTACAAAGCTACTTTCATTGAAGTTTGTGAAACCATGCAATCTTGCATTACTGAGCAGTTTGCTTCAACTGTACTCACTCAGGTCATTGCAGTTCAACAAGAGTGCTTGCTTTTAGTAAACAGATGTGAAACAAATTTGGAAAAAACAACTAAGTTTTCAAAAATGACCTAGACGTTGAGAGACTGCGGTTGCACTTGAATATATTAGCCGCTATCACTAATAAAAAACAATTGGTCTGAAAAAATATGCGTGATGTAAGAAAGTACATTACACAAGAGCCTGCAGTTGAAGATATGTCATATGAAGTAGTGAAGTGCATTAAGCTTCTCCAATAGTTCCAATCACGACAGCAACAGCAGAACAGTCGTTTAGCGCACTTAGACGCCTGAAGTCATATCTCCGATCAACAATGGGACAGAAGCGATTGAACAACTTGGCTATTCTTCATGCCCACCGAGATGTTTTGGATGAATTGGATATCTGACCATTCATCAAGGACTCCATATTCAGTAATCCAGTCAGACGGTCGACATTTGCAGCTTTCTAAGGACACTCTAACCCTAATAATGGCATTTAGAGTAATATTAAAAATCTTTATAAAATAGACAATTAAATACATACATAATGTTAAAATTTCAGTTTCAAAGTATTAGTACTAGTTTAGTACTGTATTATTATATTACTGCAGTACTGTATTAGTTATTTTCAAATAATTTTTAGGGTGTAAGACCCAATTAAAACCCGCTATTTACATACTTTTCGACTGAAGGTATTAGTCATACTTTATTAACTTTATTAACTGTATTAAAGCATTAACTTTGAGATTTTGTTTTTATTTAATGAACCCTGAGCCTTATTGAAAGTAATCTTAAATTAGCTGTTTCACTTATTAATCAAAGTGCTATTACTGTGCGAAAGCAATATTTTATGTTTTATTCTCTTAATGATAGTTTAGGATTTATTGAAATACAATTTCAGTATTTTCAGAGCTATATATTCATTGCTCTGTAATGGTCCATAAGCATGATTATTACTGTAAATTAAATTAGCTTTTTACGAAAATACCGTGCATGTTTATGTTTTGTTTCGTTTTTCAAAGCCAAAAAATGTGTCAGGCTTGTAGAGCTTCCCGTAATGTCGAGTTATCGAGAGTCCAGTTTTCGGGGTTCTAATGTTGATAATATGACTCTAGAATTCTTAAAAAACTATAAACTCATTCTTTTTCATCTAAAATTTAGAAAATTTCCCAGGGCAAGACCGCCAGTATGGGTCTGCCCAATATTTTTTATAAGTCGGCGTCCCTGTGGCAGCAACAATGCACTCGTGAACAGACAGCGTTGTCGTCGGTTTAGAGTTGAACTGCATTACATAAACTGTTAATTTACGATTGCTCGTTTTTCTTGACAATGAAATATGACTATTCTAAAACACTACCTGCCAATGTGAACACGGTAAACTGTGTTGCCACATAAGTGACTGTTTTCGCGGGAACAGTGTTATCATGAACCATGATCATTGACAGTAGATCGACTGTTCACCTTCAGTGATTGTTGACCCACCACTAACAGTAGTTATTGCCATCCCTTTATTTGTTTTTACTTTTCAGTATATTCGTATTAGTCATTGCATGTGTTGTGTGTGTCTTTTGTAGGTGTGTACTTCGAAGTGTATATACAGTCGTTTAGGCAGGAGAATTTATGTGTTGTACTGTGAAATGTGGCCAGACGACTAAGTTGAGGCATGCGCCATTGAAGTTATTTACACCGAACAGTTACAAAGAAGTAGCTTATTCGCCATTGGTTCCAGTTAACATATTAAAGGGAACTTTGAATCTAACAACTGATAAATTTAAGATTGCTCTTTTTTTTGACAACGAAATATGACATATATTTACACCACAGACGTTTGTTTACATGCCACTTTTCATTTGTTCATGTTCAGATGCAAATTTATCTGGGTTTAACTGTTACTGGTAAGCAAAATTACAGTGTACTGGGTCCTTATTTACCAAATTAGTTTCAGACTGTTTTACTGTTTTCCGCTATCAAAGGATATTATCAGAATCTTAATGGGAGTGGGAAACTTCTCATATAGAGGTTTGCTTTTGAAGTTTTCTGAAGGAAAACATTTTCTTGGGGTATATACAATATTAATTATTTAATTCGTGTAGTTTCTTTTTAAATATTTTCTGATTACAAATTCACGATCATAGTAAATCACCAGGAACCGTTTTCCTCACAAGGCGAACGCCATTTTTCCAAGAAGGCGTAGATCGTGTTGTTTCACAATGGGATAAATATGTTAACCGTTATGGCTATTACTTTGTAATAATAAACAGTTTACTGACTTTTTTCCATATATCTCGTTTTCATTTGACTGCCCCTTGCAAATATGAGACAGGATTTTCCTAAAATATTGCGGAAGTATCAAAGACAATCCTGACAAAACATGTGCCTGATGTTGTTGTGGTCTTTAGTCCAGAGACTTGTTTGATGCAGCTCTCCATGCTATACTATCCTGTGCAAGCTTCTTCATCTCAAGTAAGTACTGCAACCTGTATCCTTCTGAATCTGCTTAGTGCATTCATCTCTTGGTCTCCCTCTACGATTTTTACCCTCCACGCTGACCTCCAATACTAAACTGGTGATCCCTTGATGCCTCAGACATGTCCTACCAACCGATCCTTTCTCCTAATCAAGTTGTGCTACAAATTCCTCTTCTCCCCAATTCTATTCAGTACCTCATCATTAGTTACGTGATCTATCATTCCGAAAGATTCTATTCTCTTCTTGTCTAAACTATTTATCGTCCATGTTTCACTTCCGTACATAGCTACACTCCATACAAATACTTTCAGAAAAGATTTACTGACACTTAAACCTATACTCGATGTTAAGAGATTTCTCTTCTTCAGAAACGCTTTCCTTGCCATGTGCCTGACATAATGATGAAAATCTGTTAACGTAGAGAAATGAAGACTTTTCCAACCTTATATATGTGGTAGCCTCTGACTAAGCGATTGAACTGCAACTGGGGGCAGTTATATCTTGTAAATAGCTCAAAGTAAAGTACATATAGATACACAGTTCAACGATGGCGTAGACTCAGTTGCAGATAAATCAGACAGCTGTCTCATATTTATTGCTGGGATGCTGGGGAACTGCAGTTTGTACAGAGAGAGATCGCGAGATCGCCAATGGAATTCTTGCACAACGTAACTGCAACACTACTTACAAGCATATGCGTGAAGAGGAACTCCATGCCAGACTAACAGGCAATCTCGAGCATATACAAAGAAGAGTGACGCAAGGATTGGTGTTACATGTGAGAACACACACATTCTAATCAAGTCACTGAGGTGACGCCACTTTCTGCATGCAACTAAAAGTTCTAACTTCGTGACGCCACCAGCCTTTTCCGGCCATCAGCTGACTCCATTCGACTGCCGTCTGGCAGCTGCATTACACCAAACATCTTCAATCTATTTCACTTCTCGACAGGTGTTTCAACAAACAGAGAACAACTGTTTGTGTACAATGTTCGGAGATTCAGTTGGAATCAATCTGTTTCATACAACTATAGACAGATAAACCGCACTTTCAGAAATGCTTGTGTCATTCTGTTTCCTTATGTGTATCACGGGAGACGAAGTAGATGAAGTTCGACGGGAGCTATGACACTGCGAGAAGAATTTGACAAACAACTGAAAAACCTAACTCGAATCATGCTACTGGAACAGACGATGTTGCTTCAAAGTTACTGAGATCATTAGACGAGCCAGCAGTGACAAAATTGTTCCATATCATTCCACATTATTCCATGAGACACGCAAGACACATTCAAACTTCAAGAAGAATGTAATGACTCCAGTTCGAAAATGGCAGGTATTCGGGCATGAGTGTTAGTGAACTACGAGTAAAACAAATCATGGTCGTAGAATAATGATATGACTTATTTTCAGAAGAATGGTAAAAGATCAGTTTGAGTTCGGGAAAAATGTGGGAACACGAATTGTTTTAGGGCTCGTGGAAGAAAACATTACGTGAATAGCATTTGCAGATTTAGAAATAAATTTCGACAGAATTCACTGGAATAAGCTTTTTGAAATTCCGAAGGTAGCAGAGGTAAAATACAGGAAGTGAAATGTTATCTACAAGTTGTACAGAAACCAAACGGCAGTTAAAGAACTCGAACGACATGAAAAGAAAGCAGCAGTTTAGAAGTGGGTGAGACGGGGTTGTAGGATATCCCTGACTCTGCAAAGTTTACAGGCAGTTGAGGAAACGAAGGATAAATTTGGAAAAGAAATGAAAATCTGTGGAGAAAAAATAAAAATGTCGAGGTTTGCCGACGAAATTGTAACTCTATCAGAGATCGAAAAGGACTTGGGAGAGCAGTTGAACGAAATGGTCAATGTCTTGAAAAGGTACTATAACACAAGGTAAATGGAACGTAGTAGAATTAAGTCAAGTGATCCTGAGGCATTAGATTAGGAAATGAAACACTGAAGGTAGTGAATGAGTTCTGCTATTTGGGCAGAAAATAACTGACGATGCCCGAAGTAGAGACGATACAAAATGCAGACTGCCAATAAAATGTCCCCTCAACGTGTAATGAGACGTCTAGCGACAGGTAATTTTACTCTGTTGACAGCTGAGGTTTAGCTTCGCGGACCCGCATTCCGGCTGAGTATGTGCATGCAGTATTAAGCAAGCGGCTCAGATCGAACAGTATTCGAAGAAGGCCCTAAACGCGACAGAGGGCTCTCATGCCGTGCTAGTCTATGTTACAGCCGTAAGCGTCTTCGCGTGAATATTAGATATTGGCTATGAATTGAGGATTAAAACTCAAGAAATTGGAAAAAGGTAGGAAATTAAAGAGATGGGGCCTGGATAAGCTGAAAGAACCAGATGTTGTTCAGAGTTTCAGAGGGAACATTAGGCAATAGAACAGGGGAAGGGAATACAGCAGAAGGTGAAAGGGTAGCTCTAAAAAATGAAATAGTGAAGGTAGCGAAAAAATCCCTTGATAACATAAGAGATACTGAATTTAATTGATGAAAGGAGAAAATTTAGAAAATGAAACAAGCGAAAGAGAATACAAATGTTTAAAAAATGTGATTGGTAGGAAGTGCAAAACTGCTAAGCAGGAATGGCTAGAGGGCAAATATAAGATTTTAAAGGCATATTTGACTAGGGGATATATAGATATCGTCTACAGAACAATAAAAGAGGCATTTAGGGAAAAAGAGAAGCAGCTGTATGAATGTCAAGAGGTCAGATCGTAAACCAGTCCTAAGCAAAGGAGTGTGTAGAGTATTTGTACGAGGGAGATGAAATTGAAGGCAGTATTGTAGAAAAGGAAGTTGACGCAGATAAAGATGTGATGGGAGATATGATACTGCGAGAGGAACTTGACGAAGCTCTGTGAAAGATCTGACTCGAAACAACGGGTAGTCGATATTTTGTCAGGAGTACTGATAGCCGTGGGACACCCATCCATGGAAAAACTCTTCCATCTGGTGTGCAAGATGTATCAGACAAGCGAAAGACCCTCAGACTTCAAGACGAGTGTACTAATTCCAGTTCCAAAGAAAGGAATTGCTGCCAGGTATGAAAATTACCGAATTATCAGTTTAATAAGTCTGGTTGCCAAATACAAACACAAATTCTTTACAGAAGAATGGAGAAACTAGCACAAGAATTCTTTACAGAAGAATGGAAAAACTGAGAGAAGCAGACCTCCCGGAAGATAAGTTTGGATTCCGGAAAAATGCAGAAATACGCGAGGTAACACTGACTCTACGGCTTATCTTAGAAGATAAGTTAAGGAAAGGGAACCCTATATTTATAACATTTGTAGACCTAGAGAAAGCTTTTGACAGTGTTGAGAGGCATACTCTATTTCAAATTCTGAAGTTAGCAGGGGTAAAATACAGGGAGCGGGAGGCTATTTACAACTTGTACAGAAACCACACGGCAATTATATCAGTGGAGGGGCAGGAAAGGGAGGCACTTGCTGAAAAGGGCCTGAGACAGGGTTGTAGTGTATCCCCGACGTTATTTAATATGTACACTGAACAAGCATAAAAGGAAACCAAAGAAAAATTTGGACTAAGAATTAAAGTTCAGGGATAAGAAATAAGAAACTTTGAGGTTAGCCGATGACACTGTAATTCTGTCAGAGATAGCAAAAGACTTAGAAGAGCAGCTGAACGGTATTGATACTGTCTTGAAAAGAGGATACAAGATTAACATGAACAAAAGCAAAACAAGGATAATGGAATGTAGTCGAATTAAAACAAGTGATGCTGAGGGAATTAGATTAGGAAATGACACACTTAAAGTAGTAGACGAGTTTTGTTGTCCAGGAAGTATATTGGTGGTTGAAGTAGAGAGGATACAAAATGTAGATCGGCAAAAAAAAAAAAAAAAAAAAAAAAAGCATTTCTGAAGAGTAGAGGTTTGTGAACATCGAATATTGTATGGAAATGAAACATGGACGATAAACAGTTTACATAAAAAGAGAATAGAAGATTTCAAAAAGTGGTGCTACAGAATAATGCTGTCGATTAAGTGGGTTGCCCGCGTAACTAATGATGAAGTCCTGAATAAAATTGAGGAGACAAGAAATTAGTGGCACAACTTGACCGAAAGAATGGATGAGTTGATAGAACACATTTTGAGACATCAATGGATCACTAATTCAGTACTGGAGGGAAGTGTGGGGGTACGAGTCATAGAGGGAGGCTTGCGCAGCTGCATCAAACCAGCCTTCGGACTGAAGACCACGGTAACAACACTCAGCGACGGGCACTAGCAGTCTCCGGTGTAAAGCACTCACCCGAAGACAGCTTAATGGTTGTCAGCCGAGATATCGTGGCAAGAAGTCGACGTCATCCGGCTGCAATCCCAAAGTTTCTGAGATATTCATTAAGCCAGGAAAACATCAAGAATCGCAATATCAATGCTTTCAATAACGATCTAACTGAAATCAAGTTTTTTGGCTACTGCCTACTGCGACTTTATAAACACTAAAACTGACCAAATGACTAGCGTATTGTTATACTTGTTTTCATTAAGTACAAAGAGTAATGTAACCATTGTTTCAGATTCTTTACAAATGCTCGAGTTATCTGCAAGCAGAACTAGATGTTGTTCACGTTGAGGGCTTTGACATAAACAGACTGTCTACAGTTGAATACATCTCACATTAAAAAGTAAAATATTTTGTATTGTGAATGAATAAAATGTAAACAAAATTCCGCTATGCACTCTTTACGACTGTTCGCGAATACGAGGACTGTGATGCTGGCTGTGGATGACGCTCGACTGGAGATATATCTGGTTATCAAGCAGGCCAACGCAGCATGTGGACACTCTGTAGATCATGTTGGGATACAACAGCGGTATGTAAGCAGGCGTTATCCTGTTGGAGAACACCCTATGGAGTACTGTTCATGAATGCCAGCACAACAGGTCGAATCACCGGACTGACAAATGTACAGTCAGAGAGCGTGGGACCATCACAAGAGTGCTCCTGCCGTCTTACAAAATCGCACCGCAGACCACAACTCCAGGTGTACAAGGTGCGTTCCTTAAGCAATGCGACCAAATTCATAAAAAATCATTTATTGAATATATTCGTACAAATAATCAAAAATTTTCAAAATAGCACCCTCTTGCGTCGATACACTTCTGGAGGCGGTGTTTCCATGCTTAGAAGGCATCCTGGAACGCCTTTTCCGGAATGTCCTTTAGAGCTGATGTAACATGCGCCTGGATGCTTTCAATTGTGTCCCAATGTATTCCTCTCATGACTCCTTTTAACCAAGGAAACAAAAAAAGTCAACGGGAGCCAGGTCAGGACTGTAGGGAGGCTGGGGAACCAGTGGAGTCTTGATCCTGGTCAGGAAGTCGTTGACAATGAAAGCGCTGTGACTCGACGCGTTGTCGTGGTGAACCTTCCATGTGTCCTTGATGTTGCTTTGGCAGTGCGAGACCCTCCTTTTCAATCTTTTGAGCACTTCCAAGTAGAAAGTTGAGTTCACTGTAGTCCCGGTAGGTACGAATTCGTTGTGGACAGTGCCTCTGACGTCAAAGAAGACAATGAGCATGGTTTTGATCCTGGACTTGCTCATGCGTGCGGGGCGACGATGGGGTGTGCCACTCTGAACTCTGCCTTTTTATCTCAGGGTCGTACTCAGATTCATTGCTCATCACCAGCGATAACTGAGTTTAAGAAATGAGGATCGTTTTCACACATTTCCAACATTTCTCGGCACCAAAGCAGTCGCAAGCGCTTGTGTTCATCGGTCAACGCTTTTGGGACGAGTTTGGCACACACCTTCCTCATGTTCAAATCTTCGGTCACAATGCGAAAAACGATTGTTTTTGACATGTTTAGAGCTTGTGCTATCAATTGAAGGCTCAGCCGTCTGTCAGAGTTCAAACATTCGCTCACACACGTCACATTTTCGTCGACTCGTGCGGTTGATGGCCGTGCACTGCGAGGTTCATCGGTGATCTCCTCTCGCCCCTCAAAAAAATGTTCAAATGTGTGTGAAATCTTATGGGACTTAACTGCTAAGGTCATCAGTCCCTAAGCTTACACACTACTGAACCGAAATTATCCTAAGGACAAACAAACACACCCATGCCCGAGGGAGGACTCGAACCTCCGCCGGGACCAGCCGCACAGTCCATGACTGCATCCCCTCAGACCGCGCGGCTAATCCTGCGCGGCTCTCAGCGTTCGATGAACGTCTTGTACCATCGGAAAAGTTGTGATTTAGACAAGCAATCAGTCCCAAAGGCATGCTGAAGTAATGGAAACGTTTCGGTGGCGGACTTCCCAAGTTAAACGCAAAATTTGATAGCGTACCGTTGCTCTACAGAATGATCCATTCTGCCGTGTTACATAACGGGGTTGACGGAAACGCACGTCCTGACTCTCTGGCAGCTCGCAGCCGAATGAGACAAGATCATTTTGAAGCGAACACCCCCTCCACTTAGCCCAGCCTGTTACAACACACTGTGGTGTACTGTTGCGCCAGAAAAAAATTTGTCGCATTACGTATGGAACGCACTCTGTATGTTCAGTGCGTCCAGCGCGTAGATAAGTTGGTTGCAGGCCCTCAATTGGCGTCTTTCGAAACGAAACATGGCCATCACTGGTACAGAGGCAGAGCCAGCTTTCATCATAAAACACAACAGACCTCCAATGAGATGTCGCTTGACACCACTGAAGTCGCAAATGGCTCTGGTCTGGGGTCAGTGGAATGCACGCTATAGGGCGTCCGGCTCACAGCTATCCTTGAAGTAACCGATTTGTGACATTTTGTTGCGTCACTGCGGTGCCAAATGCTGCAGATGCAGTACGATGCGCCAGAACTAAACGCCGAATATGGTGGTCTTCCTCTCGGTTGTGCCACGTGGCCGTCCGGAGCCTGGTCTTTTTGCGACTGTACATTCCCGTGATCACCGCTACCAGCAATCACGTAATGTGGCTACATTCTGCCAAGTCTTTGTGCAATATCTCGTAGCATTGTCGCCTTGACAACTTACCACATCCAATCTCGAAAGTAACTAACACTCACGATCGCTGCAGGGTGTATTCAAAGCAAACGTGATTTGCATAATCAAAGTAGCGTTAATAACGCCACTCTTTTGCAACTGGAGCAAAATGTGAATATAGTACATCAGCTTGCAGATGTAGAAACACGTCCACCAACTTTCGTTTCTGTCGCTAAACTCCTTGGTGTTGCCATTTTCTTTATCTGTCAGAGTATTTGGCGATTATTTTTAGTAGATTTGGATATTTAGGTATTCAGTTTCGCTACGACGATGTGGCCAGTAACCCCTGTTTCTGTCATTAGTATTCTCGAATCACAAGCATACAAATTTACAGTTGCCATACACATCAATAAATATATACACACAAATTGTATTTATATTAATGTGCCCAGTAATTTGCAAACCTCCAAGGCGCTTGGAGTGGCTTGTAGGAGATCAATCTTCGTGCAGGATGTAGGGCACAAAAGGCACTGGAGCCTGTGGCTTGTGGTTTATTTTTGTCCACAATCACAGGACGTATCTTCTGTTATGAAACCCCATTTCTTCAGGTTGTCAGGTTGTCTCTGGATCGTCCAACTCCTGATCGTAATCTGTTTGAAGATTTCCACACCAGACAGCTCTCGTTGTGTCCTTCAGCTTTTGGCGTCTGCAGGTGAGGCGTCGACTTCTTCCGTAACTCCAGCCTTGCCTTGCTCCGGTGAAATGGTGAGCTTCTCGGATGTTCTCAGCAAGCTCTTTCGCGATCTCAGCCGTTGCTGTAGTGGATTATGTCCGTGCAATGGATGGGCACTGTCCTGTTCCACTTTCAGTCTCTCCTTGTTGGCAGCCACTGTTCTGCGTATCCATGGTGGCGCTATTCCAGCCGGGCAGTAGAGCTTATCAGTCGGGTTAGGTCTTAAGCAACCTGTGATCAACCTGCAGGTTTCGTTGAGATCAATGTCTACTTGTCTGGCATGAGATGACCTGTACCAGACTGTCATTATGGTCCCTATTTGCTCAGGGTTATTTGTTGCTAAGAGATTTGGAATGTTATCACAACCATTTGCACTTCGAGTGGGCTCCTGAGCTAAGTGGTCAAAATAATTTTCAGAGAATGCATTTAGTACATTTTCTGTCGATGTTTTATGCCTGACTTATTTTCGCCAACATGGAAGTCGTATGAGACGGATGCCTATTTGAAATGTGACTGAAATTCTCCTTGAACCCTTCAGCAACTGTATCATCTGAGTCTGCGGGTGGTAAACGGAACCAACAATTAATTTACCCCAATTGTCAAGTATAGCCTCTGCGTATGTTGACTCACAGCAATAATCTCCTCACAGCAACTAAGTCACCGCCTCCAACTGAATTTAATCTACCTTTTCAATAGAACTTCAGCAAGTTACAGTCACAGTGACAAAGGAACTATCAAAATAAATAATTGTTGGATTCGAAAGGAACCAAGGGGGAAAGATGACTCGGAGCCAGCAAGGAAACCTGCGTATGAGGAGCTCTTACACAGGCAGCCAATACTAACATGCATAACGGGGCCATCGACACACTGAGAATAGCCTGAATAACGACAATCAAGTGTCTTCACCTCCCGTCACACACACGAATGTGATGATCTCTCTAACAATATATGACGTTATTAGCGGGGTTCTTGCTCCTCCGCAGTGGCTAGCACACTGGACTCGCATTCGGGAGGACGACGGCTCAATCCCGCGTCTGGCCATCCTGATTTAGGTTTTCCGTGATTTCCCTAAATCGCTCCAGGCAAATGCCGGGATGGTTCCTTTGAAAGAGCACGGCCAGTTTCCTTCCCCGTCCTTTCCTGATCCTATGAGACCAATGAATGACCTCGCTGCCTGGTCTCCTCCCCCCGCACAACCCAATCCAAGTCTTACTCCTACTCCTCACGCCGTTTATCCCTTTCGATACAATTACGACGCAATAGTGAGTTCCGCCCGAGTCCGGCCAGTCTACAGCGATTAACTTCGAGTGTGGCTCGCCATCATCAATAGGTGGACCGTCGTTCTTTAACCCAACAGCTCAACATTATAATGTTTATACGATAACCTTATACTAGCAGTGAGAAAAATTAGTGAATAATTTACACTACTTGCCATTAAAATTGCTGCACCACGAATATGACGTGCTACAGACGTGAAATTTAACCGACAGGAAGAACATGCTGTGATATGCAAATGATTAGCTTTTCAGAGCATTCACACAAGGTTGGCGCCGGTGGCGACACCTACAACGTGCTGACATGAGGACAGTTTCCAACCGATTTCTCATATACAAACAGCAGTTGACCGGCGTTGTCTGGTGTAACGTTGTTGTGATGCCTCGTGTAAGGAAGAGAAATGCGTACTACCACGTTTCCGACTTGGATAAAGGTCAGTTTGTAGCATATCGCGATTGCGGTTTATCGTATCGCGACATTGCTGCTCGCTTTGGTCGAGAACCAATGACTGTTAGCAGAATATGGAATCGATGGGTTCAGGAGGGTAATACGGAACGCCGTGCTGGATCCCAACGGCCTCGTATCACTAGCAGTCGAGATGACAGGCATCTTATCCGCTTGGCTGTTACGGATCGTGCAGCCACGTCTCGATCCCTGAGTCAACAGATGGGGAAGTTTGCAAGACAACAACCATATGCACGAACAGTTCGACGGCGTTTGCAGCAGCCATGGACTATCAGCTTGGAGACGATGGCTGCGTTTACCTTTGACGCTGCATCACAGACAGGAGCACCTGCGACAGTGTACTCAACGACGAACCTGGGTGTACGAAAGGCAAAACATCATTTTTTCGGATGAATCCATGTTCTGTTTACAGCATCATGATGGTCGCGTGCGTGTTTGGCGACATCGCGGTGAACGCACACTGGAAGCGTGTATTGCCAGCCGGAGTGGCCAAGCGGTTCCAGGCGCTACAGTCCGGAACCGCGCGACCGCTACGGTCACAGGTTCGAATCTTGCCTCGGGCATGGGTGTGTGTGTGATGTCCTTAGGTTAGTTAGGTTTAAGTAGTTCTAAGTTCTAGGGGACTGATGACCTCAGATGTTAAGTCCCATAATGCTCAAAGCCATTTGAACCATTAATTTGGAAGGAGTGGAGACTGTCTCAGGAAGGCGTCAAGTGAATTTTTATCCGCTTTTTTGTATAGGTATATTTTTAGTTTATTTTTGGAGGTTTTGGGGGCTGCAATATTCAATCTTCCGACGACAACCGTGTGTCCCATAGTGCTCAGAGCGTGTATTCGTCATCGCCATACTGGCGTATACCCGGCGTGATGGTATGCACGACCGCATGTTGGAGGTCCTGTACGGGCCTTTCTGGATACAGAAAATGTTCGACCGCTGCCCTGGCCAGCACATTCTCCAGATCTCTCACCAACTGAAAACGTCTGGTCAATGGTGGCCGAGCAACTGGCTCGTCACAATACGCCAGTCACTACTCTTGATGAACTGTGATATCGTGCTGAAGCTGCATGGGCAGCTGTACCTGTACACGCCATCCAAGCTCTGACTCAATGCCCAGGCGTACCAAGGCCGTTATTAAGGCCAGAGGTGGTTGTTCTGGGTTCTGATTTCTCAGGATCCATACACCCAAACTGTGTGAAAATGCAATCACATGTCATCTGCATTTCTTCTTGGTGTGGCAATTTTAATGGACAGTAGTATATTAAGAGGTATACCGAGGCTGGATCCGTTGGCTGAAATCCCAAAGGATAATAATATTGCTCAAAACAGATTGATTTTAAATTTTATTTTTCATAAATGCAGTGCAAAATATTGGAATTACTTTGGGCAGACATAGGACATACACTAATTGATAAAGTACCGATACATCAGTGCAATTAACTCTAGGAAACCTGATCTATGTCTCAACTAACTGAAGTCACTCATCTGAGATCTCGTCACTAAAATGTCTCTAAAGACTAAATCTGAGTTCCGAGATTTACATATAATCACTTGCGCCCGAGACTATTCTTAGTACCGCTACAGGGAAGTACCACTCGTGGAATACACACTGCCTGTAACTTTACCAACTCCAGACGAAACCGAGACGAAATCCCTTACCAAAAACTCCAGACGCAAGACGACAGAGCAAAGACCTCAAGCTCTGCCGTGGCGCTTCGCACAATAATTTCGTATAAATACTTGTGACGAACCATACAGAAAATCTCTGCGGTCAGTTTGTGACCTCGTAATGAAATTACTTACGTATCATTTCAACAGTTTTAAACAAAACACTGATTTGACCTACTTTATAAATCAAAACTGTAACTAAATATACATCGGAAGTTATTGGAATATTAAAGAATGAAACTCATACTGGTGAGGTTATTTATGTCTCTGTTGATTCCATAGTTGAGGCACTATTTATATAAATAAAATAAACTGTTTATCCAATTCTTTCAATGTTTTGGTGATGGGTTCAGTTGTTAAAAAAGCTTCAGAAAAGCATTTATGCCCAATGAGCTTCTGAGCTTCTTTCACCGATTAGGTTCCAAAGCTGTCACTAGTTTCTCTCTAGCATGCTTGTATTTTCGTTAAAGTTATCTTAGTGGCGATATTCCACGTCGCAGGCCTATCCATCTTAGCTCACCTCGAAACCACGCTGCCGGAATACATCTCGTTGTGCCCGGGAAAACCTTGATGACTACTGAGCCTCGTGGCTTGCTAGCCGCCTTTACCTACTGACACAGTTCGCTGGCACCTGGCCGCCCCAACAAACATTGAAGCCGACCTGCAGCCGACCTGTCAGGTTCAGTCCGCCTGCGGCAGTCGAACCAACTGCTTGTAACGTTACAAACACTCCTATTGCGATTATTGTAGCTGTTAGCTTGGAGATTTAAACTACATAAGTATTTCGTAGTGTCACTTTCTTTTATCTTTGCACTTAGCTGCCGGCCGGTGTGGCCTTGCGGTTCTAGGCGCTTCAGTCTGGAACCGCTTGACCGCTACGGTCGCAGGTTCGAATCCTGCCTCGGGCATGGATGTGTGTGATGTCCTTAGGTTAGTTAGATTTAAGTAGTTCTAAGTTCTAGGGGACTGATGACCTCAGATGTTAAGTCCCATAGTGCTCAGAGCCATTTGAACCATTTTTTGCACTTAGCTCGTAATTTATTTGACATGATGAACTAAATTTGAAGGTCACGTCAGTAGTTATTGTTTTATAGTCTTGCTCTGAACCTCTCAACAAAATGCCATCAGTGAATGGAAATGAAAACAGCACCTGAATGAGGTCGTGGGCGTCTTGGTTGTTAATTCTGCTGCGGCACCTAGCAAATCGGCAAGCAATTTCGACACGATTTGTGTTGCAGTGGCGACTACAGTCTCCAAAGAGCAAAGATCGTGAGTAACTAATTTCTTAACTTCCGTTAATTAAACGGCATGAGATACACTTCTCAGTTCGCCAGCCCTAGGAAGTCAGCTTCCTGGTGTGATTCCGGAGACGTCTATACAAATGCTGTAGCTGAATTAACTATGGTGACGTAGCTTGGAAGTTTCGCAGTTAAGAATGATGTAAATCCAGAGGATTTTTATGTTTACGAATGATGTTGTAATCACCGTTGAAGTGGTGCAGCATTTTATTAGGTGAAAGCAAATGACGGAGACTGGGATTGGAATAGAAATCTGTCGATTTTTGTTGTAGAAAGAAGAATGAAATTTGGAGAAGGACGGCTGCAAGTTACTGTCCATCTAGTTAGACATGAGGCTCTCAAAAGTATAATACTACAGGGATATGTCAATGGAAAGAATGTCGAGATACACAGATTAAGGAAGGAAGATTAGTGAAAACGTTCAGTTATTAGAGGCGGAGCGCAGGCGAGAATGGGCTGATGAAAAAGAAGAAAACTCACCGTGCCCTTTCCGGATGAACTATTTCGGCATTTGCTTTGAGCGATTTCGGGAGGGACCTCCAGTGCGTTAACCACTGCATCTATCTCGCTCTGAGATACATTACGGAAATTCTGTTAATGAGGAGTGTCAAAGCCCACAGAGATGAAGAGCAAAGAAGAAAGAAGTGAAGAATGAAATTCCGCTGTTGGTCAGGCCGCCGTTGACGAGATCGCTGCCAACCAATCCCCGGACTGAACAGTGAAGGAAGAAAGATTAATAAATTTGTGATTTCAGGCTCTTTGTATGTGAATAGGACCCTTGGAGTACACGGCATTCTGTCAGAATTATTAAAATCTTTGCGAGAACATACTACATAAAAGTATTTCATCTGGTATGCAAGATACATGAGACAGGAGAAATACCATCAGACTTCATAAAAAATATAATTAATTCCAGTGCAGGGGAAGATCTATAGTGACAAGTGTGAGCTTTGTCGTACCATCAACCTAATAAGGCATGGTTACAAAAAATTGACTGGAATTATTTACAGTAGAACGGAAAGAAGAGGTAGAAGACGTCCTCCAGGAAAATCACTTTAGGTTCTGGATAAATGTACGAACACGCGAGGCAATACTGACACGACGATATGTCTATAAGGTAGACTCCACAACGGCAAACCGAAGTTTTTAAAATTTGTAGAATTAGATAAGGCTTTGGAGAGTACAGACTGGAACACGATCTTCGACATTCTGACGGTAGTAGCAATAAGATACAGCGATCGAAATTATATATGCATTTTTTACAGGTACTAGATGCAGTTATAAGAGTAGAAGGACGTTACAGGAAGCAATAATTATGAAAGGAGTGAGAGGAGTTTGTGGCTTGTCCCCGACGTCATTCAATCTGACACTGGGCAATGGGACACTAAAGTAGTGCCGGCCGGAGTGGCCGAGCGGTTCTAGGCGCTACAGTCTGGAACCACACGACCGCCACGGTCGCAGGTTCGAATCCTGCCTCGGGCATGGATGTGTGTGATGTCCTTAGGTTAGTTAGGTTTAAGTAGTTCTAAGTTCTACAGGACTGATGACCTCATAAGTTAAGTCCCATAGTGCTCAGAGCCATTTGAACTAAAGTAGCAGATGAAGTTTGCTATTTGAACAGCAATATAACTGACGATGGACGATGCAGAGGGGATGTTAAATGCAAATCACCAATAGAAAGTAAATGCCCAGATTACAGTTACTGCTACTATTTGTACACGAAAATATTCAAGAAGTTGTATGGACGCATAGATTTTAATAAAGAAGGAAAGGAAGTCCTACAACATAGATTGCATGAATATAATGCTGAGGAAGTGTATGTATCAAGATGGTTGTGAAAGACGATGATTACATAACATGGTGAGAGACCATTTTCAAACGTTTGTCATGGTATTAAGTGGTTTTGCATACATTCTGCCTATTATTATTTTATCATCGTTTATTTCATGTACTTCATATGACCTCTGTAGCTGATTAGATAAGTTTATGCAAAGAATTTTTACAATTAATTATTATGTAATGGGTTTTTTGCTCTTCTACCTGCCCAATATTTTCTTTCGAAAATTCTTTTTTTTTCTTTGTTTGAGATCACCCTTCATCTTTTGTAGTCTGGTTTGTGTGTCGTGCTGTATCCTGGTGTTTGTATTGGTTTTTAAGCCATGGAATGCAATTTAGAGTTCCCTGTAATCTATTTAACGTAGCTATTACTGTTCCACAATTTTTCTAATTCTAATTCTGTTTTCTGGTGTTCCCATCAATTGTCCAAAGAATAAGATGTTTCTTCCTGATTGTGCCCATTACTGGTTGTATTTTCTTATATACTGTATCATTGTAGCTATTTTTCCAATGCCTATTTACTTGATATGTTTGTTTATGCATGTCCTAATTATTCTACTTTCTAACTTAAGTATCAGTATTCTATCAATTTCTGCTGGATTACAGTAGTTGGTTTGAAGATGGTTTCAGCTGCATATGTATTCCTCCTCATGTAACCCAACGAGTTAGATCTGCTATGATCATCTTGTGGTGTTGCAGTTCTTCTTGTTATGTCCATGATTTTACGAAATGGGAAGAGGAATTCCGCCTTCTGCAATACACTTTTGTTCCAGTTTTGTTTCACCCAGACATGTTTCAGTACATTTTGTGCTATCTTCAGTGGGTTCTCTTTTTTTATTTTTAACCTACATGATACTATTGGACATTTATTTTGGTAGCTATTCTGCTTCACAAGCTACAACTTCTCATGGTTTTGATATTGTGGTGCTTTCTAGTACGCTGTTAACGAAGTGACTAGGCAGATTTCATGACCAATGGTCGCTTGACACTGCACTTTCTCCGATTTTTCAAAACATAGGCTGCTAATTCATTGAAACTCGAAAGGCGAATCTCCAAAAGGTGCTAGTAAAGAATTCAATAGAAAGAAAATGATATCCGAAAAAGATCGCCGCGCGGAGTGGCCGCACGGTTTGAGGCGCCATGTCACTGATTGCGCCGCCACTCCCGTCGGAGGTTCGAGTCCTCCCTCGGGCATGGGTGTGTGTGTCGTTCTTAGCATAAGTTACTTTAAGTAGTGTGTAAGTCTAGGGACCGATGACCTCCGCAGTTTGGTCCCATAGGAATTCACACAGATTTGAACATTTTGAAAAAGATCACTTTGTTCACATCGGATACTAATTTAAGTGTTGGGAAGTCTCCTCTGGTGTTATTTTCTGGAGCGTAGCCTTGTACGCATGTGAACTGTGACGCAGTAAAGAGTTCAGACGAGAAGAAAGTAGAATCATGTGATGTGGATTTGTAGAACACTGAGTGGGTAGATTGGATAACTCATCAAGGGGAACAGCGTCGAATACTGACTGACAGCGACCGTCTAAGTCTTGAGCAGTATCAAAAACCAAACCGTCGAGTTTCTATTGAAAAGAGTGTCTCATTCTTCCTAATGAATCTAGAACTTCTGCTACTAGGTCTCACAGCCGTCGTCGAGCGTTGTTTATAATTGCAGGGACGAACTAATTACACCATATAGATCAAGAATTTCGGTAATAATAATAACAATGAGCGTATGGCATTGGTGGCCGAGAGATCCCTCGCGGGACGGTTCGGCCGCCGCCAGATTAATACTGTATATCAGACCAGGACTCGAAACTGAGATTTCTGCATTAAACGAGGTGAAAGAAGAGGGTCATAACTTTCTGAACAGCATGGCGGCGAACGGTATGACATGGGCATACAAAAACTGCCACAGCGTCTACAAAAATGCATCGACAGAAATTGTAATTATGTCGAAAAATAGCTGAATGTTCAAGGTGTAAACTGACGTAAACCATTGTAGAAATAAACAGGTCTGTGTACTCATAAGGAAATAGGAGACCTTACTTTTGGGATTACCCTCGTATAAAAGGGCAGTGCATTGACGGAGCTGTCATTTGCTTATAGGTGATTCAGATTCAAGTGAAAAGGTTTCCGACGTGATTATGGCCGACGGGAATTAACAGACTTTGAACGCGGAATGGTCTACATCTACATCTACATCCATACTCCGCAAGCCACCTAACGGTGTGGCAGAGGGTACTTTGAGTACCTCTATCGGTTCTCCCTTCTAATCCAGCCTCGCATTGTTCGTGGAAAGAAAGATTGTCGGTATGCCTCTATGTGGGCTCTAATCTCTCTGATTTTATCCTCATGGTCTCTTCGCGAGACATACATGGGAGGGAGCAATATACTGCTTGACACCTCGGTGAAGGTATTTTCTCGAAACTTCAACAAAAGCCCGTACCGAGCTACTGAGCGTCTCTCCTGCAAAGAGTTTATCTATCATCTCTGTGGCGCTTTCGCGGTTACTAAATGATACTGTAACGAAGCTCGCTGCTCGCTGTTGGATCTTCTCTATCTCTTCTATCAACCCTACCTGGTACGGATCCCAAACTGGTGAGCAATATTCAAGCAGTGGGCGAACAAGTGTACTGTAACCTGTTTCCTTTGTTTTCAGTTTGCTGGAGCTTGACACATGGGAAATTCCATTTCGGAAATCTTTAGGGAATTCAATATTCCGAGATCCACCGTGTCAAGAGAGTGCCGAGAATACCAAATTTCAGGCATTACCTGTCACCTCGGACAACGCAGTGGCCGACGGTCTTCACTTAACGATCGCGAGCAGTGGAATTTGCGTACAGTTGTCAGTGCTAACAGACAAGCAACAGTACGTGAAATAACCGCAGAAATCATGTGGGACGTATGACTAAAGCATCCGTTAGGACAGTGCAGCGAATGTGGCGTTAATGAGCTTTGGCAGCAGGCGACCGACGTGAGTGCCTTTGCTAACAGCACGACATCGCCTGCAGCATCTCTCCTGGGCTCGTAACCATGTCGGTTGGACCATAGACGAATGGAAAACCGTGACCATATAAGATGTGTTTCAATTTCAGGTGGTATGAGCTGCTGGTAGGGTTCGAGTGTGGCGCAGACCCCACGAAACCACGGACCAAAGTTGTCAACGAGGCATTGAGCAATCTGGCAGTGGATCCATAATAGCGTGGTCTTTCTTTACATGGAATGGACTATGTCCTCTGGTTCAACTGGACCGATTATTGACTGGAGTGGTTACGTTCTGCTACTTCATTTGCTGCCATTCGTGCACTTCATGTTCCCAAACAATGACAGAATTTTTAAAGATGGTAATGCGCCGTGTCACCGGGCCATAATTGTTCGTGATTTATTTGAAGAACATTCTGGACAGTTCGTTCTAATGATTTGGCCACTCAGTCACCCAACGTGAATCAAATCGAACATTTATGGGATATAACCGAGAGGTCAGTTCGTGCGCAACATCCTGCGTCGGCAACACTTTCGTAAATATGGGCAGCTTAGAAGAAAGGTTAAGGAAAGGCAAACCTACGTTTCTAGCATTTGTATACTTAGATAAAGCTTTTGACAATGTTGATTGGAATACTCTCTTTCAAATTCTGAAGGTGTCAGGGGTAAAATACAGGGAGCGAAAGACTATTTACAATTTGTACACAAACCAGATGGCAGTTATAAGAGTCGAGGGGCATGAAAGGGAAGCAGTGGTTGGGAAGGGAGTATATTGAGCAAGCAATAAAGGAAACAAGAGAAAAGTTCGGAGTAGGTATTAAAATCCATGGAGAAGAAATAAAAACTTTGAGGTTCGCCTATGACATTGTAATTCTGTCAGAGACAGCTAAGGACTTGGAAGAGCAGTTGAACGGAATGGACAGTGTCTTGAAAGGAGGGTATAAGATGAACATCAACAAAAGCAAAACGAGGACAATGGAATGTAGTCGAAATAAGTGGGTTGATGCTGAGGGAATTAGATTAGGAAATGAGACACTTAAAGTAGTAAAGGAGTTTTGCTATTTGGGGAGCAAAATTACTGATGATGGTGGAAGTAGGGAGGATATAAAATGTAGACTGTCAATGGCAAGGAAAGCGTTTCTGAAGAAGAAAAATTTGTTAACATCGAGTATAGATTTAAATGTCAGGAAGTCGTTTCTGAAAGTATTTGTATGGAGTGTAGCCATGTATGGAAGTGATACGTGGACGATAAATAGTTTAGACAAGAAGAGAATAGAAGCTTTCGAAATGTGGTGCTACAGAAGAATGCTGAAGATTAGATGGGTAGATCACATAACTAATGTGGAGGTACTGAATAGAATTGGGGAGAAGAGGAGCTTGTGGCACAACTTGACTATAAGAAGGGATCGGTAGGTAGGACATTTTCTGAGACATTAAGGGATCACCAATTTAGTACTGGAGGGCAGCGTGGAGGGTAAAAATCGTAGAGGGTGACCAAGAGATGAATACACTAAGCAGATTCAGAAGGATGTAGGTTGCAGTAGGTACTGGGAGATGAAGAAGCTTGCACAGGATAGAGTAGCATGGAGAGCTGCCATCAAACCAGTCTCAGGACTGAAGACCACAACAACAATACAGGGGCAGCACGTCTCACTATTTTTGTGGTAGAGTACTAGAGACTTGTTGAGTCCACGCCATGTCGAGTTGCTGCACTACGACAGGCAGTAGGAGGTCCCTCGCGATATTAGGAGGTATCCCATGACTTTCATCACTTCAGTGTACCTCCTGTGGAAGTTGACAGTAGCGACCTTAGGCCATGGTGGAACTGGATATGCAGAACCTCGTCGTCGTTGTGCTCGTCGGTCCGAAGAGTGGACTGATGCAGCTCTCGATGCTAACCTCTACTCTGTAGGCCTTTCCATCTCTGCTTAACTACTGTAACAGACGCCCATTTTAATCTGCAGGTGAGCCTTCGACCCCCTCTTCAATTTTACCCTCATACTTCCCTCCATTACCAAAATGAAGGATTTTTTTGCGTTATTCTGCAGCTTCTGTTCTCTCCTTATCTGATTAATTTATCATCCACATTTCACTTCCGTACACTTACAACGAAAAAACACTTTCAGATAAAATTTATGTTCGATATTAACTAGTTCTCTTTCTCAGATGCTTTTCTTCCTGTTTGCAATCTGTATTTAATATCCTCTCTACTTGGGACATCTTCAGCCATTTTGCTGCTCAAATAGCAGAACCATATACTTACAGTATCTCATTTCCTAATCTAAGACCGTGAGCATAGCCTCATTTAATTGTGCTACATTTCATGCCCTTAATTTCATTCACATTCATCTTATAACCACTTTTCAAGACTCATTTTATTCCGTTCAATTGGTCTAAGTCGTTTGCCTTTTCTAACAGAATTACAGTGTCTTGGGAGAACCTCCCTCAAAGCGATTACTTCTTCTTCCTGAAATTTAATTTCCTTCCCAAATTTCTCCTTGGGTACCTTTACTGCAAACTCAGTGTACAGACTGAGTAACATCAGAGGCAACTACTGTTGTCCTTTCGTGTCCTACGACTCATAATTGTAGTATGATTTCTCTACAAGTTGTATTAACCTTTCGCTTCCTGTATTTTATCCCTGCTACCTTCATAATTTCAGTGATGTAAGTCCAGGGGTGAATCCAGGTGGGTGGGTGGAGTATGGTGCTGCCCCCCCACTCCCAGGAACTACACCTGGTTCTTATTAATCTCCTAAAAACATTCTTTGCAACGTATCTTTCAGACTTAACAGTCTCGAAAATTTTCTCGCTATTATAGTTGGTAATATAACAGATTAAGAAAACACCTTCGTTTACACTAGAGATTTTAGAAATGGCGCCGGTCGTGGTGGGCGAACGGTTCTAGGTGCTACAGTCTGGAACCGTGCGACCGCTACGGTTGCAGGTTCGAATGCTGCCTCGGGCATGGATGTGTGTGATGTCGTTAGGTTAGTTAGGTTTAAGTAGTTCTAAGTTATAGGGGACTGATGACCTCAGAAGTTAAGTCCCATAGTGCTCAGAGCCATATATATATATATATATATATATATATATATATATATATATATATATATATATATATATAAGCGCCTAGAACCGTTCACCCACCTCGACCGGCGCCATTTCTAAAATCTCTAGTGTAAACGAAGGTGTTTTCTTAATCTGTTATATTACCAACTATAATAGCGAGAAAATTTTCGAGACTGTTAAGTCTGAAAGATACGTTGCAAAGAATTTTTTTAGGAGATTAATAAGAACCAGGTGTAGTTCCTGGTAGGGGGGGGAGGCAGCACCATACACCACCCTCCCACCTGGATTCACCCCTGGACTTACATCACTGAAATTATGAAGGTAGCAGGGATAAAATACAGGAAGCGAAAGGTTACTACAACTTGTAGAGAAATTCCTATATATATATATATATATATATATATATATATATATATATATATATATATATATATATATATATATATAGAAGCAGTGGACGACGTCAAAGTATGCTGGCGAAAAAAAATCACAACACCGAAAAATAAGTCATGTAGATAGCGAAATTTCTGGAATCTATTTAAGTGATTAACATTGCATGACCAGGTTAGCGTAAACGCTGGATAAGCCATTGCAATGTGAAACGCTGGTGCATTAATAACCGGTGTAACCGTCAGAATGTTGAATGCAAGCATGCAAACTTGTTTGGACTGTGTTGTACAGGTGGCGAATGTTAGTTTCTGGGATGAAGTACCACGCCTGTGGCACTTGTTCGGTCAGCCAGATACGCTTAATGCCGTTTGTGGATGGCACTGGAGTTGTCATCCGATGATGTCTCATATGTACTCAACTGAAGATAGATCTGGTGCTCAAACAAGCCGAGGCAAAATGTCGATACTTTGTACAGCATGTTGGGTTACAACAGCGGTATGTGCCGAGCAATCTCTTGTAATGCTGTTCAGGAATGGCAGCACAACAGGTCGAATCACCAAACTGACAACCAAATTTACTGGCGGGGTGCGTGGGATAACCAAGAAGGCGCTCCTGCTGTCGTATGAAAGCGCAGCCCAGGTCATAGCTCCAGCTGTAGGTCCAGTGTGCAGAGAAGTTGGTTGCGGGCCCTCAACTGGACTCCTAATCAGCACACGGCCATCACTGGCACCGAGGCAGAACGAGTTTTCATCACAAAACACAATAGACCTCCACCCAGTGAGTTGTCGTTTGACACCACTGCAGTCGCAAATGGCGGTGGTTTGGGGTCAGTGGAATGCACGCTACCAGGGCGTATGGCTCGCAGCTGTCCTTGAAATGCAGTAGAGCGTCGATTATCCGAACGTCGGTCAACCGAACGACCGCTTCACCGAACTGTGTACTCGCAGGCACCTGTTACTCTCCCACCCTACCGTCCATCATCCCCCTCACACCCAAACCAAGTTTCCCATAGTAGTCGCAGCACTGGGCGACCGCTGGCGGAACATTGCTTCTAATGGGGCCTTCACAAGGCGCTGCTGACCGGCCAAGCCGCCAGTCGCTGTGTTTCAACAATCAGCACACTTCTGTCGGCTTGGCACTGGCAGTAGAAGTAGCGGCAGTATCAAAGCTGTTCACAGCGACTGCTGCGCCAGCTTAGAGTTGAGGCGTGCCGCTCCGCGCAGTTTGAAGGATTGCGCGCCCCCAACAAGAGCTTCTCACGGTGCAAACAGGCACCTTCTGTTCTCTGTTACATCTTGTGTGGTGCTGCGAGAAGAAGTGGACTTGACGATACAAAATGCTTGAACGTAAACGTGTTGTCGTTTCTATGAGGGACAAGTTGCCTTTGTATGTAACTTTGTAATACTAAAAGAGATGCATGTTTTTATGAATAAATTTACTGTACAGTCCTCCTTTTGGCTAATTAACATGTACAGTTCGATTATCCGAACAAACCAGTTTTCCGAACACCCATGTACCCCAATTACTTCGGGTAATCGACGCTCTACTGTAACCGATTTGTAACATTTTGTTGCTTCATTGTGATGCCAGCTGCTGCTCAAATTGCTCCTGCAGATGCAGTAAGATGCGCCAGAGCTAAACACCGAACACGATGATCTTCCCTCTTTGTATTGCCACGTGGCTGTCTGCAGCACGGTCTTCCTGCGACCGTACAGTCTCGTGATCATCGCTGCCAGCTGTCATGTACAGTGGCCTCATTCCTGCTAAGTCTTTCTGCAATATTGCAAAGGAGCATCCAGCTTTTCGTAGCCCTATTATTCGACCTCGTTCAAACTCAGTGAGGTGCTCATAATGGTGTCTTGAACGCCTTTTACATCTACATCTACATCTACATCTACATCCATACTCCGCAAGTCACCTGACGGTGTGTGGCGAAGGGTACCTTGAGTACCTCTATCGGTTTTCCCTACTACTGCAGTCTAGTATTGTTCGTGGAAAGAAGGATTGTCGGTATGCCTCCGTGTGGGCTCTAATCTCTCTGATTTTATTCTCATGGTCTCTTCGCGAGATATAAGTAGGAGGGAGAAATATACTGCTTGACTCCTCTGTGAAGGTATGTTCTCGAAGCTTCAACTGAGCGTCTCTCCTGCAGAGTCTTCCACTGGAGTTTATCTATCATCTCCGTAACGCTTTCGCGATTAGTAAATGATCCTGTAACAAAGCGCGCTGCTCTCCGTTGGATCTTCTCTATCTCTTCTATCAACCCTATCTGGTACGGATACCACACTGCTGAGCAGTATTTAAGCAGTGAGCGAACAAGTGTACTGTAACCTACTTCCTTTGTTTTCGGATTGCATTTCCTTAGGATTCTTCCAATGAATCTGAGTCTGGCATCTGCTTTACCGATGATCAACTTAAAATGATCATTCCATTTTAAATCACTCCTAGTGCGTACTCCCAGATAATTTATGGGATTAACTGCTTCCAGTTGCTGACGTGCTATATTGTAGCTAAATGATATAGGATCTTTCTTTCTATTACGCCTTAAGGGTATTCTTGACTAACATCAACTCACGATTTCCAATCACAAAGGTAAATAACGCTCACGATCGTTGCAGCGCGTATTTAAGGAAACCTAATTTCCCCTGTCATATTGGCGGTACCAGTGCCCCTCCTATGCTACTGGCGCGAAATTTAAAGACATCATCTTTCAGATGTAGCCGGCCGGGGTGGCCGAGCGGTTCTAGGCGCTACAGTCTGGAACCGCGGGACCGCTAAGGTCGCAAGTTTGAATCCTGCCTCGGGCATGGATGTGTGTGATGTCCTTAGGTTAGTTAGGTTTAAGTAGTTCTAAGGGACTGATGACCTCAGATGTTAAGTCCCACAGTGCTCAGAGCCATTTTCTTGTGCTTTCTTCATGACGTTAGTGTCTATATCTAAATTACTCAATTTTACCGACAGTTCCTGCACTTCTTCCGCCAAATCTTTGCATAAAAATTGTAACCCATTAACAGTATCCGTTATAGTTTTTAAATTCCTGCAAATCCCCGACTGGGTCTCTTGCGTCTGAGTATGCACCTCACTTACGATCTTTAGTTTACCTGCCAATTCCTCTTGGGCATCATCTGTTGATCTAGGCTGTTTATCTCCGGAGGCCAATCAGTGAATAATTCCATTTTTATTTTTTCCCCATATCTGCAAGTTTGCATGTTAAATCAGTAGAACCGTTAGTGCATGTATTTTGACCTAAATTTCCGAACCTTTGCGACAGGTCATTCTTAAATCTAAACTCATATCTATATTTACGTCTGTTCACTGGACACGAGTGACAAGAAACACAGGGGAGAGACAGCTGTGCATTCATTTGCCTTTGCAGTACGTCAGAGTGCGAGTGTCACGCTGACCCAGTGTGGAGATAGTTTCAATGTGACGCGATTAATAGCTCGACAGAGGCAACAAAAGACGGCGCTGCCGAACTGGGGGAAACGTGGCCAGCGGCGTAGAGCGTGGAGGCCTCAGCTTATAGGTCGCTCTGCGACAAAAAACCTCACGGCCGCGTGAAACAACAGACCGAAGGAGGTCGCCCTGCAACCACGCTGTCATACAATCATTCACAAAGCCATATTTGTCGGCCGTTCGTGAAGAACGGCCACGAAATCGCGCAGAGGGTCGTGTTCGCCGTCCGTGATGTGTCTACTTCAGCCAGCCGTCCCTTACCTTACGCTGGCGGTCCAAAAGCTAATTCTTTCGTTATCTGCCGCTGTCCGCAAAAGTTCACAACATCAAACTATGAACCAGCCTCTAACTTTCTGACCCAAGAGATGCGTCTTCTTCCGCAGGCGGAAATATTAAACAAATTCCACGGTTGTTGTTGTGGTCTTCAGTCCTGAGACTGGTTTGATGCAGCTCTCCATGCTACTCTATCCTGTGCAAGCTTCTTCATCTCCCAGTACTTACTGCAACCTACATCCTTCTGAATCTGCTTAGTGTATTCTTCTCTTGGTCTCCCTCTACGATTTTCACCCTCCACGATGCCTTCAAATGCTAAATTTGTGATCCCTTGATGCCTCAAAACATGTCCTACCAACCGGTCCCTTCTTTTTGTCAAGTTGTGCCACAAACTCCTCTTCTCCCCAATTCTATTCAATACCTCCTCATTAGTTATGTGATCTACCCATCTAATCTTCAGCATTCTTCTGTAGCACCACATTTCGAAAGCTTCTATTCTCTTCTTGTGTAAACTATTTATCATCCATGTTTCACTTCCATACATGGCTACACTCCATACAAATATTTTCAGAAACGACTTCCTGACACTTAAATCTATACTCGATGTTAACAAATTTCTCTTCTTCAGAAATGCTTTCCTTGCCATTGCCAGTCTACATTTTATATCCTCTCTACTTCGACCATTATCAGTTATTTTACTCCCTAAATAGCAAAACTCCTTTACTACTTTAAGTGTCTCATTTCCTAATCTAATTCCCTCAGCATCACCCGATTTAATTTGACTACATTCCATTATCCTCGTTTTTCTTTTGTTGATGTTCATCTTATATCCTCCTTTCAAAACACTGTCCATTCCGTTCAACTGCTCTTCCAAGTCCTTAGCTGTCTCTGACAGAATTACAATGTCATCGGTGAACCTCAAAGTTTTTATTTCTTCTCCATGAATTTTAATACCTACTCCGAATTTTTCTTTTGTTTCCTTTACTGCTTGCTCAATATACAGATTGAATAACATCGGGGAGAGGCTACAAACCTGTCTCACTCCCTTCTCAACCACTGCTTCCCTTTCATGTCCCTCGAGTCTTATAACTGCCATCTGGTTTCTGTACAAATTGTAAATAGCCTTACGCTCCCTGTATTTTACCCCTGCCACCTTTAGAATTTGAAAGAGTGTATTCTAGTCAACATTGTCAAAAGGATTCTCTAAGTCTACAAATGCTAGAAACGTAGGTTTGCCTTTTCTTAATCTTTCTTCTAAGATAAGTCGTAAAGTTGGTATTGCCTCACGTGTTCCAACATTTCTGCGGAATCCAAACTGATCTTCCCCAAGGTCCGCTTCTACCAGCTTTTCCATTCGTCTGTAAAGAATTCGCATTAGTATTTTGCAGCTGTGACTTATTAAACTGATAGTTCGGTAATTTTCACATCTGTCAACACCTGCTTTCTTTGGGATTGGAAGTATTATATCCTTCTTGAAGTCTGAGGGTATTTCGCCTGTCTCATACATCTTGCTCACCAGATGGTAGAGTTTTGTCATGACTGGCTCTCCCAAGGCCGTCAGTAGTTCTAACGTAATGTTGTCTACTCCCGGGGCCTTGTTTGGACTCAGGTCTTTCAGTGCTCTCTCAAACTCTTCCCGCAGTATCGTATTTCCCATTTCATCTTCATCTGCATCCTCTTCCATTTCCAGAACATTGTCCTCAAGTACATCGCCCTTGTATAAACCCTTTATATACTCCTTCCACCTTTCCGCCTTCCCTTCTTTGCTTAGAACTGGGTTTCCATCTGCGCTCTTGATATTCATACAAGTGGCTCTCTTTTCTCCAAAGGTCTCTTTAATTTTCCTGTGGGCAATATCTATCTTACCCCTAGTGCGATAAGCCTCTACATCCTTACATTTGTCCTCTAGCCATCCCTGCTTAGCCATTTTTCACTTCCTGTCGATCTCATTTTTTGAGACGTTTGTATTCCTTTTTGCCTGCTTCATTTACTGCATTGTTTTGTTTTCTCCTTTCATCAATTAAATTCAATATTTCTTCTGTTAGCCAAGGATTTCTATTAGCCCTCGTCTTTTTACCTACTTGATCGTCTGCTGCCTTCACTATTTCGTCCCTCAGAGCTACCCATTCTTCTTCTATTGTATTTCCTTCCTCCATTCCTGTCAATTGTTCCCTTATGCTCTCCCTGAAACTCTGTACAACCTCTGGTTCTTTCAGTTTATCCAGGTCCCATCTCCTTAAATTAGCACCTTTTTGTAGTTTCTTCAGTTTTAATCTACAGTTCATAACCAATAGATTGTGGTCAGAGTCCACATCTGCCCCTGGAAATGTCTTACAATTTAAAACCTGATTCCTAAATCTCTGTCTTACCATTATATAATCTATCTGATACCTTTTAGTATCTCCAGGATTCTTCCATGTATACAACCTTCTTTTATGATTCTTGAACCAAGTATTAACTGTGATTAAGTTATGCTCTGTGCAAAATTCTGCCAGACGACTTCCTCTTTCATTTCTTCCCCCCAATCCCTATTCACCTACTATGTTTCCTTCTCTCCCTTTTCCTACTGACGAATTCCAGTCACCCATGACTATTAAATTTTCGTCTCCCTTCACTACCTGAATAATTTCTTTTATCTCATCATACATTTCCTCAATTTCTTCGTCATCTGCAGAGCTAGTTGGCATATAAACTTGTACTACTGTAGTAGGCGTGGGCTTTGTGTCTATCTTGGCCACAATAATGCTTTCACTATGCTGTTTGTAGTAGCTTACCCGCACTCCTATTTTTTATTCATTATTAAACCTACTCCTGCATTACCCCTATTTGATTTATAACCCTGTATTCACCTGACCAAAAGTCTTGTTCCTCCTGACACCGAACTTCACTAATTCCCACTATATCTAACTTGAACCTATCCATTTCCCTTTTTAAATTTTCTAGCCTACCTGCCTGATTAAGGGATCTGACATTCCACGCTCATATCCGTAGAACGCCAGTTTTCTTTCTCCTGATAACGACGTCCTCTTGAGTAGTTCCCGTCCGAATGGGGGACTATTTTACCTCCGGAATATTTTCCCCAAGAGGACGACATCATCATTTAATCATACACTAAAGCTGCATGCCCTCGGGAAAAATTACGGCTGTAGTTTCCCCTTGCTTTCAGCCGTTCGCAGTACCAGCACAGCAAGGCCGTTTCGGTTAATGTTACAAGGCCAGATCAGTCAATCATCCAGACTGTTGCTCCTGCAACTACTGAAAAGGCTGCTGCCCCTCTTCAGGAACCACACGTTTGTCTGGCCTCTCAACCGATACCCCTCCGTTGTGGTTGCACCTACGGTACGGCCATCTGTATCGCTGAGGCATGCAATCCTCCCCACCAACGGCAAAGTCCATGGTTCATGGGGGAATTCCACGGCAGACAAGATTAATTCCCAAATCTCACTGAGAACCATTTTCTCGAATGAAGCCAGTGAAAGAGGTGCTAGTGCGGAATGAGTAAACTTCAGTTTCTTATGTCAAGAGAAATTGTTTCAAATGTCAAGGAACAAGACACGGCAAGGACACAAGATGCTAATGTGTCGTCAATGCATTCAATGCTCGACATGTTTAAAGGCCACACTGACCTGAATTTATTTAATAATTTTTCTACTCGACAAACCGAAAAACTTGATGAAAAATTTCGTGATTTTAAAATTGAAGAAAAGCAAACATTTTATTGTTTTAATAATGACTTACAGCAGAGGTTCGGAAATTTAGGTCATTTATTTATTTATTTATTTATATATTACATGCTCTAACCTTTCTACTGATTTTACATGCAAACCTTCAGATATGGGGAAGACTGGCCTCAGGAGAGCCACGCGGGATTAGCCGAGCGGACTGTGCCGCTGGTCCCGGCGGAGGTTCGAGTCCTCCCTCGGGCATGGGTGAGTGTGTTTCTCCTTAGGGTAATTTAGGTTAAGTAGTGTGTAAGCTTACGGACTGATGACCTTAGCAGTTAAGTCCCATAAGATTTCACACACATTTGAACATTTTTTGCCTCAGGAGATCAACAACCTAGATCAAAAGTGCCATCTACAGATGATGTGATGCACAAGAGGAATTGGCAGGTAAACTAAAGATTTTGAGTGAGGTGCATACTCAGATGCAAGAGACCCAGTCGGGAATTTGCAGGAATTTAAAAACTATGACGGATACTGTTAATGGGTTACAATCTTTATGTAAAGATTTGGCGAAAAAAGTGCAGGAACTGTCGGTAAAATTGAGTAATTTAGATATAGACACTAACGTCATGAAGAAAGCACAAGAAAAAATCGAAAAAGAAATAAAGAAATTAAAGGACAAAACCGATGAGGGGTACGACCTTTGCGTAGAAGGTCGCGTCAGCGCGTTAAGACCTCTGTCTAAGCGGTGCCGGAATTTGCCACGATTTTACCTGCTCCGAAGGGTTGGGTCCCTTGTCTCCCCCTCCTCCTCCTCCTCCTCCTCCTCCTCTTCCTCACCCGTCGAGTAGTAAAGCTACTTACTGAGCCTTTCCGCTGATTTACTTAACATAGGACCAGAATCTCTTTGAATTTTCCGCCACATTTCTAGAGAGTGTGTCGTTGTGGAAACTATTAAATGCATCTCGTATTGAAATCGACACCAAATTTCGAGCCTCAGTAAAACTTCGACAATCTTGGAGATTTTGCGTTCGTCTAAACTCTAAATTATACTTGCCTTTTTCAGTGCTCCTGTAACAGCTTTCTGTCGTGTTTTGTGTACCATGGGGGGATCAGTTCCCTCTCTTATTAATTTATTTGGTACGAATCTCTCGAGTGCTGTTGATACTATTTCTTTGAACTTAAGCCACATATGGTCTTCACTTACATAGTTTGACGTCTTAGAAAGACGTCAACCGAATTTTTAGTTGCTTTTATAAATAGATATATTTCGCGTTTAGTTTTGGTGAATTTCTTTGTTACGGAATCGAGCCTGGCTACGAATGCGTGTTCACTAATCCCTGTATCCGTCGTGATGCCCAGGATTATTTGTGGCTAAGAGGTCAAGTGTGTTTTCATAACCATCTAGAATTTGAATGGCCTCGTGAACTAAAAGTTCAAAATAATGTTTAAAAAAAGCATTTAGAACAATTACGGAAGTTGTTTTCTATCTACAATAGGGTCTGAAAATGTATTTTTGTCAACATACAGAAGGTAGATTGAAGTCACTGCCAACGGTAATTGTATGAGTAGGGTAGCTATTTGTGATGAGACTCAAGTTTTCTTTGAGCTGTTCAGCAACTGATTCATCTGAGACCGGGGATCGGTAAAAGGAGCCAGTTTTTAATTTGTTCCGGTTGTCGAATGCAACCTCTGCCCATACTAAGTCACAGGAACTCTGTGCTTCATTGTCGCTTGTGAGGTGGAACACACATTACACTATTTTTCCATAAGTTGTGCTTCTTGTTTCTGTTGTAGTGTAGATCATTACAATTACGGCTTTTCCCTCCAAAACCTAGGATGCTTTCTCTTAAAAAATGGTTCAAATGGCCCTGAGCACTATATGACTTAACTGCTGAGGTCATCAGTCCCCTAGACTTATAACTACTTAAACCTAGCTAACGTAAGGACATCACACACATCCATGCCCGAGGCATGCAGCGTCTAGAACCACTCGGCCACCTCGGCCGGCTGATGCTTTCTCGGTGACCCTGTAAACACCAGAGCTAAACAATGTAGAACAACAACGTACGTTACAAGCATAGCGTTCTGTATTTCTTCATTTCCTTATTTCTAACTTTTTAAAATTGTACATCGACTTTAGGTGACATGTCAATCATAGATGTTCTTATCTCTGTTTAGTGAATGTATTTTCAGTTACGTTTTGAACTTTGTCCCGCTACACTTTATTAACTAATGTTTCGCCGCAAGGGATATCGCATTTTAGAGAGTAAATTAATTTGGAGTATGGTATATCGCTCTTCTTTTCACACATTCACGTACCCCTTTCTTCTTTCCTTATTGTCTTTTGGGCATTGTCCCGCTACACTTTATTAACTAATGTTTCGCCGCAAGGGATATCGCATTTTAGAGAGTAAATTAATTTGGAGTATGGTATATCGCTCTTCTTTTCACACATTCACGTACCCATTTCTTCTTTCCTTATTGTCTTTTGGGCATGAAGTTGTAATTAAAGTAGGCACAAATGCAGTGGTCAAAAAGAAATGATTAGCGTGTATTCGCATTCTCTTTACATCGATTCTTTCTCCTATGGCTCCCATGGCGATGGACTGTTTCTATCGCAATCAGTACGCGTGAAAGTAAGATACCGTACAGACAGAGGGATCTATATTTATACTTAGCAGAACTAATTACATATTGACATAATCGTTCGCATTGCTTTCGTTTCCCGGAAATGAAGCTCTGTATTTGGCCAAGACGTCGAAGAAGGTCCCTTACGTACTGGTTGTATCGAGTAAGATGTGGAGACGGCGGATCGAAAGCAGACAAGTAGTACTCTCAGGGCGTCCCTCACCTGAGGGATCGCTACCTGGCAAATGGGCGAGTGTGGCAAATGTCCGGCATTCGTCGAAGCAGTTGAAGAGGTAGTAAACAGAAGGGAAAACGAATTGATTGCTGAGACTGAGTTCGGCTTAAAGGGAACGGAAGAGAAGTTGCAGAAAAGTCTAATTTACGTTGCGCGTGTCACAAGAGAGATGAAAATAGCAAGACGTCAGGTGCAGTTGGGCAGCATAGACAGCTGTAATACTTATCAGCCATTTGATACCGGTCCTTCAGACGGAGAAGAAAGGAATTACATAATGCACCAGGCCCTGCCAATGTCAATACCAGTTGAGCAAACATCTCCAGAGTATAATCAGGTGCATCCAAACAATGCCACGGCGGCAGCAGACAATACTGCATATTTGTCTACTCTATAATAGTAAAGGACGAGGGTTTGCTCCGTCACAGGCAATTAAAGAGTGTTTCAACTGAGTGTAAGAAAACAACCCCCTTATATTTGTCAGAGCTTTTCGCAATATGTTAATCAGTAGCGGATTTACATATAGGCCCATTAGCCACGGGCCTACGGGCGGCACCTTCAGGAGGGCGACATTTTTTGCTTTCTACTCATTTTAACCTTTTACGTTTTAAAATAACTGCGCTTACAAACGACAAAAAGGTTTAACATTGTTAAAAAAAACTTGCTAGTTTAAATAAGGCAATACAAGCTTGGAAATATACGTCGTTTACTTGGTGACTGAATGGAAATTTAACATTCCGTTTCTATCTGGTATCATCTTCATGACTGTTCAAAATATTTTGAAGTAAGCTGTCAGGATAGCAATCTACAATACAGTGTTTGAAACGTTATTATTCCGAGAATGTTGTCGGCTTCTACTTAATCCTACAATATTTTCCCCGTGAAAATACCGGGCCGGCCGGAGTGACCGAGCGGGTCTAGGTGCTTCAGTCTGGAACCGCGCGACCGCTACGGTCGCAGGTTCAGATCCTGCCTTGGACATGGATGTGTGTGATGACCTTAGGTTGGTTAGGTTTAAACAGTTCTGAGACTAGGGGACTGGTGACCTCAGATGTTAAGTCCCATAGTGCTTAGAGCCATTGGAAATTATTCTCCATTGTCTTTTTTTTTCATAGCACAGTTACGTCAAGTAATCCGAGCCGGTCAGTTCATCGCTCCGTGTCTAAAGGAAAAATCTTTGTGCTCGTGTGATATGTTTAACGTAAAAAGCTTTGTGCCCAAGTGCGGTGTAGTACGATTGGAACTGGATACCGTCTTTCTTTCTTTCCTTTTACAATTTTTTTCTTTTGTTTTACAGTTGGTTGACAATTTTGTAAGGGCCTTAACATGAATAACAGTGAAAACAGGAAACGTGCAAAAGTAACTGGGGCGGCATTTCGGAAATTATCGAATGAAAGGCGAGAACGAGAAGCCAGTGTTCTAAAAACGCTTGGCAGAGTAGATAAATTTTTCATAAAAAATGTTGCTCGTTCGACTAAAAGTAGTACGGATGATATTTCTGGCACTGCAGCAGTTGTAAAAGAAGTAAATAAAGACAAAACAAAAGTTGAAAATGAATAGAAGCAAATTGTTCATGATTTCGAATTTCACGAATAAATAAGTGTTGTCAGGCATTACAAAAGGAATAATCTCGTTAGTGGTGATCCTGCAGAATGGTGCGTCAATGAATCAACAATCGACATTCTCTTACAAATGGTTCAAATGGCTCTGAGCACTATGGGACTTAACTTCTGAGGTCATCAGTCCCCTAGAACTTAGAACTACTTAAACCTAACCGACCTAAGGACACCACACACATCCATGCCCGAGGCAGTATTCGAACCTGCGACCGTAGCGGTAGCGTAGTTCCAGACTGTAGCGCCTAGAACCGCTCACCCACACCAGCCGGCACATTCTCTTACGCAACGTGGTGTTAAAATTGAACAGTGATTTTTATAATTCAAGATGATCAATAGGCGATAAAACCAGATATTTGAACAAAAATATATTTTACCGTGAATTTTGAAATGTTGAATTAACTTTGCGTGATTTTCTTGTACACTCCTGTAGCACCAGGTGGTGTGTTTTGTGCACCATGTAAATTGCTCCG
The DNA here is from genome assembly GCF_023897955.1 of Schistocerca gregaria. Taxonomy (NCBI): domain Eukaryota; kingdom Metazoa; phylum Arthropoda; class Insecta; order Orthoptera; family Acrididae; genus Schistocerca; species Schistocerca gregaria. The sequence goes on along the minus strand of NC_064922.1, from coordinate 415,229,651 downwards.
AAGTAAGCCCGCGATGGCTACTAATGGTATTGCAGATTGGAAAAGTATTTGTAATATTTTATTTCATCACGAGAATTCACTTGTACACAAAAATTCTGAGTTATCACTCTTAACAAGAAAAAAGTCGCTTGGAACAATAGATAACCATTTCCAGTCATATGTTGAGACACAAAAAATGTAATTGCGTAGTGTGTTGAAAAGGGTGTTTGCAGTAGTGAAGAAGCTAACAAGTCGTGGACTTAACCTACGTGGACAAATATTCCATTCATTACATAATGCTCAACTTATGATGCCTCTTTATTTTATAGCCGAGTTTGATCCTTTCCTTGCAGAGCACATTGAACGACATGGAAATCCAGGGCAGGGACATACAAGTTCTCTCTCTTCAACAATGTGTGATGAAATAATAGAGCTTTTTTCTAAACGAATAAAAAGGATTATCATAAGTGAAATAAAACAGGCCAAATATTTCTCTATAATAGTAGATTTTACTGTGGACATTTCATATATTGATCAATTATCTTTCATCTTAAAATATGTGAACTAGAATAGTGAACCTGTTGAACGTTCCCTTCTGTTTTTACCAAACCCAGGTCACAAGTCCGAAAACTTAGCTGAGGCCTTACTAAAAGTTCTGTCCACAAACTTCATTGATATTACTGACTGTAGAGGTCAGTCATTTGACAACGCAAGCAATATGTCAGACACCTACACTGGTTTGCAGGCATGCATGCCATCGTGACTGAATTACAGTTGTTTTTGAAAAACAATTTGATACTTAGCCAACTGTAATTCAGTCAAGATGGTGTACTCAGTGATTAAACAAGGCAGTAGGCCTTTACCAGAAATACTGACCCTTCGACAATGTCTCTAATAGTGTATTTTAAATATAACAGCATGCCATCTTAGGCACGGTATAACATTAAAACACTTGATAATAGCATTGTAAAGCCAAAATCATGATCGTGTAAATGTAACACTGCAAATAAAAAACAGTCCAATGGCCGTACTAACTTTCAAGAATTATGATTTTTTCTATGCTTCTACAAAGCACTGGGATAAACTTCTTTCTTTCATGAAATCAGGAAGCAAAATGGTAAAAAGTTTATCAAAACACATCGGTCAGCCAGAGAGGAAGCGTGTGTAAGTCTATATGAAAACTGGGAGGCGTTATCAATGCCTTCACACATATTGCCAATAATACTTTCGAAAAACCACTGAATCGCTGGGACCACAACTAACGCTGACAGGTACTGTGAGACTCTGAAAAAACTCAAACGGGCAATTCAGAACCAGAGAAGAGGAATGTTGAGCAAGGGCATACACATTCTCCATGACAATGCTCGCCCACACATTGCTTGGCAAACCGTTGCTCTCCTGCAACAGTTTCAGTGGAACATAATCACCCACCCACCCTATAGTCCTGATTTGGCGCCCGGTGACTATCACATGTTCCCTAGGTTAAAAGAACATTTGGACGGAAAGCAATTTAGCTCCAACGCCGAGGTGAAAGAAGAGGTTCATAACTTTCTGAACAGCATGGCAGCGAGCTGGTATGACATGGGCATACAAAAACTGCCACAGAGTCTACAAAAATGCATTGACAGAAATGGAGATTATGTCGGAAAAAAGCTAAATGTTCAAGCTGTAAACTGATGTAAACCATTGTAGAAATACACAAGTCTGTGTATCATAAAAAAAAATAGAAGACCTGGGATTACTCTCCGTATTTAAGCCGGACATGTGGCAATGGTTTGGTGAGAATATCTGCAACTTGCTGATTGTCTGGAACACGCTCAATGGTTAGCAGGCCTTCTTGAATCTTCTCACGGATGTAGTGCATGCGAACATCAATAATGCTTTGACCTTTTGTGAAATTCAGGATTTTTGGCCATTTTAATAGAACTTGCATTATCAGCAAGATGAACAGGAACACTCTCCAGTGGTGAAATTTCTTCATAGAGCTTAGATAGCCATATTCCTTCTCTCGCCCCTTCACTGGCAGACACATACTCTGACTGTTGTTGACAGTGATATGGAATATTGCCACCTACTAGCCCAGGTAACTGCTCCTCCACAAAATCTTGCAACCACTCAACTGACTGAGTGTCGGGTTCCTGGATCTCTAGCATAATCAGCATCGGTATATATCTCCAGTCTTCTGCTTGCATGGCTAGCATTATATTTTATACCGAATGACACTGAACTTTTTAAATACATTAGGATTCTTTCTACCACATACCTGTGATTTTCTTAAGGATTCTTTAAAAATTTTGACACATAGCTCACTGCAAATGCTATATCAGGCCTTGTACCAAAGGCTAAATACATAAGACAACCAACTGCTTCTCGATGTGGAGCACTCATTTGGCTGCAGATACTGCTCAATTGGAGTTGACACAGGATTTGCCTCTGTCAGGTTAAACCATCGAAGAATATCTTTAGTATAACTTTCTTGATTAATCTCTATTAATCCATTATCACGACATACAATATTAATATTTAATAAATATCCTACTGGCGCAACAGTAATTTTAAACAAATCGTGAATTTCCTTTAGGAATACTTCAATATCCTTCTTCTTACTTCCATATATTAATCCATCGTCAACATACAGAACTACCATCAACTTGTCATTGCAGTCTTATCAATAGAACAAACACGAACCAGCCTTAATTTCCACAAGCCCAAGATTTATTAGGAAGTCCTTGAAACATTGGTTCCAGCACCTTGGTGATTGTTTCAGTCCATACAAACTTTTATGAAGTTTGCATACCCAATCAGTTCCATCACTAAATCCCTCAGGCTGCTCCATATATATCTCTTCTTAAAAGAAGCCATTCAAAAAAGCAGATTTTACATTGAATTGTGCCAACTAAAGTTGCTCACAAGCAGAAACACTGAAATTGCTCTAATTGTATCATATCTAGCAACAGGGCTGAATGTTTCATTACAGTCAGTACCTTTTTGGTGACAAAATACACAAACCACTAGTCTTGCTTTATAGCGATCAATTTTACTATCAGCCTTACACTTAATTCTATAAACCCAACAGTTTGTAATGGGCTTACAGTCTGGTGGCAGAGGTTCCAAAATCCACGTAGCATTTTCTTTCAGTGAAATCATTTCTTCCTCTATTGCTCTTCTCCAGTGTCCATGGTCTACAGTATTAATATCCTCTGTATAATTCTTTGGCTCATTTATTTCAGCCAGCATCATTTAAATAATGCACTCTGGTTTAGTTGCTATAACAAGACACACGTATTTTATTTTACAACACCAACCAAAGACATAGATATGGTACACAGTAGAGAGATTAATATAAACATTTCACTTCAACAACACTTTCGCTTTATAACGAATATGTTTTTTTCATCTGTTACACATTCAAGTTATTAGATACTAAAATGACATTTTAATTTTGAACATATATCTGTAAAAGTACATATTAATGTCTAATGTATGACATGTTAGCTTCAATTTTTAGATTGTACCACAACTTTTTTTATTTTCATTTTCAACTGTTTCGCGTAAAAGGGCATATTAAAAGTGAATGTTTCTTTAAAATTAATGAACAGAGGTTATCCGTAAATTTAATTACAACCAGCACAATAGAAAATACAATCAAAGCGACTACTGATATAAGAGTACAGTTCTCATGCGGGACATGTCCAATTCCTTGGGCAAAAGGAGAAGCTGTAAGGAAAGTAATTGAAACTATGGTAAACTAGAAGATCATAAAATCTTCCTATTCCCCATATCGTACCCCTACTTTAGCTATCAGCAAGCTCAATGGTAATGTCAGGCTTGTGCTTGATGCCCAAAGTGTAAACAAGATCATTGTTCCTGTCAGTACACACCTTGACAACCTTTATGAACAGTTGCTGGAATTTCACAATGTTAAATACCTCACTATAATTCATTTAAAGGAGTCATTTTGGTAAATAGCATTACATGAAGATAGTAGTAATTACACCACCCTTGTGTTTAGGGAGATGACATATGAATTTTGTGTTTTACCATTTGGCTTGAACGGGAGTGCAGGTGTTTTCATTTCTATACAGGACAAAGTTTTGGGACCAGAACTCCCCAGTAGAGCCACTATGTTGATGACCTGTTAATAGCTATTCCCACATTGGAAGAACATGTGATGCTTACGGCACAAGCGCTATCCCAATTTACAGAATATGGGGCCACAGTTTAATGTAACAAAGTCAGATCTGGAAAAGGAAAGGTCAAATTCCTGGGTCACATTATCTCGCCACAAAGTGTACTACAAGACACAGGTAAACCTGATGTGATCAAACAGTTCTTACCACCATATGACAATAAACAACTCAAGGCATATTTGTGTTTGGTTTCTTTTCTAGAAAATTCATTCCAGATCAGTTATTGAATAGTGACTCATTGCTGAATCTTTTGAGGAAAAGCAATCTATAGATATGGACTGATTAATGTCAAGCAAACTTCAACAAAATAAAGGAAGCCCTATGATGTTAAAACATACTACACCACCCTGCCTTGTCACAGGATCTTTGCTTGAATACAGATGCATCCTCACAGGGACAAGGATCATGTTTATTTCAGATCACTAATGATGATGTGGAACCAACACCCAAAATAATCAGTTTTGCTAGTTGAACATTTTCTAAGCCCAGGAGGCCATATTCTGTGACAGAGCTCAAGGCTTTTGGGGTATATGGGCATTTAAGAAACTTGGGTACTACTTACGGGGCACGTATACCAACTTCTACTGTGACCATAAAGCACTTTCTTTTCTGTTGACATGCAAATTATTACATCAAAAGTTAGGCAGGTGATTCATGTACTTGCGGGAATTCAGTTTTGAAATCATATACATCAAGGTAAACAAAACATAATCACAAATACCTTGTCTAGGTTACCTCAAGGGCTCAAATTCTTAGAATTCACAAAACAGAATCCTAAAATTAGGGTTCTACTGATGTAGGACAAGACACAACAACCATTTGTGTAGAGATGTGTAAGAATTGAGAGCAATTGCAAGAGGGAGGCCAGCAATGGAGAAAAGTAAGGTGGAAACTGTCTGAAAATAACGATGAGAATCTGAAGAATTCTGTACTGCATACAAGGCAGCCCTGTTTCATAGGTATACACCGAGCCAAGAACAGTGGTGTGTGTGTGTGTGTGTGTGTGTGTGTGTGTGTGTGTGTGTGTGTGTGTGTGTGTTGGTTGATTTTTTTTTTACTAGTAAGTAACGTAGATCACAGTGTATGGGGTCACCACAGGATTTGCAAATGCACCAACACTGATGAATACGTACTGCTATTTTTTCAACTTGCAGAGAAGAGTTCTCCAAGTAATTTGGAAGTACATTACTTGCCAAACGATGGAGGACTCAAAAAAGCCCAAGTTGATTGAACAACATCCTATACTGCCCACAAAACCTTTAGAGTTAGTGTCCTATCTGCAAGGGAAGGAAGGTGTCAAATATGTTATTACTTTGTACAATGTTTTCACAAAATACGTTAAGTTGTATGCAGTGCGATTTGTGACTCCTAGTTCTATTATTAGTAGGATTACAGAAGATTATCTCCTGAGAGTGGGAAAGCCACAGAAAATGCACCATTTTACGTAGGCAATAGAGGGAAGGAATTTACTGACATGAACAAAATAAAACATATATTAGTATTCAGATTTCACCCTGAGACAAGCCCAATAGAAATGATGTACAAAGAATTTAACAGGTTTATATGTACCTATACACCCCACAGAAGCACACAAAATAGGCCGAGTTTGTTTCACCACTTCAGCAATTCATTAACAACTTACCACACACTTCAACCAGTTCCACACCTACTGAATTGATATTGAAAAGGAGAAAAGTCAATGAGTGGAAAAAGCTATTGCCCAAGATACCCAAGTGAGAGATGCCACTCAGGAGGTAGGGAGGAGGCTTTGAATAATCTGGAGGAAAAGGCTGAAGAGAGGAAAAAATCGTATGACAAAAGCTTCGGATGCGCTGCACAATTTCAAGTACGACGAGAGGTATTACCATGAATTCACCCAGATCTATGAAATATGGGATGCTCAATCGTAAACAGCAGGTTTTGTACACTGGGCTATTTGTGGTTATGAAAATCCCACATTCAGGGGCATATGGATTAGCCTATCCTTAATAGTGGAAAGGACAAGGGACTTTATCCTCACAAAGGTCTAAGAATTTGCATACTGAAAGAATTGGACAAACATAAAACCTCACAAAGTATTGTAATGAGCAAATGAAATATTTCAATATAATATGCATATAAGAATTGTTGACTTATTTTAAAGAGGAAAATTTCATTTTATTTGTTTATATGTTTTTAAATAAAAGCAAGGTAAGTTAAAAGACTATATGAAGCCTGAAAATCAAACACGATTGCAGTGGTGCCGATTCATTCTACAATGCGTACATTTCCCAAATACAATGTGATAATCCACTTGCAATGTAAACGCATGAAGTAACATTACGAGAAGGAGATGAAGCGCAGGTGTAGTAGGAGCTAACACACAGGTAAGCAACATCAGAGGATGGGCAGAAATAGTTCAACATCAGAGGATGTGCAGAAATAGCTCAGTCCAATAAGCCGCTTAGCACACCAGATGCAGCGCAAACTTGGTATCTAGCCACCAAATAATCTTTGTGCTGGATATGTTAATCCAAGTTAATTACCACTAAAATGAAGGAGTGTATACTATAAGGATAAAACTAATAAAATGAGGTGGATAAAATAAAAGAAAATTTACATAAGAAGAAAGAATAACTACCTACAGGAACCTACCTACAGAAACCTATCCACACACTACTACTACTACATACAGTATTCACAAACTTACACTGCAGTTATAGGCAAAATGAATAAAATACTGTAAGAAAAGTTTCTATATACAACAAAAGAAAGAAGAAAACAACAGGAATATTCCGAACAAACCACAAAAAATAAGGCATAATCATAGCATGAATATGGAAGGAATCAAAAACAAACGAGCTTTGAATATTTGCACTTTTATAAAAGATGGTCCGACTTTGAGAATTAAAAAGAAGTTGACGAATTTACATTCAATGCTTTTAAACTAAATGTGTGTGTGTGAGGAGAAAAACGATACATTAATTAGCCAAAGACTGGCTACATTCTTAGTTTATAAGTTATTATTGAGAACTTACAAAAGAAAACAGGCCGAAGTGCAAAAATATATTTGTACATCAAAAAAGGTTTGCATCACCCTAGTTCCCAGAGCTCCTGAAGATAGACATTGACTGCGGATATTGTATCACAGACACAGTCCCTTTGACTGTTCAGAGATGTCAATAAACCCGCCAGAAGATGTAAACAACCATACATGAGCAGTGTCTATTAGACTGAAAGTGTCCAACAGCCAATCAGTTCCAGTCATTCCACCAGGAAGGAGGTACACGGCATGTTGCCTGTAGTTAACCATGCCTAGATGGTCAATACCATGGTTCAATCACATCCACATTGTTACTTTGTGCCAGGAAGGGCTCTCAATAAGGGAAGTGTCCAGGCATCTCAGAGTGAACCAAAGCAATGTTGTTCAGACATGGAGGAGATACAGAGAGACAGGAACTGTTCATGACATGCCTCACTCAGGCCGCCAAGGGCTACTACTGCAGAGGATGACAGCTACCTGCAGATTATGGCTCGGTATAATAGGTTTCTACAGCTGAAATCTAGAGGGGCTTCTGATAATCCAGCAGTTTGCATTTGGAAATGGCAATGAAAAGAGCGTTATTTTCAGGTAAAAAATGCTAAGCCAGAACAGAAAAAATTATGATTAACGACCACTTACAGCCATTACGTGCCTCTAGTGTTTGTTTCAGTAACCCAGTGGCTCGTTTCAGTCATGCACACAACAATACTGCAAAATTCAAATACTAGAGTGGCCCATAGCTGTGTAAATAGTGACAGAATGCGATTGCGAAGTAAAACCAAACCGCAATGCCACCGTGTTGAATAATGCTTTTCGTGCAGCCAAAGGACGTCGTGCTACGATTCGAATTGTGCACAATATGCTGCATGATGCTTCACTCCTGACGTCCATGGTGAGGTACAGCTTTGCAACCACGACACTCTGCAGCACAGTACACATGGGCCCAACAACATGCTGAGTGGACTGCTCGATTGGTATCATGTTTTCACTGATGAGTGTTGCATATGCCATCACCCAGACAATCATCGCAGACATTTGGAGGCAACCCAGTCAGGCTGAACACCTTAGACACACTGTCCAACAAGTGCAGCAAGGTGGAGGTTCCCTGCTGTTTTGTGGTGGCATTATGTGGGGCTGCTGTAGGCCGCTGGTGGTCTTGGAAGGCGCTTTAATGGCTGTACGATACGTGAATGCCACCCTCCAACTGATAGTGAAACCATATCAGCAGGATATTGGTGAGTCATTTGTCTTCATGGATGACAATTTGCACCCCCATTGTGCACATCTTGTGAATGACTTCCTTCAGGATAACGACATCACTCGACTAAATTGGCCAGCATGTTCTCCAGACATGAACCCTATCGAACATGCCTGGGATATATTGAAAAGGCCTGTTTATGGACAATGTAACGCACCAACCACTCTGAGGAATCTACACCAAATAGCCATTGAGGAGTGGTACAATCTGGACCAACAGTACCTTGATGAACTTGTTGATAGCATGCCACGACAAATACATGCATGTATCAATGCAAAAGGGTGTGCTACTGGGGATTAGAGGTATTGGTGTGTACAGCAATCTGGACCACCACCTCTGAAGGTCTCGGTGTATGGTGGCACAACATGCGATGTGTGGTTTTCATGACCAATAAAAAGGGCTGAAATTATGTTTATGTTGGTCTCTATTCCAATTGCACTGTCAGAAATCTGCTAGTAGTTCAGCACACGCTAAGTAACTAGTTTCACAAAGATAGAAAGAAAGGTGGACACAGAATTTACTCAAGTATTCTATGGTTTGTAGATGATGGATTTTAGCTTCAGATAAAGAAAAATGCTTCTTTCCACTCTCTGTCATCATCCCTTATGGATCAGTAAATGCTTTCCTAGTAGACCGACAGAGGTGGGGCTAAGCATAGCTATGTCTGCTTGTGTTGGTTAATGTGTAATGAAGATTTCTTTTCTTTTCTTAGCAATCTGGATTTATAGGTGCATGAGTGAGACGAAATGTGGGGACAGTGATTTATGCATATCATACTGTCTATATGTATATTGTCCTATCAACCTGTAAACTGAAAAACAATTTTAATCATTATTCTAGTACGATAATACTATTCCTTGAACTCAAAGATTAAGAGCGTTAGCTGCTTATGACAATTCTGTGAGACACAAATAGCCTTTTGATGGCCAAAGAAAATGTGATGTATTGTGTATTTAAAATGTCATAACCCTAAGAACAAAATTAAAATCTTAAAGGACTTACAGTGGTACTGGAATGTTTTCTGTACAAGTTATAAATGTTATAGTGAATCTAGATGTGAATATGTGTAAATTGTACTCTGTATGTACACGACATGTAGCAACATGCACATATAGGCTTGTAAACGTCTAGGTTGAACCATATGATATTGAACAGTAACGCTGTAGAGGAACTATTCAATTATCAACCACTTGGCGTATGCTGTAAAAAGGTTACATTTATGTGTGTTATGAGTGAAGGTTTGGGTGCTTACAATGAGAGAAACATTTTTGGTTTGTTTGTAGTGGGAAGAGATGGTAGACTTTGCTACAAGGGACCATATAAAGTGATAACGTTTATGGACTTACCTGAAATTTGGTGATATCTTGATGTGATGCTTAATGTACAGGACAGCCTTGGACACTGAAATAAGCAACACATGACGTGGTTCCTGTACCACTGATCAGAAATGACTGGCCTTTCCGTTGCAGCTTCGGAAACTACCAGTCACATACTCGTCTACACACACCATCCTACGGAGCAGTTCTAAGAACATTTTGAAGACATGAAATTCATTGTTAACGAAAACATGTGAAAACCAACTGTACCGCCTAGCCGTGTTGCACCAATGGATGTACGAGATGCACGTCTAATGAACATTGCTTAACGTGTCCGAGCATATCCCTGCAAGAGGCATGTGGTGGTTACTCCGCAATAATGGAGCTGCAAACTCCAACTTTAAACATGCTCTTTGTCGTGGCATGTGCTTGGAAAATTAAACTTTCAGAATATGTAAATAAAACTGTAAAATAAGAGAGCTGGCATGTCAAGGGTATAAGTTTGGCCATCAATAAAGGTATTTTAAACCCTGGTCAGGCCAAAGAAACAATATAAGTTATGACAGAAAATAAATTTTAATATGTTACTACTGTATGTAGAAAGGACACCACTACTGCATACTATTGTCCAGTAATGGTGGATCACGCCAGTGTACAGTAGGGGCACCTGTATTGGGACTTAATGCTGGTAATAATGTGAAATATATTAATTCTTATAGTAATAAGCCAATGTCACTAGTTCTTTATTTCTCCTGATCTATCTATGTCATTGGGACCTGTAATACTTTTGGAGAAGCAAGAAATTTGAGCACAGCAAGCTAGATGCCATAACATTGTCTTCAAAGAAGAAGAGGAGGACGAGGTAAATAACTTCAAGGATGCAAGAGATATCATCTAATAGTGTAACATATGTTACAGAGCGTGCATTCCTGTGTGTAAATTACCCGAGACACATGCTTCCAATTGATCTCACTATTGTCGTGCCTCTTGTGCGGCACCTGCAAATTTACATCATAATTATTATTCTTAAAATTATTAATTAATCAGTAAGACTGGCACTTTGAATATCACTGAAATTGATCATAATTTCTTCTTTTCACTTATGATCCAGAAATTAAGTGCCAATTCAAGCACTGGAAAGGCCCCAACTTCACCGAAAGCAAATAAAGCTCAACTGAGCAAATCAGGTTCAAAGTGATGATGACTGGTTTTTTCAATATTCATGGAATTGTGCATCTTCACTAGGCTGCTGAAGGTTAAACTATTAGTCAACTTTACTACCTTGAGGCTCACACTCAACTCTGCGAGGAAAAATCAGAAAGAAAAGACCTGAACTGTGGAAGAATAAATCTTGTGTCCTGCAGCAAGACGAAGCACTGACCAATACCACATTATCTGTTAAGAGGTTTCTAATGAAATACATCTCAGTGTTAGACCACCCACACTGAATGCCCAACCTAGCACCATGTGTCTTATCTATTCTCCAAGGTCAAGTCTGCATAAAAAGGAACAAGATTTACCGCTGTTGCAGTGGGGCAAGAAAAAGCGGCACAAATCATCTATGTACAACGCCTGAGTTGTTACAGGGAAAGACAGCGACAGAGAGAGAGAATCAAACTTTGTTACTACCTTACATAATCACTTACACTAAATGATTTTTTGTGGGAACGGTAGGTCTGGAGATTGTCATATGGTCACAAATGTAAACACTTGTGAGGCATATTGCAATGTTTCTTCCATGACTTTTTACTGAAGTATTGCTGTCCATGTGCACAATCATCATATAAGCTTTTGATACACTTCCCCAAATATCTTTCTAGTTGCCTCACATGCTTAGCTTACATGAATATGAAACACCGCCACAAGCGCATTGCTACCAAATTTCTTGCACTTCGGCAGCTTGTATGTACAAGCAGCGTTGCCAAGTCAAACATATTGTATTCATGATTTTAGATGCTTCTGTTACTATTATAATCATCAGTTTCACCAGTAAACTACAGTGATATATGTAAGTGAAATTTTTAGAAGCAATTAGGAGCACAGAACACAATACACAGCTTCTAAAAATAATTCATTTATTTTAAAAGTTCTGCTTCAGTGTGCACAGTATAGAAAAGGAAACCAAACTTGAAAATCAGCTTTAAATGTGTATATCCGTTTCATTTAACTCATTTAAAGATTAGCCTACCTATTCACAGTTTCATTTGAGTATCTCCTCATTGTGATCTATGGAATGGAAAATAGTCCTACTACTACTGCTACTGCTTCTTCTTCTTCTTCTTCTTCTTCTACCACCACCACACAAATGTAACACTTTTTATTCATTATAATACAAGAGTATGGCAATCAATTTACACACTCCCTTAACTATTTCAACTTTTTTTTTAATCCCCCAGCTGTGGTTATTATTTTAAAGGAAGTCCCAATGGTGCTGTGCACAATCTGAAGCTCGTTAATGAGCCACTTACAAACAGTCAATTTATCTGGTGGTTGCTGTCAGAACAATCAATTTTATTTCTTCCCCTGTTGTGTTCTTTCTGACAACCTTCTTTTGTTGTTCTACATTCTTTTAAAAGACATTTTGTCTCTGTATGAGTAAGAGTTGGAATGTACGGTCCAAGATGCAACTGGCATTGATATTAAGTGGCCTTATGCATTTAGAAATTTTACTATGTGCAGCTCAAATTCTTCTTCTGCAATGGCAGTTTGTAGCCAAAACTGTTTTAACAATTACTTATAATATTGGTCAATTAAATTTATCAGATAGTGGGAAGAAATTATGCTGCACTCCCCAACAAGCAACCATGAAATGTCAATGCAGTTACTAAAAAAGGCACTTATTATTTTTAAATATAATTTGTTTAATAGAAATTCTTTGGTTGCTAATATTTCAAGATATTTCTTCATTACACTTCTGGTAATAGTTAAGTGATTTTAATTAACATACTTTAAAATAACATTAAGTACATTTTACATGTATTCTGAGGAATGACAAGCCACTGCATTAAAATCAGAAATCCTCCTCATTCCATACAGCTGTGAATAATGAGGACATAATGCTTTAAAATCATTACACAATTTAGTAACAGGATGTACAAAAAATGCCACCTTTCTGCTATTATAATGGTATTTCCATAATGTAGCAGTGAAAACTGACTCTTCACTGTCATGGAATTTTAGACTCTCTTAAGCATATTTATGCAACAACTCCAAAATGTCTAAACAACAAGTGGCCCACAAAAATATAAAGGTATGCTTTACTTTGTAACTCGGGCTATAAAAATATGTCACATTTTATTACACAAATGAGAATTCATCTCACAGTACACCTACTTCTTAAAAAAAATTAGTATGTAGATACACTGCACTACAAGGCAACTTGCAATTCACAAGTGTGGATATTGTAACATACATAAAAAATCATCTATGAAAATTAATAACACTTTCTTTAACGTCAATATTGCTCTTCTGTTACATATGTAAAAGATCCACATAACTAGAATGCTTTCCCAGAAACAACAATGATTCTCAACCAAAATATGCTCCACAATTTGAACATCGTCTGTTCTTCAAAGCCAAACAGCAAAGTATGCCCAGTGGAAAGAAGAAAATGGCACAGAATATTCCAAGGCATGTGTAGTCATCTTCAAGTACACCTATCTGAAAGATAAAACAGAAAAGTATTTAGACAGACTCCTTGAATTATAATGTAACATTATGGCACAAACAAAGATATCCATCATACATTATAAAACACTGGTTGAATTTTTTGTCCCCTACAATAAGAGCTCAAGCACACATTACTCATTTCTGGTTATCATGATGATTAGTCAAAACTCTGATGAAAGATATGATTCGGTTGTTCTAATCCAGAATTATAATATAGTGAGATGAAGGGTGTGTTACGCTGCAGCTAGCTCCTGTGGGTGGTCAGAGATTTAGGGTGTTTGTGGAAATGGTACAGGAAAACTGTCTGGCCTAGATTTTGAGGTAACGTCTGTGTGTGTGTGTGTGTGTGTGTGTGTGTGTGTGTGTGTGTGTGTGTGTGTGTGTGTGTGACGGCCCTAGTAATATCTTTGGTATAATGGGCAAGGGATTTCTCATCACTGCATATGCATTGTCCATGGTTACCCAGATCGTTTGGAAGACTTTGGTGAGGAAGTAATGACAGTCATAAAATGAAGGAATTATTGTTGATCAGTGAGGTTGATTTGGATAAAGGTTTTGATGGAGTCCCTGGAGAGGTGTAATGCTGGCCTAAGAATAACCACATAAAGCAGGTGGCAGAGAAGGTGTTGATGTTGTGGAGGAATGAGCATAGATTGTCTTCGCACTGTGTCCAGATCATGAAAATAATTGTCACTGAACTTGAACCAGATGAGGGGTTTGGGATCTTGGGTGGCTAGGTATATTTCCTCTAGGTGGCCCATACGCAGGCTGGTATAAGAGGATGCTATGTGGGATCGCATAGCCGTGGTAGAAATTTGTTTATACATCTTATCCTCAAAGGAGAAATATCTGACGACATAGTTAATTAGGTGTGTAATGTATGTGGAGGTGGGTTTGGAGTCTGAAGAAGTATGGGGAGGTAGTGTTCAATAACTGTAAGGGCATGGTCGTGGGGGGTATTGGTGTATAAGGAGAGGGCATTAAAAGTGGCGAGTGGGGATTCATGTGGTAATGGGTGGGGATGGTTGGGAGCTGGAAGGAAGAGGTTTGTATGTTTGATATAGTAAGCTAGGCTGTGGGTAACTGGTCAGAGATGTTTCCTTTAGTGAAAACACAGCAACTAGATATAATGGGTCATCAGGATTGTTAGGTTTGTGGAATTTGGAAACCATGTGAAAGGTAAGTGTGCAAAGGGAATTGGGTGAAGAGGGTGATAAGCTCTGGGGAGAGATTTTGGGAAGGGCTTAATCAAAATCAATCTATCTCTCTCTCTCTATCTCTCTCCCCTCCCCCCCCCCCCCCATACACTCCATTTACTCTTTGCAGTATCACCTTCTAAGTGCTTCTTAAAATCCATAAACCTATCAGTTCCAGACAACGCACTGAAGCTGCTTATTTTGTTTCCACTTAATCTTTGGTCCTGCTGACCAACATCTAAAACAGCCACTACCTAAACTCCCAAATCAAAGACATAAATCACTTCCCTCACTGTCTCTTGACCATCCCCCACACCACATTACCACCAGTAAGCCTACTTGCCATTATCAACACCATTTCCTTGTATACCAACATACCCATGCCCATGGCCTTACTGGTATCTCTCCTGAACATCCTTTTGACTCCACCAGCTAATTCTTTATGTACCCATATATTTACATCCACACATATATAACTACATTTCCTTTGAGGTAATTTTTTTTTAGTCAATTGTCTTCTGACTGGTTTGATGTGGACATATTAATTGAAGACATATCAGATCTGTTACAAAAACAAAAACTGTGTAACCGACTAAGTTAGTTTACTGGTGCTAAATCTATAGAAGCCTTGGTACTACGAAGATAAAATGTTTACATGATTAACAGCCATGTATACCAGCCATACCTACCATAAAATATTCTGATGTAGTATCAACATCAAACTAAACATGTAGGTACATAGTAAGTGCTGGTGGTGATCAGAATACATTTGGCATTTATGCAAGGCAACTGATGCCAGCAGAGGGCACTATAGCTAGGCAACATGATTAACCAGTAACTGTAATGGTTAAAATGTGGTATGCATGATCATCAATGAGAATTACTTCACTTGGCAAAACGCGCATCTGACAATAAAAAGGTACTGACATACTCCACATGGAATTGGATCCATACTTAAAATCCACAGAAAAAGTGCAAATATTAATAATGTGAAGCTTCTAGCCTGACAAGGTAAACCATACAGTTGTATAAAAGCCAGTATAAAAAAGCACAAGATTAAAAACACCTATAAAATAAAATCTTCCAGCCTGACAGATCAATTACCATAAACGTAATTGTGAGGCAATTAATGAAGCAGTGACTAATCATTAAAAATTAAAAAATTGATAGTTGATAATACATCTGGAGTGTGGTCTCAATGGCAGCATGTCGTGGCTTCTTTGTATGATGTTCTTGTTTTTCCTGCGGTGGAACTTGTGAAGGAAGGCCCAATTTCCTTGTCACCAGCGGCTGGCGCACACAACTGCACGCCAGTCGGCTGAGGTGCTCAATGGTGCTCAAACCAGTAGATTTCTGAATACATCAAAATAACATTTCCTCATAGTGCAAGTATTTTTGCGTCTACCACACCGCTTTGCTTATGCCTTTTCGGCCCCTCAGCGCACTTTACGGGTCCCCACCTAGTGTGAACCATGAGCCATGTAATGATACTGTGATATCTGCCCCTCCGAACATGCCCCAGCTTGTCATGTCGACAGCCTAGTGGGACAGCGGGAACATTTTACTGTGCTGCTCCGTGCACATCGCCTCTTCCAAATTACCCTCCCCTCCCTCCCTCCCTCCCTCCCTCCCACCCTCCCTCCGCCACCGCCACCGCACATAAACTTGGGGGGAGTTTCGACTGCAGCTGTTTGCTTGCTTGCTCGCTTTTCACACAGCACCTCACATCCAATGCAGTAGCATCTGCGTCAACTGCACCAGTCCAGCATCCACATCATGAGTGATGCAAGGGCCTCATATACAGAACCGCATTGCACGGGCTGAGAATTAGCTTGCCACAATCACCACCCACATCAGTTCACACCACTTGGCAGCACCAACACCTGATCATTCATCCATCACACCAGACGGCTCTGCTTACAACAGCACAAAGGTTAGCAACACCACATCTCGTGTGACTCCTGTATCAAACACAAAGTGTTACCCCCCACCTCCCCAGCCACGATCAACGTCTCTCACACTTGCTTCGCTAACTGTCGCTCGTGCACCTCATGAGAATCCAGCCATCCGGGTGCTGACCATGCCCCCCTCCACCACTCGTGTGCACCCATCCATTGATAAAAATCCCCCTCCCCCACACCTTCTTGCACGGTTTGCTCCACAGCTTCATGCGTGCCGGCAGCGACACCACTGCCGAGCTTGCCTCTCTTCTACACTACGGACAATAGACAGCCTCTACGCGCACCGCTCGTGCCCACCTCAAGCTCAGCTTCCAAGCCATGTGCCTATAATACACCAGCCACTACTATGCCCCACCCACATGCAGTCATCAAACATTTGGTTTCCACCAAAACGAATGGAACTGCTCATCGCATCATCACATCTGAGGGCCCACATAGGTTCGCTGCATTAACCCACCCAAGTTATGCTCGGCTTGCCAGCAAATACAGAAACTTCTTGAGGCGGGAATTTTACAGCCCTCCGATAGTAAATCGTCATCATCTGCACACCTAACTCCTAAACAAGACAGCTCCTTTCATATGTGTTGCGATTACAGACGCTTTAACACTAGAACTGTGATGAGCGTTTATCCCATACCGAACATTTCTGACTTCAATCACCTCCTCGTAGGTGCTACAATTTTAGCTTTTTGCAAATGCGCTCCTATCACCAAATCCCAGCTGCACTTTAAGACATTCCGAAAACGGCAATTATCACCCCCATTGGGTTGTACAAGAACCATTTCACGACATTCTGGTTAAAAAAGGCTGTCAAGGCATGGCAATGCTTTATTGACTCTCTCTTCCTCAAATTCAACTTCTGTTTCATATATCTCGAAGATATCCTGATCTTCACCAAATCCACACAATACCACGAACACCACATCATGATAGTAAAGGACACACTCTCATCAAACAGAGTCGAGATCAACACCGACAAACTGCAAATGCACCAACAATCTGTCCAATTCTTGGGATACACAGTTTCAGCTGCCGGTATACACCCTCCCCCCCCCCCCCCCCCTCCGAATCAAAGGTGCAATCAATCTTATTCAATCTTATCCATGCTACTCCCTAGCACATACAACGAGCTCCATTGCCATTGGTCCACGATAAACTACTACCGCCGTCATTTGCCTGATGTAGCCGAGACCCATGCCGCTCTCACTACCACCCTTGTCAGCAAGCAAACTTCAAGGAAGTGCCCATTCTGTGGATGGAACCAATGTGCGCAGCCTTCCAAGCCCTGAATGACTCTCACATGAGACATCATCCTCGCTTATCCAATCTCAGATGCTGAACTCTTTGTCACCACAGATGCCAGTGACTGCATTAGGCACAGTCCTACAAGAACGCCACAATGATGTGGTCATGCCACTTCAGTTCTTTTCTAAGAAACTTTCACATGCCCAACAAAAACTCAGCCTTCGACCACAAACCTTTAGCAGTTTATGGGCAGTGAAACATTTCCACCCCGACGTTGATGGCTGACCTTTCTACACCCTGACCAACCACTGACCAGTAGCAGATGCAACCCACTCTTGACCCTAGCCCCCATCGGTTTGGTTTCATCTCTCAGTTCTCTAGTGACGTCCGCCAAATCAAAGGCACTAACTACATCGTTTCAGATTTCCTTTCCTGCCTTAGCATCACCTCAACAGTCGCCAACCTTTTTGACCTCGTGTCCCCGCAGAACCTGGACAAGGATACACAGCGACTTCTCAACAGCACCTCCACTTCGCTGTCTTTCACCAAAGCAAGATTCGCTGGCATCCGAGAGGAAGTCTGGTGCGACTCCTCCACCAGCAGCCTCCGACCCCTCATCCCCACCTTCCCCTGACATTCAGTGTTTGACACACTACATTCTCTAGTACACCCCGGAATTAAGTCATCGACACGCCTCGTATCCAAAAAATTCATGTGGTGGGGCATGAAACACGATTATCAGACCTGGGCCCAGTACTGCATCACCTGCAAGTGCAACGAAGACACCAGGCACACTGTTCTACCTCTCTGCAAATTTGACATTCCATCTGGCTGCTTTCGCCACGAACAACTGGACCTCATTGCCCCTCCCCGTCAGACGATTTCAGTTTTGCATTGATCGTTTATCTCAGCAGGTAGAAGCTGTACCCCTCACCAACATAACCGCTGAAACTATAGCTAAGGCTCCCCCCCCCCTCCCCCCCCCACGCTTCGGCTACAACACTATTGTCACCACCGACCAGGGTCAGCAGTTAGAATCAGCACTCTTTGCCCAACTCTGCCATCTGTGTGGTATCAACAAATGTCGCATGACTGCCTACAATCACCAAGCAAATGGACTGGTAGAATGGTGGCATCATACTTTCACGACAGCACTGCGGTGTCACGACAGTCTTCGGACAGGGACCATCACGTGGGTACCCCACAGCCTATGGTCATCATGCAAACCAGATATCAAGGCACCACAAGAGAATTCAACTATTGTGAAAACCCTGTCCTCCCTGGGAAGCTGTTAGAACCTACCTCCCCCGACAATCCCATCCCCCTTTTCAACTTTGTAAGCCAGTTCCGAACACATTTTGCAAACATTTCCCTGACACCCCCCCCCCCTCCCTCTAGCCATACTCCCCCTCCTCCCCCTCTCCTAAGCACCCTCCAATCTCCTTTCATGCAAGTTCATTTTTCTCCGCAACAATACCATCTGGTCTCCAGTTGCCCCACCATATTCAGGCCCATACAAGGTCATAAACCACACCACTAACACGGCGGTCATACGGGTAAAAGGTTTGCCACTCACTGTTTACCTCCACCATGTGAAACCGGCACACCTCAAACCAGCGTCTTTCATGTTCGACGATATTATGCAACCTCCCAACACTGAGGACTCGCACTCAAGCTATGACCCCTCAGAGTGGTCACCGCAACCCTCACTCCCACATGCGCCTATGTCACCATCAACGCAATTCCTTGGGTTCTCGCCCCCTCTGTCTACTTACCCCCCACCCCCTCTAGTGTTCTGCAAACGGACATCCCGCCCAAATGTGTGAAGAACGTCACCATCCTCATCAACGACAACCACATCTTCATCCTGCTGCAAGACAACTCGCCCCACCTGACCTGGGACCTGGCTCGTCAGACGATCCCCCGCTCCCGCACAGGGTCGACTGCAGACTCCTCTGTGCTATTGTAACCCCCTTAAGGAGGGTTACAGTTCATATGCTGCCAGCCAGTCACACAAGGGACACAGTCCCTCCCCCACACTGCTCCATCCACATGCGCAGGCTGACACCTTGTCCCCACACCACCTACAGGTGTTCCACGTCGACTTCCCAGCGTGGTCCCTGCCGCAACCTCTGGAGATGGACATCCCCATCACATCACTGCCATTGCCATCACCACCGGACACACACCCCTTTCACTACACTCAATCCGTGCTCCATACTGCGGGGGCGGGAGGGCGGCAGCTCTGTGGTGTTGACAAATACGAAAGATATCTCTGCCATCAAAACTTCTTTGACTCTGTATCCTAACAACCAAAGCCATCTTGACAGAGCAGTTCAACGTATGACTTCTTGTAATGTGGACGTCTGTATGACATTTACCGAGTTATACAGAAATGAGTGTGTTTCCTTGGGCTACAACCCAACAGAATTCCTACAAACTTTTATTTCCATCGAACAGTTGGGGCGAAAGCCTCCATCCGATTTTACACTCTTTTTAATCTGAGCATTTCGTTCTTGGTCTTCCAATCTTATTGTTCCCTCTTGGTTCTTGCACATATTGTATATCACCTGTCTTTCCATACAGCTTACTCCTATTTTTCACAAAATTTCGAACATCTTGCACTATTTTACACTGTGAAGTGCTTTTTCCATGTCTGTAAATCCTATGAATGTTCCTTGATTTTTCTTCAGTCTTGCTTCTATTATCAAGAGCAATGTCAGGAGTCCTGTGGTGTCTTCACCTTTCCCACAGCCAAACTTGCAATCATCTAAATCATCTAACAGGTCCTCAATTTTTTCCATTCCTCTGTATGTTATTCATGTCAGCAACTTGGATGGGTGGGCTGTTAAGCGGTTTGTGTGATAGTTCTTGAACTTATCATCTCTCAGTAGCTTCCGAATTGTGAGGATGATGTCTTACCAAAAGAGCGAGAGAATGTTGCCAGTCTCTCAGATTCTACACAGCTACTTGAAATGGTCATTTGGTTCCATTGCCCCAATGATATTAGAAACTCTGATGGAATATTATCCAGTCCTTAACCCTTATTTAATGCCAAGTCTTCCAAAGCTCTTTTAAATTCAGACTAATACTAGATCCCCTATCACTTCCATAACAACTCCTATTTCTTCTTCTATCACATCATTAGACAATTCCTGCCCTTCACAAAGTATTCTTCCCACTTATCCCTTTCTCCTCTGCATTCAACAGTGGAATTCCCATTGCATTCTTAAAGTAGTTGTTCTTGCTTTTAATTTCACCAAAGGTCGCTTTTATTTTTCTCTGTGCCAAATCAGTCCTTCTGGCAATCATTTCATTTTCGATTTCTTCACTTTTTTCTGCAGCCATTTCGCCTTAGCTTTCCTGCACTTTCTGATAATTTCTGGTACGGACTATAGGATCAAATTGCTGAGGTCATTGGTCCCAAGGCTTACACACAAATTAAACTAACTTAATGCTAAGGACAACACACATACCCATGCCCGAGAGAGGACTCGAACCTCCGACAGTGGTAGCCGCATGAACCATGACAAGATGCCTCAGACCACACAGGCACCCCACGTGGCCCTGCACTTTCTATTGACTTCATTCGTAAGTGGTTTATATTGCTGTATTCCTGTGTTTCCCTGAATATTTTTGTATTTCCTTCTCTCGTTAATCAACTGAAGTATTTCTTTTGTTGTCTAAGGTTTCTTTGTAGTTACCTTCCTAGTACCTATGTTTGTGTTTCCGACATCTCTGATTGTCCTTTCTACGGATATACAATCTTGTACGACTGAACTGCCTGCTCTGGTATTCCTTATCGTAGTATCCCCATCTTTAGCTAACTGCGAAAGCATCACATCCTTAATCTATACTTCAGTATCCCACTTCCTTCCACACTTATTTTTCTCCGAACAATTCTCTGAAACTTCAGTCTACTCTTCATTACTAAATTGGGGTTTGAGTCTATATCTGCTCCTGAGTACACCTTACAATTCAATACCTGATGTCAGTTTCTTTGACTGACTATGATGTAATCCAGCTGTATCGTTTCTCTGCCTCTGAGTCTTTTACAAGTATCTCACTTCCTCTTGTCATTCTTAAGTAGAGTATTCACAATTACCATCTGAAATTTATTGCAGTACTCAATTAGTTTCCCTCCTCTCTCATTACTACAACCAAGCCCACATTCTCATATAATCCTTTCTTCCTTTCCTTCCCCTACAACTGTGTTCCAATACCCATGACTATTAGATTTTCATACTAAATTACATACTAAATCACCCGTTCAGTATCCATATACTTTCCCTATTTCTTCTGCTTGTGCATCAGCATGCATACCTGTACTATTATTGTCAGCATTGCATTGGTTTTCTGTTTATTCTTATGAGAACAATCCTATTTCTGAACTATTCACAATACCTCACACTCTGCCCTACTTTCTTATTCATAATGAATCCTACTCCCGTTATATCATTTTGTGTTTACCCTACATTCTTCTGACCACGAAATCTTGGTCTTCTTTCCATTTCACTTCACTCACCCTCACTATATCAAGATTGAGACTTGTCCCTTCTCAGATTTCTAGCTTCCCTACTACATTCCAACTTCTGACCTTCCAAATCCTGAATCTTTGAATGTTACGTTCTTGTTGGTTATTCCATCTTTTTCTCAGTCAGCTCACCTGCTTGGCAGTCCTCTCATGGAGATCATAATGGAATATTAATCTGGAATATTTTACCAATGGAGAGATCATTATGATGCTTTTCCAGTTATAGGTCATGTCTTGTGGCTACACCTTATATGTATTTAATGCAGTGGTTTCCTTTTCATTCTGCATCCTCATGCTATTGACTATTGCTAATTCATCCACCTTTTATAGGCAATTACCTACCTCAAATGCGAGAGAGCCCTGAACCTCTGTCCACTCCTTTGCCTTCTTTGATAAGGCTGTTGGCAGAACGAGGATGATTTCTTATGCTGGAAGTCTTCGGCTAACATTCCTAATGACTTTAAATAATGACTAGGTTCTTCATGACTGGACCCAGAGCCAAACGCCCTCTCTTGATTCCTACACAACCTCAATGCATTTTCTCCCACATGCTTTGACTGGTCCTCTTCAGCTCAGCCTGCCACCTTTCTGTACATTGACCTCCAGCTATCCAATGGCACCATCCAAACCTCTGTCCGTATTAAACTCACTAAAGATCAACATTATCTACATTTTGATAGCTGGAACCCCTTAAACAGCAAAAATCATTTCCATATAGCCTGGCCACCCCTGGATAACCACCTTATTAGTGATGCACAATTCATTACCCACCATCCAGTGTATCTTAATACACACTAAGAGACAGTCTGCAGGAGGTATCCTGTGCCACATCCACATGTGCCTCTAAATCCTCTGACCATCCCTAGAAATCAACTGGAAAAAACTCATACTCAATATCAACACAAACTGGAAGAACTGGACCATATTCTTTGCCAGGGCTTTGAACTGTGCTTATCTCTGTGTCCAGGTATAAAGAACATCCTACCAATAGTCATTCCCATCCGCTTCCAATGTGGTATTCCACTGACAACCTAATCTATATTACATCTTATTCCATCCTTATGCCACACCTACTCCCAATCCCTTGCCACAAAGGACATACTCCAGGTTTGAGACCTGTTCAATACACCCACCCACCCACCAACTCAGCACATCTTACTCCAGTCTTATGTCAAGTTTATCCTATCTGATGCCCAACCACTTGTGAAAACAGCCACGTTGTTCACCAGATCTGCTATGATTTCTGCACACCATTTTGTGTGGACATGACCAACAACCAAATATCCACTCAAATGAATGGCAACTGCCGAACTGTGACCAGAAGCAAGGATGACAACTGACAGAATATGTGCTGGACACAACATGCTCAATTTCAATGGCTGCTTCACAATTCATGCTATCTCGATCCTTCCCAACACCACAATCTTCTCCTACATATGTAGATGGAAGATGTTCTTCCAACACATCATGTGATCCAATAGTCCTCCTGGCCTCCGCCTTCGCTAGCCCCAGCTCCACACTCACCTACATCCCCTTCCAAATGATTTTCAACTTCACTTGTCTTGCACTCACACTCTCTTCTTGACAGTCTATCTTGTCCTCTGTTGTACCTTCTTCTCTCAATCAAGTACTCTTTGCCACTGTGCACAAGTCCTCCTCCCTGGGGCCAGAATGAGCTCATCAGTGCTACATATCTATCCCAAGCAGCTGCTATGTCTCATGCCCATCAGCGAACCATCTTTCCTCGACATTTCCACCTATTATTCACCTACTCTCCCACCTCATCTATCACTCCACTCAGTATAACCCCTCAATCCATATGACCAGCAGTTCCAGCACAATGCAGTCCGCCAGGTCAATGTGGACTATTCTCTCATTTACATATTCATCACAGATAGACTGCAAAACTGCTTGTGTGTTTTCATCGTTTATCTGTCTTTTTTGCTTCAACTTGAATCATTCACACTATCTTGGCAAAATTTGGCTTGAGGTGTCTTACATCTCTTGGAAATACAAATCTCAATTAATCTACCTACGTTAATACTTTAACTCAAGCGGTTACAGTTACTGTATGTCTATGTGATACTGCAAAGTGAAACAAACTAGCAATCTGATGACTCCTCACATCATTTAGAGCTGAAGGCTACGTTAAAATTAGTTACAAACCTCAGGGTACAAATGGAGGAATGTTAATTGGGAACCAGATGTAAGAACAGCTTACATCAAATGTTGAGCAAACGTAAAAAAGTATTTTTTCCAAGGAAGCTCACTGCTGCTATAAGTAAATAAACTTCCTTAAAAGGGTAATCCTCATAAAGGAAACTTCACTGGCACCCACAAGTAGCACTTGGGTACTCTATGTGAAGCATGGTCAGTCAACCAGTAGCAACAACATTTATTTTTTACCTTGTAGAAACGGTGGGAAAATATTAACATGTCTTACCTCTCCACAGCAAAAAGACCTTGTACATATATTGTACATTCGCTAATTTCCACATGAGGATACTGAGCACAATTACACATAAAGCAACCTCAGTACCCAATAGACCAGAAATAAACACTAAGGAATAGAAAACAACTGTTAAAACTACTACAAAAGCTGAAAAACCATAGATCATGAAGAACAAAAAGAAATGGCAAACTGGGTGTAATAAAAATCTCAAATGAGATGGTAATGAATTGTTAATTTTACAACAGATGAACTGAGAGTTTTTTACTTTGCAGAACAACAATGAGCTACACCATGGCTTAGTTTCGTGTATGAAAGATAAGGTAATGAGCTAAGCAGTCAAGATGACAATTACTGAGACTGGAAAGCCCACATAAAGATCTGATGCAAGGTAATATGGTAAGCAGTCAAGACAAAATGAATGCTAAGACTGGAAAGCAAACACAAAGATCTGATGCAAATGGTCACCCACCAAATAAAGCAGAGGAGACCTCCACTCAGAGTCTCAACTACATGAGTTGTTCCTTCATCCCTTCCATTACCTGTTAACCACAAAATGTAGAAAGGGGAAAATTTGTCAAGGAAAATTCCAGAAGATTGTGACAGTGAACATTTGAGAATGGAAAGAAATAAAAATGAAGAAATAAAGAAAGGCGACGTTTCACACAAACACAAGAGATATTTTCATAGATGGAGTGCGGGAGGGGCGAAGGAAGAAGGGACAGAATGCTTTTCTGGTCAGTTATGTATGTCTAACTTCTATTTATATCTTTCACTTATTTTCTAGAGTAAGTATACATACTGACCCCTCCCCAAATGCACACTTCTGCTGCCACAGAATGGTCCAAATACAAGTCACGTCAGGAAAAAAATCCTATCACTTATGAACTTTGAAGAGTGTATTCAGAAAACACAAACAGAAAACAATCTGATATGGTCAAGAGCAGAATGCTTAGCAATTAATGACCTACAAAGAGGAACCAATTCTAAACAAAAATATTTCACAAAGGAAGAGAGGGTTCACAAAGAAACAGAGGGGGCAGCAAGTACTCATTTTCAGGGGATGCAATATTCATTACAACAAACAGAAATATAGAAATACATATTAGATATTAATATTCGTAGCCTGTAGAATCAGATGTTCCTTTTTCATGGAGGGCGCAGGAATTAGTTATGGAGACTGGGCAAAGGGAGGGAGGGGGGGCAGTGGGATTTCACTTAGATTTCAGGCTACGATGACACATTTTGTATGATGTTATGACAAAATATTGCAGATAGATACCGTACAATTAGTCAAAGGAAGAATTTTGTAACAGAACTGTCTGAAATTATGAATCTCTTACAAACAAGAAGGTTGATTATTAATCAGTCACAAAAAAATACTTCATTTCTAAGGTATACTGCAGTAAGTGCCAAAACTGTCACACAGCTTAATGGTGGCTCTTTGATGTGAGATAATTGGATCTTTATTTTGATCACAATCACAGAAGGAAATTCTCTTTACTTTCTTCTCTGGCAGATAAAACGTTAACTCATCTTCCTATCCAAGCTAGTACCCAAGCTTTCTCCTGAGGTATATATCACACAAAATCTAAATGAAGTTAGGGGCTTAAACCCCATCCCAAATGCAAGTCCATTACTTTAATCCTTTTTTTTTAATTTTTTGAGTCATCAGTCTTCTGACTGGTATGATGCAGCCTGCCACAAATTCTTCTCCTGTGTCAACCTCTTCATCTCAGAGTATCACTTGCAACTTACGTCCTCAATTATTTGCTGGATGTATTCCAATCTCTGTCTTCCTCTACAGTTTTTGCCCTCCACACCTCCTCTAGTAACACAGAAGTCATTCTCTGATGTATTAACAGGTGCCCTATCATCCTGTCACTTCTCCTTGTCAGTGTTTTCCACATATTCCTTTCCTCTCTGATACTGGCGGAACCTCCCCACTCCTTACCTCATCAGTCCACCTAATTTTCAACATTCGTCTGTAACACCACATCTCAAACCCTTTGGTTCTCCTCTGTTCCAGTTTTCCTACACTCCGTGTTTCACTACCATACAATGCTGTGCTCCAAATGTACATTCTCAGAAATTTCTTCCTCAAATTAAGGCCTACGTTTCATACTAGTTGACTTCCCTTGGCCAGGAATGCCCTTTTTGATAGTGCCAGTCTGATTTTTATGTCCCCCTTGCTCTGTCCATCATTGGTTATTTTGCTGCCTAGGTAGTAGAATTTCTTAACTTCATCTACTTCACAACCATCAATCCTGATGTTAAGTTTCTTGCTGTTCTCATTTCTGCTACTTCTCATTACTTTTGTCTTCCTTCGATTTACTCTCAATCCATATTCTGTACTCATTAAATTGTTCAGTCCATTCAGCAGATCGTGTAATTCTTCTTCCCTTTCACTCAGGATAGAAATGTCATCAGTGAATCTTATCATTGATATCCTTTCACCTTGAGCTTTAAATCCACTCCTGAACCTTTGTTTTATTTCCGTCATTGCTTCTTTGATGTACAGGCTGAATAGCAGGGGTGAAAGACTACACCTGTCTTCACGCTTTTTAATCTGAGCACTTCGTACCTGCCCATCCACTCTTATTATTCACTCTCGGCTCTTGAACAAATTGCATATTACCCATCTCTCCCTATAGCTTACCCTTACTTTTCTCAGAATTTTGAACCTCTGCACCATTTTACATAGTCAAATGCTTTTTCCAGGTTGACAAATCCTATGAATGTGTCTTGATGTTTATTTAGTCTTGCTTCCATTATCAATCGCAATGTCAGAATTGCCTCTCTGGTGCCTTACATTTCCTACAGCCAAACTAATCATCATCTCACACATCCTCCATTTTCTTTTTCATTCTTCTGTGTATTATTCTTATCAGCAGCTAGGATGCATGAGCTGTTAAGCTGACTGTGTGATAATTCTCACTCGTGTCAGTTCTTGCAGTCTTTGAAATTGTGTGTCTTATATTTTTTCAAAAGTCAGAAGGCATGTCACCTAACTCATGCATTCTCCACACCAATGTGAATAGTCATTTTGTTGCCACTTCCCCCAATGATTCTACAAATTCTGATGGAATGTTATCTATCCCTTCTGCCTTCTTTGATCTTAAGTTCTCCAAAGCTCCCTTAAATTCTGATTCCAATACTGGACCCACTATCTCTTCTAAAACGACTCCTGTTTCTTCTTCTATCGCATCAGACAAATCTTCTCCCTTACAGAGGCCTTTAATGTAGTCTTTCACCTATCTGCTCTCTCTTCTGCATTTAACAGTGGGATTCCCACTGCCGTCTCAATGTTACCACCCTTGTTTTTAATTCCATTGAAGGTCATTTGACTTTCCTATATGCAGAGTCCATCCTTCCAACAATCACAGCATCTCCGTTATATGGTGAGAAGCAACTTTCCTTTTCTATATATTTTTACATTCCATCCTGGACTTTGCATTGTTTGATTTACAACTGATGGCTTTTCTTCAATCATTTCTTTTCCTATTTCTTCACATATTTCAAGCATTTTTTCAATTACAAGCAACATGTACTGTGGATACGTGTTTTGTGTCTTTAATGCAGTGGTGTCCCGTGCTGGTTGAGTGTGAAAGACAACAGAAGCAGACGAATGAGCAGACAGCTGCCACGAGGTACCTAATTTTTCTGAAACCAGGACGTGGAGGCTGTCATGTAAAAGCCATCTATTTTTCTTGGTGTTCTAATTTTATTTTGGGTTTCTAACATGGTAGGAGTAAACGAAGATATACAAATGCATAGGTTTTTCAAGAATGTCAGTATTTATTCTTTTATTCACCATTCTGCTAGTTGTTTTTGTTTCATGTACAGGGATAGCTACTATGGTGGTGTTGGAATGGGGAAGATAACTGACAAAATTATTACCTGAAAACCATGGTTTATCCTCGGCTTTGAAGGATTCCTGCCTCTGTTTTAAAGATCATTGACTTCACACCAAAGAGGAGATATGTCAATGTTTATGTGAATTATATGAAGATGAGGAGGAAGTGTACGTTGAGAATGAAGTGACATTGATTACGAACATGAGGATATAGAGCGATATGATACTTCCACAGATTCTAACCAATAGTTACAAAAAGGAAGAAGAGAATGGATCAGTTGAAAAAATGCCATTTGAAGGTGAAGATGTTGCTCAACTGCATTTTTATTTTGACAGAAGCAAGGAAACCTTATGGTTAAGTGATTCGAAATACCTAAGCAGAATTTCACAAAAAAATATGCAGCAGCATTTTGGAACATATATTGTGTTCAAACATTATGAATTACCTCAAAGAAAATGGTCTATTGACACACAGTCAACATGGGTTTAGAAAACATCGTTCCTGCGAAACACAACTAGCTCTTTATTCACATGAAGTGACGAGTGCTATTGACAAGGGATTTCAGATCTATTCCATATTTCTGGATTTCCGGAAGGCTTTTGACACTTTACCGCACAAGTGGCTCATAGTGAAATTGCATGTTTATGGAATATCGTCTCAGTTATGTGACTGGATTTGTGACTTCCTGTCAGAGAGGTCACAGTTCATAGTAACTGATAGAAAGTCATCGAGTAAAACACAAGTGATTTCTGGTGTTCCCAAGGCAGTGTTACAGGCCCTTTGCTGTTCCTTATCTATATAAACAATTTGGGAGACAATCTGAGCAGCCATACTTAGTTGTTTGCAGATGACGCTGTCATTTATCGACTAATAAAGTCATCACAAGACTGAGGTCGTCCACATGAGTGCTAAAAGGAACTCATTAAACTTTGGTTACACAATAAATCAGTCTAATATAAAAGCCGTAAATTCAACTAAATACCTAGGTATTACAATTATGAACAACTTACATTGGAAGGAACAAATAGAAAATGTTGTGTGGAAGACTAACCAAAAACTGTGTTTTATTGGCAGGACACTTAGAAAATTTAAGAGACCTACTGAGGAGACTGCCTACACTACACTTGCCCATCCTCTTTTAGAATACTGCCGCACAGTGTGGGATCCTTACCAGATAGGACTGACAGAGCATATCGAAAAAGTTCAAAGAAAGGCAGCACGTTTTGTATTATCACAAAATATGGGAGAGAGATTGTCACAGAAATGATACAGGATTTGGGCTGGATGTCATTAAAAGAAAGAAGTTTTTCATTGTGACGGAATCTTCTCACGATATTCCAATCACCAACTTTCTCCTCTGAATGCAAAAATATTTTGTTGACACCAACCTACATAGGGAGGAACGATTACCACAATAAAATAAGGAAAATCAGAGGTCGTACGGAAAGATATAGGTGTTCATTCTGATCGGAATAATAGAGAATTGTGAAGGTGGTTCGATGAACCCTCTGCCAGGCAGTTAAATGTGATTTGCAGAGTATTCATGTCGATGTAGACGTTGTTGTTGTTGTGGTCTTCAGTCCTGAGACTGGTTTGATGCAGCTCTCCATGCTACTCTATCCTGTGCAAGCTTCTTCATCTACTACAGCCTACATCCTTCTGAATCTGCTTGGTGTATTCATCTCTTGGTCTCCCTCTACCATTTTTACCCTCCACGCTGACCTCCAATACTAAATTAGTGATTCTTTGATGACTCAGAACACGTCCTACCAACCGATCCCTTCTTCTAGTCAAGTTGTGCCACAAACTTCTCTTCTCCCCAATCCTATTCAGTACCTCCTCATTAGTTATGTGATCTACCCATCTAATCTTCAGCATCCTTCAGTAGCACCACATTTCAATAGCTTCTATTCTCTTCTTGTCCAAACTATTTATCGTCCATGTTTCACTTCTATACATGGCTACACTCCATACAAATACTTTCAGGAACGACTTCCTGACATTTAAATCTATACTCAGTGTTAACAAACTTCTCTTCTTCTGAAAAGCTTTTCTTGCCATTGCCTGTCTAAATTTTATATCCTCTCTACTTCGACCATCATCAGTTATTTTGCTCCCCAAATAGCAAAACTTCTTTACTACTTTAACTGTCTCATTTCCTAATCTAATTCCCTCAACATCACCCAATTTAATTCGACTACATTCCATTATCCTTGTTTTGCTTTTGTTGATGTTCATCTTATATCCTCCTTTCAACACACTGTCCATTCCGTTCAACTGCTCTTCCAAGGCCTTTGCTGTCTCTGACAGAATTACAATGTCATCAGCGAACCTCAAAGTTTTTATTTCTTCTCCATGGATTTTAATTCCTATTCCGAATTTTTCTTTTGTTTCCTTTACTGCTTGCTCAATATGCATATTGAATAACATCGGGGAGAGGCTACACCCTGTCTCACTCCTTTCCCAACCACTACTTCCCTTTCATGCCCCTCGGCTCTTATGACTGCCGTCTGGTTTCAGTAAAATTGTAAATAGCCTTTCGCTCCCTGTATTTTACCCCTGCCACCTTCAGAATTTGAAAGAGAGTATTCCAATTAACATTGTCAAAAGCTTTCTCTAAGTCTACAAATGCTAGAAACATAGGTTTGCCTTTCCTTAACTTACCTTCTAAGATAAGTTGTAGGGTCAGTATTGCCTCACGTGTTCCAGTATTTTTACGGAATCCAAACTGATCTTCTCCGAGGTCGGCTTCTACTAGTTTTTCATTCATCTGTAAAGAATTCGCGTTAGTATTTTGCGGCAGTGACTTATTAAACGGATAGTTTGGTAATTTTCACATCTGTCAACACCTGCTTTCTTTGGGATTGGAATTATTACATTCTTCTTGAAGTCTGAGGGTATTTCACCTGTTTCATACATCTTGCTCACCAGATGGTAGAGATTTGTCTGGCCTGGATCTCCCAAGGCTGTCAGTAGTTCTAATGGAATGTTGTCTATTCCCAGGGCCTTGTTTCGACTCAGGTCTTTCAGTGCTCTGTCAAACTTCACGCAGAATCATATCTCCCATTTCATCTTCATCTACATCTTCTTCCATTTCCATAATATTGTCCTCAAGTACATCGCCCTTGTATAGACCCACTATATACTCCCCTTCCACCTTTCTACTTTCCCTTCCTTGCTTAGAACCGGGTTTCCATCTGAGCTCTTGATGTTCATACAAGTGGTTCTCTTTCCTCCAAAGGTCTTTTTGATTTTCCTGTAGGCAGTATCTATCTTACCCCCAGTGAGATCAGCCTCTACATTCTTACATTTGTCCTCTAGCCATGTCTGCTTGGCCATTTTGCACTTCCTGTCGATCTAATTTTTAAGATGTTTGTATTCCTTTTTGCCTGCTTCATTTACTGAATTTTTATATTTTCTCCTTTCATCAATTAAATTCAATATTTCTTCTGTTACCCAAGGATTTCTACTAGCCCTCGTCTTTTTACCTACTTGATCCTCTGCTGCCTACACTACTTCATCCCTCAGAGCTACCCATTCTCCTTCTACTGTATTCCTTTCCCCCATTCCTGTCAACTGTTCCCTTATGCTCTCCCTGAAACTCTGTACAACCTCTGGTTTAGTCAGTTTATCCAGGTCCCATCTCCTTAAATTCCCACCTTTTTGCAGTTTCTTCAGTTTTACTCTACAGGTCATAACCAATAGATTGTGGTCAGAGTCCACATCTGCCCCTGGAAATGTCTTACAATTTAAAACCTGGTTCCTAAATCTCTGTCTTACCATTATGTAATCTATCTGAAACCTGTCAGTGTCTCCAGGCTTCTTCCATGTATACAACTTTCTTTTATGATTCCTGAACCAAGTCCTAGCTATGATTAAGTTGTGCTCTGTGCAAAATTCTACCAGGCGGCTTCCGCTTTCATTTCTTACTCCCAATCCATAGTCAGCTACTACGTTTCCTTCTCTCCCTTTTCCTACTACCGAATTCCAGTCACCCATGACTATTAAATTTTCATCTCCCTTCACTATCTGATTAATTTCTTTTATTTCATTACACATTTCTTCAATTTCTTTGTCATTGGCAGAGCTAGTTGGCATATAAACTTGTACTACTGTAGTAGGCATGGGCTTCGTGTCTATCTTGGCCACAATAGAGCATTCACTATGCTGTTTGTAATAGCTTACCCGCACCCCTATTTTTTTTATTCATTATTAAACCAACTCCTGCATTATCCCTATTTGATTTTGTATTTATAACCGCGTATTCACCTGACCAAAAGTCTTGTTCCTCCTGACACCGAACTTCACTAATTCCCACTATATCTAACTTGAACCTATCCATTTCCCTTTTTAAATTTTCTAACCTACCTGCCTGATTAAGGGATATGACACTCCACGCTCCGATCTGTAGAACGCCAGCTTTCTTTCTCCTGATAACGACGTCCTCGAGTAGTCCCCACCCGGAGATCCGAATGGGGGACTATTTTACCTCCGGAATATTTTACCCAAGAGGACGCCATCATCATTTAACCATACAGTAAAGCTCCATGCCCTCAGGAAAAATTACGGCTGTAGTTCCCCCTTGCTTTCAACCGTTTGCAGTACCAGCACAGCAAGGCCATATTGGTTAGTGTTGCAAGGCCAGATCAGTCAATCATCCAGACTGTTGCCACTGCAACTACTGAAAAGGCTGCTGCCCCTCTTCAGGAACCACACGTTTGTCTGGCCTCTCAACAGATACCCATCCGTTGTGGTTGCACCTACGGTACAGCTATCTGTATCTGAATAAGCTCCTTGACACTGTCACATGATTGATTGAACCAATAAAAATGTCTAAATGTGACCTGGCAATGGACAATTATTACTCACGCATTCTTCTATCATTAAGATACGCAAAAGGTGGTGCAGACTTGATAGATCGTATGTGTTCCACACTAAGAAAACAAGTGGCATATGGCAGTTCCCCCCCCCCCCCCCCCCCCTCCCCCCGGGCAACTTGATACAGCTGGGATTAAGTCATACAAAATTGATAGAGCGAATATTGTTAGATAAAATAACTACAGAAGAAGACTTTATATCAGTGAACTTGCTCAAATGTTGGAGCAGCCAGACTTCAGAAATTGATCAATGTACTGGAGGCTGCTGAAGGATACACTCTTTTCCCTTTCTAAGTACAAAAAACCCTCAATCATCCCACCTAATATCATCTCCGCTGTTCTCATGGGAATTTCTTACTTATGTGGGTCCCATAAAAATAACAGAACAACCCTTGCCAGTCAGAAATTCTCATGCAAAGTTTGTAAAACACATAGCACAGTGATTTGCGGAAGGGGGCTAGGTGATGATGAAACTGAAAACTGGGAAGAGAATGAACACTGGGATATATTCTACATCCTGGAAATCCAGGAAGGATAATACTGTCTTTCACTTTTGTGTTCTTTTAAAACAAAACAACAAACTAAGACAGCTGTTCTGTAATTTCCAAAAAAAATTCACATTCGAGCTCAATGAGAAACTTTTCTCTGGTTACCAAATTATTGATTTTAAGAGTCTCAGTTCTAGTTTTCATGTATTTTAATGATATTCTTTTCAAATTTTATTTTGACTGATCGAGATATATGCATTACCTCATTCATTTCTTTACGAGGTACTTTCTTAATGTGCTGCTAAGTCCAACGTTGAAATTCCCCTCCCAGCTCAAACCTTACTGTAATATATTATTTTTGTATTCATTATATAATGAATGTCTACATTATACTGCTCTTCAAAAATTGTTATACTTCCCTACAACCAAATATTAACAAAATATTGCATTATAAATGGAGAAAAAGAAAAATTTCTTGATGCAGCCAATTTCTTGGCATGTGGGCTCCACTGCAACTAAAATTTACACAGGTTCCATATGGTTAACCAAGGCATCACCTCACTAACTCCTATCTGGAACTCTCCATTAAGTGCTGCACATTAGTACTAAATCTCTTATACTTGTAAATCACCTCTGTGCTGTGATACCATCTGGCAAAAAGACATTTTGTATAGACCCTAAGCTGCTTGTTCTATTAAATTTTATTCACATCAATTCATTACTGTTCTGTCTGAAACTATCTTTAAGAATATTTACATAATTTGGAAAGAGATGCAGGTTCTTCAGAGTTTATGGTAATGGCCAAAAAATTAAGTTGGCAGTCCAGAAGATTTTCAACCCATTCATCCTGAATATAAATCCAATGGCTAAACCATTTTCCTACCCTGTTTAGTCAAACATTTCGATTTTTTTTCCAGATGTTAATAGAATATTACTTTTATAATTACGAAGTACTAACATCATTCCACTGCAAAACTAGAGATGTACCATCAACACATCCCTCTGGTTTGGTCTACCAAAATTAAAATTTACTACAAAATGATTTGAAGTACAATAACATTTATTCTACTTTTATTCCATTCTTCAAATTAATTCCAATTGCATTCAGTACAATTCTTCACCTACGCAAACGTTATTGTTTCACATATTTTAATGAGTGTCACCTCACATATTGTCACAAACACTCCACAAAATGAGGTGGTGCAGCAGTTCACAATGAACTGGGGTTGAGGTCCCTTTTCAGAAGAGCACAGATTAATTTCTTCCCCACCTCTAGCTTGTGTTTGGTCTCGACAGATATCACTACAAGCTACAAAATCCTTAATCACCTTTCCTTCCTTAGGAAAACCTTCACCCTGGGGAAATTTTATTTCACCCAACAATTTTCACTTGAGAAAACCAAGTGATATTACACTGGGAAAAATCAGAGCAACAAGAAGATTCTTCATGATCTCTGACACAATAGAACTCATATGAAACAGAGGATGCATCCCTCTCAATAAGACAGATTAATGTGATAGTGGAGAGCTGCTCTAACACTGTC
The DNA here is from genome assembly GCF_023897955.1 of Schistocerca gregaria. Classification (NCBI taxonomy): domain Eukaryota; kingdom Metazoa; phylum Arthropoda; class Insecta; order Orthoptera; family Acrididae; genus Schistocerca; species Schistocerca gregaria. The sequence goes on along the minus strand of NC_064922.1, from coordinate 415,194,067 downwards.
TGGACTAGTTTTCAGACTCTCCTCCAAATTTTTGTCACCTGAAACATTGCTTATATCAACCAAGGAACATGCTGTCTTCTTCTCTAATCAGAGGATTTCAGATGCTCAATTAGAACTATAAAAATGAAATTTGTGGGATTCTCAACATATTCTCGTGATAAACTAACAGTTTGCCTAGCCGCATATTCATTCTGGTTGTTTTGTTTCTGGGACTGTTCTGCTTCATTGTTATACTGAATGGAAAGGTATTACTAGACAGAAATATGCCTGCTGTCTTCCCTTATCAGTAGTTCTGAAATTGAAAAACCAATTTGAGGCCCAATGTTAAGAACACACTGGCAGAGCTCTTTAGTTGTATATGGGTTAATACTATTACATTAAATGATGTACACATCACACAGGAACAATAAGGGAACATATGAGATGGAGCATAAAGCACTGAAAAACAGTTATCTTCCTTAGTCTATCGTAATTTTTGATGCCATTCATATCTCTATCTCTCTCTCTCTCTCTATCATACACACACACACACACACACACACACACACACACACACACACACAGAGACAAAGAGAGAGAGAGAGAGAGAGAGAGAGAGAGAGAGAGAGAGAGAGAGAGAGAGAGAGAGAGAGAGAGAGATGGAATTTTATTCCACTACATTATGGGGGAAGGGTAATCTGCCAGTGAGGATGTATCCCCCCCCCCCCCCCCGAGACAAACAGGACCTCTATTTATCTGCCTTTGCCTGTCGAACTTGCCAGAACTGCTGTACATGTTGAAGTGCTGTTTCTTGCATCAAATCCAGCTCCAGCTTGCCAACAAGGAATGTGTGTGTGTGTGCACCATGGCATATTGGCCAGCTTGGATGTGTTTTTCTTTGGCAGTCTCCCACATCCCACTCTAGGGGAACATCCCTTTCACATCAGTAACACTGCAACAGACAGTTTGGGTACACACATTAAGTCCTGGCACAGAAGTGGGGGAGGGGGAGAATGGGGTAGTGACAGGAAGGGCACCCAGCTGGCCCTGAAACCAACCATGCTGACCCTAACACTGATGCAAGGCAAAGGCACAAGGAAACATGAAAAGAAGAAGATTTGTCTTTACCTATCTATACCTGCCCCTTCCCTATCTTTCAGGTTACAACACACACTTTTATTCTGAAACAGTGTTACCAGATTCAGATTACATTTTCTTTGCTCCAAGAAAATGGCTACTTTCTTAAATAAATGATAGAGATTCATTTCATTGATACAAATAAAGAATTTGGAAGGCAGTCTTCACATTAAGAACTCTACTATTTATTCAGGTTCACAATATGGTACAGTAGTACCTCCGAAAATACATAATGTGCTGTCCTTGCACAGTGCCCAGAAAACGAAAATTAATATCTCACTCCATCACACAAAAGAAAATGGCAGCACCAATGCAACTGATCAATTATAGCATTTTATCAAAAAAATTCATGAAACAATGCAATTCTCGTGAAATTAAATGGAACGACTTGTGTCCATGATAGAGGTGGTGTATATATCACCAACATTAGTTTTCAATACCAGACAAGGAAAGTTGCTACTCACTGCTAGTCACTGTCCTTATCCATCCAGCCCCCTCCCTGTTCCCATTCCAGTGCTACACAGCTATCATTTCACTACCAGACCCAGTCTTTTAATTTCTTTTTATTTCTCTCCTTTCCTTACTTTACCCCCCCCAATTCCTTCTCTCCTACTCCGTCTAAACTGCAACACTTCATTATCCGCCACTCCCACCATACTATCCCTCCCCCTCCCCACCCCAGCCTCCTCCTTACCCCCACCCAGTCGACACTCCCACCATGCACTGGTGCTGCTGCTCGCAGTATTGTTTCAGTTCTCTGAGACTGCACACGTGTGCAAGTTGCATTTGTGTGTGTGTGTGTGTGTGTGTGTGTGTGTGTGTGTGTGTGTGTGTGTGTGTGCGCGCCCCTTTTTGTTGTGCCTATTGCAACTCAGCATTCATCTCTATATGGTGAGTAGCAACTTGCCTTCTCTGGTATTGTTACATTCCACCCTGGATTTTCCATTGTTCAACATTAGTTTTCAAGTGAAAACGCTATCATCACAAAATAGTTATTTTCAATTCAAATTTGAGGACAAACAGATTCTGTTCTCAAACTGAGCAAGAAAAATACAGTTTGCTTAAGCAGAACCAAATATAAAAGCAAGCTTACTAAGTCTCTCGTGTTAGACATGTAACATACTAATAAAATATTTGTCTTGACATATATTTACATCCTTCGAACAACATTAGTTATGTTGAACAATTTTATTATTTTACTTAAAGAAACACAGCAACTAGCCAGCTTTACAGATGTATGTTTCTTGCAAAATGTCATTTCTACATTCTGCAGTTGTTACTCATACATATAAAGAGCACATAGTAACAAGACAGACAACAACCAACAGCCCTAAGTAAAAAGCTGGATTCACTTGATAGGTACTAAGCCTTTGGTAACTCATTTTCCCCATGGTGTTCATTTCACAGTGCCGCTTATAAAACTATATCGACACAGTACACATAGCACTATCTTCGGATGGAGTTTATTGGTAGTAAGATTATTATTTTCTGAACTCCTCTCTTTTTGTCTGTAATACACACAGCAATTATAATTCACACAGCAATTACACTTTTTTTCTTTTTTTTTTAATTTAAGCTTTCCAATGACAGTCACATTTGGGCACTGGTATGAACCAATGGGAACAGGTTACAATTTATACGGATCTCTCTAAACAGTAGTTTTACCACTACACAATCAAATAATGTGTATATTCTTTTGGACATGTCTGAAAGAGCAGACACAAAAACACTGGTATGACAACCAACCAGCTGCCAACTAGAATGAATGCCCACCTCAAAAAAAAAAGGTGGACCACCTATTGGCACAACATGCAGCAGTGCACAGCATGCAAGATTTCAATGGTTGCTTCACAAGCTGTGCTATCTTGATCTTCCCCACCACCACCAGCTTTTCTGAACTGCACAGATGGGAGCTATCCTTACAGCACATCCTTTGCTCCCGCAACCTTCCTGGTCCAAACCTAAGGTAGTTCACTGCGCTCCAACCCTCACACAATTGTGTGTGTGTGTGTGTGTGTGTGTGTGTGTGTGTGTGTGTGTCAGTGAGAGAAAGTGTGTGCGTGCATGCTAGAAAAAGGTAGTGCGTTTTGTGTGTTTTGGCGAGGGGAAGGTGGCCCGTGCATGCGTGTAGGTGTGCACATGCATTTTTCCTACAGCTATAAAAAGGAAGTGCATTCCAAAAGCCAGTCCATCTCCGTACCTTTAGTTTGTGTGCCTATCAACGATGCAGTGCTTCTGCCTATCAGTGAGTTGTCTCCTTTATTCCTAAATAATTTGTAATTTTCAACCAAAACTTTCTGTGCATTATTACATCACGTTACAGATAAGAAACATTAGTTGAACTCTGGTGGAGACTTAACATAGGCAAGCTGGAGAAAAAACAGTTACACAAGTTGTTTCAGTACGGTAGTTCCAAGTGACTTCATGCAGAAAGAAACACATAGTAGGCTTGATTGATCTAAAACATAAAACACAGCACTGGTGTCTGACCAATACAGACCCTCAAATAACAGCACTTTTGTTTCGCTGGGGATTAGTTAACAACTCAGTACCACACCTATATAACTGTGACATTATCATGGCTGACACGCAACAAATGGAAGACTTCAAAAACACAAACATTAGGAAAATAAAAGCTGACACTTCAACAAGACCCCCATGAGAACAGGGGGGACTTGTAATGATGTTCTTAATCTTTTCTAATACATCAAAATAGAGGAAAATGTGAGACCACAGTGGAAAAAGTGGGTTGTTCAATAACTGCAGATTGTCCCGTGTGTACAAAGAAGAAGTAGTAGAAGAAGAAGAAACTGTCATGACCCGTTTATTGACTATGCAAACACACAACTTAATTGCTCCCATTCCACCTCAGACTACATTACAGGTCAATTCGTCACCTCAACAAACCAAAAACTTCTTTCCCTAAATAGATTCCCACCTCTGCTACACCCATAGAGAATTAGTAAAAAACATGATCTAATCACAACTGAAATAAACAAATAAAAACATCCCCAGCTGTATCTTTGTAATGTACATCATCAAACTTCAGAGAGTATCACAATGGCTTACATTGTTCACTAGACCCAAAGGTCGGATACAGGTAATCCAAGGCAGTAAGTGCTAACTGTAGACAACCACACCACATCAGCAATCACTTTGCCCCATAAATATATACTCTATTTACTTCAGAGGCACCCTGTGTCACAGTACTCTGATATCAATGGGTACTTTGTCGTCTTTGGCAATGTCTAAAAGCAGTAGCATATCTAATTTCTCTAGACAGGTTTTCAGTGTGATACCGACATTACTCCAATGACATACAGTACCTGTTGATTCGAAACATATGAGCAGTAACAAACAACATGTTTTTCTATGTATTTGGGTGGCTGACGTACTACGGTGAACAAAGCATCGGTCGGTAATGATTTTCTTATTTCATTTTTAGTAATTATTTACTTCTGATTACGTTACGTTCAGTCGTTCAAAAATAATAATCATCTAAAAAATGGACCACGTTCAGAAGTTCTATTAAAAATACTACTTACCCTACATGCAGGGCATGCTCCTACAATTATTATTTCCTGTGGCTGCACTGTGATGGTAGTTGCTCCGTAGGTTGGTACATAGTTACCCTGAATGGGGGCAGCTTGATTAATATACGGTTGATATCCCGGAGGTGGTGGCGGCGGCGGCTGAATTGTAGCAGCATTTTCTGGCATGTACCCTGAAATGCAGCTAGGTCAAAAAGACAGACAAAACATAAAATCAAATCACATTACGTTAACACGTTAACATACCAGGAGTAGGTGAGTACGGGGGTGGCTTATCATATTCTCTCGGCACTGACATTGTTTGCAATCACAGGCGAATTTTTGCAAAAGCTGCAAGGGCTATTTGTTTTCTGCTGACAATTTCCACAGTCGATATCTTTCTTTTTTTCCTAAACAAAAAATTGAATACGTCAACTACGAAATCATACACACTTATACAACTGTCACATGAATGGGTGTCAGAGATGCATTTGCTATATGTAGCACGCGTTTGACATTTACCTCGTCGCAACTATTACATCACACACAATTTTTACAATTGTAGGAGGATTTTTCCGTTATGACTAAGAAAGTCTTTTTTAACTGTAAAACAACCTTGACAGTAGATATTGCCTCAGAGGCTCTACAAACGTGGACATATTATCAAAATTACTTTTAATTTCTGGAGGCAGAGCATTGTAAAAATTTGTGCCAGTATAAATGCACACACTTTTGCACAATCGTCAGATTTTTTGCAATCAGTGGGAAAATCGTGCTTCTTCCTTCGTTGGATTCATTTTTTTCTGTTGTACAGCTCAGTATTTTTACTAATGAAACACATAAGCGAAAATCCAGCGTGTTCAGAAATTCCCATTACAAGTTTCTAAGACTTGTATAGAGAAGAGTACATAATATTTTAAATAGAATACCATGTCCGGAAGTGCACCGTTTCCATTCTACGACGGCTTCAAGTCAGGTGTGTAACGCGTCCATGTCTGCTGAGGGAAAGAGAAAAGTCGTAAAGTTGCTTGTTTTGGTATGCTAGAGGGTAGATAGGATGACGTTTACTACATCAGACGGTCACCTCATGTACGCAAAGTTTAATTTACGAGACTCCTGTTGAAACAGACTAATATCTGCAGGAACGAGACCTGGCCCCTGAACTAGAAACTGAAAAGACGCCAGGTGGGATGGAGAGTGTGAACTAGAACATGCTTCGTAGGTACATTGGCTGTACCAGCATTGGTGGTCACCACTTCGAGCCTCTGTTATAAGGCATCAGTGCCGTTTCGTAAGTGAAGTACGCTGTTTTTTTTAATAACGTAAACACTTAATCTCTAGGTGATAATACAAAGAAATGTACTTACGTGATAAACGTATGTTTCGCTATGTTTCCTTTCGAATGGTTACATGATAGTCATGCTTCATTCAGTTCCTCAAGCAGCAGGAGTACGTGAGTTAAACATCTGAACTGAAACTTCGTAGAACGGAACCGCACGTTTCCGGACATGGGTCCCTATTCAAAATATTACGTGCTCATTCCCCTCTACGAATCATATAAGTTTGTAACACTAATTTCTGAACACCTTATTTATACTGGGAAACAGTAGTAAGGTCCCTGCAAGTACATCCACAGTCTACGGCACTCATTCTTCTTACTAAAAGTTTTGGACCAAAAATGTTTTCTTTCTTAGTGACTGGTTCCCCAAAATATGATTATATGTTTTATTACAGAGTGGAAGTATCCACAGTATCGTGATATCATCGAGTTACATTCCCACTCTCACAGACAATATGTAAGGCAAAAATCGATGAATGGAGTCTTTTGTGAAGGTTATATGATGAGACCAGTTTACTCCATTGTCAAACATATCAAACAGGAGCTTAGTTGTTTAAAACCTTTCTACATAATGTCAGATGTAGGAGATGTAAAAAAAATTGCATATTTCCTTTGCTTTCATTCTATTATGTCTTACGGGATCATATTCAGGTATAACTCATCAAACTGAGCAAAAGTTTCTAATGTGCAAAAGTGGGTAACAAGAATCATTTGTGGTGTAAATTCAAGAACATCATGTAGAAACCTGTTCAAGGTGCTTTGTATTTTAAGCACTGCTTCTCAGTGTATTTATTCCTTAATGAAATTTGTTGCAAGTAATATATCTCTATTCCCAACCAATAGCTCAATACATAGTATCAGTACCAGGAATAAAAACAATCTAATAAAGATCTAAAATCACTTACCTTGATCCAAAAAGGGGTCCGATATTCAGGAACACACATATTCAATAAATTTCCAGCAACCATTAAAAACTTGATTTCAGATAAAGCACAGTTTAAACAGAGTTTGGAAAACTTTTTGATAGTCATCTCCTTCTACTATATAGATGAATATCTTAACAGAGACCGTTAGGCCAGCTTAAGTAAAAATGTCTTTTAGATTTCAGTTTTGACAGCACTTCGTCACAACAGTCAAGATCAGGTATTTTGTGTATGATACATGTATTAATGGTGCGTAATAATGTTTCAGACTGACAGCGTATTAATTCTGTAAATATTAGCTGTTCAGGTTTACTGTATTGTATTCACATAGTTTGACAATCTCCTGACAATGATCAGGGTAGTAAGTATTATATACAAATGTTTTATGTTATACTTATTGACATGTTCCACAGCCACGAGAATCATCTCATATTTTTGGTCTATGGAACGAAAACTGAATCTAATCTAATCTCATCACGTGACATCAAAACATTCCGCAATGCATTTCACATGTTGACATTCACACTCCTGTCAGGTCATGTCACGCCACCCCACGTCAAGGTTTCTCTGGAAGAAAGTCTTGACGGCATCGTCACCTGCTAACATCGGAAGTTAACTTATTTTCGCCGCACTGACTCATTTTATAGTAGCAGATTTGGTCTTTTGTGTTTTCTTAATCTTTACTTTATTATTGTGCTTTGTTTTCGTAGCAAATTGCAAATGTTTTATAACAACTTGAATATTTGTTCCATTAAGTTTTCTTCCACGAAAGAGGTCAGGTATTTGACAGTGAAAAATTATTTAACTTTCACAGTAACAGAATAGAGCTAATGCCCACACTGTATAGAGTGTGATTTTTTCCACTGTGTACAAACTCTAGTGACTGATTGATGAGAGGATACAAAACAAAAAGGTCTAATGAGCTTATGTTCAGAAATGCATGATCTCCATTGTAGAGACCACTTATTCAGTCATACTTTGTTAACAGATGCAGTCTAATACATGCTGTATCATAATGTCACAGTTACAGTATGCATGGTTTCCTCCTAGAGGATGGTACTGTTCCTCATACATCACGCCCTAGTGCCCTCTCCTGCCATAGTAATTGATTATGTTGTGTCCAATTCACTTTTCTTTCTGACTCACCTTGTAGTGAATATGATACAGTGTTGTACACTATGGTTCCATATTCGAATCGAGAGCTTGCCGGCATGGTGTTTACCTATGGAAAGGCAAACAGCAATGAGCGGCAGGCACCAAGGTTCTATCAGCAGACCTATCCCCACCACCATCAACCACAGCTTTCAATGTTTGCAACAGCGTTTCGCCGTTAGTCTGAGACAGGATCGTTTCTGGAAGCAGGAAATCATGATGGACATACTCAAAATGTTCGGACAGCAGACTTGGAGGAAAATGTGATTAACACTGTGGAAGGCGAGTGCCATGTCAGTACCAAGCAGTTGGCCTGCTAGTACAGTAACGACCGTCTGGAACATTCTCCATGACAATTGTTACTACACTTACCACTTACAGTGTGTGCAGGGCCTACTAGCGACACACTTTCCACATCAGGAGCTGTTTTGTCACTCGTTTCTTCACCAGGCAAATACAGTTCTTGGTTTTGTGTCATCCATCCTATTCACAGATGAGGCCACCTTTATGCAATGTGTTATCTTCCTTCACCTTTCATAAAAGTCATCTCCGGGAGAGTATGCAGAACCCCATGGTATGGTGGCAGCGAATCATCAGCATTAGTGCAGCCAGAATGAGTGGGTCAGGGTAACTGGCAACCGTATATTGGGACCAGTCTTCCTTCCACGTCGCCTAACAGGCCAGACTTGTCAGGGTTTTTAGTGAGAGATTTGCCTCCGCTGCTGGAAGAAGTGCCATTGATGATTCAAAGGGCTACGTGGCTGCTACATGATGATGCTCCAGCCCACTTTGCCATTAACATCTGGACTCATCTCAGTCTTGTCTTCCCTGCTCAACAGATTGGACTAGGGGGTCCAGTTGTATGGCCTGCTCATTCACCAGATCTCAACCCATGCGATTTCTGGTTATGGTGCCATCTCAAATGTATCATGTATGTAGAGGCCACTCCAGATGTGCAGATGTGGAGACACTTGAGCAGCATATTCATACTGCCTTTCACACTGTTCAGATGCAGCCAAAAATGGCCATTTCAATGTGAGAGACAGAACATGCTATGGCATGTACAAACATGTGTTGAGGCATATGCAAACTATTTTCAATACATACCGTAACTATGGCCGGATGGTACTGTACAAGGCACTATCCAAAACTTTTGGGACTGTCGCTGCCATCTGTTGAAAACCTTACCTTTGGACTAATGGTCACGGTCACTCTCAAAGTAGTTCCCAGGTGCAAGTACACACCAGACCCAGAACTTTTGCCACTGGTCAAACGTTTTCTGGAAGTCCTGTTCTTTGAGGGTGCTTATCACCACCAGCAATGCTTCTTGAATTCTCTCTAGTGTCGAACCGACGGCCTTTCAACTTGAGTTTCAGTTTTGGGAATAGCGCAAAGTCGCAGTGTGCCAAATCTGCCGAGTACGGTGGGTGGAGTACAACCGCCATGTTGTTTTTTTGTGAAAAAGGTCCTGGTGAGCAAGGACGTGTGACAGGGCGCATTGTCGTGATGCAGCAGCCAGTTCCCTTGACGCCAAAGTTCAGGCTGTCGTCACAGTAGTACGCAGAATTCACTGTTTTATTGGGTGGGACGAATTCTTTGTGCACAATTCCCGTGGTGTCAAAGAAAATGATGATCATGCTCTTCACCTGTCTCCCTTTTTTGGTTCTTGGAAAGCCCGGGCACTTCCACTAGGACGATTGCTTCTTTGTCTCTGGGTCATAACCATAAATCCAGCTCTAGTCGCTGGTAATAACCCATGACAAGAAGATTGGATCATCAGCTGCAGTCTGACGAAGGTCCGTGCACACTTCAAAACGCTGTGCCTTCTGATTGGCAGTCAAGATCCGTGGCAAAAATTTTGCAGCGACACGATGCATGCCCAGTTCATCAGTCAACATTCGTTGACATGTCCCATAACCAATACCCACTTCATCCGCAAGTTCTTGAATGGTTCGACATAGATCCGCACGAACCAATTGTTGAAGTTTGGCAACAATGTCTAGTGTTGTGTGGCCTTCCCGTGTGAACACCATCTTCAACGTCTGTACAGCAGGCCCTGAACTGAACATGCGTACACATGTGTACAGTTCATGCTCTGTCCCTCAAACACTTGTTGAATTATTGCAAGGGTCTCTGCAGCACTTTTCCCGAGATTCGCACATAATTTGATACACACGCGCTGTTCTGTTCGCGGATCCACCGTAAAATCGCTACACACCAAACACAGAGTATTATGGATATCACTGTGGGCAAGCAGCACGTCCTTCCTGTTGAATGCCACTCAGCCCACTGACTCATCAGATGTGCAGCTCTCGTCACCTAGTGGTGCAAAGATCTACTACTCCTACTTTCCAGATGACAGCGCCAGTCCAGAAAATTTTGGATTCCACCTCGTACATGTTAGAATGGAGTCTCTGTAACAATGTAAGATTGAATAAATGGTCTCTAGCATGGAAATCGTGCATTTCTGGACTTAAGTTAATTAGACCTTTTTTGTTCCATATTCTCTCATTGATCAATCCTTAGCCTTTTTACACAGTGCAAATAATCACCGTAGATAAATAGGAACATAAGCTGTTGAAGCACTTTTCATTAAATAACATTTTAAGGAAAAAAGTGAGCTTTAATGAAAGAGAAAAATACAGTTGTTATGACATTGTAACAAATCTGTGGCTTGCTAGACTTATGAACTCGATACTGCGTTATAGTCATAACGAGAATTAGAAGCAAATGAATATGACTTGGAGTAACTCTTTATTTTGTTAAGCATCATATCTTCATGTTCAACATGCTAATCAGAAAAATGATGCCTCTGTAACACACAAGCATATGCAATGAAGTCTTTTTGTTGGGTAATCAAGTGAACAAATAAACAAGGAAATCACAAAACACCAATAATATTAAAATCACAGAACTCGGCGTTTGCAGCAAGGAGAAGGCTTCTCATAGCGCTCCTGGCTGCCAGTGTGTGTTTACATCTGCCAAATAATCAGCTGATCATCTGATGTCTGCCATGGCTGTCGCTCGTTGTTGCTACATAGCCTCCTTCAGGAAAGTGGAGTGTCATCCTCGATTGATGCCCAGAGAGCTGTCCATGAATCATGCTGGGAAGTGTACCTTTCGTCCAGAATGTGTTTGATGTTGAATCAGTGTTGGTGAAGATTCGAGTGGAGGTTGCTTGGTGAAAGGTGGAGTTTTTGTCTGGTTGTGTGGGAGATGGGGGTGTGAAGGTATTTGTATGATGAACACTGAGTTCACTCTGTCAATCAAGATAGAGTCCACCTTGCCTTTTACAAGAATTTCAAATGTTTTCTCACTTTTGTTAATGATATGATGGGGACCAGTATAAGGTGGTGTCAGTGGCCGTTTGATCTCTTTCCAACATTACATGCTTAAAGTACTTTAATTCTTGATGTATGAAGGGCTGCAGAGCACTATGGCGGGGTGCTTGTCATGACCAGATCTGTGTCATCCTTTCTCTGAGGTGAGCCTTCAATTCTGGTTTATTAGCGTCGTCCATCGAAAACATGCTTGGACCGACAGACTCACCAAGAAGCTGTAGTACTAGGTCTGCTGGTGAGGTGTCCAGCTTTGGTTTGCACATGTTGTGTGTAGGCTGAGCAAAATCAATGGTATGGCGGATTTCCATTTTGATTCATGGCAAATTAGTGTGGCTTTAAGCAACTGGTGCCAACGTTCGACCAATCCATTACTAGCCGGATGGTAACTTGTTGTTGTGTGGTGCACTGCTCTGCAAAATTTGCTCTGTAGGGAAAATAGATGGATTTGAACTGCTGTCCTTTGTCCTTTTGTCCTTCGTTATGTGGAGCAGACAACTGAAACGAGAGATCCAGTATGACACAAATTTAGTGGCTAGTGTCTCAATAGAAATATTGTCCACCGGTAAGGCTTCCGGCCAGTACAAGAAATGGTCTATCACTGTGAGTAGTTAACTTCATCCTTCTGAAGGAGACAGTGGACCTATGACATCAATATGAATGTGCGCAAATCTTGCTGAGACCTGGAAAATTGCTGACTGGTGCATAAACATTGCGAGCTTTCTTGCTGCACTGGTGTTGTACATATGTGCACTCCAAATTCGACATTTCTTTTGTATCCCATTCCACACAAAATATCTAGCTATTAGTTTAACTGTAACTTTCAAGTCAGGCTGGAGGAAGTTATGTAAACTTTCAAAGACTTGGTTGCATAGTGTCGAAGGAAAGGATGGACACGTTTTCCCTTTGTACAGCTCATAGTACAACTTGGTGCTCGAGGCTGGAACTTCGTCTAGCTTACGTCAAAGACCAGATGTGGTATCTTCTACAAAATCCTGAAGTTCCTGGTTAGAATCTTACACCTAGGCCAGCTTCATAAAGTCAACAGTCTTCACATAATGTTCACCTCTGACAAGCAGACTTCCACTACCTTATCAACTCCTGATGTAGCCTATGTCTTACATGAGTGTTGAATTGTGCTATGAATTTAGTTGATTGTAATGTCTCAGGAAGCATGGACCTTGTCATTGGTGAGGGGGCCTACGTGCCTCATCAATGCAGATAGCCATATCGTAGGTGCAACCACAACAGAAGGATATCTGTTGAGAGGCCAGACAAATGTGTGGTTCCTGGAGGGAAGCATCAGCCTTTTCAATAGTTGCAGGGGCAACAGTCTGGATGACTGACTAATCTGGTCTTGTAACATTAACCAAAATGGCCTTGCTGTGCTGGTACTGTGAATGGCTGAAAGCAAGGGGAAACTACTGCCATAATTGAATCCGCAGTTGGACAAAGGAAATAACTCCATAAACCTGTTTGTTGGGAAATTCAAGAAAACTGTATAACTTATGCATTTTTCATTGAACCACAAATTATTTGTTATTGCATATACAGAACAACATTTACATCCATTTGCAGTGTTTGGACAATTTCCAGGTATTGTACATTGACTCATAAAATTAAAAAAAGTTGATAGATTTGTTTCCTTCCTTCAACTGATTGAAAATGTGACTAAAAATAAAGAAATAAGTCAATAATGCCTTTAAAATTTTATTCAATTGTAAAAACATAGCACTATAGGCTATTGGAAAAATGTATATAGCTGAAAAGTTTAGAAGGGGATCAATTATTTGACCCCAAGAATGCGCAGAAAGTTTTAGAGAAAAAAACTTGGACACAAAAATCACTCATCATCATGATCAGCTGGATTTGAGATGGTAGGCCAGGTCATTAAGTCCCTCGTAGAAGACTTTATTTTCTGTTGGTATGTAGGTGATTATCTTATCTGCATCTTGCATTTTTTCCTGATTTATAGGCATTTTTGCTGTGTATGCAGTCTCTGTATGAAGTGTTATTTCATCCAGTAACTTTGGTTTTTGAAGACAATTCTTGTTTGAATGGTGCCATCAGTGAATTCGGAGGCTATTACAGAACCCTTCAAATCCGTTGGATATTGAAGGTGTCAGTATTTAGAAATACAAAAATTTGAATGTTTGTCAGTACTTGTTGTTGATTTCTTGAAAAACTTTGGCCACCAATCCTTATAGTTCACGATTTGTTCTGAAGTCACCTTTCTCACAGAATATCCAGATTCTCTCGCTGTTTGTATCAACTCACAGTACTCGTCTGGAGTATGTATTCTGTCCATGTTCCTAATCTTACACTTGGTGGTACCAAAGATCCTATCACACTGCAGGAACGAATGTCCACGAATAGTAAAATATTGGTGAATTGTATAAAAACGGCAAAGTGATACCAAGGCAAGAAGAAACCTGATGACAGTATTATTTCAGTTTTGTCCACCGCAAGCATCGCTAAAAATGTAAACTTCTTTAACAGTTGGACTCATGTCCTGAATCTTCAACCAAAGTAGACTACATAACTCATCACAGCCTCTTTTAGTCACACCTTCTGGATATGTGTAGATGTTTGCTGATCCTGTTTTCACATCACGGATACAGAAAATGTACAACCAAAGCTTTCTTAGATAGAACATCTCTCACACCAGGATTTTCGGCAGTGGAAGATTTTGCATGTAGTCAGAGACGAGACACCCTACTTCTCCTTTTTCACTGCACAACTGCCTCACTTATTTTTATTTGGAGTAAAATTTCTTGGCTCGACGTAAATGGACCATTTTTTCAGCGACTGCGACACGTTTTGCGGTGTTGTTGAGAGCTGGTGATTTGATCTTTGTTTCCAATTCCTCACATGTGCTACAGACGTCAATTTGGAGCCTCCCAAATCTATATCCATGGTTCTCATTATAATATTTCCGATAAAAAATGTATTTGATGCTAAATGGGCAATGTGGATATTTCTAACGAAAAAGGCGGTGCAAAGTTCTTATGTCAAGCTCAGCACTTAGATATTTAATTTCCTTACTGCAGTAACGAGAATGGTGTATTGGGAACTCATTTATATGATAATCAATAGCACCTAGTATTTGTGGAGGCAACTCATTGCCCCTGTTCATATGTTTACCGCACATATCAATTGCAAATTTTCCAGAAGCAATCATAATAGTCAAACGGAAATGCGCTTTACTTTTTATGGCATATAAAACGGAGAATGGGAGAATGCACGTCTACAAACTTGAATTCTTTTGTTGGCACTGTTCAGAACAAAGAAATCGAAAACGTTGTCTCGTTTCTTAGTGTTTTCATTCCTTGAACGGCGGCGTTTTGGATCACGTCGTATTATCAGACACATTAGGAATATATCGTGTTCATTTTTGTTTTGTCCATCATATAAATTACCTAGAAAATATTTCTTCTCTTCGGGTGGGAAGTTGTCTGTACATTTCAACTTGCAAGAACATGAAATGTTGGTGTTTGATTTTGCAGGAATAGTGTTACCTGTGGAGGTACTCACATATTGTTGACGAAGAAGACGTTGCCTCTTCTGTGCTTCATGTTTATAGCAGTGGACATTGCGAACTCCTTTTTCCCGCTTGTTTCTGAACGATGAAGCCACTTTAGAATCACTGTCGGGAATCGATGACATTATATAAGTATGTTGTAGTACAAAGAAATTAGTGGTTACCAAAAGCTCTACACGAACACGTTATCACATTAACCAACTGTTTGCAAACTAACTAGTTAAAAGACATCCAGCGGACGGAGCAAGAACGATCTTGTTCCATGCACTGCTGCCATTTCTTGGCCATGTGTGGCAGTAGTGGGGAAGACAGCAATAAATCCAATCTTTGTTTTCTTCTTCCAACTTACGGAATATTCAGACCTGGTTTTCAAGGCTTGATGGGTTGGTTTTCGTTCCTTTCTTGTATTCTATAGTTGTATGTACCCTTTCATGACTCGAATTCGGCAAAATCTCGATTCATTATTTTCGGTGTTTATTTCCTTCTTTCAACTACCGATTCATTTTTCCCTGAACGCATTCAGCGTTGCAGAATGATTAAATGATGATGGCTCCTCTTGGGTAAGATGTTCCAGAGCTAAAATAGTCCCCCATTCAGATCTCCAGGCAGGAACAACTCAGAGGACTTTGTTTTCAGGAGAAAGAAAACTGGTATTCTACGGATTAGAGGATGGAATGTCAGATCCCTTAAACAGGCAGATAGTTTAGAAAATAAAAGGGAAATGAATAGGTCACTGAAAGGCCCGAGAGCAGACAACATTCTTCTAGAGCTACTGAAAACCTTGGGAGAGCCAACTACGACAAAACTCTACGATCTGGTGAGCAAGATGTATGAGACAGGTGAAATACCTTCAGCCTTCAAGAAGTGTATAATAATTCCAATCCCAAAGAAAGCAGGTATTTACTGGTGTGAAAATTACCGAACTATCAGTTCAATAAGTCACAGCTCCAAAATACTAATACGAATTCTTTACAGATGAATGGAAAAACTGGTAGAAGCTGACCTCGGGGAAGATCAGTTTGGATTCCATAGAAATGTTCGAACATGTAAGGCAATACTAACCCCACGGCTTATCGTGGAAGATAGATTAAGGAAAGGCAAACCTAAATTTATAGCATTTGTTGACTTAAAGAAAGCTTTTGATGATGTTGGCTGGAATACTCTCTTTTAAATTCTAAAGCTGGTAGCGGTAAAACACAGGGAGCCAAAGGCTATCTACAATTTGTACATATGAAAGGAAGGCAGTGATTGAGAATGTAGTGAGTCAGGGTTGTAGCCTATCCCTGAAGTTATTCAATCTGTATACTGAGCAAGCAGCAAAGGAAACAAAAGAAAAATCTGAAGTAGGAATTAAAATCCAAGGAGAAGAAATAAAAACTTTGAGGTTTGCCAGTGACATTGTAATTCTGTCAGAGACAGCAAAGCACCTGAAAGAGCAGTTAAATGGAATGAACAGTGTCTTGAAAGAAAGATATAAGATGAACATCAACAAAAGAAAAACGAGGATAATAGAATGTAGTCGAATAAAATCACGTGATGCTGAGGGAATTAGATTAGAAAATGAGAGATATACAGTAGTAGATGAGTTTTGCTATTTGAGGAGCAAAATAACTGATGATGGTCGAAGTGGAGAGAATATAAAATGTAGACTGGCAATGGCAAGGAAGGCGTTTCTGAGGAAGAGAAATTTGTTAACATGGAGTGTAGATTTAAGTGTTAGCAAGTCTTTTCTGCAAGAATTTGCATAGAGGGTAGCCATGTATGGAAGTGAAACATGGACGATAAGCAGTGTAGACAAGAAGAGAATAGAAGCTTTCGAAATGTGGTGCTACAGAAGAAAGCTGAAGATTAGATGTGTGTATCACGCAACTAACAACGAGGTACTGAATGTAATTGGGGAGAAGAGGAATTTTTGGCACAACTTGACTAGAAGAAGGGATCGTTTGGTAGGACACGTTCTGAGCCATCAAGAGATCACCAATTTAGTATTGGAGGGAAGTGTGAGACCAAGAGACAAATACAGTAAGCAGGCTCAGAAGGAGGTAGGTTGCAGTAGTTATTCAGAGATGAAGAGGCTTGCACAGGATATAGTAGCGTGGAGAGCTGCATCAAACCAGTCTCTGGACTGAACACCACAACAACAACATTGTCTTTGTCGCTATTTTGCCGAAAGGGATAGGCTATGGGCTTACGGTATGTATAAATGATGAAATCTCTTGCTTCCAAGTGTTTACAAAAATATTTAATTAACTCACAAACCACCAACAATTCGCTGTCATATGCACTCCATTGTTGCTGAGCCTGAGAGAGCTTTCGTGAAAAGAATGTGAGACACTGCCAGGCCTCGTCCACATACTTTTGCAATGCGGCACCAATTGCCTTTAGACTAGCATCTCCTGCGAGATATGGTTTTAAAAGCCAGATGTGCAAGAAGGGCTGCATGTGCTATTCTTTTCTTAGCTGCTGCAGACACGTTTTCCATTGACTGTGTCCACTGCACCGACGTTGTGCCTTAGAGTTCAGCCGCTTGATGTAGATAACGTCGATGAAAGCTAAGACCTCCAACGGATCTTTGCAGTTCTTTAGCAGTGTCTGGCCATGAAATATTCATAATAGCTTCGACTTTCTCTGGTAACGGCTGTGATCCCTCTGATGATACGAGGTGGCCTTAAAAGATGATTTCTGTCTGGACAATAACACTCCATATTTGTCAAGACACATAAATACCTCAATCAGGCGCTGTTTGTGTTGCTCCGGGTTTGCTGAAAAAATGAGTATGTCGTTAAAATATTCAAAGCAATTCTGCAAGCCTTGTAAAACCGACTCTATAAATCTTTGCCATGCCTGCTGAATCCAAACATCTCAAATATTCTTCCAAATAGGCCAAACGCCGTTGTAATAGCCGTTTTCGCAATATCTCTTTCGGTTACAGGAATCTGTGTGTATGCCTTTGCACAATCTAGTATGCGTAACACTTTTTTCTGACATAATACATGATTATAATCTCTCAATAGAGGAAAAGCGTAGCGATCTGGTATTGTCTTAGCATTCAGGGCGAGGTAATCGCTACATGGCTGACATGCACCTCTCTATTTTGGTACTAAATTTAGGGGTGAAGGCACAATTCCGCTAGATGGCCGAATGCTGTCTTCTTTCAACATGGTATCAAATTCGGCCTTGGTAACATCAGGGGCGAGACGTCTAGGCCTGCATGAAGTCGATAGATCTGGAGTAGTGTTGATATAATGTACAGTGGTGTGACACTTTGTGTGAGACCCCAGGAGACCTCGTGATGCAAGGAAACTGTCCTAGAAGTTCGGCAAACCCATCGACCTTCCATTGGACCAATTTGGCGTAGTGTATTGCATTGCTACGACGGAATCCATTGGCAGATAATCTAGTAACATTATCTATTAGGCGAGCATTTGTGTCGTCTGGCAGCAGACGATAATGCGTTAAAAAATCGTCTCCAATTACAGGTTCGGTTACAATCGCCAGAGTGAAATTCCACGCCAAGGCATATCATGGTCCCATATCCAATTTGGTGTACACCATTTCACATGTTGTGATGGGCAAATTGTTAGCCATGGAAAGAAAAAACTAGGTGGCTGGTCGGAATTTATGTAACTGGGTCCACAGCAAAAAATTTAGGTCATAACACTTGTCCATCAAAAACTTGTGTCCTGTCTTGTGGTCTATGGTAAAAAGGTGCTGACTATCTGGAGAAATTGCTTGTGCATGTCGTTGTCCCCTTGCTGACGTAGGTACACGGCGAGATACACTTGTGTGCCTGGTCTCCATGCTTCTTGTTGTGCCAACACAGGTATGTCCAGACTGAATCATTGGCTACGGGGGAGTTTGCTATGGAACGACTTCTCGTTCTTTTGCAGAACCGTTCTGTTGCGTTCTGGTCGGAGAGCAATTCGCCCACTTACTTAGCGCGTCAACGTTGTCATGAGACTGTCATAACCCGCTCATGTTACCACCAAGGCGCATGTACATGGCGTCGTAGTTCCAGTGCAGGAGGTCAGTACGATCGCGTCCTGAATCCGGTCCGCCAGATCAGGTAACGGCCTTGAGTGGCGTGTCTTTTTGTAACGTTATAATGGCCTACAGCTGTGCTGGCAGATGTGGCTGCTCCACAATGCGCGCAGTAATGCATCAGGCACCGTGCACATGCCAACCTTACTTCTAAAATTATGGAGGTTCTGGCGTGGTTTGCTGTCACTGACGTTCTCCTGTGTGGGGACCTGCTGCACTCGTTCCTCCTACAAAGCAAACACTCTTCAAATTCGTTCAGCCTTTAGCTTTGCGTACAAGTCCATATCTGGAGGTGAAGTTATAGTGTCTTGAACCTTGGCTGCATGGCGGTAGTCCAGCTAACCAACGATGAGTGCAATTTAGTGAAACTGGTGGTCACTCTGGAGCAGAGGAAGCTTCCTCCATGTGCTTATAATCCTGGGTTGTGTGACCAAAACAGGGGTAGTCACACTGCAATTATTGATACTGCTGCTGTGTCTGTCATTTCATTTAATTACAGAATGCTTGTATAGTCACCTGCAACCAATGTGGCTATAAGTACATTCTATAATTATAACGCACGGTTGCTGGACTTGAGCCAATAACAATGTTTAAAATTTCTGTCATTTCACTAATTTCCGAATCTCGGAGGTCAGTCAGAATACTTCTGTGTTGCTGGTTTATTTTCTCTAGCTGGTTGGGTTGCTAGGCTTGCAAAGTCGATATTGTGTTCTAGTCACAGCGAGGATTAGAGACAAACAAATGTGTGGCTTGAAGTAACACCTTATGTCATGAAACAGCATGCTTTTACATTCAATATGATAACCAGAAAGAATGATGCGCTCACTAACACAAAATCATATGCAATCGAGTCTTTTTTCTGGGTAACCAAGTGAACTAATTTACAAGGAAAGCAATCCTCGGCGACAGTTTAGGCCAACTCACACAGTCCGTCAAGGCACTGGCACATCACAGCAACATCACGTCAAGGTGTATCCACAATGTTCGTCACGGCACAGCACTTCAACCCAATTCAAGTCACCTGATCTCAAGTTGTATGGCTGTCCTCAACTATTTTTTCGCCGAACTTGCAATCTTCGCAAGATCATTTTCAACTGGTTTTATGTGGATGCTGTAGTCCTCATTTGTACGAAAATGACATTCATTGGAATCAAATGACACATGGTTTGCAGCTTTCAGATATAGCTTGCACATTTGAGAAGGAAGACAGAAGCGCAAAACAACACAAAAAAGAGTGTGGATCCGAAAAGTGTCGTTACATGGTACAGAAGGGAAATTTTACACACTATACAAGGAGCTCGAGAAAGAGGAATCTGCATTTTATATAGTAAAAAGTCGAAGCACCAGTTTTTTCATTTGTTACGTCAAATTGCTCCCAGAATTACTAAAAGGCACACAGTATTACAAGCTGTTATCGCCTTCCATGAAAAATTGCTTTGTTCTAGGATAAGTTATATTGCCAGTCCACTGCAAATTTTTATGTAATAGCCATGTCTCCCTTAACGCCTTTCCGTTCAGGATGTATAGTTCTTTTTTTTCAGAACTGTTTCACACACAATCCAGGCAGCTACTTAAACAATATATAAGTCTACCACTAGCACATATTTAAGCGAACAAGTTTAATGCAATATTGATGTATATTTCCCAAAAAAAGCATTTTGCCACTGTTGCTGTGCCTGAAGGTTTCAGTCCATTGCTTTCTGACACATTACAAATCCCTGACAACATACAAATAAATTCCACTTATTAATCACATTCTACCAGCAGTACTTTTTTCAGTTTATGTCATAGCCATATTAATACCCAGTACATTTTAAAATATTAAATAGAGCTATGTATAAAAATCCACTTTGTAAATGTAGTAGAGGGGAAGTAACTTAGTACACTCATGTCATAAAATTCAGACTTCTGCCTCACTGCTTCAATTAATATTTCGTCATTTATTGCCAATTCTAACAATTTATAATGAATTACGAACAACATTCAACTGATATGAACCACAAAGACCCCATAAAGATCTGAGCATGGCCATGTATCCCGAGGAAATGGGCTTGAGGTTCACACGATAACCAATGGGCAGATGACGTCAGCCATCAAAACTTAGTTCCTGAGAAACCTTGAGGGTGCAATGACATGACATGATGGGATGGAACGGCCAGTGTGGATGCCGCCATTTAAATTGCACTGCAGAATGTTTTGATGGGACATGACATAATGTGACGAGATGGACAATGTGAACTGGCCTCACAGAACTCGACGCCGCACTAAGAAGAAGGCGTTTTGCAGAGCTCCTGGCGGCCAGTGCATGAACCCTGTTGATGTCTGCCAGATGATCAGCTGATCATCTGATATCTGCCACTCGTCGTCACTACAAAATTATTAGTTATGAAAGATAGAAAAAACCTGATGTATAAGGTAAACAATTTCAGTTTATTCCCATATGAATACTGTTTGATGCGTTTATGTGCGTATATTTTCGGTAGGAAATAAACGTCGATGTTTTGAAATTTTGTTCCACCTCCCAGCACCTTAACACACAAGACTGATCAAGAACATGCTGGTACATTATGAAGTTTGCTTTGGCCCTTAATAAACTTTATCGTTGTTAGTTGCTCATTCCAGTGCTACACTCTGACTCTTTGTATCACAGATAGTAACTTCTAACCTCACTTTCTGCATTCAGTACTGCGCTAAGTGAACTCAAATGATGTGATGTGATGGACATTGTAAATACACACTAATGTCATGGTACCGTGACATGACAGCTGGTGCAAAATGGCCTTTAACACTTAGCTTGTCGCTGCGGGGGATTAGCCGAGTGGTCTAAGGTGCTGCAGTCATGGACTGTGCGGCTGGTCCCGGTGGAGATTCGAGTCCTCCCTCGGGCATGGATGTGTGTGTTTGTCCTTAGGATGATTTAGGTTAAGTAGTGTGTAAGCTTAGGGATTGATGACCTTAGCAGTTAAGTCCCATAAGATTTCACACACATTTGAACATTTTTGAACTTAGCTTGTCCTCCATTTTGGCAGTTGCAGTGGACTGAATTAGTTTTATTACAGTTTAATGACACTAAATCATTGTACTAAATTGACGACAATCTTTTTAATAACAGAAGAAAATTTTTACATGTATTGTGTAGTGTAACAGAATATCAGAAGCTGTTGCACTGCCCTTCTTACTGCCTAACCGAGTGTAGGTGAGAAGGAGATGTAATTAAATTTAATGCATGTAAAGGCTATTGCTTTATATTTATGTACTTAATTTTTATATTATTGCAGTTGTTTATTGTGTAATTTTTTTGTTGTTGAGGTCAATGGCGACACAATACGCTGATGGGGGAGCCTACATTGCTGTGGCCAGAGATGCTGAACCACACACTGCTACAACTAAAGTGACAGCTAGCAATAGCGACATGATTCTGCCGGCGACTGTTGCGGAACTCTGGTTCAATCAGGCATGAGTTGATACTGTTGTAATAACTATAATGAAATTGTAATGATGCAGTAAGTTTTTGCAGTTGTCTCATAGTAACAATATTAGTGTTGACACATGTCAGTATAATTTTATGGCAATAAACTTGTACAAAGTTGAAAGTTAATTTTTCGCCATCCTTCTTATGAAATGAAGAACTTATTTTCTTTACAAAGAAAAATTAAACGACTATTTCTATGTATTTTTATATAGAAGTAGTAGAATAATTTTTCCAGAGGTACATATAGGTTGAGATTATAATCATAGTTTGAAATAATAAAATTTTTGTACCAATTTCACCAATGAGCAGAAGCTTTGACTTGTTTTCGACTGAACTGCAATTTCTAGAGACCAAGTAAATGGATTTTCTTTCCAGTCCAGTCTCACTCTGAAACAAAGGATCTACAAGTTTGACAAAGAAATGTGTTACTGTTATACTTCAAGAATTTAATGTAGTTTATGCTCTGCTTACGTGAAAATCAAGCACAGTCAAATTGATTACCTAACAGTCATTCAATCTAAACACAATTCTTTAGACCAGAAGTGTAGCACCACAACAACCATCAGTTATAATGTTGATGACATCTGCAAAAAAGGTAAAATTGTTCTGTCGCTTTGTACATTGCAGTAACTCATTTATAAAGATCAGTAACACTACAGGACCCAAACTGGATCCTTGTTGCACTCCACATTTAATAGTCATCCATTCTGATGAAGCCAGACCATTACAAAAATCGCCTATTTGTCTAATACTACTTTGTGCTTCTTTGAGGTGATCAGGTATCCTGCAGTGACTCGCTTCGTTATACAACAAGATGTATGAGTGGCAGTTGTTCCACAAACCGCTTCCAGACGCCTTGCAGATGCAAATTTGCAATCAAGCCGTCCTGACTGTGTCCTTTCATTAACACCGAGACACTGGCGACTCCATTTACAGTGATGCTAAGCCAGAATGACATGGACTGCCACAGATCAGCATAACATTGTGTTTAGTGATAGATCATGTTTGGGCGTGAAGGTATCCTGGTGGATGGTATGTTCTGCCCACAGTGTCATGAGCCACACTGCCTACACAGTTGGCGAAATGCTCTGGGAAGCCACAGCCTGTGGCAGGTGTTCCTCTCTAATTGTGGCATGTGGAACCTTAATGGGCTAACGTTATGCTGATGACGTTCTTCAGCCTCATCTGTAAACAGTAGTTTTTGCTGAGGTACGTTAGGTTCTTCAGAGCTTCTTTAAAACCCCTTAGTTGTTGTTGAGCAATGGCACATTGTGCTGCAACTTCAGATCCCACAATAGAAAATTTTTTTTGGTCTCTTTCTTTTCAACTTTAGGTTTCTTTGTGTAGCCTGCAGCCGGCAGCTGTGCTCACAATGAAAAAAGCCATGGCTGGACTGACATCAGGACTCCAACATGGATTGCGTCAGGAGAGATGTTATTGCGCCACTTGAGTAGATGGCTGTGCTGCTTGAGCAGCCGATATCACTGCCTTGAAAACACTCTGCAGTGTCTTGGCAAGGTGTAAGAACTGTTCAGTCACTGTGGATAGTGAAGCCAAGTCTTTATTGGCCACGGTGGGTAGTGTGGTATGGCAGGGTATCAGTGTGAATGTCATTGGTAGCAAGCACACCAGTGACACCTGTGACTGTGACGATGTCTTCAGCAGGGCGTGTACTGGAACTTATGATGGTTTGCCTGCACAGCATCAAGCCTGTGGACCTAGCGAGAAAATATAAAGAACACTAGTTTTCTTATGTCTGTGAAAACTCCTCTCGAATGTTCCATCGATCTTGTATTGTCTGTCTCTTCCCATTCATGGTAGAGAGAGGACGTGGATTTCTGTTTAGTTCACTAATTACGTGAAATACATTACTTTTCATAGTATGAAGTTAAGTTCAGTTACTGGTTCCTTATTTCACCTGCTCTGTCTATCTATGTTACCAGAACATATAAACTTTGAAGAAGCAAGACATTTATGCACAGCATGCTAGACGCCATAACAGTGTCTTCCAGGAAGAAGAGGAGGTAAATAACTTCAAGGCGCGAAGGACTACCATCTAATAATCCAATATTATACGTTATATATTTTTCATGTTTACAAAAAATCGTAAGCCTGACTGTTTGGAGTGTGCATCATTGTGCATCAATTAGCAGAGAGACATACTTCCGAGCGAACTCACTATTGTTGCGCCTTTATGCAGCGCCAGCAAATTTCCATTTCAATCATTATTCTTAAAGATATTAATTAATCAGTAGAACTGGCGACCTTTCCCTGGATGGTGCCAGATAGATTAGACATACACAATAATTAACCGATATAAAAAATGTTGTGTAACATTGTAAAATATGTCGTTTTTATGTACTTTGTTTCATGATTGTAATATTGCCAAGAGTAAGCCAAGGTCAAGCACCACATGGTATGCATAAATTACAAATGATTAACCGGAGGATTTGTACTAACAACATTTAAGAAGATCATCTTAAGGTAGGAGAGTACTCCATTTCACAGCCTGCATAATTGCGCTTGGTAATGCCTCGATCAAAAGTAGTATCAATACCTTACCCTATCCAATCTCAAATTTGAAGACTTTTTTAAAAAATCAATAGAGCTTTGCGTTATGTTGTTTTTTACAATTTGGATACAAAAATTGGAAATGGCATCAATAAGCAATAAGCAACATTAAAATTCAATTTTGTTTCCTATTTATAACTGTGAAAACGCTTTACAAAATGGGACCAGTTAAAAAGTTTGTGCCAGCTAATGTAAGTAATATAGATATACGAAATGTCGCGGCAATGGCTGTGGCAACTAATAATAGTGACACTCAAAATGTCGATCACATCGACGACAGCCAGAAATATTTTACAAATTCAATTTATGCTGATGACAATAACGTCTTGTCGCATGACTCTACCCCACTTATGGTAGATGAGACTTATTCCCAATCCTCACCGAGAAGCATTTTCTCGTATGATGTCAGTGAAAGACTAGTGCGAAATCATTACATTTCAATTTCTCCATGTCAAGAGAACTTGTTTCAGATATGATGGATCAAGATGTGGTGTGTACATAAGACGCTGATGCATCTTCAATGCATTCAATGCAGGACATGTGTAAATGCCTCACTGACCTAATGAGGAATTTATTTAATAATTTTTTTACACAATAAACCGAAAAACTTAATGAAAAATTTCGTGATTTTAAAAATGAAAAAGATAAATATTTTATGGCTTTAAGAATGGCCTATCACAGGGGTTAGAAAATTTAGGACAAAATACATGCACTGAACTTTCTAATTATTTAACATGCAAACTTGCAGATGTGGGGAAGAAATTAAAGATGGAATTATTCACTGTTTTGTCTCAGGAAATAAGGAAAATAGTTTTAAAAGTGTCATCTATAGACAAGGCACAAGAGGAAATGGCAGGTAAACTAAAGATCATGACTGATAAACGGATGCATGGGGCATAGTCGGAAATTTGCATAAATTTAGAAACTACTGTTAATGAGTTGTGATATTTATGTAAAGATTTGCTGGAAGAAGTACAGGAGCTGGCAGTAAAAGTGACTAATTTAGATGTAGGTACTGAGACCATAAAGAAAGCACATAAAATCGAGAAGGTGGTGAAGAATTAAATGGCAGAATCAAAGATGGAGTGCTAGATAATGGTACAGCCCTTCCACAGAAGGTTGTACAAGAGTATAAACCTATGTTGAAGCAGTTGAACAGGTAGTATTGGTAAGAGAAAGTGAATTGATTGCGAGGACTGAACTAGGCTTAAAGGCAGCAGAAGACAAGTTGCTGAGTAGTCTAATTAGTGTTGCAGATATCACAACAGTGACAACAGTAACAAGTAACCAGGTGAGGTCAGTAGTAGTGTATTGAAGATAGCACAACCAAGATAGCAGCCATAGATGTGGCGATGTCGCAGTGATCTCATGGCGAGAAGTTCAAATTTTGGCGGCAAAATAGGTCAATTGGGCAACGTCCACTAACCTAACTTCATCCCCCTCCACTCCTCTACCCTCCCCTCACACATCTGGAAATTGGCGGGAAAAGGATTCAGTATGTGCTAGACTGCTGGGTAGGACCAGTGTAATTCTTTATTTTGTATGCACTGTTTATTTAAACAATTTGATTTGCTATAGGAGTGCGGGTAAGCTACTACAAACAACATAGTGAATGTATTATTGTGGCCAAGATAGACACAAAGCCCACGCCTACTACAGTAGTACAAGTTTATGCAATGCGGATGATGAAGAAATTGAGGAAATGTATGATGAGATAAAAGAAATTATTCAGGTAGTGAAGGGAGATGAAAATTTAATAGTCATGGGCGACTGGAATTCGTCAGTAGGAAAAGGGAGAGAAGGAAACATAGTACGTGAATATGGATTGGGGGAAAGAAATGAAATAGGAAGCCGTCTGGTAGAATTTTGCGCAGAGCATAAC
Organism: Schistocerca gregaria; assembly: GCF_023897955.1. Lineage (NCBI taxonomy): Eukaryota > Metazoa > Arthropoda > Insecta > Orthoptera > Acrididae > Schistocerca > Schistocerca gregaria. Next base: position 415,167,162 of record NC_064922.1, on the reverse strand, counting down.
TTAATCATAGCTAATACTTGGATCAAGAATCATAAAAGAAGGTTGTATACATGGAAGAAGCCTGGAGATACTAAAAGGTATCAGATAGATTATATAATGGTAAGACAGAGATTTAGGAATCAGGTTTTAAGTTGTAAGACATTTCCAGGGGCAGATGTGGACTCTGACCACGATCTATTGGTTATGAACTGTAGATGAAAACTGAAGAAACTTCAAAAAAGTGCTACTTTAAGGAGATGGGACCTGGATAAACTGAAAGAACCAGAGGTTGTAGAGAGTTTCAGGGAGAGCATAAGGGAACAATTGACAGGAATGGGGGAAAGAAATACAGTAGAAGAAGAATGGGTAGCTCTGAGGGATGAAGTAGTGAAGGCAGCTGAAGATCAAGTAGGTAAAAAGACGAGGGCTAATAGAAATCCTTGGGTAACAGAAGAAATATTGAATTTAATTGATGAAAGGAGAAAATATAAAAATCCAGTAAATGAAGCAGGCAAAAAGGAATACAAACGTCTCAAAAATGAGATCGACAGGAAGTGCAAAATGGCTAAGCAGGGATGGCTAGAGGACAAATGTAAGGATGTAGAGGCTTATCTCACCAGGGGTAAGATAGATACTGGCTACAGGAAAATTAAAGAGACCTTTGGAGAAAAGAGAGCCACTTGTATGAATATCAAGAGCTCAGATGGAAACCCAGTTCTAAGCAAAGAAGGGAAGGCGGAAAGGTGGAAGGAGTATATAGAGGGTTTATACAAGGGCGATGTACTTGAGGACAATGTTCTGGAAATGGAAGAGGATGCAGATGAAGATGAAATGGGAGATACGATACTGCGTGTAGAGTTTGACAGAGCACTGAAAGACCTGAGTTGAAACAAGGCCCCGGGAGAAGACAACATTCCATTTGAACTACTGACGGCCTTGGGAGAGCCAGTCATGACAAAACTCTACCACCTGGTGAGTAATATGTATGAGACAGGCGAAATACCCTCAGACTTCAAGAAGAATATAATAATTCCAATACCAAAGAAAGCAGGTGTTGACAGATGTGAAAATTACCAAACTATCAGTTTAATTAGTCAAAGCTGCAAAATACTAACGCGAATTTTTCACAGATGAATGGAAAAACTGGTAGGAGCGGACCATGGGGAAGATCAGTTTGGATTCCGCAGAAATGTTGGAACACGTGAGGCAATACTAACCTTACGACTTATCTTAGAAGAAAGATTAAGAAAATGCAAAACCTACATTTCTAGCATTTGTAGACTTAGAGAAATCTTTTGACAATGTTAACTGGAATACTCTCTTTCAAATTCTGAAGGTGGCAGGGGTAAAACACAGGGAGCGTAAGGCTATCTACAATTTGTTCAGAAACCAGATGGCAGTTATAAGAGTCGAGGGGCATGAAAGGGAAGCAGTGTTGCGAAGGGAGTGAGACAGGGTTGTAGCCTCTCCCCGATGTTATTCAATCTGTATATTGAGCTAGCATTAAAGGAAACAAAAGAAAAATTTGGAGTAGGTATTAAAATTCATGGAGAAGAAATAAAAAACTTTGAGGTTCGCCGATGACATTGTAATTCTGTCAGAGACGGCAAAGGACTTGGAAGAGCAGTTGAACAGAATGGACAGTGTCTTGAAAGGAGGATATAAGATGAACATCATAAAAACAAAACGAGGATAATGGAATGTAGTCAAATTAAATCAGGTGATGCTGAGGGAATTAGATTAGGAAATGAGACACTTAAAGTAGTAAAGGAGTTTTGATATTTAGGGAGTAGAGTAACTGATTATGGTCGAAGTAGAGAGGATATAAAATCTAGACTGGCAATGGCAAGGAAAGCTTTTCTGAGGAAGAGAAATTTGTTTACATTGGGTATAGATTTAAGTGTCAGGAAGTCATTTCTGAAAGTATTTGTATGGAGTGTAGCCATGTATGGAAGTGAAACATGGATGATAAATAGTTTGGACAAGAAGAGAATAGAAGCTTTCGAAATGTGGTGCAACAGAAGAATGCTGAAGATTAGATGGGTAGATCACATAACTAATGAGGAGGTATTGAATAGAATTGAGGAGAAGAGGAGTTTGTGGCACAACGTGACAAAAAGAAGGGACCGGTTGGTAGGATATGTTTTGAGGCATCAAGGGACCACAAATTTAGCATTGGAGGGCAGCGTGGAGGGTAAAAATCGTAGAGGGAGACCAAGTGTTGTAACCGCAGAAAAGCCAAGTCTAAATGCAGTTGTTCTCAGACGATACACCAGAAATCATACGGGGAGATAGAGTTAACAGGGGACGCCAGGCGTGTCAGAGGGGTCACAAAAGATAACGACGCAGCCAGATAGCCGAGGCGGCGGTCCAAGCGGCCAGGCAGCTGCGCGTGATAAGCAAGGAAGCAGACTCAGCTATTAAGATAAAAAGGGCGCTCTGGGCAGGTCCCTTAATAAGCAATAACTTACAGTATCAACACTCTTGGCTAGAGGGAGAAGTCTGGGAGCGGAGAGAGAAAGAAAGAGAGCCCTAGGTGGGGACCGCACTACGTCATGAGGAGCCAATGAAGGGCTCAGGACGCAGTGCGTGACCATATAGGGAGAGGCCCCTCTACCCCTCCACCCAGCTTCTGAAGAAAAGTACTGAAGTTAATACTAAAACAATCCCTAATAAGGAAAAGTTGCACTCGACGCTATGTCATGCCAAGCGCTGGCGGGGTCGAAGGGGAAGAGCTAACAAAACTCGGAGGCACGCCGCTCCGGGGATCTCTCTCTCTCGGGTTTAGGCAGCGACGGTAGTCAGCGTGAGTAGCAGCCGACTTGGGCTGAGGGCGGGCTGCAGGCAGACAGTTGGAGATAGTCGCCGATGAGCGTTTAGGCAGCGACCGCGGGACTCTGACGTAGGGTGCTAGTGTGGGCAGCAAAGTGCTGGAAAGTTCTATCAGGCAGCCAGAACGGTGGAAGTCAGTCACCGTCTCTGTAATGGGCTTGGCTATTCTGTAGGTACAATCACTACGCAGTTAGGGTGATCTGTATTCTTTATGAATAAATTAGAACTTTTATAACGTCCATACGAGTTTACTTCTACCAACATCCTAGCCTTGTACCTTCACACCAGGGAATTTAACATCTTAGCCAGATCAAAAGTCTCCCTCTCAATTAGGTCAACCGGCTAATTCCCGTTTACGAACCGTGTCGCTCAATCCCTCGCAAAACCCACGCTTGGGACGCGACATAAATAAAAGTTTTGGTGCCAGGTGTGGGGTACCACAAAGGCATATAGGCAAAAAGGAGATAGGAGCCAGTAGATTTTGCTACAGCGACTGTGGCAATTAGCAGGAAGTTGTGGCGACTCGCAACTTTCAGCATTAGTAGCCCCACTACGACAGAGTCCAGAGAAGTAGTCCTCGCGGGTGCAGGGCAACGCAGGATAGCGGCAGCACGATGCGGAGCGACGAGGCACAGAGGTGCCTAAGCAGCCAGCGTTCGAGACCGGGGGTCCGGGCCGAGCAGCGGCAGCAGCCGTAGCAGCGGCAGCCGAGGCGAGCGACGGGGTCGGCACAGCCCAGCAGAGCGGCGGCCGACGCATCGCGGCAGCGCGGAACAGCGCGGGCATAGAGAGCACAGAGACAGCGCGGCACAACGCGGGACAACGCGGATCAGCGGAACAGACGGCGCACCACAAGAGAAGTGGTACATATAAAATTATATTAAGAATTTTGTATCTTGTATTGTAAAGTGCTAACATAGTTAAGTTGGTAAGATGGCCCAAACTAACGAAGTTCCGTCATCCTCCAGTAGCGGTAAGATATCAGTGAAAGAAGCCTTGTGTATAGTTCCAAAAGTGTTCGAAGGAAATAAGAGAGATCTTAGGGAGTTTATTGAAAATGTAGACGCTGCATTTGAACTTGTGAAACCGGAGGAACACGAAACGTTACTGAAGTTTGTTAAAGCCAAAATAACCGGAGAGGCCAGATCGAGGCTGCAAGTAAGGGAACGCACGGGGACATGGCAGGAAGTAAAACATGTTCTAGAGGAAAATTATGCGAGTAAGCGTACCATTGACTACTACGCGTGCAAGATATTTCAATCGAGACAGGGACAAGGAGAGCCAATTGCGACATGGGCAAGCCGAATAGATGAAATGCAAAGGGATTTCAGGGAAGCAGTAAGCAGAGTTACGGCTAGGGAGAACTTAAAGGGCGCAATAGAACTGGTTGATTCACTAGGAAGAGCATGCTTTATACAAGGGTTAAGCAATGATAGAATACAGACGATAGTAAGAAGTAGAGGCGATGAAATCACGCTAGCAGCGGCGTGGAACTAGCATTGCAAGAAGAAAGTGCAATACTGTCAATGAAAGAGCGGGGACTAGCCCCAAGAGTAACTTTCAACCGGGGAAAGGAAACGGTGAAGAATACCAGAGATATTAGAGATTTGAAATGTTTCAATTGTAGATTGAGAGGGCACATGGCAAGCAAGTGTAGAAAGAATAGGCCAGAGGGAAGAGTACGGATAATGACGGGCAAAGAGTTTACGAATTTTTGTTACGGGTGCGACAAGCCAGGACATACAGTCGCGGAATGCCGGGTAAGATTAAGAAAAATTCAGCCGATAGATACAAGAGACTTTAGAGGAAATCATAGGGAAGCTGATGGAGGGTTACGAGAGTGGAGGTGCCCACAATGTAATCTACCAGGGAACTGTGGAGTTCCGTGTACGAGGGTAAAAGACGTTGCTTGTTTCAAGTGTAAGCGGCCGGGACATTACGCGAAAGATTGTCACGCAGGGCCCTGGCACGCATGGAGAAAAGGCAGGGTGCCAGTATCGAGCAAAACCGGTAAAGTGGTGCAGGGAAACTAAGAGGCGGCAAGGCCGCACAGTCGGGCCTTGTTGCGATAGGTAAACCCTCAGTTAGGGTAATCGACTGTGCAACAGAAAATGACGTTTTGGTTTTATACTGCATAGAATTAAAAAGATATTTGAAGTTGCTAATAGACACTGGAGCACAGTTGTGTCTGCTCAAGAGAACGAGTATTCCGATAAATAGTACACTTGCAATTAATGAAGCGGAAAGGCTTCGGCTAAAAGGTGTAACCAGTGAGGCCGTCAGCACAATAGGTACGGTACAGGTACACTTAAGTGTGGACGGTTCTGAGCAAGTAGGGCAAAAATTTCACGTGTACGGGAGAGGATTAGATATTCCGTACGACGGACTGATAGGCAGAAATTTCTTGACAGAGCATAGAGTTAAGTTAGACTATGCAGGTAAAATAGTGAGACTAAAAGGGCGAGATATACCCTTAGTAGTAGAGGAAGAGCCAAAGGGACATGAGAACGAACAAGATTCAGAAGTAGGCGGGGAAATAGGGCCCCGAGAGGAAAAAATAATGTTATTAAAGGTGGAAGGAAATGTAAAAAGGGGAATCGAAAAGGAAATGATTATTCCTAGGCAGGAGATTGCACAAGGGGTACATGTACCTGTAGCGTTAGTAAAAGTGCGAAATGGGAAATGCATAGTAAGTGCATTAAACTTGTCAGAAGACAGAGTGCAGTTAGGAAACGTCAGGTTAATGACGGAAGAATTAGAAAAAGTAGGGAAAATACGCGAAGTAAAATGTTGTACTAATGTCATAGGAAAGACAGAAAGTCGTACTAGTGTGTAGCAATTAAGAATGGATCATTTGAACGCTGAAGAGAAAAGCGCTCTAGCAGAGGTTTGCGCGGAATACGGAGATGTATTTCATCTACCAGGGGACAACCTGTCCTATACTTCCGCAGTGAAGCACAGAATACCGATTGCACCGGAACACGCGGGAAAGGTAGTAAACGCTAGACCGTACAGGATCCCGGAAGCGCAAAAGGAAGTGCTAAGGGAGCAAATAGAGCAGATGCTAAGAGATGACATAATTGTCGAGAGTAAGAGCGCTTGGAACGCACCGCTACTGTTAGTTCCAAAGAAGCTAGACGCTAGTGGCAAACAGAAATGGAGAATCGTAGTGGACTACAGACGATTAAATGATATCACTGTAGGCGATGCATTTCCACTACCGAATATCTCCGAGATACTGGATCAGTTAGGGCAAGCTAAGTACTTCTCGACGCTTGACCTCGCAAGCGGGTACCATCAAATATTGACGGACGAGAAGGACAGGGAGAAAACGGCATTTAGCTCAAACTATCAGCATTACGAATACAAACGAATGCCGATGGGACTGAAGGGAGCCCCATGATGTTTTCAGAGACTGATGAATACAGTCTTGGCAGGTTTACAAGGAGTGAAATGCTTTGTATATCTAGACGACATAGTATGCTATGGGAAAAACCTGCAGGAGCATAACGAAAAGCTCCGGGAAATATTTGACAGGTTGCGAGAGCACAATTTGAAGCTGCAACCAGACAAGTGTGAATTCCTGAGGAAGGAAGTAATCTTCCTAGGTCATTGCATCACTGACAAAGGAATATCACCAGATATGGCGAAGGTGGAGAAGGTGAAGTTCTTCCCACAGCCAAAGACAACTAAGGAACTAAAAGGGTTTCTCGGATTGATAGGTTACTACCGCCGTTTCATTGCTAACTTCAGCAAGATTGCGAAATCTCTCCATGAGCTCTTAAAAAAGGGAGTGGAGTACCGATGGAGCGAACGTCAGAACAATGCGTTCGAAGAACTAAAAGAGAAATTAATAAACCCTCCGTTACTTCAGTACCCTGACTTTACGAAACCGTTCATCATTACAACGGATGCGAGTAACGCAGCCTTGGGTGCAGTGTTATCGCAAGGTAAGAAGATTGGCGAAGACTTGCCCATCGCATATGCATCCAGAGCATTGAACAAAGCCGAACTAAATTATAGCACAACGGAAAAAGAGTTGTTGGCTATAGTTTACGCAGTAAAACAGTTCAGACCATATGTATATGGCAGAAAGTTCACTGTAGTGACAGACCATAAGCCACTAACGTGGATATTTAGTGTCAAAGATCCGAGTTCGAGACTCCTGAAGTGGAGACTGAAACTCGAGGAGTATGATTATGAAGTAATATACAAGCCAGGAAAGTTAAATAGTAATGCGGATGCGCTGAGTAGAAGGGAAGGAAGAGATAGATGCGAAGCAGAAGGTGGAGACAGAGATCTCGGCAGCAAAAGCAAATGGGGAAGAAAGTTCCGTAAACGTGCGGCAAGCACAAGTGTCGAGTGAAATAGAACAGGAAACGGATAATGGTGAGGAAATTAGTCCCGAAGAAAAAGAAAATATACTAAAGGAAATGCATGACAATCCCTTGGGAGGTCACCAAGGAATGCACAGGACACTCGAAAGAATTAAAGCATACAAGCAGTGGCGCGGAATGAAGCGTGACATTGAAAATTACATTAGGAAATGCCCATCGTGTCAAAAGAATAAAAACACGCAAATGAAAACTAGGATGCCCTTAGAAATTACAGACACAGCAGAAACAGTATTCGGAAAGTGTGCGATGGATATAGTGGGTCCACTAGATGTATGTAATACAGGAAAAAGGTACATGTTAACATTCCAAGACGATCTGAGTAAATTTACCTTAGCAATCCCAATTGACAAACAAGATGCCGAAACAGTAGCTGAGGCATTTGTGGAAAACGTAGTATTAAGGTATGGAATTCCATCAGTATTATTAACAGATCAAGGGTCTAACTTTCTGAGTGATGTATTTAAAAGTGTATGTAAATTGTTGAAGGTAAAGCGTATAAATACTACAGCGTACCACCCTGAATCAAATGGTGCACTAGAAAGAAGTCATAGAACTATTGTAGAGTATCTCAGACACTTTGTAACAGGAGATCAAAGTTCTTGAGACAAATGGGTACCGTATGCAATTTTTGTGTTGAACACTACACCACACAGCAGCACAGGATACACACCATTTGAATTACTATATGGAAGAAAGGTTAACATACCAGGAGTACTGCAGCAAGAAACACAGCAGGTAAGTTACAATTATGAAATGTATGTAAATAAACTAAGAGCGAGAATGCAGGAAGCCCACAGAGTGGCCAGAGACTCGATTATAAGAAGTAAGAAAATCAGTAAGGAACAGTATGACATGAAACAAAATCCAAAAAACTTCAAGGTAGGAGATAAAGTATTACTGCACGATGAGTCGGTGAGACGGGGTAGATCTCGGAAATTAGATTCACAATGGAGAGGTCCATTTGAAGTAGTAAAAGTGGAAGGTCCTAACGTAGTAATAAAAGTTAAAAGAAATAAGGAAACAAAAGTACATGCCAACAGGCTGAAACAATTCTTTTAAATTTCAGGTATGGCACTCAAGTGGCAGGTCGTGAAATTCGTCATAGTGATAACAGCATACTACATCACTGCATCAGAGCATGCAACAAATGAGTACCAAGTGACGCCATTTCCGAGTTCATCAGGACTATATTACGATAATAGAGGACAGGTAGAAATATACAGTACCACATGGAGAGTAGTCACATACGTAAATCTAGATATAATAACAGAAAGGTTTCAGAATGCGGAGAGGTATGGTAGGGCAGCGGTACAAAGGTGCCGAGAAACACTAACACAATTAAATGTAGGTTTAATAGAATGCAGGGTACTAGACCAACAAGTAACCCATCATGTGGAAAAAATCACAGGATTGCAACTTTTAGTACAGCAGCTAACGAAACACGAGACCAGAAGGAAGAGAGGAGTATTCAACTTCGTCGGGCAGGTAAGTAAAATACTGTTCGGGACGTTGGACGAAGCAGATGCAGCATACTATAAGGAAAGAATAGACGCTATGGAGAAAAACTCAGAAGGGTTGTTGAGGCAAACAAAGGAACAGGTGGCAGTGGTAAGAGCCACATTGGCGGGAGTAAACAGGACGGTATATACACTAGAGTCAAATGAGCACGTTCTGAAGACAGGTATGTAAAGACTAGAACGATTCATGAAGGAATACGTGAAGGAAACCGATATAGGGTTTAAACGTGTAGCGTCCTTCGCCACAGTAACAGAGCAAGTATTACAACTATCGGCAGTGTTTGGTCAGATCGAAGAGGAATACGAACAAATGATAAATGCCATTGTAAATGCTCAGAAGGGAATACTACAGCCTCATATAATTAATCCAGTCCAAATTGTAAAATACCTAAGTTTAATACGGGAAGAACTAAAAGATGTAAAGTTTCCTGTTCCTCTTACGGAGTCCTCAGGTTATCTATTGTTAAGAATAATTGATTTAGATGTTTTCATCTCGGGTAGCATACTAGGATATGTAATTAATATTCCATTAATAAATAATAACAATTTCAATTTGTATAGAGTACTCCCACTACCAAAAGAAATTCCAAACATGAAAGGTAAATATGTGTACATACAGCCAGAGAAAGAATTCTTACTAATAGATGAATCCAAAAGGCAGTACGCGAAACTTTCTGCGGAGGAACTAAAATGCAAGGAGCTAAGTAAAAATAGGAGACTGTGCTAACAAGCATTCGCCTTGCTGTCAACATTCGACCACGAAGAGTGCGAAGCCAAATTGTTGCAACCGGTAAGAGAAATTCCGGAAGATTGTGTGCGAAAAATAGTCGCACTGAATCAGAGCCTTTGGACTCATCTAAACAGTAACGAATGGCTATATGTAGCACCGAAGGAAGAAGGCTTAACAGTATTGTGTGGAAGGGAACCACCAAAGGACCTAGTAATAAAAGGGGTAGGAAAAATTAGTTTTTACAGTAAATGTAAGGGGTATGGCACTAGAGTGTTCATACAAACAGATAGAGTGATCCAGAGTAATGTGACGAAGAAAGACATAGTTCCGCAGATCAATCTAGAATTCGATTGTTGCGTGGTAAACAAGGAAAAAAGGAATGTCTCAACGTTAGCATTAGATTTGCCATTGGACCAGGTAATAACACAGTTAGACGACTTGAAAGTCGCAGGAAAAAGACTGGATGATGTCCAGAAGATGGTAGAGAGACAAGAGGAGGAAATGAAGTACTCCAGGTACTTCACACATTACTCCATAACTACGTATGTAGCCATATCAATAGTTATTCTAATCATAATAACATGCTGTTGTAAAAACTGTAAATGTTGTAAAGACTGTTTTAAAAGTATATGGAAATATTTTGAAGACAGTGATTGTTGTGGAAAAGTATGTATAAAAAATACCATAGTGAACCAATACCCAGAGACTAGTTCAGCTAGAAGACACAGTAATAAAGAAACTGAAGAGATAGTAATTTATGAAAGATGTGGAAAAGACCTAGGTGATACGGTCGCTTTCAGAAACAGACGTTAAATAACTGTATTTGAAATGTGTAATTGAAATGTAACTGTATTTGAAATATGTAATTGAAATGTAACTGTATTTGAAATGTGTAATTGAAATGTAACTGTATTTGAAATGTAATTCTAATTGAAATGTGAATGTATGTATCAATGAAAGTGTCTTTTGATTTTAATGCAAATGCTTTTGACATAACTGAATGTTAGGCATGTATAATGTAATTGTATTATTGTGTGTTTAATGAATTTGACTTTACTAAATGAAAATGAAAAATATAACATATCAGATGCTAATGTAATAAACAAATCTGTAAAGCATGTAATGGAAAAAAAATAAAAGAGTCACAATTGACGCTACTCTGAGGAGTAACGCCAATTTCCCTGTCGGGGGAGGTGTTGTAACCGCAGAAAAGCCAAGTCTAAATGTAGTTGTTCTCAGACGATACACCAGAAATCATACGGGGAGATAGAGTTAACAGGGGACGCCAGGCGTGTCAGAGGGGTCACAAAAGATAACGACGCAGCCAGATAGCCGAGGCGGCGGTCCAAGCGGCCATGCAGCTGCGTGTGATAAGCAAGGAAGCAGACTCAGCTATTAAGATAAAAAGGGCGCTCTGGGCAGGTCCCTTGATAAGCAATAACTTACAGTATCAACACTCTTGGCTAGAGGGAGAAGTCTGGGAGCGTAGAGAGAAAGAAAGAGGGCCCTAGGTGGGGACCGCACTACGTCATGAGGAGCCAATGAAGGGCTCAGGACGCAGTGCGTGACCATATAGGGAGACGCCCCTCTACCCCTCCACCCAGCTTCTGAAGAAAAGTACTGAAGTTAACACTAAAACAATCCCTAATAAGGAAAAGTTGCACTCGACGCTACGTCATGCCAAGCGCTGGCGGGGTCGAAGGGGAAGAGCTAACAAAACTCGGAGGCACGCCGCTCCGGGGATCTCTCTCTCTCTCGGGTTTAGGCAGCGACGGTAGTCAGCGTGAGTAGCAACCGACTTGGGCTGAGGGCGGGCTGCAGGCAGACAGTTGGAGATAGTCGCCGATGAGCGTTTAGGCAGCGACCGCGGGACTCTGACGTAGGGTGCTAGTGTGGGCAGCAAAGTGCTGGAAAGTTCTATCAGGCAGCCAGAACGGTGGAAGTCAGTCACCGTCTCTGTAATGGGCTTGGCTATTCTGTAGGTACAATCACTACGCAGTTAGGGTGATCTGTATTCTTTATGAATAAATTAGAACTTTTATAACGTCCATACGAGTTTACTTCTACCAACATCCTAGCCTTGTACCTTCACACCAGGGAATTTAACATCTTAGCCAGATCAAAAGTCTCCCTCTCAATTAGGTCAACCGGCTAATTCCCGTTTACGAACCGTGTCGCTCAATCCCTCGCAAAACCCACGCTTGGGACGCGACACAAGAGATGAATACACTAAGCAGATTCAGAAGGATGTAGGTTGCAGTAAGTACTGGGAGATGAAGGAGCTTGCACAGGATAGAGTAGCGTGGAGAGCTGCATCAAACCAGTCTCAGGACTGAAGACCACAACAAAAACATACTCTCCATCCTCCCCTCCCTTCCCCCATGTGGAAATTGGTTGGAAAAGACCCCATATGTGCTAGGCTGCCACATAGGATGGACATAAGTCTTTCTTTTGTATGCATTGTTTATACAAACAGTTTTATTTGTCATAGACAGTAGCTCCATCCAGTGTGTTTACCTTGAGGCCCAGAGCTCAACTAATCTAGTTCACAACGCCACTACCAGAGGTCGCCGTTGAGCCTCCCCCCGCCCCTTCCATGATATAATCCAAGCTGACAGTTTGGGGAAAGAATAACAGGAAATTAGCTCAGTCTTTGTCTAGCTGCACTGCTAGGAGGATGGACTCAATTGTTTACTGTGTGTACTATATGTTCAATGGATGTGATGTCTGTGCTGGAGTAGGAGGAGTTATATTGGGATATTAGCTGTAATCGTGTAGCTAAGGACTGTGTTGATGGACACCTGCACAATGTTTGGAAAGCAATGATATTTGGTGAATGTATGAAGAAGAACAATATGCTTCGTCATCAAATAATGAAGATGCAGCAGGATGGGCTAAGTTACACTTCGCAGTTCATGCTGATAAATGTGTGTGCTGTGACTGTAGTTAATTCCATAAAAGGACAATCAGTCTCATGTGTTGGTCTTGATGTAACACTTCCTCATCCTTTATGTTCAGCAGTAGCCTTTGATATGTTGAGGCCTGCAGGGGTGAACATCAACATCTCTACCTCTGCCACATCCAGAAGTGCAGCATCTCAGCCGCCATCTTGTTGACACCTGCATTGATCTCTGGACCTGCGGTAGCAACAACCTCCATCATGTCTGAACTTGCAGCGACCACATGGGATCCTGTAGCGCAGATTGCCCATTTAATGGAGCATTAGAAGAAGCTGTAATTCTCTACCCCACCCATCAATTTGGGCGATGAGGGCGCCCAGTCTGTTCCTAATGTTTCCAATGCTGTTTGTCTCTGTGACGAGGATGCACTGTCTGCTCCCAACGCCTCGAATGCTGCTGGTGGTCCTTCCCAACGCCTCGTATGCTGCTGGTGGTCCTAAGGACAGTACTGCCCACAACATACAACCTATCCCAGCATAACATCCCTGTGCTATCACAAGGACAGAGTGCAGGTACTGTGGAAAAGAAGGTATCAAGTGTGCCCATGATTTTCAGTTCCACATACAATTTAACTCCTAGTGGAGCGAAATGTGTAAATGTGAATACAGAAGCACATCATGACTGGGGCGTGCATATGAGGATAGAAACTGAAAATGCATCTAAGGGTGTAAAAGTGCCTATTTCTGCATTCGACTGGAATGAAGTATATCATGCAGAGCGCTACATCATCAGCTGATGACCACAGAATATTATCCAACTCGCACCACACTGGACATTCGCCTTACTTGTTTGACACTATCTATTACAACAGTGTGAAATCAGGTGACAAGAGTGTTTATCTACGGCATGCCTCAGTTATGAATTTATACAATGTGGAGACCGCGCTACGCACTGCATTAGAGAGACTGAGTCGTTGGTTGCCAAGTACAGACTCCACATACAATAATGTTGTGAACTTTCCATGTGTATATAGCGTTTACGTTGATGATCTGGAACAGGACCTTTTGTTTGCATATGAATGAAGAGCCAAAACAGAAACAGGTTAAATGTGTGTGTGAAAAACCACAGTATTGTGTGGTACCCAACAGTCTGAGGGAGATACACACGGAATTTATTGCATTTCAAAAAGCTTTATTTGGGAAATATTGTACTGGTTCGAAGAAGATAAAGAAAGAGCTTGATGATTTATTTTTATATACTGTATCTGATGTACGATATTTAAGTAAATAATATCCATATATAATCTCAAACTGTGTTTTCTATTACTTCATACCTCTCTCATTACAGTCTGAGTATTACACTTATTAACATCATTATTTTCAATGCTGCATCTCTAACCATGCAGCAGCAGACAATTGCCACGTGGGGTAGCCATGCAGTCAGAGGCACCTTGTCATGGTCCGTGCAGCTGCCCCATCAAAGGTTAGAGTCCTCCCTCAGGCATGGGTGTGTGTTGTCCTTAGCATAAGTTAGTTTAAGTTGTATTAAGTAGTGCGTAAGCTTAGGGACTGATAACCTCAGCAGTTAGGTCCCATAAGACGGTACAACAAATTTCCAGCAGACAATTGCTTCAAACACCAACCTCACCAGTCATTGTCAAAATGAATCATGAAGTTATTCTTCATGAGTAAATGCAATGAAGCACCAAATAAACTGGTAAAGGCATGCATATTCAAATACGGAGATATGTAAAGAGATATAATACGGCGCTGGAATAGGCAACGCCTACATAAGACAAGAAAGGTCAGTCACTGTTGTTAGGTCGGTTATTCCTGCTACAATGGTAGGTTATGAAGATTTAAGTGAGTTTGAACGTGGTGTTATAGTCAGCATACAAGTGATGGAACACAGCATCTCTTCTGAGCTTAAGCATTTCTGCTGGTAATCAAACTCCGCAAACATGGACATGCATATCTGGAATGCCTTGCAACGTGCTATTCAGAAGAGATCTCAACCCTCCCATACTCTTATGAATTTATGAACAGCCCTGTAGGATTCATGGTGTCAGTTCTTTCCAGCACTACTTTTGACATTAGTTGAGTCCTTCGGTGTGCCCATGGGTGTCCTACACAATATTAGGTTGGTGTACCAGTTTCTTTGCCTCTTCAGTGTACATATTTACAGGGTACACATATGTTGCATATGAATAAATAAATACACAATTTTTTTCTGTTTATGCTTTTTTAATAAATGTAAATACATTTTTGTTTATGATGTTTTTAAACTTTTTAACATTTTTCACACACACACACACACACACACACACACACACACACACACACACACACACACACATACACACATTCGAAATTAGTTATGTTGTGATAAAAAGGTCATAATACTACTCTGCAGACACTCACTCTAACACACATACACACTCATTCTCTTCCTCTCATTCAATCGGAGTCCTCCACCCCCTCCCTCGCTACAAGTGAGTAGTGTGAGTATGAGAGAGTTTCAATCCCTTCATCAAAAATGAGGCGACAGGCCGATTTTAGGCTGTAGAACAGTGTACGCCTCATGTCAAACACTAGTTTGCCGTACCATATGCGGTGGCTGTGGTACAGCACCACAAACACTGCTGTACAGGCACTGCAAATACCCTTAGATAGAGAGGGCTCTCGATGCCATATGACGCACACCCTTAGTCCGCCTCTATGTGGCTCCTTCCAGTGTGCAATATGTGTACATTTTGGAGTGCAGACCTGTGAACTCCGAATCCGTGATCCAAGTGTCTCGTCTTTCGTAAGGACGATAACCTTCTTGTTGTGTGGAACAATACAATAAGGATTATCGACCATGTATGAGGATGTATCGAATTCATTACCATGCTACTTCATTACTTCATATGGATTGCAGTTCTTCACCCAACAAATGAAGCTATCTGTATCCATATAAAGTAATTTAGGATACGCAAACTCATAATTAAAGCAGTGCACATGGATTTTGGATAGACCTAGTATGCACAGCTCCACCTACATAACATTCATAAACTCTACCATAGTCTTTGTCATCTCCACAACAACAAAGTTATTTTTGAATATGCTGACCTGCTTAAAATTTGGTCTGGGAATGCATTTTCTTATGCCATAACGCCCATCCCATTCGGTTCAAATCAAAATTCCACGTCGTTCCCTCAAATTCTTCCTTATTTCCCCAAAAATTGAATTATTCATTAAGTTATAAAAATCTTTCTCAGAGTCATATATCGTCGAAGTTCTATGTCTTGTATTCAAATCAATATACTCCTTCAACCAGGGAGACTGCTCCAAGGTGATGGCCCAGATGCTTCTAACCAGTTCCATCCCCAGTTCATTCCGATAATGAATAATGTATCAGCGTGTGCTTCATTCAAACTAATAGGGTATGTGAGTTCTGCTTCCACTACATACCCTACAGCAGAATCAACTGTCTCCAAGATTGTTCCACCTAATCTCTTGCATTCGTCTTTGGGCAACCATTAAAACTCACCAACTGCAGTGCTTGCTGCATGGCGTGCCTGTATAACTCATTCACATCCAAGTACATCATGTAACTCGAATTAAGGAATGCATTGAACCTACCACCCATCTATGGGTTATTTTCCTTCGTATACTATGGGCACATTGGCAAAGTCCCCCATAGATGACTGCCTCAAAGAAAAGAAGAAAGTCAGCATCGGTCAATAATTCGATAACGCACTTTGTTTTCTTGAGCATTGCATCCTAAGGCAACCGAGATGCCAAGAAACAAAAGGTGGGATCCAGAGAATATGTGGTCATGCATAGACTCCAGAATTTTTCGAAAACGTCTCAAAGCAAGCACACGTCTGTGTCCATGTAAAACCTTGTGTAATTTCATACAGTGGAGATGTTGAATTCTCACCAGACCTTCATGGCATGCCCATACTATTTGTTCATTATGGCATCGCCTGTAAGTTTGCCGAAGAATGCAGTTATGTCAGGTAGTCTGGTTTTGTTGAGTTTTGCCATACCATCCGCATACTCGTAAGGGAAAACCCCTTTGTTAGTGACAAGTCGAAACTTCTCCTCTTCGGGAAATGCAGTTCGAGTGATATACATATCCCCCCTCCTGAGGTAGAGTTTCAATGAGTTTCTGGAGTGGCACCTGCATATAACGTAGCGTGGGAAGGAAGTGGAGCGTAATTCTTGGCATCGTTTGTTTGGAGAATGAAACGCATTTCCCGACGCTCTCAGGTAGGACGTTGACCTGTCTTTTTTTTTTCCAGCTGAAATCAGTCAAGTGCTCAACTAGAAAGTGAGCGTCATACCCATTTAGGTTATGGAAAAAAACGGATATGTGTTGGTAGCTGGTACTTCAATGTGTTGCGCCACAGAACTTCTTCGTAAGATGACAGTGGCCACTATGAGGAATTTCCAATTTTCTATCTAACGACAGCCCACAAATATGACGGCCAACCACATTATTGTACAAATCTTAATTCTATTTCGATTTGGTCGTGGGAACGTTATGGCTGTGTAGCTTAGCAACTTCCCACGAAGTTTTTGCGAGCTCAGTGAGCAGCCAAACCGCAGGATTGTCCCCGACATAAGATTTTTAGTGGTTAAAACTGGCATCATATGACGGTACAATTTGGTTCACTGTCGCATATGGTACATGTTTTTCCGTAAAGGTGGTATGTGAGGTCGTGAGGTCACCTTCACAGTGGGTCACAGGAGTGAGGAGGCATTCAAAGTTGGTGTACAATAGAAACAGGCATCGCTTCTGGTAGCGAGCATTTTTAAAGTTTATGAATTTGTTTTCTTCAGTCGGCATAATGACACATGCTGGATCCCTGGAAGCGCCATTTACTTGATGTGCCGATAATAACTTGTCTGAGGAAAAATAATTCAGGCATCTTAAGCAAAAATGCTTTTTATGTTCATATTTACTCAACTGAGAGAATAGGAGTCGGCACATGTCTTTCATCCAAACATAATGATAATTATCATCTTCAGAGAAGAGTAGCATGTTTCACCTATCTCACGCTCACTGACAAATTCTGAGAAATGGAGGAGGCTGACGAGACGAAAAACATGAACTGATATTCTGGTAATCTGCTCCTCAAACTTAGGTATGTCGTTGATCTTGATGGGGAACTCCATATCATCAAAGTTATAACATCCACGAATATTACCACCTACATAGTACATGCTGAACGCTCAGAATGTAATTGTACTTCCTCTCGCTCAGGACGTAATTGTAGTTCCTCACCAGGACTGAACGTGCAAAACAAGCCTGACCTTTCTGTTTTCGACATTCATCCTCAGAGAGCTTGATATAGCTAGGCCCTTCATTTACCGGAACATAGACAAGTGTATCGATGTCCAGGTTACTATTCAGCTGAGTGCGGGAAAATGGGCCAGTATAGCGCTCAAGGTAGACTTATGAAACCACTCGGCGATTGACGTGCTCCGTTTTACCAAGACCCCCCCCCCCCCTCCCCCCAAAGATAATGAAAACATGTCTCTTCAAAGCCAGAGGATACTTTCTGGGGGTGCAATGTTCGAGCATGGCACTGCACTGCAACTAATGGCGGTATACCACAGATCATTGACCAATGTGGGGAGCTCGGTTTCCTTGGCAGGATGGCACGCATTTAGAAACCCTACAGGACCGCAGTAACCTCCTGCCAGATTTTCGATCCTTGTGAAAGAGATTCGCTCCTCAAAGGCGTCTGCAATCACCGAGTACTATAACTGCAGTATGGTGTTACTGACCTGATGTCCTTCTCTAAGAGGAACTGCCGATAGCCACAGGATCTTCCCTATTACTAATAATCTAAAACTGCAGAGTGATGATGTCTATGTTGTCGATGATGGAGGCGGCTAGGTGCACCGGGGTATGCGCCGAAGCACACACACCTTTCGTTGCAGGCAGTGATTCTGACGAGATTGAGAGGGAGGATGAGGCAGCACTACGGCGTCAGGACAGTGGGGAGAGCCTGGGCCTGGCGACAGTTCCCAATGCTGCCACTGCTGCTCTAGGCCTGACCCAGTAGCCTGAGGGGTGAAAGCTTATAATGAATCATCCTCCTCTAACATTACCTCTTTTTTTATTGAGACAACCGATACCAAGTATAATCTCGAATCTCGCATAGGTTAAAATTATCTCAGCTGTTTCATTAAAAGAAGACATATGATTTTATATATGATGTATTATATTTCAGGCTAAAATCTATAAAAAAAGAAATGTGTTAAATCGATATGTCATCATCAAAAGTCATCTGCTATGTTAGCAGGTCCTTTGCCTCTCCATTTTCTGTGATCCATTGCTTCCTTCTTCAGGCTGCTGTATGTTGTACCGACCATCATGTCATCCAGTATCTGGAATCTCTTCCTTCCTCACTTCCTTTTCCCTTCTACGTAACCTTCTAAAACTGTTTTTATTGGTCCGTCATTCTTTCTTAAAATATGCCCAATTCAATTTCTTTTTCTTTTCTTTATTACATCTAGTAACTGTCTTTTCTCTCCCACTCTTCTCAGTACCTCTTCATTTTTAACTCTGTCCATCCAACTTATTCTTTCCATCCTCCGCCATGTCCAGATCTCAAAAGCCTCCAGCCTTTCTCTGTCTTTCTTCGTCACAGTCCATGTTTCAGCGCCATATAGAAGAACACTCCATACAAGACATTTTATGAGTCTCTTCCTGAGTTTTCTGTCCAGACCGCTGCAGAAAATTCTCCTTTTCTTATAAAACGACTCTTTTGCCATTGCTCTCCTTGTTTTTGTTATGTACTAAGAATTAAAATTACTCTTCTTTCAAGAATAATTGAAATTAAGAAGTTTCTCGTATATTTAAAATTCATATTATCAATTGCACAATCTAAAGCTAATTATAAAAAGTTCATTTCTGGATTTATTTATAAAATAATGATGTATTTTAGCGATGATTCATCTTTTGTTTTGTAAACTCTTTTCCTTTGTAAAATTTTTGGAATATTGTGAGTACCGCAAAATGTAAGTAGTGCTGGGCATGACTCTGAGGGAAACACACTATTTTGTCAAAAATAAAGTAATTATTTGTTTTTTGAATGTGGAAATTCTTAAGTCAGTGTGATCTAGAAGACTGCGATAAAATAAAAAGATATTCATAGCAACAGCCAACTCTTCAACAGTTATTTTGTGATCACGAACCTAAGAAATAGAAATTTTCAGCTGGAAGAAAGTACTCCTTGACAAGACTTTTAGTCATCGACAACGACAATGATATAATGAAAATAAGTGAAAAAAGTTCTTCTCCTGTAATCTTACTCCTCTGGAAGTTTTCAGAATTTGTGCATGGAATGTGACTTTAATGTTGATGTGTGGGAGGGTAAGTTTGCAAGCTGCTCGCTCGACACAGAGACAAAGCGACTAGCGGCGCCCCTTGGTGGTGAAGCGCGCTGCATAGGACCCCATCTCGATGTTGCAGGCTTCGCCGTCCCAGTAACTGAGCCATGCTGTATTGCGTGAATTGTCCCACAGACATGGCCACTGTAGAATAAGGAAGACTACTAAGCACAACATTCTAGACATTGCTTGGGTCTGCAAGGAAAGAAGGAACACTGATTATTTGTAAGCAGAGTGAGTAATTTCCTTTCGTGCTGTGAGTTCATGGCGTGAACATTTCATCATTCCGTTCAGGAAACTCATCCTCTAAAAAGGCAGGTCACACTGCCTTTGCAGCTCTTCAATTTTGGCCATTTCCCTAACCCATTTAGGTATCTCGTCAACGTCAGAATCGATATGGTACCTCCAGTCCATCTCGTTTACAACTTATATATATATATATATATATATATATATATATATATATATATATATATATATATATATATATATATATATTCGTTAAAGAAGAAGAAGAAGAAAAACCTTGTATACTACAGACACAAACAAGCAAACAAACAAAATTGGAATTTTTTTTTTACCCACTTGCAGGACTGCTGCTGCAGTCAGCGAATAGCCTCCAGCTGCCTGTCTAACAGGTATAGCCTCTCTAGAATTGCTGTAATAAGACCAGTTTTTTGTGTGAATTACATAGCTGCTACGCTAAGACATGGATATTACTTTCTATTTCTATACTTATGCGACTGTTGGCGCTGTGTATTCGCTGCTGGAGGCTGGTCCACAGTGTAAGGCTGCTGCTTTTCTTCAGCCTCCAACTCGAGCCCTGTTTTCACCATGTGAACTATAACAAGTACAAGTGTGAAATAAGAAATAAATCAACTATACAAAAAAACAAATTACACTACTACTACCATGAATTTTTTTAATACCCACGTGGCAGCTGTAGTTGCTGACTTTCCACAGGAGGCTGGACCTCTCCAGGGAGAGTTCATTGTTGCCCAGCCTCCTCCTCCTCCTCCCCCTCCTCCCGTCTACCCTTGCAATCCTGGATAAAATACTGGAGATGCGCTGTAAAACAGGGAAAAGAAACTGAACTACTGAAGAGAATTTTTTAACACACTATTTTTTCCAGTTTCAACACAGTAACCAGGTATTTACGAAAACAAATTATTTATTTACGTGTCAGTTCTTATTGTTCTTCTTCTACAAGTCTACGTCACTTGTTGCTAACATTGGTGGTTCAAATGGCTCTGAGCACTATGCGACTTAACTTCTGAGGTCATCAGTCGCCTAGGACTTGGATCTGATTAAACCTAACTAATCTAAGCACATCACACACATCCCTAACCTATGCAGGACTCGAACCTGCGACCGTAGCGGTCGCTCGGTTCCAGACTGTAGTGCCTAGTACCGCATGGCCACTCCGGCTGGCTAACATTGGTGGTGTTTCATGTCGACGAGCGCTTCATCTTCAACAACAAACGAACGCTCACATAACTCAAAGAACGACTACACTGGCGTTTGACACTGGCAGAATGAAAGCGAGATTAGAGGGGGCAGGATTTATATAGACACACTGATCTGGAGGGAACCAGTCAGGAAGGGTGGTTGATGGAAAGTTCCGAACAGTATTTTCAGGAGCCAATAGGAGTGCAGCACCTACCAATGAGCACGCAGGGTAAGTTGGTGCTGGTCTGCATGACCACGGTTTTCCCGCGCTCGTGGATCCGGCCGGAAAAGCCCGCTTCGGGTGGGCACTTCACTCTGTAGCCGCTGACAGCCGCGTCGCCGCTTTGTAAGTCTCCAGTTACGACCGTGCCGCGAGTAGCAAACTACTGTCATAGTGTATTTAACAATATTTTTTTACGTGGTGTAAGATTATTTTCAGAGTTTCGACGCAGTCTATTTGCGCTCATTTATTTTAGTTTTATTTTATAAACAGTATTTCCGCGCTATGTATTTTTACGAGTGTATTTTCTCGCAATGTATTTCCGTTCCATGTGCGCCGGGGAATGCAGTGTTTTGTGTGCTAGTGTGTTTGGAACAAATTGTTAAAAGCAACATTTGCTAGTGTATTGAGGCGTTCAACACCTTACCTAATTTGTTTATGAACGCCAATATGCCAGAGTAGTGGAGGAAGACTTAGAGGTTTCACATGTGCGGCGCGATCTGTTTAGAGTCTGTGTTCAAGTGTGGCGGTATACATCACAAAATTGAGGTAAATTACTGTGCAGTGATCGTTTTGAAAGTATATTTAGAGACATATTCAATTGGATTTAGTATCTCCTGTAGCAACTCGTGCTCAAAGATAAGGATATTTCCCAGAAAAGAGCGCGAAGTGTCACAAGTGTGCAGCAGTTTTTTTTTAAGAGTTCGTGTTCGAGTGTGGTGGTGGTGGTATTCCTCAGAATAAAACGTGTAATTTCATCGTAAATTGTTTTAAATGTTCTTGCGTCATCTGCAAAGCTCTCTCTCTCTCTCTCTCTCTCTCTCTCTCTCTCTTTGTGCAGTGGTACACTTAGTTCCTGTGACATCTTCAAGTTATGTATGTGACAGCATTCTACACAATGCTTAAACAGCAGATTTAATAACGCTCGAAGCAGTTCATGTTCAGTGACAAAGTGTATCCGTGTGCTGGGGATGGAAAGGAGGGAGGTTACGGGTGCTTCCAACATGCCAGGTAGCCTACATTCCAGTGGACGCAGGGACTCTGGGGTGAACGTCTTGCCTCTTGCACTTTGGAAGACTGTCTGTATTTTTATCGAATGATCTACAGTTACAGTACACGTATTCATCAGCATGAGTTTCTAAGTGTAACTTCGCTCATCCTGCTACATCTTCATTATTTGACTATGAAGCATGTTATTCATCTTCATATATTCACCAAATATCATTGCTTCCAAAACATCGTGCAGGTGGCTATCGACACAGTCCTCAGCTGCGTAAGTACAGCTAATATTCCCGTTAAACTCCTCCTTCTCCAGCACATACATCTCATCTATTGAAAACGTAGTCCACACAGTAAGCCCACATCTCGTGGTCGTGTGGTAGCGTTCTCGCTGCCCACGCCCGGGTTCCCGGGTTCGATTCCTGGCGGGGTCAGGGATTTTCTCTCCCTCGTGATGGCTGGGTGTTGTGTGATATCCTTAGGTTAGTTAGGTTTAGGTAGTTCTAAGTTCTAGGGGACTAATGACCTAAGATGTTAAGTCCCATAGTGCTCAGACCCATTTTGAACACACAGTAAACAATCACGTCTATATTCCCAGTTGCATAGCCAGACAAAGACTGACCTAATTTCCCGTTATTTTTCCCCAGAACCTCAACTTGGATTCCGTAACAGTAGGGGAGGGAGGAGGTTCAACTGCGCCCTCTGGTGGTGGTCTTGTGAACTACAGGGTATAGGAAAATAATGTGAACGGTGGTAGTAATGGGATGGTTGTGTTTTACAGTCAACAACGTAGGTAAGGCATGTGTCGTGCTGGACTGTGCCGGCCCAGTATGGACTAGGCAACAATGGAGGGCCGGTTGGGGTGGCCGAGCGGTTCTAGACGCTAGAGTCTGGAACCGCGCGATGCCTACGGTCGCAGGTTCGAATCCTGACTCGGGCATGGATGTATGTGATGTCCTGAGGTTAGTTCGATTTAAGTAGTTCTAAGTTCTAGGGGACTCATGACCTCAGCAGTTAAGTCCCACAGTGCTCAGAGCCATTTGAACCATTTGAACAGTACAAGTTGTTTACGAATAGTGCACACTTTGTATTTGCATTCAGAGACCGAGGTCCACGTGCAATTAAAGACCTAACAGAGTTCGAAAGAGGGCATATTGTGGGGGCCAGGTTAGCTGGAGCATCAGTAACCAAGACAGCCAACTTATTAAATGTTTTAAGAGCAACTGTTTCAACAGTCATGACATCCTACACAAAACATGGAAAGACTTAATCGTGTAAACGCAATAGTAGGCGCAAATCTAAACTAAATGACAGAGGTCGTAGTTCTCTAACACCAATTGTATCAAGACAACACAAAACTAAAGTGACTGCAGAGCCCAATAGCCATCTTCTAAACCCCGTACCTATCGACATTCTCCGCCGATAACTCCATAAAGCGAATATTCATGGACGAGCTGCTATACTGAAACCATTAAAAAGCGTACAAAGTGGTGTTAGGAGCATAAATCTCGGACGCCTGAGCTGTGGAACACGTCATATGGTCCGACGAGTCAACATTTTCGTTATTCCCAACATCAGGCCGTGTTTATGTCTGGAGAACGCCAAAAGAAGCTTACAATACTGATTGCTTGATTCCAACGGTTAAGAATGTAGGTGGCAGTGTGACGGTGTGGGCAACCATATAACGGTATTCTACTGGTCCCATTATTTCTCTCAAAGTCCGCGTTTCAGCCAACGATTATGTGAACATTTTAGATGATGAGGTGCACCCCGTGATTCAAAGGTTGTTCCCCAACAATTATGCCATATTTCAGGACGGCATTCACGTTGCCAGGACAGTACAATCGTGGTATGAGGAGCATGCAACTGAACTGCAGCGTCTTCCCTAACAGGCACAGTCTGCAGACTTGAACATTATCAAACACTTGTGGCTGGTATTGGAGGGCAGACTCCGGAGCAGATTTCCACAAATGGGGGTCCAACCCCTTATTAATAAAGCATTCCCCAGTAAGTACAGGAGTTAACATTATTTTTGTCTAACCCCTGTAGGTCAGCTGGACCTCAAGGTGAACAAACTGGATGGAGGTGTTGCCTATGAAAACTCAAACTGTTTAAATAAACAATGCATACAAAATAATGACTTACGTCCATACTACCTGTCAGCCCAGCACAGAGTAAGTCCTTTTCCCACCAATTTCTAAATGTTAGATGGGAGGTGGGAGAGGAGAGGGGTGGAGTTAGGTTAGTTGAGGTTGCTCTACTACTGAGGCCAGACAAGTAAAAAGTGGTAATACTTATCAACCATTTGCTGCCAGCCCTTCAGACAGACAAGAAAAGAATTACAAAATACAATAGGCATTGCCAGTGACAGTACCAGTTGCACTAACTTCTCCAGAGTATAATCAGGTGCATCCAAACAATGCCACGGCGGCAGCAGACATTACTGCATGTTTGTCTGCTTTATATGTGGAGAAGAATTGCTCTGTCATTGGCAAATACCGATTTTTTTCGACAGAGCGTAAGACAACGTACCCTGTACTGTTTACCAGAGCTTTTCGCAACGTGTTACCCCACAAACGGACAGAAGCACAGAAGACCCGGTTCGTTGTGGGGTGCATATATGGAAATGCTTTATTGGGGGAAGCTGATATGGCTGAGAGATGCCATACCTATGTGTATTTTGAATGTAATTTTAATGGGCTTTTTGGACAAATATTGGTCCACAGCAGTCCAAGAGAGGCTATGCAGGGAGTAGTAATATTGAGGAACTCAGAAAGTACTTCGAAAAATACTTAAACAAAACCAGGTATTGGACAAACCTAGTTTCCCACTTGGACATATCGAAAATACTGAAAAGTCGCCTGTCAGCCTATGTCAAGAAAAAGCTGATCACTACACATGAAAATCATATAGAGTATTTCTTATCCATAATCGACTCGACTGATCTAATATATGAAGAGGGGCAGCCCCAACCACTTTACATTAATATGCAGTGTGAGCCTCTGCAAAATAGTCAACAGCAGAATGGCAATGGTGGCAATAACCAACCCTATTTCCCGTGCAAGAACAGTAATACAAGAAACAATTGTGGTTGTGGGGCTAACCAAAGGTACAAAAGAGGCTACAAAGGAAGTCACAAACAGAATTACGATAGACTGGTCTATACTGAACAGAGGGGCTGTGCCAACAAGTTCACAATGCACCTCCAGCAGGTGTCAATAACCAATAGAGTAAATGGCAGGAACCGACCGCAAATAGGCCATCCGGCAGTCCTCCACATGGTATCTACAATGGAAAGCAATTATGTATCCAGTGGAGGTCAATAAAAGGAGAATTTAGCTCCAGGGTCTGTCCAGGCAATAATTAATGTCCAGATAGGTGATTCAGATGTATGTTTGGTAGTTGGCAAAGGGTGTATCGACAAATGTAATATCACAACGTCTTTTTAACGAACTGCAAAGATATTACATACCAACGCAGTATTGTGCAGAATTTTCATATTCTGACAGCATCTGGGAGCAAGCCAAAGGAGTTAAACTTCAGATATTAATACCCATTGCCATTAACAATTTTTTTGTAAAGTGTATTTTCCTGGAAGAGGAAAAACTTGTAGTGAGCTTTCTTATTTGAATGGATACCTTTAGGCAATACAGAGTACAGTTTAACATAGGTCAAGAAAAATGTTTCTTTGCAATCAAGGAACAGAGGTTATCAGTAAATTTAATTAAAAGTGACACAACTGAAAATACACTCAAACCGAGTAAGGATACCAGAGTACAGTTTTTATATCCAAAAGTAATGTTTCTTAATACACAAAAGGGTGAGCAGCTGTCTGAAGAATATGTGAACCCAAAGACAGGTAAGGTAAGTGAATCTGCTTGTTTGCCAGAGGACCAGGGGAGGAGTTACAAGAAGTAATACTTCGGTATACACAAGTATTTAGGAGGCACCCTACAGTAACAAAGGGTTACGAGTATTAAATGTAAGTTTACCGACATGAAACATTCTGTGTTTCTTCATATCCAATTCCTTGGGCAAAAAGAGAAGCTGTGAGGAAAGAAATTGAAACGATGATAATTTGGAAGATCATACAACCCTCCTATTACCCATATTGTATCTCTTTTTTTAGCTGTCGCCAAACACAACGACAGCATCAGACTTGTGCTTGACACCCCAAGTACAAACATAATAATTGTTCCTGTGAGGACATGCACTAAATATCTTGAAGAAGAGTTACTGGAATTTCACAATATTAAATACCTCACTATAACTGATTTAAAAGAGTTGTATTGGCAAATATCATTACACGGAGACAATACGAAGTACATAGCCTATGTGAGACCTGAGCTTCTCCTGGCGTAAACTATGTTCAAAGTACTTACGGGCATTCAGCCAGGTTGAATTTTCGACAACTGCCTATATTTCGGCGGATGCACACTCCGCCATTTTCAAGGCTTAACTGCAACGACCAGACGAAGTGCAGACAACACGAGAGCTCGGTTCTGTGAGTCTAACAGAAAAGATAACACACACCTAAACAAAAGCCACCAAAGATGAACGAAGTCAGAGCTATCGATAGTAAGAAACTATGGAGACTGGTAGTTGAGGAAACGTTAACTCTGTCCCTATGTTTTTTAACAAGTGAAAGAGCAGGATTCCAGGCCGAGTTTAAACAAAAGCCTCTATCCCTATTCACAAGGTCGCTAACCAATTTAATTTCAACAGACTCCTTAATCACACTATCCCAATAGCCGTACGTGCATGCTAATATCTCGGTATTATTATACCACATGGGGTGACCAGTGTCCAAACAATGTTCGGCAATAGCAGATTTGCTAGGCTGCTGTAGTCGCGTGTGCCGTTTATGTTCAATACACCGGTCCTCCACGGTCCTGATGGTCTGACCAATGTATGCCATGCCACAGCTACAAGGAATGCGATAAACACCTGCCTTACGTAAGCCAAGATCATCCTTAACAGACCCCAAAAGCGTTTTAATCTTAGATGGAGGTCGAAAAACACATTTCACATTGTATTTCCGTAAAATACGACCTATCTTGTTTGAAGTGCTTCCGATGTAGGGCAAAAAGGCAATAGATTTAGGAGTCAACTGAGAATTATCATCAGTCACCTGGCGCACAGTTGGTTGATATCGCAACGCCCGTTCAATCTGTCTTTCACTATACCCATTGTGGTGGAAGGTAGCCTCAAGATGGGCCAGCTCAGCAGGCAAAGTCTCAACGTTGGAGATGACATGTGCCCTGTGTACGAGGGTACGAAGTACCCCTTCACGTTGGGCCGGATGATGACAACTGTCCGCCTGCAGATACAAGTCAGTGTGAGTACGCTTCCTACAAACTCCATGTCCCAACGATCCATCCACCTTCCTCCTAACCAAAACGTCAAGAAAGACAAGACAACCATCCTCTTTCACCTCCATGGTAAAACGAATGTTGGGGTGGATCGAGTTTAGATGTTCTAAAAAGAGTATACATCAAGAGTAAACAAAACATAATCACAGACACCTTATCTAGGTCACCTCAAGGACTCGATGAGATATTAGAATTCACAGAACATATGTCTGAAATTAGGGTCTTGCTTATTGTTTTGGTTGGTTTGGAGGGCGGGACCAAACTGCAAAGTCATCGGTCCCATCGGATTAGGGAAGGATGGGGAAGGAAGTCGGCCATGTCCTTTTCAAAGGAACGATCTCGGCATTCGTCTGAAGTGATTTAGGGAAATCACGGAATACCTAATACGCGGGTTTGAACCATCGTTCTCCCGAATGCGAGTCCAGTGTACTAACCACTGTTCCACCTCGCTCGGAAGATACTGCATATGCAGGACAAGAAACAGCAGCCATATTATGTAAAGATGTGTAAGAGTTCGGAGCATTTGCTAGAGGAAGATCTGAGATTGAGAAAGGTAAGGTCGAAACTGTCTGAAATTAATGGCAAGAATTTGAAAAAATTCTATGCTACACAGTATACAAGGCAGTCCTGTCACATGACGGTACACTGAATCAAGAACAGTGTCGTGTGTGTTTACCATAAAGTTATTCACATGATTTTTATTTTGTACACTCACAGTGTATAGAGTCCCTATGGGGTTTCCAAATGCATTAACATGATAGATACGTACTGCTGTTTTTCCAGCTGCGAAGAAGAGTTCTCCAGGTAATTCGAAAGTGCCAAAAGACGAAGCACTCAAAAAAGTCTAAGATGACTTAACTGCAGCCTACACTGCCCACAAAACCGTTAGAATTAGTGCCCTTACATGCTGTCAGACCCTATTCGCAACAGAAGAGAAGTGCAAATATGTTATTACCTTGTATGATGATTTCATAAAATATGTTAAGTTGTATGTAGTGCAATCTGAGACTGTTGGTTCTGTTATTAGGAGAATTACAAGAGGTTGTCTTCTGAGATTATGAAAGCCACAGGTGATGTTAACTGACAATGCACCATTCTGCATAGGCAATATAGAGAAGGAATTTACTAACACAAAAAAGATAAAATATATATTAGTATCCAGATTTCACCCTAAGGTTATTCCAAGGGAGAAATGATATTCAAAGAATTGAACAGGTTTATATGCACATATACACCCCAGAATCACACGCAATGGGTTGAGCTAGTCTCACCATTTCAACAAATCATTAACAACTTCCTGCACACTTCAACTGATTTTTCAGCCACTGAACTGAAGTTTAAAAGGAGAAAAGTCGACAAGTCGGAAAAACCACTGCGCAGAAAGTCCAGGTGAGAGATGTCACTTGAGGAAAAAGTGCTCCGGGCTTTGATTAATCTGGAGGAAAACGCTGAACAGAGGAAAAAGTCGCACGACAGAAGATTATGATGCGCTGTACAATTTCAGTGTGGCGCAAGAGGTATTGCTACAGGTGCACCCTAAATCTACGAAATTCAGGAAACTGAACTGTAAATGGCAGCTCTTGTACACTGAGCCATTTATAGTTACTTAAATCCCACATCCAGTGGCATATACATTAGCCTAATGTAATAGTGTTGAGGACAAGGCACTTTATCCATACAAGAATCTAAGAGAATTTGTACACTGAAAGAATTGGACAAAAGTCAAACTTCATTTGAAGTACCGTATATGAACAACTGAAATATCTGAATATAATATGTACATAACAATAGTTTGTTTGGTTTAAAGAGGAAATTTTCGTCTTATTTATTTATATGTTTTTTAAAAGGACGCAAAGAAACTTATTGTAATTTAAGATTCTTTTCAATGTCAAGCTATATAAAGCCTGAAAATCAAACACAGTTACAGTGGTGTCAATTCATTATGCAATATGTCCATTTATCACATACAACGTGGTAATGCACTTGAGGTGTAAACAGCGAAAGAGCGTTACAAGAGGTTGAGGATGCGCAGGTGCATTAGGAGCTAACACACAGGTCAACAATCTCAGCACATGCGGAGAAATAGGTCAATCCAACATGTCACATAGCACTCCAGGTGCAATGCAATCTTGTCATATAGCCGCCAAATGACCTACATTCTGAAGATCTTAATATAAGTTAATTAGTATTAAAATGAAGGAGTCTACATTAAAGGGATAAAACTAAAACAATAAAGAGGCTTAAAATAAAATAACATTTATAGGTCAGGAAACAATGACTAGCTGCAGAAACATATCTACACATACACCATTATTTACAGTATATACAAATTTGTATGGTAATTATATACACAATGAATGAAACACTGTAAGAAAAATATCTATGTACAATGAAAGAAAGAATAATTGTAGGAGTATCGTCACAATCTGGCAAACTATAAAAGATACTGATGATGTATCCATGTACAACAAAACTTATTAATTGTAATTGTAATCGCAGTATGAACATGGAACGACTGAAAAAGGTAAGTTGAAAGATTGGACATAAGCTGAATATTTGCACTCTTATGAAAGAAGGTTGAGTTTTGAAAATTAGAAAGAAGTTAACGAATTTACAATTCCACATGCTTGAAGTAAAAACATGTGTGTGCATGAGGAGAAAAATGATATGTTAATTTGCCATAGAGCGATTACATTCTTAGTTTATAAGTTTTAAATTTCTTTTCCAGGTAACGATGCAAGGACATGTCCTGGTAATGGCAGGAAGGAGAATTTAGTTAGCTGGTGCTAAAGAAAACGGGTCACACGACGATGTGAGTGATTATATGTGTGTAAATATGTTATGAATGTGACGGTGTGAATGAGTGTGTGCATATATGAAGAGATTACAGTATGTAGAGTGTTGTTAAATGAAGTTCATGTCTAGTACTACCAAGGCAAAAAGGGGTCAGACCACATATTGAAAAGTGCAAGATATTGGTATGAGCGCCAAATATGAGTATTTATGATGCATTTACAGCGGCTCACGACTTATCTGAACTTCCTTTTATAACATTTTCTCGACACAGTCTTCATAGTGATATGTTATGTATTAAATACACAAGAGTGGTATCCTGAAGAAATAAGTTAAGTACACTGAATTACAGTCACTACAGGTACTCTCAAACTAGTAATACTGATAAATTATATGCATTAAACTGACAGAATTCTGCTATTAGTTCAGAAAAGCATTAAGTAACTAGTTTCACAAAAATACAAAGAAGTGTCCACAAATAGATTACTCAATTATTCTGTGGTGTGTAGATGATGGACTTCAGTAGCAGATGAAAAGGAATACTTCTTGCCGCTGCTTGTCACCATTCCTTGCAGTTCAGTAGACGTATTCCTAGTATACTTGGAAAAGGTGTGGCTAAGCATAGCTATGTCGACTTGTGTTGGTTGAAATGTAATGAATATTTCTTCTCTTTTGTTAGCAATCTGGATTTACAGACAAATGAGACGAAAAATGAGGACTGTTTAAATGTATATTGTCCTTTCAACCTGGAAACAGAAAAAACGATTTTAAATATTATTCTGTGTGATGTAATACTATGGCTTGAACTCAAAGATTAAGAGAGGTACTTGCTCATGACAAATCTAAAAGAGACAAACAGCCTTTGAATGGTCAAAGAAAATATCAAGCACTGTGTATTTAAAATGACATAAGATGTTGTCATATACATCCTAAGAGCGAAAGTAAAATCTTAAATGACATATGGGGTCCTGAAATGTTTTTTTTTTCTGTATGGGTTATAAATTTTCTAGTGAATCTAGATGTGAGTATGTATAAATTGTACCCTATATGTACCCACCACGTC
This sequence comes from Schistocerca gregaria, assembly GCF_023897955.1. Taxonomy (NCBI): domain Eukaryota; kingdom Metazoa; phylum Arthropoda; class Insecta; order Orthoptera; family Acrididae; genus Schistocerca; species Schistocerca gregaria. The sequence continues at coordinate 415,135,520 of NC_064922.1, read as the reverse complement.
AGCAACGCATAAATATAGGCTCATATCAGCTAAGATCAAATCAAATGGGTGAACTTTAAAGCTTATTTTGTATATGTTATGTGAAACAATATGTGTCTTGACAAAACAGAGGTCAGAAAAAATTATTCAGTTATCAAACACTTGGCATGTGCTGTAAAAAGGCTACATTTACATGTATTATTGTGAATGTACTGCATACATTGAACCAAACGTTTTCGGTTTGCTTGTAGCAGCGAGGGTTGCTGGACTCTGCTACAAGAGACCATGTAAGGTGAAAACATTTATGGACTTACGTGAAATCTGGTAAGACCTCGATGCAATGTTAAATGTACAGGCTGGCATTGGACACAACGTGGCTCCAACACCACAGGCCGGAAATGACGGGTCTTTCCGTTGCAGCACTGGAAACTCTCTCTCGTCCACTCGCCCATACATACTACCCTGCCGGGCACCGCCTTGGACATTTTGGCGTCATGAAATTCGTCATTATCTAAAAATTGCAAAAACAAACTCTACCGTGTAGCCATGTTGCACCAATGGACTTACGAGGCGAACATGCTACAAACATTGCTTAACGTGTATGAGTGTAGCTCTGCAAGTGGCATGTAGTGGTTACTCTGGTTACTCCTTAATAATGGAACTGAGGACTCTGCCTGGAACATGCCCTTTCTCGTGGCATGGACTTGGAAAATTAAACTTTCAGAGTATGTAAATAAAACTGTAAAAAAGAGTGGCCATCAATAGAGGTATTTTAAACCCTGATCAGGCCAAAGATACAACATAAGTTGTGACTGAAAATAAATTTTAATGTGTTGTGGTTGCATGTAGAAAGGGCACCAATACTGTATACTGTCGTCCAGCAACTGGTCCACACCAGTATACAGTAGGGGGACAGCTGTTGTTGAACTTATGCTGGTTTACCTACATATTTTTATCCTTTCGTTCACCTAAATAGTTTACAGCAAAGATTAAAATGCAGTATTCCCACAGCGCTGAAGCCTGTAGGCTTAGCGAGAAAAAATAAAAACATTAATTTTCTTATGTTTGTAAAAACTCCTATTGGACGTTACTTCAGTCCTGTATTTTCTGCCTTTTCAATTCCAATACAGAGACAGGACGTGGATTCCTACTTAGTTCACTAATTTCTGAAATACGTTGATTCCTATAGCATGAACTCAAGTTCATGTAATAGTTCCTCATTTCACCTGTTCTATCCATTTGCATTAGAGGTATCTGTAAGACGCCGTAACATTGTCTTCAAAGAAGAAGAGGAGGTAAATAACTTCAAGGCTCAAAGAACTATCAACTAATAATGCCATATTACATGTTACAGATTTTTCGTGTATATGAAAAATCATAACCCTGACTATCTGGACTGTGTGTTGCTGAGTGTAAATTAGCTGAAATATGTGCTCCTGAGTGCACTCACTATTGTTGAGCCTCTTGTGCGGCGCCAACAAATTTCAGTTGTAACTATTATTCTTAAAATTATTAATTCATCAGTAGAGGACGTAGGGTGACATGCCATCCACCCCAGTTCTTGCACTTGCGATGGTGTATCTTGGGTAGTGGGCATCATGTACTCACATCTTCCCCCATACACTTCATGCATGCCTTGAGGAATATACAGCGTTAACAGCAATAAAAGCGACAAACTACAGGGACGGATCCCTGATTGGGTGGCACTGATGAGAGAAAGTTCCCCTGGCCACGTGTCTTGTGCTCCTAGTGTATTGAAAGATGTGTGGTTGATGCAGTGTACTGCAAACAGCAGAATGGCCCAGTATTCATGTCGAGAACATGCCGAAATTGTGTTTGTGTACTGCCAAGCTGACGGAAACGATCGAGAGACACCATACACTTCAGAACCCGGTCCTCCATATCTGGCGTACTCACAGTCTACCGCCTCCTTGCACGTTCATATGACTGAAAGGATCAATGATGACACAAACGCTCAAAAAGCGCTTGAAATATTGTGATATGATTAGTGTCTTGAGGTTACTTGTTCTAGTATAGCCGTGCGGCCTCTCGGCCATTTCCATCTGCTTGGCCATAGAGAAACACGATATCGGCTTGTTCCCGACATGAATACCAGACGATTCCATTGCTTACAGTATACTGCGCCAATCACACAGTCTGCAGGACACAAGGAACACATAGCATATGGTCATAGGGACATTCATTCATCAGCATTATCTACTGTGGTATCGATGTATTTCTGGACATATATTCACAGGACCTTTTTTCCTCCATTTCCAGCCAGGAATTCGACCCTGCAGTTTGTCGGTTTTATTAATATTCGCCCTGAATAGTGGCATGTCACATGTCCCACCTCTTGGCAGTGGAAGATATGAGGTGAATCTTTGTTTTTCCATAGGCTTTAATTGATGACCCAGATGTCATCCACTCTCTTCACCACACAGAGCTTCTTGTTCTCCTAATTGTTGTTGTTGGTGATCACCAGGAGTGAAGGTGATTCTCTCTGTGTCTGAGTGGATTTAAGATGCATTACTGTATGCACACCAAATACTGTGTCCTCCAGGGCTTCCTATAAGTCAGGGCCGGTGCACTTTGGGAAACTCTTAAAGACTGCCTTGTTGGGATTGTCTGGGACAACAGGAAATGTGTAGAAAAAAGCGCGAGATCTGTTGCTACGTTTGTGACCTTCCTAAAGTCTTCGACTGTTGAGAGTGAAACTCACGCATTATTGTCTCTGCAGCTCTCACAGTGAAGATGGCAGTCGTCCACTGTTTGAGGCGCTGCAGTGATCCTTTGTAGCCCAACTTAATCTTCATGACAATGAGTGTAAGCAAAAGCTCAGACTTGTAGCGTTCACTAAATATTTAGCTTTTGATTATAGTGGATGAATGTCTGAGCTGTGGAATTGATACTAAACTCGAGTTACCATGTAGTGTGTTGTAAATGCAAGTGGTGTGCTTACTCTGTGTTACTGTTAGCAAAATCTTTACATGAAATGATTGGGCAATGCAACTTCCAATACCAATAAAGAAATATAGTCACTGCAAAATACATTCAGCCCTTAGGCACTGAATCCTCTGGCCCTGTTCAAAACTGATAACCTTGGTACCTGTACACTTATCAAATAAACTGAATTGTCTTACCTCTAAAGCAACAATGGTGGAATGCGATATATTCTGATCTCTCATAAAAAATATAAATATGCTAGCTTCAGGCTCAGCGGTGTGCAATGCTTATTCGAATACTTTTAAATGTCCATGAAATTCTTTTGGCTGATAAATGAAACATATAAGAAAAATCCAAATTCTTTGAAAAACATATGACCTGGACAGGGAGACAGTACTGATTGTGGTGAATTACTAACATTGATTTCTTTTTTAGTAAAATTATATTGCAAGTTAAGTTTATCTACTTAAAAACATCTGACAATTGAAGTTACATTAGTCAGAGAAATACATCATATTTACTAATTGATTAATGAAGAATGAGATTTGTACAGCAAGTATTATCCAACCTCACTAAACCAACATAAATGCAAGTCATTAAATTACATATAGCTCTCTTTACAAATCTCAGAAATATTACAAAAGTGAAATGTATAAATAGCCTTTTCATCAGTCAGATTATGTACATTCTGTGATTACTCGACAATTACAAATTATCAGCCAACTCATCTATACCAACACACTGGCAAAACGAAAATCATAATTATTTAACATCTTTACGTTGCTTGCATGGAGACTTCTGCTTCCATGTTCTCATAATTCCTACATTAATGTAACACTTGGTGGCTACACAGAGCACACCACAAAAACTGCCTACACCATCGTCTTTCGCTCATAGACCGCTGTCTACAACTACATCCCCAGCACTTTCTTGCTCCAACACTTAGTCTCAGACCAGAAGCAGTATCTTTGGCTCTGTGGACATGCAAGTCTGCAATCCACATTATAAAGATGATGAAAGACATACATTGTTTATAAAATCATGGTTTCATTTTGGTTTACATTAATCTTATTATTATTGTCAGGTGCCACGTACAAGTGTACCCCAGTAGACTTCTTTCTCAACCCTCCAATGGGGCTTAACAAATTTGGCACATTTTTAGGAGTACTTTGTACAACAAATGTGTGGTAAATTTCTCTCATTCCTGATATGTAGAAATCTTGAGTAGCATAAAATCATTACAGTGTAGACCTAAGTACCATTACAAAGTAACATTTCATGATTGTACAGAAAAACTAACTGTATAAATAATTAAACTTGAAAGAATTTATAGTGCTCATTATAATATGGGTAAATTGTCTCGCAAACGAGGTTTCTGACAAATAAATCATGTAAAGCAAAATCAGCATACAATCCTAATCATCAAGATAATGGTATAGGATTGGGCAAGGGAAAGGGAGGGTCATGGTTGAAACCTATGAGAATGCTGAAGTGACTGCATCACAAAGTCCATTTCTTTTTGTTTTGTGGAGGTTCAGCAAATTAGTAGTGACCAATGTGAACTGCATTCAGTGTACCTAGACCTCTGAACTCCATATTATTTTCCTCAGTCATGTTCAGAATTACAATAGGTACTCGGCGACAAATTATCAATAACCATTGTTGGCGACTATCATAGTGTCAGTAATGTGGTGATCTGCATCATCACTGTTCTTAATAGTGGAGATTCTTCTGAGATCCAAAGACATATGAATAGTCACTGACGCTGAAGTTTGAATGCCAGTAATAAATTGCTCCAATAGCATGATTAGAGGTAGAACACCAAATAATGGAAGGTATGAAAAGGTAGTAAAGGACAATTTCTACCTATGTCAGCATAGAGTAAGCTTTCTGATCAGAAAAAGTTCAGTATCCCAATGACTGGATGAAGCAACAATGCTTTAATCAGAGTGGACAGGCAAAATTGAAAGTGAACTCTGAATAAGACAAAATCAAAAAAATCAGGCTGCCAATTAGATTAGAATAACCTAACAGGACAGAGAACATCACTGGTTTATAACATTATACTGGGGCTCTCAGCGGTCTTGTATATTCTATACTGAGATATCACTGTTTAAGAAAATCTTACAGTAAAATGAAGAACTGAATGGCTCCAGTTGGCCTTGTACGGGGAATACACGCCAATCTTAATATCTAAAACAACTGAATAGAAAATACCAATCAGAGGCTCAAAGTGATCTACTTTTACATGAAAGAAACGCTGACCTTAATAGCTAAAAATGTTACAGAAATTATCTTTCAGGCTGAAAGTGGCCTAATTTTATATGAGATAAATATAAAATCTGAGAAAATACCATAGAATATCATTTACCTATAATGTTATATGGCACTCAGAGACCTATGCATAATTCATAATGAGAATATATAACCCGATATGGCTTTTACAGGAACAAAGTGCATAAATATGGAAGTATGGCTCTGTATGGCCTGTATGATTACATATTAGACAGATAGCATCATAAAATCAAAGTATTACACTGAATGAGTAAAGACACAATATTTATAGGTTGTATAGAATCCTCGGGGCTTCATAAATTTCAATCTATTAACTAAAAAAATGTTCAAATGTGTGTGAAATCTTATGGGACTTAACTGCTAAGGTCATCAGTCCCTACGTTTACACACTACTAAACCTAAATTATCCTAAGGACAAACACAAACACCCATGCCTGAGGGAGGACTTGAACCTCTGCCGGAACCAGCCTATTAACTAATCTATACCTCTAACAATGGGCATATCTACAGGGAAGGATATGAGACTTATAGATAAGGGCAATGCACTTCATCTGTAAAGACAATGATTAACAGTCAATCGTCATTCATCTTGAGTCAAATACTGCTACAGCCAAAGCAAAGAACAACATGTGATTGTAGTAAATGCAAGCATAAAAACAGGAATACTAAGTGCAATACAGCTTACTGACTAGGTAACTGTAACACACCAGAGTCAATTATGAGATAAACATGAAAAGATGAGGATGAACTTCAGAAATAGTGGAAATTGGAAATGCCATTATAAACCTGGAAAGAACAGGCATGCATGCTAACACAAGAAGGCACTATCATATGCAATCTCATAAGGAATAGTGAAAATTTTTTTAGGTGCAAAGCTTCTGTGACAGTCTCTGACCAACACCTCCAACCATGTGGCATAAGGAAGGACAGATTTTCCTAGAAAGGACACAACATACACAAAATACATATTAATGTCATACAATATCATTATAGAAAAATCATCAGTACATCAATATGAAGCGCATTATTGGAGTGCAGCTCAGGGCATGAACACTCATTGAACATCAACATTCTATCATTATTATAAAAAAAATAAAACTGGAACACCTCATGGCATGAAAACTCATAAAATATTCTAATAATATTCATATATCTAACACAAAATCCAGAGAAAAAATATCCTTAATCCTAAATCGTTATAGACAATCTGCCTAGTTTACCAAGTACACTAACAGGAAAGTGTTTATAAAGGCCTGCAAGAAACAGTGTGAGAAAGGTCAATGGTGTTTAGTATTCCACATAAGTTGCTTATATCATACTTTCTATGTAATGCATCTCCTGCACATGTTCATGGTTGGCACATTTCACATTTGCATGTGCTTCCATTTGTGAGCATAATGGATCGTTTGGATACAATGAGACTTTGGTACATTGGTTCTGCACAATCTACGAAATGGATGAGAATACGCAATGGACATGAGTTACTGGGCACACAGGTTTCTTAAATTTACTTAGGTGAAAGCAAGTAAACTAGTGACAAGGTCAAGTACAAGAGATATATAGCGAAACAGAGCACAAGACCGGGAATAAATGAAACATGGCGACATTATAAAATACAAACAGTGACTAACCTAACAAAAATGTAATAATAATTAATGAGATAATATCATAAACTTCAGTAGTAATACTATCTTGCATAGGGTGTGCAATAATGGCGAAGTGCAGCATAGCATCATAAAAAATAATATATTACATAGTAAGTAAAGACAAAATATCATCAGAAATAAATGAACATAAGATATATAGAGGCTATACACAAAAAGAAACAAATTCTTATTATGAAAAAAAAGTTTGAGTACAGTTTGCATCGGTCAGTCTACCCAAGGTATGTGATCTGCTAGACACATGTCAAAATAACTGGTGCAGTTTCAGTATTTGTTTTCATGCTCAAGCAAATGAAGACAGAAAAATGTGCAAGACCTAAATTTATGGTAAGAGAACCTACCTGCACGATTCTCCCTACTGGGATCTAATAAAATGCTGAATAATCAAGGATAGCATTAGAATTTGTATAAGCATGGGAAATGTGTCACGTTAAAGGTCTGATGTGTTTTATAGGTATCTGGACTCACATGTAGAACCAAAATAAGCCCAAGTTGAGATTTACTGGTAATGCAAATAACGACTTCTGCAAGACAAATGCCAAGTATGATATTTCCTGAAAAAACCCAAAAAATTTATATATCAGGCTGAAAAATATTAAAATATATGAGAGTTGGAACCTAAATAGTGGCAACTATTTATTCACAACTGATACAAAAGAGTTACATGTTTACACCTTATACTATCCTTCAGAGTAATCACCAGCGTTTTATAGAACCCATTGTCAGCGATGTGGAAGGCGCAATATACCGTTAGCAGAGCCTGTTCTGTTGATGATGCGAATGGAGTGGTCTACTGCCCATCGAATATCTGGAACAGTTCTGAAGTGAATGCCACGAACTGGTTCCTTCATCTTCGGAATCAAATCAAAGTCACAAGGACTTTAGTCCAGGGAGTATGGCGGATGGTAAGTAATTCCCAGTCCCGTCCACCGAACAGAGCAATCACATCTTGCGATGTATGGGCCCGCTCATTGTCGTGCAAAATTATGAATGGGTTGCTTCTTTCGTAAACCTGGTCGCAGATGATGCTCCAAAAACGAATAGTAACAGTGTACATTGACGGTCATCATTCGAAAACATAGTAACACCATAACGTTAGACTGCTCGCTCACAAGTGACTTTGTTTCCCTCGAGTGTGCGCAACCCGGTGATGTGGGATGGGCGAGTCCATTTGCTCGAAGGTAAGGTAGGATGTCAACGACATGTGCTATCAGCTACAATAGTACACAGCAGTGTTGCCACTATTTTAGTTCCAACCTATGTATATTAATAAATAGCAGGAGTGTGATATATTCAGAATACAAGATGCCGAACTGAAGAAATAATTTTATGTTGTCAAAATTGGTGCTTATCTGTAGTGTAAATAAAGTAGCCGATTACATAGAAGTTTCATAGTATAAATGCCACAGAATTTTCTTTTCAAATTTTTGCTGCTGAAATAAATAATTTAGTTCATAATCACAGACATGCTCTTGTCGCTAAAACTTACCTTACGAATCGAGGGACAGCCAACCAAGGAATAACCAGGGGTTAACTTGGAGCATGTGTGTTATGACACCATTTTAGTCCCCTGATAGTTATTCCTGGAACAGCGCTGAGAGCAACCAATGCTGTTAAGGTACAAGATCCTATGATTTGAGGAAGCAGTAGAAGGCTCAATGTCTCTCTTGACTGCTGATATACAAGTGCATCATATTCTGTGAGATGTCTGTGATGACAGCATGCAAGCAGAGTCATTCTTTGCCAGCTCTAATTTAAACACAAAAAGGGCTATTCCAAGAAAAAAAGTGCTAAAACTCATTTTATAAAACCTAAAAACTTGGAGCATACTCAAACTTTACCTTCACTGTTCTGCACTGGCCCAAGCAAACTGATGGCATTTTGATGTTCCTTCTAGTGTAAACATTCAACCATCTGGCATTAATGTTGCCTGATATTCCATTCTGTTCCATCTACATATTGCCTGAATCAGACTTTATTCACAGTCCAGATATGGTGTAACTACAAAGATGCAAATTTTGATATCCTATATCTTTCTCATTTCAGATGGTGGACCTGTGAATCCCGAAGGGGCAGACACAGCAACTCAACAAGTTTGTGGTGTGCATTTTTTTATTGGCCAGGTGGCCGTAGTGGAGCTGCAATCAATTGTTTTAGCAAAATGGAGGATATGAAGGAGCGTGCACACGTGGTCTGGTGGTTTGCACAAACAAAATCGGCGATCTAGTTGCAAAGAAACTTTCGTCAAGTTTACAACAAAGCGCCCCCGTCGTTCAAGACTATAAAGAAGTGGTGTGGTCAGTTTTTGGCTACTGGGAGTGTTGCGAAAGGGTATGGCGGTATTAAGCCTGGGATCAGTGAACATCATGTGGAACAAGTGTGGCGCTCATTCGAACAAAGTCCACAAAAGTCAGTGCGACAGGCAGCACGAGAACTTCGTATGAAACGTTCAGCAGTGCACAAAGTGCTTCATCAGCGGTTACGTTTGTACACATATAAAGTTCAGGTTGCGCAAGAAATCAAGCCTGTTGATCGACCAAAGCGAGATGAATTTGCATGCGTCATGTTAGATCGCATTGCCATGGACGAGACATTTTTATCACGTGTGATTTTTACTGACGAGGCAACCTTTCACATGTCAGGGGCTGTCAATAGTCACAATGTGCATATCTGGGGGTATGAAAATCCACATGCACCTAGGGAACACATGCATGACAGTCCAAAAGTTAATGTTTGGTGTGGTTTGATGATAAAACTGTTGGGCCGTTTTTCTTTCAGGAGCCGCCTGTGGATGGAGCCATCTACCTGGACATGTTGGAACAATTTGCTGTGCCACAGATAACAGACCTGCAGCCAAATGTGATGTTTCAACACCACCACCCCTTTGGAGCCTTGATGTCCGAAAATTTTTAAATGACACATCCCCACAACGTGGAGGTCTTCACCGGAGACAACCCCCCTCGATTTTTTCTTGTGGGGTTATGTGAAAGACTGGGTATACGCTACATCAGTAAAGGACCTGCAAGACTCGAAACAGCGCATAAGAATTGTCATCAACTCTGTCACAGAACAGATACTCTGCAACACATGGCAAGAAATCGATTATAGACTTGATATTCTTCGCAATACCCCGTGGCGCCCATGTTCAAGTGTACTGAACCGTCCACCTGTGTATGAAAACTTGATGAGCTGCTGTATGATTTCCCTGTATTTGTTTGTCAATAAATTGTGTTTCCTCTCACTTTTTATGAGTTCAAATGTTGGAGTCTCATTGTGGACACCCTGTATATTGAACCAACTCAAAAAAAACAGCAATTTCTGCATCACCCTTGACGAGAATTGGATAACTACACATAACTAGGCCAATAATACACAAGTTCTATACGCGAGCTTACTGAACGCTACTTACAATAAGTATAACAGGTGATTTAAAACTGGACTGAGTTGAGAAATTTCAGTAACGAAATTGTGGAATATTTTTCATTCCCCCTGGAAACTGGAATGATGTTTGAAACTCCAGCGAGACAAGTAACAAGTATAACATATTTATGTCATTTAAGCATTTTTAAATAGTTTTTTTAAAGAATACTACTCTCAGTAACTTGGTCCAAGTACCAAGCAAATGGATTTCAATAGATTCAAAATATCTTTCTCACCCTAGTCAAAACTGTTCACAATAAATGATACTAAAGCGGGTAAGCTACTACAAACAGCATAGTGAACGCATTATTGTGGCAAAGATAGATACGAAGCCCACACCTACTACAGTAGTACAAGTTTATATGCCAACTAGCTCTGCAGATGACGAAGAAATTGAAGAAATGTATGATCAAATAAAAGAAATTATTCAGATAGTGAAGAGAGATGAAAATTTAATAGTCATCGGTGACTGGAATTCGGTAGTAGGGAAAGGGAGAGAAGGAAACGTAGTAGGTGAATATGGACTGGGGCAAAGAAATGAAAGAGGAAGCCGCCTGGTAGAATTTTGCACAGAGCACAACTTAATCATAGCTAGGACTTGGTTCAAGAATCATAAAAGAAAGTTGTATACATGGAAGAAGCCTGGAGACACTGACAGGTTTCAGATAGATTACATAATGGTAAGACAGAGATTTAGGAACCAGGTTTTAAATTGTAAGACATTTCCAGGGGCAGATGTGGACTCTGACCACAATCTATTGGTTATGACCTGTAGAGTAAAACTGAAGAAACTGCAAAAAGGTGGGAATTTAAGGAGATGGGACATGGATAAACTGACTAAACCAGAGGTTGTACAGAGTTTCAGGGAGAGCATAAGGGAACAGTTGACAGGAATGGGGGAAAGGAATACAGTAGAAGGAAAATGGGTAGCTCTGAGGGATGAAGTAGTGTAGGCAGCAGAGGATCAAGTAGGTAAAAAGACGAGGGCTAGTAGAAATCCTTGGGTGACAGAAGAAATATTGAATTTAATTGATGAAAGGAGAAAATATAAAAATGCAGTAAATGAAGCAGACATAAAGGAATACAGATGTCTCACAAATGAGATCGACAGGAAGTGCAAAATGGCTAAGCAGGGATGGCTAGAGGACAAATGTAAGGATGTAGAGGCTTATCTCACTAGGGGTAAGATAGATACTGCCTACAGGAAAATTAAAGAGACCTTTGGAGATAGGAGAACCACTTGTATGAATATCAAGAGCTCGGATGGAAACCCAGTTCTAAGCAAAGAAGGGAAGGCGGAAAGGTGGAAGGAGTATATAAAGGGTTTATACAAGGGCGATGTACTTGAGGACAATGTTCTGGAAATGGAAGAGGATGCAGATGAAGATGAAATGGGAAATACGATACTGCGGGAAGAGTTTGAGAGAGCACTGAAAGACCTGAGTCCAAACAAGGCCCCGGGAGTAGACAACATTACGTTAGAACTACTGACGGCCTTGGGAGAGCCAGTCATGACAAAACTCTACCATCTGGTGAGCAAGATGTATGAGACAGGCGAAATACCCTCAGACTTCAAGAAGGATATAATACTTCCAATTCCAAAGAAAGCAGGTGTTGACAGATGTGAAAATTACCGAACTGTCAGTTTAATAAGTCACAGCTGCAAAATACTAACACGAATTCTTTACAGACGAATGGAAAAACTAGTAGAAGCTGACCTCGGGGAAGATCAGTTTGGCTTCTGTTGAAATGTTGGAACACGTGAGGCAATACTGACCCTACGACTTATCTTAGAAGAAAGATTAAGTAAGGGCAAACCTACGATTCTAGCATTTGTAGACTTAGAGAAAGCTTTTGACAATGTTGACTGGAATACTCTCCTTCAAATTCTGAAGGTGGCAGGGGTAAAATACAGGGAGCGAAAGGCTATTTACAATTTGTACAGAAACCAGATGGCAGTTATAAGAGTCGAGGGACATAAAAGGGAAGCAGTGGTTGGGAAGGGAGTAAGACAGGGTTGTAGTCTCCCCCCGATGTTATTCAATCTGTATATTGAGCAAGCACTAAGGAAACAAAAGAAAAATTCGGAGTAGGTATTAAAATCCATGGAGAAGAAATAAAAGCTTTGAGGTTCGCCGATGACATCGTAATTCTGTCAGAGACAGCAAAGGACTTGGAAGAGCAGTGTCTTGAAAGGAGGATATAAAATGAACATCAACAAAAGCAAAACGAGGATAATGGAATGTAGTCGAATTAAGTCGGGTGATGTTGAGGGTATTAGATTAGGAAATGAGACACGTAAAGTAGTAAAGGAGTTTGGCTATTTGGGGAGCAAAATAACTGATGATGGTCGAAGTAGAGAGGATATAAAATGTAGACTGGCAATGGGAAGGAAAGCGTTTCTGAAGAAGAGAAATTTGTTATCATCGAGTATAGATTTAAGTGTCAGGAAGTCATTTCTGAAAGTATTTGTATGGAGTGTAGCCATGTATGGAAGTAAAACATGGACGATGAATAGTTCGCACAAGAAGAGAATAGAGGCTTTCGAAATGTGGTGCTACAGAAGAATGCTGAAGATTAAATCGGTAGATCACATAACTAATGAGGAAGTATTGAATAGGATTGGGGAGAAGAGGAGTTTGTGGCACAACTTGACCAGAAGAAGGTATCGGTTGGTAGGACATGTTCTGAGGCATCAAGGGATTACCAATTTAGTATTGGAGGGCACCGTGGAGGGTAAAAATCGTAGAGGGAGACCAACGGATGTATACATTAAGCTGATTCAGAAGGACGTAGGTTGCAGTAGGTACTGGGAGATGAAGAAGCTTGCACAGGATAGAGTAGCATGGAGAGCTGCATCAAACCAGTCTCAGGACTGAAAACCACAACAACAACAACAATTATATAGTCATAATTTATCATAGCAGTCATATATAAAAAATCAATGTATGAATTTGTAAGAGACTTCACTCAAAAACTTCTTAAGTTCAATTTCACGACGAAATGCTTGTTTTCTCACAACTGTGAAATTAATGTGTTGAAATAACATAAATTAACGTATGTCTACACGAAAATGTGCATGAATTCGTTCTTTCAATAACCTATGTAGTACATAATTACACTATAAGGTATACACATTTGCTAAGCAACAGCTGCAGCTGAAGCAGAAATTTTCATTGTGTAATGATTCTAAGATGAAGCGAAGTATGAGTTTCCTGGAAAAAACAAAACAAAAAGAATTAGAACACTGCTGTAATTCATGGGGTATGAATGTGAGCTGTGGTGAGAATAACTGATTAATTTACTACGTTATTAAGACCCATGTAATGATGCACCTCCCCACCATTCGAATTAAATACTTATGAGTCGTAAATGTGATGTTCACTAATTTCCAGCATTCTGGACAGCATGATGTCAGCAACTGTATAGATCACCAAATTATGCAATAAACCGCAGAAAACCATTGAAGTTGCATTATTAATTTTGTTTATTAGTTGATGACTAGTTCAGAGCCTTAGCTCATTACCAAATCATCCAATACGCTATGAAATGAGATCTATTAGGACAGATACATGACTGATCAAAGCCCAGCAAGATGTGTTTAAACCGAATGAAAAGTCATGTGAGTGTCGTGAGGGATGTTATTGTGTACCTTATTAGATGGGTCGATAATGAGCTTAAGCTAGAAACTAATCGCCAAGTAACAAAGAAAATTAATATTGCCCTTCAGTTTATGGCACAGTTTGGTAAAGTGACATTTATTATGTTTATTTAAGTTGGTATATGTTTTCTGTTGTCCAGTCGACTAGGAAGCTCACTTATGTCACAATCTCTGTCATCAAATGCACTACCAAATGTCACACTAAGAGGAAGACAATAATAGTGAAATAACATGTAAAGTCATCTTTTGGACTTGGATTACATGCAGACTTTCTTTTTAAAATATGAACTCCATCTTTCTCATACTAGATGGGCAAGGAATTGTAGAAACACTGTGGATGATAACATTGGTGAGTGAAAATTAGTAATGCTTAAATTGACTTCATCATGTATATCGTTAGATTTAAATTGTTACAGCGTTATAGTTTTGAAAAAGATCAAATATTAGTAGCCAACTAATTCACAGCTTACTTGCTTGGTAAACTGATTTTTCTTTGTGTTGGTGAGAGCAAGATTATAAGTGTGAAATAATCCATCTCCTATGTAAGCTTGTCGACATTCTTCACTTTAATGTCTTGTTCCAAAATATAATTGCTGACATAGAGTCTCAACCACCTCTTATAAACTGTGCACCTGGTGCTGCTATAAAATGCAGGCTGGCAACAGTAAGAAAACCATTCCAAAAAGAGGAATTGTTTGGCATCATACATAAATTTAAGCATTCCAAAGCCTCTCCTCAAGGTCTTTGTCTGGAGTGTAGCCTTACGCAAAAATGAAATGTAGGTGATTAACAGTTCTGACAAGAAGAGCAGAAAACCTCCTGAAACATGATGATACAGACGAATTCTGAGTATTAGATGGGTACACTGAATGATTAGAAGGTACAGTATCTAGCTGTGGAAAAATTTTGTGATTGAACTTGCCTAAAAGAAGACCTAAATTAAGCATATTCAGATGGATGTGGATAGCGGTAATTATGCAGAGATGAAAAGGCCTCCACAAAATTAACTAGCGTGTAGCGCTTTTGAGGGTAGAGAATTTGAGTGCATTAAAGTTTACAAACTTTCCCATAAGCATTATAAGAACGAAATTTTCTGTATTCTCGTCATCTATAAATGAACAATTTCTGTGATAGATAAATACTACAGAAGAACCTCATTTGTCTATATATGATATCGCATATTAGTTCAAACATGTATTTTGTATTTCACTAATTTTCCGGTACACCTTGAGCAGTGTTCAGCTGATGGAGTTCATTAGCAGGCATCCCTATATCATAGCAGGTGTTGCACAGACTTACCAATGGCAAATGGAGTGCCAAGATGTATCGCCAACTACTACATCATGAGAGTCCTTTATATTACTGACAATTAGGCAATATATTCAGAACTCTTGTAATGTCTTTAGTCAGGTGCAAGAATTTTATTACATCATATACCTGTACTCCAGCACATTATAAAGGCTGATTGTTATTCATAACTGCTGAACATTGTTGGGAAGAGAATAATGTTAGAAAGTTGTTAACTGATATAGATTTTGAAGGGAATCTAGAAAAGAAGTTGTTTAATAATCAAGCCCATCGTTGGACTGAAGACCACAATAATAACAATGCAGTCCTAGGAGTTTGCATCCACTGTCATATCGTTTAAATATCCGCCATCACATTACAAGGCAAGAAAAGTGAGGGTCTGAGATATTACAAATGAGGGGGTGAGTTTCAAAACTGGTCAAGTGACAATTTCAGTCATACTGAGTTAAGCATATCATCTGGCAATCAGTATCAAACTCTACCACTTGCTTAACAGTAATCACACATAATTCAACCCCTTGCTGTAATTTAAGGCTTTGAATAATGGAGTGAGTTTCAAATACTTCAATGTGAACTGAACTATTTCATATTTTCCATTTAAAACTTGCAACACGCATGCAACAATCTTAACTTAACATGCAAGGTCATGTCGTTCTCACTGTCTTCCTTCTAGGGTGTTAGAGCAGGCATTAGTCAGTCTTTTGAGAGCTGTAGTTTCAACTACTGACTGTGTTGATAACTAACAAGCAGAGTGTGACCACTGCTACACAATGTAGCCCAGATACACCAAGGAGAGAACCTCAACAATCATATCCTAAAAAATTGCAAAACATGGGCTTCTGTGCAACCAAGCCCATTGACAATTGACATTTCTTGTTCAGAAGTAAAGGTGGTTGATTTTCAAAAATTTATGGTGAAGCATTGTTCACAGTGGAAAAATAACATGTGTCTCAGTACTAGAAGCAATTGATTGAAAGAAGCGAATCGATTAAAAGTGTGAATACAGATGTGGATGATGAAATGTGTGGACAAAGCCCTGCAGAAATGAACCATAACACTGGTTTTGTGTAAAAAAAAGGTGCCATTACCCCAATGCCTAAACTTGTGTAACCACTTCCTTTTTTACATAGTAAATTTGGAAGATAAAACAATTTGTAATGTTATCAGTTATGAAAAGTGCTCTTGGTATAAAAACACTAGAAAACATTTTTCACTGTTCCCTTCAAACTGAATTTCAAAACTGACAATGTGCAAATAAAATACACCAAATTCTTGACAACTATGTCTCCAGATATTCGAACATTCGGGATACTTATAGAGGTCACAAACGGTAGTTAATTCACTCAATTTGAACTTTGTAAATAAACCAGAATAGAAGTTACAAGTTTTTCTCATTTTTAAAAAATGTTAAATAAGTCATGGCAGAATTGCAGTTCACCCCTCATATATGCAGGGTGCACCTAGTGGGCTTATGTCTGAGAGCATGCGGTAACCAGTGTGTGACTGTTACAAAGAGGAAAGTGGGTCTGACAGGAAGTCAATTAATTACCATATTCCATAATGACCAATGCAACTGATCGGCCAAAGATGGTAAAAATCGTCATAGGTATATAGTAATGTAAAGGATAAAAATTCAACCAATTGTCACATGCAAAGTCCAGAAGAAACTTTTAATAGAGAATTTTATATTGGAATTGTGAGTAATAAGGATTCCACTGTAATAGAACACTTCGGAAATTATGTCACAGTAAAGTTGCATAAACATGATAACTGTATGAAAATTAGTAACTTCCATAAAGAAATACATTAAAGGCCTTGCAAGATGCCATTAGACAGCTAGTGACCGAAGCTACCCAAATAGGACACAATCGATACTGTACAAGTTTGTGTTTAGGTAACAGGTCCTAAAGACCACTGATGGACTTAATCGTTTAATTAAACGTAGAAAACCGTTAGACACACAAACACACACAACCGCATGCCATATGATAAGACACAATTCATTAAGTAATAGGTTTAGATTTAAGTATTTCACTAGATAAGGTGCAAACTTATTAAATTAGAAATATACTTGATAATGCGTGTACAACAGCACACTTTTGCGCACAGGAGAGGTAAGCGCTGGAAAAATCTTTAATACAGGTATAATACAAGTATGCTAACAAGGGAAACTCCCCATCGTGCACCCTCAGATTTAGTGATGAGATCGTCCAGTGGATAGCCCAATAAAAACTGAACACAGATCAAGCATTAAAACAGGAAGAAGGTGTACTGAATTATGAAAAAAGAAGCGAAATAGAAACAGTGAACAGTCCAAGTTCAACATCAATCAGATGTGATTAGCTGATGTGGTTACAGTGTTGGACTGCGGATGGGGAGATCAGAGTTCAAACCTCTCTGCTGCATTTTTTTCTTCACAGAATTCCAAACTGTCAGTCTGGTTATTGACATGTCTCTTAGCTGTATTCAAATTTCTATCGGTGTTGTGGTGTAATGTTTGTTTGAAACAGCGAGGTGTAACGAAGTGACCTCCAGACATACATACCTGTTATTTGTTTAACAGAAGTACTATATGTTATGACTCTTGGGTTCAGTTTTGGAAGTTTTGACTCTTGAATTCCTCTGTTGTAACAGTTTACACATGTTTATTTGTTGTTTTTATTTCTGTGAGAGGTCTACATGACATCTCGCCTGCCCTCGCTATTTGTCACATTTACTTCAACAGTAATGTATTCTTGCCGCATGATTCACTTTCTATAACCAGTGTATAGTATGACAATTGTTAAGACTGCAGAACAATAACAGACACGTCAACAACGAGATGAAATTTGCGAAAAAAAGATGGGACATCAGGGAGATTTTAACACAAATCTCTCAGCTGGCAGTCGAACATAGTGAACACACAACCAGGACGCAAAGGCTCTGGTAATACGCCCAATGTTGCACAATTTATGCTTGGACCGTCCACTGTTCCTATTTTGCTTCTTTTTTCATAATTCAGTACGCTTTCTTCCATTTTTCATGCTTGACCTGTGTTCAGTTTGTGACGGGCTATCCACTGGGTCATTTTAGAACTAAATCTGAGGGGTGTCCAATGGGGAGTTTCCCCAGTAAAAATTTAAATATGGAAATTTTTATTTTGGTGCTTGCATTAGTCACAAATTTCAGATTAGTCATCAACTTCTATCACCAGCAACATTAGTTGAAGAAGTAAGACCAAAGCATAATGATAATGGGCATAGTATGATGCACGTTTTGAGGTGTGAGTGGCCATTGTAGCTCAATAGTTTGCGATTGCAGATATTTTAGGCCAAGTTCAAGGTGTTGCTATGCAGTAACCCAGAAGTGTGGAATGTTGGGGTGCTATATAGGATGGCAAAAGTTTATGAAAGAATTTTGCGAATTTTTAGAAGACATGAGAATTAACATTTTTTGTGTGAAAAATGTCACAGACGCATTTTTTCCTAATAGATGTCCATTAAGGATTATTGCTAGCGATGTTTAGAGATGGTGTTCAGACTGCTGTTTGATGACCTCCTACTCATTTCTTTTTGTGGGAGAGGTGAAGTGTTTTGTGTATGAGACATCGATTGAGTCTTCAGAAGAGCTGGTTTTTAATAAACCATCTGGTTAATTTGAGTATGTGAGAAAATCGTTAGCATGCAAATGTCAATCGTGCATTAATGTAAATGGATGACATTTTTGGCAACATCTTTGATACAATATTCACACCATCTCTGAACTTCACTAGCAACATGGCCCCCAGTGGAAATGTCCGCTTCTGCCATTTCTATCACATGGTAATGTGCTTCTTTTTATTTTCTCTAAACACTAAAAGTTTCTATATTGTAATTTTTGTACAATGTGCAAAAGCATATTGCAAAGAACAAGTTCAAACTATATATCTATGAATAGCACAAAATCTTTGATGATTTGGAGAGTTCCTCTATATGATCATTTTCAGGTTATGTTTTGGCTGGAGGGGGGGAGGGAGCCTCAAGCTCATGCAACTTGGGAATTTTCAAATGTATGTCAATTTAAGACTTTTCATTGTGTGTTGATGAGGAGCCTTAAAAATATTATGCCAGTATCTGAAAGACTTCATTTTCAGCAATAGGGACAATTGTGAACATTTAAATTTTCTTTTTCTAACCATTCAATATTAGGACTCCATTACTACAACGGGGCTCAAGCTAAGTCAGTTACTCACAAATGTGATGGCTGTAACAGAACACTTCCCCTGCACAGTGAGTAGATGGATAGAACCAGTGACCTGAACTTACATTTCAAATTAATAAACTCTAATTGAAAGTTAACATGTGTTGCCAACCAATGTTTAGAATAGGGCTCTAAAATCCTACATTATTAAGGCTTTCAGGTAGCAGCAGGACAACGCCGACTAAATTCCAGGGACTTAATTTCACAGTATGTGGCCGCCCATCAGCTGGATAGCGAGCCAAATTTGTACCACCATTCAGTTTTCAGAGAACTATAAATACCGAAGTAATGTCTCATGGTTTTCCATTAATGTGCTATTAGTCAGGCTCCCTGTTTTCATTTATATCCACTTAAACAAAGTTATTGTTATTATGAATTTCTCTTGATTTTTCAGTGCTTTAACTATGTGTGACAAGCGTATTCAACTCATTTCTGATTTCTGCACAGATGCTTTCTATACGTAGGTCTCCTTTAGGAAATTTTATGACATGACAGTAACTTGTATCCTGAGAAGTGTTTCACACTCATTGTCAAGTTAATAAAGTGATATTGATTACTGCAAATATACACATCTTTCGGTTTGTGTAACAATACAGAATGAGAGTGGAGCAATGGGGAAGCTGAAAGATGCTTCTCTTAATATAAAAAAAGGGAGAACTAAGTTACACATATATCACACACAATAAATCGTATGACAAAACAAATTATGTGACAATATATTGAATAAATTTCCTTCACTTCATGACCACGGTCACAAACTTTTTGTCATCAGACTACAGGTTAAGGTCTATAATGACCGTCTTCAGATCTACTGCAAAACATGGGAAAACACAAACACAATAGCAGATTGTCTACAGCTTAAAACAATAAAACAGACTATAATGGAAAGTTAAGGAAATTTATTCTATATTCAGGTTACTGTTCAAATCGCGACGATGTCGAGCTTGTGACACTAGTGCCATGTCTGGCTTACGACACTGCCAAAAGGCTCTGTAAATTGAAATGGCAAATCAGTACTGAGGTAATGAGTATTAAGTTCAATAAGCAGAGTCTTACAGGTGGTGCCACAATGCACAACGAACTATGCGAAAGTGAAAATTCAGCAGCGGTCAGCCCTTGCCTCATCGGTTAAATCCAAAACTGAGATGAACTGGGTTAGGACCCAGATGCATGAATCATATAAACAGAAAGACCTGCTAAGTAAAGAAGCTTTCGAACTACATTTGCAACTAAGTATCGAACTTCCTTCTATCCAGTTTCAATTTGTGTGGCAAAACATTTCTAACAGATCTAGGAATAATGTCGAAAAATTGACAAGAAGCATAACAAAAAACTGGCTAAACTGATTAAAACTCAGAATGCACATATTGTAAAAAGTAAAGGCTGCATTGGGCAACATTGCTTCAATGATAGAGTAGCTAATTTAACAAGTATTGTACTGAGTAGCGATGAAAATGTATTGCTAATAAAGGTTTACAAAATAACATCACTCCACATGTTAGTAACGATAATACTAAGCGAGTAATAGTTGAAACTAAAATGGCATATGAAGTGGCTGAGAAATTAGAAATTGTGGACATAGCTGTCAAGGTCAATAAAGCTTTAACTGTTCAAAATGGTTCTAGTAAAATGGTGAGTCGCGAGAGCTGTATTTTAGAGGGTCTCTATACCAAGTTAGAGAAGGAGAAACCAAGGGTCATTCGAGCTGACAAGGGGAATATGGCAGTTCTTATATACGAAGATGACTAAATTAGTAAAATGGAAGTGTTTTTTGCAGAAAACAGTATTATAGAAATTCACAAAGATCCAACTGAGAAGTTTCAGACTGGTTGCTGAGAAAGATTGACAGCTCTCAGTTTCTTCTTAACGAATATGAAAGGAAATCACTTAAAACAATGAATTTCAAATTTCTCCACCTGAGATCTCAAGTTAGATTCACAAAGATGGAAAACCGGTTCATCCGATTGTGAACAATATGTAATCAGCGTGCTATAAACTAAATACATTTCTTAACAGTAAGCTTAAGTTACTTTACACGTTCGTTAACAATTTTGGGGTCAAAAACAGTACTGAGATAGCAAATGCAACCAAGGATATACATATACCAAAAAATGCGACATTAGCAATCTTGGATATAAGAAACCTCTACAGTAATGTCCCAATAAAAGAAGTTATGCACATTATTAGACGAAATCTCGCATATAACAAGATTAGTATTGCAGAGTGTATAGAACTAACTGAATTTCTAGAATTTGTTTTAGCTAATAGTTTTTTTACTTCAATGAAAATATATTATCAAAACGATGGGCTTGGGATGGGTATTAGTCTAGCTGGTACTTCACCAGATATTGTCTTAGACGATTTAGAATATAAATTTTTTGTCAAGTTTTCACAGCTAAAAGCCAAAACGATTTATTTTAAACGGAATGTTGACTACATTTTATTACTGATACAAGGCAACACCAGTGAAGTCAGCGTATTTGCCAAAGCAATAGGTAGCATGTACCCAAAAGAAACTTTTACTACTGAAGTTGAAAAAGAGAGCTCCATTAACTACCTTGACCTTACTATTAGAGAAGTTGACAACAAACATTTTCACTTTTCAGAAAACCTAGTTGTATCATCAGTGCCAGTTCTTGCCATCCTCCCTGATACAGAAAAACCTTCTTCACCTCCTTCGTCTGCCTTTGGCCGAATGCGAAATACGTAAAGAACTCAGCATTGTAAAGCAGATTGCGGTAGCTAACAGCGTTTTGCAAAAGATGTCACCCACCCATACAGTAGGCTACAGAAACGTATGACAAACAGCAGGCAAACACAGGCTCACACAGAAAATAGAACCAGCAAAGAAAGAACTAAAACCATTCCTATGAAATTTAACTTCAAAATGTCCTTGCAAATAGAAAAATGCCTTAGGAAATCTGATGTCAGATGTGGCTTTCAGGTTGACAACCTCCTAAAAATACGAGTGAAACATAAACTGAAAAGGACGTATGACAAATTTGATGGCTCTGGAGTGTACAGGATTGATTGCAACAACTGTGAAAAATATTATATCGGTCAAACGGGACGCTTCTTTAACTTAAGGTTTAAAGAATAATCACAGCCACGTAACAAAACTGCTTTGGGGCAGCATTTATCTGAAACTGGTCGTTCTACAGGGAACACTGAGAATAGTATGCCTGTTCTCCACAGGATGAAAAAAGGTCATGCTCTTAATTTGTTAGAGGAGCTTGAAATTTATTAAGCGAAAAAGAAAGAACCAACAAAACTGCTTAATTGGTAGAGCGATTTCGTGACCAATGCCTACTTTGATTTGTTTGACAATGTACTACTTTAATCACTATTTTCTTTTTTCCTTTATTGTAATTTCAATTCCCCATCCAGGTGGGCAGGTAACAGCATAGGCGCTGCTCTTCAGCCTAGAGATGTTACAATGGTACAGGAAGACATTTAAAACAATAAAAAGGAGAAACTGGTTGAACATAGCTACAAATAAGAGAGAACATTATGGGAGAAAGTATACAAGAAGGTGTGACTGTAAAATGGCGATAAAAACAAAAAATATCTTACACAAAAATATTTTACACTGGGAGAATTAAAAATAAGTCAAAGTATGGCAGGAGCATAAAAAGTCTTATAACTATTAAACGGTCACATGATGGGCAGCACATCACTGAAAAACCACAAACGACAAAACTATATACAAGTCGAGCACATGATTAAAAACCTCATCACTTGACGAGACTTTAGAACTGCAGAGATGGGAACACTCATGCAGCAGACGCGACTATGAATAAAAACTGGGAGGGTCTGCCAGGGCTGGGGATACGAGAGAGAAGGGAGTAGGAGGGGGGAAAGGGGGCAGTGCTAGAAGAGGGGGAGGGAAGGGGCATGGGGGATGGGGCAGAGTGTGCACTGAAAGTGCTGGAGAGGACAAGGCAGGTAGAGGAAAGCGGCTGAGGAGGTAGTGCAGAGACTCAGGGAGGGGGGGGGGAAGGAGGAGAAACCGTTCAGGGGGAAGCAGGGTATGTGGAAGGGGGATACTGGGGAGGGTGGAAAACAAAGCCGGGCTACTGTTGGTAAGAAGGGCAAATGTCATGACGAAGTTCATCATCCGGGAGGGGGAGGTGCTGGAAATTGCCCTGGATCTAGAGGATGTGGAGGTGGAAAAACGGGTGGGATACAGTTACAGAGGTGCGGCAACAGGTGGGGGAGTCGAGAGGAAGGGGGAACCAGGGGGTGGGGGGATGAAGCCTGCGGACAGTGTAAAGGATTCGGATATGTTGCAGGAAAAGGAGGAGGTGGGAGAAGGGGATGAGTTTGTACAGTATCTGTGTGGGAGATGGAAGGATGATATGGAAGGCAAGGTGGAGTGCATAGTGTTCAAGGATTTGGACGGCCTTATGAAAGTGGAGGGGTTGGAGATCCAGACAATGCTGACATAATGAAGGATAGGATGGATTAAGGATTTGTAGCAGGTTGGTGGAAGGATGCAATCCCTATGTCTGGCTGGACAGCAGTTTCAGGAAGCAGAGGTGGGACTGGGCTTTCAGCTAGATCGTCAAAATGTGGGGTACAAGTGAGGTGACAATAGAGGGGGAGGCCAAGGTATCTCAGGGTAGGGGTGAGCTGGATGGATTGACCATAAATGGTGAGGTAAAAATCATGGAGACAGAAGGAGTGGGTGGTGTGGCCTATAATGATTGCCTGGGTCTCAGAGGAGTTGATATGAAGGAATTACTGGTTGCACCAAGTGGAGAACTGGTCAAGTGGGTTTGAAGGGTTCGTTGGGACTATTTAAGGGTAGGATAGAGAGCCAGGAAGACAGTGCTGTCAGCACATTGGAGGAGGTACACAGTTGGGGTGGCTTGGGCATATCGGCCATGTACAAGAGATAGAGGAGAGGGGAGAGGATGGAGCCTTGGAGGATGCCAACAGTGAGATAAAAGATACAGTAGTCGATATTGTGGAGGGTGACATAGGAAGGGGAGAAGGTGATGTTGATTTAGGTGGTGATGGATATGATGGGAGAGGATTGATTTGAAGACCTTACTGAAGATGGAGATGAGGCAGATGCGACGATAGGAAGAGATGGCATAAGGGGGTTTGTTGGATTTGAGGTGTACAGGTCTGGGGCCAGTCCAGTCGTTTTTTTGCTGTAATGGCGTTAGTAATGGTCTTCAGGAGGAAGAAGGAGGTGTGGGTGATGTCTTCGGGATGGTGACAGGTAAGAGGGTGGCTTTCGACCTAGGTGGCGATGGATTTCCAGTGGTAATTTCAGCTGACATGTTGGTAGTCTTGGAATACCTTGGGAGGGGGCGCAGGGAGGGGAGCTGGAGGTGGGTGGTGAGCAGAGGTGATGGAGAGGACAGGAAGGTGGTCACTACCTGTGGGGTCAAGGATGTCTACGGAAATATGCCCAAGGAGGTTGGCAAGGCAACTACAACAACGGGACTGGTGCTGCTTTCCGGATGGGTGTGCTGAGAAAGAGGAACAAGGTCACCTTGGATCATGGGGAAGAACTGATGCCACTGCCAAAGGATGGCAGGGGAGCAGCTGTGGATGTTGATGTCAGGGGCAATCACATAGATGGAGAAGGTGCGATGAACATGGGAGATGAAGTGATAGGGAATAGGAGCAGTGGAGCAGACATATATGGTGGCACAGGTGATGGTGAGCGAAAGGGAAAAGACGTTGAGAATGAGGTGTTCAGTGGGGTCATTTAGAAGGGTTGTGGCCAGACAGGGATGGTGGCCAATGGCAACTCCACCTTGCACTCGTGGACCAGGATCATCTGTTGGATGTAGGGTATAACAAGAGGTGCGGAGAGTATGGTGGGGCTGGAGAAAGGTTTCATTCAGGATGAAGGTGTCGATCTGGTGTTGGGAGAGGGGTTCATGAGGTATTTGTTGATGTAGAATGAGCAGATGTTCTGGAAGAAGATGCAACAATCTTGCCACACCATGACTCGAAAAGAGGGGGGTGTGGAGGAAGAGGGGGAGAGGCTTAAACTACAGTGTGTAGGTGGGTGATGGTGAAGTGGGCTTGATTGAGGGAGTAGGTGATGAAGGTGTTGAGTTGGAAGATGAAGAGGGCAGTGAGAGAGATCTGTTAGAGGGTATGGGGGCGTTGGAAAGGGTGGATGTCTTGGAGGACTATGGTCAAGAAACGGATGATGTCTTCAGCCATGTGGTCGGGAGTAAACAGAGGGAATTGTTGGGGTGGATGGGAGGGTTGATGGAGCGGATGGGGATGGTAAGCTCAGGGTGGTAGGAGGGGGCTTAGCGTTACATTTGTAGGAGTAGATGTGACGTGGTCCATTGCAAATTTTACAGGAAGGAGGGGTGGTGATGTAGGGAGAGTTTTTGAGGAAATGGGTGGCCTTGCAATGGGGACAGGTGGAGTGGTTTTTAAATTTAGGGTCAGGTGTTCATTATATATACTAAAAAGTGCTGGCAGTGGTAGGACTGGGGAGGGTTTTTGGGGGATTCTACTGGGTGGTGGGGCTGAAAAATCGGGGTGCTCTGGGTGAGGAGGTGGTCGATTGGGGAGGAGGACTCCAAAAAGACCCGCATGAGGTAAGTAGGACTGGTGGCATTGTGGATATGGCAGGTAGAGTGGATTTCAAGGTCGGGGTGAGAGTTGAGTTCAGCCAACACCTAATCCTCTGTGATCACCGGGACGAGCTTGCGATCACGGTGGTGTAGGTTGGGGGCGATGGGCGCTGGGGCTGGTGAGAAGAGGAGGGGAAGGGTGTGAGGGACATGCAGGAGACAAACATGATACTTGGGAAATTATGGAGAAGGTCCATATGAAAGGAGGGGGAGGGAGATTTGATAAGGATTGAGTCCCTGTGGGGAATCACTAGGGATATGGGAGCAACTAGGATATACTTTCGTAACTCCATGGTGAAGGTAAGGGCTTCTAGGAACTTGCAGTCTGAGGTCAAAAAGAAAAAAGGTGTGGAGGGTGGGGCAGGGGTATGGGTGCAGGAGGCGGGGTAGTATCCACAGAGGCGATGGTGGGAGGGGGAGGGGGCAGTAATATTTTGTTGGACATGGCGAGAGCAGAGTTGTCATTTGTGCACATCTGAGATTTTTTGGTGAGAGTAACCTGGGAGGAGGAGAGAAAGATGGGGAGAAGAGGGAAATAACAGGTGGCAGATCCTTCAAGTGTGGTGGAGGTGCTGGGAAGTGCAGAGGGTTTTGTGGTAGCAATCATAGCCTAACGTGATGTGATTTGGGCAAGGGAGACAGAGGATAAGGTGACTGTGGGGAGGTAAGAGGGGAAGCCTACCCACATCCTTTCGTCTTTCCCTCTCCTTCCCTCTTTCCTGACGAAGCAACCATTGGTTGCAAAAGGTCTTTGTGTGTTTTTTCGTTGTGTCTATCTACCAGCGCTTTCCCATTTGGTATATATATATATATATATATATATATATATATATATATATATATATATATATATATATATATATATGTTGGTTCTACTGAGAAATTCATCAATGGAGTAGAAGGAGTTGGCCACCAATAAATCCTTTAGGCTTCTCTTAAACTAAATTTCATTGGTTGTTAAGCTTTTTATGGCTGCTGGCAAGTTATTGAAAATGACTAAGAGACTTTAAATCCTTGTGAAGATTATTCTTATTTCTAGTGCTGATTCCATGAATTGAGCTGTTGGTTTGAAAAAGTGATATATTTTTAATGACAAATTTCATTAAAGAATAAATATATTGGGAAGCAGTAGTCAATATCCCTAGTTCCCTAAACAGGCTTCTGCAGGATGTTCTTGAGTTCACACCACATATAACTCTTACTGCACGTTTTTGTGCCTGGAAAACTTTAGCTTGGCTTGATGAATTACCCCAAAAAATAATCACATATGACATTATGGAATGAAAGTAAGCATAATATACCAGCTTTTTCATTTTTATATCCCCTATGTCTGACACAATTCGCATTGCAAATATAGATTTGTTAAGACGCTTCAGCTGTTCTTTGGTGTGCTGTTCCCAGTTGAATTTATTATCAAGCTGTAATCCCAAGAATTTAACACTGTCCACTTCTTATATCTGCTTGTCATCATATGTTAGGCATATAATTGTGGGAAACCCCTTACAAGTTCTGAACTACATGTACTGTGTTTTTTCAAAGTTTAGTGACAAGGAATTGGCTAGGAACCAGTGATTAATGCCCAAAAATATATTATTAGCTGATCTTTCTAAGGCTACACTTCATTTGCTATTTATTGCAATGTTTGTATCATCGGCTAACAAAACGAACTTGGCATCTGGTAATGTTACTGATGAAAGATCATTGATATACACAAGAAAAAGTAAGGGCCCTAAAGGAGAACCTTGTGGGAACCCACATGTAACTAGTTCCCAGCTGGATGATGCCTGATAGCTTAATACATGCCTCTTTTCTAATAACACCCTTTGTTTCCTGCCAGAGATATAAGATTTTAACCATTTTGCAGCATTTCCTGTTACACTATAATTATCTAATTTACTTAAAAGGATATTGTGATTTACAAAGTCAAATGCCTTTGACAGATCACAAAATATACCAGTTGCCTGCAATTATTTATCTAATGAATTAAGCACATTTTCACTGTAAGTGTAGATAGGCTTCTCAATATCAGAACCCTTTACAAATCCGAACTGTGACTTTGGCAATATGTTATTTGAGATAAGATAGTTAAAAAGGCGATTGTACATTACTTTTTCTAAAATATTTGAGAATGCTGGCAAAAGTGAAATTGAACAGAAATTTGATACTATTTCTTTATGTCTCTTCTTAAACAGTGGCTTAACTTCAGCATGTTTTAAGCATTCAGGAAATATTCCACTGATAAATGACTGGTTACAAAGATAGCTTAATATGTTACTTAACTAAGAATCACATTCTTTAATTAGCTTTGTTGATATTTCATCATACCCAAGAGATGTTTTTGATTTTAAAGATTTTATGATAGACATTATTTCTGCTGGGGTAGTGAGGGTCAAATTCATAGTATGGAAGTTACTTGAAATGTCTGGTCTGAGGTATTCCATAGCAGCATCTACAGAAACCGACATCTCCATCTTTTCAGTAACAGTTATAAAATGTTTGTTAAAAAGTTCTGCAATACTATACAAATCTGTCACAATTGTAACATTTACTCTTAATGTTATTTGTCCCCCTTCATGTCTGGTTCTACTGGTCTCCTCCTTCACTATATCCCATATTGTCTTTATTTTGTTATCTGATAAGACTATCTTTTCCTTGTAATATATTTGCTTTGATGTCCATATTACAGTCTTTAATATTTTGCAGTATATCTAGTAATGTGCTATAGCATCAACATCAGAACAGTTTTGGATTGACAGATACAGTTTTCTTTTTGTTTTACAAGATACCCCTATTCCTTGAGTAATCATGGCTTCTTTGTAGACTTTGCTCAAACCTTTGGTAAGTATTTGGGGAAAACAATGTTCAAATAAGGTAAGCACTTTATTAGCAAAAGTGTTATATTTTTCATTCATGCCACGAGCACTGTAAACATCAGTCCAGTGAATGTCTCTGAGAAGTGTCCTAAAAATAATCAACTTTTGGCTTATTTGTTACCCTCTTGAGCTCAGATTTAACAGATTTTATATCCTGTTCAGTGTTAACATTTAACAGAAGGACCTGCATGTCATGGTCTGAGAGGCCATTGACTATTGGTTTTGTAACATAATTTTGTTCATTGGACTTCTCTATAAAGATATTATCAATGGCTGTTTGTAGCAATTGGCTACCCTAGTGGGGCACTTTAGAGTGGGAATTAGGTTGAATGACAGTGTTACTAACTCAAATAAGTTCTTATTGGGAGAGTCTTTCAAGAAATCTACACTGAAATCATCAGCAACCACTATTTCTTTGTTTTTGGTTGCTAATGGGCCAGTACAACTTCAAGGTGGTTAACGAATAGATTGAAGTTACCTGCAGGTGCTTGATATACACTTCATATTATGAAGGATTTTTTGTGAAATTCTAATTCTGTTAGATGCTTCCATATGCTGTTCTAGGCAAAATTTATGAATGTCTATGTTGTTAAAATTATGATAGTTCCTGATAAATGTGGCAACTCTTCCTTTCTCCATTTCTGATCTACAAAAGTGAGATACTAACCTAAACCCTGTAACACTTAAATGTTCTATACCAGTGGTCACATGATGTTTAGAGAGGCAGATTATGGCAGCCGGGTTTGAAGACTCTAAATCATCTATGCAGACAGTTAATTCATTAATTTTATTTCTCAGTCCTCGAATATTTTGATGCAATAAAGACAGCTGACATTTCACAATGACTGAGTTAAAATTGGGTAGAGTTAAAATATCTGCTGACTGTAGGAAATTCTTAACCAATAGCTGTTTATGCTGATGTAATAAGCTAGAATTATGTTTTTTGATTTCTTTCTCAAACTGAAGGTTTGTCTCAGTTCTAAACTTTGTTAAAATTTGGTTTCTTTCTGTCCTCACTACCCTAAAAAAGGGTCTTTTCTGAACCCTGTAACCTCTGTAGCCACTGGTATTTTATCACTCATGACTGTGCCTCCCCCCTTTAACTTTCCTCCTATTTTCCGGTCCAGTTTACCCTTCCCCTTCCTGTTGAGGTGAAGGCCATGCCTAATATAATCACACCTATTGAGTGAATCAACAGGAACCACACCAATGCATGACCCTGCACCCGACATAAGCAACCGTTCTAGCTCCAAATTAGCTCTCTTGACAGAAGAGTTCAAATGAGGTAGGTCATGGCGCCCAAGAACGGATACAAACTCAACACCAGTATGCTTCGACGCTGATGCAATCTTTGCCAGGTCACACTCTATAGTCTATACTGTACCCAGGATCTCTGTCAGTACTATTACCTGCCCACTATAACCACAGTGTCTTCCTTAGTGAAATCTTTGCAAAGCGATCCTAAATCCTCAGTCACCTGCTCCAGACCAGCGCTAGGTTGAAAAAAATTGGTGACCTGGTATTCTGATCCTAGTTCATCCTGCAAAAGTTGGCCAACACCTCTTCCATGGGAACTACCAAACAACAACACTTTCTTTCTCTTTACTGATTTCCATACTTTCTTACTTTTCAATTTGTTGCTGAAAGTTTGTTGTGCCCTGTCTACACCTGCAACGGCTTGAGACTCACCAGTTTCTAACTCAAGCAACAGGTGGAACCTGTTTTCCACGTTCTCCAAGAAGCTGTCAAAGTTCTAGGTCGGTTCCTCCTGTTGCATGTTGCCACTTCCCACCTCTCTTTACCCTTCTCCCTCCTTAGCTTGTCAAGGTCTCCCCTGCCCTTGTCTACCTCAGCCTGAAGGGCGGCAATTTTCCACTCCTGTTCTAGTATCTTCCTATCTCTACTACAAATTCTACAAAACTAATGATGAGTCTCATTTACTTCCCCTATTCCCACGCCACTACAGTCACCCACATGGAAAAAACTACAGCACCCATTACACCAAAGTCTCGACACACCGCAAGTCAAGCAGTTTTCACTCATGATAAACGTAATAGTTTATTGAGAATAAGTCAGTTAAATTACAGATAAACACGAAAATATGGTTCCACAAATTTGGCCTATACGCAACTGTGTATAAACAAAAACAACAGTGCAAAAGTTTCTGAAACAACAACTTAAACTTTACGCTACTTTCCTGGAATGCTAGTTAAACAATGAAGAGGTACGCTACAGTTAAATTGCTGGAGATAGCAAAGAACAACTAAACGAAATTCTATAGATTTGCTGCAGCAAAACGTACATACAAAATACGACTATACGATCTTTCCACGTTTTCTGCTATATTACTTAAAGAAAAATGGAACCTTTAATGGTACTCGAAAGGCACACTAATGCACGTACTTGCCACATAATCAACATTGGCAACAGTATTCTTCTACTTGGAAGGTTTGGGGCTCCAACCTTCGAGATGTTGAATCACTAAAAGCCTCTGTTTTATATATTTTGCTGATAGTTTCATCTAGTAGAGAGTGCATTACATATTCACTTCGTTTTCTTATGTTGCGAGTGTAACTCTAGTGTTTTCTTGTTCCTCCTCTGTTTATATAATATAATTCATCAACTAGATAATCTTGCTCATGCACTGTTAAGGAGTTTTATCAGTCTTTTCTTGCAACGGCGTGCTGCAGGATATGAGGGCCCTATGGCGGTCACGTTCCTCTAACCATTTCTCCCCTATGCGGCTTTCTGGCGTTAGCGCTAGCAGAGAGCGCTGGTTATGTGTGGCAGTCTGTTTTCTGTTATTGTGGCTTCTTTAGCTATTTGTTTTATATTATTCTGTGCATTCTGAAAGCCACTTATTAATTATGTCATTGTCTATAATATTTGCACTCGAGTTTATGTCAATTACGGTCTCTTAACTTTTTCCTTTTTAGCAGTCTAACTTTCGTCGTGTTTTATTTCATCGCTTTTTATTACTGTAATGCTTCTTACACCTTATAAGCCCATTACAGACTTTACTGATTGTATCCCCCTTTGTTTAATGTTGTACAATTAATCATTCAAGAATATGTGTATCACTAAAGTGGCGACATTTGGTGAACTTGCAACACAAACGTTTTGTGGCTACTCTACGGCCGTTTGTTTTGAACAGCAGTGCTGCTGAGAAGATGATGCTTGCATATGCTGTTATTTCTATATATTTGGCGATGCTGGTGCTGATTTTGTGTTTAATGTTTGATGATGCCGCATGGCTCCAGTATATTAGGACACGTTTTTATGAAATAGTATGCCTCTTCATATTTAAAGTGCACAAATGCACATGTATGTCAGTAATACTCTTTATTATGGTCTATTTTATTGTTTTAAGTTCCAGGCAATCTTCTAGTGTATTTGCAGATTCCCACATTTTGCTGCAGATCCGAAGGTTGTCATTATAGGCTGAAGCTGGTAGTCTGATGACAAAAACATTTGTGGCCATGGGCATGAGTAAGGGAAATTTGTTCTGCATT
Source organism: Schistocerca gregaria (assembly GCF_023897955.1). Classification (NCBI taxonomy): domain Eukaryota; kingdom Metazoa; phylum Arthropoda; class Insecta; order Orthoptera; family Acrididae; genus Schistocerca; species Schistocerca gregaria. Next base: position 415,103,027 of record NC_064922.1, on the reverse strand, counting down.
CAGGTCACTGTTCAATTCACGACTACGTCGCAGCTTGTGAGACAGAAATATTCGTTTCGTAAATACAAACCGCCTTTTCTTGTTGCAATGTATTTTATTTCTCCCAGTCGCGCAAAGCTTCTGATGTTAGTTTATATAGTGGAGAAAAGAAGGTACCTTTCTAAGACAATGAATTTTCTCTTTATCTTATAGTCTACTCAGTGACTGGATAGATCATAATTAGGTCACTGTTCATGACAATAGAATCAGAAAAGTTGTTTATTTATTGGAGAATTCTAATGTTTGGAGAAAATGAGAAACTTCTACCAGATTAAGCAAGTGACACATACTGATCTGCAAGATTTCATTCATTCCACAACATTGTAGACTAGGTATGCTTGACACACATTTTTCTTTGTATATTACTCATTAGTAATTACCAAAGGATGTCTTCTGTGAACTAAGATTTTAGTTAACTTTGAAACGATGGATGCAGTTAACTACCTGTCACCATGTACCTAACAGCTCACGAAATTTGTATCAGATTTCACAAACATCATCAAACATCCTCACTACATTTTTCCACAAAGAGCATATCACTTTCCTCTGTAAACCCATCATCTTGCCCACCGTAAGTACTTTACAGAGAGTGGAGACTATCATAAGTCAGACTTTTAAATGTTACCATGCTTTTGTCTTATAAATAGAAACCATCTTTTCTTGCTGCTTGCTATACTTTCGTTTATGTGCTTATGTTTTGTAAGTGACGTTATAGTGCGACCTCCAGCATGTGACCAGATAACAGGAACTGCAGATGTCAGTCAGAACCCGAAGAAGTTAAGCAGTCACGTGTTTACATAAAAAACAGATATAATCTACAGATATCACATATCAAAACAAAACCGTATCATTCTAAATCCCACTGAAGATGCCTTAAAGTGAAAGGGCAAAGGGCCAAAGTTCGAGTCTCGGTCCGGCACACAGTTTTAATCTGCCAGGAAGTTTCATATCAGAGCATACACCGCTGAAGAGTGAAAATCTCATTCTGGAAACATCCCCCAGGCTGTGGCTAAGCCATGTCTCCGCAATATCCTTTCTTTCAGGAGTGCTAGTTCTGCTAGATTCGCAGGAGAGCTTCTGAAAAGTTTGGAAGGTAGGAGACGAGGTACTGGCAGAAGTAAAGTTGTGAGGCCGGGGCGTGAGTCGTGCTTGGGTAGCTCAGTTGGTAGAGCACTTGCCCGCGAAAGGCAAAGGTCCCAAGTTCGAGTCTCCATCCTGCACACAGTTTTAATCTGCCAGGAAGTTTCAACTCCAAGCCTTCCTTGCCACTGATCATAGTCATATCCTTTACAAACATCTCAGAACACAAGCATATACTTTATAAGCCAGAGGTTCCCAAATAGAAAATTATTTTGCTAAGGAGCGTGTTATGAAACTGGTATTTTCTACCCCCTCAGACCACGGCGGCTAGATATTTATTCAGTATTTGTAAAGCATTCTCTCTCTCTATGCCTTGTCAGAGGTTCCGTGATATATCGACTGGGCTATAGGCGATGCTTGAGTGAGAAGGATCGCAAACAGTGGATGATGTTGTAAGAAATGTACACCAGCTTTTCAGATCTCTAGTGCTACGCTATTCGGTAGAAGTGCAGTATTCGATTTTCAATCAAGTCCTCGCATTCAAGCACATACCTGCATAGGAAGCTATGGAGAAGTCCTTTATTACAGCTACTAATGAATCATATTTCCAACATTCTCATATCTCGAAACGACTCACCCTTCTCGATCCGATCTGCTACAGTAAAATCCCAACCTCCTTTTAGTTAGCCCCCATGCAACTGTAGCCATTTCTCCAGCTTTACGAATCTGATCGTTCCAGTTTAAATCGCAACTGAGTAGGAGTTGGGGGAAAATATATCTACCACCTTCTGCAACCCATGTAGAAACAGGTTAAGCTGCGTTACTGCTACTGACAGTGTTTTAACCATTCGACAGAAACCAGAACTGCTAGAAGGACAATGATTTTTTCTTCTGTACTGCGGTGAGTTCTCCCAAACTACATGCAACTACTACAGATCTTCGTTATTCTCTACCATCCAACAGAGAAATATCCCCAATTATAAAAGCTCCACTAACTTCAACCAATAGACAATTCGAAAAGATTTTCACTGCATCTTTCTCCTACCATACATCGAAAACTTAATACTGCATGTGTGCAGTCATCGAGCACATGCAACCTCCCTATTAAATATACATGTTCTGGTCAACTGAACACCTCAGCTTAAAATTTCACCACCTGTACCATAGGACAATCATCGTATCCCAATGACTATACCGTAAGTCGCAAGAGCCGCACCTTGTGACCCAGTCTCATTGTTTGAAACATTAATTTTTCTCCTCTAACACACTTTGTACACTGTAAAACATTTTATTTGTTTTTCCCCATCATGACTTCGAGGTCTGTGTCAAGTTCTAAACTGACATTAACACAGCCTCTCATAGAATACTAGACCTCCTGCAGTGATGCTACCCAAGACCATAGGAGAGTGCAGCGCCTCCCTGCCAAGCCTCCCTTTGTGGGAAGTTTGAATTTTGGAGGTGAGATAGGTCAACTGGAGCATCACTAGACATCGCACAGTGTAAATAAATTTTTTACTGCTGTTAATATAACACACACTCGATGATTTTTAAATAAAATTCACCAAGATAACGAAATTGGAATAGTTTTACCGCATTCGTGTGGGTTTCCAAACTACAGTCCAAATCTGATTGCTGTGCGTGCCATTTTGACTGATTCCTCATATTGCAATCGGGTACACAATCACTGTTTCGGGGCTAGCATCCCTCTAGAAGGTCTCGCCCCTCAACAAAACTGTTTCCCCAATTCGAACACGCGTTGTCAGTCAATCATTATGTGGTAACCAACAACGAGCAAGTGGATGGAAAAGACACCGCCGATCTACTGAAATAGTAAGCATTACAACTGATTATATGAACAGTTTTACCAATTCTAAATTAATTTCGACAACGACCAGTGATGTGAGAGCATGTTTACCAATTTCAGTATCATAGCTAAACCACCCCTTCTCCACTTTGCGAATCTGGATAGATAACTGTGCAGTACGTCCATTCATTGTTAATTCTCCAACATGTATATCATCAAAGTATATTAGATAGTGCCCTACATCTTTCTAACACCTACAGCATATTGCTTAATTTACGATCTATGTCTATGCTGATGGGAGTGACAGAGCATAAGCACAGTCTTATGCTAAAATTAGTGACTGAAAGACCTCCCTCACACTGTCATCGACCAACTCGCCCTGCGGCCCTGCTACCTATTTAATCTGCAGCCGACTAGAAGTATTCAGCTATATCTCACAACTCGTGAATGGATGGAGCCCATCCAAATGTACAAGATTTCTCGAGATGTGTCCATGTCGAGGAGGTTAGCACTCCTTATCAATGTACAGTAACAGATTTAAAAGTGTTGTGATTTAATAGCAAACCATTACAAAGAAGAAGAACTAGAAAAGGGTGATTTTTTTATGCGCAATGGAGCTTGTGATGGATGGAGTTCGGCGCATTTTTACATAAATCAATCAAGCCAACAATTTTAAACTATTATTCCAGAGTCTAGGAATAGTAGCTGGTAGGTATTGATCAGAGTGTTTCGTATCAGCGTAATAAACTAGGTGACATTTATGTAGGAAACATGGTTGGTTGACCTTGAAAAGTAGTTGAAACTAGGTAGTTGAAAGGGTAACGAACCCCTTTTCTTAGCTATGTAAAGCTTTGTGGGACTTCGGCCTCAGGTAAGGCTGGCCTAGCTGGACCTGAGTTTTCTTAGAGAAAGTGAGAATGTTTGTGTGTCCGGCACACTTCAGTGGGTGCCAGATGCAGGAGGGCGATAGAAAGTAAAAATGTTTGTGTCCGGCTGATGTCAACGGGTGTGAGAGTAGGCTAGTCGAGTGTTGTTTGTAGTACCAGCGCGTGACAATGTGACATATTGCGAAGCGCAACCTTTTGTGACAGTAACATGAAACTAATGATGTTGATAATAAATTATATTGGAATTGAATGTAAGCTCTTAGAGCAAAAATTTCGAAATTCGAGGAAGATGGTGAGCACACTTGATGGTGGTACTATTTGTAACTGTTTAAATAAAGACTTATGTCCAGTGAATGTAATATAGCTATCGATATCTCAGCCTCTTGTAGTGGTAACACAATACTAATGCTGTAGGTAGATAATAAATTTAAACGAATTTAAAGAAATTTAAAGATGTTTAAAGAAATTTAAACAAATTTATAGAAATTATATTCAAATTAAATGAGGAGCCTCTAGTGGCAGCGACACCATACCAACTCTGCTCAGCAAAATTTTCCTAACAAAATTGATGGTGGTACTGCATATAATTGTTTAAATAAATATATATGTCCAGTTCTTAGGAGGAGGTGGGTTAGGTTAGTGGAGGTAGCCCAACTGCCCTTTCTTTCATGCTGTTTTTCTTAGGTATCCCAATTGACGTATCCCCCCAGCAAAATTCAAACTTTCGGCACGTGACTTAGGTCAGTGGAGGTAGTCCAACTGCCCTTTCTTTCCCACCATTTTCTTAGTTAGCTCAATTGACCTATCTTCCCACCAAAAATTCAATTTTCTCGCGAGTTCTTAGCACGAGGTGACTTAGGTTAGTGGAGGTAGCCCAACTGACTTATCTTCGTACTTGCGTCACAGCCGCCATCTTGGATAACAGTAGATTGGGGAGACACTACCCCTGGGGTCACCTACTTTGTGGTGACATCCTTGTTGCTCCACTACTGCTATGTCATGTACTTGCGTCCCGGCCGCCATATTGTATTTGGGGCGGCATCCTTGTCTGGGGTGACCTACTTTGGTGGCGACGTCCCTGTTGCTCTACTACTACTGTAACCTGGCTGGACACAAATTGTCATATATGCACTTAGTGTCAGTTATATCTAGCACATGCAGTTCAGTTGGCCTCGAAGCACATCAATGCTCTGAATCTCGTTAGGCCATGATGTGGGGCAATGATTTACTTAGTTGTGTATGTTAGTGTGTAATTTTTGCTATTGTATTGTTGGATAGAGATTACAGAAAGACTGGGAACACAAGCAGCGACTACACAGCAGGTGAATGAAGACCTGAAAAAGCAAGTAACTGAATTACAGAAACGTAACTATGCCTTGTGCTGACAAGTGAACCATCAGTAAACAATTGATGGGCATAGACAAACTGATCCAGTAGAGTCTATACCGTGATTTTCTGTACCCATTACTTTGATAGATTCTGTGACATCTAGCCTAGTGGTTCCTCTTGCTGGTAAATCAACAGAATATGTGTTAGTGTTTATTAGTGATCTGAAGGCTGCCAAAAAGTCAGGCAATTGGTCAGATGAAACACACTTGAATGTACCCAAGCAACATTTATTTGGTGAAGCCAAATTGTACATAATGTACCATGAAGGACAGAGTAAGGTACAAACGTTTGAGCGGTTTGAGAAAGGGCTTCGTCAGAGGGATCTCAAAGAAAACAGTACAGGTTCTTTCAGCGAGCAACTTAACAGTCTGTCACAAAAACGTAACAGATGGGTAGAAGCATTTTCGGATAGAATTTGGAAAGTCAATACAAGTATGTTTGAATCAACACATAATATGGAGACAGATAAAGTCATTTTGCAAGAAACTGAGATCATTACTTAAGATACGTTTTTACGAGGAATACCAGTGGACATAGCTTCTGCTATTATGGTGACCACACAACTGAAAGAAGTCGACATTGCTAGACATGGAGAGGACAAATGAGATACTTTTTCTTCTGAGGCACAATGTTAAGAATGTGGACACCCAAGTCACATAGTAGAGCAATGTTGACAACACTAACGTTTTGAATGTGGGGTAATGGTCACTGGGCACATGATCGTCACAGTAAAAAGCAGACTGGACAGCGTCAAAACAAGCTTTTGTTAGACGCCAGTGGGATTTCCTTAACTGCCATAGAGCGCTCCCAGGAATTCAGAATACTGCAAAAGCCATTACTTGGAGGACATAGTTAACAGAACAGAACGTTAAGCTCATGTGTTGGTAGCCAGTCTGGGCCATCTAGGTAGGAGGAGACAGAGGACTCCACAATATAGGTTATGTGGAACATGAGGCTATGATGTGATGTTAATAGGATTGGCATCGCTCAATTAGAATATTGGAACAAGGAACTTTCAAGAATCCGCCACATGTCAGGGAGGGATACTGCAAGAATTGTGACTTGATTTTCTGAAAAAACAACATTCAGAAATGGACCTTTCGTATTATATTTTCGAACTCAGTGGAACCTTAGTTTCAGCTGGGAAAGACCACTGTTAGCGTTCATCGCCACCAGATTCACCAGTCCTGAAGACACTATTAAAGAAACTGTGGATGCACACACTGTAGATTAATTTGCTTAAAAAAGTACTCCCCCTCACTTATCGACCTTAATCACAGTGAAAAATTAAACTGTGTGCACCTAATAGAAATTTGGGAAAAGCAATCGTCACCGAAGTTAATTTGTCGGTAAAGAGGGAGGAAAGGGTTACATCTAAATGAAAGGAAAAATTCAAATGAAATTGGTGGAAATCAATTTTGAGAAAAGGGTAAAATTAATAACGAAAGTAAATGTGCAGTCGTTATGTTAACAATTAATTGGCGTTAGTTAGATATTTGGGATTAGGCGAAAATTACGGCCGCCAGTCCTATGGACAACTTCTATAATAACTGAAAATGGAAGATTAATACACATATAATTAGCACTAAAAGTGTGGCAACTGAAGTTGACACGTGTTGTGTGGAAACTGAACGTTTGCCAGAAGTAATAAATTTCGCTACACTCTGATTTAATTTAGCAAAAGAATTAATAAAACTGAAATATTGAAACTTAATTTAGTGACTGAAATTAATAGTGAACTTTGTTTCTCAAGCACTACGAAATTCAATAAAATAAGGTTATTCTTGAGCTACCTCAACAATCATTTCAAAAACTACTTGAATCTACGCAATTTAGAAATAAGAGAGTTAAATTTGAACTTGAATTAAATGATTCTGAACAATTAACAATAGTAAAATTTAGTATGTACCAAGCTGTGCTGCAGTCACACGTAAGCTAAAATACAGTAACAAAACTCGCACTCTTAATTTGTGCTTGTGTAATCTAAATATTGTAGCCACCTATGAATACCTTAACTGAACTTTGAAATTAAAGCAGTGAAATCGGATGATATTACTTTAATGCTGACATCTGAATTTCAACGACACTCGGGTTCATTCCGGAAAAGGAAGGGACCCTGCTTGGAAATGCAATTGGGACAAGGAGCAACAAATATTCATGCTAAGTTGCTGTAATTACGTGAGGCAAATAGGACAATTTTAAAAGCTGAGTTCTGCCATACAATTCTAAAACTTTACATGCTTCCAGTCTTCCTTGTTGGTTGATTGAAGGTTTGAAGTCGTCGGTCGAGGAGGTGGCGACAGTCACTCATTGTCGGCCGTTGCTGTTGCAGAAGCTGTATGTTGGCACACCTTCTTCTCGACACTGTCACCACGCGAAACAGGCTCTTGATGTGCACCAGCTAATGCTTCCCATCCACGATACCGTGTCAGAAACTATTGTAGCAAGTCGAGCGCAATTACTTGGTGCCAAGTCCCGAAAGTGCGGCAACTCGTGGGAGCATCTCTCAACACACCTGCTGCACCGCCCTACTCCAGCCAGACCCTCTCCGCCCACGCTTCATGCGGCAGAGTTAACACTACCAAAGACCCTAAACACTTTGGTTCACCACACGACCTATCGTTGTAATCGTTCAATAGCATAGTTGTCCATAGGCAAGCCCCAGCGAAAAAATACAAATAATATTTACAAAACAAACTAATTATACATCGACATAAATGCATAAATATACATATATACAAATTGTAAAACAATTACAATATATAAAGGCACAGAAATGTCGTATCTTCAGGTAACAAAATAAAGAAAAAATTTATAGTACAATAGATGGAAGTAGGAGGATACGCATTTCCGGCGTTACAAGGCATAGAAAGGTAATCTGGGTACATCTAGGTTTTGGCCTCTTGAGTGAAATGTTGCACACTGCAGAGCCATTACAATGCAGTCATGAGTTGTGTACATCACACTGCTTTGTGTCAAGAAGTGTAGTATGTATGAGAGAAGAAGCTGGAAATAACTGGGTTCCTGTGAGTATAGATAATTTTTGTATGGATAAGGTGAGTCTGCCGAGGTGATTGCTTACTGCCAGGCTAGATGTCCTAAATGAGGGTTATTTAGATATGTCAGATGGTCAGATGGGGCTTTTATCACAATCAAACCGTTGACATATCTGCCTTGGATGAGAGTAAAATATTTAATGTGAAAATATGAATCTGCTGTTGAAGCTTTGCTGTTACGATCTGCAGGTCTGGCGGACCATTACCTGGAACAGCAGTGATGCAGGATAGGATACCAACTGGTAGTAATACTCCAGTGTACAGAAAATTGTACAGAATCTTGAAGCACAGTTAACCAGCAATGGAAGACTTTATTGACCAGCTGTTGGTGAATGATTTCATTGAGCGTAGTGACTGTACATTGGGAAAATTAATAAAATGTTCCAGGCTATTATGCTGTGGTCGAGTGGATTTCACCTTAAAACCGAACGTTTTATCCCCACCTGTGGAGAACATTTTCAAGAGGGATCATAGCTTTTGAATGTCCGTTTCACATCCTGGTTCGCTACTGAATAGAGTTAAATTCTGCTTATGTGTGCTTCCACACGGTGGCTTGATGTCACATGTTTCGGATGCACAAGTGTAACTGGCTATTGTCGACTACCATCGTCCACTGTTGCTATCACACCATGGTGGAAGACTGGTACACGTATTCTTCAGCACCAGAAAACAAAACGTCATTCATGCTCCTCCATCCTATTGACATACCTTGAGTGTTTTACAATCTCTATGGCCTCCATGTATAACCTTTCGTGATATCCGCCTGTGGCTGACGGTATTTAAGTCCTATCAAAATGAATGTGGTGGTCTCCTCACTACAAAGCATGTTCTGCAACAGATGATCTGTCAATCTCTCCTCTTCTGCAATTGGCCATGTGCTATTCTAGTCGTTTTTTGACCATTCTTTTTGTAGAACCCACGTACACCTCCCCACAACTACACAGAATCCTATAAATTCCTGCTTTTTCCAGCAGTTGGCGAGCATCTTTGGCCGATTTTAGGAGATCTTGTATCTTCCAGGTGGGTTTGTATAATACAGTGATGTTCAGTTTTTCAACATTTTTCCTATGCAGTTAGTAACATCCTTAATGATAGGCAAGAAAACTTTCGATTTCTCTGGTGCTTGAGCATTGCTATGTTTTCTATGCTGTGGTCTTAACGCCCTGTTCACTTCAGCGAACGAATAATCATTCTTGAGAAGTAATGCATTGGTGAGATGTTTAATTCTGCATCAAACAGCTCTGATCCACAGATTTTCATTGCTCTACCCGCCAACGTTTTATGATGCCTCGCTTTTGTTGTGGGTGGTCATTGTAATTCCGGTGTAGGTAACAGCCTGTGTGCGTAGGTTTTCGCTAAACCATGTAGCCCAAGCTACCACCTTCTTTCATGAAAACTAGCACATCAAGAAAATTCAATCTTGCGCCTGCTTGCTCTTCCATGGTAAACTGAATCTTCGGACAGATTCTGTTGAGATGCTTGTGAAAATGACCCAGTTCCTCCCTGCCACGCCGCCACAAGAAAGATGTACCATCCACATACCGGAACCAGATTTTCAGTTTCTTGTTCCCAGCTTCCAATACCTGCTTACCGAATTTTTCCATAAAGAAGTTCGCTGGAAGTGGTGTTAAAGGCCTGCCTAAAGAGACACCATTCATCTGTTCATAGAACTCATCATGCCATTTGAAATATGTGGTTGTGAAGCAATATTTAAATAGTTCTGCAATGTCAAGAGGGAAAAGTCCTATTCAGCTGTTGCAAAGACACTTCAACTATGGCGAATAGCGATATTACATCGAAACTACCTAATATGTTCTCCAGCTGCACCTCTATGGAATTTAATTTATTGATAAAATTTGATGGATTCTTGATATACGAATCCTATCAACCCACATATGGTCATAATAATGTTCTCAAGAACTGGACAATCGAATAGGTGGGCAAATCAGTAGCACTCTCTATGGGCCTTAGAGGAACATATTCTTTGTGCACCTTCAGCAGTCCATAAAGTCTTGGCGGTAGTGCAACTGAATTGAACAGACTTTTCTGAATGCTCTATTCAATACAGGATTTCTTTACCAGACATGTAACAGTTCAAAGAACTTTGTCAGTAGCCTTTTTGCTCCTATATGTTTGTGGATGTAATAAGTCGTTAATCTAACTATCCTAGTCAGACAATTCAGAACAACCATTGCATTTCCCTTGACAATGTGAAGGACAATAACGCTATCGTCCTCATTCAGACGTTTTATGGCATTCCTCTCACCCACAGTAAAATTACTCTTTGGAGGCTTTGCACAAGACAATGTTCTTACAGCTTCTCATACACGGATTTCTTCAGTTACAACTATGTCCACACTATGAATACCTGTTTATACACTGGCTATTATTTCTTCCGTTGGCACAAGTCGTGGGTCAATGTCAAAATTTCCGCTGTTGGCAAGTACAGATCCCTCATCGCCAGGTAACAAACGTCCAGGTAAATCAATAACCGTGTGGGAAGCGTCTAAATGCTGGATCGTCTGACTAAGTTGAAAATTATCAAATTTCTTCTTCCATCTATTAGACACTGTCAAAATATGCTTCCTAATAGTATCGTGTAATAGTCTGCCAGTTCTATCCCAGTCAGTACTACGCAATTTATTGCTTACAGTAATATGGAGAGACATTACCCTACAGTCTGCTTTTGGCAGGTCGTGATTGGTCTGTTGAAATCCGCTCTCATAGTAAAGCATCTTCCGTCCTTCTAAAAATCTGCTGCACCTTGGCCGAGCTGCATAGTTGCTTAATCTTCAAAAACTACAAAATAATATTGACCGCTCTGTATCAAAACAGAAATGTGAGGGAACACAAAAGCTGCACTCTTTTCTTCTGGACATTTTCCAGGCAACACACATTTCTTGACATCTCCCTATATCACAATTAATGAAATGTTCTGGGCTATTATGCCCTGGTCAGTTGGATTTCACCTCAAAACCCAACTTTCGTTCCCATCTGCAGAGGACATTTTCAATGGGGATGATAGCTTCTTTGAATTTCCGATTCACACCCAGGCTCGCTACTGATTACAGCAAAATTCTGCTTCTGCATGCTTCTGCACAGTGGCGTGATATCACATGTTTTGAATGCATTAGCGCAATTGGCCACTGTCGATTGCCATGTCACTATTGGCCATTGTCGACTTCCGTCGTCCACTGTTACTATCACCTCATGGTGGACGACTGGTACACATCTTCTTCAGCACCAGAATCCAGATGTCATTCAGTTTCCTACTGAAATTCCGGCGGTGCTTTACAAGGCCTCTATTTACAACCTTTCATGGTATCCACTTGTAGCTGACGGTGCTTGAGTCCTGTCAAAATGAATGTAGTGGTCTCTTGGCTACAAAGCATGTTCCGCAACGTCTGATATGTCAGTCTTCCCCCTTCTGCAATTGTCATTGTGCTCTTTTAGGCATTTTTGACAGTTCTTTTGTAGTATCCACAACTATACCGAATACTATACATTTCTGCTTTTCCCAGCAACATACAAACCCACCCAGAAGCTACAAGGTCACTTAAAACCAGCCAACGACACTCGCCAATCACCAGGAAAAGCAAGAATTTATAGGATTCAGTATAGTAGTGGGAAGGTGTCCTTGGGTACTACAGGAGCGCTCAAAAACCGATTACAAGAGCACAAGGGCAACTGCAGAAGATGGGAGATTAAAAGATCAGCTGTTGTGGAACATTTTTTGTGCTCAGAGAGGCGGAACAAAAACAGTATATGGTTTATCTTGATGACATTATTGTATTTTTGAATGACATAGAAGCGCATTTGCAGTGGCTGGAGGAAGTTATCAAGAGGCTACACAGCTCATGGTCAGTCGCTTCGCAACACAACAGGTGAGCAAAGCGTATCAATATGTAACAGCCAGTTGGAATGTCTATAAAGAAGGACAACTTATGTTGCATGTAATATGAGTGCAAGGAAGAGTTAATTGCTACACACCACTGGGTGTCCAGAGTGTGAATGCAGTAGAATGACATGATAAGGAGAGATGGATGCTGTTATTGTGACGACTATGCAGAGTGGAGTAAGAAGACATAAATCGAATGCAAGAGCATCTATTCAGTTCAGTGACTCCACAAAATATGCTTGCCACTACTCCTGAAAGGCAAAGCTGAGACCGTTTAGTTGCAAGCAGGGTGATCAGAGGAGGTGACTGGACAAACAAAGCAGGCCAAGTGATATTATTGCCACCTCACAGTAGAAGAATACATGAAGCGTTCTGTAAAAGTATTACTCATGTTCCAATGGAGGGATCTGCTCAGTTCATAGCCATCCAGTCTGGAGATTGGGTCTATGACAGTCTGTCTCCTGCTCATCTAGCGATCTGCAGTCTTTGTGGACCAAGCCTGGCTTGGGGGACATAGTCACTGTGAGATGCAGTGCTGCGTTCTGAGTCAAGATTTACAGGGAGTTGTGGTCACCATCGTCCAGCAGAAGTCTTGGTGGCCTAAGCATTGGGTCCAGGGATTAGATCGTGAACTAGCATCATGGTGATGTTGAACTGTTGCCAGCTGCCTTCCTTTCTTGTGGACAGACTTTGATGTTATCTGCTGCTCTATGAGGGCTATAGAGTGACTGCATGCACTTTGTGCAGAGCTATTGGTGCCTCTCCTACATGTGGCTTATGATAAAACCAGGCATGCAGTGGTCACTCACTTTCTGTAGCTCCAAGCAGCTGCGGCCAGAGCAGTCGACAATGTCTGTACAGCATGACCACAGGTTGCATAACGTCACCAGAAACGGACACTACTATCTCCACAGCCACTATGGGCTGAGAGGGCATGATGCATGCTGGTGTCCATGTGTTCCTGGCTTAGTGCCTGCCACCCTTGCTCCACAGCTGCAGGCAGTATCAGAAACTAGGTAACTGTACCTTTTTTAGCAATAAAGATTTATTTTGTTAATAATGTTTCTGTGGAGCCTCCAGGTGTCTGACAGGCCATCAGATATGAGTCATTGCTCACCCACACGTAGGGCTGGTGAACCAGCTAGCTCTTGACCACAACGATCTACCATCAACACCCAACATAAAGTTCAATGTGTCAGGGCACTATAACTCTCCTCCGATTTGACTCATGTATTGCCATCCCAGCTGTGTCACAGCGACACTGGCCAATTGCTTGGACGACTGTCAGTCATTATGTATCACTGACCTTACCAACTGCCTATATGTAAATTTCATAAACATAACCTATTAAAAATTTCGAGTTTTAATTCGGTATTTGTTTCAAGCATTTACACTTAGGTAATGAGATAATTAAACATTAGCTTTAGATTGATTTAATTTGGTCTTCACATATGAGATTTATAACTTTCCTTGCCTACATAATGTTCCACAAAATTTCGGGCAAACTGCTGGATGTTTGCAACTTCCTGCTACAATATTTCGGCGCAGAGTCTTCTGGTCATCTTCAGGTGAAACTGACGAAAATTTCGTGAGCTCTGGTGTTTAAGGCCCCTCCGGCACATGTGTGATGGATTCACTTGCCGTTGCGCGTGCGCTACTTGATCGCGTTCGGTTCTGCTGCGTCGCGCGCCCTCCGTGGTGAAAACTCGCCGCATCGATTTCAGTTCGATTGTCTTCCTGCGGTTCCATCACATACCTATGCTGGCCACGGAGGACACGAAGTTTTTCGACAATTGAATTCCATGCCGTATTCAATTGGTAACCGCCGTCAGAATTAATAAGAGACTCATTGTCAGACAACAGTATTTTCACGGTTTCGTTAATCATTGAACTTCAAACATTAGACGCACCTGATTGCTGGGCACCTGCTAGCAAAAGTTGTGTTATGTGCCAAAAGAGGACTGTAAGAGCCATATCTATCCACTACCATGTCTATATATTTTACAAGTAATAATAATTGTTAGGAAAATCTTAGAAAATACGAAGATTGGAACTTAAATAGTGGCAACTATTTATTCACAACAGATACAAGAGTCACAATGCTTGCTCCTGTTGCTGTCCTTCATAGCAGTCACCAGCGTTGTGTAGAACCCGTTGCCAGCGATGTGGAAGGCGTAGTATTACGTTAGCAGAGCCTGTTCTGTTGATGGTACGAATGGAGGGGTCTAGACTTATGGTGATTCTCGTGTACGACTGTGATGGTGTTATCCTAATGCATTACGTTCCTCCACAGCAGAATCTCAATACACAGTATAACTGATCGTTTTTGGAGCATCACCTGCGACCACCTTCGCGAAAGAAGCGGTGAAACTTTCTACACAACCCACCCATCATTTTGCACGACAATGCATGGGCGCATACAGCAGAAGCTGTGGCTGCTCGATGGGACTTTGATTTGATTCCAAAGATGAAGGATCCACTTCGTGGCATTCGCCTCAGAACTATTCCAGAGATTCGACAGGCAGTAAAATGCTCCATTTGCACCATCAACACCGTGAACCACGAAAAGCACGACGAAACGAAGGATGGACGATGTGCGCACAACTGAAGGCACATCTGAAGGCAATGAGCTTGGGGTCAAATGATCAACAACGGACGATGATTATCAGCCGTCAAAATTTTATTCCTGACAAACCTTGACGGTGCCGTGACATGCAGGCCAGTGTGGATGCCGCCACTTGAAATGCATTGTGCAATGTTTTCAAGGGACGTAACATGATGGTCAGTGATAACTGTCCTTTAATGGCCATAGCCGCAAGTCTAGTGCCGTCTTAATTTGTGTTCTGTCTACCAGTATAGACGAATTTCGTTCAACGTTTTCTGTCAACCGAAGTTGAATAGCTACAATCGTTAGAGTGCACGGAAACACATCTTTGGAAGTTGGATCGTGGAAACGAAGCTCTATGGAACGAAGTCCTGTGATGCGTATACCCTCTGATGTGGGTGGACTACGTGACGTTGTTACCCTTATGAAATTTATGTTATCTTGAACTATTTATGTTGTGTAAAATTCACTTGTTATTCTATTTGCTTGGACTGTTGTAGAAGCTAGTCTGCTTCTGTAAGTTCTACGTTGTATAAATGCGAATCGTAAGATAGTCGTAGATACGCAAAATGGCGGCTGTTGACGGATTTTTCATGAAGTCATTAATTTTTCCTCCTTTTTGCTTTTGAACTACCTAGACCTTGTGACCTGTGCCATGGGTCCTGCAGTTGTTATATTTGTGTACATTTACACAGAAGTTTTGCTTACCAGTCAGCTTCCGCCGTTAGTAGTTTAATCCTGTGCGCTTTGAGTTCTCAGTACAGTGAATCACCTTGTGTTATTAATAGATTAAAAATTCTGGAAAATAAAGTTAAGCATTTCTGTAGTAGGTCATTTTACGTGTTATTTGATTCATGTCTTTCTGAGTAAGTTACCGAGGAGAATAATGAAAGTACAGGTAATGAAGTTGGATGAAGTGAAGTTATGAAGTCACTACAACTAAAAATTTATGTATAATGTTGTAGCAGATTGGTGATTGTTATTCATGCGGTAATATCACTGCTTTTAATTTGTGACAGATTGCCCGCTGTTGATGGATACTAGTTAGTGCTATCCATGTTGGGCCTAAAACATTTTGTATTTGAATTGTCATTGTAACCCCTTTGGGCACCAGTCCTTGACTGTTAATGAACGCAGGTATCTCTAGCGGTTGTTACAAAATTTTAGACATCCTACAGACACTGGTAAATAGGCCTACATAAAACTTTCTGAAGCAACAAGGTTCAGCTCACTGTCCTCCCGTAGAAGTGTTAGGCATACATGAATTAGAGCCGAGTGCCAGGATTATTCATTAGAACAATCAGTGCGGATCCTCTTCTGCGCTGGTAAACTGAAGATGGGAATGTGAAAACTCGTAATTTGATCCTTGATAATCAAAGAAATTTTATTGCACGTGAAATTCTGCAGTATCATTCCAAAATTGAGATGGTTTTTGTTTGAGTTACTGAAGCAAAATTATAATATAAATATTTTTAAAATATTATTTTGAACATCTTTGTTCTGAATACATACTGCAGTTATTAATCATATTTAACAATGTATTTCAATACTTTAATGTGTTGTGTTGGCTCTTTTGTAGGTAAGAACATAAATTATGGCAGAAAAGACACAGACAGCACAAATGTCTATTAATCCTTGGCAGTATCCTCCACAGTATGGAATGTACAATCCATATGCTGGGTAAGTGTGTTGCATATATCTCTAAGAATTGGTCCATAAAATTATGGAACAGCGTGTATGGCGGGGAAGCACAGCTCTAAGAATTGCTAACTGTGAATGTTATGTTTAGAAGTTATTGGTCTATGGTGAAAATATTTGATCTGAATTAAAATCTGGTTAAAATTGGAGACTGGGACTCTAGTTTCATTGTATATAGTTATTCTGTCCACAAAAAACACCATACCGTGCTGTCCAGTAGTGACTGTGAATAGCCAAAAAGTTGTGTGGGACTGCCGAAATTACAATTATTGGGATGTAGTCGCAGTTTTCAGTCAGAGGATTTAGTAGAAGCGGTACACATTCAGTAATAGTCTGAGACAAGTACATAATGAGTTAAATTTTTGATGTACAACAACGAGCCACAGCTGGTTGCTGCACACCATCAACAATTTATTTCCTATAACAGCCACTGTCTCCAACCATGTCTTTATTTGAAAAAGTCACATACATAATGAGTGTTTGACTAAAGTCTAGATAAGGCCAGTGGCAGTCATGGTATTGTTTGTTTAGTATTCGTAGGTTGGTAATGTGTCATCATGTAGCCACTAGGATGATACTTTTATGTAACCAGTGAGAAGGGAGAAAATTGTCAATATGTTGTCGCCAAAATTGAAACCATAATCATATTCACTGTTGGTTTGAGATTTTGTTGTATTTCTTCACTGTTGTCAGGGCATTTCATTTCATAGTATTATTTTGTTGGGCATGTCATATTTAAAATTTGAACTTGCTGGTGGACCTGCTGTTTAGTAGTTGTTACGTACTTTCTAATTCAAAGAAAATTATAACAACAAATACAGATTGGCTAACCACTACTGAGGAGTTAGTTTTATTTTTGCATGTAGGCTGAAGCAAAATTCACACGCTCAGGCTTCACAGCGCAACTGCTCACACGCCAGCGATAAAAAAATTGTCTCTCATAAAATTTCGTCCGGCGAGTACATCTGGCAGAAAAAGGACATTAAAGAGTGGCAGTCAGGCAGCACCGTAACCACATGTTTGGCAACTACCTCTGTCAGCACATATTAGTTGTGCTGTACTGTTGGCGCAAGTGGATAGGGTTTTGGGTTACTAAACAGGAAGTCGGGGGTTTGATCCTGCGGTAGAGGGACAAATCTTTTTTTACAATAACACATCATCTACTTGTCATTTATACTACATGTAGTATGATCTCTCAGATTTCGCACATTAGCAACCAGTGACAATAATAATGTCCATATTAATGACCGCATGACCTTCACACCAGAATATGTTGTCCTCAGAATAACAGATGCTCAAAGCAACCTTCCTGTACATCCAAACATTGCTCTCCTCAACGGCGAGCTCTGGATCCTTCACGGCAAAGCTGTGTCCACAGTAACAAGAGCAGCATGAACACATGCTACCAATTCTTCCACATTCATTGGCAGGGTGGAGTACATGTGCTCCTTCAGGTGTCCCCATAGGAAGAAATCCAGGGAATTTAGGTCAGGTGAACATAGTGGCCTACAACTGGATCTCCATGTCCAAGCGATTTCCCTGGAAATTTTCTGTCTAAATACTGTTGCACATTAATTCCAGAGTGTGGAGGTGCACCATCATGTTGGAACCATATCCTCTGCCGAACATGTAGTGGAACATCTTCCAGCGCATCAGGCAGATAGTATGAGAGGAATGCATGATACCTTTGTGCAGTCAGGCAACATGTAGGGGCCCAAAAACCTGTCATCCAATATTTCAGCCCAGACGTTGATACCAAAGTGAATTTGATATCCATGGTTGTGAGTGATGTGCAGGTTAATCTCTCACCAATGGTGAGCATTGTGCATATTGGCTTCCTGTTGTTGTTGGGACCATTCGCAGAATTGCAACCATAGATGGCGATCTGCAGGATGCAGGTGTTGCGTGAAAGCATAATGATAATGCTCGTGCAGCACTTTAATGATGGTATGTTGCAAGACATGCAGCTGCCTTGCTATGCTACGTGTCGTTCACTGAGGTTCTTGGTGTATGACCTCAAGAATAGCTTCCTCAGTAACTGGAGTATGGCAAGTCTATGGACGACATCTGTCACGTGATTGTGGAAGGAGAGAAGCTGACTCCCTTTGATGAGGATATCTAACAGCATATTCACGGGTTGCAACACCAGCCCCGTTATCAAATGTACCAAGGACCAGAAGCATATCCACATATTCATCGTTTGTGTATATGTCTACCACACTGGTTTAGAGGTTTACAATGAGAAAATTTGATACATGTACGCATTTGTATTTGAGTCTGTCACAGGCGCGTTACTCCATTTGCAGCTAGTCTCTGTCTGGTGCTCATCACATACAGTATAAACACAGCATCAGTCCTGCATGCCGTCCCTCATAATGCGCATTGCCCCTCTGACAGATATTGTTCTGCATGAGTCAACCCGACACCACTAATGTGAAACCGTGAAATTTTCAGTTTGAAATTACACTGTTTCTGTAATGGTAATAAACGTGATGTTTCCATAATCACATAGATAGAATAATAATAAGATAAGGCATTGAGATACAACCTAAACAGCGTGTGGTTACCAGACTCAGTGTTGAAATGCATAATTAGTGGGACCATCGTGATAACACATACAAATAGTAACCAAGTTTGGACATCAGCAGCAAAGCACATTGTTAGTCCTGCTGGGAAAGTAACACCCAACAAAATGTAATGGACCTGAACAAAGCAAGAATAATAGTTGGTACTAGTCTATGGGATCATTGGAGGAGAGTACAAAGAAAACTGGTTTCGTATCTAGTAGATGAAGTGGTGTGAATAAATTTACGCCCATGACATGGAAAGGGCTTCTTTTAAAGCTGATAAATCTTCCATGCCTATGACTCTAGTAAGTAAGTAAGTGCAAATGTTTTCTTGAGGACCCGCTGCAATCACTGTTGATGATTAAAATACCACATGGACTACATTTACCAAATAAAAACGTGCCTCAACCCAGGTTCAAACCATCGATCTTCTGCGTGCTAACCCAAAACTCTATCCACTGCGCCAACTGTACAGCACAAGAAAAATGTACTGACAGAGGTAGTTATCGTACATGTGGTTACAGTGTTGCCAGATTGCCATTCTTGAACATCCTTTTTGTGCTGGATGTACTCTCCGAACAAAATTTTGAGACTTTTTTTATCACTGGCATGTGAAGAGTCGTGCTGCAAAGCCAGAGTGCGTGAATTTCGCTCCACCCTGTATAAAATAAATTAGTTTACATCTGTTACACGCGTTAGCCCTGTGGCCATTTGTCTATAAGAAATTTAATTAGCACAAAGCTTACAAACGATTGAATCTACAAGAACATTATATAACAATAGTAAAGGCTTATTTATTGTATTAATTAGTATCCATCCAACCCCATGATGGTACCCACACTGAATAAACAGATGTTAGATGAGGTCCACAATTACTCTATACGCCAACATTAATGATGAGACATCGAACTTCAACCAAGCTACAGTGTACTTACGGCTGCATTCATAAACAGAAGCTAAATATCAAAAAAGCCAAAAGAATACTGCCTACTACACACTGTTCCAGAAAACCCAACAGCACAATTCAGTTTATCCCTCCTGCCAGGTGTGGGTTCAGGTATAAAAGACAGTTATGGTATCATCTGTTACAAGTGGTATAACAATAAGAGATATGTAGCCCTATATTAGATTCCAAATTGGCCATTGCTAACATCATGGACATAGAAAGCCTTAATCACATCACAAATATTGTGCACAGTGTTATCAGATCTCTCCCTGCAGAGTGCATATCTCAATGCTTGAGGAGAAATTTTATGAAAATCTGTCCTGTTAACGGTTTAAGTTTTTTATTGCTCTCGCTGACAACCTATACCTTATTGATAATTGAACAACCACAAAAGGCAACAGGGTGCAGTTATTTCTGAAAACCTTCATTCACCAGCTGCCATTTTCCACATCCGTAATAGGTAAAAGTTGCTTTAATAGTTCCAAGGAAAAAGACAAGCACCACATAAATATATCTACCTTTTTCTCCA
Source organism: Schistocerca gregaria (assembly GCF_023897955.1). Lineage (NCBI taxonomy): Eukaryota > Metazoa > Arthropoda > Insecta > Orthoptera > Acrididae > Schistocerca > Schistocerca gregaria. Next base: position 415,082,529 of record NC_064922.1, on the reverse strand, counting down.
CAATCTAAGAGGCAGTTACTAAATTTATAACCAATCACAGTGAAAAACATCAGATTTTGATCACAAATAGGAACAAGCTCGCTTTCGAAGTGGATGTAACAGTAAGAGAATTTGCAAGTCATGACAAAAATTATAGAATACAACAAATATGAATAATCACCTTTGTGTGATGGGTAGATTTTGAAAAAGCATTTGACTTAGTTTCAACAAAATCTCTGCTAGCAGGGCATTGGTGAGGCATGTATTAGTGTACTGAAGATCTCTGTTTATGTTGCAGGATGTTTGTTAGGCCTATATTAGTGTGCTGAAGGTCTCTGTTCATGTTACAGATTTTATTAGACCTCATCATCATTTTGAGAAATTTAGAAAGAAGAAAGTCTGTACTGTGAAAAAGAAAAAGGAATGTATTGGTACAAAGCACTTGATTTCATTTATAATGTTGTACTATTTACTTCTAGTGCAGATGAAGGTAGGCTTATCTTGGTGTTAATACCTAACCTCAAATTTCAAGCTGCGCAGTTTATTCCAGCAAATGGTGGAGATCAAATAACAATGTTGAAAGCTTTGTATAGGTGACAATAATATACAAAACACACAAACACATACACACAATTACTAGCTTTCGCAACCGATGGTTGCTTCTTCAGGAAGGAGAGGGAAAGACGAAAGGATGTGGGTTTTAAGGGAGAGGGTTAGGAGTCATTCCAATCCCGGGAGCTCCATCTACTTCAGGAGCAACACCACCCCAACCATCGGGAACATCTGTTCCCCCTTGCCAGCCGGAGAAGAGTAAGACTTCTTCAGCTACTCTCCCCAGGAAGGGGTCCCTTGAGACCTCCCTTCGCAAGTTCCGACCAGCGAAAAAGCAGTCACCCCCAAGTGGCTGAAACAACCGCCAGTACCTGGTCGTAGGGCCTCACAGTCGTCGTCCGTCCCTGAGACTGACCCAGTGAAGCCCTCCAAGTCTGAACAACCGAAGGCACAGCGAGAGAATCAGAAGACGAAGAAAGTCCCCAAGACTACCAACATTGCAGTGGCATCTGTCCCATCGCTTCCTACAAGCTTTGCGTCTGAGGACGAGGTGGAGATTCTGGCATCGGTTGAGGACCTCAATCTCGCCGGTCCCTCGGACACTGTAGATACCACTAGCACAGATGCTCAATCAGAGACAGCAGGTGACCCAGCAGTGTAATCTGCTTTCCCAGTCCCGTTAGGCATTTCACAGACATGGACACTACCATCCTCCAGTGGAGCTGCAGCGGTTTCTTCCACCATCTAGCTGAGCTCCGCCAACTTATCAGCCTTCACCCTTTCCTCTGTATTGCTCTGCAGGAAACTTGGTTTCCGGCAATGCAAACCCCTGCCCTCCGTACCTATCGGGGTTATTATAAGAACCAGGCAGCTTATGAAAGGGTGTCTGGTGGCGTCTGCATATATGTCCTGAGCTCTCTTCACAGCGAGTCTGTACCTCTACAAACAGCTTTAGAGGCTGTTGCTGTTCGGGTGTGGACGCCACAGGCTGTTACCATCTGCAGTCTTTACCTTCCACTGGATGGTGCTGACGCGCAGCATGTCCTGGCTGCTCTGATAGCCCAGTTGCCGCCACCTTTCTTGTTACTGGGCGACTTCAACGCCCATAACCCTCTGTGGGGTGGGTCAGTGGCGACAGGTCGAGGCGCCACCGTTGAGCATTTCTCGGCACAGCTCGATCTTTCGCTTTTAAATGATGGTTCCTTCACACACTTCAGTGTGGCGCATGGCATGTACTGTGCCATTGACCTTTCGATATGCAGCCCTAGCCTCTTACCGTCTGTCCAATGGAGAGTACATGACGACCTGTGTGGTAGTGATCACTTTCTGATCTTTCTGTCCCTGCCACAGTGTCACTCTTCTGGGCGCCCTAGCAGATGGGCTATGAATAAAGCTTATTGGGACTTGTTTTCCTCCGCTGCCGCTATTTAGCCTCTCTCTAATGATGACATTGATGCGGTGGTTCAATCGATCACCACTGTCATCGTTACTGCCGCAGAATCTGTCATTCCCCGTTCTTCTGGATCCCCTTGGAGGAGGACTGTGCCTTGGTGGTCACCTGAGATCGCTGAGGCGATTAAAGATCGCCGGTAGGTGCTACAGCGTCACAAGCGACATCCCTGCTTTGAAAACCTCATAACCTTCAAACGGCTGTGTGCAGGGGCCCGCCACCTTATACGCCAAAGCAAGCAGGCATGCTGGGAGCGGTATGTGTCCACCATTGGCCTCCATGTCTCTCCATCGCAGGTCTGGGCAAAAATCCAACGCCTCTATGGCTATCGTACCCCTGGTCTCACTGAATGTAGCAGTTTGTACTGACTCCAACGTCATTGCAAACCGCTTGGCAGAGCATTTTACTCTGAGTTCCGCTTCTGCGAATTACCCCCTGGCCTTCCGCTCCATTAAAGAGCGGATGGAGCGTTGGAGCCTTTCGTTTCGCACCCGCCATCCAGAATCGTACAATGCTCCATTCAGTCAGTGTGAATTTCACAGTGCCCCTGCCACTTGCCCTGCTACCGCTCCTGGGCCAGATCGCATCCACTGTCAGATGCTGAAACACCTTTCAGTGGACTGCAAGCGACGCCTCCTCGACCTTTACAACCGTCTCTGGGTCGAGGGTGAGTTTCCGTCGCAATGGCGGGAAAGCATTGTCATCCCCGTTTTGAAACCGGGCAAGAGCTCTTTGGAGGTGGGCAGCTACCACCCCATTAGCCTCACCAACGTTCTTTGCAAGCTTCTCGAACGGATGGTGAGCTGGTGCTTGAATTGGGTACTGGAGTGTCGGGGCCTTCTGGCTCCGTCCCAGGGTGGGTTCCGCAAAGGCCGCTCCGCCACGGACAATCTGGTGAGTCTGGAGTCGGCCATCTGTACTGACTTTGCCCGCCGTCAGCACCTGGTTGCTGTCTTTTTCGACATGCGGAAGGCGTACGATACGACATGGCGTCATCACATACTTTCTACGCGTCATGGATGGTGTCTTCGGGGTCCTGCCGTTTTTATCCAAAATTTTCTGCCGTATCGTACCTCCCGCGTGCAAGTTGCGGCCTCTCATAGTTCCTCCTAAGTCCAGGAGAACGGGGTACCACAGGGATCTGTCCTCAGTGTCTGCATGTTTTTAATCGCAATAAACGGACTCGCTGCAGCGGTAGGGACGTCTGTCTCAGCGTCCCTGTATGCTGGCGACTTCTGCCTTTACTACAGCTCTACTGGCTTTGCAGGTGCTGAACGTCAGCTACAGGGCGCTATCCGCAAAGTGCAGTCTTGGGCTGTAGTGCATGGTTTTCCGTTTTCGGGTGCCAAGACCCGCGTTATGCATTTCTGCCGGCGTCGAATAGTTCATCCTGAGCCGCGGCTTTATCTAGACGACGACCTTCTTGCTGTGGTGGAGACCCACAGGTTTTTGGGTGTAGTTTTTGATGCCCGGTTGACTTGGCTGCCTAATATTCGGCAGCTTAAACAGACGTGTTGGCGGCATCTAAACGTTCTGAGATGCTTGAGCCACACCTGCTGGGGCGCCGACCGATCTACCCTGTTACGGCTCTACCAGGCATTAATCCAGTCCTATCTGGATTACGGAAGCCTGGCTTATGGCTCAGCATCCCCATCTGCGTTGCGGGTGCTGGACCCAATCCTCCACAGCGGGATACGCTTTGCCACTGGTGATTTCCGTACCAGCCCTGTGGACAGCATACTAGTGGAGGCAGGTGTCCCTCCATTGAGGTTAAGGCGCCAAAATTTACTGGCCGCTTACGCTGCCCATGTTTTTAGCTTGCCCGGGCATCCAAACTATCGTCTCCTGTTCCCACAATTGGTCGTCCATCTGCCAGAACGTCGGCCCCGGTCAGGTTGTACGATCGCGGTCCGCGTCAAAGAGCTTCTCTCCGGGCTTAGGGTTTTCACTGTTCCACCTCCTTTTCGGGCCACTTTGCTTACACCCCCATGGTGTGTTCCTTGCCCTTGCCTACGCCTCAACTTGGCACAGGGCCCGAAGGACTCAGTCCCTCCAGAGGCCTTCCGCCACCACTTTTATTCCATCCTGGCCACGTATCAGGGCTCTGGCATTGTTTACACTGATGGCTTGATGGTTGCTGGTCATGTCGGTTATGCGCTAACTCTAGGGTCCATTCCGAACAATGTTCATTGCTGGCTGGCTCCAGCGTTTACACTGCTGAGCTGGTCGCCATCTTTCGTACCCTAGAGTGTATCCGCTCCTGCTCAGGTGAGTCCTTCGTGATCTGTAGCGATTCCCTGAGCGGTTTTCGAGCTCTCGACCAGTGTTTCCCTCGTTCTCGTCTGGTGATGGCTATCCATGAGTCCCTGCATACTCTTGCCCGTTGCGGCCACTCTGTGGTCTTGGTGTGCACCCCCGGTCATGTCGGTATCCTGGGCAATTAACATGTTGACCGCCTGGTGAAAGAGGCCACCAGTGAACCATCTCTGGACATTGGCTTGCCGGAGACTGATTTACGAGCAGTCCTCCGCCGAAAAGTTTTTGCGCTCTGGGACGCTGAATGGCGCGATCTAACCACGCCCAAGAAACTCCGTGCTATAAAGGACACGACGACTGTGTGGCGTTCCTCCATGCGAGCCAACCGCAGCGACTCCATTGTCCTTTGTCGGCTCCGTATTGGCCACACCCAGGTGACGCACGGTTATTTACTGCGCCGGGAGGACCCTCCTCTATGTCGCTGCGAGGCGACTGAAAGTGTCCCACATTTTGTTGGCCTGCCCCCTTTTAGATGTGGTCAGTCAGACATTTGTGCTGCCTGATACGCTCCCTGCTCTTTTAACTGACGACAATGCTATGTCTAGTTTAGTTTTACGTTTTATTCGAGCAGGGAGTTTTTATCATTTAATCTGAGTGTTTGTTTTTAATGTTGATTCTGGCTTTTGGTCTCCGGTTTTAAACTGAGTTTTTAATGTGTTGTCGGTGGTTGGCTTTTCCTTTTTTATCTCTGGGGTCGGCCAACCACCGTCACACTCGGTGTGATTTTAATTTGTTTTGTCTGTTCTCTGTCTGAGTATTTCTTGTCCTGTGTCGTCTGCCGTCTTTCCTGTTGTTTGTTTTTTTATTCTCTTTGGGTGGTTTTAGTTTTTTGGAAAAAGGGACCGATGACTGTAGCAGTCTGGTCCCTTTAATCCCACAATTCAAACCAAATTTGGGGAAGAGGCAACATTGTTTAGTTGTGTTTAAAGTACTAGTGTATAGGATTAAAATCTGTAAGCATCAGTAGGTTGCACTCAGATTGGTCTTGTAATTTGCATGACTTCTTCTGAATAACAACTTCCTACCAATTCTATAACAGTTATGTTGTATCATTAAACGATGTATTTATTTTTCAGTCAAGCGTATGGACATCCAGGTTATGGACATCCTGGACCATATTTTTACTACAATTCGGTAAGTAGATACCAATTTCATGTAATTTCGTATTGAGGTGATGGTTAGTGTGATGTATTCTGTTAGGAAACATGAGTCTTATTCAGCAATAAAAATGTGTTCTAACCTTAAAGCTCTGGATATATACAGATTGCTGTGTCTGAAATTTCCATTGAAACACTGACCAGAAAAAATGTTTGGACAAAATATATGAAATTGAACCCATGACACCGTTTATTAATGTTAAAAAAACTTCTGTTAAGTTTGAATTTGGTACTTCATGACGAGCCTTATGCACTTGGAAGAGATTAATCTTTGTGATTGAAAAGTCATTTGTGTTGCAGTAATAAGGAAACTTCTATTCATGTTCATTGCTCAAGAGTGAAGTGATAATTGTACTGAATGCATAGTGCAAAGCTGGTCACACAAAGTTAAAATTGATTTTCCCTGTGTCCATCTTCATTACAGGTGTGATTAAATCAGTAGTAAACTTCTTTCTTCCCTCTCATCTTGTGTTAATGCATTATGGAGTTCTCAAAATATGTTGTTTTTTTTAGTTGGCATTGTTTGATTATGCCACATTGGCTGCTGGCTACCACTTGGTTGTAGATCTCTCTCTCTCTCTCTCTCTCTCTCTCTCTCTCTCTCTCTCTCTCTCTCTCTCTCTCTCTCTCACACACACACACACACCCGCGCGCGCGCGCAGTGTCACTTCACAAATGCAGTTAATGTGTAATGATGTGGAGCTGTGTTGAACCCAAGGTGCTCTGATGATAGCTGATTTCAAGTGACTAGTGATTGAAGTGCAACGGGAGGATGCAGTTAATTGAATAAAAATTATAATCAGACTATTTTGATTAGGTTTATATGCTAACCATTGTGTTAAAATTCATCACTGAATGATTTTATATTCTTGACTGTGATCACCCAGTTGCAGTAATGAATTGTACCCTTCAATTAATCTGTTTCATGCTTATCATGTGGAGCTTCTCTAATGTAAACCAATCTCTGTGATTGCTATAATTGCATATGTGATGTTGAATTGTGTCTTGTGCGGAAGTATCCAGTAGTGTTTAGTTAATGCTGCATATGAAACAAGCGTATTTTGCACCATTATGTGAGTGATGTTTGTGGTGTGGTTATCATATATGATGGAATATAAAATGAAAGTGCCAATACCATGAATTGGGATCCAAATACATAAAGAAAGAATGCTGACCAAGAACTGGAAGTGAACTGACCAATTTTGACAGTTTGACAACAGCAAACAGTTTGAGTCTGACATTGTATGCTCTGATTATAAGAAACCAGCTAGGATGTGTGAACATCCAGCTGTCAAGTAGTTTCAATCAGGCTATGGTGCCGATGTTTTCTGGCTACCGCTTTCATGTTTAATCAATGTAAAATACTTACTACATTTGGCTATCATTCCGATGTACATCAGATGTCTAGTTTGGATGTTTGTGTTCCCCAGTTAATTTAGAAATTTGATGAAGCTGTGTGTGTTTTTTTGCTAGAGCAGTTATTCAGCTGTGTGATGGAACTTTGACCTTTAAAGAATGACACTAAAAGTTTAGAATTGTTAATTAATAAATAGATATTTTTTCAGTTAACAGCTTTGGTGCATTATTTTTGTGCTCTTTAGCTTTTGTATATGTTTTAACTAATTTAATTAGGATCTGTGGTTCTTTGCAGAATATGGGATATAGCCACAGTGTGTTCGATCAGAATGCACATCATCAAATTCCACCTAGCACACATCAAGGTATGCTAACATTTTTGCATTTATTTTAGAATCTGTGTCTTAGTGATCTACAGGATATGCTGGAATTGTGTATGTGTATAGTGTTTCCACTTGTAAATTGTACTGAATGCGAAATAGTGTACATTATATTATACTGTGATTTTTATCTTAATTTTATTGTAACTTTATGTGAATGTAACAACACACATACATGGACACAAAGTAAAAAAAAAAAAAAAAAACACTATACACGCTTGATATGTTGCTATGTCATGCTACCTTACAGATATATTTTATTTTTATATAAACTCTTAGATGTTCAGCATTTTTTAAGCACACACAGTAAACATTGTATTTTACTTGCTCCGCACCTTTCAACATCCCTCCTTAAAATACATTGTTTGTTTTTAATGGCTCTAAATCACAAGCTTCACAGATTTAGTTGTCACAAAGTCATGGTAATTGTTTCATAATAACATTTCTACATTTCTCAAACTTTGATCTTTGTAGAGCTTTGGTCAGTATGTCTGCTAATTGTTCTTCCGTATATTTTATCTCGAATAAACCGTCTCTGTATTGTTCACTAACATAGTGAAATTTTACATCTATATGATTGTGTCATCTAACCAACTATCCTGATTTGATCATTTGGATAGCACTTTGATTGACTACATGAAGAATGATTTTACTTTTCTTCTGGTTAACTCTTCTGTTAGGGTATTGATGTGTTTTATTTCGTTGGTGCATTCTGCTGCTGAAATGTATTCTGCTTCAGTTGATGAAGTAGCTGTCACACTTTGCTTCCAAACACCAACTAATGGGAGCACCATTATAAAGAACAATGTATTCAATTGTACTTTTTCTGTCTCTTAAATCTTGCGCATCGGCATCACAAACATTTAGGTGAATATTGTCATCTTCTTCACTTTCTTTTTTCTTATAGAAGAGACCATACTTCTTGGAACCTTGTAGATAACTAAGAGTTCTTTTTTACATTTTTGTAATCCCTTTTCTTGGGGTCTTCTGTGAAGCGGCTCTGGTAATTTACGGTAAATCCAAAATCTGGTCTTGTTTTACATGACAAATGAAGAAGGCTTTCTATGGCTTCACGACATACAAATTCAATGTGTTCGTTTTCTTGATTTTCTTCATTTGTCTTTCCCTCTGGAACCAATGGAGTCTTCATGGCCTTGCAGTCAGTCATATTGAATTTTTCTAGTACTTTCTTTGCATACTGTTCGTGGTGTAAAAATATTCCATCCCTTGTCTTCATTATTTGTACCCCTAAATACATATCTGGATTTTCTACCACAACAAATTCAAATTTCTTTTTAAGTTTCTTTAGTATATTTTCAATTTTCCCCAAGTCTTTTCCTATTATGATTCCATCATCAACATGTGTAGCCATGTACATTTCTTCAGTTGAATCTTTAAATATGCACTGGTCTGATTTCAATTGAATTAGTCCTTCTGATTTTAGGAAATCTGTCAAAGTTTTATTCCATCTGGATGGGGCTTGTTTAAGTCCATAGAGAGCTTTCTTCAAAACACAGATTTTTCCAGCTTCTTTGTATCCTTCAGGTATCTTGAAAAAAAATTCTTCATCCAGTTTCCCATAGAAAATGCTGTTTTGACATCAAACACTCTTGTATGGAAATTTTTCTCTGCTGCCAGTGCAAACAACAGTCCAATGAACATATATATAGTACTGGGCTGAATAATTCCTTAAAATGTATATCCTTTTCTTGTTGACAACATCTAATAATTAATCTGGCCATATATTGTTCATCATATTTGACTATAAAGATCCATTTGCTTGTTAAGATTTCTTTCCCTTTTGCTTCCTCTGGACTAACCAACTTCCATGTTTCATTCTGTTGAAGAGATCTCTTTTCTTCTTCAACTGCTTTTAACCAATTTTCTTTGTCTGGACCACTCATACATAATTCATAGGTAAGTAAAGCTGTTTCATAATCATTATATTTTACATGTTTTTTCAAACTAGTTCTTTTCGTAAGATTGTAATTTCTTGGTCTTCATTGCATGTTATTACTTCTTGACTTTCTTCTCCTTGATTTTCATGGTCGTCTATTTCATTTTTTGATTGCTTGTATCATTCGATAGTTCACCAATAACAAGATTTTTCTGTAGAGTTTCTTTTATCACTTTCTAGTTTCTTCAAATAGGCTAAATTTTTGGCAAAAACCCTTGATCCAAATATTTGAAGTCTTGACAGATCTAATTTTCCCAAACCACTTCTCTGCTGGTATGGCACTTTGATAGTTGGGCTTCTATTGATTATGTAGCTGTGAGCACTGCATCTCCCCATAGCTCTTTCTTTAGTTTGCTATCGAATATCATAGCTCTTGCCTTGTTCATTATTGTCAGATTTAGTCTCTCTGCTTTCTCATTGAGCTGAGGGCTATAAAGAATACTATTGTGTAGCACAATTCCTTTTCCTTCACACCAATTCTTAAACTCATGGCTGGTGTTTTCACCACCTTTATCACATCTTATTTTTGACACTTTCGTATTGAACTTATTTTCACTTTCTAACACACATTTTCTTATGAATCTTTCAGCCTCTGACTTAGATCTTAACAAGTAAGTTACACACAAATGAGTGGAATCATCTAACACTGTCATGTAGTACCTATATCCATTAAATGTTGGGGTTCTATCTCTCCACAGATATCAGTATGTACGATTTCAAGAGGTCTTGTTGCTCAGTAGAAAATGGTTCTCTTGTTAATTTAGCTCTAACACAAGCTTCACACTATTATTCTGCTGAGCATAAACTAAACTATTGGCCATTACAATTGCTACACCAAGAAGAAATGCAGATGATAAACAGGTATTCATTGGACAAGTATATTATACTAGAACTGACATGTGATTACATTTTCACACAATTTGGGTGCATAGATCCTGAGAAATCAGTACCCAGAACAACCACCTCTGGCCGTAATAACGTCCTTGATACGCCTGGGCATTGAGTCAAACAGAGCTTGGACGACGTGTACAGGTACAGCTGCCCATGCAGCTTCAACACGATACCACAGCTCATCAAGAGTAGTGACTAGAGTATAGTGACGAGCCAGTTGCTCGGCCACCATTGACCAGAAGTTTTCAATTGGTGAGAGATCTGAAAAATGTACTGGCCAGGGCAACAGTAGAACATTTTCTGTGTCAAGAAAGGCCAGTACAGGACCTGCAACATGCAGTCATGCATTATCCTGCTGAAATGTAGGGTTTCGCAGGGATCGAATGAAGGGTAGAGCCACAGGTCGTAACATATCTGAAATGTAACGTCCACTGTTCAAAGTGCCGTCAATGTGAACAAGAGGTGACCGAGACATGTAACCAATGGCACCCCATACCATCACGCCGGGTGATGTGCCAGTATGGCGATGACGAATATACTCTTCCAATGTGTGTTACCTGCGATGTCGCCAAACACAGATGCGACCATCATGATGCTGTAAACAGAACCTGGATTCGTAAAAAAAATGACGTTTTGCCATTCGTGCACCCAGGTTTGTCGTTGAGTACACCATTGCAGCTGCTCCTGTCGGTGATGCAGCGTCAAGGGTAACCACAGCCATGGACTCCTAGCTGATATTGTCCATGCTCCTGCAAAATTTGTCAAACTGTTCTTGCAGATGGTTGTTTTGCAAACGTCCCCATCTGTTGACTCAGGGATCGAGACGTGGCTGCACGATCCGTTAACAGTCATGCGGGTAAGATGCCTTCATCTCGACTGCTAGTGATACTAGGCCGTTGGGATGCAGCACGGTGTTCCGTATTACCCTCCTGAACCCACCGATTCCATATTCTGTTAACAGTCACTGGATCTCGACCAACGTGAGCAGCAATGTCGCGACATGATAAACCGCAATCGCGATAGGCTACAATCCGACCTTTATCAAAGTCGGAAACGTGATGGTACGCATTTATCCTCCTTACATGAGGCATCACAACAACGTTTCACCAGGAAACGCCGGTCAACTGCTGTTTGTGTTTGAGAAATTGGTTTGAAACTTTCTACATGTCAGTACATTGTAGGTGTCGCCACCAGTGCCAACCTTGTGTGAATGCTCTGAAAAGCTAATCATTTGCATATCACAGTATCTTCCTATCGGTTAAATTTCGCGTCAGTACCACATCTTCGTGGTGTAGCAATTTTAATGGCCAGTAGTGTATTAGGAACTCCTTCACACATTGTCTTGATCTTTGAAGTATAGCTTATGCCTGGATGACGTAGTTTCTTATGTCATTCTTGTTTTTCTTGTTGTGTCAGTAGTGACTGCATTCCTGATTCAATGTTCACTTCATACAACCCATTTCTTGTTTATTGTCCTTTCAAAACAAGTATTTCACCTTTATAGATTTGAACAGAATGTTTGGAAAATACATCTGTACAATATTTTTCACTGATTGCATTTACAGACATCAGATTTCTGCTCAGTTCAGGAACAGACATAAAATCTTTTAGAACACAGTTATCTCTTACAAAGTTTTCTGTTGCAACTATTTTCATTGGTCCACCTTGTTTGGCAGCTTTCACAATACTGTCATAATGTCTCACATTTATTAACTGGTCCACTTCATGTCCTGTACATGCACCATCAATAACCATGGCCATATCCTCTTTTCGTTGGCTTCTTGTGAAATCTTTCCTGTGTTACATTCATATGCAATATGTGCAGTGTCTTCCATCTTCTTTTCTTCATCAATGGCTTGTTTCCTTGAGTGATTAGATCTAATTCCATCCCTTCAAAAGTGCAAAATTATTTTCTTTCGCTGTCTTTGTTCTTAAAATGACAATCTTCTTCTTTTTGGATAGTCTTTTTGCAATTAGGACAGCACTTAAAAGATCTCAGTTTTGGTTCTTGAATTTTATTTTTAAAGAAAACATTTCTTCTTTGTGATTATTCCTCTTGCATATAGAACAGTGTTCTGTCTTCTTAGACTTCTTGCATTCTCTTGCAAAATGTCCACGACCACCACAATTCTTACAAAGTATATCTTTTATTTTTGTTAAACCCAACATAAAAGGCAATACTCTCTTCTTGATTATTGTTTTTCAGTCGTTCCTCTTCTCTTATAAGCTTTGTAATTAGATTTTCCATAGTCTTCTCACCATTGTGTGACGAATCCCATGCTGGAGAAAAGTGTTTGTATTCTTCTGGCAAAATAGACAATATCTTGGGTTGTTGTTGTAGTCTTCAGTCCAGAGACTGGTTTGATGCAACTCTCCATTCTACTCTATCCTGTGCAAGCTGCTGCATCTCCCGGTACGTGCTGCTGCCTACATCCTTGTGAATCTGCTTAGTGTATTCATCTCTTAGTGTGCGTCTACGATTTTTGCCCTCCGCACTGCCCTCCAATACTAAATTGGTGATCCCTCGATGCCTCAGAATATGCCCTACCAATTGATCCCGTCTTCTAGTCAAGTTGTGCCACAAATTTCTCTTCTCCCCAATCCTATTCAATACTTCCTCATTAGTTATGTGATCTACCCATCTAATCTTCAGCATTCTTCTGTAGCACCACATTTCAAATGCTTCTATCCTCTACTTGTTCAAACTATTTATCGTCCATGTTTCGCTTCCATACATGGCTACACTCCATACAAATACTTTCAGAAACGACTTCCTGACACTTAAATCTATACTTGATGTTAACAAATTTCTCTTCTTCAGAAGCACTTTCCTTGCTATTGCCAGTCTACTTTTTATATCCTCTCTACTTCGACCATCATCAGTTATTTTGCTTCCCAAATAGCAAAACTCCTTTAATACTTTAAGTGTCTCATTTTCTAATCTAATTCCCTCCGCATCACCCGACTTAATTCAACTACATTTCGTTATCCTCATTGTGCTTTTGTTGATGTTCATCTTATATCCTCCTTTGAAGACACTGTCCATTCCATTCCATTCAGCTGCTCTTCCAGGTCCTTTGCTGTCTCTGACAGAATTACAAAAGTTTTTATTTCTTCTCCGTGGATTTTAATTCCTACTCCGAATGTTTCTTTTGTTTCCTTTACTGCTTGCTCAATATACAGATTGAATAACATTGGGGATAGGCTACAACCCTGTCTCACTCCCTTCCCAACCACTTCTTCCCTTTCATGCCCCTCGACTCTTATAACTGCCATCTGGTTTATGTATAAATTGTAAATAGCCTTTAGCTCCCTGTATTTTACCCCTGCCACCTTTAGAATTTGAAAGAGAGTATTCCAGTCAACATTGTCAAAAGCTCTAAGTCAACAAATGCTAGAAACGTAGGTTTGCCTTTCCTTAATCTATTCTCTAAGATGAATTGTAGGGTCAGTATTGTGTTCCAACATTTCTAGTTAATCCAAACTGATCTTCACCGAGGCCGGCTTCTACCAGTTTTTCCATTCGTCTGTAAAGAATTCATGTTAGTATTTTGCAGCTGTTGCTTATGAAACTGATGGTTCAGTAATTTTCAGATCTGTCAACCCCTGTTTTCCTTGGGATTGGAATTATTATATTTTTCTTGAAGTCTGAGGGTATTTCGCCTGTCTCATACATCTTGCTCACCAGATGGTAGAGTTTAGTCAGGGCTGGCTCTCCCAAGGCTATCAGTAGTTCTAATGGAATGTTGTCTACTCCCGGGGCCTTGTTTCGACTTAGGTCTTTCAGTGCATTTACTGCATTTTTGTATTTTCTTCTTTCATCAATTAAATTCAGTATCTCTTCTGTTACCCAAGGATTTCTATTAGTCCTCGTCTTTTCACCTACTTGATCCTCTGCTGCCTTCACTATTTCATCTCTCAAAGCTACCCATTCTTTTTCTACTGTATTTCTTTCCCCCATTCTTGTCAATCATTCCCTAATGCTCTTCCTGAAACTCTCTACAACCTCTGGTTCTGTCAGTTTATCCAGGACCCATCAACTTAAATTCCCACCTTTTTGCAGTTTCTTTAGTTTTAATCTACAGTTCATAACCAGTAGATTGTAGTCAAGAGTCCACATCTGCCCCTGGAAATGCCTTACAATTTAAAATCTGGTTCCTAAATCTGTCTCACCATTATATAATCTATCCGAAACCTGTCAGTATCTGCAGGCTTCTTCCATGTATACAACCGTCTTTTATGATTCTGGAACCAAGTGTTAGCTATGATTAAGTTATGCTCTGTACAAAATTCTACCAGGCGGCTTCCTCTTTCATTCCTTACCCCCCCCCCCCCCCCAATTCCATATTCACCTACAATGATTCCATCTCTTCTTTTTCCTACTGTCGAATTCCAGTCAGCCATGACTATTAAATTTTCGTCTCCCTTCACTGTGTGAATAATTTCTGTTATCTCATCGTAAATTTCATCAATCTCTTCGTCATCTGCGGAGCTAGTCGGCATATAAACTTATACTACTGTGGTAGGCATGGGCTTTGTATCTATCTTGGCCACAATAATGCATTCAGTGTGCTGTTTTTAGTAGCTTACTCACATTCCTATTTTTTTAATTCATTATTAAACCTACTCCTGCAATACCCCTCTTTGATTTTGTATTTATAACCCTGTATTCACCTGACCAGAAGTCTTGTTCCTCCTGCCACAGAACTTCACTAATTCCCACTATATCTAACTTTAACCTATCCATTTCCCTTTCAAAATTTTGTAACCTACCTGCCTGATTAATGGATCTGACATTCCACTCTCCGCCCGGTAAAATGCCCATGTTCTTTCTCCTGATAACAACATCCTTCTAAGTAGTCCCCGCCCGGAGATTCGAATGGGGGACTATTTTACCTCTGGAATTGTTATAACTTAAAGTCGAACAAATATATTTCAAGGAAGATGCAATACATGAAAGTCACAGATAAAGTAAAGAGTAAGACGTGTGTACACTTTAACAAGTCATATCATAACTGAGTCCAAATCTAGCGGCCGCTGGCTGGCTGACCGCTTAGGTGTCGCTGCTGCTGCATGGCTGGCAGACAGCGCCGCATGTAGAGGACGCGCGTAACTGTGCGGCGGTACTTTGAAAGATCGGCGAGTCACAACACTTTTCCCCCCTTTGAATTTTTTGCGCAGGTCTTGATGGAGGTGGCCTGTAGACTGCTAACATCCATAGGTGATGTTTGACTGGCCATAAAGTCTCGAGGAGGAGGCTTCCCATATGGACGGAAGTGTCCCAGATGATAACGAGTCGAGATGACAGGAGATGTGGGGGTCAAATCTGCTGGGCCCCTGTGCACCAATCTGCCCGTTGCGGCAAGTCCAGTTGTTATAACAAGAGACATGGGCGATGTGTCCTCGTCCGTAGGAGGAGGCGGCGAGTAGAGTTGCTCCGACAGATGTTGGTCTTCTGGTTCCTGCATGGGCATGTTTCCTGGTGGTGTCAGTTCTTGTGCTGGCACCGATATGACAGTGAGAGGACTGCGTTGTGAGTAATGAGAGATTCCAGTATCCTAAGCGTTAGGTAGAGCCGAAGGTGGTGTAGCGGCATCCGGAACAGGTGTTGCCGGCACACGAGGCCGAAGCTGGTCCGAATGACGAACTGCAACACCTCTGTCCGCCTGTATTTCATACAGGCGTTGGCTACGGTGTCGTAAGGTGCAGCCAGGACTCCATTTTGGCCACCCGCCATATCCCCGTACCCGTACAAGGTCGTTGGCGGTGAATTGGCCAAGCGAAGGCACCCGTGGCCGTGAGGTGGAAGGCCGCAGAAGATGAAGTAGCATGCAGGGCTGTCGGCCGTATAAGAGCTCAGCCGAGCTGTGGTCGCCCATGGGGGTGAAACGGTAAGAAGCCAGAAATTGGAGAAACACATTATCAGCAGAAGAAGGCAGGAGTTTCCTCATCTAGCCTTAAATGTGCGGACCAGTTGTTCAGCCTCACCGTTTGACTGTGGATGGAACAGAGGGGCTGTGACATGCGTGACGCCGTGACGGGCACAAAAATCCGAAAAATAGGAAGAGGCAAATAGCGGACCATTATCAGTAACGAGTAGCGGGAAGGCCTTCCAAAGAGAAAATGCGAGCTTGAGCATTGGTGGTTGCTGCGGCGGTAGGCGACGTGCAACAGACAATGAAAGGAAAGTTACAGTAGGTGTCAACAACGAGAAGCCAATAAGTACCTAAAATAGTCCCGCGAAGTCAGCATGAATAATGCACCCAGGGCTTCTCAGGCAAAGGCCACGGTGACAAAGATGAGTTCGGGGCGGCGGCCTTTGACACACAAGGGCCGCAGGCAGCAACCAGCAACCATGTGTGCGATTTCAGAATCGATGCCGGGCCAGTACACATGACAGTGCGCCAGAGATTTTGTGCGAGAGATACCCTAGTGCCATTGGTGAAGGAGGCGCATGACCGAAGTACGCAAAGACGCAGGTACCACAACACGCGGCGAAGCTTTTTCGGTGGAAAGGAGGATAACACCATCCCTAGCCGTGAGGCGGTAATGCAAAGCGTAGTAGTTCCGCAATGGATCAGAAGTCTTAGCGGACAGCCGATCTGGCCAACCCTTCTGAATACAGCGTAAAACCTGGGAGAGGGTAGGGTCAGAACCCGTAGCAGCCGCCAGCTGGTCCCCGGTGATGGGGAACCCGTCCACAACCCACTGCTCGGCAACATCCAGGTGGAAACACAAAAGTTCGTCCCTATCAAAGGCGAGGCAGTGCATCAGCAGTCACATGTTGAGCCATTGGCCGGAAATGTATCTTGTAATTGAAATGAGACAAGTAAAGAGTCCAACGCTGGAGGCGGTCTGCAGCCCTGTTGGGAAGTGACGTTGATGGATGAAACAAGGAAACGAGTGGTTCGTGATCCGTAACAAGATGAAATTTGGATCCATAGAGAAATACACTAAACTTATGAAGAGCATAAATAATGGCCAAAGTTTCTTTTTCAATTTGAGAATACTTTTGTTGAGCATCCGTGAGTGTTTTGGAGGCATAAGCAGTAGGTTGTTCAGAACCGTGAGAAAAACGGTGCGTAAGGACTGCACCGACCCACGTATTGAGAGGCATCCGTGGCAAGAACAAGATGTTGGCCAGGTCGATGTGTAGCCAGGGATGGGGCCTGTTTCAGCCTAGTCTCCAATTTCTGGAAAGCCGCATTGCATGACGCGGACCAGTGAAAAGGCACGTTTTTATGCAACAGGCTATGCAACGGCTGTGCCACCGAAGCAGCAGACGGTAAAAACTTGTGATAGTATGCTATTTTCCCCAAGAAGGCCTGCAGTTCCTTAACAGATGTAGGGCGAGGAATGGCATCAATCACAGCGAGAGTTTTCTGAAGTGGACGAATACCATCCCAACCCCAAGTACATGATAGATGCCTGAAAAAATTTTGATTTCTAAAGATTATACTTAAGACCGGCAGTCTGTAAGACATGAAAAAGCGTGCGGAGATTTTGAAGATGTTTGTCAGTGGTGGAGCTAGTGACAACGATGTCGTCCTGGTAATTTATACACCCAGGGATAGTGAGCAATAATTGTTCAAAGAATCGCTGAAAGAGAGCAGGGGCGCTGGCAACCCTGAATGGCAATCATTGGGATTGATAGAGGCCGAAAGGCGTGTTAAGAACCAGAAACTGCAAGGAAGCAACGTCGAGAGGAAGTTGATGATAAGCTTCTTACAGGTCAAGTTTAGAAAAATACTGGCCTCCAACAAGTTTAGTGAACAATTCTTCAGGTTGAGGCATAGGGTAAATGTCAATAAGGCATTGAGCATTTACAGGGGCTTTGAAATCGCCACAGAGACTAATATCACCATTTGGCTTCGCAACGACAATGACAGGAGAGGACCACTCACTGGAAGTGACAGGAAGCAAGACCCCTGAAGCAGTGGTACGATCCTGCTCCCGTTTGACCTGATGACGAAGGGCCACAGGAATGGGCCGAGCAGTATGTTTGAGCGTGTTATGAACTTAAAAGTCGTTTGCATGGCCTAACCCAGGAGAAAAAAGGGACGAAAATGTCGACAAGGAATCCAATTGAGCATCAGAGACGATATTGACAGAGTCATCTATGGAGAACCCAAAAACGCGAAAGGTATCAGAACCAAAAAGATTCTCCACGTTACTATGGTCAACCTCAGATATGGGAACAGTGCGAACGACAGATTTGTAAGATACCTCAGCGTCAAATTGTCACAAGAGAGAAATCTTCTGTTTATTGTAAGTCCATAATTGCCCACTGACAGGTGACAGGTTGGAGAACCCAACTGAAGACACATCTGAGAATTGATGATAGTGGCAGCAGAACCAGTATCCAGCTGCATGCGAATATCTCAACTAAGTATTTGGTCAGTGAGAAATAACTTCCCTGAAAGGGAAGAAGTACAATTGACAGACAACACAGAATCAGCGTCATGTTCATGAACATCATGTATGCGGCCGGATTTGCAAACGGATGACACATGACCCTTTTTTGTGACATACGGCCCAACGTTGTGGACAGTCTTCTCGTGAATGTTTCGTAAAACACCGTGGACATGAAGGAAGTTGCCGTGGGTTTTGCTGGAGTTTCTTAGAGGTTTGTTTACGGTTAGGCCGAGGCTGCACTTGGGAGCGTACTGCGGCCACGTTGGCCAGTGGGGACACACCACACACTTCGTCAACATCACACAGAGGTATTTCCCGACGTCGCCCCATGCCTCTATTTGCGCTCCAGCGGCACGAGAAATTTCAAAAGACTGAGCGTTGGATAGGACTTCATCTAGAGTCAGATTTGCCAACTGAAGGGCACGTTGCCTAACTACTTTGTCGGGCACCGATCGGATAATAGCATCCCGTACCATGGAATCGGCGTCAATAACAAATTGACACTTTCTACTGAGGCCGTGAAGTTCAGCAGCCCAAGTGCGGTAGGATTGATTCAGTTGTTTTTGACAACGATAAAAGGCAACACGAGAGGCTACCACATGCGTTTGCTTTTGAAAATAGACTGACAGAAGTGAGCAGATTTCAGCAAAGGACAAATACGCAGGATCTTTCAAAGGAACCAATTGCGACAACAATCGATACGTTTGAGGTGAAATCCATGAAAGGAACAGAGACTTACATGTTTGTTCGTCCGCGACGTGAAATGCCAAGAAGTGCTGTCGAAGACGTTTTTCGTAATCAGACCAGTCTTCCGCCGTCTTGTTGTAAGGAGGAAAAGTAAGTAGAGACAACGACGAGAGACACCTCGCATTTTATGCCGCGACAAAATCACGAATCGCATTTGTGAGAAGTATTTGCTGTTCTATGAGACCTTGCAATAGCTGCTCTAAAGTAGCCATGGAAACATATGGGTCAACGATGGAAAAGAAAAATCACTACCTCTTCGCCAATTGTTATAACTTCAAGCTGAACAAATATATTTCAAGGAAGACGCAATACATGAACGTCACAGATCAAGTAAACAGAGTAAGACGTGTGTACACTTTCACAGTCAAATCATAACTGAGTCCAAGTCTAGTGGCCGCTGGCTGGCTGGCCGCTTAGGTGGCGCTGCTGCTGCTGCATGGCTGGCAGACAGCGCCGCATGTAGAGGACGCGCGTAACTGAGTAGCGGCACTTTGAAAGATTTGCAAGTCACAACAGGAATATTTTTACCCAAGAGGACGCCATCATCATTTAACAATACTGTAAAGCTGCATGCACCCGGGAAAAATTACGGCTGTAGTTTCCCCTTCCTTTCAGCCATTTACAGTACCAGCACTGCAAGTCTGTTTTGGTTAGTGTTACAAGGCCAAATCAGTTAATCAACCAGACTGTTGCCCCTTGGTATCTTGCGTATGATCATAATATCTGTCATCTTTTCTGACTGGAGACGATTCAGTTCATATACTATATTCTGTAGTGCCCTTATATTACTAGCTATGTCTCTGGTTTTATCTTACTTGAAACTATAAAATTCTTGAAGCAACTGCTGAGTTCTTTGAGACTCATCTCTTTTATAAATTGCTTTAAGTTTATCATACATTGCCTTGGAAGTTTTGCAACACAGTACATGTGGCTTTACCTTTTTATCAATTGTTCTCATTATAAAATGTTTTACCTTACTGTACATTTTCTGCCATTTTTTCTGTTTTTCTAAATTTTTGCAGTTTTCCAGTGTTTCAGTCCCATCCACAATATCACACAGGTCTTGCGTATTAAATAATATTCTAATTTCAACATCCCATAGATTGAATGTACTACTGTCTTTAAGCACTTGTATATCACGAAATTCTTAGTTTTCTTGAAACATCTTTAACTGTTTTTCTTCCTTATTCATGCCTTCTATTTTTTAGCTTTTCTATTTCCTTATTGCTCTGGGCCCATAACCTGCTGTGATTTTTGTCTTAATTTTATTGTAACTTTATGTGAATGTAACAACCCACATACATAGACACAAAAAAAAAAAAAAAAAAAAAAAAAAAAAAAAAAAAAAACTATAAACATTTGATATGTTGCTATGTCATCCTCCCTTACAGATATATTTTATTTTTATATAAACTCTTAGACGTTACGCACAAGTCTTTTTTCCCCTCTTTTTTTTAACGCAGGAACATTGTATTTTACTTGCTCCGCGCCTTTCAACACATTATCAGCAGATATGCAGTATGTGAGAACTATATGTTTACTTTTCTAACAAGATAGTGGTGGCCCAGATTCGTATTTACACATTAATTGCCCTTTTTATGGAGGCATTTATGTGTTTTTCTACATTCTTGATGACTAAAAAAAAATTCAAATTATTATTTCGTGGTGGTGTTTTATTTTGTAACTGCGTTTTACTCTTAACAGTGACAGAGTCAATGAACTTAAAAAGTACCTTCATATTTTTCCCCACAAGGGGAATTGTGAAGTTTTCATACTTTCATAGTTTTATATAATGACATTATTTGGAATAAGTGTAGTTTTTGGGATAAGGGTAGTTGTGGGAATGTCACCTTTTTCTCTGAGCAGGTGTTTGAGTTGTAGCTGCCCCTTTAACCCTCTGACAGCTTGTAATGTCCTTCTCCTTAGCATTGTAAGCTTGTTAGTTACTGTATATGACAGTAGTATTTACACTATCCCATTGTAGATAAAAGTTGATAATTAATGAGCAAATACAAACATAAAATAAAAGAAGTAAAGCAAACGTAATTTGCCGCACGACACTATTTGACTGTTGTCAGTTGCTTGTAGTTACTAACTTTTGACCTTATATTTACATTTCCCTGTTGTCAAATAGAAGTTTAATGACGAGTTAAAATACAAAGAAGTAAATAAATGTAAAACATATAAAGTAGAATGTAATGTTCCCTTTTTACCTGGTACATCACTAAGACCACAGTAACCTCTAACTGTATTTTGAGAATCTAGTAGCATTTCGTACTTTACTTAAGCACATTGGGCCATAGTGGCAATGAGTAAATTGCGATTTAGGGTGGCAATGAGTAATATGATTGTCAGTAAACAAATTATCCAGTTAATAAGTACTTTAAAACAAATAAATTTGAAATAACATAATGTGAAAAGGGATTTTTTTTTTCGTTTATTTGTAAGTTAGCTTTGTAAAATATAGGTACAAGAGTTAAGTCTCTTCTATGTTAAAATTTACCACACATAGTAACATCTAGTGCAATGTCAGAGGCCTGTTAAAAAACCTTTCTAATGATATGTCATCCGTACTTGTACATTAATATATGTTGAGAAAAAGGGATAATGACTTACAAAATAAAGTGTATGATTACAGTTCAGGCATGTGCTCATGTAACTTTAACACTTAATAATTGATTTTGTTAGATTTTCGGCAAGAGGAGAATCAAGGTGGTACACCAGGTGGTCAGGCATCACCAGATGAAAATATTTGTGGCCAGCGCAATGAAATGCCACCACTTCCTCCTGGTCCTCCTCCACCTGCTAACCAGAACTATCTTTTGCCAACACCACCAGCCTCAGCTGTCACATCCAGATCACCTCAGTTCTACAATCAACCAGGAAACACGAGTATGTAGCCATTCAGTTGCATTGAAGCTAATGTTTACAATTACTACTGTAGTACTTCACCTCACAATTTGTAATTTTGTTAGTATTTGAGCATGTTATTTTGTCTTGTCACATGAATTACAGGGTGATAAGAACTTTTCTTTGCAGCATATGGTCCCATAAAATTTAGTCTTCCAAAT
This sequence comes from Schistocerca gregaria, assembly GCF_023897955.1. Taxonomy (NCBI): domain Eukaryota; kingdom Metazoa; phylum Arthropoda; class Insecta; order Orthoptera; family Acrididae; genus Schistocerca; species Schistocerca gregaria. The sequence continues at coordinate 415,060,258 of NC_064922.1, read as the reverse complement.
AAAAAGCCCGGGATTGGTTTCAAGCCGTTCAATAACAGTGGAGCAAGCAAGAAGAAGCGTAAGAATAAAAATAAGAAGAATGCACAAAACCTTAACAATTCTCTCAGTGAAAACTTTATGCCCAGTTCACCAGGTGGCCTAATGATACATCCTCCCCCTCTTCCTCCAGGCGACAATACACCGCTGTTTCCTCCTTTGCCTCCTGAACCGGCGCCCCCGTCAGCAATGCGTGAAAAGTCATCAGATGAGGCCGAGGTAACAAATGCGGCTGCAGAAGAAGATTCTGGAAAACCCTTTTCTGTTTCTAAAACACTACAGGAGCGGGCATCTGCTGCTGTAAACCACGCAGAGACACACCAGTATATGGAAGCACTCGCACGAACTGCTCAGTCTGTCATAACAGGTGAATGGCCGGAGTCTCTAAAGTGAGTATTCTTTTAAATTTAACTGCTAAACCACAAATTATTATGTAATTGTTTGTCTACCCCTTGAAACCATTTATGTCAATTTCTGATAGCATATTTACAGAAATCGTAATTAGTTACTGCAGAATTTATAAAACTCTTGTGCATGTGATTTATTTTTCCAATTCATGTATAATTATGTTAAAATTTCTTCCACAACACATTTTAAGACATGGTTCCTCCATTCAGAAGTATTAAAAATTAACTGTTTAAATATGTCTCCGGTTCTTCCGTATGATTGAGTATCTTAATTCGTGACTGAACTGTAAGAGATTTAAAAGTAATTTGCATGAAAATAATTGTTTGGTTTAAGATTTGTTAATGTAGAGGGAGTGAAATGTAACACATTTCTGATCTGCACTATATTCCTTGGCAGTTTCAGTTCCATAGTTAATGCCATATACATTTCCCACAGATTTGAAACAGGAATGTGCTCTTTGTGTGACTGAACTGTAAGAGATTTAAAAGTAATTTGCATGAAAATAATTGTTTGGTTTAAGATTTGTTAATGTAGAGGGAGTGAAATGTAACACATTTCTGATCTGCACTATATTCCTTGGCAGTTTCAGTTCCATAGTTAATGCCATATACATTTCCCACAGATTTGAAACAGGAATGTGCTCTTTGTCATTGTGTCCTACTAATATGCAAGAAGTTCATAAAGGTAGATATTGAACTAGTTGAAAGAGTATTCTGAATGAGATGAGGTTATAAATGTCATTAAACGTGGGTTAAAAGTGGGAAGAGAAAATAGCTAAGATATAAGAATTTGAACAGGGTATAAGAAATGGAGGTACCTTGGGAGTTTCGTTTAAAGACAAAAAAGCCAGGAAATAACAAAATAATTTAAACAGTGGACAAAAGTATCAAAATTCTTACGTCAGTGAGAGAGATATTGGTAAATAACTATATATACACAGAGCAGTTGCAGAAACAGTTGCTGCTACAGAGCAGAAATGTTGCTGCTGGGCAACTGGAAGGGGGAGGGGAGGGGTTAGAACTTCTGGAACGAGCGTTGTAGATGTCAGGATAGCAACAAGTATGAATTATCAAAGAAATTATAGTTGGAAGATAAAAAAAATACAGTGGTAGTAATACGTGACGAGAATGGAGGCTGAGCATGACTCAGAAAGGGCTCTGATTTCATTCCAGTACAAAGAAAATGATTAGAAAATGACCATTTGTGTGTGTGTGTGTGTGTGTAGAATTTTGCAGAAAGGTAATACGTCTTGCCTGGCAAAAGAGGCATTTTAAAAATAGTGGTTGGAAGGAACATATCATCACACGCAAATGGCAACATTTCAAAATCAGACGACTTAACATGACTCTGTACAACCGATTTTTTATTGCAGGGTATATGCCACTATTGGCTACCTCTGTTAATGTTCATACCAATGCCATATTTTCAATAATGTTAAAAATATACACCCTTCAAAACTGCCCTGTAATGTATGTTGCATTCAGCAGGAGAATATAATAATTTGGCTTTTACATTTCAGGAACTATATAAATCGATGTTATGATCAGTGCATTGAAACAGTAGACAAAGATAGAGTTGAGATAATCTTGAAAGGTAAAATTACAAGAGCTGCTAGTGAAGGGACTTTATGGACGAAGAACTGGGATGTTGAGCCATTACCAAGGTAAAGGTGGCACACATTAGCAATATGTAGTATTTTCCATTAGGCAGTTGATTGCATTTATGATGTATCGTTAAAGATGTTTAAAATGTGGTACTCTCAAAGTTCCCTGAGTACAAAATGTTGTTTGCATACTAATGTTCAACATAAATGTTTGACTTTCCTAGCATCCATACTGAGAGAAATGTAGAGCTCAAGAAGACTTTTCCTACAACACCAGATTCCAATGTGACACCAACTGTTAAAATGACTCCAATTGGTCGGGGTAAGAAACCGAATCTGTCAGCAGCCCTCGGTTCAAGGTTGGGAGCTCGATGCTACAGAAACCAACGCCGTTCACGATCTCGGTCAAGATCCCACTCGAGGTCCAGGTCTCGTTCTAGGTCGAAGTCCCACTCACCCTCTGGGAAAAGCCGCAGGAACAGGTCACGATCAAGAGACAGTTCTCGAAGCAAGAGCCCAGTGAGGCGGAGGAGGAGGAGGTCAGTTTGAATCTATTTGCTAAATTTAATATTGCTGAAGATGAGCAGGGAAGTTGGTGGCTTAATTACAGTGATACAGTGTTAAATGAAGTAATTGTGCTAACCAATGACCTCTCTGAGGTTACCACTTATATCATGACAGTGTGTTGGGTTTTCAATGACCGTTTTGTAAGATTTAGGGCATACATGTGTAGTCCACACAAATTTGCTGCCAACTTACCTACTCTGGTCTTCTGTTGATTCATTTTTAGCCACTTATGCAAATGACATTTTTGAGTGTGTGTGCTGGTTAATTGACACTTCGATAGGATGATCTGTAGTGTATCCACCAATCTAGGTTGGTTAAAAGGTAATAATTGGTCAAGAGTTGGAGAAGCCATTGTATGTAATTTAAGAAGCTATTGTACTCTTTGTGCAGCATTGTTTAAATTCTTCCATCTATCATATGTGACGACATTGGCATTAGTATGCTTTGTGTGTCCTGGACTGCAGTTGGCAGTGCAGTGTTGATTCACATGTTAGCAGAGGTGGTGTCCTTTTTGTATAACTTATTTTGCAAAAGTATTGGAAAAGTGTTGTGATTGAATGAAAGTGATAATGGAGAATCATTTGTTGGAAATATGTTATTTTTGTCTGAAGTCCCATCTGTAGTATCAGTTCTTTCTGGTAAATGGTCATTTTATTATTACACATGGACTTCAGCCATAAGAATGAATAAAGATTCAGTTGCGACACTCTGTAACTGCCAGTCACCAATATTAGTTAACTGCTGCTCTTATATTTAACACAGGGGTTGAGGAAATGCAATATTTTGTGTCACATAGCTAAAAAAGGTAAATTTTGTGGTTTTAGGTGTTTCTGCAAAATTTGCATAAATTTCTACTGTTCTCTAGCATATAAATTGCACAGAAGTCAACGTAAAACTCAAGAAAGATCACATACATTTTAGAGGTTGAAGACCTACTATTCAATTCAAATGTTATTAATGTACACGAAATGGTATGACTGAATTTAATTATTTGAATCTGAGAAAGACAAAATATTTCTTAAATTTTAATGAACTATAAAGTGTTCCTGCACCCAAGTGGTTAAGAAATTACCCATATGTGACATTCCCTTTCATGGTACACTCTATAAAGGCGAACATTAATAAAACTGCAGGCATGAATCCATGGCTGTAAATGGAAGAAAAACGGCCTATATTCACACGTGCCTGGAAATGGACAGCGTGCATGCAGTGACAACAGATCGCCTCGAAACACAGTACAGAGCTGCACTGTATTCATGTCACAACAGATGTTTAAAGTGGCCTCTATGGGATGCTGTGCACACATTGACCATGTTGCATTATGGATTGCCGCACTGTTTTGCATGTTCCAGCCTCTGTCCGGCTTGAACATGCTCATGAAGGGTCTGCTCATTAGGACCTGGTTCAGCATACACAGCACTTCTCGGTTGCACCAAGAGGTAAAAATCAAGGGGATGTAAGCTTGGTGATCTAGCTGGCCTTGCTACAGGGCATCCTTGAGGAATGATAATCTGTCAAAGTACGTGGTCGCCAAGAATCCTTGCCTACACATTGATGCTGAACCAGTGCTAATGAGATGCCTTACCCATTGCCTGATTGTTTTCTGCAGCCCACAGAGGATAATTGTGCAGATTTCCTAATCTAATTCCCTCAATATCACCTGATTTAATTCAACTACATTCCATTGTCCTTGGCTTACTGTTGTTGTTCATCTTATATCCTCCTTTCAAGATACTGTCCATTTCTTTCAAATGCTCTTCTCAGTCCCTTGCTGTCTCTGACAGAATTACAATGTACTCAGCAAACCTTAAAGTTTTTATTTTTTTCCCCTGGACTTTAATTCCTACTCCAAATTTTTAATTTGTTTCCTTTACTGCTTGCTCAATGTGCAGATTGAATAACATCCAGGATTTGCTGCAACCCTTTCTCACATCTCTTCTCAACTACTGCTTCCCTTTCATGTCCCCTCAACTCGTATAACTGCCATCTGATCTCTGTACAAATTGTAAATAGCCTTTTGTTATCTATATTTTACCCCTGCCACCCTCAGAATTTGAAAGAGTATTCCAGTCAATATTATCAAAAGCTTTCTCTAAGTCTACAAATACTATAAATGTAGATTTGCTTTTTGTTAACCCATCTTCCAAGATAAGTCGTGAGGTCAGTATTGCCTCGCATATTCCTACATTTTTCCAGAATCCAAACTGATCTTCCATGAGGTCTGCTTCCACCAGTTTTTCCATTCTTCTTCTGTGAAGAACTCATGTTGGTGTTTTGCAACGGTGACATATTAACTGATAGTTCAGTAATTTTCACACCTGTCGGCACAGACTTTCTTTGGAATTGGAATTGCTACATTCTTATTGAAGTTTGATGGTATTTTGCCTGTTTCATACATCTCGCTCCCAGATAGAAGAGTTTTGTCATGGCTGACCCTCCCGAGGCTATCAGTAGTTCGAATGGAAGGTTGTCTACTCTTGAGGCCTTGTTTCAACTTAGGTCTTTCAGTGCTCTGTCAAATTCTTCATGCCGTGTATCTCCTATGTCATCTTCATCCTCGTTCTCTTCCATTTCCATAATATTGTCATAAAGCATATCTCCCTGTATAGACCTTCCACCTTCCTGCTTTTCCTTCACTGCTTAGGACTGGTTTTCCATGTGATCTTTTGGTATTCGTAGAGGTGATTCTCTCTTCCCCAAAGGTCTCTCTTATTTTCCTGTAGACTGTGTCTATCTTACCCCTAGTGATATATGCTTCTACATCCTTACATTTGTCCTCTAGCCATTCTTTCTCAGCCATTTTGCACTTCCTGTCAATCTCATTTTTTAGAAGTTTTTATCCCCATTTTGCCTGCTTCATTTATTGCATTTTTATATTTTCTCCTTTCATCAGTTAAATTCAGTATCTCTTGTGTTACCCAAGGATTTCTACTACTGGTAGCCCTCATGTTTTTACCTATTTGATCCTCTGCTTCCTTCACTATTTCGTCTCTCAAAGCTACCCATTCTTCTTCTGTATTCCCTTCCCCACTTCTTGTCAATCCTTCTCTAATGCTCCCTCTGGAACACGCTATAACCTCTAGTTCTTTGTTTATCCAGTCCCCACCTCCTTAAATTCCTACCTTTTTGCAGTTCCTTCAGTTTGCATTTACAGTTCATAACACACAAATTGCAGTCAGAGACCACATCTGTCCCTAGAAATGTCTTACAATTTAGAACCTGGTTACCATTATATTTTCAATTGGAAACCTGGTGTCTCCAGGTCTCTTCCTTATATACGACCTTCTTTCATGATTCTTAAATAGAGTGTAAGCAAAATATTACCAGGCAGCTTCCTCTTTCATTCCTGCCCTCACCCCCCTCCTCCCCCTATCCATATTCACCTACTGCTTCTATTCCTTCTCCTCCTTCACCTACTACCAAATTCCAGTCCCCCATGACTATTAAATTTTCATTTCTCTCTCTTCATCTGTGGAGCTTGTTGTCATATAAACTCATACTACTGTGTTGTGGATGTAGACTTCGTGTCTTCTGTGTTACAATAGAGCTTTCACTATGCTGAAACTTCCTGGCAGATTAAAACTGTGTGCAGGGCCGAGACTCGAACTCGGGACCTTTGCCTTTCGCAGGCAAGTGCTCTACCAGCTGAGCTACCCAAGCATGACTCACGCCCTGTCCTCACAGCTTTACTTCTGCCTGTACCTCGTCTCCTACCTTCCAAACTTTACACAAGCTCTCCTGCGAACCTTGCAGAACTAGCACTCCTGAAAGATAGGATATTGTGGAGATTTGGCTTTGCCACAGTCTGAGGGATGTTTCCAGAATGAGATTTTCACTCTACAGCGGAGTGTGCTTCTGTAAAGTTTGGAAGGTAGGAGGCAAGGTACTGGCAGAAGTAAAGCTGTGAGGATGGGGCGTGAGTCGTGCTTGGGTAGCTCAGTTGGTAGAGCACTTGCCCGCGAAAGGCGAAGGTCCCAAGTTAGAGTCTCGGTCCGGCACACAGTTTTAATCTGCCAGGAAGTTTCATAACTGCACACACTCTGCTGTAGAGTGAAAATCTCATTGTGTTCAGTACGCTGTTCATTGTAGCTTATCCACGTTCCATTTTTTTTATTGTTTTTATTCACTATTAAACCTAGTCCTGTATTACTTCTATTTGATGTTGTATGTATAACGCTGTGTTCACCTGATCAGAAGTCCTGTTCCTCCTGCCACTGAACTTCACTAACTCCCAATATATCTAACTTTAACCTATCCATTTCCCTTTTGAAATTTTCTAATGTAGCTGCCGGATTATGGTATCTGAAGTTCCATACTTCGTTCAATAGAACGCCAGTTTTGTTTTTCCTGGTAAAGGCGACCTCCTGAGTAGTCCTCGCTGAGAGATTTGAGTGTGGGACTATTTTACCTCCAAAATATTTTACCCAGTAAGATGCCATCATCATTTAACCATACAGTAGAGGTGCATGCCGTCCGGGGAAAAATTCGCGTGTTACCACCATTCATATGTTGGCTTAATTATTCATATTTATGGGTGTTGTTGCAAGTGAATTAAGATACAATACATGAACTAAGGTGTGATTAATTGGAAGAGTAATGAGGCTTTATCACTGTTTCCAAACATAACAAAATGAGATTGTTTGAAATTGAGATTTGGCCATCATAGTACCATTATAAATGTGAACTGAGACATAGTGCCTTAATAAGAAAATGCTTCTTCTTTTGTACAGGAGTTTGTACATATTGTGGTAAAATTAAAGAAAGTTAAGCTCAGAGATGAATAAGCATTCAACTTTCTTGCTATGAGTGATGGAAAAGGAAGAGGTACAAATTATACTGGTATAAACTTCTCCCAGAGAAGAAATTCTGGCGTACTTTAGGATAAAAATGTTCCAATGTTACTGAAAGGTAGAATTCTGATGAAACTGTAGTTCAGGGTGTTGTGGTTTGAGTGAATGGGTTTATCATGCTAAATTTTAGAATCCACATTGATGGCGAAAAAGCCTCTATTTTGTATGTCCCCCACTTCATAGTGTAGAAGTTAGTCTGAAGGCTATCCAGTAGGTTAATGGTAGTTTAAATTGGTTATACTCTATATCATGTTTTTTATTGTTATTGTTTTAGTGGGAGCTCCTCAAGTAGTGATGACAACTTCAAGTCACTGAAGGTTACATCCAAAGTTCGTGCAACTGCTCGTATTGCTGATAGGTTGAATATGAAGAACAGAAACTTAAATAAAGGAAAAATAGGAAAAGCTAAACAAAATAATAAACTGTAAGTCTAAATTACTAATGCATTTGCTTCATTTATATTACTGATACTGTGTTTACACTAATGAGTCAAAAGATTATGACAACTTTCTTAACTCTCTCGCTGCTACAGACGTGTATACACGCCCAACCACACCATTCTCCAAATACTGTGGATGTGTATATGTCCGCTGCTTGGGTTTTCTTGCAGTACTATAGATGTTTGTGTGTGTCCTGCACTGCTGACTTCTCAATGCTTCAGACGAATTACTTCTGTATCTCAGTGAATTAAGAATCCTCGAATATTTATCATACAACACATATGCCTATATTTGCAAAAAACCTCATTTCAGTACCCTGTTTTGTTTGAGATGTGACAATTGTTATGACCACGATTTGTGAAACACAAGAAATTAAATGGGCACATCGTGCTACCGTTCATCGGGTATAAAACCCAATAACTTGAGAAGAAAATGAGATATTGTTCTGCTCACAATTTTAAATGAAATCTCAATATCTTATGTACATTTCATTTCCTGCAGTGTAAGAGCTAAAATTGACCATATGCACAGGTTACACTTAGTGTTTCTACCTCTGCAGACTCTTTAAAATTGCATGCAGTGTTTTTCTTAATTTGATGCGGTGCAGTATGTATGACAGATAATGAAAAGGAATTCAGTTCTTTATCAAGTGAAGATACCGGATGATAAGATGTGCAAAAATCAGATTTTTTCAGGCAATAGTTTTTGAAAAATTGAATGATAAATACAGCATATCGGCCAGAATGCCATCTCTCAGCACAGAATGCAGGGAACACGTCTGTAGCTATGTGCATGGCATGGACTCAACAAGTCCTTTGTACGTTTTTGGTAAAGCCCTGTGTTCAACAAGTTGGACTGAATGATGTGCTCAAGAACACATTTGCCTGCACCAACATAGTACTCTGTTAGATCTGCCAGAGCATCACATATTGTGCTTCACTGAGAAGAGTAATATCAGAGATGTGTTAAGAGACCTAGAAGCCAAACACCTAGTATCCTATGTGGTTTCACACCCTGCCAACCCCTTCCCATAGATACTCACGATAACGGCCTGTGAACAGGTGACAATTTTTGCCATTTTCAGGAGCTTGCTACCATGTGGCAGGCCGTAACAACCTTTGGCAGAATCGATGATTCCAATGGCTTTCTCCATTTGCAGACACTGTCATCACTAGTTTTATTCCCCATATGTCTGTGCTCTGCTTACATACTGAGTCGTGCACCTGCAATGCGACAAGGGATGCTCTATCTTCAGGAAGAGTAGTCATAACATTTTAAACATGTGTACATTTTAAACATAATGTGCACAGCAATTAATTGTGAACACAGCATGTAGGAGTATTATGATTTGTGTTGCACCAAAGAGCGAACTTTGTAAAGATATTGTCTGGTTCTGTCCTTGAATTTGTGTTTTTCTTATTGAAATTTAAATATTTTTATATTGTATCAGAGGCTATGATGTTTATTGTTTAATCTTCTAAGAAAAAAGCGTCTGCAGTTAAATACGTATGAGTGTAGTTTCTTATAATCCATTAGTGGCAAAAATTAATGGTATTGAAGTGACGTGCACATAAGAATGCAGCTGTGAGAGTTGTGTGCAGAGAATAAGAGAGAACTCTTAGTAATAGTGCCAGTGTGTGGTCAGTCTGTCCCATACTTTATGCTCCAGCCAAGGTGTACCCTTATAACTGGCAATACCGAGCCAAAGTGTACCCTGATAACTGGTGTGAATGCCACATTTGACCATTATTTATCCTTATAGCTCTCCCTAGAAAAATGCATATGCTTTGAAAACTGGCGCTGTCACCTCTAGTCTTATTGCATGTCATATTTGCTTACGTCATACTTAAGTTCCTTAGTACCTTCACTGTACCTAATACTGCTCCTTGCCACAATGGGTGTACTTTCTTGTAATCTGTTAGTGGCAACAGTGTATGATACTGCCTGCACACCCCTGTAACAGCTATCATGTATTACTGTTTCAAATAAAGGGATCAGTGGGATAATTGCTAATCCTGAAGAGTGTGTTTTGATATAGTGTGTTATAACTTATATTGGAGTAAAACCAAAGACAAGAATACAGATACAACAAAGCAAAACAGTTTATATTGTAGACAAAATCAAACAGTGAAAACCCACACACCGTCAGGTGGCTTGTGGAGTATGGATGTAGATGTAGATGTAGAAATAATGACAATATTATGTAAAAGATAGATTGCTGCTCACCATATAGTGTGTTGAATCACAAATAGGCACAACAAAAAGACTCCAGAATGAGATTTTCACTCTGCAGCGGAGTGTGTGCTGATATGAAACTTCCTGGCAGATTAAAACTGTGTGCCCGACCGAGACTCGAACTCGGGACCTTTGCTTTTCGCAGGCAAGTGCTCTACCATCTGAGCTACCGAAGCACGACTCACACCCGGTACTCACATGTTTACTTCTGCCAGTATCTCGTCTCCTACCTTCCAGACTTTACAGAAGCTCTTCTGCGAACCTTGCAGAACTAGCACTCCTGAAAGAAAGGATACTGCAGAGACATGGCTTAGCCACAGCCTGGGGGATGTTTCCAGAATGAGTGCTAGTTCTGCAAGGTTCGCAGAAGAGCTTCTGTAAAGTTTGGAAGGTAGGAGATGAGATACTAGCAGAAGTAAAGCTGTGAGTACCGGGCGTGAGTCGTGCTTCGGTAGCTCAGATGGTAGAGCACTTGCCCGCGAAAGGCAAAGGTCCCGAGTTCGAGTCTCGGTCGGGCACACAGTTTTAATCTGCCAGGAAGTTTCAACAAAAAGACTGTCAAACAAGTAAGCTTTTGGCCAAAAATGCCTTCATCTGAATTAGACAATGTACACATACACCCTCAAGCAAACACAACTTGCACACACAACCACAGAGTCTGGCTGCAGAGGGCAGGCTGGTTCGCTCTATGGTCATGTGTGAGTGAGTTCCGTTTGTGTGTGTGTGTGTGTGTGTGTGTGTGTGTGTGTGTGTGTGGGAGGGATCGCACACATTGTCTAATTTAGATGAAGGCCTTTTTGGCCAGAAGGTTACTATTTGACAGTCATTTTGTTGTGCCCATTTGCGACTCAACATTTCCACTGAACAGTGTAGCTTATAATGATGCCATTATATTGTAGACAACACTTCTTAGTTAATGATGATGTAAATAAAATAGAAAGAAACATCCACATGGGAAAAATATATTAAAAACAAAGATTCCAAGACTTACCAAGTGGGAAAGTGCCGGCAGACAGGCACAATGAACAAAACACACACACAGAATTACTAGCTTTCGCAACCGATGGTTGCTTCTTCAGGAAGGAGAGGGAAAGACGAAAGGATGTGGGTTTCCTGAAGAAACAACCATCGGTTGCGAAAGCTAGTAATTCTGTGTGTGTGTTTGTGTGTTTTGTTCATTGTGCCTGTCTGCCGGCGCTTTCCCGCTTGGTAAGTCTTGGAATCTTTGTTTTTAATACACTTCTTAGTTATGCATATGGTGCTACTTGTTAACAGATGTGGTGCATTTGAAAACACCAGACTATCTGATAAGTTTCATCCTCCCAAAATTGATGGTTAGCACTTTTTCCTCTTGCCAATTCAAAAGTCCATTCCATGAGAATGTCCATGTGCTCAGCAAAAATAACATTTGATTCGTTAATGTGCACTATCAAGAATAAATGGTTTCCAGAGGTGCCCACTAACAAAATCTGTGAGGTTTCCCAACCATCACAAATGTAAAAGTGGTTCATTTTGGATACAAAGTTGGTTGCATTTGAATGAAATCTACTTGTGATATTTTATGTTTGCATTTGCTTTTACTATTTAATATAGTACCCTAAATTTATTACTTTAATTTTCAGATTAAAAAGAATATATATTTTTTAAACTTGTCATCCTAAAGAATGTGGGATCACATTAATTTCCCAGATGAATCTTTGGTAGTTGTGTTGTTGTTCAGTAACTGCTACAGAAAGTTAAAATTATTGTTAGGTCACTTTAATGTGACAGTTGTTAGATGGTGGTGTTTTGATCTGTTAATGTAAAATATCAGTAGAGATCAGTTTTTATTAAGTGGTATAGGTGTAACTGAGCAAGGATTTCTGGCTGGACTTGTAGGGGACAGAAGCTGGAATGAGAGATTGAAAAGGAACAAATACAATTCTGAAAAATTGTAAATTATTAATAATAGGTTGAGCAGAGATTTAAATTGTTGATAAGGTGAAGTGAACTGGGAAGAAGATGGAGGAATGAGAAATTACATTAATACAGGCGATTGAGAATCTAGGTTTCTCAGCATGAGCTGTGTGTAGTGCATAGCAACATATTGGTATAAAAATTGTATGCAGTTGGTATTGTTATTTTATTATGTCAAGATTCAGATCTTAAGAAATTGTAATGTTAAATCATTTGGCTTCGTAATAATGCTTCTTAATTTCTTTACTTTGTATGTAGTTCACAATGTTCATTCATCCCATTGTTCGTCATTAGTTTTTTAGTTTATGTATACAGTGTGTTTACATAGTATTTCCATGTACACTTCATCAGGTTGTTTTCCTGTCACTCCTTGTAATTTCCAACATTTGTTTCTCCATTGCGCTCTGGCAAGACTATATTTTTGAATAATTTCCACGCAAGTATGTAATTCACTACCATATGTTGGATTGGTGATACGAATTGCAAAATTTCCTTTTCAGTTGCATTGGAAGCTTAGTGAGAAAAGCTATATGTACCCTTCTGTTTCTTTTCTTGTCATGTGGTTGTCTTTGTGATTTATGAATTGGATAGTTTCAACAGACCTTACAAATAAGAAGGGCCCCTTAAAAGAATACAAAGTAAGTGACATGGATGCAGGGGACAGTGTAGTGCTCGACAGGGTGTATATGCACCAGGATAGCTGGGAAAAACCTTCAATTTTTTTAGAATTTCAGGAATTACTCATTGTTTTGGATTTCAGTTACATTTTTGTCCTTTTGTCTGGGAAGAAGTGATACTCATAACTGCAGCAATAAGACATAAACGACAGAATAACACCAGAATGAAACTTCAATTGCAAAGAAAATGTGCCATGTACAACAACAAAACACAGTGCACGTTTTGCTGTCTGCCAACAGCAAAATGTTTCAAAGGCTTTAGGATGAAGACTATGCAGTGCTTCATAACAATAAACTGCTTTTGATGAGCATGGCATCACAACTGTTTGTTTCTAAAGGGCCTCACACATTAGCGCCAGATCGCAGTGTTCAGTCACTTGTGCATCCACTTGCTTTGTAGATTGCACTTGTGGGGGCAGCTTGAAACGATCAGTTGCTGATCTCTGGTCAGTGTAGAAATCTCAGGCAATCAGATGGATTGCTTGCAACTAGCAATATGCGATATGACTGTGATTCATTTCTTTATTAAGCATGGCTATGCAGTTTTGTTTCATCTCACTTTGTCCACATTGAGTAAGAAATTTACATTAAAATGTAAAGTTATCCAGGGACCACAAACTGCTCTGAGAAGTGGAAGCTGGAGGTGCCATTTATATTAAGAAATAATACAAAATACACTTTCAGATTTCACAGTGATTACCATTTTGAAGCTTGTGCTATAGAAGTACAATTGCTGATGAGATCAGTCGTGATTCAGTGAGCTGCTCCTTAAGATTTTGAGTTATTTATGAAATAATTATATGCATTTTACAGTTTTTAACTTCTAAACAGAATAACATATGTACCTGCTGCAGTGTTATAATTTGTGTGCAGGGCAAATCTGTTGTACAGTTATACTCATTCCCTTGTCATTTCATATAAACTAACACTAGCTCATATAGTTTATAACAAGAGTTACCGTAATCAATAGTTCTGCTGTTGACAGCATTTCTGTATACACATTGAGTAAATTGTGTAAATGCTTGGAGTTAAATTATAAGACAAATGAGGACAAGGTGAATGACTAATTACAGGCAACATCGCATTCGGCTGATCGCTGTGGCGCCCTTGTTAGGTCGTGGGAAAATATTGAGAGTGGTGGATTGAGAAGCATTACATTGAAAGAATTTTTTTTTACACAAGATGAATTACGTTATGTGTGAGAATGTGCAATGGATTTCTTATACAGGGTGTATACGATTTGGGAAAAACCCAGGAATTTTTTTCATCCGGGGAAAACGGAATTTTTTAGAATTCCGGGAATTTTTCATTCTTTTAGTTTACAATTTATTTTTGTAACATTGGCTGGTAAGAACCAGTACTCTAACAAAGGATATTACTGTATCTCGCTACTTCAGAATAATGCTGCAGCAATGAATCATGAAGGGGGGGGGGGGGGGGGGACGAAAATTAAACTAAGTTGCCAATGAAATACGCCATATACAGCAACGAAACAAAGTGCTCACACAAGTGTCTGCCAACAGCAAAAGGTGTCGACGGCTTTAGGAAGACAATGCAATGCTTCATAACAACAAATTGCCTCCAATGAGCGTGACGTCACAACTGTTTGCATTAGATTCATCTGAGCAGTTTAGAGTCGCAGATGAGTAGTACCTTCTCCTACTTCTAGCTGCAGATGCTACCCAGAAAAAATTTTACTGGCGTGCCTAAGCTGTCAAGATTCATGCATGTGCACTGGGCCTGGATATAGAGGTCGGGGGACAAACAGGGATGTCTGTCCTGGGCGGCAATTTTTTCTGTTGGGAGAGGGGGGGGGGGGGGAAGACCTTGTTTCACCTGGTATCCAGCGCACATCGGTCTATCGATTATTCATATGATTTTGAAATGCTTCCCTGTTGAATAACAGGTAAGAAAGATTACGTATTATCTTCTCAGTATAACCAAGAAAATGAAATTTTGGCAGAAAATTTTTGCCAGAACGCTACACTGCTAAGGGCCAGTTGTACAGTCTCCATCTAGCAGTCACTTAAGTTCTATTCTGGGAGTAACACGGAAAACACGTTGTACGAACACATAATAATACCTAACCGGAGAATAAACTCGGGATAACTAAACCGGTGATTGTGGCAGGGTTAGTCAAGTTAACCGGAGAATAGGTTTTAACCCTGGCAGGAACAGTTAGAGAATTAATGATGACAAGATTGTTTGTTAGAACGAGGAAGGAGAAGCAACAGGGACATCACACAAATATGGAAGAATATGACTATTCCAAATTTATATAAAAAATTTGTACTACTACTTTTCGATCTCGTGCTTCAGAAGCTAGAGCGTATGAATGAAATGTGAGACTATTACCTAACATGAAACTTTTTGCTTGTAGTAAGTCTAATAGGCATTTGATATTGGTACTTCGTGATTATATTATGTCGGGTACTTCTTGATTATATTATGTCGTGTTATAAAAATGACCATTTGTGTCAAAATAGTGGCGGTGTGTGTTACAATTGCTGCAATATTAGACAGACCTATTTCGTGTTATCTTGCAGACAGTGACAAAATACGTGTAATCAGATCGAGAAAGCACACCAGTCTTGGGTACTATTCATAGGTATTAATAGCTTTTTCAGTATTAGACGATGGAGCAAAACCTTTAACAAACTTTGATGAGCTAATGGATTCTTTCCCAAAAGGAAAGCATGCCATGTAAAGCTGTACTAAGGTTAGTGAGAAAAGCAATGCTAGGGCTTAAAGATTGAAGAAATGAGTACTGTCTTGCTTGTCTATTGTCTTTACTGGTTTTATGTATCCTATATTTAATTTTATTTCACACAAAACATCAAGGTATTAGCCAACAGCCAATAAAGAGTGCAAATTTTGTGAAGAGTTCCTGTTCTCCCGGTTACAAATAATCCCATCCAGTATATTGAGAGTTTTTTTTCAACAGGGGCAGTTTGTCAAACTGGCCGACTGAGAGCAGGAGAAACACAACAGGACATTTTAATTTCCACTGTCCTGAATACAGTTTGATGGCACCCATTACACGTTTTGAGTTCCACAGAGCGAAATACAATGTGTTTTATGTATCAGACTCCTCAGAAAAATGTGCACTACAAAATATGTTTTAAAAGTAGATTTTTAAAATTTTTGGCGCCCTACCTTAAACACTCGAGGGAGGAGGGGCGCCACTATGTATTGTTGCCCCGGTTCGGAAATATCGGAGATCCAGAGCTGATCCGTAGAGCAGTATTAAGTTGTAATCGGGAGGTGGGTAGTCTCACGTGACCCGTGTTTACACTTAGTGAGTTTGCCGTTTCCTTTTCGTTTATTGCTCTCACCTCAAAGTGGCCAGGAGCTATCAAGTCAATTAAAATAAGTTTACATAATTACGGAAGGCTAAAATATCTTATTAGTTTCATATTTTGTCCCTCCTTTCCGACAGCCAATCATTAGCCTAATCCCTTTCTGACAGCCAATCATTAGCCTAATCGCCTTGCAGAACAGAAGTTATTCTTAACTTTGCAAAAAAAACTTTAATTAATCTTTCCCGCTGAGCCAGTCAATTTATCTGAAACAGAGCGTTAAATTCCACACTGTTGGCTAGTTTCATCTGTTCTCTGTGTTTCAAGTGCACGTCTTCATCTTCTAGCACCTATGGCATTATACTACAATAAAGAACCAAACATGAGATAATACAGTACTCATACCCAAAGAAAATTTACATCCGGATCTGGACATACGAATGTGCACTTTCGGCTGAATTATGCATTATAGTATGGTGCACGAAATTCTCGTGCTCTTGGAGTATCCTCTAAGGTCTCATTTCGTTTATTGCATTATGTAAGGTCTTTTAATGTTTTACACGTTCGAACATACGGGCTTCCTGCATAGCTACGCAAGTGCGGTTACGCTTGTTATCTGGTGCTCTCTGGCAACTGCTGAAACAAACCTATTTGTAACAGGTCGCAGGAAAATTTTGCGAATGGTGGTTTGAAAACCGTTACTTTCAAAGTAAATCTGAGAATGTATGATGAATTTCTTAAATCAGAGCATTTGACTCTCATTTAAAAATCAGCTCTCTCGCTCACTACGATGATTTAGAATAATTTAGAGCCCAGAAGATATGACTTTTATGTTGTTATTAAAAATTTTACTGTCACATTTGTGTGATGTATCTTAAAGTGTAACACGTGTGAAAGCTTTTCTTTTCTTGTGGCAACACGACGTATATTAATTTAAACCATTAACTTTCCCTATATGTGTGTTTGTGCTACTTAACAGTGATGTTGCTATTGGCTGACTACATCACGTGTCCTATGTTGTGAATGTCAGCTGTTATCGGCTGGCGAGGTAACATGATGTGAGCGGTGACTAGCTTACAAAAGCACATCACAATCTCGATTTCAATGCTTCGGAAAGTACCATGTGGTGTTTGGTGGAATTTATACTTTCGTAATACAAAAACACAGTGTACATGTCGTTGCACATCAGAAAATTCCCAAAACGTGTTTTGCTACCTGAGTTTCTCTTGCTAAGGTGCTGGGAAATTCTGCGGTGGTGTATAAAACCATAACCATTCAAGAGACTGATAACTTTTGCAGTTCCGAGGAAAAATATACTCTCACATAGCACGGAAAAAGTGTATTTTCACCCAAGAGGAAGTATACTTTTAACTGGGAATTCCGGGAAAAATCTGGGAATCTTTTATCTTTGTCCACGTATACTCCCTGTTGTATCATGGAGAGTTGATCCTCATTCAAAACTTAACACTTTAAGAATCAGCCACATTGAAAAATTTTGAACCTATGAGACCAGCCAATAGCGCCATTATATAAAGTTTCTATGGCACATTTGTATTTGACTTATCTCAAAAGGGTGACACACGCTAAAAAAGGCTAACATTATGTGTTAAAATTTAGCTTTTCTTGTAGCTGTACTGTGTGTGTGTGTGTCTTAACTTTTCCTATTCGTGTGTTCGTGCTACTTAATGGCAAGATCAAGTGCCATGAGCTTTGATTGGCTGATAAATGCGTGTTGCAATCTAGATTTCAGTGCTTCGGGAGCAACCAAGTTGTATTTGGTGGAATTCATATTTATACTTTAATACTAAAATATGCAGTAACAAGGTTTTGTTTCCTAAAGTATCGGGGAGTTATAAGCCGGTGTATAAAGTCACTACCATTTGAAGGACTAACAAGTTTTACAGCTCCAAGAGAAAAAATATTGTCACTTAACACAGGAAAAAATGTACTTTCACCAGAAAAAGTGTGTTTACTGGGAAATCCACGAAAAATCCTCACTCCAGGGCAGGGTCTGTTGTAAAAGTGCATGTCCCTGCTAGTGCCTCGTCTACTATGATATTATGACAAAATTGTAACACACACACACACACACACACACACACACACACACACACACAAACACAAAGGTCTCGGCAGTGTACCTTGCTGCTGTTCCTTTTGTTTAGGTGTGTTTTGTCTAAAATGTATTGCATAACTGTCATTAGCTCACATTGTTTATATTTATGTAATAAAAGTTTTGTGTTTTTATATAAACTCAATCATGTTCAACTTATATATTATGCTTCTGTCTTCAGGTCAAAAAGCCATTTCTACTCCGAGTTTGGTTCTCAGTTCAATGGTAACGAGGATTTTGGTAGTTCGGAAAGACTGCAACAACGGGCAGCTCGTTTCAGCTCTAATTTTAAGGAATCTGAAGTTGCTTCACCAACGGATACTCCTCAACGGAAGAAGAAACCTCTCAGTCTTATAACAACAACAATACAAAATAACCTTTATTTTGTTGATTCAACTGGTGACCCAGACTTGAGCTCCTGTAGAATTGTGGGGACATGCCAGGATATAGAAAAACCTTACCTTCGTCTCACCTCAGTAAGTGCCAGGTCTTCAAAGATTTTGTCTGTGAAGTATTTAGTTAAGAATTGTGGATGTTTATGTAAACAATGTGCTGCTGTTCACATAATTGCATGGCACAGAAATGTCAAAATGGGGTGTTGCAACAGCAAAGTTGTTTATAATTGTTAAAGTAATATACAGAAACTATGGTGGTGATAAACGAAGTATTTTACATTTCACAAGAACATTTATTATTGAGCGATATGTTTGATTGTAGTGCAGCTTCACAAGACTAGGCTTGTTTTATTAGAGAGGTCTCTTCACATCAGTTTGTGACAGAAGCAAAAGATGCCTTCCTTTGAATGAATTGTGGCTTAGCGTCACAGCTAATATATTTATTTATTTATTTATTTATTTAACCTGGCAAGATTAGGGCCATCAGGCCCTCTCTTACATCTAACCAGGCATTCTACTTATTTTACAGTCATATGTTTTAGTAGGCATGTTAAAATACATCTAATACAAAAAGTGAGATAAACAATTAGAAAGGTACACCTCGAAAAATACATTATTGAAGAGAAAGATTTTAGATAGGAGTGCTGGCAGCAGGGAGTATGAGGGAGACTCATGGTGAAGGGAGGAGAAGAATACAGAGACATGATGAAACATAATTAAGGAAAATATAAAGGAAAAGGAGACTGCGTGGCTAATAGAGATAGATGAAGAGGAAGGCATCTCAGGAGCAAGATAGGAGACGCTAGCTTTGCTATTTGACAGATGAGAGGATTGGCCTTGCACATTAATTTTGTGGAGAATTTTATGCGGATGATAGTAGGAAATGCTTCAACTTCTTCTTAAAAGCAACAGGAGATTGAATTTTCCTCAAGGTAAGGGACAGTTTGTTCCAGAGGCGGACAGCGGCAACTGAGAAGGAGTTTGCAAAAGTTTTTGTTTTGTGAGTGGGCACAGTTAGGATACCAGATAAGAGTGACCTCGTGTTTCGATTATGATGGCATGGCAGGTTTTTAATCTCTGAAGCTAGGTACTGGGGTGCTTGCGCGATGAGGAGTCGGTGAAGTAGACATAGTGTGGTAGTCACGCAGTTTGTCCGGCTGCAGCCACCCTAGCTCGGAGTATGAAGCACTGACATGATCATATCGGCGAATGTTGCAGGTGTAACGCACACAGGCATTCATGGTTAGCTCTAGCCGTCTTTTGTTTTCACTACTCATGCCTTGTTGAATCACATCACAATAGTGGAGGTTCGGTAGAACGAGTGCTTGCACGAGCTGGCGTTTCAAGTCCTGTGGGAATATGTTCCGAAACTTTTTGAGAGCATAGAGACAAGCAGACGTCTTTCGGCACACTGCGACTGTATTCTCCGCCCAGTTGAGATGCTCGTCCAAAGTTACACCCAAGTTCTTCACTGTTTTCTGATATGGTATTGGAGTACCTTCGAGCAGAATAGGAGGTAGCCGTTTGTGGAAATCTGAACTTATTAATTTCTGATGGGCTATTAAGATTACTTGCGTCTTTTTTGCATTTAATTTAAGCCCCAGGTTTTTCGCCCATGTCACTACTGAAGACAGATCATCATTCATCAGAGCGATTGCAGTGTTTACGTCTTCAGGTCTGACGCTTAGGTAGAGCTGGAGGTCGTCGGCATAGAAATGATGTTTACAGGAGGACAAAACCGACGAAATATCGTTGACATATAAAGAAAACAGAAGTGGTCCTAAGACTGATCCTTGTGGCACACCCGCAGAAACATGTTTCCAGGAAGATTTTTCATTTGCGCAGACAACACAGTGCTGTCTGTCTTTTAAGTAGCTTTCAAACCATCTCATTGCACTATCAGAGAAATTAAGCTGTTGCATTTTTCTGAGTAATATGTCAAAGTTAACAGTGTCAAAAGCTTTGCTGAAGTCCAGTAGCGTCAATATTGTTGCCTTTCGATTGTCGATGGCATATTTCAGGTCATCAGTTACTTTAATTAGAGCAGTGTTTGTGCTGTGATGTTTATGGAAACCGGATTGAAATTTGTCATATAGACTGAATTCATGCAAGTGTTCAGTGATTTGGTCATAAACAATATATTCAAGTGCTTTGGAAACAGCAGGCAGTATGCTAATTGGTCGGTAATCACTAGGCAGTTGCGGGTTTTCGATCTTAGGGATGGGTCGAATTATGCTTCTTTTCCATACAGTGGGGTATATTCCGTTCACGAGGGAAAAATTAAATATGTCAGTTAAGACAGGTACTAAGATATCGGCAACATTCTTAATCATGGTTATACCGATACTGTCGTTGCCTATTGCATCAGAAGAGATTCTCATTATTGCTTTTCTTGCCGTATTTGTTGTTACATGTTTTAGATGGAAGGTATCGTTGTTAGTTATCCTGTTTGGGGATTCTTGTGGACGGTAATTATCAGCCGTGCTGGTATTCAGAGGTGCAGAGAAGAATTCATTTAATTCGTTAGCTGACATATGAAAAGTAGTTTTCGATTTTGCCTTTCCGACCCCCAAGCTACGGAGATTCTTCCATAGAGTCGTGGGTGTCAGATCGCTGCATACAAGGGAGCGAGCGTGCCTGATTTTGGCATTGCGAATGCATTGTTTCACTCTGTTCCGTAGCTTTCTATATTCTTCGAAACGCTCGGATTTCGGATCTGCCTTGAAACGCCTGTGGGCAGCATCCCTATTAGTCCTCATTTGACGTAATTCAGCTGTCAGCCATGGAGCAGGAGATTTTCTTACACGGACTGTGCGCACAGGTGCATGTTTGTCATAGAGGGCAGTGAGTTTATCGCCAAGTTCATTAATTTTGCCGTTGATTGTAGGTTCTCTGATTATTTGATGCCATGAGATTTCTGAGCAATCGGCTGTTAGAGCGTCAAGGTCAATACGTTTCATGTTCCTACAAGTTATGTAACATGATTTGATCCTTGGGGGCTGCACAGAGTAGGCCAGGAATATTACATCATGTGCTGAGAGGCCAGGGGCCGATGATTGACCAACATCTCTTACTCTGTCAGTCTGTTTCGTTGCGATCACGTCTATAAGAGTATGACTGTGCGCCGTATGGTGTGTAGGTTGTAATGGAAGAATGTTCATGCTATTGCAACTAAACAATCTTCTTAGGTTTATTGCGGAGGGAGTGTCTCTTAGGAGGTCTATGTTCACGTCACCCATTACGATGACATGTTCGTATTGACACTGAAGTGAATGTAATTCCGACTGGAAGGAACTCATTGAGCTTATTTTTGGCGGCTTGTACACGACGCCAGTCAAGAATTTCCGACTTTGTATGTTTTTTTCAATGAACATGAATTCAGCCTCTTTTTCTTCAGCAGGATTTGACGTACATAAGACTTTCGCTTTGAGATCTGTTCGTATATATGCGCCGACCCCGCCACCTCGCTTTTTTGATCTGTCTGCCCTAAGAAATGTGTACCCTGGGAGATGAATAGATGCAGAAGATATGTGTGGTTTCAACCACGTTTCGGATAAGAGGATTACGTGGTAGTTTAGTTGGTTGAAGAGGAGGCTAAGTTCTTCGTAATGCGCAGGTAAAGACTGAATGTTGCAGTGAGCTGCTAAAAGCTCGGACGCGTTCTGCTGAGCAGCCTGGAGTAGGGTGGCAGACTGGTTTGTCCCTTTGTTAGGCACTACGTGCCGCGAGGGGCACTGGCCGGTGTTTCCGCCAAGTGACATATTACAGGGGTGTCCGAGATTTTCCGCGCCCTGTTTGTGACTCCGCGAGAGCGGAAAGAAAGGCGACTGCAAGAGATTTCCTGAGGTTGCGGGAGTATAGAAAATGGATTAGTGGTATTCGGTGCAGGGAGAATATGACCAAAATGGTGACGGCTGTGTGTCATTGAGTATCCTATGTCGTAAGAGGAAAAATATAATTAGAGTATTTGAAACAGAATAGGGTGGAAATAAGGGAAGGGGGAGTAATTTAAGAGGCCGATGCTGCCAGCAGAGAGAAGTAAGCTTAATATTTAATAGAGTATCGTAGGAAGCTAGAATTAAATTGAAATTTACTAGAGTGATACTGGTAGTGATTATCGTAGGAAGCTACAATTAGATTTAAATTTGCTAAAGTGATACTTAATATGGTGCCATTTGGGTATTCATATGCATCAGCATGCAAACTGGAAACATAGCTTTAGAAAGTGTTCGTACCTTTTAGTTGTATGACATTCTGTTAATCGGAGCAACTTGAGATCGTTGACCTTTTAGAGTGTTTATGTTGCTTGGAAACATACATTTCTGTCTTCTTGATAGATTAAAATGGCAGTTGACCTCCTCACTCATCTGGAATAATGTTGTATGACTTACTAATTTATTGATTAAACCTGCCTTGTGTAATATAAATTGTTTTGGTACATACTTGTAAATTTGAGATCTGCCACTGTCTTCATGGCTTCAGAACTGACATATGGGGTTTTGCTGTCTACTGTGGTTTGCATTTTCTTACTTCATTCTTTTCATATAAAGATCGTATACTCACCACTGTGTGTCCCAAACTTTGTCAACAGCTTCAACATGTGCTTGTACAAGTATCAGTGCAGCCAAAACTTGTTCTTGTCCCAAATAATAAGTAACATTTGCTATACAATCATTATGAAATTATAACTATTGTGCATGGTGATTTGAACAAATGAGTTACTTTACCATGTGGCAAAATCTAAATAAAATTCGCTGTGTGTGTGTGTGTGTGTGTGTGTGTGTGTGTGTGTGTGTGTGTGTGTGTGTGTGTGTGTGTGTGTGTGTCCTTTGATGCTAATATTGCTTTGTAGTTGTTTTAAAGGGAGTTTCCAATTTTCAAATCATTAAGTTTTGTTCTTAAATACATAATTTCATGTATGAGTGTAGTTAGCTCCAGCTTAAATGTGACGTTCCATTCTGTTGTATAAAATCAGGGTTGCCACAAGTTCTAGAAATCAGGGAATTTCAAATGTGTCAGGAAAATTTGAGAAAACTCGGAAAAATCTCGGTTTTTTTTTCAGTAGCATGAAACTGTTGACTGAGATGTCACGCTTCGTCGCTGGCTAGGTGCAGCTGAGTATGTGCGCCGCTTCCCTACTCTCTCATTCTTACTGCTTTTCTCCTTCCCACCCCTCCCCTCAGCTTACAGTCAGTGCTGCCACCACTATTTGCTGCTAGTCTAGCAGCTGCCGATGAGAGGCAGCGAGGCGTGAGGAGTGGTTTGTTGGGATCTGATTCTCAGTGAAAGTAGACATGGCAATCATCCCCCCAGGGGGCTCACAGTCCTTTCGTGAGTACGTGCATGGCGAGCATGGGGCGCCGAGCTATTGCAGCCTTCCTTCATTCCCGGCTGCATTTCCTTGCCCTTCCTCTCCTTTCCTGTCCTTGTTTATGTTGACCCCGCTATCCTCCTGGTTATGTTGGCTTTGCAATTTGGTTTTGTTGCATAATTACCTCATCCTTTAGGCATTCTCTGGTCCCCCTCTGGGGTTTGACCTCCATTACTAAATCTCTATTCCTTAGTGTGAGCCTTTTGGGGAAGAGCACCTCACCTAGTGTCTTCGGTGTGTGCCTTCTCAGTTCCTTTCACCTTTTCCTTCACGTTGTCGTCTGATGCTAGGGTACATAGCCAGCATGGTAGCCAGCCTGTGGGTTGGGGTCACTATGTACCATTTTGGTTGAGCCCCCTGAAAACACAAGGATCGCACTTCTGATACCTGAGCTGTGACCTCTTCATGTAAGCCTAGTAGTGGTTGCTTGTCGTCCTGGAGCATCAGAACTCCCGGCAATGGCCACCGTGCTAGACGGCCGTTGCTGTGGCTGGGTGGCACCCATGGGGGGAGCCCCTGATGGGAGTGGATGGTATCAGGGCGGACGCTATGCAAATGAAACGCATACGGGTCCAGAACGCTGGCCATTGTTCTACAGTCGTCTCTTTGCATGGAAATGATTCTTTTAGTGCTGCTTCTTCTGCCCCTTCGGCCTTCCTTTCCATGGTTCCATGGCTGTCCCCCTGGGAGGAGGGTCAGGTTCATCGGCTAGGGGCGAAACCTTTCCCCTGCTCTCTGGTTTGCACCAGGACTGATGGGGATACCTTCACCAATACCAAATCTTTATTTTTTGTGGAACAAATTGAAGATAAGTTTGGCAAAGTGTACTCTCTGACAAAGATGTGGTTGGGTTCATTGTTGATCGAAACTGCTTCAGCTACCCAGTCTGCAGCCCTTGGTGTCTGTAACCACCTTGGCACAATTCCTGTGATCATTACCCCCCGCCCTCCAGCAGTCTTTGAATTTAGTTTTTAGTTCAAGGTGTAATTTTTCACAGGGACCTCATCCTTCAAACTGGTGAGGAACTTCGGGACAATCTCGGCGGGCAGGGTGTTCACTTTGTTCGGCATGTTCAGAAGGGTCCGAAGGACCATCACATTGATACTGGTGTCTTTGTCCTGGCCTTTGAAGGGGATACCCTCCCTGAGGTGGTCAAGATTATGGTTTATTGATGTGACGTGAAGCCATACATCCCACCACCTATGAGAGGTTTTAAGTGTTTGCATTTTGGACATGTCTTTCCACTGTTGGCAGGCCCCTCTCTGTGGTGACTGTGGATGCCCACTCCATGAGAGGGGGTGAAACATGCTTACTATTTTTATATACTTGAATTTAGCATACTTCGTGACAGTACTCACTTTTCCGTGAAATGTTTTTAAGATGATATTTGACTTTACTGTGTTGGCTTCAGTCGTCTAGTGAAAGTATGATTCCACAATGCTGTTTCGTTGGCTGCAGAAATGACCTGGTTCAACGCGTTTGCCTCATTTTTTGTGCTTCAAATACCATTTCTTTGAATGTGGTTCCTTCTTTATGTTTATATTTAAAAAAAATAGTAATATAATTCGTTTTTCCTGTTCACTAGCAAATTATTATAACGGCGACCTGCACATTGTTCCACTGTCACACACACCGAGAGTTCACTGCCGACCGACTACAGTCAAAGACGACTCCAGCGTCAAAAACATTTTACACAACACACAAGCTTCCACTTGTAACCAGTCTCTTTGGTATTCTTTGTCACATCTACTAATATTAATCAGTATGCTGTCACTCTCGAACATATAAGCAAATTAGCATAAAATAAGGCAAATTACAATTCACAAAAAATATTCTGACAAAAATATAAGAAAACATTTACAACTTCCCTCATTAGATTTGGTATTGACAAATCCGATAGAAAATAACACATCTCCCAGATCCATTACAGGGGGATTCCTGTGTTCTCTCTCCTGTGATGTGCTAATTGTTGTGGCAATCATCCTCCACATTCACCGGATTGCCCAGAGTATAAGAAGGAAAAGAAGATACAGGAGTGTAAGGCCCTTGATCGTCTATCCTGCATTGAGGCTCGTAAGAAGTATTCAAGTCTTCATCCTGTGTCCATGACTTCTAGCTATGCTTTAGTCACATCTTCACCCCTTTCTCCTCCTTCCTTACCCCATTCCCGAATCGCTCTCCTACCCCCCTCCACTGCAGCTCCCACACTCTCTTCTTTGGGCGCCACTCCCCATCCCCAGCCAGAGAAGTGTCCCACTCCTTCGACATCTGCCGGTCAAGGGCGCCCCTCCCGGGATCCCCCTTCCCAGCACCTTCCAGGTCAAAGGTCTGCTGCCATTCAACGACCACGAGAACCAAGGTCTGTGGGCCCCAGTTTGCCTGATCTCTTTCTGTTCCAGATCTTGCTGCAGCTGGCTCCTTTTTGCCACACAGCCCTCCTCAATCTCAAACAGAAGAGAACAAGAAACATAAGTAACAGAACAAGGAGCCATCCTCCACCTTAACAACCTGATTCTGACCTGTTGTTCGTGGATGTCGCCCCTTCCTTGTTGGTGACGGGTTGTGACCTGGCGGCATGACTGGCTTCAGCCTATTCACCCCCCATTTCAATCGTCATTCTGTGGTTATCCAATGAAATTGTAATGGATATTAGTGTCACCTTCCAGAGTTGAAATCCCTTATTTCATTTTACTCTGCAGCTTGTGTGGTTCTACAGGAATTTAATTTTACTAATGATCAATCACCGACCCTCCGTGAGTTCCGTGTTTTCTGTCGAAATCAGGTCACCCCTTTGCCAATCTCTGGTGGTGTTTATATGTTGGTTCATGCGGACATTGCTAGCACGTGGATTCCATTTCAAGCTACATTGGAAATGATTGCTGTTAGGCTCCACCTGGACTGTGAGGTCTCAGTTTGAAATCCTTATCTCTCTCCTGGCAGGACTCTTACACCTGCAGCCTTAACTGCCCTTCTTCAGCAATTTCCTCCTCCCTTCCTCCTCCTCGGGGATTTTAATCCTCCTCATCCCCTGTGGAGCAGTGCATTTCCATCTAGTCGGGGTCTTCTCATAAAGTTTCTTGCAGATTACAACTTGTGCCTTCTTAATGATGGCTCCCCTACTCATTTCAGTGCCGGTCATGGTACCTTTTCTGCCATTGATCTTTCTCTTTTTTCTCCCTCCCTCCTCCCTTCATTACACTGGTCACCACATGACAACCTTTGTGTTAGTGACCATTTCCCGTTGATTCTCTCACTCCTTTCCCACTCCCTGATGGACAGGTTACCTCTTTGGTCTTTCCAACACGCAAATTGGTGTCTGTATACTGCACAGGTCATTTTTTTTCTCCCTCTTTGTTGGGCTGTATTGATGTCTTCCTACGTGACGTGTCTAACGCGATTGTTCGTGCTGCTAGCCTTGCTGTCCCGCACTCATCTGGAACATTTCGCCGCCGGTAAGTCCCTTGTGTGGAGTACGGCCATTGCGATCCATGATCGCTGTCAAGCTTTTCGACACCTTAAGAGGCACCCATCCATTGCCAACCTTATTACCTTTAAACACCTTCACGCTAAAGACCGTTACTTAATCAAACAGAGCAAACGGATATGTTGGGAACGCTTTGTTTCTTCCCACGGTTCTACTGTCCCTATGTCAGGGGTATGAGCTACAGTCCGCTCTCTCCAAGGTTGCCATCAGCAGTCTACCCTCCTGGGCCTTCACCTCCCAAATGGCCATTGTATGGACCCGTTTATTCTGGCGGAACATCTTGTGACCCATTTTGCAACAGCATCAGCATCAGCATCAGCATTAGCCTCCTATCCGGCTGCTTTCCTTCACCAGAAACATCGTGCCGAAGCTTCTGCCTTATGTTTTACCCCTTGTCAGTCAGAATCTTACACCTAACCTTTTTCTGAATGGGAACTTCTTTCCACACCTTCTTCTCATAATACAGTCCCTGGCCCAGACTTCATTCATAACCAACTGCTTCAACACCTCAGTGCTCCACAAGGGCAACATCTTCTCCAGGTGTTTAACCGTATTTGGCTCCAGGGTGACTTCTCTTCTCAATGGAGGGATAGCATTGTGGTTCCTGTCCTTAAGCCTGTTAAGAACCCCATGTTTGTCGAAAGCTATCGGCCAATTAGTCTGACAAACGTTGTTTGCAAGTTACTTGAAGGGATTGTAGCCCGTCAACTCAATTGCGTCCTCGAATCTGGGGAGATATTGACCCCTTACCAGTGTGGCGTTCGAGAAAGACGGTCTCTGATCGATCATTTACTTCGCATGGAATCTGCAGTTAGTCAGGCGTTTGCCCAGCACCGCCATTTGGTTGCAGTATTTTTCGACCTTCGCAAGGCCTATGACACGGCTTGGCACCATTACATCTTATTTACCCTTTATGAGTGGGGTCTCCGGGGCCCACTCCCGATTTTTATCCACCAGTTCCTGTTCCATTGATCCTTCAGGGTTCAGGTTGGTACTGTTTTTAGTTCACCACAGATCCAGGAGAATGGCATCCCACAGGGTTCCGTATTGAGTGTACTTTTCCTCGTTGCTATACATGGACTTGTGGCGTCTGTTGGTCCTTTGGCCACCCCTGCTCTGTATGTGGAAGATTTCTGCATTTGGGTTGGTTCCTTTTCAGTGGACTCTGCAGAGCAGCAACTCCAGGGAGCTATACGACGTGCCTCTGCATGGACAATCTCACACGGATTTCAATTCCCTCCTTTAAAATTGCGGGTGGTACACTTCTGTCACCGTATACTACGGTCCACCCTGATCCAGTGTTCTACCTCGATGCAAAATGATTACCTGTTGTTCCACAGTTTCGTTTCCTCGGTTTTCTTTTCGACAACACTCACTTGGCTGCCTCATATCAGACTTCTGAAGGTAGGATGTTTCTGTAAACTTAATGTTCTTCGCTTCCTTTCTCACACCTTTTGGGGTGTGGACCGCTCCATTCTTCTCCGCCTTTATCAGGCCTTAGTGCTTTTCTCGCTTGGACTACGGTTGTCAAGTTTGTGGTTTGGTTGCTCCTTCCACACTGCGCCTCCTGGATCCGGTCCACCATCGTGGTATCTGTTTGGCCGCTGGTGCCTTCCCTACAAGCCCTGTTGATAGTCTCCTGGTTGAAGCTGGGATCGCCCCCCTTTCTGTTTGGCAGTCCCAGCTTCTGGTTTCTTATGCAATCCTGTCCGTTCCTCTCCCATTCATCCTTCCTATTCTATCCTGTTCCCAGACCAAGGACATCGCCCACCTGATTTACACCCTTGGGCTGGTTTACCAGTTGGGCTCCACCTTGCATCTCTTCGCCGTGGTTTTCAGCCTATTTTGTCCTGTCTCCCACGTTCCCTCCCCAACACCCCCTCCCCTCCCCCTTGTTTAGTTCCTCGGTCCTGGATTCGGATGGATCTCTACCAAGGTTCTCAAGATTACGTTCCGCTGATGGTGTTCCATTGTTTTTTCCACCGAATTTTATAGGAGTTTTGGGGTGCTGTTGTTTTATACAGCAATAGCTCTAAATCTGCTGCTCATGTGGGATATGCCTTCACTTTCTTTGTTAGCACGAAAATCATCATCTCCCACCTACATGTGGGGTGTTTACTGCGGAATTGATGGCAATTTCCCAGGCCCTTACCTTTATTAAACAGTCCCAACTCCACCGTGTTTTGCTATGTACGGACTCAATGAGTGGCCTTTAGGCTATTGACCAGTATTTTCCCCACCATCCCTTGGTCTCTGCCACCCATGACTGTCTCGCTGATCTTCACCATACTGCTTGTTCCATTGACTTCCTTTGGGTCCCTGGCCATGTGGAAATAGCAGTATTGAGCTTGCTGATTGTTTGGCTGGGGGAGCAGTCCCTAACCACCACCCCCCCCCCCCTCCCCCGTTCTCTGTAACCCCTCCTGCAGTGGATTTACAGCTTCACATCAAATCCCAAAATCCCACTTCCCACAGTCATGATGGGCCGACTCTTGGGAGGTGTCTAATAAACTTCGTGCGATTAAGGTGACACCTGCCCTGTGGCGTTCTTCCTTCCGCCTCTTCTGAAAGGACTCGGCCACCCTGTGTCATCTCCGCATTGGCCATACCAGGCTGACCATTGGTTTTCTTTTGTGTAATGAGCCACCCCCCACTTTGTGGTCGTGGAGCCTTCCAGTCTGTAGCCCACATTTTGGTGGGATGTCTCTTTCTTTTGGCTCTGCATACTAAGTACAGACTACCCCGTACTTTACCTTTAATGTTGGCTGACGATTCCTGGATGGTCGAACTGGTTCTCAGTTTCCTCCGGAAAGTGGTTTTTATTCTCAGTTTTAAGGTTTTTAATCTCACTCTGGAGTAGGGGCAGGGCAGTGAGGGTTGGGGTGTCTCGCACTGTAAGTTGTGTTTGGAGATTCCAGACTCCCCTCCCTGACAAAGATCCCCTTTCCTTTCCTTTCCCTTCCCTTTTACTCTGTTTTTTAGAAATGGTTAGTCTCCTTTACAGTATTCACTTCTACATTCTAGCCGTTGAACACTTTTGAATGGCAGTTGGTCTCGCCTGTACTGCATCAGAGGTTGGATATTTCCAGCCTCTAGCATAGCCTGGGGTTGCTCACATGCTGACTTCCCGCATTTTATTTTACCATTGACAACACAACTGCATTTATACGCTTTTCAGCCTTTCTACCTTTTATCGTTTTGCCTTTTCTGAGATGTCAGTCTGTCTGAATGGACCACATTTGAAACAAGGGACTGATGACCTTGCTGTTTGGTTCCTTCAACACCAACTAACCAACCATGGCAGTCATGTGTGCATGAGTTGTGTCTCAGTGATTGTGCGAATGTGTGCGCGCTCGTTTTTTGACTAAAGCTGTGGCCTAAAATTTAGTTGTTTGTATGTACATGTCTGTGGCTCAGTGATTATCTTTACAGTGAGTTGCTACGTGTCCTCATTAATATTTATTATCAGAGTATTTGCACAAATATCTGTTGCATGTGTGAGCACCATGGTCTCATTTCATGAACATGGTGTCTGTCTCACACATGAATAGCTGGCCACACAAGTGAAATTCCATGGTGGGCCAAAACCGCAGGCCGTTTCTGCGGGTATTGGCCTGCCGACCTGAAGCCCATAGTTTCCCACTAATTTGTTAGCCCTGCCTGTCGGGTCTATTCTCACCAATCTGCCCCCAGACCGGGTCTGTCTGTGTGTGATGTAATTTGGTAGATTTTCATGACTGGTTTATCCATCGTCCCAAGACTGTTGTGCTCCTCGGCAGGCCAGAGGCCACGGACGATTGTCGTTAGGAATTAAGACTGTCTCAGCCCAAGTATATTGTACAGTGCAGTGTTTTATAGACATTTTATTTATTCTAGTACATTTTGGCACTTGGCAAGTAGTTTATATATTAGAAAGTAGACGATAAGAAGAAGAAAATTGTGGCAGTCACTGGCAGTTAGTACGCTAAGTACTCATGTATTTCTTTAAAGAAAAATCATACAATACCTGTAGAGTAATAGACATAACACTTTATTGGCGGTCACCTACAGTGTTGGTTTACATAACTCTTCCCCACATTATACATTTATTTCAAGGGGCTTACTTTTTTCTGAGGTTATTTCTGAAATCAGTGAAGCTATTTTAAATCTGTCTTGAGACTCCAACAAAATGCATATTTTTTGTCACCAGATGTGTTTTGCTTTATTGAAATAAAATAACATCAGTGGTCTTAATGAAACATGTATACCATTTGGCTTGTTTTCTCCATCTAACAATAATTCACTACAAAAGACGTTGATGTTAATACTTAAGAATTTTGATCACATGTTTGGATATACAAAAGTCCTTAAATTTTTTGTCAACTTAGGTCTTTATTACCCTTGAGATCTCAAAATTTGTCAGGGAAAATGCTAAAACTTGTCTGGCACTCAGGGAAATATCATGGAATTTCACTTGGGGAAACTCATGGCAACTCTGAAAATTATCCATAGTGGGAAAGAATAGGAGAATGCAATGATTACCTTAGGTTAGCCTCATATTGCTGTCTTGTTTATACAGTGTAAAAATTGCTGTGCTGTGTTGGAGTTGGGAAAAATTTTCAGTTTCATAAGTAGTTACTAATAATGTGACCATAGAAATTGTTACAAAATAATTGTTCTTGGCAATTCATGCTTTGCATAAGAATTATACATTTACAGGCACCTCATGCATCTGCCATCCGTCCTGTTGAAGTTCTTAAACAATCGTTGCAAATGGTGAAAGACCGCTGGATTAACAAGCAAGACTACAGATATGCTTGTGATCAAATGAAATCTATCAGACAGGATCTCACGGTACGTGTGTTCATATTTGAAAGCAAACTTTGCACCTGTTTGTAGTCTTTCGAGAGTAAATCATGATTAACTTATACCACTTAAAGTACAGTAAAGTAATTGATCAATATGAAAAAATGTTTAAATTATATTTATTTTATAGTGTCTGTACACACCTAAATCTGTATGTACAAGTGAGACATACATTTAGGTCTTGGCCTTTTTAGGACAGTGGTCTGCAAGGTCAGCCATCCACAATGATAACCTGACCTAACTTAGCTCATCTGCCAGTCTCTCTTTTACTTCTTCACATCCACTGTCAGGACTATTCTTGAATGTGATGCTGTGTCCCTTGCATGCAGACAGGTTATTGAAGACCTTAGGACTGGAATATAAAAGGTCATTAAGAACTCTTATGTAACAATGCAAAGTCTGGGGAAAAAATGTTATTCTTTGTATTGATTTTCTATATTTAACACAGTTAACTTGGAACTGAATATTACAAAAAAGGCCATTAAAAATAAATACTTTTATAGTTCTGTGAGAGCCTTGAAGGTGTCTTCTAAGGTATTATCTCCCCACCCATCCTGCCAGCAAATAAATAGGCACTGAAAACACCATTTAAAAAAAGGCTAATCTTATTCTGTTAATGTCAACAGAGTGAAGTGTTATATTATTTAGAGATGTACTGGTTGGCCACAAATTATCTTCAGGAGGCAAAATCAGTACTGGATAGAAACACTTCAGAGAGATAAGTTTTTATCTAATATAATTACTGTAAACAGTGAGATAGTCCCAATATCAGAATAAAGCAACTGATGTGTTTTTAAATTAACTCATTAGTTTTAGTTTACCCTCCTGTGTTTTTGCCCAAATATCTCACTTATTTTCACCTACTGTCTGATCATTGAAATAGACTTGTGGGAACACCAGGTCATTTGTGAGCAGTTTTGAGTAGAAAATAATGTTGTAATGTTAAGAGTTAAAAACTGACTTGCCATTTGTTTAATCGTATCTGTCCTTATAATGCTTCTATTGGTTATGTTGTGAGTTCAGGTGCTGCTTCAGAAAAATTGAAAAGTACAATGTGTTCTTCATTATAGGTTCAAGGAATAAGAGATGAATTTACAGTACAAGTTTATGAGACACATGCACGAATTGCTTTGGAGAAGGGGGATCATGAAGAATTCAATCAGTGTCAAACACAGCTGAAAATGTTGTACTCAGAAATAGGTGGCCAGAACAAGCTAGAGTTCACTGCTTATCGTATTCTGTATTACATTTACACAAAGAATACTCTCGGTAAGTATAATTCTAATATCATATTACATTTATGAGAAAAAGAAAACAATTAAAAGGCTGTGTTGAGTAGTAGTAGTTGCAGGTAGTTGATAAATGTTTTTAAGAAAATCTCTTTTTTGATGCAAATATTAACTACCTAAGATCAGGCGGAAGTTTTGGAGCAAATTATTAAACTTAAATACTGAATGTGTTCTTACATAATGTTCCCAAGTTTGTAAGTGAAATGCAGTCGCACAAAACATCAGTGGTGTGGTTGTCTTTTGAATGCAAATAGTTTGAAATAAGAACTTTCTGAAGAATTTCCTAATTCTTTAAGTGTTTGATCTTTTTAAAATGACCTCTTTGCATGGTCTGAAGTGGTTGGAATTTTATAGTGTTGAGCTGTAAGGGTATTGTCAAAATAGTAAAAAAATCAGAAAAATACTGTGTATCAAGGCCCAAAAATTTATTTCCCATGTGTTAGTGTGGATTGTATTTTCCAACTGCAATTCAGTATTGTTTGCAGTTAGCCCCACGATGTTTGGATTCCGTATGATACTATTAAATTGTAGCTCATACTACACAATAGTCACGTTTCTACTGTTATGGGCCATTAGTTGACTTAATGTTGAGTCATGTAAACTGCAGCCAGTTATTTGTATAAGTAATGGATGTCAGTCTTTTGTGTACCAATGTTATTGATTGATATTAACTTACAGATCTCACAACAATTTTAGCATCACTGACACCAATTGATGAAAAAGAAGAGTGTGTTTCATTTGCATTGGCTGTACGTTCAGCATGGTGGCTTGGAAATTATCATAAGTTATTTCAACTGTACAGAGAAGCACCAATGATGACAGCGTACTTGATGGACTGGTTTGCAGATAGAGAGAGGAAATCTGCGTTGAAAAGCATGGTGAAGAGGTATGTATTAAAACATAGCCGTTATGTTTAACCTTCTAGTATACACTTATGTAAATTTAAAGAGACGCCTTGACGAAGCACGCACAAATCAGGTTGTTGTTGATTCAGTCTTGTTTGACACAACTCGCTATGCTAGTCTATCCTGTGCAAGTGCAAGCTGCCTTTTCTCTGTGCAACTCCTGCATCGTGCGTCCATTTGATCGTCTCTGTCTATGGTGTTAAAGTTCCCCCATAAACACACTCCTCTGTCTTACTAAATTGACAGTTCCTTGATGCCTCACGATATTTCGTATCAACTGCTGTTTTCTTTAAGCAGGTTTTTCTACGTTTCTTTTCCTCTATTCTACTTAGTACAGTCTCATTAGGTACTTGATCTACCCTTCCAGTCTTCAGCAGTTTTATATACAACCTTATTCCAATAACTTCTTAGTTTCTTGTCATCAGTGGTGTTTATCATCCACATTTCACTTCTGTGCAAGATTGTACTCCATACAAATAACAACAGAAAAACTCTCACAAAACTTACATTTGTATCCGAAGATAACACACACTTTTTTTTTTCAGGTATGCTTTACATGCTATTACCAGTCTGCTTTTTTATATTCTCTCTTCTTTGCCACCAGCTATTTTGCTCACCACATACTGAAAAGTTGGCAGCTGTTATTTTGTGAAACTTGAGTATTTCTCACATTTGCGACATAGGTTTAAAATGGTGTACTGTGTTGTTAAATACAAACTATCTTCTGTTTGTGAATTTCTCTATGGTTAGTATTTGCGATCTAATGGGTTCAGAATCATTCAGTGTTTTATTTAACTTTCATGTTAATTAGGTTTTTGAAGGTATTGCAGCTGTAAAAGTTTGGTTTAGTATCACATTGCCCGTGATTATTCATTTGTCATGGATTGATTGGGCATAAAGGCTTCAGAATAAAACACACACACTTGAGCATATGGAAGTGTAAAATTGTTTTGTAGTTGTAAAGAAAATTTGAGGAAAACCTAATTTCGAACAGTGGTAAAAAAACGGAAATTCATATTTGGCTACTAATTGTAAGCTGCAAACAATTAATAGGTGAAAACTGAGAGCGAAACATTGGAATACATTGATTCATTTCTTTCTTTCTTCTCATTTGCTTCCTCATTTTTCTCGTCTCTTTCCATCATATTCACTCTGTACCAAAAGTGTAATGAGGATACATCATAATGCTTCCACTTTCAACATCTCTGCTTTACAGAGATAGTAAATCTTTAACACTTTAAGGTGCAATATTGGAATTATTATTATTATTATTATTATTATTGTTTTTTTTTTTTCCTATAATATATATTGTGGCGGGGGGGGGGGGGTTGTATGCACACACGCACAAACCTCCCCCCCCCCCCCTCACACCTCACACACACACACACACACAATAAGTTGTTCTGCACTTCTGTTAATAACATACTTTTCAAAGATTTTATTAGAGTCCAGAGCCTAAAAATATTTTGTAGTGATGTCTTAGCAGTACCAATACATTCTCAGAAATGTGTACTGTCAAAAAGGAGTGCTTTATGGCCGCCGCAAAAAAAAAACTATAAAATATTGCAAATTTCTTTGAATGTTGTTGAATTTTGTTAACAGCATACAGTGGAACTCCTCTTTTACACTTCACAAGTTACTTTAAGGAAATTGTATGAAATGTTGCAATAACTTCTAATGCTATAAAAGTTAATGGATAATGTTCCCCCATAGATTTTTGTAGTTGGTGTGAGATATATGTACATAATGGACATCAATATAAGTGTCAGGAACTCGTTTATTATCTCATACGTTAACTGAAATTTGTGTTATGTTTAACAGCTGACATAATTGGTGGTAGTAACTATCTGAGAATGAAAATTGTTGGATTCAGTTGATTCATCATAATCAGTATTTGTGGAAAGTCTGCAAATGTCGTTCATTATGTAGATAATGAAACACTGAACCAGTTCAGTATTTTTTCATGCTTAGCACGACACATTTCAAGAATTTATTCTTATTGTTAATTGCAAATATTCATGTAAGTATTTCAGTATTGTGTGTAATGTTGCATGTGTGTTGTTCTGTCTATCTTGCACTGTCGTTTTTTTAAAGGCTATAAGGTAGACGTGCCTGCTCCACTACACACAAACCCTAAATCACATTGTTTGTGAAACATCACAAAAAATATTTAACATAAATATTTGCGGTTCACACTGAAAATAAATTCTTGAAATGTGTTAAGTTAAGAATGAAAGAATAGGTCACTGGTGCAGTATTGCTGTATTTAGACCAGAACCATTTGAGCAATGCAAAGACAGAAAATGTGTCAACCAGTGCTACCAGTGTCCAAGCAACAAAATGCGAAATTATTCTAATGAACATAATTACTCCTATCAGTCACTTGCAGAGTACAATTCCAGGGTGGCAGGGGACAGCACAAGTTGTTCACATTTTCACCATTTCTGATCTGAATAAAGCGCCGTGGTGTCAGGAAATCAACAGATGTACTTTCATACACACTATTTGAAGGCCAATGCTGTGCAAGTGTCATTTTATTTCAAATACATCAGTTTTCTGACCCGAACATTTTCATAAAGCATAAATATCGGGAAAATTTTGAATATGTTAATGCAAAAACAGGTTTGAATCATTGTTGTGAATATAGAAAATTTGGTGGGAGTGATAAAAAAATTTATGAGGGGAGGGAGGATGTTAATTCCACTTAAGGGGGGTAGAACGTCAAACGGGCCGACTTGGAGTAGGAGAGGCACCACAGGACATTTCAATTTTCACTGTCTATATTTTTACAAATAAATTCATAAAGCTTTGTCAGCATGATCAGGAAGGTTTCAGAATTTACACTCATAGCAGTGGAAGATCTAAAACATAACGAAGTAATTTTTTTTAGTGTGAAATTTTATCTTTCTTTTTTTTTTTTTTTTTCCTCCCCCCCTGACTAATGGCAGCATTTGTTGCTATAGGTACACATTTCTTCATAAGTAAGAGAGATTCTTCGATGAATTTTGCACAGCATACAAACCATACCTAAAGGTGTATGAAACTCTAGAATTTTCCAAATCTATTAAAAACTGTGGTAAAAATTGAGATAATTAACTATAAAATTTGTGTTTTTTCTAAACATGAAGTTTAAAATATAACAGTTCATTCGTTTTTTCATTAATTAAATAAATTCTAGAGTTTCATACACCTGTGAGTATGGTATGTATGCTGTGCAAAATTCATCGAAGAATCTCTAACTTATGAAGAAAAGTGTCCCTATAGCAACAAATGCAGCCATTAGTAAGTAAAAAAAATGATGAAATTTCGCATGTAAAAAAAAAAATAATTTTGCTATGTTTTCGAACTTCCACTGCAATGAGTGTGAATCCTGAATCCTTCCTGGTGATGCTGACAAAGTTTTATGAATTTATTTATAAAAGTATAGACACTGGAAATTAAAATGTCCTGAGATGCCTCTCCTGCTCCAAGTAGGCCCGTTTTACGTCCTACCCCCCCCCCCCCCCCCCCCTTAAAAGTGAGGTTAAACTGTGCTTTGTAGAGAAATCCTGACGTGTAAGTAGGATTCGGAACCAGAAAATATTGAAAATGACAGTCGTAAAAAGTCAATTTTTGGATTAAGTGTAACTGGAAAAATTAAAACAATTAAAGAGCGTTGTAGAGGGTGTCATTGAAATCAATAAATATATTCTTTAAAAATTTGAAATGAGAAGGAAAGTTGCTACTCACCACATAGCGGAGATGCTGAGTCACGATAGGCAAACAAAAAGATTCACACAATTAAAGCTTTCAGCCATTAAGACCTTTGTGAGCAGTACACACACACACACACACACACACACACACACACACACACACACACACACACACACGTGTGCAGTCTTAGAGAGTTGAGACCACACTAGGAACAGTAGCACCATTGCATGAGGGAAGTGTCGACTGGGTGGGGGTAAGGTGGTGGCTGGGGTGGGGAGGGGGTGGGATAGTATGGTGGGAGTGGCGGACAGTCAAGTGTTGCAGTTTAGGCGGAGGGCAGGAGAGAAGGCGCAGGGGGGGGGGGGGGGGGTGGTATCGGAAAGGGGAGAAATAGAAGAAATTACAAGAGTGGGTGTGGCGGTGAAATGATGGCTATGTAGTGCTAGAATGGGAACCAGAAGGGGGCTGGATGTGTGAGGACAATGACTAACGAAGGTTGAGGCCAGGAGGGTTATGGGAATGTAGGATGTATTGCAGGGAAAGTTCCCACCTGCACGATTCAGAAAAGCTGGTGTTGGTGGGAAGGATCCATATGGCACAGGCTGTGAAGCAGTCATTAAGATGAGGGATATCATGTTTGGCAGCGTGTTCAACAACAGGGTGGTCCACTTATTTCTTGGCCACAGTTTGTAGGTGGCCGTTCATGCGGACAGACAGCTTGTTTGTTGTCATGCCTACATAGAATGCAGCACAGAGGTTGCAGCTTAGCTTGTAAATCACATGACTGGTTTCACAGGTAGCCCTGCCTTTGATGGGATGTTAGTAACCGGATTGGAGTAGGGGATAGTAGGAGAATGTATGGGACAGGCCTTAATGGCCAAAAGCTTTAATTGTGTGAATCTTTTTGTTGTGCCTATCGCGACTCAGCATCTCCACTATATGGTGAGCAGCAACTTTACTTCTCTGGTATTGTTAAATTCCATCCTGGATTTTCCATTGTTTAAAGAAATGTGGTGGCAAGTCATGAAGCTTGATGGAAGAAAGGACACTAGTGTGTGGAAAGTTTAGTTTGTGGCACCTTTTATACAAAAGGCAGTGAAGTTCCCTTGTTAGAGAAAGAAATATCATAAAATTAATAGTTACCATTATTGTGTGTAAAGGTAATTCAGATACAGGATTGCCACTGATCTTTTGTCCTGTGGAGTAACTAAATATGAATACTGACCATACGGGAGAAAAAGTCAGCATACATTAACTCACATGTTTTTGCTGTTGTTACTTATGCTGTCACTAATCTATGGGCATGTGTAGTGATTTTTTTTTCTGCTGGACCTTTCAAGTGGTAAAAAAAAGCATTTTTTGTGCCAATATTTTTTGTTATTAATGTTTCTTCTCTGTTGCAGCTTTCGTCGTTCTTTTCCTAATCTAATATGCATGTTCTTGTTTATTGCCTTAGCTATCGTCCATTTTTGCCAGTGAGTTTGGTGACTCAGGAACTAGCTTTTGAATCCGATGAGAAATGTTTAGAGTTCCTCACTCCATTTGGCCTTAAATTTGATGATGCCCAAAGGACCAAGATTGATTGTAAAACAAGTTCTACCATCATCTCCAATATCTGAGGCCATTGGTCATTATTTCCAATGGAATCATTTATGGTAACTTTTTGTATTCTCAGTGGGAGGTTCCAGTTGGTCTTCAAGCAGTGTTTTCTTTCATACATCAATCTTAAGTTGCCATTACATATTTCATTCTTTTTCCACATCACAGGAGATTAGTGATGTGAAATAACTGCATGGCTGGTATAGTTTTGTTTTATTTTGTCTCTCCTGGAGGTATTTCTGACTTAGTGTAAATTGCAGTCTTGAGTATGGCAGATGTGACAGAAGACTTCATGAAGATCATCAATCTGGGGAAAATGAAAAGAGCTCAGAGATAAAGTTAATTTTGCCTTACAGATTGGCGAGGTGCAAAGAGAAACATGGAAGTTTTGAAATGCTGCTCCTGATGAAGATGTGGAACATAGAGATTTCTTGGGAGGCTACATCTTACTTCGAAAATATAACTATCTCATTGTTATAATCCTGGGAAGAGAATAATCGCTACCGGCCATCTATAACCAAGATATCATATTGTTGTTACATTGGAAAGATAAAAACTGCTACTAGCCACCTCACTTGCCATTGAAGCAGTAAAAACCTATTGTCTGGAATGGAAGTAACATCAAACTTAAATGTTGATAGAGAACAATGTGGAGGAGATCATGCAACAAAGGAAATTCGTATTTTGATGATGTGGCTATTGAACAATGCTTCCTGAAGAGCTAGGTGATGCTGTAAACCTCTGAATACCAGTGGGAAGCATTTGCTGCATTGGAATTCTGCTTCAGAAGAGGAGTTTTCTTCAGCTACTTGGAAGACTTAATGAAAGTGATATGACATAGCATAAAAGATTCACTTTGAGAGGGTCTATTTTCTGCAAGAGCCAGCTACTAATTACTATCTCTGAGCTTCAGAATAAGAAGATGCCTGCAGTTTTGTCACATACTGCTGTAATGACTCAATAGGGTATCCATCTTTACATGAAACATCGTTGTTTTATTCCCTCTTCAGTAGAGCCTTTATTACCTCGACAAATTGATTGTTATGCAAATCTGTTGATATGCTAATCAGTCTTCGGTATTGTAACAGTTCTGGTATACTCCTTTTGTTACTGGAACCTCCCTCTAGGTGGTCTCTTGTTCAGGTTAAATGTAGATATTCCAGGAGGGTACTGCAGGTTCCATGAACTCGTCGCTGGAGGCAGAAATTCGTCGTGGAAAACAGCACACCGAGTCGACACATCCCGAAGATGTGGAAGCTGGAGATAAAAGTACAAATTCTGAGTTTTATGTAATTTTTGTGTATTATATATTTTGCATTCCAGTGCATTGACAGTTTTTGTTATGTGTTATGGTGAGTTTGTGTACATAGACACTTTGACTTTGAGACTGATTGTGCGTGTGTAAATTCGGTCCCAGTGTATAAATGTGAATATCCGTATGCCTGTGATTAGGTAGGAAGTGACATTGATGAACAATATTTATATAGTGTGCACACTATTATTAATAAAAATGGTGTGTACAGGACTGCATTATTGTGGCTAAAAAAAAAGCCGGACAGTTTTCGGTGAGCATCATCCCAATTTTTTTATGTTGACTTTTATTTAATAAAATGTTTTACTATGCAACTTTTCTTATATTTTGTGTAATAAATGGTTTTCTACTGCATTACTTTCATTGTACCAAATATTTTTCAACTTTTCTAAAATTTTAAATTCTGAAAGCCTTTTTAATTTCCTAATTTATTTAGGTGCAATGAACTCTCTTTAAGTGTTCCTATTTTTCTCACCAGTAAATGTGTTTTGATGTAAGAATAATTTGATTAAATGACTAATTTTATTAGTATGTAACCAGAGCCATAACTCTGGATTTCACAGTTCATGGTCCGGAGGTACGTCATTGTAGAAATACTTAAATCTCGAAACATTTGGTAAAAACAGAGTATTTTTGTACCAGTGGTGTCATGTAATTTTTTTTCAGAATTGCAATAAAATATGAAAGATAGAAACAATTTATTAAAATGTTGAATTGTTAAATTTTTTGTCCCAGATGCGTAAGTTAATGTTTTGAAAGCTGTTAAAAGTGACTTCCACAGAAGTCATTTGTGTACAAAGTTTTTTTGTATGTAGAGTTTGCTGAATACACAAAATTACAAAATTATTTACCATTCTTAGTTTTTAATTTCTTTATTTTTCTAAAGTGAGTGTGTTGTTGTTGTTGTGTGTGTATGTGGTGTTATGGTATATATGTAACACTTTTGTAGTTCTGTGCTGTTTGAGTTAACCTACTTGCAGTTCCATTTTGTGCAGCAGTACTATAATTTCCATAGCAGCACTGGTTTCAACTGCAAATGTGGTAAAGAAACCAATAACAGTTATTCTTGTGTGCCAGGTTATACAGCTGGAATGTATTTGACAATCCTCTTAGCAGCAGATGCATTTGTCTACGTAAGATATTTAAGTGATAAAGTTGCAAGATCACACATTAATGTAAGCACGAGATAAGCCATTACAAATGTGGATCTATTGTGTCATACAAGTGCCAGATATCAGTTGGTGAGATGGAGTTCCATGCCTTTTGCGCTTGCTCAGTCAGTACAGGGTTAATGTTGGTTGTCAATGACGCTCTGTCATCCGATGACATTGCATACACACTCAATTGGAGACATATCTGGTGATCAAGCATGCCGAGGCAACATGGAAACACTGAGTAGAGCACGTTGCGTTACATGGGCAAATGGGTTACAGTGGGAAAACACCACCGTGAATGCTTTTAGTGCTACGTTGAATCACAAAACTGAAGTACACATTTGCAGTCAGGGTGTGCAGGATAACCACAAGTGCTCTAGCTGTCACACACAATTGCACCCCAAACCATAACCCCAGGTGTAAGTCCAGTATGTATAGGCCGCAGACAGGTTGGTTGCAGGTCACATCACCTCCTCCTAACCAACACACTGCCATCAGTGGCAACAAGGCAGAATTGCATTTCATCGGAAAACACAACAAACCTCCACTCCAACCTCTAGTGAACTCTCGCTCGACACTCCTGGAGTCGCAAACTGTGGTGGTCAGGGGTAAGTGAAATGCACACTACATGGCGAGTGGCTTGGACCTGTCCTTAAAATATCAGATTTGTAACAGATCATTGTGTCACTGTGGTGCCAACTGCAGTTCGAATTGCTGCGGCAGACAGTATGATGTGCCACAGCCATATGCCAAACACGACTGTCTACTCTTTTGGTAGTGCCACGTGGCATCCAGAGCTCGGTATACTTATTACCTGTGACCACTGCCAGCAGTAATGTTCCAGAAGGAACATGCAGCTTCTCATAGCCCTATTACACGACCTCATTCAAACTCAGTGAGCTGTTCATAATGGTATCATCTGTGTCTTAAAGACCTTCTTCCCAAACATCGATTTTCTATGTCCAATCTCAAAGGTAACAAAATTATTTACCTTTATATGCATCATAAAAAAATTAAAATATGCAGGAAAAATGCTTAAAAATGCATGAAAAGTGTCAAAATACGCAAGATCAAATAATTTAATAAAAATAGTTACTGCATGCATATCATCTCAAAGTCGAACCTGTGCATATCAATTATGACGACAAGCGCTGGTCACGTGGAAAATCAGTACAATTAAAACGCTCATATCATTTTCTGAATACTAGCTTCAAGATATATCGCATGCAGAGGGGCGCACTCAAAACCTCCATAATATTTGATTTTAAAAAAAAGAAAAAAATACAATAATGAATGTTTTTGAACAGCATTTACTTTTAATTAATACTACTGGACCAAAGCACCATTTAAAATTTATTTTTCTACTATTGTAAACATAAATGACCAAGTACTGTTCCAAATGTTCAGTAGTAAGACTGAGGACACAATCACTCAAAACATTTTTATAAGCCGAAAAGGACCATTCTACATCATCTGAGGTAACTGGCCAGTATTTGAATTTGAGTGAAATGTTGGCACTTACTGTGTCTGGTAAACGTTCACCCGTCGTTGATAAAACTGAACAGTATGCTACAAGGGTTCAACGCCTGGGTTACTGTTTAAGATTTTTCCAACTTTTAAGTTTTCTTGGGAATACCTGTGGCAATTAGTAGTTTGCTGGAATAATTTTATTCATTAACTGAATAGATTCATTCAACCCAAAACCTTTAGTTTCAAGCTTTTTAATACTTACAGGTATACGGGAAATATGAGTGCTAATCACAGCAATGTGGTTTTTTTTTTTTTTTTTTTTTTTTAAATATCGGAATCATTGAAAGCTTCCTTGCACGGGCAAACTTCCAAATCCTCTGCACTATCAAAGTCATTTACTACCCCTCCGGCCTCGAAATGTTCATGGTAAAACAACACAGCTTCAAACCACGTACCCTAATGAATTACCACTGGTTTGGGAGATAAAGGCGCATTTGTTAGTTTTTCTTTGTAGGTCTTGATGTGATCAGGAGACTTTAGAAACACTTTATTTGTGGATGAAATCCGTTTATTTACATTCACAGATGTGGAACGTGCTTCTTCAGCAAGGCGATGTACTCCATGAGCAAAGCACATAACATTATTCAAATTTT
The DNA here is from genome assembly GCF_023897955.1 of Schistocerca gregaria. NCBI lineage: Eukaryota > Metazoa > Arthropoda > Insecta > Orthoptera > Acrididae > Schistocerca > Schistocerca gregaria. The sequence goes on along the minus strand of NC_064922.1, from coordinate 415,015,901 downwards.
GATAAACTACTCTGAGGGCTTTTCCTGCTTTGATCATATAGGGAGCAGCATCTGAAATAAACACAAACATCCTTTCATCTGCAGAAGATTCTGGAAATATTTTTAATACCCTCATTCACAAATCTGGCTATCATAGAATGATTTACTTTTTCAAGATCTTTGTAGGCCCCTAAACACAAAAAAGAAGGCCCTTCTTTTAAAGCACCAACAATTACATTTTCAACGTGACAGCCACAAGCGTCTGTAGTTTTTGTCAACCGAAATTCAGATAAAGCAGTCCTTGAATTCATTGCATATTTCTTCCAGAACATTTACATACACTATCAGTATGCAATTTTTACACAATGTTTATTCATCTGGTATATTTTGATTTAAGCAATATTTGCGCAGGAAGCCTTTGAGGGTAGGATTTGTAAGTTTGTGAAGAGGAATATTGCTTGAAGTGAATGTTTCACATAGATCCATGTTCAACCAACTTTCTTTGTTACCTTTGGACAAATCCCCGCTACTACAACTTGCTGTTGTCAGAAGTTGTTGTTATGGTCCTTTCTTCAGCCTTCCTGCAATATGAATACTTGTCTTGAAACGCTGGTCTATTTGAAACTCTCTCTCTCTCTCTCTCTCTCTCTCTCTCTCTCTCTCTCTCTCTCTCTCTCTCTCTCTCTCTCTCTCTCCTCCACCCCTCCCTCCCTCCCTCCCTCCCTCCCTTTCCCCCACCCCTTTGCAAACTCGACAATATAGAAAAATTCTGTCATATGTAAATGTTCCAGGATGGTCTGCTATCTACAAAATGTTTCTTATTTTAGTTAGCATGGCACACAACACATTACACACTACACGTTGTAAACATGTTTAATAAATAGAAAGCTAAACTGAAACAATGGACATGCAACTAAAAGCTTGCATAGTTTTAATTGTTGCAGACATGTACGGTATGACAGCATAGGGGATTAAGGGAGCTGTGGGTGCGGTAGCATTGACTCTGCCTGTTCCTGTTCCTCTTCTGTAATGATTTCGGTAGGCAGTGGCCTCTTGGTTAGCGATTGCAAGCAGTTGTAGGTCACGGTCAATCTGTGAGACATCAGAACTAGATCGAGCTAAAGGGAAATCATTTTTCGGTGTAGAAACATGTCTACTAACTACGTTTATCGTGCACAACTCCTCGGTGTTGGGATTTTTTTTTTTTTCACCCATAAGTGTATTTGATTCTCTTTTACAATAACGACTGTTCTTTTTGTGTGTTCCAGGTGGATCTCTCACACAATAAGTCTATATCTCTGCTGTCTATTTTATTCTGCTCCAATGTAGTTGCAACTAAATATTCTATCATCTCTCTCTTTTGATTTGCTTGCAGTACCCACAGCACTAATTCCTTCCAGAACTAGCTGTTCAGTGAGATGTGGACTTCAATAACTTCTACATAAATCATTCGAACTTTGTGATTATTCGTCTGATGTTTATCTGTCTGCAAAAATTGCTGACAAGCTGTTGAATGCATGTTTTTCCAGTAAAAGGAGTATGTGGCCACTATCTCATTTATTTACTTTTGCAACTGGACAAAGCGTAAATACGCTGCTCTCAAGCTTCATTACCAGAAAAACACTTTCTGAGAGGTGAAATTCTCCTCCTGGTGTTTATTGCTTACTGTTCATAAGCTGCAAGAATGTTGCAAGCAGCTCATTTCGTACAGCTCATGACAGGATTAGATTTTCAGTTATCAACTTCAGTGTCACTTTAGTAATTACTACTGCTACTATGTACAAAAAAAAAATTTAAAGGTTGCCTCAGCAGGCGCATTTGAATTCAGTCTGCAGATTGATTATTAGAATCTAACTGCTGCTGTTGTGGTGTTGATCAGCATGTGCATCCCACCTGACATATACTGCACATGCACTTGATTTTGTTAACTCTAGAAGCACCACAGTATTAGCTTACATAGAGCACCTACCAATGGCAGTAAGCTGTAATATGTATTTATTTTAAGTAATTGTGTTCGCAATTTGAAATCAGTTTTAACAGCAAATAGACAACATAACTAAAAATGTAATTTTTTGGATACACACGGTGAATATAACAAGCAACAATGGTCAAATTGTGGGCAAAGGAAGTCTCTATAAACTAGGAACATAAAGTCTGTACTTGAATAAACAGGCTGTCCAGTTTCTAAACACCCTTTGATTTAACACCTCAGTAGTTCAGTTTTCACCTTGACGGAAAGTTTTAGAAACAGGAATAAAAACACTTGCACAAATATAGGTCATGGTACATTGAAAACATTCTAAACATGCTCTTCACTTGCCGAGAATACTCTTACTTACAGATGACATTTACTTCCTGCACAAAATATGATTGATCTAGGGATTACAAATTTTGCGTTGGAGGGTAAAAATTGTAGAGGGAGACGAAGAGATGAAGACACTAAGCAGATTCAGAAGTATGTAGGTTGCAATAGTTACTCGGAGATGATGAGACTAGCACAGGATAGGGTAAAATGGAGAGCTGCATCAAACTAGCCACTGGACTGAGGACCACAACGTTTGTTTCACTTAGGCATATTCATCTTGAACAGTGTGTATAAGTTTACTGCAGCTATATAGGCCCAGATCTATGGCAATCCAAACCGGGGTTTCTGCCCCGGACACCAATGTGAGGCGGCGCCAAATTCTTATTCTTGAAGGAAAAAGCCTCGCTTCACAAAGCATCCAGCGCACAGTGGTCTATCAGTTCATATGATTTTGAAATGCACGCTGTTGGTTTTCGAACACATTCTAGGTTGATACCTGAACAAATCATAAGTCGACCTTTGAATACGTTCATAGTGTATGTGCTGTGTGTGCTGGGGGAATCCCCGTAGCATCGAGGGTCAAAATGTGACATTATGCATAAAATTTATATTTTTTATTTGCAATTTTTGAAATGTTAACCACGGAAATGTACACTATAGTACTTAGATGAAAGACAAATAGAAAAAGGCCCATAAACACAAAGATATTTGTTGCTATTTTTCAATAAAGGAAAAATGTATGTGCAATTTTTGCCCATGTTTGGTGGGTGTTGAGTTAAGGATGCAGCTAAGTTGAGCTGTGTGCTACAATTTCACTTGTTTACCCCAAAGTCAATAAAAGTGTTCATCTCATTGCTACAATATGGTGTGCTGAAGCTTGTGCATAATGAATATCAATGCTGTGGCGAGGTGGTTCATCGCTAAGAGCCGTGGCATTTATTTCTGTCGTAATTCATGAGTTTCAGTGGTTGAACCAGCCTCATGCTATCAGCATTCCGAAGACAATAGAATGGTTTCAAGGTAAGTTCTCCAATGCCTTTATTCGTTTCCATACCCTATCTGTGGTAGAATGACTTGCTAATACCGGAGTCTTGCCAATACCTGAGCCTACCCAAGATATAAATGTTTGTTACTCCCCAGCACTGGTACACATTTTTTATGGGAACACACACAGAATTACGGGGTTCAAAGCTTCACAAAATGTTCGTAGCATTCCCGGAAAACATAATTTACCTTGTGTTAAGGTTTTTACATTTCATGATTGTTATGACATGCTAAGTATTTACGTTTTAAAAGATATTGACATTCCGTACGTATACATTTTCATATGGAATTTACCTTTCTTCAAATAGGTATTGTACAAAAATTTACATAAACACTGTATAGAAATTGGACATACAAGGCAGTTAATGTTACACAAATTTCTTGTAATTTTGTGTCATGTAAATTTTTTTTTGTTTTTACATGATCATTTTTATCATATTTTGCTACCGGGCGTTACCCATTCGAATGTTCATTTATGAACAATCTGTATTCATAGCCTCATCTTACTCTAACATCCCACAGGTTGTCATTTTTCAATCTGATTTTCTAGTGTTGACAAAATATTTGCATACAATATTATCACACGAAGCTCATAAGTTTTGAGTTTTCACACTCTCTACCTGATGCTGAAGAAGGAAAGCTTCGTAACGTGAAATCGTGATAAGCCTACATAACTACACTTAGTTACATCACTGACAAGTTTACTAGGATGTGTCAACTGGACAACACAGTGTTATGGGCAGGAAGAATCATTCATTTGTATTCTACCACTGTAATCCTACGTTCATCGAGAGAGAACTATTGATCATATTTCATGACTGTCTACTCGTGGTACTTACTTCGGGTTTACTATCTACTGATACATTCTGACAGTTCAATATTGTATTTTAGAAGTGTGATCTTCGACTGAAAACGTACTTCAATGTTGGTGACCTCTACTTCCTTTTGCTACATGATATTCTTGTGTATTCTGTTGTGCATGGAGTATGTCTGTACGAGAATTGTGCCAATGAGCAAGTGTAAAAGGAAGAGACTGCATTGTTCACTGGAAAGACACTTGAATACTAGCTTAAAACTAAGTGCATAATAGTTACCTGCTGGCTACAAATGCATCACGCTTTCTATATACATATATTCAATTTCTATTAGTTTGCAGTTCATTCTTTTATCAAGTTTTTTGAGAGTTGTACTGCACTTGTGTTTTGACTTACCTTTCTTCACCTGGAAAGAAAAGTGTCTCTGTAGGAGGACCACAGTCCTATCTCTCATAGTATATTCAAGACTTAAATTATATTTCTTCACCCCTCATGTAGATATCCCCTTTCATGTAGCGTGTAAATGTATGTATTGCATAAATGTAAATAATTTGTACATGAGCCTAGCTAGTTACCATAGATAGTGTGTACTTCATCGTCTGTATTTATGTTTCTTACCTTAGACCAGTAGCGTAGACGTTTTATTTCCTTAGTAGTCAACTCCTGAAGTTTTCTCTAAGTGTAGGTTGCCTGGCATTCCTTAGCTAAGCTACGAATCTTCGTCTGGTGGCGATCCATCAGCTTACACTGTGCTGTGTGCCGTAGAGATTCTCAACTTTAAAAGCTAGATACTGCGATCCGCTGTTCTGTCCTCAGTCCAATTCGCCACTACCAAGCGCTTTGTTTCAATTGCATATGTACTATGTGTTTGTTTACAGTGCCAAATTAAATAATTTCTCGCACTCGGCGAGGGTAATGTTTTCTTATCTTCTCTGGTTTGTAAACATACAATGAAAATCTTACATAACTGAAACTTACATCCTAATAAAGCAACACATATGAAATAGACAAAATGAAATCTTTCCTTAATACTAAGCATCAGTCGTAAGCTTAACCAGTTTCATATTCTGTTTGGTGCACAAATTCGCGTAAATCTTTGTGTAGGCAGAGCCCTTTTTCCTTAACATTGTTTAAGTATACTAATTTATAGGGACCTGGGTGAGGCATTTCGATATAACAGATGGTCCTGTGTACAGCAGTTACCACTTAGGATTCAACTTACTAAACTTTGTCCATTTTGGATGAGTCCTGTTATCCTTTAATGTTGTGAAAATGAGTTTGTCATTGCTTGAGCCATAGCTAAGCCAGGGATGGTTCTTCCATAGAATATTCAATAGAGCATCACTATTTAAAAGCTGTTGGGATATAAATATTCTGTAGGAAGATACTAATCGAAGATATCCCTTCAATTGTTTATTATTTTGAGGTACAGGGCAGATTCTGATCAGATCGAGCTATTTAGGGTCTGGAAGTATGCCTTGAGGTATATTGTGTGTCGAAGGAATTTACCCCTTTCCTTACCGAAATGTGACTTGATTAGGTTGGCTGTGATTCAGAATTTAGAAAACCTATACAAGACTTGAGCCAAGGGCCGTAAGCTACATGGGGGTAGCAATCAGTAACAACATACACAGTGACTCTGCTTAACAAAGTCCTAATACTTGATCTGAAGCAGAAATAAATATGAGGCTTGGAGATCTATTGTGGTGAGGTACTTAATTTCATGGAATTTTAAAAATTGTTCTTTCAGATTGTTAGGCACATTCTGACAACCACAATGCACATTTATTGTCTGGTTTAATAAAAAATGGGGCTACAGTATGGAGATAAGGTTAGTTATACTGTTTCCCAGTTTACCATTCTATTGATCTTGTTCCTCGCAGCCTCCTCCTTGGCCCATGGAATGAGATAAGATGAAAAGCAGAACTTTTCATGTGGGCTCTCCTCCATTTTGTATCTGTATCCTTTGATTATGCCAGGGTGTTGTTCAAAATCATGAGCACAACATATTAAAAGCTCCTGCAGTTCTTCCTTTTGATTTTCCGTAAGACATGCTCACTCACTCACCTTAGTGTGCTCGATTTTAGGGCATAGTGCCTCTTCCTGCGATTGCTCAATTCCCTACAAACATGACGGTAGGGTAGAAGAATTGTATTTGAACGTCAGCAATGTGTTTTGGTTTGCTTTCTCTGTCATTTGACTTGACTAGGTCTACGGAATATTGTTGGTCGTTCACAACGAAATGACACCTCTCCTTACCACTGTCAATTTGTGCTTGGTACTTCCTAAAGGTGTCTGTGCCCATAAGGCATTTTACTATTAGCCTTTCAGCCATAAGAAAAATGCATTGTAAACACAAGCTATCAATTTAAATAGGAATCCATGTGTGCAGTTTTATGCCTTTAGACTTAACCCCTAAAGCTGTTTGGATTTTACATTTTTGGACTGGAAGTGTCAGTATATATCCTTGTTTATATAAGTGGTCAAACAAACCCTGTGAAATTATATTTGCGCTAGCTCCAGTGTCCAGTACTATGACTATCCTTAAACCAAGCATTTGTGCATTGATTAGTGCCTGTACTATGTCTTCATTTTCATCTACATCTGACACAGGTCATCTTTGATATCACCACAGATGCATATCAGAAAATAGCTTTTAACTAGTTCTGTGCCTCCACCCTGTTGTTGGTCATCAAACAGGGGCCTATCGAGTCTGGTTAGTTTTCTGTATTACCCTGAGCACCGATCACTTCTTTAGGGGTATCTCAGCTATGTGCACATTATCCGCCTGGTTTAACCAGTTAGTACTTGGTGCTGCTCTCGACTCAAACTGTCATTGTCACTGACCCCTATTCAAAACGTAATTTTGATAGTACTGATTATAGTAAGGCGGCAGCAGATTGTTCTGTCACTCTGTTGCGTTCTGCCCTTGCCAGTTGCCATTCGGGTCATTGCCCCCAGCCAGAGGCGCATTGTACGCTTGCTGACTGTAACCACTCTGGCCATTAAATCCTGGCAGATTTGAATTCTGACTGTTGCTATTTTTATATCCTCACTAAAATTTTTGTCCCTTTCCATTACCAGATAGGTTCCTGTTGGTATTGCTGCAAGGGGGATATGGGTGCCAACCGTGTTAGATGTTATTGCCATTCTCACTGTGTTTTTCGTTAGTTTGTGTGTGGTCACTTTGTTGATTGGCTTGTTGGTTGATTCGGGGGAGGGCACCAAACGGCGAAGTCATCAGGTTAAGGAAGGACGGGGAAGGAAGTCAGCCGACTTCCCTTTCACAGGGATCATCCCAGAATTTACCAGAAGCGATTTAGGGGAATCACAGAAAACCTAAATCAGAATGGTCGGACTTGGGTCTTAACCGTCGTCCTCCCGGATGCGAGTCCAGTGTGCTAACCATTGCGTCACCTCGCTCAGTGTTCCACTTAGTCTCTCTTCGTAGACAAGATCAATTGAATCGAGAACCAAAATGAAATTCTCTACACCGTGCTCAGGAGCAAGCAGATTACATATGCCCCCCCCCCCCCCCCCTGCGGGGCCGCCGACATTGCAACCTCCGCTGCCCCCGTTCTTTGAAGAAGAATTACTCTTCGTGATTAAAAAGAGAGTAATAGAAGAGATTCTTCAATACAAGCAAACGAGCATAAACACCCTTAATGATCATGAGTCTGTTATGCAAGCGTTGTCTGTTTGTCCTAGATCTGACTACTACATTGCACACGCTGTACAAAATATCTGCATCTATTGCTACGGTAGAAAGAAGTTTTTCAACATAGCGGCCTGCTGAGGCTGAGGTCGACAATGGAGGAGGATCTACTTAAATGGCTTAGCACTGTTGAACACTCACCCTGACATTGATTGTACTATTGATGATGTGATTAATTAATTTGCCAGGAAGAATAGGCGCATAGAATTCATCATTTAAGGAAGCGAACCAAAATCTGTAACTGTTTTTTATCATAAGATGGGATTGTCCTGTATACGTGTATAATCAGTTTAAATAAAACTTTTTTAAACATCGCATGTGACTATTATTTATTACCGTAAAAGTAAAGGTAGCGCCCCCTCCTTGAGGTTTTCCTGTATCCACCACTGCTCAGGAGTGGTGGTTAATTTCTCACATATGTTAACTGATAGTCAGCTTTTCAAAACATTTAGGTCACCTACATGTGATATTGGGTTTGTTCAGTAGCGAGTTTTATTTTGATGCTTCTCGAAGTATGTTTACTGCAGAACGGTGCCAGATTAAACACTTCTTGTCTCAATCTCTCTTGTACTGTAATGGACCAGAACTTGTCTAGGAAAGCTCTTTCAAACTGTTCGTTGGTGTATGATTTTCCGCCATGTTAGTGGCCCACAGCAACACATAACTCTGTTCATAATTTACCACGAAGTGTGTCTTCTGCGCTTCGGCCCAGTTCCTTGGCAAGACGTTCCTGAAGACTCTTATGAACACGACTGGGTTTGTTCCCTTACTTTCGGAAGAAAAGCTCGGAAACTGCCTCCGTTATAACACACCTTCATCTGCGAGCAAGTTAGGAAGGCATGCAGCGCTGTCCGCTGCTGGCGTGACATTGTTTTCATGTATCGGATTCTATTTCTAGTACCTCTGTGCGAAAGGGACAGAAGTCGGTACCGCCCGCTGTGTATTACAGTTGCAATCTATTTCACCTGACAGGATTCAAGTGCGGATAGATGTTCAGATTATCTGTCCTGTCTATTGACACCTAATAGTTTATGTCTTCTACCCTTTTCAGAGTTAATGACGATGTTAGTCCGCGTTTTTTCCTCCACAGCATTCAATCTGATGTGTTTCAGCCCTTAGTTCTGCATTCTGTACCTTCATCACATCATCATAACCCTTGTGTTCCTGGCCTACCTTCAGCGCCAGGGTACTGCCTTGGTCTAGCACACCTGCTTCGACTGTGTTCTTTATTTCTTTAATGTCTATCCTTTAGTGTTCCTTTCTGTGAACTGAATATTTAAACTTATGCTACCTAGTTGCAATGACAGGTCCTGCAACGGTTCAGGTAGACCTTTGTACGCTGTTTGCAACCCGTCAACGGTACCTGTGGGTGTATTTATATTGTGACACAATTGTAACAGCTCCTGATGCATTTTTGTCTGAGTCTCAGATACCTCCTTCACTTTTTCCGTGAACTGTTCTTCTGTCTCTCCTACTCATGACACTTTCTGACTTAAATTATTTATATCTTTGACAGATCAGTGAGCAATTGTGTTTTTAGGTCTTTCCCCATTCTTACAAGTTTATCCGTTAATGCATTTCATAGATCAGCTTCGAAGAATTTGCTTTTGCTTTGCAAGTAATTCCATTTGTGTATCTGTCTGTTGTTTTGTAAAATCATTAATTTCATCGATGCTTCACTTAAGTGTTTGATTTACTCATTAAGCAAATTAAGTTTTTCGTTTTGCTGTTTTGAAAACTCATTAAATTTTTAATCAATACTTTGTTTGAGCGTTTGTTTCTACTCTCCCTTAAACTCGTTCTTAAAATCACTGAATCTATGTTTAAATAACTGTTGTAATATTAACATCACGTTCGGGGTTTCCGGTGTGTGCATTGCATCCTGTACAATCATGTTTGCATGAGGCGTAAATGTGACAGACAAAGAATGATTTAATAATTAATTGTCGATATAAATCAGTTGTATGCACACATTTCTCTCCCAAAAATTAATTTTCTGTCCAAATGTCTAAGTATTTTACAAGAATGCTTCAATTTGGGAAATGTCTTAGGAAAGATACTACGATCACTATTGGGAGAGACGCTATTAAAGCGCAGTATTGCACGCAATGTATTGTGAATTTTCCTACATTTTCATTGTTTTCCTATATTTTCGTTGGCTTTCTCGCTCCCTCCGGTATAAATTCTCCAACTGATTAGGTTTAATCTTTTGTGCATCATCTGATTTACTATATTGCGCTAATATAGTATCTATTCAAGAAACAGAGGAAGAACAATTAGTGTAACAGAAAATTTACAAACTTACATAATTACTTTAAATTACTGCAACGTGCTAAATGTCTCCCAATGGCAATGTCCTAGTATAGGCTGCAGGGCATCAGTCGCACCAGAATTTATATGCCCAAAAACACGCGCTGGTATGGCAGAAACGTTGTGGCAGTTCAGGAAATATTATGGCAGTTCTGAAACTTTAATCCAATGTTCGTTCCTTTGAATTTTGGTGTACGGCTTAATATTTACCTTGTCTTCCCAACGATGTACAACAATGCTGCCGTGGCTGCGGCGCCTATAATTCCTCGTCCCATCTGGAGGTGGAGAACAGAACATAACTAGGTACGAGAATGAAAACTTGCAGCTTCCGCATATTATACCTTATAATTAACATCATACTGGAAGAGCCCAATTACATATGTCTTCATCGCCCCAGCTTAAAAGACTGACAGACCCCAAGATTGGTGGAAAAAAACCAATTGAGGTACATAAATTAGTTGAAAATATAAGTATTGGAACGTTTTGTCCACCCCAAAGTACCGTTATCCAAGATGGCGGCGATGACATCAACACAGATGGCGACTGTGACGTCAGTCAAGATTGTGGATTTAGGCAGGAAAGTGCCACGCCCTCTCCCCCCGCCGCCGCCCCCCCCCCCCCCCCCCCAGAAAAATAGCGCTAAGTTGGCCTATCTCCACTAACCTAAGTCACCCAACCGCCACTTCCTCCTAAGAAATGGAACCAAGTGTGAATTTTGGCAATAAACAAAGCTCACTTGGGGTTTCGCTACCAACCTAAGAAAACTGGAGCAAAGAAAGGACTCTTGTACTAACCTCAGCCACCTGACCGCCACCTCCTCCTAGGAACTGGAGCCAAGTTTGAATTCTGTCAGTAAAGAAAGGTCACTTGGCCTTTCGCTACCAACCTACGAAAATTGTTGCAAACGAAGCTCACCTCCACTAACCTAAGTCACCCAACTGCGATTCACTACATACCTAAGAAAATAGTTGCAAACAAAGCTCACCTGCATTAACCTAAGTCACCCAACCGTCATCTCTTCCTAAGGGTTGGTGGTAAAAGGACCCAGCCTGCACTAGGCTGATGGAGAGAGGAAGGAGTGTACTTGATTTATTTTGGAGGAATTTACTTAGGGGTAGAGTATATTTATCACAGAAAACACGCACTCTATTTATTTTGAAACAACTTATTTAGAGATGGAGTATATCTATCACACTGATACAAAACACGCACCCTGATATTTCTGGGGTCATGTTGCACAGCTCACAGACTCGCATCCAATACCTAATATCAGTACAAAATAGCAAACTGCTCCTAAATAATGCTTCACACTGATGTGTAGACATGCTCAGTAATCATAAACTGTCCAAATAGCGCATAGCACGGCCTACAGACATGCTCGCAAAATAATGCAATCAATGCATTCAAGGACAGTCCGCTGCCCCCTGTCCAATAGAGTACACAAGAACACATCCGTCAGATGTCAAACTGCGCACAGCTGCCTGGAAGCATGAGGTTGTGGCATCCCCCCCCATTCATACTTCACAACTTAGAAATTCCTATCACTTAGATGCTTATAACTGCACTGTTTGTGTAAAATGTGTATATATTGTATTGTAAAGTTAGTGTGGCTTACACTATGTGAACTGAACTGTGTATATATTGCATTGTAAAGTTAGTATGGTTTATGTTTTGGGATGTCTAGAGAGGATGACTGTGTGTTCCATTGTGAAGAACGTATAGATTCAGTACTTGGATAACCACAGGAGATTTTTTTATGTGGAAAATTATATGCACTATAGATATTGAAGCACAATCCTCAAGAGGAGACATTAGCTGCACATTGATCGGTGTCTGACTGTAGCAGCAATCGTAATATTTAGTGTCTGGTATGTATATGATAATGTGAAGACCACTTTGCGGGTTTAACCGTTAATGCACATTAGCGATCTGTGCAAAATAATTTTACCTCTGTTAGCCACATAAAGAAAAGGTGGCTGGTACTTTCATTCCGATGGCATCAGTATTTCGGTGGGAAAATTCGATTAGAGGCAATCATAGCCTTCCATCTTTTGTGTTGGGAAATAGGAGCGAGCAATCGATGTTATTTTCGTAAACAGGTTCTGTTAGGGTAAGAATTTTCGTGCATACAAGCTGAGACATAAAGAAAGCGAGCGTTAACTCTTTCTGAAGCGCTATACAGTTCCTGTGAGGTCGACTTGGTTGTTATCTTTTTCACAAAGCCATATGATGTAAGAATAACATTGATAATGTTTTAGATGCTGAGTCGCCACATGGCTAGGAGAGAGCCACTTTTGGGCAGATACACATAGCTGAATGCATGTTTCAGTGCGCCCTGTGCTATTCTGCCTTCAATGGTAAATACAAGTGGGGCCTGGAGATGTTTCGCATATGAGACTGGCGTGAGTGCGCCTTGGAATGCTATGACCTCAGTATAACCGTGACTGTATAGAGGCATGCAACTTTCACCTGCATTCGATGACTGCGGCTATCTGTGGCTGTGACGGAGCATGTGGGAGCCAAGCAGGGAAGAGGTGGCCATTGGGTGACGTAGGTTAGTGGAGGTGAGCTTCGTTTCCAACAATTGTCTTAGGTTGGTAGCGAATTGTGGTTGGGTGACTTAGGTTAGTGGAGGTGAGCTTCGTTGCCAACAATTTTCTTAGGTTGGTTGCGAAAGCCCAAGTGACCTTTCTTTACTGGCAGACTGCCAACTTGTCGCCAGTTCCTAGGAGGAGGCGGCGGTCGGGTAACTGAGGTTATTAGTACAAGTGTTCTTTCTTTCCCACAGTTTTCTTACCAAAATTCAAACTTGGCGCCAGTCCTTAGGAGGAATTGGCAGTCGGGTGACTTGGGTTAGTGGAGGTAGGCCAACTGAGCTATCTTCCCGGCATTTTCTTTGCTTAGTAGGGATAACAGGGGTGTGGTGCATTATCCTACTGGAATTTGAACTTCGCGCCATTTTTCTGGAGGGAGGGGGGCGTGGCACTTTCCCGCCAAAATTCAAACTTCCCGTCAAAATGCACCATCTTGATTGACGTCACAGAAACCATCTTGGATGACGTCATTGTTGCCATCTTGGATAACGGTAATTGGGGGGGGGGGTGGTTCTCATGTTGTTCCAGTACTAATACAACCTTCAATTTTCTGTCATCTTTACCGCACTGGAACGGCACGAGTAAGAATTATTACAAATATTTATTTTTATGTGTAGGCTATTTAAAGAGCCTACATATGCTATAATTCTACAGTCCTGTGTACAAAATTTGAGTAGTTCTGTAGAATTCCACAAAAAAGCTAATATCACAATTTTGCATTGCTGTTTATAGAGACTGGCGAACTCATTCATTCACTGGTGATTGTTACTTTTTGGGAACCATCACTTTTACTCGTTGACTTTTCTTTCTTTATTTGTGTGGTGTATGGATTTTAGATAAATTTCATGAAAAATATGAAGTATGCAAAAATATTACATCTGCACGATAAATTCATTGATTATATAATGTAGTTAAGTAGTTTTCTTAGATTTCCTGAGCTGCATGTTTGCTCAGAAAGTATCACATCAGCTGAGTGGCAGGCAAGTGACCACGGGGACAAGAAAGAAGTAAGAATGATGGAACCAGTTACATCACAGCACAGGCAACAACAGTCGTGAATCACTTTCTAGGCAAGCTCGTAGTCATAGAAAATAAAATGTCTTGGTTGTCAGTTCATTTACAAAAATTATATATATTTATGTGGGCTCTACTAATGTGAAATAACTGGAAATAAACTGGCATCTGTCAAACCAACATTAATACTTTTACAATTTGCGATGTGTAAGTTAAATGGCCAGCTGGGATGGCCGAGCGGTTCTAGGCGCTACAGTCTGGAACCGCGCGACCGCTACGGTCGCAGGTTCGAATCCTGCCTCGGGCATGGATGTTTTTGATGTCCTTAGGTTAGTTAGGTTTAAGTAGTTCTAAGTTCTAGGGGACTGATGACCTCAGAAGTTAAGTCTCATAGTTCTCAGAGCCATTTGAACCATTTTGTAAATTAAATGTGTACTGAAGTGTCATACAGTGTGAGAAGTGAAACTTTCCGCAATGTATATCCAAGCATGGTCCAATGCAGCTTCAGAAGTCAAAGCTCTCAACCGTATTAAAGAATTCTTTCAGAATTTCTTATGTTTATGTCAGGTGGTGGATAACCATATCACGTGCATGACTTTACAAAAACTGATATATCATATGTGGTTCCAGTCCCCCGTTCGTTGCCTCAATCACCTGAATTAAAAATTAAAACAGTCACATATAGCTAATAGTGAATCAGAACCAACAGACACAAATACATAAAGATTCCTCTAGGAATCAATCAAATCCCAAAAGTTACAACTAATGGGAATGAACTGGTCGTTTCTTATAAAACAAGACTATGTTTAAACAGTGTGATGTAACAAATTTCTTATGATGGATTCTTCACAGTAGCCTGTAAATAAAGATGTCTAACCTGTATACCTAGTTCCTAAACGAACATTGTAAATTGTGTGATTGACAGAGTCGTCAACGTCGCGTAACATTGTTGTAAACACCGTATTAGCCCGATTGTAATCTGCCTCCACAAAATTTATAGGAAGAAATAAAATTAAAAAAAAGATTGTGGGCAAAAATAAGCCACACACAAAGAGGAGGAAAGTTACCAAAAATTTAGTTGCACCTACATGTAAGAAGTAGGTATGTAGCAAACGTTTATTGTAAAATTCGATACAACACTAATATAAGTTTTAAGTGGTGTCCGCCTTTAACAAAAGAAAATTTTGTTTTTTGTCCCAGTCATGTTTCACTGCAGTTGCAGCATCATCAGTGTTTTTTTTTTTAATTATTATTATAGCTGTTAAACATAAGGAATGTTCTTTACTGTTTAAATACATATAAATATTAGTGTCTTTTTCTTGCTATATTACGTGTTTACTGTTACTGTTTTTCTTTACAGCAGGAAAACCACACCATGTGGTAAGAAGGTATGTGCTCTTCAAAAACCTGTAATTACGATTTTGAAACTAACATTTATATGTATTTATACAGTAAAGAACATTCCTTTTGTTTAAGAGCCATAATAATAAAAAACAAACTGATGATGCTGCAACTGCAGTAAAACATATCTGGGACAAAAAACGAAATTGTGTTATGATAACTGCTGTAATTACCATTTAGAAACTAATATTTGAAGGGGTGAGAATGACATAATCCAAAGGCACAAAATGAAAATTTTTCAGGGTAGCGTTTTAACACTTAGAATAAATCAATAAATCATATTTCAACTTTTTGTGTTTTTTGACAAAACTAGTTTATTTCTCTAATGTGTTAATACACATGTTTGCATAGTTATATTGTGAACAAAGTTAAACATTGTTAATAAAAAATATTTTATCCCTGGGTGACACAACATTGGGCTTTGTCCTGTCTCATACTAACTTTACACAAAGTTTACAAAAATTTGTACATCAATATACAACATAACTTACAATGTTAGTCACTACAGTGTTTCACACAATATAGCTAATATCTATCACCTCTGTTTCATTTTCATCACTTTCTTCCTTTGATTCACTCAGGCTGTTGAAGTATCCCTTCGAATCATCTGGTATGTATGGCATTAATGACATAACATCTCTGAGTTTTTTGTCGCAAATTGGAATGGACTTTAAGTATTTCCATGAGAGCTGGAACGGATTACTCTCCTGATGTGCTCGTCCTTTTTTAGTGATATTTACAGTTCTGAATTCAGATTCAGTGTAGTGATACTTCACTTTTAAATGTGATGGCATTCCTTCATCAAAACGAAAAGTTGTCGCTTCAGAAAATCGGAACTGAGATCCATCGTCATGTTTGTCCTTTTTTGCAATATTTATCTCCAGGGGTGTCTGATCTATAAAGTCTGCTTGCTTCATTTTAACGACTGTAAATGGCTTATTCTTGCACGATTCTTTAACGACTGTAACCCAGTCATGAGAGGTGTACACAGTGGGGTTTCTGTTCTTAACGTGCTTCTCAATTCGACTGAAATCTCGGTCACAGGCCAGTCGAGTGTGTCCAACTTGTGGAAACCAATGTTCAATTGCTTTAAATTTTCCTGTGCGCACTAGTGATCTCTCTAGTGCAACAATTGCCCAGTTTTTGCCTTGGCCTCTGTAATTATCACTAATAATGTGAAGAATGTTTGCCTGAGACTTTTGTATTTCTAAGAATTTTATCAGACAGCTTCCTATCTCATCAGATCCACGCTTTGTTTCATCTTCATATGCCCCTTTTCAGACCCACAACCATGAATACCAAAATTGTACGTCCACAACTTCCTCTTATAGAATGCAGGCCCAGATGTAAGCCTTGGTGTTGGAAAGGTTTGTTGTGGATCAAAGGATATTGCAAGATATTCCTCAGGATTTTCCTTAGCTAATTTGGAAAGCTGTGTAGTCATATCTTGTCCAGCAGATACTTTGGCATGAAGTGGGTCCCTTTCAATTTTTAATCTTCTAATAACATCTTCAGAGTTGGTCAACTGTGCATTTTTTATTTGAATTTCAAATTTGTCACATGCATGATCTGTGTCTGAATGAGGCAATTTAAAACCAATATTAAAATCTAGGTTAAATATATCTCGAAATTTCGAAACTTTCACTTGTGGCGCATTATTTTTTTAACAATATTTCAAATAACGTTCTTGATATAATGAATAAATGGACATGTCATGGTCGAAGTACACTTTATTGGGGTTCTTTGAGCGGCTGTAGAGACTGGCATACTTTGGTATATTATTTATGAAATTGTGAACTGTCTGAAGTGCTTCTTCTGAAATTTTCCTTGACGGGTTCCCTTTTTTCCTGGAAACAAAGACAAAGAAAAAGAAAAAAAAATGATTTTAAAGGTAAATGCCCAGGTCAGACAAATTTAGTGAATTTCTGTCTGAATATGATATGTAAAGAAAAACACTGGATAAATAAGCACGACAGAACAAAATTATGGTTTTTCTTGGAAGCAGCATTAGTTTAATCGTTCAATACCTCTTCTGTCTTTTGGAGAAATGGAGTGTCCCTCACGCAAGTATCTTTGTGAGTTCTTAAGAAGTCCTTGATTGTTCTGAAGCCTATGCACACTGAAAAATGCTTCTCTGCATACCAAAATATTACAGCCATTAACCGTAACCTGGTACGAAAAACTGACCATCCACTGCGAAATTGTGCTTTTCCTTTTCTTTGGGTACCTTAAAAATTCAAATTTATTAATCACAATAATAATATTTTATTTATAAAAAGTACATGATATTAAAATCAATTTCAAATTATCATAAATCATAGATACCTCTTTTGCATTTGTTGCATCTTAATATTGCTCAGAAGGTAATTGTTTTGGCAGTTGAAATCACCCATATCCCAAAAAGAATTGAATATCTGCTCTACACATGTATGAATTTTGCTCCAACACTTGTTTTACGTTTACATCCAGGACCAAGAATTTTAGCACCAACAATTTGTCCTGTTTTAGCAGATATGTACTTTCTGCCATAATTTCTAAGACGTTTACATTTATCCCTTTTCCGATTGCTCATATTTCTCCTATTTTTTCTACCTTTAGGTTCTTTAGCAGGTGATACTTCAGGAGACCTTTCACATTCATCAGCATCCTAAGCCAAATAAAGAATTCAGAATGAGAAAGACCAAAGCCACTTTAACACATATACGAAACGTTAATATATACAAATAGGCTTATAATATTTAAATTATTACCAATAATGCAGTAATTAATAGTAAAGTAACATTTGTTCATGATTCACATGTACATATTTTAATTAGCGAGTATATAACAGTTATAATTATGCAATAATATTTCACTTTGATACAGACCTAAGCCTCAATATTTTAAATGTTTAAAAAAAGTAAGTACTTTACACTTATCATGTCATTTTCAGATGAAAATTCATCAGAGGGACAATAACTGCTGCCACTGGAGGAAGCATCGTCTTCAGAGCTAGTCATTTCTGTATCTGAATCTTCCTTTTCGCTTATGCATAGAAGTAGTCTCTTCTTTGGAAGCGCCATTATACTGTGGCTTTGGGTTGTTTCAGACGCGAAAAAGACTGCTTCCTCACAGTATGAGAACAACAAGTGTGAACTGCTCTACCATCTAGTGAGGGAAAGTAAAAATATGTACGCAGCAGCTTCCTCTGTTGAGTAGAAGTCGAACTAACACAAAGAACGTATTTTGAGAAAAGTGTGGCTTTGGGCTATATCATTCTCGCCCCTTCATTTATATTTATTTAAACAGTAAAGAACATCCCTTATGTTTAACGGCTATAATAATAAAAACAAACTGGCGATGCTGCAAATGCAGTGAAACATGTCTGGGACAAAAAAACAAAATTGTGTTTTGCTAAAGGCAGACCCCAAACAAAATATATGTTATTATTAAAGCCAACACAGACAAAAGAGGTTCAACATCAGGATGACTGATACAACATATTGGCATCAAATTTTGTCTTGTTTACTCTACATCAATCTCTTCCCACAGTATGTCATCCTCACGAACATTCTGCGCATTTGACATGCAGCATTTCTTGATCCCCTTGATGATGAACTCACGATATTGAGGACTGTGAAGCAAGAATTCAGTTGAACAAAAGGGGGAACTGGGGGCTTCATCTTATCATATGTTGTAAGGACATGGTATTCTAATTCATTTTTCGGAGGCTGTCCGTGAACGGTTTGTGTACGGCCACATCTAGTACCTGTAATTTTGAAGTCATTCCTCCAGGTAGTACGACGAGATGAGGCGTAAGTGCAAAAAGTTATCTTTTACTTCAGCTGTTAGATGTCTCTTCAAAGCACCCAAAACTAGAATGGCTCTCTTAGCAAGCAGTGCCCCAGGCCCGCAATTACAAACAGCAGACAACCATTAGTTGCGTTGTCATCTATGCTTGGGAAGTGATTCAGTAAGCGCATAGGATAGTTTTCTGTGGGCATGGTGTTTTTCCTCAGAATGACATCACAATGACTATTTTGTTTTATTCCCCGGTTCCTCTCTTACTGATTGATTGATAATTTGAGGAATAATAATAAATTACGATGGAAATTTGCTGGCGTCGCACAAGAGCCGCAACAACAGTGAGTTCGCTCGGGAGCGTGTCTCTGAGCAAATCTGCGCACAGCAACGGATACTCCAGACAGTCAGGCTTATGATTTTTTGTAGACACGAAAAATGTGTAACATATAATATTGGATTATTAGATGACAGTTTTTCGAGCTTTGAAGTTATTTACCGCCTCTTCTTCTTTGAAGACAGTGTTCAAATAGCTCTGAGCACTATGGGACTTAACATCTAAGGTCATCAGTCCCCTAGAATTTAGAACTACTTAAACCTAACTAACCTAAGGACATCACACACATCCATGCCCGAGGCAGGATTCGAACCTGTGACCGTAGCGATCGCGCTGTTCCAGGCTGAAGCGCCAAGAACCGCTCGGCCACATCGGCCGGCGAAGACAGTGCTACAGCATCCAGCTTGCTGTGTTTAAATTTCTTGCTTCTCCGGAGTATTACACCTGCCGGTAACGCAGATAGATCAGGTGAAATAAGGAACTAGTAAATGAAGTTGACTTCATGCTATAGGAATTAACGTATTTCACATTATTAGTGAGTTAGAGAACAAGCCATGTTGAAAGCTTGCTTTTTGAATAATTAATAAAATGTGCCACTCGGGACCGAACCGCACAATACCCCTGTGTTCGGTGTGGGGTGGCGGTGAGGTGGGTGGACTGTTGAGGGATTGTGAACCACTGAGGGGCGAGGCCTCTTCGTCGTTTCTAGGTCCCCGGTTCAATAAATACACAAGACACACAAGGGTTTAACTAACCATTTCCGGTAGAATTATTTGGATGCTATCCAGAACTGTTCTAAGATTTTTTAGTGAAAATGTGTCCCTCATTATTGCAATTGTCTCATAAATTATTATCAGCACAGAAAAATCTTTAGGGTTTTCTTTATTTTTTCCTGAATTCGGCCGAACTGTTGTGCAGAGAACTATCGAATTATAGCATATCTATCAAGAACTCTGAAAAAAATCGTATTTTTTTAAAGCAGATGCCAACATCATCAGACCTAGCAATATTGGTTTAACGCAAAAATAAAATCAAAATAAAAATTCCTTTTATTTTTACTGTGGAACATGACGTTTCTTTTCATTCAAATGAAGAAATATTTGGTGCTGGACCCAAGTTGTTGCAAGATTCAGACGCTCTTCAGTGTTCGATCAAAGAGTTAAGATCTTTCTGTAGTTTTTATCATTTTCCGTGGGAGAAAAAGCTTATCCAAACATATGATATGTCTGTTGTATTTCTGTGAACCTTGGGATGTTCTTCTACATGTACCAATGCGCACTGCTGCAATACCTGCATTTAACAGAAATACGGCTTTTTTAACCACACACTTGTAATTGTTATTTTCAAAGGTAGAGAGAAGAAGAGTGCTAATTATCTTAAATTCAGTTTCTAGGTTATAAAGTGTTGAAACCTTGCTTCAAAACTCAGGTAAAGTTGTACAGTGTCCTAGTGATAAACTGTGTAACATTCCTGGAGATTATTCGGAAGTCATTATAAAAAATGGGTTTATTGTACTGAGCTCCTTTCAAATTGGAGTTTATTCACAAATACATTAATTTTACTCCACGTACCGATACTTTAAACACAAAACCTTTCATAACCGAACAACGAGGACATGTCCTCGCCAAAAGGCAAATCATTTTTGTGCACATTGGAGCTGACTTGTGCAGACGATGTTGTACCACATGAAGCCATATTGTGTGGCTGTTGCTATTGTTAGGTTGGTGCATAAGTATTTAGCGTTTTTGTTTTGCGCATTGGTATTCTGGTTGCCATAGATTTATTTTTGGAGATAGTGAGTGGAGAGCTGTGGACGCTAGAAAATGAAGTACCAAGCGAGAAATAGGAACATTTCCGACTCATCTTATGTTTGAAATCAATAGAAGGGTGACAGAGACGGAGGCAGCAAAAAACTTTGCACCGTACATGGGGACAGGGCACGGCAAGAAAAAGGTTTTCTCATTTGAAGGAGGCTCATTTTGACATTACTGACTCTTCATGTGCAGAAAGACATTTGAGGATTGATGAAGATCGTTTGAACACATTAGTCCACAATGAGCCACATCAGTGCACTCGAGAACTGGCAGATGTGATGGACTGTGATCATTTCACCGTTGTGCGAGATTTGCATACAATGGGGTACCACAGATTCACAACAATCAGTGGGTGGCCATATGTGCATCTCTGCACGCTCGTCATCAATTGGCTCGTGAATAACACCAACCACTGGTGACGAGAAATGGTGTCTTTATGCTAACAATCTTATTCACCTGATATTGTGCCCCAGATTTTCACCTTTTCCGCTCTCTATCAAACAACTTTCAAGGAGCTTCTTTTCCCGACGAAAATGCGCTTCAAACATGGCTCGACGAGTCCTTCGCCTCAAAACCACATGATTTCTACTGTCGAGGAATCGAAAAGTTACCCCAGGGGTGACAGACTGTTGTAAATAGAGAAGGAGAACATATACACATCAAATCTGAAGATAGACGTTGACTGTGGATATTTTATCACAGACACAGTCCATTTGACTGTTCAGAGGTGTCACTAAACCCGCCCAAAGATGTAAACAACCATGAATGAGCGCGCCTATTAGACAGAGGGGTTCAACAGCCGATCGGTTCCAGTCATTCCACCAGGAACGAGATGCATGGCTCGTGTTGTCTGTAGTTCAACCATGCCTAGACGGTCAATACAGCGGTTCGCTCACGTCCACATTGTTACTTTGTGCCAGGAAAGGCTCTCAACAAGGGAAGTGTCCAGACGTACTGGAGTGAACCAAAGCGATGTTGTTCGGACGTGGAGGAGATTGAGAGAGACAGGCACTACATCTACATCTACATGGATACTCTGCAAATCTCATTCAAGTGCCTGGCAGAGGGTTCATCGAACCACCTTCACAATTATCTATTATTCCAATCTCGTATAGCGCGCGGAAAGAATGAACACCCATATCTTTCAGTACGAGCTCTGATTTTCCTTATTTTATCGTGGTGATCGTTCTTCCCTATATAGGTCGGTGTCAACAAAATATTTTCGCTTTCGGAGGAGAAAGTTTGTGATTGGAATTTCGTGAGAAGATTCCGACGCAACGAAAAACGCCTTTCTTTTAATGATTTCCAGCCTAAATCCTGTATCATTTCTGTGACACACTCCCCTATATTTCGCGATAATAAAAAACGTACTGCCTTTCTTTGATCTTTTTCGATGTACTCCGTCAGTCCTATCTGGTAAGGATCTCACACCGCGCAGCAGTATTCTAGAAGAGGACGGACCAGCGTAGCGTCGCCAGTCTCCTTAGTAGGTCTATTACATTTTCTAAGTGTCCTGCCAATAAAACGCAGTCTTTGGTTAGCCTTCCCCACGACATTTTCTATGTGTTCCTTCCAATTTAAGTTGTTAGTAATAGTAATACCTCGGTATTTAATTGAATTTATGGCTTTTAGATTAGACTGATTTATCGTGTAACCGAAGTTTAACGAGTTCCTTTTAGCACTGATGTGGATGACCTCACACTTTTCGTTATTTAGGGTCAACTGCCACTTTTCGCACCATTAAGATATCTTTTCTAAATCGTTTTGCAGTTTGTTTCGATCTTCTGATGACTTTATTAGTCAATAAACGACAGCGTCATCAGCAAAAAACCGAAGACGGCTGCTAAGATTGTCTCCAAAATCGTTTATATAGTTAGGGAACAGCAAAGGGCCTATAACACTACCTTGGGGAACGCCAGAAATCACTTCTGTTTTACTCGGTGACTTTCCGTCAATTACTACGAACTGTGACATTTCTGACAGGAAATCACAAATCCAGTCGCATAACTAAGACGATATTCCATAAGCAAGCAATTTCACTACGCGCCGCTTGTGTGGTACAGTGTCAAAAGCCTTCCGGAAACCCAGAAATACGGAATAGATCTGAAATCTCTTGTCAGTAGCACTCAACACTTCATGTGAATAAAGAGCTAGTTGTGTTTCACAGGAATGATGTTTTCTAAACCAATGTAGACTGTGTGTCAATAGACCGTTTTCTTCGAAGTAATTCATAATGTTTGAACACAATATATGTTCTAAAATCCTGCTGCATATCGACGTTAACGATATGGGCCTGTAATTTAGTGCATTACTCCTACTACCTTTCTTGAATAGTGGTGTGACCTGTGCAGCTTTCCAGTCTTTGGGTACGGATCTTTCGTCGAGCGAACGGTTGTGTATGATTGTTAATTATGGAGCTAATGCATCAGCATACTACGAAAGGAACCTAATTGGTGTAAGTCTGGACCAGAGGACTTGCTTTTATTAAGTGACTTAAATTGCTTCACTACACCGAGGATATTTACTTCTACGTTAGGAACTGTTGATGACATGCCTCGCTCAGGCTGCCCAAGGGGAACTACTGCAGTGGATGACCGATACCTACGGATTATGGCTCGGAGGAACCCTGACAGCGACACCACCATGTTGAATAATGCTTTTCGTGCAGCCACAGGATGCGCAACTTCACTCCTGACGTCCGTGGCGAGGTCCATCTCTGCAACCACGACACCCTGCAGCGCGGTACAGATGGGACCAACAACATGCCGAATGGACCATTCAGGATTTGCGTCACGTTCTCTTCACCAATGAGTGTCGCTTATGCCTTCAACCAGACAATGGTAGGAGACGTGTTTGGAGGCAACCCAGTCAGGCTGAGCGCCTTAGACACACTGTCCAGCGAGTGCAGCAAGTTGGAGGTTCCCTGCTGTTTTGGTGTGGTATAATGTGGAGCCGACGTACGCCGCTGGTGGTCATGGAAGGCACCGTGACGGCTATACGATACGTGAATGCCACCCTCCGACCGATAGTGCAACCATATCGACAGCATATTGGCGAGACATTCGTCTTCATGGACGACAATTCGCGCCCCATCTTGCACGCCTTGTGAATGACTTCCTTCAGGATAACGACATCGCTCGACTAGAGTGGCCAGCATGTTCTCCGGACATGAACCCTATCGAACATGCCAGGAATAGATTGAAAAGGGCTGTCTATGGATGACGTGACCCACCAACCACTCTGCGGGATCTATGCCGAATCGCTGTTTATGAGTAGAACAATCTGGACCAACAGTGTCTTGATGAAGTTGTGGATAGTATGCCACGATGAATACAGGCATTCATCAATGCAAGAGGACATGCTACTGTGTATTAGAGGTACCGGGTTGTACAGCAATCTGGACCACCACCTCTGAAAGTCTCGCTGTATGGTGGTACAACATTCAATGTGTGGTTTTCGTGAGTGATAAGAGGGTCGGAAATAATGCTTTGTTGATATCTATTCCAATTTTCTGTAGAGGTCCCGGAACTCTCGGAACCGAGGGGATGCAAAACTTTTTTTTGATGTGTGTATTCTTAATAACGAAAGTGTACCTCTTGTGTTGAAACTTGTGGAAAAACGTTACGAATTATGCATCAACCCATTATATCAGTGAGAGGCTGTATACACATGACAAATAAGGCTAAGACTTTGAAATATGGCTATCGTGCAAGCCGGTGTTATCACCTACACCCACCTAGCGAGTAAGCTGCAGTTGATTGTGGTTCCTCTGCTCCACGTGGTATAGACTAGTCTGAACTATGTAATAATTCTTCAGAGGTAAATAATTAATTCATTTCCTGATCAATTAAATCCCAACATAGTGTTTCGAGCAAATGAGTCCCAGCGACCAATGTACTGAAGTAAACTGCAAAGATCTCTTCTCAAAAGTTAAATATTCGTGATACAAAGCGAATTTTTGTGCCATCGATGAATGCAAACTAACTATATCTGCAGGATGAAACTGTAGGTGTTAAAAAGGCCGCAATGGAATGCCAACCACTCGCAACAACACACGACCATATGGATTAAACTGTACAAACTTGACACAGCGTTAGGTGAGTGTACTCCTGTAAGCAACATAAACTGTAATATAGACTTTTCAGAATCTTTTCTGGAGCCACTGAATTGCTCCTTTCATATTTTTATTCTTGTGAATTGTAAATATTTACGATTGTATGTTTCTACCTGTGTGACAATCATTTTTCACTGCGTTGATACAATTGTCAGTTTTCTGGCTCCCTTCATAATCTTCCCCTTTCCATCCAGGCAGTGTCACGTAACATGGATTTTCTGGTAATAGTGTCACATCAATTGCTATATTTTCTAACTCTGTGTATGATAGCTGCTACCTCATCAGGTCATTTGCTCTCATACATCAGGCTTTTAATGGACATTTTATATTAGGAGACGGAAATTATAGCACTACTGACGCATACGCATGTACTTGCAAAAACACACAAGCACACACACACACATGCGCGCGCGCGCGTGGTGAATGAGGAGTTGGAGTAGGAAGTCAAAAATAATTAATTCTTAAGCGGACCAAGGATGAGAGAGAGACATAAAGTGGAAGAGAAATGAAATGTACGGGGTGTTTCAAAATGAATATACGAGTTTTAAGGCTTTGCTGCATTTGTTACATTCAGATTTCAATCATAAGTAATACATTAAATGAAAGAGCAACTCAGACAGTTTTGTTTGTATACCTGTGTGCAAAGGGAAGAGTACAGAACTGCGAAGAGTGACTGAAGGACGTGTGGAACGAGTGAGTCTTTCACGTGTAGCCCCACGAAATTAGTTCAGAAGGTGGGCCATGATTTAGCAGTGACGTCTGTATGGAGACTTAAGGAGATACAACTACAACCTTATTGTTTGCAGCCTATTGACAGTGGTTTACATGCCAACTTAGCAAACGAAATGTTGCTGCATAATGAACATTTTCTGGATCGTATCGTGTCATCTTCAGTGATGAATTGAGATTTTACCTAAGTGAAACACACAATGTGTGGATCCGGGGTCAGCATATCCCACAAGATGGTACAGTTGCAACGAGACTCTCCTTAATTGAATTTTTTTGTGGCATATCCCGGCGGAATGATTTTATTGCCGGCCAGAGTGGCCGAGCGGTTCTAAGCGCTACAGTTTGGAACCGCGCGACCGCTACGATCGCAGGTTCGAATCCTGCCTCGGGCATGGATGTGTGTGATGTCCTTAGGCTAGTTAGGTTTAAGTAGTTCTAAGTTCTAGGGGACTGATGACCTCAGAAGTTAAGTTCCATAGTGCTCAGAGTCATTTGAACCATTTTTTTTATTTTATTGTAGTAAATACATGGTTATTCACAAGTACTCCCGGGTTTCTGAAGACGACTACAAGACATACAGAAAAATGACATATTAGTGTACGGATCATCTCCCAAGTTTTTAACTCACACTACTGGTATATTCTTACGGACACCATTCGTTATATGACTGACGTTAATTCATTCTTGCAATTCATTGAAGTCACTCTACAAGGGAAAACAGCAACCTGTTTTGGTACTATGTTCGTTGCGTTGCCTATCTGCAGGTGAGAACTAATTTGAGGTGACGATATGGAACAGATGATTTGTCTACATGTTGTGACTCATCTGCTCCCTAGTGGTGTGCTCCAACTGTTCCTCTGTGTGTTTTTTGTTTTCGTGCAGTTGACTTCTGAAATCCTGGAGGTTCTTACTAACACCAATTCAGTCGGGTGTTAAATTCATTTGCGCAGCTGTATCTTCATGATTTGATTCGACAGTGTCGACTATCCAAACTAATAAGGGTACTTGAGTGCTCGGAAAACCGGTTTATATCGGTAATCTAACTGCACACTTTTATTTACCAATAAAAATACATATAACATGATTCGCAGTACAGCCCAGTAAAGCAGAAATATAATACATATGCCTTTGCATATACAGTTCACATGTGTACAATTAATGTTTAAAAAGTTATTAATTTTGGTCTGTCTAGTCAAGCCTACCCGCTTATGAGCAGCAAAGTCACGCTCTTATTTTTTTCGGATAAATGTCTGATACTGATTGCTTTCATCATAGGCTTCAAACTATCGCAAAGCAGTATCTAAACACTTAAATGCTGCAGGAGCAGCTGGTATCTTTTCATTTTCTGGACCACTAGTTCACGAGATGCTGGCAGTGTCAGCTTTATCAGTGACGAGGTTTATAATTCGGTGCCCTGGATCTGCATTGTATATGCTGAGCCATTTTTGAACATCTCATTCTTGGCAACCGTGTTGTTTTAGCATATTGAGCATTTCGGAAATATAATTCTTTCATAATTTTCCATTAGAGTTTGAGAACTATCTTCCACGTCCAAAATTTGATTCATTTACACTATCCAAT
The DNA here is from genome assembly GCF_023897955.1 of Schistocerca gregaria. Lineage (NCBI taxonomy): Eukaryota > Metazoa > Arthropoda > Insecta > Orthoptera > Acrididae > Schistocerca > Schistocerca gregaria. The sequence continues at coordinate 414,988,369 of NC_064922.1, read as the reverse complement.
GCTGCTCCGGCCATTTTTCAAAGCGATATTTTTACGATTTCTTAACAGACTTTGGTGTCCCTCCTTTTCTCTTTCTAACAATAAGTTGCGTAACGATTCTTTTCTGTAATACCGCTTGAAAGTCTCAATAACGCCTTGATCAATGAGCTGTAATATGAACGTTTTGTCAAGTGGAAGAAACGTCACTTTTACGAAAGTGTTCTTTTTGTTTAAGATATCGCATGATGGATGAGTTAGTACATTGTCAGGGAGGGGCAGAAACGTTTTCTCCTTTTTGCCATTATTTAGCTAATGAGTTTTTACAGAGGGTGCAAAAATTTCCATAAGCCATTACTTTTGAGAAGTGTAAACAACAGAAGACGAATGCGTAGCTGTAAGAGAAGAAACAGAGAGGGCAGCAGAGGTTCAAATAGGTAAAAAGACAAGGCCTAGAAGAAATCCTTGGATAACACAAGAGATATTGAATGTAATTGATGAAAGGAGAAAATTTAAAAATGCAGCAAATGAAACAGGCGAAAAGGGAATATAAACCGTCAGAAAATGAGAGTGACAGGAAGCACAGAATTGCTAAGCAGGAATGGCCAGAAGAGAAAGGTAAGGATTTAGAAGCACGTTTCACGAGGGGAAAGATATATACTGCCTACAGGAAAATTAAAGAGACCTTTGAGGAACGGAGAAGCAGCTGTATGAATATCAAGAGCTCAGATGGTGAACCAGCCCTAAGCAAGGAAGGGAAAGCCGAAAGGTGGAAAGAATATACAGGGTGGTTGGAAATACCCGTTACAAACTTATAGGACATCTAGAGCGTAGTGAGTACATAACATTTTGAATAGAAACCCATGTCTATAATCGTATAGTTTCCGCTCTACGACAGTTTCAGTTCAGATATGTACCTCGTCAACGTGTGCTTAGGGCAAGAGGAACGTCTCAGAGTTCCCTGTCCTGGTATGCAAACAGGGTAGACACGATGACGTGTACTACGTCAAACGATCATCAGATGTCACTTATTGCCTGCTTTGCTATGAGACCGAGTCAATACCTGTGAATCACCGATAGAGGAAACACGGTACAGTACACGTTTGCGGAAAACACAGACATGCTCCTTGTGTACGGCGAAGCGGTAACGGAAGAGCTGCTAGTCGGCTGTATCACGAACATTTTCCTCACCGTCACACTCCGTCGCACAAACTGTTTGCCCAAGTTACACAACGGCTACGTGAAACGGGTACCTTCACCGTGAGGAGCCAGGACTGTTGTGCTCCACGGTGACGCCGCACTCCCGAATTCGAAGGAGGTGTACTGCGTCGCAGCGTCAACGAGTTGGCGAACTATTGCGCGTGCAATGGCTGTTAGTCACAGTACTGTCTTGGTCGTCCTGCATGAGCAACAATTACATCCGCACCACTTACAGAGTGTACAAGCTATGGGCCCAGCAGACTTCCCACAACATGTCGCCTTCTCCACATGGTTCCTGCACCGTTGCATCGACGCGCCCCTGTTTCCATGTCGAGTTTTCTTCACAGATGAATATAGGTTCACAAGGGATTGTGTTCTGAATGCTCGAAATAGCCATGTCTGGGCGGACGAAAACCCTCATGCCACGCACGTCAGGGATTTCAAGACAGGTTTGGAACTAACGTGTGGGCGGGTATTCTGGACGGTCATATGACTCCATCCACGCCCACGGGTCCCGCATACTTAGTCTTCCTACGACACGTAATGGACCCGTTCTTGGAAGCTGTGCCATTTAATGTCCTTCAGGAAATGTGGTTTCAGAATGATGGAGCACCACCTCACTTTTCACTGGCTGTCCGGAGACTTCTCAATAGACGTTATGGTAAAAGATGGATAGGCCGTGGTGGTACAACCGGGTGGCTGCCACGATCGCCGGATTTAACCCCTATGGACTACTTCTCGTGGGGTCGTATGAAGAGCCTAATTTTATGAGAGAGAGGAAGATCTGCTGGCACGAGTTCTGGCCGCTGCACAAGACATTGAAGAGACAGCAGGTGGGATGGAGAGAGTGTACCAGAACAAGTTTTTGAGGTACAATGTGTGCAACAACGTCGGCGGTCGCCACATCGAGATGGTGGTGGTGGTTAGTGTTTAACGTCCCGTCGACAACGAGGTCATTAGAGACGGAGCGCAAGCTCGGGTCAGGGAAGGATTGGGAAGGAAATCGGCCGTGCCCTTTTAAAGGAACCATCCCGGCATTTGCTTGAAACGATTTAGGGAAATCACGGAAAACCTAAATCAGGATGGCCGGAGACGGGATTGAACCGTCGTCCTCCCGAATGCGAGTCCAGTGTGCTAACCACTGCGCCGCCACATCGAGCCGCTGTTGTAATGCATCGGTACTTTGCGGCTGGTGCCGTGGATGCTGGGTTCTTGTTGTTGTCGACTAATGTAAACCATAAAGTGTAAATTGTAATGCAAATGCGTAAATAATAACGAAACGAGTCAGTATTCTTTTCAAATGGACTGCAGAAGTTGTACTGGGTCACGCCTACGTACATTCTTTACGTAGGTGTGGATGAGATAATCATCTGCATTGAAACTGTCGTAGAACGGAAACTATACGTTTCCGGTCATGGGTTCCTATTCAAAATGTTATGTACTCACTACCCTCTACATATCCTAGAAGTCTGTAACGGGAATTTCCGACCACCCTGTATAGCATCTCTGTACTAACGAGATGAACTTGAAAGCAATGTCATAGAAAGGAAAATAGACGTAGATGAAGACGAAGATGAAATGGGAGATATGATACTGCGAGAAGAATTTGAGAATGTTATGAGATATTTAAGTCGAAACAAGTCCCTAGGGATATATGATATTCCGTCAGAAATACTGATAGCTTTGGGAGTACCAGCCATGACTAAACTCTTCCATCTAGTGTGCAAGACATATCAGAAGGCGAAATACCCACAGACTTCAATAAGAATGTTGTAATTCAAATTCCAAAGAATTGCTGACAGGTATGAAAATTACCGAACTATGACTTTAATAGGTCATGGTTGCCAAATACTAACACAAATTGTTTACAGAAAAATAGAAAAAGTGGTAGAAGCCGACCTAAGAGAAGATCAGTTTGGATCCCGGTGAAATGTAGGAACATGCAGGATAATACTGACTTTACGAATTATCTTAGAAGATAAGTTAAGGAAGGGCAAATTTATAGACATAGCGAAAGCTTTTGGCAGTGTTGACTGGAGGACTCTCTTTGAAATTCTGAAGGTAGTAGGGGCAAAACACGAGGAGCGAAAGTTATTTACAACTTGTACAGATGCCAGACTGTGGTTATAAGACTGAAGGGACATGAAAGGGAGGCAGTGGTTGAAAATGGAGTGAGATAGAGTTGTAGCCTACCTCCATTGTTATTCAATATGTACACTGAAAAGCGGTAAAGGAAACCAAAGAAAAATCTGAAATAGGAATTAAAGTTAAGGAATAAAAACTTTGAGGTTTGCCAATGACATTGTAATCCTTTCAGAGACAGCTAAGGACTTGGATGAGCAGTTGAACGGAATGGACAGTGTCATGAAAGAAGGACATAAGATGATCATCAGGAAAAGCAAAACAAGCATAATGGAAGGTAGTCGATTTAAACCAGGTGACGCTAAGGGAATCAGGTCAGCAAACGAGCCACTTAAAGTAAAATATGAGTTTTTCTATTTGGGCAGCAAAATGACATATGATGGCAAGTAGAGACGACATAAAATGTAGACTGGTAATGGCAAGAAAAGCATTTCTGAACAAGAGAGATTTGTGAACATCGAATACAGATTTAAATGTTAGAACGTCTTTTTCTGAAGGTATTTGTATGGAAGTGAAACATGCATGATAAACAGTTTGGACAAAAAGAGAATAGAAGCTCTCAAAATGTGGTGCTACAAATAATGCTGAAGACTAGATGGGTTGATCACATAACTAATGAGGAAGTACTGATTAGAATTGCGGAGACAAGAAATTTGTGGCACAACTTGACCAAAAGGACGAACAGGTTGATGGGAAGGAACAGGTTGATGGGACACATTCTGAGACATCAACGGATAACCAGTGTAGTATGGGAGGAAAGAGAGGGGGAGAGGGAGAGGGAGAGAGAGAGAGAGAGAGGGGATGGGGGAGGGGGCTAAAAATCATGGAGGGAGACCAAGAGATGATTACAATAAGCAGATTCAGAAGGTTGTAGGTTGCAGTAGTTATAGTACACGTATTCGGAGATGAAGAGACTCGTGCAGGATAGAGTAGCATGGGTAACTGCATCAAACCAGTCTTTAGTCGGAAAACCACAACAGCAAACAGTAGGTATCCCAGACACATAGTAATGTGTTGAGAAATGTGGTTACTTACGTTTACCTATGACGAGGATAGGCAGTCGGTGAATACCACTAGCATTAGCACAAGCTACAACAGTAATACGACACTTGCTTGTTATAGGACCAGATCCTGCTCATTCGCGAGGTGAAGCAAGAGCTTTTTCTTCCCCCCCCCCCCCCCCCCCCCCCGCCCAATGCTTTCCAATTGAGTTTATTTTCGTCAGCATTGTAAACTGTCTTCTTCCATCAATATGCTCCTTAGTTTGATTTTGAAAGAATCAGCTGCTGAAGAATCACCAGTTTTTTTCCTTGTATTTGAAGCTCAGGAATCTGTGTCTTGCCTTAGTGTTTCAACTAGCCCATGCTTTACAATTTGACAGCCCTCCAAGATTGTCATTAAATTGGATTGTCTTTTCACATAGAATGACTTTAAAGATATGTTCTCTTTGTGATCGTTTTTGTGTAAACCACTTGTAAACATCATCTATGATCATGGCGAACTTCATAGTTACTTTCTTTTTTTTAAATATCTGTAATTGTTGAGTTATCAACCTTGTTAGATTAACTAGGTTGCACAGTTACCTTTCTCTCGGCATTTTATATCACCAGTTTACTTTATGTGGCAAAATTGACACAAATGATCGTAAAAGAGCACGAACAATTACTATTAGGTTCGGTTAAGTGTTCGTTCGGTTGGCCGACGTTTAGATAATCGACACTTGTAAATATAAAACCTAGTGTGACGGTGAGGAACACACAATACAATGAACACTGAGTCCCTTAACATAGGTAATTTTGCAGTTGCGGGAGATTTCCCGCCTCGTCACTGGTCGGGATCGGCAATCTAAAGAAATTTTCTCATTCCGGAAATGGACGGGGTTGCAGAGTATTAATAACACTAATTGTATTTATGTTCTTCACAGGTATGCTGCCGGATATGATCGTCCGGCAGCATACCCGTGAAGAGCATAAATATATAAGATGCCGAGAAAATCTACGGATCACAACACTAATTGTACTTATATGTAAATAAAATACGACGCATGATCACAAAAAAATGTTTTGAATGTCATTTTTTATCTATTCATTGCTCTGTTACACAACTTCCGTAATTTTAAATTTATATTTCTTGCTGAAAATACACACCGTATCTGAAGGATGGCCATCTCTATGGAGTCCTTTCTCGACTCCATGTTGTTTTCGTTGGAAATTTATGTCAGAGCTGCTGATCAGTGCCCCAATAGGTTGTGATCATTGGAAGACAAACAATAAACCATTTCCCCCTCCCCCTGACAAATCGTCCAACCCCGCAGTGGCCATACTATTTACTACCCATCCTCTGAGTGATGCCACGCTAAGTCCAGCTTTTTAAATGTTCGTGTTAGCGACAAAGAATTTTTCCTACTAGGCGGGAATTTTAACTTTTTTCTGCCTATTATGTGCTATTTTAATCCCTGAAGAAAATAGGAAAACTCCATTGCTGGCACATGACTATGCAACTTAGGCGCCCCAAGATTGTTTTGGTAGCACTCGAGAAGCGATATCTTGCAAGTTCAATGACATTCATATGTGGTAATGGCTTGGTTGGTACTATGCAGAAACTATATCCTGGCAGTCGGCTGTGTGTGTAAACAAAGTAAAACTTTTGACTCCACAAGGAGAGAGGAGCTGTGTGGGAAACAAGCTCCGCCTCTACCGCAGGGCTGGCAGCCTACACCAGTGTTTTGTACTCTACATCTACATCTATACTACATATCTATACATTTATACTCCGCAAGCCACCCAATGGTGTGTGGTGGAGGGCACTTTACGTACCACTGTCATTACCTCCCTTTTCTGTTCCAGTCGCGTATGGTTCGCGGGAAGAACGACTGTCTGAAAGCCTCCGTGCGCGCTTGAATCTCTCTAATTTTACATTCGTGATCTCCTCGGGAGGTATAAGTAGGGGGAAGCAATATATTCGATACCCCATCCAGAAACGCACCCTCTTGAAATCTGTCGAGCAAGCTACACCGCGATGCAGAGCGCCTCTCTTGCAGAGCCTGCCACTTGAGTTTGCTAAACAACTCCTGCGAAAAAGCAGAACTGACATAATGGTCACATGGGTCGCCAATCCCTTCTAACGTAGAAAGAGTCGTATTCGAATCCCCTAACGGACCAGGATTAGTTTCTTCACTCCTTTAAAAATAAGAAAAGAAAACGACGAATAACGCATAACTCAAAACAAAGCGGAGTACACAAGGCATTCGGTAACGCTGACAACTAAATTGTTCACTGAGAGTGGCACTGGCGTAAACGTATTAGTTCAGTTAGTTCAGGCCCGATCTCTACCGCTACCTTACGCAACCATTTATGAACACCCCCCCCCCCCCCCCCCAAACACACCCACCCAAAACCGGCACATAAAAGTGTCCACATAATACTCACCTACGGGGAATCCCATACGGCCGTGCCAATATACACTTATGTCCAAAATTGAATAAACAAATGGAAATTTTGCAAAGTTGAATTTATTTTGCCACAAAATAGTATAAAAAGGCAATACAATGTAATGAATACAGAACGAAAACAACTTCACCATACGTAGCAGTAGACGAAATGCACACACACATTCCAACAAGTGGGTAATGTGCTCGCCATGGGGTGTGACCACCTCCGCAACAATTCAGGCCTGACAACGTCGGGACATACTGTGAATAAAGGCACCATTGTCATGTTGAGGCACTAACGGCCATTCTTCCTGTGGAGCTGCTCGCTAGTCTTTGACAACACTTTTTTTTTTGAGGGCGCAAAAATAACTACGGTCTTATGGCCGACATTAGAACTACAGAACACGAAGACAAAGGAGAACTTTAAACGACTACCCGTCAATCCCAATCGACGGAAGAGAAGGCAGTTAAAAGCAGGGACGTGGAGAAAGGTTTATAAAATACGCCTTAGGGAAACGGGGTTGATGAACTAAAAATTAAATGGCCTTCGCCATATTGGGTCGACAGCCCGCGCGTTGTTCGCTAAAGCGGCCAGACAGCAAACACAAACGAGAATGTTAAGTTGATAAATGAAGGGCATTCCGTCAGGAAATGGCGGACCGTCGAAGATTGAGCGCAACGAGTACAATGTTGTGGGGGAGTACCACTTAACAAATCTATCGCAGAGGTCTTTTTCCCTTGGCACTTTTATCCCCTCTGCCCTTCAAAGCGCTGCCCTTCGTTCAACTTTAGACACGCAAACATTGCAGTACCTTCATCCTGCGAGACCTCACTTTCATGAAAACTAAGAGATGGTAGTAGACCTTTTGTGTTGTCCATCATGCCGCTGTGAGCGTGGAGGGGTTCCATCTCTTACACACACACACACACACACACACACACACACACACACACAAAATTCTTAACAAATGGCGATGGCTAAAAATGCAGTGCCCGATATGCAACCTAGCTAAAATGGTCTCAAGGCGAGAGATCCGAGAGGAGGTCGTCAAAACCGCTGGAAGGGGCTTAATAACCCCGAGATTGTTCCCATGAAGGGAGGCCCAGTGGTGATGCCCAAATGACGCCACCTGCTGACAGATGGCAACACAGAGATCATCAGAGAGAATGTAAGAACTAATGGCTGAGGTACGCGGACTGCAGCCTTGGCAGCAGCGTCAGAGGTCTTGTCTTCTGTCAGATCAATGTGACCAAGAACCCACATAAATATCAGTGTATTCATCAACAGTGAGCAGGTGACAGCTTTCCTGGACCCACTGCACTAAGTGCTGGACGGTGTACAGCACACAGAGGGTTTGAAAGGCACTGAGAGAGTAGGAGCAGATGATGCAACTGAAAAGCCTCTGTTACCAGATGTACTGCGTTGCCTGGTACAGGGTGAAGAGCTCTGCTGTAAATACTGAGTAGTGTTACAAAAGCCGATACCGAAAAACGTCGGTGCCAATGACAAAAGGGAAACTGGACACCACGGTCAGTCTGAGAGCCATCAGTGTACACAAAGGTATTATTGCTAAGTTCCATGCAAGGTTATAGAGCGAAGCTGGAGTAGTGGTGAGCATCAGCCACCACCCAAATCCAAGGTGGTGAAGGGTTTACACCCACTGGGAAAGTTGCAGGTATCGCGAAGTTAAGCTGGCGGAGCAAGAGCTGAGGAGGTAACAGAGAAGAGGGACTTGCCTCATACTGGCGATCAAAGGAGTCATCGAAGAAGGAGGCATAGGACTGGTGGCTATGCATGGCAGACAAATGGTATGCATATCTGCTGAGGGGAAAGTTACAACGATATGACAGCATTAGTTCAGTAGCTTCTGTATAGACTCTCAACCAGGCTAGTGTAAAAGGCGCCTTGCCCTAACAATTGCCACAATGGCGGATAATATTGAGATGGCATAAGAGGGACAGACGTGCAGACACATAAACAAAATGCCCGTAGTCTAGTTTCGAATGGACAAAGAACTGGTACAAACAGAAGAGGGTAGTTCAATCTGTTCCCAGGAAGTACCACTGAGGACATGTGGGAAATTTCGTAGTTTCAACGAACGGAAGAGCAATATGCTAAGATGTAAAGATAGTGGAAGACACCAATTGCGCCACCAGAAATTCATACAAACGTTTTTGTCAGTGGAAAAACGAAAGCCATTGTCTATGCTCCATGAGTAAAGACGATCGAGACATCGCTCGCCTCTCAACGAGAAAGGTCCGTGGAGAACTGCAATAAATAGTAAAATCGTCAATGAAAAGGGATCCTTAGACACCTATGGAAGACAGACCATTACAGAGTTAACGATGATAGCAAAGTGAACGACGCTCAGAACGGAACCATGAGGCACGCCGTTTTCCTGGATAAAGGTGTCTGACAAGGCAGAACACGTAAATACCTTGAAAACTCGGTCTTTTAAAAATTACTGGAGAAAACGGGACAGGCGGCCACTGAAGCCCCACGTGTAGAGAGTACGGAAAGCAGAAAGTGCTTGTCTGCAAGAGAAAGCTGCTGCACCATATGAATGTGAACATCGTCTGGCCCTGGGGTGGAGGATCGGAATGAAGCGAGAGCATGATCTTGCTCCCTCATAGTAAAGGTGGCATTGTAGCATTCACGATTCTGAGAAGACTTCTCCAAGCGTTTCCGATGGAGGAAAGCAGGGTGATAGAGGGAGGATCTCTGCAAAAGGCTACCCAGGGTGTAGGAGATAGCAATAAGGTCGCCAGTGACATAATCTGCTGTTATCAGGCCGGAAATTGAGAAATGGATCTTGGTCCCAGAGAGCCATTGGGAGTTGGCCCACACGACAGAAGATGCAAAGGAACTGTTAAAAGAAATAGTGCATGAAATCCAGCTAGCTATTCACTATCCCGAAGAAGCCACGACAGTGTGCATGCAACTGTTTATAATGAATGCAGTTTGCCATCATAGGATGATGGTTAAAAATGCAGAGAGTAGATCTCCTGTGCGAATTGTATCATGCACGCCTCAGTCCACCAAGGGACTGGGACACAGCATGATAAAGAAGAAGTGCGAGGAATGGAATATTATGCAGCAGTAAGAATAACGTTTGTAAGATATTCTACCTGGTCATCACTGGGGAAATATTGTTTGTCGAAAGTCGCCAGGGAGGGGTAAGGTCTCCAGTTGGCCTTAGTAAGCTCCATTTGAGTGTACACATGGGTGGGGTAGGAGTCAGCAAATGGATGGCACACCGGACACAGTCGTTCGAGTATGTGCCAGATAGAATGGACCACTGAAGAGGATGGGCAAGCTGGGCAGTGCAGAAGGATAGGTCCAAATGGGAATAGGTGTGTGTGGAATATGAAAGGAACGTAGATACTCCCATGTTAAGGCAGAAGAGGTTAAGTTGATTGAGAAGGACAGCCAAGAGGGCACCTTTCGTACAGGTTCAGGGAGAACCCCACAGGGGATGATGCGTATTAAAGTTACCAAGCATAAAAAAGGGGGGAGGTAGTTACACAGCAAGCTGGAGGAAGTCCATCCTGGTGACATAAAATGATGAAGGGATGTAAACAGTACAAAGCGAAAAGGTCAAGTGAGGAACGAAAAAGCGAACTGCAACAGCTTGAAGGTAGGTAGTCAGGGAGATGGGATGACTATGAACGTCATTTCGTATGATCAGCATGACTCCCCCATGAGATGGAATGCCATCATTGGGGGAGGGGGGGGGCGACAGTCAAAACAGACCTGGAAGGAATGGGAAAGCTCAAAGTAGTCGTGAGTGCGCAATTTTGTTTCCTGAAGGCAGAGAACAAGTGGACGTTGCAATTCCAAGAGCAGCTGTAAATCGTTTGTTGGATGAAAGACCGCGAATGCTCCATTGGAGGAGAGTCATGACAAGGAAGAAAGGAAGGGGGTGTCGCCTCAGCAGCTGCCAAGTGCCACCTTTCGATGACTCGCTGCTACAGGGCACAGAGGCAAGGGGATCCTGCTCCATGAGGTCTATAGAAGCGTCAGCATTCTCCTGCTGTCGTCCTGCAGAGTCCAGTGCAGAGAAATGGTAGGTGGTGTACACCGGTGATATAGAGGTCGCATGGGTGAGGTATCTCATGGCGACACCATCAAAGAGGATCGTTGAGTCGGCGAAGGATAAGACTGTTTGCCTTTATTTGACTTCTTGGAGCCTTTCCGGTTATCAGAGGAAGACTCAGGCGTTGGTTAGCTGGAGGGACATAGGAAGTCTTTATGGGAATATTCCTTCTGAACTTTTCAGCCTGTTGGTTGTGGAGCTGGTGACTTCGGCCCATGAGGCGAAAGTCTGGTGGCATGCTGTACAGCTGGAGGAGTGGGGACTCCACCATGACGCTGGACAATTTCACAACAGCGTTGTTAAATTTGAGGTCGCATGTCTACATGGCCATGTCCTTTGTGGAGCGACATGTAGCAAAAACAGTACTATATGTGCCAGGTGATAGAGCGTAGGTTTTACGACTAGCCAAAAACTTGCGAAATAATGTGTAAGACACTTTTTCCCTCACGTGGATCTCCAGGATAGCCCCCTATCAAGATACATGTGAAAATCGTGGGAGGAGTCGGCTTGGTCACCATTGCAGTTGATGCAGTGGGGAGAAGGACGCAGACAATCGCCCTTGTGAGCATCCCTACCACAGGTTACCCATTTGGCTGGGTATCGATTGGACTCTTGACTGTGGTCGTAACAATGACACAGGTTTGGACGTCATAGCCTGCTTTGATCTTTGGCAGAAGAACCACTGTATCAAAAGTGAGAAAGGCAGTGTGTGTTTTGAGAGCACTAAGGAGGCATCTACTTTTTACATCACCTGATGAACTGCAATGACACCCTGATCAGAAAGGTATGTTTGGATTTCTGCCTCTGTCAGACCATCGAGCAGCCTTGTGTAAATACAATATAACACCATGGGAAGAATTCACTGTTTGATGGGCCTCGACATGAAAAATATTGTCATGGAGAAGCGAAGCTGCAAGCAGTTGCTGTGCTTGAGCGTCGCAAGTAGTCTCCAAAAGCAAAGTGCCATTGTATAATCGAGAGCAGGATTTCAGCAACTGCATCAACACCTTTCTGAACGATAAACAGATTTACTATAGTGAAGGATTGGCTGTCTTCAGTACATGAAATCACGAGGAACCATGGTGCAGCTGGGTCTTTGAATCGTTAGCCTCATTCCATTAGGTTCCGTATCCATTGACTGTGAAGATGATTGGCTCATTGAAAGAAAATCCCCATGATTACCAGCACCTCCAAAGGCGCACTTCTTCCAACTGGGGGCCCCCTCCAGAAGGGGTTGCACCCTCCATAACTGATTGTCAGAACCTCAAGTCACACCTCCCTAACACCAAACAGAGGGACCAATTGGCAATTTGGATAGGTAGGAGCTCAGACAATCACCACTCCCTGGGCCTGGCTTGTTCCAGCGGCTACATGCGAACCCTACATGTCGACCCAGGGCTGGGAATTACGCACTACCCAGTCACCTGTTACGCATCAGATGCCTGGGTCGGCCTACAACTACATCTACATCTATACTCCGCAAGCCACTTGACGGTGTGTGGCGGAGGGTACCTTGAGTACCTCTATCGGTTCTCCCTTCTATTCCAGTCTCGTATTGTTCTTGGAAAGAAGGATTGTCGATATGCTTCTGTGTGGGTTCTAATCTCTCTGACTTTATCCTCATGGTCTCTTCGCGAGATATACGTAGGAGGGAGCAATATACCACTTGACTCTTCGGTGAAAGTATGTTCTCGAAACTTCAACAAAAGCCCGTACCGAGCATCTCTCCTGGAGAGTCTTCCACTGCAGTTTATCTATCATCTCCGTAACGCTTTCGCGATTTCTAAATGATCCTGTAACAAAGCGCACTGTTGGATCATCTCTATCTCTTCTATCACCCCTATCTGGAACGGATCCCATACTGCTGAGCAGTATTCAAGCAGTAGGCGAACAAGCGTACTGTAACCTACTTCCTTTGTTTTCCAATTGCATTTCCGTAGGATTCTTCCAATGAATCTCAGTCTGGAGTCTGCTTTACCGACGATCAACTTCATATGATCATTCCATTTTAAATCACTCCTAATGTGTACTCTCAGATAATTTATGGAATTAACTGCTTCCAGTTGCTGACCTGCTATTTTGTAGCTAAATGATAAGGGATATATCTTTCTATGTATTCGCAGCACATTACACTTGTCTACATTGAGATTCAGTTGCCATTCCCTGCACCATGCGCCAATTCGCTGTAGATTCCCCTGCATTTCAGTACAATTTTCCATTGTTACAACCTCTCGATATACCGCAGTATCATACCTTCAGGAGCGCACAGGGAGGAAAAAGAAAAACGAAGAAAGAAAAATGGAACGAAAAACAGTGGAGGGTATTCTGATACTGACTACCGAAAATGCAGAAACATTTCTAAAAACAGGCCAGACATGTTTCCCAAGGGAAGTGAAAGAGAGCAGCAAGAGGATAGACATTCAGCATGGAGGGGAAAGTTGCTGCAAAGGCTGGGGCTCTGCGATAGCCAAGCACAAACCGAACAAAGAGCAGGAAGCCCCCTAAGGAAAGAGTAGTAGGTGGATGCTGGCGTGAAGCAACCTGCCTCCCTAGTGCATCCCAGACATGCTCTTTGAGATTCAAATCTGGAGAGCGAGCAGGCCACACCATGCCTGCTGTATCTTCCATTTCCAAGAAAAAAATCAACCGCTCGTGCTTTGGATGTTGAGTATTATCGTCCATGAATATGAAGTCTGCGTGAACAGCACCTTGCAATGACTTTTCAATTCAACTGTACAATTTCAGAAAGTAGTGTTCAAGTGGCCAACATGATCCCTACTCACATCATTAACTATCCTCCTAGAAATCAGTCTGCTCCACAATGTTCGACTCTGGAAATCGTGTTCCACATTCCCTTCAGATGCGAACCCATCGAGTATCACTTTCAAAAAGAAATTAGGACTAATCTGTGAAAAGAACGTTGGCCCACTGTTTGACTTTCCAGATGGAATGTTGAAGACTCCATTTTAGATCTTCCTTCTGTGAAGGTGCGTCAGGGGCACACATACAGCAGGTCTCTGCCAATAAACGCCAGTTTGTCGAAGCATTCTCTACGACATTTGCCTCAATACAACACATCCAGTGTATGGTGCAAGGTCTGGTGCCAGCTGCCGCGCAAATATTAAGGCGGTACCATCGTACCCTTGCAACCAAATAACGGTTCTCTCATTCTGAAGTTACACTTGGGGGCCCTGGGATATTGGATACTGTTTCGGTTTCTATGAACTGTCGCCACATCCGAGAAACAATGGAGATCAATTCACATTAAGCTATCGGGCCACACGAGTTTGCGACTGTCGTGCTTCCATTCTTCCTATGGCCCTCCACTGCTGAGAGCCTGGTAGGCGTCTGCTCTGTGCCATACTGCACCATCTGTGGCCGTACACGCCGATTGTGGATGTGGCATTACCAGACAACATTACTAAGTTTGATAGGTGCCGTGACGTCATCATTTTCCGGCTGAGCGAAATTCCGTCTTATGTGCAGAACACGATCGTACGGACATCTGTTGACAGTCTGTAGGATTATATCGTGAATTAGACACAGAATAGGGAAATAGTGGTTTGTTGCTTTAATTTTGGACATCGTTGTAGTTTCCAGTAAGCCAAGCACAGTACGACGCCGTGCATTCTGCTTTGTGCTGTATGCACTGTGACTGTGAAGAAGGGATGAGAACTGCGCATGCGCAGCAGCAGAGAGCGGGCTAACAAAGGACACGTTGCTGAACTGCACTGCTGCGGACAACAATCAGGCTCATTTGCCTACGGTACACCATACTATACGTTCAAATCTGAGGAGAATGCTAATTATCAAAACCAATTTCAATCGGTCGCCATGAGAGAAATATTAATTCACCTCTTGGCGACACTGCGTCCACTGCTCCACAAATTTACTCTACATGAAGTCGGGAGGCGAGAACAACTGACACTGCTTTGTGAAGACGTTAAGTATAATTTTTCTCAAAATGACAAGTGTCTAACGATAAGATCATTGAAACTGCTTGCAATAATTATCATTTATTGCGATTTGAACTGTATTATAAGAAAAATTCAATACACAACAAAATTAACTTCAAGCACAAACCGAAATCGCTTCAATAAGATTTTTAAAAATGTGTGTAAGGTGTGTGTGTGTGTGTGTTGATGTGTTTGACTTTAGTTAAGTGTAATCACTGTGCGTAAAAAAGAATTAGTGGTAATGAAAGGACTATCATAAAAATGGTCAATAAGTTGTCATATTTTTAACTGTTAATGGGCATTATGAGTGTAAGCTAACTCGTTCGACATTAGAGTCAGAGACCGCATTTATAATCCACTGAACAAGCAAACAATTAACCATTGTCTTCAAATAGCTCCAGGGAATGATGACCATAACATCGAAAACTACCGATATCTCGATAAGTAACAGTTACTGTCATTTTAGGGCCTTATCCAGTTCATGTCTTGAAAATGACAGGGGTTTACACGTGGAAATCCAGCTGCATTCTCACATGTTATCAGAGCATACAACATGTTGGGGAAAGCTTAACTTCTCTTTGGACAATATGTTGAACGTTATAGTTTGCATAATTCAAAGGATAGAAAGATCTAATCAAAAGACTAGTAAGTTCTCATTATTATTATTATTATTATTATTATTATGTAAGCAACAGATGTGTTAACACATTTTTTTAATAACGAGTCTTTAAAACTAAAGAAATATTATTACTTTGTTCCAAAGTCTACATCGCAATGATACTGTCACTTCTATTTGAATTTGTTTCTGAGCAATCTGATTGTAAATTTACGATGATAGGTTCAAGGCTTATATCCATCATCACTTCCCTATCAATTTATTCTTTCTGAAGCTTTTAAGCATGCCGTACAGACTGTGCCCACACTACAGGTGGGATGTTGCCTATTGCCTCATGCACAAGCGGTTCAGTGAATGTTATCTAGAATGAATATTTTTTTTTTCTCCCACATAGTCTCAGCCTTTGCCCAAATTAATTCAATAGGGCTAAACTGACAATGACACAAAGAGGTAAACGCAAAACTGTGTGACACCATTCACGTGCCCGCATCTCGTGGTCGTGCGGTAGCGTTCTCGCTTCCCACGCCCGGGTTCGATTCCCAGCGGGGTCAGGGATTTTCTCTGCCTCATGATGGCTGGGTGTTGTGTGATGTCCTTAGGTTAGTTAGGTTTAACTAGTTCTAAGCTCTAGGGGACTGATGATCAGCGATGTTAAGTCCCGTAGTACTCAGAGCCACTTTTGAACCATTCACGTGCAAGGAAGTCAAATTTGTACCTTCTGTCAAGTGACTTATATAAATTAAGGAAATGCAGGAGATCGGCACGAGTCTGGCTTATACTGCCAACGGTAGGAGACCTGCTTTCAAAATAACGTTTGAAAAAGTTATAAATGTGGTAAATAATCCCCTTTGCCTGCTTGTGAAGCACTTCGCATTTATTGCTGTCACCTGGCTTTTTTTTAATCTGACTTAATTACAGAAACACATTCACACCTATACTGCTACAAGGGAAAAAAATACAAAAAAACCTGACAGTTGAATGAATGATTCGGTTGTCGCAAAGTACAGCAACAGTGCAACATGAAGGAGTGAGATTCTCGCTGTCTAACTCGCTGCTAGCCGCTCGGAAAGAGAATGAATATTATTGGCTGCTAGTGACTGTAGCCTATTCAACGAGAGCTGGGACGAAACATAAACAGAGTCACGTGAGGGACTATGCTCGTTTCCAGAGAAAGCATTCGGTGTTCACGTGATCCGTAAGGGTGTGGAAAATCCTTGACGCACGCTTTGCAGCTAGCGGCGTTTGGCTGGCTGCCGAGCTGTCACAGCCGACCGTGAGAAACCTGGGCAACAATGTACGCAATAAATTTAAAAATGGTTCAAATGGCTCTGAGCACTATGGGACTCAACTGCTTAACAATAATGTTAAAATAATGCTAAACTGAGTTCATTCTGTCGAAACAGATTTATTTTCATTCAGGTTGCTAACAAAACGCTCCATTCAAACACAATTAATTGTTAATTGTAATAACAATACCAGTAATAATAATGATAACAAGGTTCACTCTGTCGAACTTGAACTGTTTTCATTGAGGTTTATAACATACCGCTCCTCTCTCTCCTCTATAATGCAGTCTAATTTCCACATTTGAGTTTCCACTTTTTCTACGACATAGAGGACGCACTTATTCCAATCCTCTGCAGTCACTGTTCTTACTGATTCTTCTATCAGTACTTTAACTTCTGGCATTTTGTATGTTTTGTTTTTCGCTGACTCGATGGCGTTTAATTCACAGTGGTATGGAGGAATTCTGAGAACAGTTTTTCCTGCATTCTTCGCCATTTCATCTATTGCGTATTCGATGTGCGCTGTTCTGTGATTTTTAACTATATCTAAAAGATCTTTCTTCAACATACCGTCTTCGAAATCGATGTTTTTAGATTTTAGCCACTCTGTTATTTCGTGCCTAATGGAATTCGCATTGGGAACATTTTTTTCTTTTCTTCGGGAATGGTACGGCGCTTTACCAAGAACAATAACTGCATTTTCCTGAAGCCGAGGAAGAACGTCTTAAAACCCCTTCTAGAAAGTTTCGCCGCACATCTACTCATGATAATCTCCACTTTTCTTGGATTCGAAAGTCCACAAACATCCTTCAACGAACCCTGCTTTGCTGCCAATATGTGCGATAATCAGACGTTTCCCTTTACCTGATAGGCCCTTGCTTCCGGTGGATAATCCGGACAGAAACGATTGTTTTGAGGAATTTATAGTGTTCATCTGCCCAGACGTAACTTCGGGTATGTCCTGCGTTCACCCACGTCTCATCCAAATAGTAAATGGGTCTGCCTTCATCCCTCAACCGTTTAATGGTTCGAAGATAACGCCGCCTCCATAAAATGATGTCATCCCTGTCTATTAATATGCTATCGAGCCCACGCCGGACATATTTGAAACTCATTTCTCTCAACAACTTATAAAATGTAGTTCTCCGAAAATTACCCAGATCTGCATCTTCGTTCACGACTGTAAGCACTTTATCAATCGTTGGCAATTCGTTGCGAAAAAAAAAATCGTGTACTTTCCTTCGTATCACATTTCTATCGAAGTCATCAACACTTTCAAAAGGTTTCTGTCGTAATTTTCCTTTCTTGGGACACTTCAAAGACTGTGTGGCCCTGTACACTGAAGAACGTCCAACATCTGTAGCTGCAGCTGTTTTTGAAACAATGTCACTCATCGACTGTTCTGGCTGTAACAGTTCCGTTTTATACACATTAAGCACCATGTGCTTCTCAGAAGAACTTAATGATTTCTTCTTTGCTCGCTTCTTTGGTGGACTGAGAACTCACACGTCGACCTCGCTCGCTGAATCCGTGGATGACATAATGAGGACAGCCGTATGTGATGCTAATGAAATAAGTGAATACATAAAATAAGAAACCATGCGATGCCATTGGATACGCACATAAACAGTGAATGCTCAGCGTGACTACAAACACATATACTTACTCTAATAAACAACAACTAGTCTTTCAAGCGTCTTTACAGATGAACTTAAGATATCCTGAAATCGCCCACTAACGAGCTCACACCTGCAACTGAGATGGCCACACTGAGCGCCGCGCCTGCGAACTGCACAACGCATCGCTCATAAAGGACAAACAGTTGCACCCATCACGTTCGAACAAACTACAAAATTAAATTCAAACATTGCTGAAACTTTTCTCGCTTACACTCCCACAAAAAATTTAAAGGGGGAAGTTTGTCGCTTACTATTTTTCGGATGATGATTTAGTAAAAGTTCTGCATCGGAAGTGAGATTCTAATTTATTACTTCACTATTACCGACTGTATTGGGTAGAAAATTTGCAGACGTCATCAAAATGTAGTACTGAAGGCAATTATAAAATTATTTTGCTGTGCGACAAACAGTTTAGGAGATATGGCGTGATAAATATAGAGTAACGCGAAAAAACAACTTTTCCTGAAAGCTTAAATATTTCTCGTTTTCAGTGACAATAAATTTTAATGTAATGTAAAAAAAAGTGTCGGAACGTAGTTCTCGGACCACTTTTATCATGTTCAGGTGCAAAATTATAAAAAAACACGACTTTAGTTTTTTAATTTCTGACGCCCCTACCTTGTACACCCCTCGACGACTGCGCTGTGGTCACGCACCTTGCCGTGTTTACAGTACGTCCTTGTTTCTGTGATTAGAGTATAGTTGAGGGGGACACGCAGAACTGCTGAAAACTGGGCCGCCTTCCAACGTGATGCGGACTTTAGTCTGGTTACAGTGAATCCCCCACTGCAGTGTGTTAACTGTTAATGTTTTATTATACACAGAGGAATTAGCATTTGTGTAAAATGATACCAAAGTACCAACAGCATTTTCGTAAGGCATGGCTTGCTGACCCTTCATTTACTGATTTTAGGGATGTCGAGTGATAAAGACAAAGTTGAGTACAAATTTTGCGAAGCAGTCCTTAATGCAAAACTCAGTGACCTTATTCAGCATGCTAAAACTAAAAAACATACAGCATCATCTACTGCAGTTAGTACATTATCTAGTGTTTAGTATATCAAGAAGTTTGCACCGGTTTGTTGCATTAAAACACGGATTCTAAAAAATTAACAACCGCTGAAGCTTCTCTCACACTTTTTGCTGTATGTCTTCAACTGGTATTAAGTACTGACGATCTTGGTGAACTCTGCAAATCTAAGTTCAGTGACAGTCGAACTGCAGTAAATTCAGCGGCGCAGAACAAAATGTAGTGCATTAATGAAGTTTGTGCTGGATTCCCATTTTGAGACATTGTTAGAAGACATAGGGAATGGAGGGTATAGCATACTTGTTGACAAGTCAAACGACATTAGCGTTACAAAGATATTGGGAATTGCACTAGTGTATTTCAGTCTGAAAAATGGAGGGTTAATGTCTATATTCCTTGCATTTTCTGGGCTAGAGTAATCTATAGCTACCTTTATTCTAGCTATTCTTGGTTTATAGCACCTTTAGCCGAAGTTACTGCATGCAGTTTAGCTATTAAGTGGTCGAAAACGCAATTCCAACTTCTAAGCAATAATAGAAAGAAATTATGCCAACGCTGATAGTGGAAGCCTTGTGAAAATTGATTGCGTTTATGCTCCACCCGCTTGGAGCGACGATGTGTATAACAACGGACATTAAATTCCTGCTCCCTTGAACGTTAATAAACTAGCTCATTAAGTGAGAAATTGTAGAGCTTTTGCAAATGTGTCCATATTTTATAACTAGATTGTCGTCTATCAGTCAGGAACTACTACCCAAAGCACAAATTATTCTTGGTAAAACTCAGTGCTTATTTCCACACGCAGCAGACACATTATTTTTGTCAGGTGTTCCGTAACGCAACTGACAGCACATTCGACTGCTGCGTAAAATCTCACGTTTCATTCCTGATAGGGTGATTCATTTTTTAAAGTTTTAAACGAAATGCGAAAATAGCGGTAACAAGAACTGGTTTCAGCAGTTGTTTCGATTGTGGGCTGTATTATACATAGCTTCACATTAGTCTTAGTCGGAGAAACGGACAGCACAGGATAAATGCATTTACTTTGCGAATAAATAATTCATTTGCATGGTTCAAATGGCTCTGAGCACTGTGGGACTCAACTGCTGTGGTCATCAGTCCCCTAGAACTTAGAACTACTTAAACCTAACTAACCTAAGGACATCACACAACACCCAGCCACATTTGCATGGAAAGCATTGCTAGTAGTGAAGATATAACCACGCGTCTACAGAACAACGAAGTGTAGAACTATGAGGTTACGTGGAGATATATAAAGTACGTACAGCATTCACGTGACGCAAACGTACAGGCTGTGATGTTTGTGAATGTAAACTAACGTTACCGTCTGAAGCATGTTTATTTTATGTAAGATGATGAAACGGCATTAGTTTAAGCTAAAAATCGTTGTTTCTCATAAAGCAAAAAAGAGCGTGGGCACATTAACTAGAAACTATCTTTTTGAACGTGACGACGGGGAACAACGATTGCAAATGTAAGCGCATGTGAACAGCAAGGAAGATACAATAATATTCTGTTTCTGATCGGTGCGGTGAAGTTTTGTGACTGATTTGGTGTTCATATGAGAGGACTGTCGAGTCCTCTTATAAATATGTTAAAATGGTCTTTTGGGTTAGATTGGAACTAGCGATCTATGGACAACGGCTTATAAAATGCGACGGTTTACCGTTCCAACAACTGAACTCCCAAATAATTGACGTGTATTTAAGTAAAACTACAATTTTCGCTAGGCGTTTAATTTCGTCGAATGACGCTGTCCTTCGTTGTGACGGTGGAATAGTATATCTCGGAGATAAGTTAATGTTTACTTCACAGTGCAACACAGTTTTAATTAAGTTAGTGAACCTGTATGTCCTGTGGCAATTTGTCAGTACAGTGCAACGGCATTTTACGCATCTTCTCACTCTCTGGAATACTAAATAACAACTTTCCAGGAGTTTTTATATATGCATTTGTACAGTATGGCACTACACAGCATTTGCAACCCATTTTCCGAAACGCAAATTCCAAAACAACACATCACTGTGAATTGGTATTTGACAGGAGCGGCGAAGTAGCCAGTGACGTCACAATCATCATACGACTCGAATGGGGCATGTTGGTGGACGTTCAAATAATTTTAATTTCATTTCCGTTTTTATAACAGAATACTTAAACTCAAAGTGAAAAATGCATGTCAGGTGCAAAAAATGACAGTTTATCATTTCAGTCAAGTACCCTATTGTGCAGATGCGCAGACTCGGTGGCTTTCAATTGAAAGTGCTGCTGTTAGATTACTTGAGCATTGACTGGAACTAAAGACTGTATTTAGCATAGCACAATCGAGAGAGAGAGAGAGAGAGAGAGAGAGAGAGAGAGAGAGAGAGAGAGAGAGAGAGACTTAAGACTATTCTGCCCCAATCTTGCATGCTGTGTACGTTGATGAAAAAGTCAGGCATTTCTGCTATTTATTCGCACAATATTAAGTGTAATTCAAAGGATCAATAAATCATTTGAATCACAAATCGCAGATCTATGTAAGTTATTGGAAGATTTAGTAGTTTTGCTGGAGAGTATACTGCGGAAATTTGTGTCTCCAAACTGTAGGAAAGACTTCCTTGATAATAACCTTGAAAACTATTTGGACTGGCATGCCTATTTAGGGCATGAAGTGGAGAAGAAATAGCGCGCATTATAATTACCTTTTGATGTCGAAAGAGATGTCTGACTTTCTTGTAGAAACTGCATTGCGAACTGAAGGCAAGACTTGCCAATAATGTCAGAATTTTAGGAAAATATCGATCTTGTCTGTCTAAAGCTCTTTGCGGGTGCTGAAGGAGTCCCTAATTCCATCCAATAATGACACAGTTGAAGATTCCTGACTAAAAAATAACAAAAGCAGAGTATCAGTGACAGAATGTAACATTTATAAATGGGAAAGAATCTTCATAAACATTGCATTTTTTGCATTAAGTGGGAAATTATAAAGATGCATCGGGCGTTAAACCCTCTCAAGAGTTAGATGAGGTTGCAGTCTCTTGCTGGTTCTACCATGGTGTAATGCTGAGGTCGAGAGACTTTTTAGCAAGAAGAAAATCATAAAAACCAAACTACGCAATAGAAAGAAAATACAGATGTTAAATGCTATTACAACAGTAAGTGTTGCAAAAATTAGCAGCCCCCCCTCCTCCCCGCGAAGTGTTAACTGAGGTATGGACACTAGCTGCATATAGTGAGGGACCTAGTGACGATATACCAAGCACCTAATAACATACTTCATCACAAACATAGGTGGACATAGAAATTCTTCACTTCTATTCCCCTGAGAGCAAGAAATCAACTCCGATGACCCAGAAGAAATGCAACTCTGCTTCCAAACAACATTTTTTTATCAGTGTAAGAGTAAATGTACTAGAGTTATTTAATATCTGACACTAATTTATGGGTTTTTTTTTATGGCTTGTTTGATAATAATCGAGATAGGTAAATTGTTAGCTTTCTTTCTAGATTTTTTCAGTTTCTGTTTACCTTTATTTGACTTGTCATGAATGATAAACTAGCTTCTTTCTTCAAGTTCGAATTGTCAACACTCCCTCCGCCCCTGAATTAAGCGGCCGACTTTACGCGCGCTCACGATTTTACCAACCTCAATTAAAATTAGGTACAGTTTAAAATGTTACTTTCTCTAAAATATTATACATTTTACTGAACACGACAACACCGCTCTTAAGGTCATATCGTTAGTCAATGTTTTTGGATTCGGCTGTTAGTTGCTAGATCTATATTATTATAAATTAGGGTTGGGGACCACAGTCTGCATGAATATTTGATTGGAACCGCATGAGGTCAGTTGGCCGCAGTTTGACAGCCACTGGTCTGAAGTGACCTGCTCCCCCCCCCCCCCCCCCCTACATCCTATCCCTTATATCTCCCTTAGGAAGGCACTAACAAATCCAAAAGCTGTAACAATTTTTTGTACTTTCATTTTCGCCTGTTGACAGTACCTTGAATTTTGTCTTATGTATGACAGCAGATGGTACTCCTAACAGAAGTCCAAAGAGTTTTCAACAGTACTCAACCTAGAAATCAAATCACGCCTTGTAAGACTAATACTACTGGAAACTGTAAGTGCTTCGGGTCATCTCTAAGAGACTACTCAAAATAAATATTCTTTACCACTTATTCCATGTCAATGCTGTCGCTGGAAGCAAGATTCTTTGTTGCAGACTGTGTGTCATAGGTGTAAACAAAATCAGTATCTTACTCCGTGACAGTGGCACATTCGATATATATTGCTTACAAGCACTCTTGGAAATCACCCCACCTTCTTTTTAAACCTGGTTTTCATGTTACAAAATTCCTTTAGCAAGTTTTCTGGCAATCTGTGTGATGAAATTAGCTTCAAATAAATGTATTACTTTCGAAGTTAATTCATCTCTCCTTTCACTTCAAGAAGTTGTGATTTTTGTAATAATTCAGATGTTTCTAAAGCTGTGGCTAAAAATACCACTGTACTTTCTGTAAATACCGAGCTTTCATCTTAATCCGATGAGGACATCTTCAATCGACTAATCATCTGTACTCACTCACAACAAATAACACAAAGGAATGAAACTTCCTGGCAGATTAAAACTGTGTGCCCGACCGAGACTCAAACTCGGGACCTTTGCCTTTCGCGGGCAAGTGCTCTACCAACTGAGCTACCGAAGCACGACTCATGCCCGGTACTCACAGCTTTACTTTTGCCAGTACCTAGTCTCCTACCTTCCAAACTTTACAGAAGCTCTCCTGCGAACCATGCAGAACTAGCACTCCTGAAAGAAAGGATATTGCGGAGACATGGCTTAGCCACAGCCTGGAGGATGTTTCCAGAATGAGGTTTTCACTCTGCAGTTTTAATCTGCCAGGAAGTTTCATATCAGCGCACACTCCGCTGTAGAGTGAAAATCTCATTCTGGAAACATCCCCCAGGCTGTGGCTAAGCCATGTCTCCGCAATATCCTTTCTTTCAGGAGTGCTAGTTCTGCAAGTTTCGCAGGAGAGCTTCTGTAAAGTTTGGAAGGTAGGAGACGAGGTACTGGCAGAAGTAAACATGTGAGTACCGGGCGTGAGTCGTGCTTCGGTAGCTCAGTTGGTAGAGCACTTGCCCGCGAAAGGCAAAGGTCCCGAGTTCGAGTCTCGGTCGGGCACACAGTTTTAATCTGCCAGGAAGTTTCATATCAGCGCACACTCCGCTGCAGAGTGAAAATCTCATTCTGGAACACAAAGGAAGTCTTCCAGCCAACAAAACAGAAAAATGAGATGTCCATGCTTACTCAACAAAAGTTGCTGACAAAACAGACAAAGCTGATCGCTAGAAGGTTTTTACTCTTGTGTAGAAGTAAAAAGTAAAGGTTATTCATACAATCTGAAGCAAAAGCTTCACTATTTCCTTTTGCTTGCAAGTAAATGCTCTGACTTCTGCTTCTACCTTTCAAGCTTGAGCTTCAGTTTTATTCGTAAGACTTACTCTCCTTTAATTCGATGTTCAATATGCCTTTTAGAAATATGGACCACCATATGTTGTGTGTCCCCATAAATTTTGTCTGTATCCGAAATGAAGGGTTCTCGCCACTCTTAACAATGAGCACCACAAACATGCAGATTGTTCTGCTCTACTTTTGAATATGAATTCATTCATATTCAAGTACTTCACTCCTGTCCCTTCTAAGAATCTTACAAATGAAATTGACGTCCACAGGTTTCAACTTCCAGAGACTCAAATGCAAAAGGAAGAAAAATCCACTATTAATGATATTATATGGATAAATCAAAAATAAGTCTGAATTTAAAATATTCATTGCAAGACCGTCTGCAGAAGCTATGTATTTTTTGAATGATTTCACTATTCCTTCAGCTGTCATTCTCTTTATGTGATGTATGACTATCAGGTATCTAAAACAGAAGCATTGGTACACTGGATACATTAGAACCACTTACGAATTTAATGTAGGAACAAGTTATATCCCAAGATATAAAGAACACATGACAATAAGCGACAATAGCCCATCCACCTCCAAAATGGAAAATTTCGAGATAATTTTTTAACAGGTCTATGATGAAACATTATAGAACCATAGAATATAGAACTATCGCTATACACATTAATAAATATGAATGTAATGTGAAAGATCACGCAGGTCATGAAAGGTCTGACATGATTTTCACAGTTTTCAGTATGTTAGAGTACTGTGATTGATTTTATACAGGGTGACACAGAAAAAATGGGAACATTTCCACAATCCAATAAAACTAGAAGTGATGAAGGAAAGAAATTGCATTCATAGTAGTTGAAATCTTACAAATTTGCCATTCATGAAACAGTGCTGGCATTTATCATTTTTTTAAACTTATGTCCTTTAGATGGTGTCGTCCTGTACGAATACATTCATGAAATCTGCTGTTGAGATTCCTCATTGGCCGCTGCAACATGGATGTGATACTACCAATTGCATCCCGAGTTCATCCAGGGTTCTTGGTCGAGCTGTGTAAACTTTGCTCATGAGGTAGCTCCACAAGAAAAAAATCACAAATGGATAAATCTGGTGATCTAGGGGCCAGGGAATGTTATTGAATCGTGAGATCACTCAGTTGCCAAACAATTCTCGCACATATGCCATTGACTGCTGTCCAGTGTGTGATGTCACTCCATTCTGTTGAAACCAGGCTTCTTGAATGTTTGGACAGTTGTTCAAGGCAGGTGTAATGAAAGTTTGTAACATATCCATGTAATGATCGGCATTGACAGTAGTTATTTATCCCTGTTCATTTGTTAAAAAATACAGTCCGATAATCCACATGATGAAACACCACGCCATACCGTCACTTTAATAGCGTGTAAAGAGCGGTCATGAATTTCATTAAGATTTCTGTTTGCCCAGTAACCGTAGTTCTGTTTATTCACATAACCTGCGAGATGGAAATGTGCCTCATCTGACACCCACAACTTGTTTAGAAATTCATCGTCATTGTTTATTATTATCATTTGTTGACAGAATCCTAAACATAGCTGGTAATCATTATCCTTCAATTGTTGTACAGTCTGTAGTTTGTATGGATAAAATTTTAAATTAAGGTGAAGAATTCTGCTAACACTCTCCCAGGACATTCCAACCACGAAATTTTAAATTAAGGCGAAGAATTCTGCGAACACTCTCCCACGACATTCCAAGCACTACTGCTTGCTTATGAATTGAATGCTGTGGACTCCGTAAGACAGACTTGCGTACATCATCAACATTTGCTGGAAAACTCACACTTCTTAGTCATCCTGTTGGTTTCTTCGTGAGGGCAGATCCAGTCTCTTCAAAGTTATTAATCCAACATTTTATCGTGTGTTTCAAAAGAACGGCATCATGACATCCTAAATTATAAAAACGTTGTAACTCCCTCTGTGCCACTACCAAACTATCATTGTTTAAAAAAAAAAAAAAAAAAGGCTCTGAGCACTATGGGACTTAACTTCTGAGTTCATCAGTCTCCTAGAACTTAGAACTACTTAAACCTAACCAACCTAAGGACATCACACATATCCATGCCTGAGGCAGGATTGGAGCCTGCTACTGTATCAGACACTCGGTTCCAGACTGTAGCGCCCAGAACCGCTCGGCCTCTCTGGCCGGATTTTATAAAACATTTTCATGGCTAACACACACTGTTGTCCGTTCCACTGATTCATGATTACTGAAATGGTGGATTGTTTACTCACTAATTGTGATGAACCCACAGTGCTGCCACCTCCCCATTGCTGCCACTACTCATTTCACACATTCCAGTTATTCTGTGTCACCCTGTACATAAGATCTTTGTAACAACTGTACGAAAATGATGTGCTCTCAAAGTAATGTAACAAAGATTTACAATTTATTTCAAGAAAATGACATTCAGTCACTTTTACACCAACAATGAATGATAATTAAATACAACTGAGAACAAAAGATATATATAGTATAAGTAACAAATTTCTATAAAATAATTATAACATTCCAAATATTATTACATTAAACACATCGAATTTTATATATAGAGCTTTGCAACAACTACTCAAAAGTAACATGCTCCTAAAATAGTGAAAAAACTGTTACCAATTTATTTTAAGACAAGTGCATGCAATCATAGGAGCAAGGACATATATTTCAGAATATACCATTAAAGAATCAACCATAAAGTAAATTAAATCCTCATGCTATATCTTGGGCTATGACTTGTTGCTATTTTAAATTCACTAGAGAAAGTAAAGCACAAAATTTGTAATGCTTCTATCTTAGCTAATTGAAAATGGCCTAATGCTGCAAATGTACAGTCTTACATCACGTAAAGAGAATGGCAGATGAAGGCATCATGAATTCATTCAGAAAAGTCTGAATCTTTTCCAGTCATCATTACTCAAAGTAATTATATATTCGGTATTCTACATAAAATTCTGCATTTTGATTTGGATAGGACCAAGAATTCATTACGTATTTGTGAAATGCACAAAGTTTGGCAGCAAAATGTATCACACTTCAGCAGTTAAAACAAAAATCTTAATTTATAGAAATCTCTAAACGCAATTAAAATTCCGAAAAAGAATTTCCACACTCTACACAAAAGCCATACATACTTGGTGCAAAGTATTAATGAAAATTTCGAACAAAATAGAACAGAAAATTTATTTAAGAAGTATTCCTCAAAGAGCAAACATGTAAGCTCCGAAGCAAATTGTTCATCACAGTGACCACAGTAGGAGCATATTAAAAAAAAAAATTGATAATCAGAATTTTAATGTTCCCTTGTACTAAAACTCCTACCAGGCCAAAGAAGGCTCTATTATCAGCTGTTTTCTGGTTTCTTTTAGAGTCAGGTTATAATGAGAGTATACCTCTGTAAGCCTGGAGTACTATTGACGATAATACAACTGGAGAGCTATATTTTTATGTTCTGTTATTTACTATCTTTTATTCTGAAAACCTTTCAAAAACAAAACTATCTAATATTCAGACGCCAGAAACTGTAATTCTATTGTGACGTATTCATTCTAAATAAAAATGACCTATGATTAAGACTCTACTGAATCATACTCTGTGAACCGTCAATATAAGTGAATCTCTGGTTTATGTTTACACTGCAGTGAGTAGTAGAGGCACTTGGTTGCGAGACGTGATGGATAGAAGCTGAAATGTAACTCAGCTCTAATGTACCATTGTGGTTATGTGACACAGTAAAGGTATATAAATGGTGCAGACACAGACTGGGGATCACTCTAGCCAACATACAGGCTGGAGATTGGAAAAATTCCTTGAGATAAGCTACTCTGACAAAGGGCAGATTATTATTATGCAGAGCTGGTGAACGAGTATCACAAAGCTGGTCGAGTGTTCACATTGTACTCTAGTTAGCATTTACCGAAAGAGGTACAAGGACAGTGAAACTACCACTAAGCATTAAATGGTTGTACAACCACAACTATTCACAGAACATGGTGTTTGGAAATTTTTTTGCTCTACAAAGTAGGATAGATGGTGATCTGTGGCATCTCTGCTGAACGCACAAGTGTTTTGGAGCACACCATTCATCATACATTGATGAACATAGAGCTCCACAGTAGAGCACCCCTACGTATTCACATACTGATCCAACGATATCACCAATTATGATTGCATTGGGCACAGGACGATAAGACTTTGACCGTCAATCAACGTAAATGTGTCAGCTCTTGGGGGAATCGTATTCTTGCTACACTAGGACAATGTTCATCTCCAAAAAAACACTGTCATCAAGGTGAATGGTGGCTCAAAATGGGTAGCGCCCCACAGATGCAGGCTGGTGGGAGCAGTATTATGCAAAAGGAGACATTCTCCTGCACTTGCAGGGGAACTGTGACAGTAATCAAAGACACACTGACAGCTGCGAACCACGTGCATCCCTTCATGCTTGATGTCTTTCCTCATTTTTCAGTGTTATCACTGTCCATGCCTAAGAGCCAGAACCATGCTGCAATGGTTTGAAGCACAGCCATGCTACAGGAATTTGAGGAACATTATAGTGAACTCACGTTGATGACTTGGCAACCAAATTCACCTGATATAAATCCTGTGGAACCCATTTGCATTGCTATCGGGTGCCATCACTGTGTATGTAAATCATTGTGCCCTGTTATTTATGCAAATTACATGATCTGTGCATAGACATCTTTCAATTACGGGCCAAGACAGGGTCCCATTACAAGGTGCAAGGTGGTCATTGGGGAGCAGAAAAGCTTGGTGGTGGCAGACCATGATAATATGAAGTAAAATGCAACAAATCATTTTTATTACACAGAAACAATAAGAAATATAGATTGCAAAGTCCAACTTGTAGAAACGCAAATGTGTACATGATGGTGCATAATCAACACATCACCAAACCAGTTGCTTCTCTACATAGTTAAATAGCTGAAAGACATACTAACTCTGTATCATTAGTATATGACTGTGGACCAATCGCTTCTTAATAAAAAAAATGTAAATGAACCTACATCCTTACATAAAGACAGTCGTGAAACAAAAGGTAATAAGGAGGAGACTTCATGCATCAATAATTTTGAAAAGCAAAACACGAAATTACAGAAGCAATGCTTAAAGTTGAGCTCAACCATTCAATGGCCTTACTTTCAGAAAATGGTGAAGATACAGTTCGTTCGTGAAGTTACAGACAGGCACTACAAAAAACACTTGCACGTCAGCTTTCAGCCAAACCCTTCATCACAAAAGGGAAAGTGCTCGCATGCATGCCCCCCCCACCCAGACACAAACACACAAAAAGCAAAGACATCCCCCACACGCACACATGACTTCCATCTCCAGCAGTTTGGACTGGTATCCAAACAGAAAGTGAGATCCAGTGTGTAACAAATTAATATATCTTGCTATGCCAGAGATGGTGATCACGCGTGTGTGGCATATGAGTGTTTTTCTTTTCTGATGAAGGCTTTGGCCAGAAGTTAATATATAACTGTCTTTTCATTGTGCCTGTCTGCAGTTTAACATGTCATCTTTACAGGAAGTAGCTATCTATCTTTCCTTATACTGTTCATATTTCAACTTGGGAGTTTCCATTGTTTGAAAGTACAATTCCTTGTGAATATCTGTCTTTGTTTATTTTCTATGGCCTTTTACTAGAATCTATAATTTGCCAGTATGACAGCTATGTGCCGACTGGTGCTTAATGGCGAAATCAGCTTCAAAGGATAATTGTAAGCAAATCAGTTAAAGGTTCTTGTAAAATAATGTTTGAATTAGAACAATGATCTGTTTCTGAACATTTATTTATTGCTTTCATAACAAATACAAAAATTCCTATGCCTGTGCATCAAAATTATTTGAAGCAAAACAAGGTTCTTTGACCACATTTACATCTGAATACAATTATAAGTGATTGCATGAAACACCTTTTCCAGTTAATCTTCTGAGTAAACTCAATGTTATTGTGGTAAATCACTATTAGTCTTTAAAGACACTAATAGCCATGAGACAGAGGTTTGTGTTTCTAAGAAATGACCTGGGATAGAATGGTGAGGCCATGTTGGAGATACTAAATTCCTGAAAGATAACTGGGGGAAAGGGGGATGGGTGTTATGGTTGGATGATAGTATGAAGTGGTAGAGGCAATGCAAAATCTTAGGATTAAATCAGATTTGGTTGGATTATTAGCAAAAGTGTTTACAGTGTAGGCATCAGGAGGGAGTGTGTCCTTGATGACTATGATTGAACTGGATTGTGGGGCTGAAGGTAAGGCTTTTGGTTAGTCGTGCAACTTCTGTAGGATTCAATATAACGTGTTTGTGTAAGCATTGTTTCTGAAACATGATATTATCATATGAATTGACAATTTGAAAGCTTTGTCTTGTACTATTATGTACAGTAACACTGGGTCTTCTCTCACATCTTACCGCCACAAAGTTCAGATTGCAGATTTTCTTCAAAACTTTGTGCTCGTACGGTAGTCCATTAGGACGAAATAATGTGCAAGTAAGGCATACTACTTAGGCAATTTTGAGAAAAAGGTCATAGAGGTTTTACTCGTCATTGATGTATTGGTGTGTTGTGGCCCTCAGCACGAGCTAGTGGTAGTGTTCGAACTCTGTAGTGGGTGGATCACAGAATCGAGTCTCGCTATCTCGCTATTTTTCTTTCTTTCTGCCCCCCCCCCCCCCCCCCACTAATCATATTAAGTCAAACATTTTATTTTTGAAAGGTAATATCATGAATATACAGGTGTATTTACATGAACTTTTATTGAATTTCCAATGTCGGTTGTTTGTTAACTTTTATTATCACAATAGATATTATATTTATAATTATCAACAATTAAAACCAAACACATGAAATTTACCTGAAACTGTATTGCCTGTTGTGATTTCTGAAATCCTATGTATGTGCAGTTGGGTAAGGTACAATGAACTGCTTTGCACTTGGATGCTCCAATCTGCAGACACAGGTTCTAAGGACAAGGGACAGGCTTAAAAGTCGAACATCAATAAATAAAGGTGCAATTAACTTTATTCAATACAATGGTGGGTGACAAAATACCAAACTGTGAGGGGATTGATCATTGGATGTGCTTTCGACATTTTAACTTAAGTTGCGGGATGATATTTTTCATAGAGACATAGAAAACATTTAATTAAAACAGCCTCTATTATACTCAATGAATGCAATTTTCCCACGTGCATGAGGAATCTTCCGTGTTTCCAGGCAGTTGACATTTTGAAAAATTTCTCTTTCTTCTAACGCGTTGCACGTAAATCACGCATAATACAACACTTCCATAAATATCAGTGCCAAAAATTGGTGATGTATGGTGGGCTGTATTTCAATAGCATCTTCAACATCACTGAAATACTATTTAGGAAATTCCTACCTGCTCCTAATCCTTTAATTATTGCAAGAAGGAATTTTATTTTTGCAGTTGGGATAAAAATAAATGGGAGTTTTTCATTGCATGTTTTCAGCATTCATTTCACAATTCCAAGCATGTGACTTTGTGATACATGAAATGCAAAAGAAAAGGGTGAATAGGTTTTTCCAGTTGCTAAGAGTAACAAAGTTCACAGAGCAATGAAGTTATGGTATTGGATTATGAACACGTGGTTTGGAATGTGTGGAGCATAAATGTTCATGTATGTGCATCTTTACTCGTTGCAGGTACATCGAGCAAGATGGCCCAGTGGTAGCAAATCTCAGTCTAGTCATCCAGATTTAGGTTTTCATGGATTTCCCTAAACACTTAATGTTGCTAGCTACCTTGCTGGAGACATGGTGAGATATGAGTGCAGCAAAAATTGTAAGTGAACTAGAACTGATTCTGACTGCTCTAATATAACTTACTGATTTTATATAGGAATGGAGACTGTATGAGCTACTTATTGTCCACTGATAGAATTTCAACCTCACTAACTTATGCACATGACTAACACATACAAAAAACGTAAAACAGTATAAAATTGCTATTTTACAGGTATGATGATGGAAAAAAACATCCAAGCTCAATCCAGAATTACATATAAAGATGTTACAAGACTGCTAGAATGTAATAATTTTCATTCATTCAATGGCTGAAAACTTTATTTCTTGAAAATGTACATACATAGGGCTTTTATAACTTTGTCAATAAATATGATATTTTTAATTTGTAATATTTTATATGATTAAAATTCCTTATCCTAAAAAAAAAAACAAAAAAAAACTGCATTCAACAACCTCTTACCCAGTTATCTTATAACAAAAGTTTCTTTTAATGTACATAAATATTTTTTTCCATCTTCAGAGAAAAACAAAAAAACAAATGCACATTCAGTTGCACTAGTCTGTATTTGTTTGAAATTGTTGTGTAAGCAAATTAAGCAGCTTTTTTGCATGAAGTATGGAAAATAGGGGAAAAACATTCATCAGAGTTTCACATGCAGTATATATTCGCCTACATTAAAAAGTTTGAGCTTCTTTTTACGAACTTGTAATTAGCAAATCGTAAGTAAATTTAAGTTTTATTTGTTTGAGACATTATAACAGGCACATTAATACTGCCAGTGAATGTCAAGCTATTAAACCTACAATTCCAACTGCAGCACCATTAAACAGATAAGGATACAAAGCTGTTGTACTGTGTAATATTTCTCTTCAAAATATCTGCACATGGTCCCAGTACTCTTTCAAATCTGAAACAACATACACGAGAATATTAATGACAAGAAAGGAAAGAAAAACTTTTACCTTAGCTGAAATTAGTACTGTTATCTTCATGTGAAATGTAATTTCCCTACAGCTAGTTAAGACACGAAATGCTTGAGAAAAAGAAAATGACAGTAATTAGGCAATACAAAACAAAGTAATATCTTCTTTCATAATCTTTTCTTCAACCAGTAAAGCTGGCATGTTGATTACACGTGTGGGGAAAGGAGAATTAGTATGCCTCAACATTCAACATGTCATTATACATTTTTTTGTGCTGGCTTCCTCCGGTGCATGAACATTCAGAAACTCTAAAATCATAATTTTAAATTACGTCTCTCTGTGGTCTGCACCAGCTGCTCCTCTATTGCTCATTCTTATTACTATTCAAAGATTCTTTACCCTAAATATTAAAACATAACTGTGGAATGCAAGAAGACCAATTTTTGTTTAGTCATTTACTCACTTTCATTAACATGTTACAAAAGTTGGGTCATTGAGAATATGGTCACTGATAATCATAAATTTGTACCATACCAATCACTCATGTCAAGCAATGCCCAATATATGTGAAACTTTAACTGCGTATCAGTTCTTTTTCCTTTCCTGTTCTACGAGGCAAAAACAGCTGTCTTATGCCTCCAACGAGCCCTGATTTCTTTACTCTTATCTTCATGATCCTTGCACAAAATGTATGTTGGTGGCAACAGAACTGTTCGGCAGTCAGTCCCACATGTCGGTTCTCAAATTTCTCAATAGTGGCTTGTGAAAATAACATTATCTTCCCTCCAGGGATTCCCATCCGAGTTCGCTAAGCATCTCTGAAATACTTGTGCACTGATCAAACCTACCAGTAATAAACCTAGCATCGTGCTTCTGAATTGCTTCTATGTCTTCCTTTAATCTCACCTATTGGGCATCCCACACATTTAAGCAGAATTCAAGAATGGGTCACATTGTTTTCTATACGTTTTCTTGTTTATAGATGAGCTACACTTCCCTAAAATTCTCCCAATAAACCGAAGTTGACCATGACCGTCCCTACTACCATCATTACATGCTCATTCCTTTTCATGTAGCTGTGAAATGTTAGGACCAGAAATTTAAAGAACGTGACTGTGTCAAGTATCACACTACTAACGCTGTATTGAACAGCAAGGAATTTTTTTTCCACTCATCTGCAGTAACTTACATTTTTCTATATTTAGAGCTAGCTGCCAGACGT
This sequence comes from Schistocerca gregaria, assembly GCF_023897955.1. Taxonomy (NCBI): domain Eukaryota; kingdom Metazoa; phylum Arthropoda; class Insecta; order Orthoptera; family Acrididae; genus Schistocerca; species Schistocerca gregaria. Next base: position 414,953,507 of record NC_064922.1, on the reverse strand, counting down.
CACACCAATTAGAAATTTTGCCATTTTGTATCCTCCTACAGTCACAGAACGATGACAGCTTCCCAAACACCACAGCATCATCAGCAAATAGCCAGATTGCTGCTCACCCTGTCTGTCAGATCATTTACGCACATAGAGAATAATAGCGGTCCTATTACACTTCTCTGGCACACTCCTGATGATACCCTTGCTTCTTATGAATCTTTGCCATTCAGGACAATGTACTGTGTCCTGTTACTCGAGGCATCTTCGAGACACACACAGATCTGGGGACCTGTTCTGTATGCTCATAACTTCATTACCAGTTTGAAGTGGGCCATTGTGTCCAACACTTTCCAGAAATCTAGGAATATAGAATTTGCCTGTTGCCCTTGATCCATAGTCCACAATATGTCATGTGGAAAAAAGGGCAAACTGAGTTTCAAACCAACAACACTTACTAAATCTGTGCTGATTTGAGGGCAGCAGCTTTTCCATCTCAAGGAATTTTATTATATTCAAACTGACAGTATGTTAACGAGTTCTGCAGCAAACTGAAGTTACGGATATTCCTCTGCAATATAGAAAGTCAGTTCTTTTATGCTTCTTATATACAGCAGTCACCTGTGCCTTTTCCAGTCACTTAGGACTTTGCGCTAGGTGACAGATTCAAAATAAATGCAAGCTAAGTCAGGGGCCAGTGCCGTCGAGTTTTCTTTGCAAAACTGAACTGGGATTCCATCCAGACCTGGCGACTCATTTTGTTTTGAATTCTTTCAGTTGCTTCTCTAGGTCAGGGAAGCTTATCACTGTGTCCTCCATTGGGGAATCTGTAAAACAGTCAAATGAAGGTATGTCCATACAATCCAATGAGTTCTTAAACACAAATGCTAAGACCTTAGCTTTCCTTTTGCTGTCTTCTATTACCACACCAGACTGGTGCACTAGTGACTGGATAGAATCCTTAGTGTCTTTACATAAGACCAGAACTTTCTTGACAAGATCTTTTGCTAAGATATGACAGTGGTAGTTGGATGCTTCAAGCACTGATCTTACAGACACAAGAATTTCAACTTTTGTCTGGCAATATTAGTGTGTTCCCTTTTAACTGAAAGTGCAACAATCTCTGCTTCCTCACTATTTTCCCAATTTTATTATTATACCATAGTAGGTCTATTCTGTCCTTAAACCATTCACTCAGCACATACTTATCCATGGAGCAATTTACAAGCAATTTAAACTCTGCCCATAATTCCTCTATGTCTGTCATATTGGAACTAAATGCCATCCATTCCCTGTCGAAGTGGGATGCTAACGACTGTTTGTATGTCCTTTGTAGCATAAATACTTTCCTATACAACTTGACAGATTCATTAACTTGAGCAACTTTTACCGCTATGATGACATCATGATCACTGAACCCTGTCTCTAGACTGACATTGTCGATAAGGTCAAGTCTGTTTGTAGTAAAAGGTCTAACTAGCTGTTCATGACCATTTTCGGAAAGCACTTTCAGAAGTGCTTCACAAAACTGTCTGTCCATATCATCTGCAAAACTCCATACATGTCCCAGTCTATACTTGGTAGGTTAAAGTTGCCTCCAACTAATATTCCACGATTTGGATATTTATGCACTATTGCTGGTAAAATTTCTTTGAATGGTTCTGTAGCTGTTACTGTGGAATAGTTTGGACAGTAGAAATTTCCGATAATCAACTTTAGTTCACCTAGGTCTGCTATTCAAATCCCGATAACTTCAGTCGGATTCAATTTAGACCTTGATAGATACAATATTTTTGTAAACAGCAATGAACACTCGCCCCCTTATGGTGTGCAATCTGTCCTTTTGATGAACATTCCATGCCTCACAAAATATTGCAGAGTTTTCTACTTCAAGTTTCGGCCAGGTCTCGGTTCCGAGAATAATTTGTATATAACAACTTCGTTAGAAATACTTCCAATGGTTTGTTGTTAAAATATTAACTGTTAAAGTGCCTTTACTTTTGGCATCGTGCGACTTTGCTCTCTGCACTTATTGATTGGCTAGCATTCATCAGAGGACACCAAAACTACTGCTTTGCATAGTACACACTCGACTATAAAGGGAGCCCTATAGGTCACCATCCCATAGCACAGGTCCAGAGATTTGCTGCCTGGCCATCACAGAATCGATGGAGCCTTTCGGCGAGACCCTCCGCTCAGCTCACAACCAAAGAAACCCAATCAATTCTCAGTCTTCACCACTTTCGCCATCCGAATGTACAAACTGAGGATCGCCTGAGAACACAAGTGACAGGGGTCACTGGTTCTGATGTGAGTCATAACTTACAAATGACTGCCCCTGCATGGGCTCGATAGATGCAGGCAGGGCCTCCTCCTCATCTCCAATGAGGTTCCCCCCAATTGCACACATGTTGAGTCCACAGTGACTTTCTTTCCAGTCCTCGACACCACTTCCCTACAGGGCTCCATAATTTGCCAAACATTGGAACTCACAATAACTAGTAAATCCCTCCCCCATGTGCCTGCTTGGACCCTGCCGAGGAAGCTGGCACCTGCTCACTCAAAGGGTGAATGGGCGAGGCCAAACAGTTCCCCGCCTCCAGTGCCACGAATCTGTTACAATCTGTCACTCATCCTGCAGTTAACACTGATTCCCCTGCAACAGACACGCTGTGAGGTGCCTCGGCAGCAGAGCCTGTGGGCAAAACAAGCAACATCTGAGGTGTTCCATGGGACACACCAGATGCTCTGCCACTGCTACACACCGGGGCACGGCTGAACACGACTGCAAACTGTGACCAGCTGCTCCTGTGTCCACACACAGCATGCACACACCCTATCTATCCTACTACCATCAATTTAAGAATTAAATTATGAAAACAAACAGAAAAAGCTAATTATGTGACTTACTACTGTCCTCGAGTCACCGATGGAGCCTGGTGGCTGACTGCTGTGACCAATGCATACAGGGCTTTCAAAGCAAGTAACAAATGTGCTATACAGTGTGTGTATGTAGTCTATAAAGATACTAAATCTGTGAGACTGCCCTTTCAAGTACAAAAACACAACTATTTTGAGAATTAAACTATACAAGCACACAAAAACAAGCAAGAAATTTAAGAACATCTCAGTTGATAATGCACTTTATTACATTTATATTATAAACTACAGTTAAAGATAGTAAGTTCTCAGGAACAATTTCTGCCTTATAACAAAGACCTTCCATAGAGTACATGAAATGGAACCATCATGTTGCTGAAATGTCTCTGTTTCTAGTTGAAAAGTAAGTGAATTTGGAAAAATACCTTCTGCTTCATTATCATTAAATGGTTATCGTATTCTGAAGGAGACTAGCACTCATGTCCTGCATACAGATCAGTAAGAGGGAGACTGAAATCTGATAATACAACCGAATTCAAATGAAAGAACAGGTATATCCTTCACTGTATTCCATACATTTAAACCCATTTTTTTTAATCCGATTCCAAATCAAATACCTGAAGTAATAATCTCTTTTCTGACACAGTAGACTCTAAACTATTTGGCTCATTATTATTTGGCCTCTGTGCTATCCAGGCTACACAATTAATATCATAATAATAGTCCTCCATGATGTACTGGGCTGTGATGATGTCAGCGCAGAGGCTATTGCAGAAAATGGATGGCAAATAATGTAGTTGATGAAACTAACTGACAATTATATTGTGAAAATGGTGATGCAGGAGGAAGTAACAGAAGAGGAGGCAGAAGGAATCTAACTCTACATTCGGAAGGGTTCAAGGTGACTGATGCAGCACTGCAATACGTAAGTTAACAGGAGGCAGCAACATTAGCTGAACTCTTCTGTTTGCCTAAGTGGAGTGATACTGCAGCTCAAAGAAAGCTGAAGGAGGGAAATAATCATTTTAAGACCTCAAACCTGTAAGTTTCGTGCTTTTTGTTAGGCCCGGCCTTTAGCATTTGTAATCATACATTCAAACTTTACAGTGCAGATCTTTTGCGTTTTTCTGTAATGATTTTTGAAGGATGCATGTGTACATAACATACACTTATAACTAACATGCCTATGTTAAAAGTCAGAAAATGTCAATAAAATTGGGTTTTGGTACGAAAAAAAGTGTGTCTTGAATGGTACAGCTGGGGTCTGAAGAGAGAATTTATTTACCTCCGACCAATCTGGCTTTTTGTTACCTGGTTTGACCTTCTGCCACATTAAGCTGGATAGGAGAGTCTACTGTACCAATAAAGCTAGTTTCAAATTGAAATAATTGTGTCTGTCATATTATCAATATGACTACAAAGAAAAGAAAATAACAGAAACTATGCTTGTAGATTCAACTGTGACATAGGGTCACAGTAAATATAGCAACCCTCTGTGTGTGTGTGTGTGTGTGTGTGTGTGTGTGTGTGTGTGTGTGTGTGTGTGTGTGTGTGTGTGTGTTTTCAGTCCGACTACGCTGTTCTGTCACTGAGGCTGCAACTCAATTTCATTGCAGCACAATGCAGTAGGTTTGGCAAATGTAGGTTTCTTGTTTCTGTATGTTTTTGTTGCCCCTAAAGAAAAACTTTGACTGAAAATTCAGCACCACTTCAGTTCTGTTTTTGTGCCAGTCAATTGCTCGACACTTCAGTTCTGAAGTGAATGGCGCCTTTACTATTACTCTTACAAACAACAACCTTGAAAATTATTAGTACTGAAACTGTCAACACATTTACTGAATGTGAAACAAATATAAATTTGAGAACTGTGAAGACAGGAGACTGGAAGTATTAATGTTTGGGCAGACAGAACAGGGAGCCGACAGTACTACCACTGTAGACTATAGCTTCCTCTTTTTCAGATATGAACTGGTGAATACTATATTCCACACAAAAAAATGGAGGAACATTGTCATGAACAAAGATTGATCACATTACTGTAGCAAAAATATCACAGAGAAAATGTAACATTGTTGTTATATGGGACGGGAAGAGTGAGATGAGATTTTCACAAACACTAAGTAATTATTTCAACAAAAAAAAAAGCATGTCACTTGACCATCTCTGTGGCACAATATCTGTGTGCATGATGTATTTATGACCAAAATGAAAGGAAATGGTACTCAATCCAATATATGCTTCAATTATTTACAGTGATAATGTTTCAACATACCTGGCACGGTCTAGCTTGACGCATTTCAAGGGACCCTTTGCAACAACAGTGGCAGCTCGTGGCCGGTCCAAAAGCAATGCAATCTCTCCAAAGTAGTCTGAAGGGCCTAAACGGCCTACTTCCACAGGTTCATCCCCCTCTGCTCTGTACTGCAGCACCAAAGCTGTGCCATCAACTATGATGTAGAAGTCATCGCCTGGTTCTCCCTGCCTCACGATTGTTTCACCATCTTCAAATGATACTGGCTCGAGTGCATCAGCAACTGTCAATCGTTCCCATTTGTCAAGACTTTCTGAAAAGTTTTCAAAATTTTCAATTTTAGCCTTTCATCCTGATCTTGAATTCAGTTATATTTTTACACACATGGACCATCAATAGCCTTCAGATAAAAAGTGCAAAATTGTAAAATTTTTGACAACCTGTCATTGTAACAGCAGTAACTGATCTAACAACGGTGCCGAAACTTATTGTCTTATATAGGCATTACGAACCGCAGCGCCGTATTCTGCCTGCTTACATATCCCCATATTTGAATATGCATGCCTGAATCAGTTTCTTGGCACTTCAGTGTATAATGTCCATAGTTACTGATTAAATTATCATGAAGACTGAAGGAAACAGCCAAGCTGATAAACATCTAGTTAGCCATCAATTTTAACATTGACATGGGCCTTTTAAGGTTTGGAAAAATGAAGAAGCAACAATGCCAATCTGAAGCTTTGAATTGATCCACTAGGTGAGAGTTGATATATTAGGACTGGCTCTGGTGCCACAATCTAAATTACTGATGTAGCAAAAATAAACAACATTAGATGCTCAGAGAAGCGCAATGCAAATTGCAAAGCACTGTAGAGTGGAACTACAACAATTAAACATGAATTCAAAACATTTGTTGAGATGAAGATTCAGTTAAATTATAATAAAGTTTTACTACTACTACTATTATTGAAAGAGATTTTGTGATGGTTAAGACATTGCAATGAAACACACTGACAGACATACATATCAATACATTGTTTGACGTAAGGGTGCAGGATGATTACAGATTTAAAACCTAAATTGAAATAAAAGCTCATGCACAGGTTTAGTTTAAATCCATAACATAAGATTCTGAAGTTCTGAATTGTACAGGAAAACAACATGTAAATGAAATGTGCACATACCCAAAATTGAAACTCGAGAAAGGAATTCTTCGTACATCTTTCGCTTACGAATTGTGGAGCCCATTAAAATTCTCCTGTAAGAATCTCTGTCAATTCCCCACAGCTTAACATCTGTTTTAGCTCTCACTGTGGCAGCCCTTGGTGTGCCATAAATAAGGGCCAACTCACCAAAGCTTCCACCATCACCAATAGTTGTCACCAGTTCGGAGTTTACAAATACCTGGAAATAATAAATAATAATAATAATTATTATTATATCACTTCCAACACTGTATTTACAGAAGGTTTAAAGTAAGCATGGCCAAAACAGCACTGTAGGTGCACTATCATGGCTATTAAGTTTTGTGAATGTTAGAACTGGCACGGCTGAGGGGGAAGGAGAAAAAATTTATTGTGAGTAGTATTAAGACAACACACAAAATGTGGTGTCAGGTGGGAATCCAGAATCGGGGCGCATGCTCTGTATGAAGTAAGACTTTTTGACAGCCTGATGTGGAAACAGTGGTCTCGTCATGAATAGTGAGGACAACACCCACATGCACCAAGGCGATTAACAGATGCTGGCAAATGGCAATATTGTTTGAACACTTTCTAAAAGGTTCTGGAGGCATAGAGGTCCTTCTGAAGGCCTCTGGGCGAGTCATGGGGGGAAAAAACTGTATGGAAGAAATGCTCACAAGTATTCACGAAAAATCCATACATAAGCGACTGGGGCAGAGGATCAAAGGCAGTCGACAGTTGGCAGTTAGGAATACAATCAGAATGAGTGGTTGGCAGAAAGTGGTTACAGTTTGTAGTCATAAGGAGCAGTGCCCTTGCCGAACATCAAAGCCACGATAGAGTGAGACTTCAATGCTGCTGCAATATGACGCCGAGACTGTTTTTTGGAGGACAACTGAGTGTGAGATAAGAACCTGGCAACAATTATTATCCTGAGTTTTCTGCCTATTAAAGAAAAATCAACAATATAAAGTCTATTCTAGTAGCAATGAGTAATGATTGACACATGCTGTGCAGCAGAATATAGAGAGGTAAAAGCACTGTCTTGCAGTTGTCTCTTAGTGTGAGGAAGGTATCTGATGGCGTAAGTCACAAAGAGTGATATTTCCCTTCTTTTAGAATATAAAGAGGAACAAGTGCTGCCTTACACTTGTCTCCAACTGTGGTTAAAGTATTTGGTTATGTATTGATAGGAATTTTGTGAGGATGATATGCTCCAGCAATACTCTTGCCTAATGCTCGAAATGCAGTGAAGTGTTGGACGGAGTGTTGAGGAGGAAAAGGAAAATATTAGCCAAAAACAGTTAGAGCAGCACAATCACATTCTCAGCCTCCAAAATAGTCTTCTCTACTTGCCACATATCCACACATTTGCTCACTTTACAAGCTGTCTCACACAGTATTAAGGTTCTGCATTAAGTACAAAAAACTGTACGCAATTCTCTGAAGAGCAGTAAGTGCCGAGGCATGATCATTCAATATTGAGTGGGAAATGCTTCTCTCTTTTTTATCCCTCGGCGCCCAAGAAGAGAGCTTAATATGCCACCACACTATTATGTATTGGAAGAGATACTGTTTGCAACACCATTACAATACCAGAAATAACACAAAGATGATGTAAAGCACTTGTCTTCTTACAACATTCCTTGGAAAGTGGACAAGTATCTCAGTGATCCTCAGTGGGATGTTGAACTCACTCTTACGGTTGACAGCAATTATTTTGCTTCCGTAAGTCTCTCAATGCAAAGAGACAAACATTTTATTACACAGTTGGAGGAAAATATTGATGATTTCGAACAGAAATTTAATGTAAAAATCAAATTCGTATTCATGAAAACATTTCCTGGAGCAGTCAGTTCTAAAAAAGACATGACTGGCTATGTTTCAACACTTGAATCACTTAATAAAAAGTTTTCAAAGATGTCCCAAAATTACACAACATGCCTGACTGACTTAAACTGGCCTCCTGTTTGGCTAATGGTGTTTCACATTAATCTGAGTTCGAGCTGATGGACCTACAGTGTAGGTCCAATGACTTATTTTCTCATTTCTTTCAAAAATATTACCTAAAAAGCAATGTCTGACAGTGCAGGCTAGCTCTTATATGAATTTTAAAGTTTGTATCAACACACGTACACAATTTTTTAAATGAAATTTACTTAGTTCCACCCTTGTCCTGTCTTAAACCTGCAAAACTATGGGTGTTTGCCCATTTCACAAACCTATGTCCTGTTGTTCTCATATCTAGTAAAATAAAAATGTGTATAAATTTATGAACAATGTATGTTTGGGCTGAATGTCTGTATGTTACTATGCTTTGTCTAATACAGGGTGACCAGGAAGTTCCTTTAGACATGCAATTATTTCCTTATAACTTTAATAACTCTTACTGTTATTTATCCAAAATGTCCATATGTGCAACATCTTTATCCCTGCATAGCCTGATGATCAGGCCTCCGTTAGTTTAAGTAATCAGTCATTAGTTGAATGGTGGCCACTGGCCACAATGTTTGCAGGCCTATGTCCAGTTTCGCGTAGAGTTGCATTGTGTTTCTTTTAATTCAAAATTCAGCAACATGCTTTCTGGTCGACTGGCAGGGTGAACCAATTGCTGATGCACTAACTTCTGCACACATTTCTTTTCAAGCTGATGGACGACAAGAGGGAGAGCGGGCCATCCAAAACACTTCCAAGGCGAAATGCTCTCTCTTCCCATGTGAAGCATTTAAACATCATTCTTCCCGTGCACCATATCTGAATGGAATAGAAAAAAGAAAAAGCTAAAAACCGGTACACTGGGGCATACCCTCTGCCATGCCCTTCACAGTGGTTTGTAGAGTGAGGATGTAGATGTACATGGATCAAAGACCAATAATTTGGTTGCTCCTTGCCGAACTGTTCACTGAACCTTTTTATCATCTGTGTCAAATTTTCATTGTTGTACTTGTGTTCACTGACCTGCACACTTACTATGAAGTACTACTCCAAATTAAGTCACTGGTAGCTGCCATTGTTCTTTTGCAAACACAGAAAGGCAAACAATGAACCAGTCAACATACAGACTTTATTTTCCTCCTTGTGCAGTCATGTGGTAGTTATGTAACAATTGCATTGCAATTCATGTGAAGTGTACAAACAATTATCAGCACTGGAGGTTAAAATCTTAAATATCTTACACTATTACACACATTTAGTCCAAGTGTAAAGGAACTTTCTTGCCACTCTGCACATAACAGGTATAGTTCTGCTTCTCATATCATAATTATCTAACAAACTTCCTCAATCAAGATAAAAGTTTATTGTACTGGTAAAGACAAAACAAAGAAAGTAAAATTGTAATATTCCTTTCCTAGAAGTCATTCCTTTGTATTATGAAAACTCCCTTCACTGTTTCCAGCTTGCTGCAATCCCAACTGCAGTCCTTACTTGCGCACCTCTTTGAATAGTGCAATGATGGGGAAAGCTGGAGCATTGATGCATTTGCAAAGGTAGTGCATATCTTGGCCAAGCTGCGTTTAAAGAATGAAAACGGTAGAGGAAGTACTTACCTCTACTTCACCTTGGTCAATTACGTAGAAATTGTCTCCTTCATCACCCTGTTGGATTATTGTTTCTCCAGGCAAGGCATTCACTGGAAACATAGCATCAAATATGTCCGAACGTTCATTTTCATCTAGATGTGAAAATAGAACATTCTTTGCTATGGCCTTTGATAGTGCAGCCATTGTCTTGTAGTCTTTTGGTACTACCTGTCAGAAACAAAAGGACAAAAATTAAATTATTTACTGTATCATTTTAGTGTGGAATGAGCTTCAAGTTAAAAATAGTCATTTCTCAATCTCACTTCTGCACACACTTTAACAACTAAAACCAAATTTGAAATGTTAGATGAGATGAAAGGAGTAACACAGTATATTCAATTCATTATAATATATACCATCAGGAGATCCAGCTCCAAACATCAAATTAGAATTTACAGGCAGTAGCCAATCAATTTGCAGACTCAGAATTTTATGGTTAATGTGACAACTGGAGAAATTTCATGTAACAGTTGACAACATTTCTTACTGTCTACACTTACACTAATTCACTTCATATGCTGAGAGGAATTCTTGTAATCACTGAAATTGATAACAGTCAATTAATCTTGCAAGACCCACTACAGTTTTGGACAAACTTAATATAGCTTAAATTTGAAATTAATGGCTATGCAAGGGAGATATGTAGACTAGATGTGAAAATTTTTGTGCTCAACATAATGTTAAACTTCCAAGACTACCCTTCACCATTTTTATGCTATCCTAGTTAGGGAAAAATCAACTGCAACTACCTTTCAATCATTTTTGTGACTGGATTGATTTTTAACAAGGTATATTATGTGCCCTTTACTAGGGAAGTTACTTATCATGTGTACCAAGCAACAGTAGCTATTAGTCAGTATTATAGAAGTTATTAATATGTAGAAGCCGCAAATTTGTGCACACTTCCATATACTGCTAAATATGAACACAACAAATTTTTAAATTTTTTTCGCAAAAACCTTTTTATTTGTTCTGGACAACCTTGGGATAAAGTAAATAAAAAAAAAACAGCTTGAAATTCCTTGTATCAAATTAGTACATTTTGTTAAAGAATGAGAGGTGGCATGAGCCCCCTCTCATATTTCTCTGAGTAATTCGATCTCCTCCTCTAATTGCATGCAGTGAAAAGTCGCTATTCCTTCACACGCGGACTTACCGCGCATCGCCTCTCATCACCCGGGTGGTCAGGTGACAGGCGGGCTCTGCTGATCTTGAAAGGGTTAAGCCGAAGGGTGTGAGAGAGTAGAGTGAATGCTTTCCAGATGCCGACACTATAATAAGAGCGGCGGTGACACGCCCACTGGGCCCTGACGGAGCGACTGGGCTAGAGATTCCGTTAATTCGCAGAAACTTAGCGCAAAACACTTTCTGGCGTGCTACCAGCGAGTCGTGGGAATGACTTGTGTTCCCAGGCAGTCTTGGCGGGCAAATTCCCGCATTTTCTGCAAAATCGTAACTGTGATTGGCTTGCTCGGGGCACAGCTCCGTGACATAGCAAAATCGGCACAGAAATTCGCGCCAAGAATCTCCATTGGTGGAAAGGTAAGCTTCGGCATCAGAGTGGAATATTCCGCCGGTTTTCGAGTTGCTAATTGGAGCGTTTAACCAAGGCCACTGTCGTGGGGGCGGGAATGTTCTGTGTTCAGTTCTGTACGGGTGCTCTTGTGAGGGTCGGCTCTCACCTTTTGGTCGGAGTAGGTTACAAGACTGAGCTCTCGCTGCTCTGGACGGCCTGCCTTCCGTTGACTGTCTAATATACTTTTATTTAATTGTAACTGTTTGACGAAGTTGCTGAAGTTCCGACTTCAACGTAACTTACCGAGTACAGTTGGCAATTGAGCGTTCTGCATACAAGCGGCCTATGTTGTCTGTCTTGAACAGTTTTGGCCAAAGTTAACTGTATCGGAGTTACTGTGTGACTTCGCTTGTTAAAATCAATCACTGTACCGTCAGTGATTGTGTGGCGAGCCTCCTTCGTCTCCCTCAGAGGCGCATTTGTATTGCTAGGAAGTCTTTAGTCTGGAACAACCAGACCTTGATAATTTGTTTCAGGCTATACTCGCGACATTATCATCACCCCGACGGGACGTCGAAGCAACCAGCCATCGCCTCCGGTACGCCAGATCGTGTTCTTGCAATTAAGAAGACAGCTTGGTAATGTATGTCCGCAGCACCGGCAGATTAGGGATTTTGCTAGGTGATAATCAGAGCTCAGCAGAGCGCAGAGTTCGTCTTTTTCTAACTTTGTTCTGTCTTGGTTGGTTAGTTGGTTGATTGGGGTTGAAGGGACCAAACAGCAAGGTCATCAGTCCCTTGTTACAAAGACGGTCAGTTCCGACAGAGGGACAGCTCAGAAGAGTCAAAAACGATAAAGGTAAAAGGTAAAAGGCTAAAAAAAAAGTGCAGTTGTGTCGTCAATGATAAAAACACAAGGAGGGAAGTCAGTAAATGGGCAAACTCAAGAGAGGAAATATCCCACCTGTGAAGCAGTACAAGCAAGACCACATGCTATTTAAAAGCGTTCAACCGCCAGAGTGTACAAGGGCGGATTGTAAAAGGGATTAAACAAACCTAAAAGGCGATAAAAACAGTAAAAGGGAAAAAAGAAGGAACATGGCCAGGGAGGGGAGACAGGAATCTCCAAGCACAGCCTACAGTGGGAGACATCCCAACCCTCACCGCCCTGCCCCTACTCCAGAGGGAGATGAAAATCCTTAAAACTGAGAATAAAAACCACTTTCACGGAGGAAACTGAGAACCAGTTCAACCATCCGGGAATCGTCTGCTAATATTAAGGGTAAAGTGCAGGGAAGTCTGTACTTAGTACGCAGAGCTAAAAGAAGGGGGCATTCCACCAAAATGTGGGCCACTGACTGGAAAGCTCCACAACCACAAAGTGGGGGTGGCTCACCACGCAAAAGAAAACCATGGGTCAGCCTGGTATGGCCGATGCGAAGACGACAGAGGGTGGTTGAGTCCTTTCGCGAGAGGCGTAAGGAAGAACGCCATGGGACAGGTGTCACCTTAATCGCACGAAGTTTATTAGACAAGGAGGTAGCCTCCCAGGATGTGGCCCATGATTGCGCAAAGTGGGATTTGAGATGAAGCCGTAAATCCGCCACAGGAGGGGTGACAGGGAATGGGGGGTAAGTGACTGCTCCCCCAGCCAAACGATCAGCAAGCTCATTTCCTCGGATGCCCACATGGCCAGGGACCTAAAGGAAGCTAACAGAACAAGCAGCACGGTGGAGATCAGCGAGTTGGTCATGGATGGAGGAGACCAAGGGGTGACGGGAGAAACACCGGTCAAGTGCCTGAAGGCCACTCATTGAGTCTGTACATAACAAAACGCGATTGAGCTTGGACTGTTTAATAAAGGCCAGGGCCCGGGAGACCGCCATCAATTCCGCAGTGAACACCCCACATGCATTTGGCAGGAGATGATTTTCCATGCCTACAGAGGAGGTGAAGGCATAGCCCACACGATCAGCAGATTTAGAGCCATCAGTGTAAAAAACAACAGCATCCCGAAACTCAGATAAAATGCGGCGGAAAAAACAACGGAACACCATCGGGGGAACGGAATCTTTCGGACCTCGGCAGAGATCCATCCGAACTCGGGGCCGAGGAACTAACCAAGGAGGTGTGTTGGGGAGGGAACGTGGGATACAGGAAAAGGAAGGAAGCTGAAAATCACGGCGAAGAGACGCTAGGCGGAGCCCAACCGGTAAACCCGCCCGAGGGCGGGAGTCAGGTGGGCGACTTCCTTGGGCAGGGAACAGGATAGAATAGGAAGGATGAGTGGGAGAGGAACGGACAGCGATTGCATACGAAACCAGAAGCTGGGAGCGCCGAACGGAAAGGGGGGGGATCCCAGCCTCAACCAGGAGACTATCTACAGGGCTAGTCGGGAAGGCACCGATGGCCAAACGGATACCACGATGGTGGACCGGATCCAAGAGGCGCAATGTAGAAGGGGCAGCTGAACCGTAAACTTGGCAACCATAGTCCAAGCGAGACAACACTAAGGCCCGATAAAGGTGGAGGAGAGTGGAACGGTCAGCACCCCAAGAGGTGTGGGCAAGGAAGCGAAGGACGTTTAGTTTACGGAAACATCCTATCTTCAGGCGTCTGATATGAGGCAGCCAAGTGAGCTTGTTGTCAAAAAGAAGGCCAAGGAAACGAAACTGTGGGACCACAGGTAAACGTTGTGCATTGAGATAGAGCTCTGGATCGGGGTGGACTGTCACACGGCGACAAAAGTGGACCACTCGCGATTTTAAAGGAGAAAACTGAAATCCGTGTGAGATGGTCCATGCAGAGGCACGCCGTATAGCACCCTGGAGCTGACGCTCTGCAGCGGCCATCGAAGAGGAACTAACCCAAATGCAGAAATCATCCACATACAGAGCAGGAGCGACCAAAGGACCGACGGAGGCCACAAGTCCATCTATAGCAATGAGGAACAGAAGTACACTCAATACGGAACCCTGAGGGATGCCATTCTCCTGGGTTCGCGGAGAACTTAAAACTGTACCAACCCTAACCCTAAACGAACGATGAAACAAGAACTGGCGGATAAAAATCGGGAGTGGGCCCCGAAGACCCCACTCATGAAGTGTAAGTAGGATATGATGGCGCCAAGCCGTATCATAGGCCTTGCGAAGGTCGAAAAATACAGCAACCAAATGGCGGCGCTGGGAAAAGGCCTGCCGAACTGCGGATTCCAAGCGAAGTAAATGGTCGATCGGAGACCGTCCCTCTCGGAAGCCACACTGGTAAGGGGACAACAGACGCCGAGATTCGAGGACCCAAGTGAGCCGACGGGCTACCATCCGTTCAAGTAACTTACAAACAACGTTCGTCAGACTAATTGGCCGATAGCTGTCGACGAACAGGGGGTTCTTACCGGGCTTAATGACGGGAACCACGATCCTATCCCTCCATTGAGAAGGGAAGTCACCCTGGAGCCAAATACGGTTAAATACCCGGAGAAGATGTCGCTGTTGTGGAGCACTGAGATGTTGAAGCAGTTGGTTATGAATGGAGTCTGGGCCAGGGGCCGTATCATGAGAAGAGGAGAGTGCGGAAAGAAGTTCCCATTCAGTAAAAGCGTCGTTGTATGATTCTGACTGGCTGGGGGTAAAACATAAGGCGGAAGCTTCGGCCCGCTGTTTCTGGGGAAGGAAAGCAGCCGGATAGGAGGCTGATGCCGACGCTGTTGCAAAATGGGTCGCAAGGTGTTCCGCGAGAATCAACGGGTCCGTGCAAAGGCCATCCGGGAGGTGAAGACCCGGGAGGGTAGACTGCCGATGGCAACCTTGGAGAGAGCGAAGTGTAGCCCATACCCGCGACAGAGGGACAGCAGAACCGAGGGAAGAAACAAAGCGTTCCCAACACATCCGTTTGCTCCGTTTGATTAAGTAACGGGCTTTTGCGCGAAGGCGTTTAAAGGTAATAAGATTGGCAACGGATGGATGCCTCTTAAGGTGTTGCAAAGCTCGACGGCGATCACGGATGGCAACGGCAATGTCCGAACTCCACCAAGGGACCTGCCGGCGGCGAAATGGTCCAGATGAGCGCGGGATAGCAAGGCTAGCAGCGTGAACAATCGCGTCAGACATGTCACGTATGACATCATCAATACCATCCGACAATGAGGGAGAAAAAACGACCTGTGCAGTATACAGAGGCCAATTGGCACGTTTGAAGGACCAACGAGGTGATCTGTCCATGGGGGAGCGGGAAGGGAGCGAGAGAATCAACGGGAAGTGGTCACTATCGCAAAGGTCGTCGTGCGGTGACCATTTTAGGGAAGGGAGGAGGGAGGGTGAAGAGAGAGAAAGATCAATGGCAGAAAAGCTACCATGACCGGCACTGAAATGGGTAGGTGAGCCATCGTTAAGAAGGCACAAGTCGTGGTCGGTAATAAACTGGTCAATGAGATGACCCCGACTAGATGGAAATGCACTGCCCCACAAGGGATGATGTGCATTAAAATCGCCAAGTATAAGGAAGGGAGGAGGGAGTTGCTGAAGGAGGGCACTTAAGGAGGCAGGTGTAGGAGTTCTGTCAGGAGGGAGATACAGATTGCAAATTGTGACTCCAGAGTCCAGGTGGATCCTAACAGCAACTGCTTCCAATGTAGTTTGGAGAGGAATCCACGTGCTGGCAATGTCCGTTCGGACCAACGTGCAAACTCCGCCAGACGCCCGTAGGGGGCCGACCCGATTTCGACAGAAAGCACGGAAGCCACGGAGGGTTGGTGAGTGACCACCAGTAAAATGAGTTTCTTGTAGAACCACACAAGCCGCAGAGTAAAACGAAAGAAGGGATTGCAACTCCGGTAGGTGACGGTAATAGCCATTACAGTTCCATTGGATAGCCAAAGAACGATGAGTCAATTGGGGGGTGAACAGGCTAATGTCAGTCATGCCGGTGGGTCACCACCCGTCACCGACAAGGAGGGGGCGACATCCATGAATAACAGGTCAGAGTTAGGTTGTGAAGATGGGGACGAGACCTCTGGCGATACCAGAGACTCCTTGTCCCGGGACTTGTGCTTCTTCTTTCTTTCTGTTTGGGATCGTGGAGGGCTGTGCAACAAAATGGAGCCAGCCACAGCAAGATCGGGAACAGAAAGAGAGCGGGCGATCTGAGGGCCCGCAGACCGTGGTTCTCGTGGTGGCCGCGTGGCAGCAGACCTTTGGCCTGGAAGGTGCCGGGAAGGGGGATCCCGCGAGGGGCGCCCATGACCGGCAGACGCCGAAGGAGCAGGACACTTCTCCAGCCGGGGAGAGGAAGCGGTGCCCGGGGGGGATGGTGTGGGAACCGCAGGGGGAGGGGGGAGGAAAGGGGTTCGGGACTGGGGTAAGGAATGATGAGGAGGGGGTGAAGATACTGCTGAAGCATAACTAGTTGTCAGGGTCACTGGATGAAGGCGTGTATACTTTTTACGGGCCTCGGTATAGGTGAGACGATCAAGAGTCTTATACTCCTGTATCTTTTTCTCTTTCTGATACACTGGGCAATCCAGTGACCGTGAAGAATGATTTCCACGACAATTTACGCACACAGGAGGGGAAACACAGGAACTTCCCTCATGGAACGGATGTCCACAGTCACCACAGAGGGGGACCTGCGAACAGCGCGAAGACATGTGGCCAAAACGCAAACACTTGAAACATCGCATAGGTGGTGGGATGTATGGCTTCACGTCACACCGATAGACCATAATCTTGACCTTCTCAGGGAGGGTGTCCCCTTCAAAGGCCAAGATAAAGGCACCAGTGTCAACGCGGTTGTCCTTCGGACCCCTCTGAACCCGCCGAACAAAGTGAACCCCCCGCCGGCTTAGATTGTCCCGAAGTTCCTCATCAGATTGAAGGAGGAGGTCTCTATGGAAAATTACACCTTGCACCATGTTCAAGGACTGGTGTGGGGTAATTGACACAGGAATCGTACCAAGATGGGTAGAGGCACGGAGAGCTGCAGACTGGGTAGCTGAAGCGGTTTTAATCAACAGCGACCCAGACCGCATCTTGCTGATAGAGTCCACCTCGCCAAACTTGTCTTCGATGTGTTCAACAAAAAACATAGGTTTCGTATGAGTAAAAGTATCCCCATCAGTTCTGGCGCAAACCAGATAGCGAGGGAAAGGTTTCGTTCCCAGCCGACGAGCCTGGCCCTCCTCCCAGGGGGTAGCCACGGAAGGGGCAGAGGAAGCAGCACGTGAAGAATCTTTTCCAGTCAAAGAGACGGCCGGAGAACGGCCAGAGTTGTGGACTCTTATGCGTTTCATGAGCATAGTGTCCGCCCTGATACCACCCACTCCGATCAGGGGCTCTCCTCATGGGCGCCACCCAGCCACAGCAAGGGCCGTCTGGCACGGCGGCCATTGCTGGGAGTTCCGATGCTCCAGGACGACAAGCAACCACTCCTAGGCTTACATGAGGAGGTCACAGCTCAGGTATCAGACGTGTGATCCCTGTGTTTTCAGGGGGCTCAACCAAAAGGGTACATAGCGACCCCACCACACGGGCTGGCTACCGTGCTGGCTATGGACCCTAGCGTCAAACAACGACGTAAAGGAAACGATGGAATCAATGATGATGGCACACGCCGGAGACACTAGGTAAGGTGCTCTTCCCCAAATGGCTCACACTACGGAAGAAAATTTAGTGATGGAGGTCAAACCCCAAAGGGGACCAGAGAATACCAAAAGGATGAAGGAATTACAGAACAAGGCCGAATTGCAAGGTCAAGAGAACCAGGAGAATAGCAGGGCCAACATAAGGAAGGACACCAAGAGAGGGAGAGGAGAGGTCGGAGGGAAGGATGAAGGACAGGAAAGGAGGGGAAGGGAAAGGAAATGCAGCCCGGAAAAAGAAGGAAGGCTGCAATAGCTCGGGGCCCCGTGCTCGCCACGCACGTACTCACGAAAGGACCGCGAGCCCCCTGGGGGGTGTTCTGTCTTGGGTGTTCATTGTCTGAGTTCTCACTACTGTAGCAGCAATTAATGTTGGGTTGGCTGTGTGTTTCTCTTAAGATTTGAGTTGCAAGGAATTGGCTCCACATACCACTTAGTCATAAATGTCACAATCTAGTTTAGGGACAACTTCACCTTCACAGCATTTATTTGAGTATCCAATTTGAGCCAATTTGATGTATTGTAAATGTTTCATGTGTTTTGTTTATTATTTTGAGTTTAGTCATGATAAATCATATTGTTATTTTGGACAGAACTGTCATTCTGTTAATCGGTAGAGCAACCATTTCATTTCTCACTACGTTAATGAAACTTTCCTTTATCAAATTAAATTATTGCAGGTGCCAAACTCTTTTCTACTCCACTTGCAGTGTCAATTAGTCAGTTCGCGTTTCTTTTTAATCCATGTGTAACAGCGAAAGTCGGAGTTAGAATAGGGGGGCTTAGAGCATCATTTATATATGAAGATTCTAGAAGAATTTAGTGTTAAATACACTGCTAGCCCCGGCACCTCGGAAGGAAACTAAAAATATTTTTATTGATGTTCTGTTCATGGAGCTAACTAGCAAGCACAACTTTTGCTAGAAGATTGCTTTGTGATCTTCGAATTATTTGAGGAAACTTAATTAGAATCAGATGAATAACTGTGGAAGGTACATCAGAGCCTCATATGTATTCAGGTATTCACCGTTTTAAAGTTGTCCAAAAAAAAGTAAACAACGCCTGGTCTGCAAATTCGCATCCATGTGCCTGGACACAAAGTAATTAATTTCTCAGGTATAATTGCAAACGAAGAAAAGCTACATTTAGTACACTTGATCGTTGGATATGCAGGGATACACGATAGCTCTTATCAATGTACTACTTCAACCATGTAGGACAATAACACATCTTTCTTTCCTGACATCCATTGGCTAATGTGGTCTGCCGTAATGATTAGGTTGCAACATCTACATCCATACTCCGCAAGCCACCTGACGGTATGTGGCGGAGGGTACCCGGAGTACCTCTATCGGTTCTCCCTTCTATTCCAGTCTCGTATTGTACGTGGAAAGAAGGATTGTCGGTATGCTTCTGTGTGGGCTCTAATCTCCCTGATTTTATCCTCATGGTCTCTTCGCGAGATATGCGTAGGAGGGGGCAATATACTGCTTGACTCTTCGGTGAAGGTATGTTCTCGAAACTTTAACAAAAGCCCGTACCGAGCTACTGAGCGTATCTCCTGCAGAGTCTTCCACTGGAGTTTATCTATCATCTCCGTAACGCTTTCGCGATTACTAAATGATCCTGTAACGAAGCGCGCTGCTCTCCGTTGGATCTTCTCTATCTCTTCTATCAACCCTACCTTTTACGGATCCCACACTGCTGAGCAGTATTCAAGCAGTGGGCGAACAAGCGTACTGAAACCTACTTCCTTTGTTGTCGGATTGCATTTCCTTAGGATTCTTCCAATGAATCTCAGTCTGGCATCTGCTTTACCGACTATCAACTTTATATGATCATTCCATTTTAAATCACTCCTAATGCGTACTCCCAGATAATTTATGGAATTAACTGCTTCCAGTTGCTGACCTGCTATTTTGTAGCTAAATGATAAGGGACCTATCTTTATATGTATTCGCAGCACATTACACTTGTCTACATTGAGATTCAGTTGCCATTCCGTACACCATGCGTCAATTCGCTGCAGATCATCCTGCATTTCAGTACAATTTTTCATTGTTGCAACCTCTCGATACACCACAGCATCATCTGCAAAAAGCCTCAGTGAACTTCCGATGTCATCCACCAGGTCATTTATGTATATTGTGAATAGCAACGGTCCTATGACACTCCCCTGCGGCACACCTGAAATCACTCTTACTTCGGAAGACTTCTCTCCATTGAGAATGACATGCTGCGTTCTGTTATCTAGGAACTCCTCAATCCAATCACACAATTGATCTGATAGTCCGTATGCTCTTACTTTGTTCATTAAACGACTGTGGGGAACTGTGTCAAACGCCTTGCGGAAGTCAAGAAACACGGCATCTACCTGTGAACCCGTGTCTATGGCCCTCTGAGTCTCGTGGACGAATAGCGCGAGCTGGGTTTCACACGACCGTCTTTTTCGAAACCCATGCTGATTCCTACAGAGTAGATTTCTAGTCTCCAGAAACGACATTATACTCTAAAATAATACGTGTTCAAAAATTCTACAACTGATCGACGTTAGAGATATTAGGTCTATAGTTCTGCACATCTGTTCGACGTCCCTTCTTGAAAACGGGGATGACCTGTGCCCTTTTCCAATCCTTTGGAACGCTTCGCTCTTCTAGAGACCTACGGTACACCGCTGCAAGAAGGGGGGGACCAAGTTCCTTCGCGTACTCTGTGTAAAATCGAGCTGGTATCCCATCAGGACCAGCGGCCTTTCCTCTTTTGAGCGATTTTAATTGTTTCTCTATCACCTCTGTCGTCTATTTCGATATCTACCATTTTGTCAACTGTGCGACAATCTAGAGAAGGAAGCACAGTGCAGTCTTCCTCTGTGAAACAGCTATGGAAGAAGACATTTAGTATTTCGGCCTTTAATCTGTCATCCTCTGTTTCAGTACCATTTTGGTCACAGTGTCTGGACATTTTGTTTTGATCCACTTACCGCTTTGACATAGGACCAAAATTTCTTAGGATTTTCTGCCAAGTCAGTACATAGAACTTTACTTTCGAATTCATTGAAAGCCTCTCGCATAGCCGTCCTCACACTACATTTCGCTTCGCGTAATTTTTGTTTGTCTGCAAGGCTTTGGCTATGTTTATGTTTGCTGTGAAGTTCCCTTTGCTTCCGCAGCAGTTTTCTAACTCGGTTGTTGTACCACTGTGGCTCTTTCCCATCTCTTACGATCTTGCTTGGCACATACTCATCTAACGCATATTGTACGATGGTTTTGAACTTTGTCCACTGATCCTCAACACTATCTGTACTTGAGACAAAACTTTTGTGTTGAGCCGTCAGGTACTCTGTAATCTGCTATTTGTCACTTTTGCTAAACAGAAAAATCTTCCTACCTTTTTTAATATTTCTATTTACGGCTGAAATCATCGATGCAGTAACCGCTTTATGATCGCTGATTCCCTGTTCTGCATTAACTAATTCAAATAGTTTGGGTCTGTTTGTCACCAGAAGGTCTAATATGTTATCGCCACGAGTCGGTTCTCTGTTTAACTGCTCAAGGTAGTTTTCAGATAAAGCACTTAAAAATATTTCACTGGATTCTTTGTCCCTGCCACCCGTTATGAACGTTTGAGTCTCCCAGTCTATATCCGGCAAATTAAAATCTCCATCCAGAACTATAACATGGTGAGGAAATCTACTCGAAATATTTTCCAAATTATTCTTCAGGTGCTGAGCCACAACAGCTGCTGAGCCCGGGGGCCTATAGAGACATCCAATTACCATGTCAACAAAGATCTAAGAGCAGGATGTTCCAGTCAGAATGCTCATCCACTGGTGCCGGGGCTATCTGGGAGACACACCGTTAGTATACGGCCAAGTGGCCGCGTGCTAAACAATTGCTTGGTGGGTAATCTTCATTAATTGCACCTGCCCGCAAGCAAGTTCATGGGTAATCAGTTGCCATAGACCCGTGGAGCAGTGATGGAACAGCCTGATTAAGAAAGCCGTTAAGTGAAATTCCAGATGAATTCAGCCAATGTGACATTTATTCAATGTCCTTTTTCCTCACATAAACAATGTTGACATGCTGTGTGACAGTTGGAATTGTCAAGGTGAAGGATGATGTGACGTTACCAGTTTTTTTACGATTTCATCGAAGACTGTAGGGAAACAAATCCTCTGAAGCAACAGCCTCAACATGTCCAGAGTAACTAAAGAAACAAGCTATCGTCTTTTGAATTTTGCGCTCCATAAAGTTCCCTTTCTGTGCAGCGACCATGGAATATAAAATTACAAAGAATGATTATGATAGAAATCTGCCAAGGACAGTACTTCTACTTATGGCATGTATCGGTTAGAAAACTGCACCGATGATGACTGATACCAGTCGAAATCAATTTGCAACAAGGTAGATAAATTATGTTGCTACGTTCTTTACAATTTTAAGCTATCATCTTCCTGGAAGGATATCGTCAACGCATCACTTCTCGGTTTTGATCCTTCTTGGCTTGCATCAATATATCCAAGTTCCATCACCTGTTGTACATCTACATCTACATCTATACTCCGCAAGCCACCTGACGGTGTGTGGCGGAGGGTACCCTGAGTACCTCTATCGGTTCTCCCTTCTATTCCAGTCTCGTATTGTACGTGGAAAGAAGGATTGTCGGTATGCCTCTGTGTGGGCTCTAATCTCTCTTGATTTTATCTTCATGGTCTCTTCGCGAGATATACGTAGGAGGGAGCAATATACTGCTTGACTCTTCGGTGAAGGTATGTTCTCGAAACTTTAACAAAAACCCGTACCGAGCTACTGAGCGTCTCTCCTGCAGAGTCTTCCACTGGAATTTATCATCATCTCCGTAACGCTTTCGCGATTACTAAATGACCCTGTAACGAAGCGCGCTGCTCTCCGTTAGATCTTCTCTACGTCTTCTATCAACCCTATCTGGTGCGGACCCCACACTGCTGAGCAGTATTCAAGCAGTGGGCGAACAAGCGTACTGTAACCTTGTATTTCCTTGGTAGAATATTTTGGGCATTTCACTCCACCAACTGATTCATAAGACTGAGTCTGACCTTTGATAAAATTGTGTGGAATGCATCCTCCTCATTGCTAAATATTCTTGCAAATTTAAATGTACACATATTCACATATTCAACTACAGTTTGATCTCAACTCCCTGAAAGAATTCTCGGAGAGGCAGTGGCGCTGGAGGTGGTAAGCGGGGGAGGGGGGCTGATGTAGAGAGCAGTGAAAGTAAGCTCCGCCCAGCACTTGGATGGAGTGGTGGTACCGGGCGAAGAAGCCGCACTGCTGTGCTGGCACTACACATGTACTTACTAGTTCGGCACAGAATGGGGTCACTTCATACCAGCTATAGTGCATAGTAAACCGTGGTTTAGGGCGTTATAGTATTTTGCACACAGTACTGCTTTTTTCTTTGGAACAGAAACAGACTTTGGTCCATTACCGCAAAATAATTATACATTATGTTTTCTGAAGGTGACTGATTACCAGCAACAAAAGTTGAATACAATGATTCAAGATGCTGATGTTTGTTGAAATAGGTTTTGTGAAAATCGTAAATAGACATATAATATAAAAAAATATCATTCATGCAACCACAATCATGAATATCCGTAGAAAATTATGTAGGGGAGGGGGCAGGCTCTAAATTGTCATTTTTTATATAAATGAGCTGCTCGGTCACGTGACATACCATGCCAAAAGACCTATACATCTTATTGTTGAGATACAAAATTTATTATATAGCAGAGAATTTATTGTAATTCATGGTCTATGAGAATTCTGTAATGAATAAAACCTCTGTACTCTAAATTCTGGGGGACACCTATGACCATAACTTTAACCCGACAATTTAATTTTTTTCACAACACTTTCCTTTATATGTTCATTGTTACTCGGGTTGCCGTCATTATAACATTAGCAAGTGACAAATTTTAAAACAATAATAACGTTTTTGCCGACAATCATTGATGAAATCAGAACAACAGATAATATTGCGTCATTTGTTTATGTGGGGAGGAGGACAATGGATCAATGTCACATTAGCCGCATTCACTTGAAATTTCTCTCTCGCGCCATTTAGTCATTCGCGAAAACTAAACTGGATCCACATAAAAAGCAATGCAGATTACACAGTTGTCCGAAAACTAGTCTGCAAATATGTGCTGGCATGCTTTCCTTTTCAAATTATTTCCACTGATGTAATGTCTTTTTAGTTAGATATATAAAAGTACGAGTATCGATAAATATACAAATGTAGCTTAGCACCCGCCGTTTCGCTCGCGAAGACTATTTGGTCTGCACAGATTTTTTTTCTTTTCTTTAATCGAATTTTTATGTTGTTACGCCCTCTGCCAAAGTGTAAACCTACACATTGTAAAAGAGTTAGTGACCCTTTACATGGCTGCCCGTCTTCGCATAATTAAAGTGGTGTAAAAGGGTTAATTTAATTTCAGGTAAGTGGGCTATAGTTATTAGTGACAGCCTTACACCCGGTACTGAATTCTCTCATCTCAAACGGATATACCTGCACATGGAATCGCATTTAAACTTGGTGTCTACTTTGTCATCAGTACTGATTAGTTTGTGGCGTAATCACAACAAACGTCCTTTTATGAACATCGATTTGTCAGGGTCACTGTTACATACACTGGTGTCCAAAAATTAAAACAACAAACCGCTATTTCCCCGTCCAGTATCTAATTCATGATATAATCATACAAACCGTCAACAGAAGTTCGTACGATCGTATTCTGCATGAAAGGTGGTATTCCGTTAATGGACAATCACGCCAACGATGACGTCAGGGCACCTTTCAAACGAGGTAGCGTTTGCCGGGTACTCCCTCATTCACAATTGCTGTACACACAGTCAGATACAGATACCGTCCAGTATGGCACAGAGAAGAAGCCTACCAGACACTCTGCGGTAGAGGGCCATAGAAAGAGTGGAAGCAGGACAGTCGTAAACTGATGTGGCCCCATGGCTTAATGTGAATCGCTCTGTTGTTTCTCGGATGTGGCGACAGTTTTAGAGAGACCGAACCTGTATCCCGAAGACCAGGGCAGGGCCGACCATTTGTAACATCAGAGATGACCGTTATTTGGCTGTCACAGCACGATGGTACCACCTTAGTAATGTGCGGCAACTGGCATCTGACACCGCAGCATCCACTGAACATGTATCGAGGCAAACGGCAGAAGGATTCGGCAGAGTGGCCTTTATTGTCAGAGACCTGCTGTCTGGGTACCTCTGACGCATCTTCACAGAAGGGGAAGATTAGAGTGGAGTCGCCAACATGTCACCTGGACAGTCCAACAGTGAGCCAATGTTCTTTTGACAAATGAGTTCCGATTTGGTCTGGAGAATTATTTCTCGATGGATTCGCATCAGGGGGGAACGTGGAACTCTATTTCGGGACCCAAACACTGTGGAAAGAGACCGATATCGAGGACGTGTGGGCAGGGATTATGTTAACCACACGAACACCTCTTCACGAAATTGTACGGGTGTATCGGCAAGGTTTAGCTGCTGTCAGGCATCGTGACAAGATCTTTGTACATCATATGGGGTTTTTGCGAGGTGCTGTGGGCCCAAACTTTGTACTGACGGACGATAATGGTGGACCTCTTAGAGCACGGGTGATTGATGTTTTATTGGAAACGGAAGATACTGCACCCACGGAGTGGCCTGCTCGATCTCTCAATTTGAATCCCATAGAGCACGTCTGGGATGCACATGGAGACGAGGTGCATCACGTCAGCTTACACCAACCACTCTCCAAGACTTGTGAGCAGCTCTGCTGGAGGAACGGGCGTTACTGCCTCAACATGAGATTGATGACATCATTCACAGGATACCCCGTCGATGTCATGCCTGTATTGCCGCAAGAGGTGGTCACACTCGATACTGAGCACATTAATGAATCGTCAGAATGTGCGTGCAAATCCGTTAAGTTGGAAAAAAGGAATAACATTTTTGTCTACTGTTATGCATGTTGCAGTTGTTTACGTTTTGTATTTTTTGCATTGTTTTTATCACCCGTATATACTGTTTTGTGGCAAAAATAAACGCAACCTTGCAAAATTTCCGTTTGTTGCTTTAATTTTGGACACCGGTGTAGCTTACTTTGGTTATGTTCACCTAGAACAAATTGTCATGGATTTAACTTTTTAAAAAAATGCTTTCAAAATGTAATAGTCTCATAAAAACTTTCATCCCCTATTTCACCCGGGGTGGAATTTTGAAAAATCCTTTTTACATGACGCCTACAATATAAGACCAACACCCTCTCCAAATTTCAAGTTTGTAAGCTTAGCGGTTTGGGCTGGGAGATGATGAGTCAGTCAAGGCATTTCCTTTTACAAATAGAGATTACAACATCTAAAAATAACTGAAACCCTTCAGTTGTTGATTAACACTAATCAGTGAAGTTCTGGCAGTAATATGTTCAGGGTCGTCGTTTTTAATCTTACCTCTCCTAGTACAAGAAAACCTGGTCTTTTTGATTAACCAAAAATAAAACTAGAGGTGATAATACCTAGCAATGTAATTCAAAGCACACACAACGTTGTGTGTTTACACATTAATAATTTTAAGAATAAAAATGGTTCAAGTGGCTCTGAGCACTATGGGACTTAACTTCTAAGGTCATCAGTCCCCTAGAACTTAGAACTACTTAAACCTAACTAACCTAAGGACATCACACACATCCATGCCCGAGGCAGGATTCGAACCTGCGACTGTGGCGGTCGCACGGTTCCAGACTGTAGCGCCTAGAACCGCTCGGCCACTCAGACCGGCCAAGATCTCTTCAATTGGACCAAAATTGTCATAGAGCTCACATTACATTTTGCAGTCCCGCCAGTGAAAGGCTCCTAAAATCTTGACCTTTTTTATTCTGAATTGAAATTTTGCACAGCTTAGTTTGAAACTATGGGGAACACCTGTGTGAAGTTCATGGACATTGGAGATGGTCTAGAGATTTCATTTAACACAGAACGATCCACAAGTAAGAGTAACTAGCCAGGGCTAGTACACACGGAACAAAATGCTGAAAACGGTATTTGACGATGGAGCAATAGGATGAAGTTTTGCTATAAATGCGAAAAGAAACAAATTCTGCAATCAGAATACGGTCACTGATGGCAGTATGTATTATCGATTGGTGCGACTTCTTTTTTATGTTGTATGAAACAAAAACAATGATGGCACTGTTGCAAATTGTTAAAAGTTTTAGAGGGAACATTCTAGCCGATTTGTGGACATCACAACCTGCACTGTTTTATAAAACGGAAGAAAAATGTACAACATAAACATGATAGCTTGTAACATAACATCCCTCGAGGCTATTTGCATGCAGGCAGGTGCGAGTGCGGCCACAGAATCGAGAGAGGCCAGACAGTATTATTGACAGTGAGCACACACAACAGAAGTGAGGTGGTTACCGAAAAAAAGAGAATGCAGACGACAGGGGCCATTTACGTCCACTGTTGGGGACCAGAGTACCGGTCCAGGTACAGAAAATGGTCAACAGCAAGCAGAAATGGGCAGCACAGCCATCGTCTGCACGCCCAACAAGTACCCAGGCGTAGCGAGCAACTGCGAGGATGGAAAATCATCGTTCACACAGCGATCATGTATCGACCTAAGGAGTACAGAGTAGTGTGATATTTCAATGAAATGGTCTCGAAGATTCAAAGACATCACACTGATACAGTTGTTGTTGTGGTCTTCAGACCTGAGACTGGTTTGATGCAGCTCTCCATGCTACTCTATCCTGTGCAAGCTTCTTCATCTCCCAGTGCCTACTGCAACCTACATCCTTCTGAATCTGCTTAGTGTATTCATCTCTTGGTCTCCCTCTACGATTTTTACCCTCTACGCCACCCTCCAATACTAAATTGGTGATCCCTTGATGCTTCAGACCATGTCCTACCAACCAATCCCTTCTTCTGGTCAAGTTATGCCACAAACTTCTCTTCTCCCCAATCCTATTCAATACTTCCTCGTTAGTTATGTGATCTACCCATCTAATCTTCAGCATTCTTCTGTAGCACCACATTTCAAAAGCTTCTATTCTCGTCTTGTCCAAACTATTTATAGTCACGTTTCACTTCCATACATGCCTACACTCCATACAAATACTTTCAGAAATGACTTCCTAACACTTAAATCTATACTCGATGTTAACAAATTTCTCTTCTTCAGAAACGCTTTCCTTGCCATTGCCAGTCTACATTTTATATCTTCTCTACTTCGACCATCATCAGTTATTTTGCTCCCCAAATAGCAAAACTCCTTTCCTACTTTAAGTGTCTCATTTCCTAATCTAATTCCCTCAGCATCACCCGACTTAATTCGACTACATTCCATTATCCTCGTTTTGCTTTTGTTGATGTTCATCTTATACCTGCTATCAAGACACTGTAAATTCCATTACAATGTCATCGGCGAACCTCAAAGTTTTTATTTCTTCTCCATGGATTTTAATACCTACTCCGAATTTTTCTTTTGTTTCCTTGATTGCTTGCTCAATATACAGATTGAATAACATCGGGGAAAGGCTACAACCACTGCTTCCCTTTCATGCCCCTCGACAATTATAACTGCCATCTGGTTTCTGTACAAATTGTAAATAGCTTTTCGCTCCCTGTATTTACCCCTGCCACCTTTAGAATTCGAAAGAAAGTATTCCAGTCAACACTGTCAAAAGCTTTCTCTAAGTCTACAAGTGCTAGAAATGTAGGTTTGCCTTTCCTTAATCTTTCTTCTAATGTAAGTCGTAAGGTCAGTATTGCCTCGCGTGTTCCAGTATTTCTACGGAATCCAAACTGATCTTCCCCGAGGTCGGCTACTACTAGTTTTTCCATTCGTCTGCAAAGAATTCGTGTTAGTATTTTGCAGCTGTGGCTTATTAAACTGATAGTACGGTAATTTTCGCATCTGTCAACACCTGCTTTCTTTGGGATTGGAATTAATATATTTTCTTGAAGTCTGAGGGTATTTCGCCTGTCTCATACATCTTGCTCACCAGATGGTAGAGTTTTGTCAGGACTGGCTCTCCCAAGGCTGTCAGAAGTTCTAAAGGAATGTTGTCTTGTTTCGCCTCAGGTGTATCAGTGCTCTGTCAAACTCTTCACGCAGTATCATATCTCCCATTTCATCTTCATCTACATCCTCCTCCATTTCCATAATATTGTCCTCTAGTACATCGCCCTTGTATAGACCCTATATATACTCCTTCCACCTCTCTGCTTTCCCTTCTTTGCTTAGAACTGGGTTTCCATCTGAGCTCTTTATGTTCATACAAGTGGTTCTCTTCTCTCCAAAGGTCTCTCTAATTTTCCTGTAGGCAGTATCTATCTGACCCCTAGTGAGATAAGCCTCTACATCCTTACATTTGTCCTCTAGCCATCCCTGCTTAGCCATTTTTCACTTCCTGTCGATCTCATTTTTGAGACGTTTGTATTCCTTTTTGCCTGCTCCATTTACTGCATTTTTATATTTTCTCCTTTCATCAATTAAATTCAATATTTCTTCTGTTACCCAAGGATTTCTACTAGCACTCGTCTTTTTACCTACTTGATCCTCTGCTGCCTTCACTATTTCATCCCTCAAAGCTACCCATTCTTCTTTTACTGTATTTGTTTCCCCCATTCCTATCAATTGTTCCCTTATGCTCTCCCTGAAACTCTGTACAACCACTGGTTCTTTCAGTTTATTCAGGTCCCATCTGTTTAAATTCCCACCTTTTTGCAGTTTCTTCAGTTTTGCTCTACAGGTCATAACCAATAGATTGTGGTCAGAGTCCACATCTACCCCTGGAAATGTCTTACAATTTAAAAACTTGTTCCTAAATCTCTGTCTTACCATTATATAATCTATCTGATACCTTTCACCCTGATACAGAGCACAGCAAAAGAAATCGATACACCTGCCTAATATCGTGTAGCGTCCTCGCAATCACGCAGAAGTGCCGCAACACGATGTGTCATGGACTCGCCAAATGCCTGAATTAGCGCTGGAGAGAACTGACACCATGAATCCTGCAGGACTGTCCATAAATCCGTAAGAATACGAGGGGATGGAAACCTCTTCTGAACAGCGCGTTGCAAGGCACCCAGATATGCTCAATAATTTTCATGCCTGGGTAAGTATTTAAACTCGGAAGAGTGTTCATCTCTACTTCGACCATCATCAGTTATTTCTGTAGCAATTCTGGACCTGTTGGGTGTCGTATTGTCCTGCTGGAATTGCCCAAGTCTGTCAGAATGCACAATGGACATGAATGGATGCAGGTGATCAGACAAGATGCTTACGTACGTGTCGCTTGTCAGATTCGTATCTAGACATATCAGGGGTCCCATATCACTCCAACAGCCCCACACCATTACAGAGACTCCACCAGCTCGAACAGTCCCCTGCTGATAATCAGGGTCCATCGGTTCATGATGTTGTCTCCATACACATTCACGTCCATCCGCTCGATACAATTTGAAACGGGACTCGTCCGACCAGGCAACATGTTTCCCAGTCATCAATAATCCAATGTCGGTGTTGACAGGCCCTGGCGCGGCGTAAAGCTTTGTGTCGTGCAGTCATCAAGGGTACACGAGTCTGTCTTCGGCTCCGGAAACCCATATCGATGATGTTTCGTTGAACGGTTCGCATCATGACACTTGTTGATGGCCCAGCACTGAAATCTGCAGCAATCTGCGGAAAGGTCGCACTTCCGTCACGCTGAACGATTCTCTTCAGTCGTCGTTGGTCCCGTCCTTGCAGGATCTTTTTCCAGCCGCAGCGATGCCGGAGATTTGATGTTTCACCGGATTCCTGATATTCACAGTACACTCATGAAATGGTCGTACGGGAAAATACCCACTTCATCGCTATCTCAGAGATGTTGTGTCCCATTGCTCGTCGACTATAACACCACGTTCAAACACACTTAAATCTTGATAACCTGCCACTGTAGCAGAAGTAACTGATCTAACAACTGCGCCAGACATGTTGTCTTATATAGGCGTTGCCAGCCGCAGTGCCGTATTCTGCCTGCGTACATATCCCTGTATTTGAATGGTTCAAATGGATCTGAGCATTACGGGACTTAACTTCCGAGGTCATCAGTCCCCTAGAACTTAAAACTACTTAAACCTAAGGACACCACACACATCCATGCCCCGGGCATTCGAACCTGCGACCGTAGCGGTCGCGCGGTTCCAGACTGTAGCGCCTAGAGAACCGCTCGGCCACCCTGCATTTGAATAGGCATGCCTATACCAGTTTCTTTGGCGCTTCATTGTAATAGCTTTATTTGTTCAAGAGTAGTATATCAATGAAGACAAAAAAGTCGCATTAATTTAAAAAGCCATAATTTCTCTAACACGTGCAGTAGGGACATGAACAATAGGTTAAATTTAATGTAATGTAGAATAAGAATCGAGTTGCATAATTGCCTATTATTCACTGTATCTAAGCAAAAATAAGGAATTTTGTCTATTGTATACTATTTGTTTATAAAAAGAAAGCATACGTAAAGTTAGCACAGACATTCCTTAAAGCAGCACATGAAGGTACCGTAAGGGACGAAGTGATTGATGTGCCACAACACAGTGCACTTCAATCATACTCTGCAAACAGGATTTTGCTGTGAAGAAAAAGAGCAATCTTATTACTTTAATACTAATAACAATATAGGGTTATCCATAAGTACATCTGTGGTTTCTGAAGACAAACATGGAGAAACTAAAGACACACAGAGAAATGACATAAATCGGTAATCAGGGTATTTCTGCATATTTCAATTCGTAAAATGCTGCGTAGTGTAGTTGCAGGGCGCACTACAAGCAAACAGGCGCGTCAGCAGAATGGGAGCGATGCTGTGCGTTTCGTGTTCCTGAATTTGCCAAATTTGAGTCAATTGTGACGGCTCAGTGACG
Source organism: Schistocerca gregaria (assembly GCF_023897955.1). Taxonomy (NCBI): domain Eukaryota; kingdom Metazoa; phylum Arthropoda; class Insecta; order Orthoptera; family Acrididae; genus Schistocerca; species Schistocerca gregaria. Next base: position 414,921,514 of record NC_064922.1, on the reverse strand, counting down.
ACAAATATGACGTAAAATCTTCAACAGACAAAAAAATCTATGAGCGGTAGACTATATTCCTTGAGACTGGTTACTTCTGTTTTTCAAAGCGGGGAAGGCAGGCCGGGACCACCGGCAGAGAAGGTGGTTTTTATGCAGGAATCATTTCTCAGGAGCCCAAAGAAATTGACGATCCGTGCAAGCAGGGCATTCTTCGCATACGTATGCCTGTAAAACCATACCGGCTGCGGTTACTACATGTGCTTAATGCTCGGGGCAATGAGCTCTGTTCTGACTTCAGAAATAATTTGCAGCAGCTATTAAAGAAGAGGGGTTTTCGCACAAAAAACTTTCTGGGGGCGGCAGCCGCAGCTCAGAGACCTTAAGAATAACAATAACAACACTCAGTGATCATTCGAATTATCAAAGAAATTACAACTATTAGAAGCTACGAATTGTGAGGTGTTTCCGAAAGGCGCATACATGTGTGAAGGTGCTTGTGCGCAACTACTGGTTTCACGTCGGCATAGAAGCATCTTCAGGTTTATAATGGTTTTATTCTGTAATGCTGATGGACAATTACGGAGTCCTAGCTTTCAGGAAGTTATCTACGATAAAAGTCAAACCACAATGGTTGCTTACCATAACAAAATTGAGTAAAATTGTACAAAGCGTGACTGATGAATGAGCCAGGCCGGCTAACACCACGTAGGATATATAGTAAGATCCGGTAGACACCAATGGTATAAAACCAATGGAGTAAAACTTAAAGTCTCGTGTAATTTGTGTACTTCCGCCACATCGATAGCCGGCCGATGTGGTGGAAGCAGCCCGTGGAGGACAGTAATACACCGGAAGGCCATGGTGCCCAAAGCTAGTTAGTGTCTACCGGTTCTTATAATACATCCTAAGTGGTGTTATCCCGATCTGGCTCATTTAGCAGTCATGGTTTGTACATTATTACAAGCATCTTTCGGGTGGACTTTAATTTTATTATGGCAGGCAACCATTGTGGTAAGACTTTTTAAAGTGGTTAACTTCCCGAAAGCTGGGACTCTGTAATTTTCCATCTACATTATGGAATAAAGCCATTATAACCCAGAAGATGCGTCTATACTGACGTGAAACCGATAGTTGCGAATAAAGTACCTTCACACAGCTATGCGGCTTTTGGAAACACCCTACCATTCTTGACTTTTAATTGTTGTAATTTTTATGATAATATGAACGATTATTGAGTGCTGTTGTTGTTATTTTTCGTACAAGTTGGTTTTCAGCGATAAAACCACGTTTCATGTGCCTGTAAAGTTGAGTAGCCATAATATGCGCAATTGAGGCACAGAACACACACGCCAGATTATGAAACACATTCGCGATTCATGCCATGATTTCTTCAGAAGTTTGTCGACAGCTTCTCTATGAAGCGAAACTGATTGGTTTCGTGTACCTGGACATGCTGCAGCAATGGCTTATGCCACAAGTGCAGCAAGAGTCTGGAGACTTCATTTTGCAACAAGACGGTTCTCCACACTTCTTTTAGACGTTCGTCATTACCCGAATGACGAACTGCCTGAGCGATGAATTGGACGTACCCTCATGACTCTCTGGTTCTTCACTGGCCCCTTACGGTCACCTGTCTGAACTCCATGCGATTTCTTCTTATAGAGTTTTATCTGCTGCCATGTCTATGTCTCCAAGCGGATCAAAGGCTTTTATCCAGTCACTCGCTGACCAATCTTGTGTGGCAGTCACCCCTGGCGTAGCGGAGAAACAGAAAGAGTTGAAAACAAAGTCAACAGAGCCGGATGGAATGTCCATTCGGTTTTACAAAGAATACCCTACGGCATCGTTGCCTTACTTAGCTTGAATTTATCGAGAAATTCTCGCCCATCTCAGTCCTAAGCGATTCGAAAAAAGAGCAGAGGACATCTGTGTATAAGAAGCATAAAAGAACCGACCTGCTACAGCAAAGACCAATAACGTCAACATCAGTTTGCTATAGACTTCTTGATTATATACTCTCTCTGAATGTAATAAAATTCCTTGAGACGGAAAAGGTCCTGTCCACAAACCAGCACTGCTTTACAAAGCATCGCTAGTGTGTAACTCAGTTACCCATTTTTTCACATATTCTTCCAACTATGGACGAAGGGCAACAGACTGATACCATATTGCTATATCTCCGAAAAATGTTCGACACAATGTCCCAGTGCAGACTGTTACCGAAGGTACAAGCATGCGGGGTAGGTTTCTCCCGTAGGTTAGTGGATCCGTTAAGTTGTCCTCGAAGGCGAGTGTTCATCAGAGACAAGGATATCGTCGTGAGAGTCTCACGTAAGTGTGAGAGGGGCGCTATTACTTTCTATATACATAAATGAACTCACGGACAGAGAGAGAGAGAGAGAGAGAGAGAGAGAGAGAAGAAATCTGCGACTTTTTCTGATGATGCTGTGGTGTGCGGGAAGGGACTCAGCCCTAAATGTATAAAAATGCAAGTTAATGCAGATGAGTAGGAAAAACAATTCTGTAACGTTCGAATACGGTATTAGTAGTGTGGTAAATGACACAGTCAGGTCTATTAAATATCTAGGCGAAATGTTGGTTGCAAGGCGATATGAAATGGAACGAGCATGTAAGGATTGTTGGTTGACTTCGGTTCACTGGGAAAGTTTCATAAAAGTTTGGTTCGTCTGTTAAGTAAACCACATACAGAACACCAGAACGACCCATTGTTGAGTAAGCTCGAGTATTGGGATGCCCACAGGGTCGGATTAACGGAAGACATCGAAGCAATTCAGAAGCGGGCCGTTAGATTCGTTACCGGCAGGTTCGATCAACAAACAAGTGTTATGGAGATGCTTTTGGAACTCAAATGGGAGAACCGGCATTTAAAGCTGACTACAGAACGATCCTACTGCTGCCAACGCGTATTTCTCGTAAGTACCACGAACATAAAAGAAATTAGGGTTTGTACGGAGGTGTACAGACAGTCGTTTCTCCCTCGCTCTATTTGCGAGTGGGAAAGGAAGGGAAATGAGTGGTACAATGTACCGAAGCCATGCCGTACGGTGGCTTGCGGGTGTGTATGTAGATGCCTCCACTCGTACTTAATCTGTAATAATTGCAAGGAAGGATAATTACTGTTGTAACTGACATCGACCCCGAGGGGTTGGTACGTGTACGGCAAGAGTTTGAGTATCATATTAACTTTACCAAGCGTCCAAACTTCCAGTACTTATTTGAAGAGAACGAAGTTCGTTCCACAACAGTCTGGCCAACTTTCAGACGTAGGGAATCAAATTTTAGGAGAAAAAGAATATCGGTTGTGGAGCTCCACATTTTAGTGAGCAACGCAGCCCTTAGTTTTCGCTTAGGGTCATCAAACAGGCCAGGATATATACCATTTGATTGTGTGTTATTTGAACGTGTGGTGTCGGTCATTTCGAACGTGTCCAAAAGGACACCACTCACTCATATCTACATCTACATGACATCTACATGACTACTCTGCAATTCACATTTAAGTGCTTGGTAGAGGGTTCATCGAACCACAATCATACTATCTCTCTACTATTCCACTCCCGAACAGCGAGCGGGAAAAACGAACACCTAAACCTTTCTGTTCGAGCTCTGATTTCTCTTATTTTATTTTGATGATCATTCCTACCTATGTAGGTTGGGCTCAACAAAATATTTTCGCATTCGGAAGAGAAAGTTGGTGACTGAAATTTCGTAAAAAGCTCTCGCCGCGACGAAAAACGTCTATGCTGTAATGACTTCCATCCCAACTCGTGTATCATAACTGCCGCACTCGCTCCCCTATAACGCGATAATACAAAACGAGCTGCCCTTTTTTGCACCCTTTCGATGTCCTCCGTCAAACCCACCTGGTAAGGATCCCACACCGCGCAGCAATATTCTAACAGAGGACGAACGAGTGTAGTGTAATCTGTCTCTTTAGCGGACTTGTTGCATCTTCTAAGTGTCCTGCCAATGAAACGCAACCTTTGGCTCGCCTTCCCAACAATATTATCTATGTGGTCCTTCCAACTGAAGTTGTTCGTAATTTTAACACCCAGGTACTTAGTTGAATTGACAGCCTTGAGAATTTTACTATTTATCGAGTAATCGAATTCCAACGGATTTCTTTTGGAACCCATGTGGATCATCTCACACTTTTCGTTATTTAGCGTCAACTGCCACCTGACACACCATACAGCAATCTTTTCTAAATCGCTTTGCAACTGATACTGGTCTTCGGATGACCTCACTAGACGGTAAATTACAGCATCATCTGCGAACAATCTAAGAGAACTGCTCAGATTGTCAGCCAGGTCATTTATATATATCAGAGGTCCCAGGACGCTTCCCTGGGGAACACCTGATATCACTTCAGTTTTACTCGATGATTTGCCGTCTATTACTACGAACTGCGACCTTCCTGACAGGAAATCACGAATCCAGTCGCACAACTGAGACGATACCCCATAGCTCCGCAGCTTGATTAGAAGTCGCTTGTGAGGAACGGTGTCAAAAGCTTTCCGGAAATCTAGAAATACGGAATCAACTTGAGATCCCCTGTCGATAGCGGCCATTACTTCGTGCGAATAAAGAGCTAGCTGCGTTGCACAAGAGCGATGTTTTCTGAAGCCATGCTGATTACGTGTCAATAGATTGTTCCCTTCGAGGTGATTCATAATGTTTGAATACAGTATATGCTCCAAAACCCTACTGCAAACCGACGTCAATGATATAGGTCTGTAGTTAAATGGATTACTCCTACTACCCTTCTTGAACACTGGTGCGACCTGCGCAATTTTCCAATCAATATATAACTATATATAACTAATTCGTCTCGATGGGCAATGAAGGCACAATTTTCAGTGAACATGCATATTTCGTCTGACCTTCAAGCGGGAATCTAAAATTAGTGAGCACGAAGGACATGGATGGAGACTGCGGACAGGTGCCGCTAGGTGAAAATGTGAGTCGGCCAGGAAGGGTACCGAGGTAATCTGCCATTTGCGATAAACTGTGTCCCGATGACGCAATGGTCAATGCAACTGCAAACAGGAGATCCCGGTTTCCAGCTGCGGTCCGGCAAATGTTTTTCACTCGTTGACGCTGATTCCGCTTGAAAGTCCCGATTCGTTCCCTTTCCCATACTTTTCTTTCTCCGCGCCTACTTCTTCAATTTACGTTATACTTAATTCTGAATTATTCTCGTGTGATGTGTGTACTAAAATGATGTTATTTTTAAAGTTTGTTTCATGTCGCACGGGGGAGATCCTGGCAGGTGAACCAGAAATGGGCAGTGCGAGTCTAACCGCAAGAACGTCGACGGTCCACGACGATGAGAACATCTTGTCAACATCTTCTTTGAGCATTACATAAAATTGATGTTTGAAATTAATATATGTAAATGTATCAGTTCACGAAAGGTCTCGAGCTTGTGATGAGCATTGTATGTTATTTCAGTGGTCTGTAAATAAAAAAAGAAAGTTATTTGAAATAAGTGGTGACTCCTTATATTGAGTAACACAGTGATTATATGAACGATTAGTATAGAAAATGTTTGAATTTTACTGTTGTCTGAATAACTTTGAAAAGTCTGCCACTGATTATAATGGAAGATAAAGACTTAAATTTAACCTTTTGTTAACCAGTTGGGAACGCTGTTTAAGTTATTAGTAGTAAAGTTAGTTTGGAGAACAGGTAAATACGTCGGGCCTCATACAAAATTTCACCAATAAGAAGTTGAATCATAATTTTGTAAAATTAAAGTTTTTTCCTTTCCGAAAGTGGCTAATTTTGAAAAGCACAGCGACATAACTTCATTTAATTGCTTGAGTTCAAGTTTTATTTTGTTGGTAACTCAGTTACACGAACTTTACTTCCAGTAATAGAACCTGCGCTGTTCACTTATTAGCAGTATCTTATCAGATGTGTGTTCGACTTTTAGGAGGAGTAACAAAGCTTACATTCTCATCGAAGATATTAACTGACTTTTCATAGCAAATGTTACACGACACCGCTTTTAAACATTATCTGTGGCTGATCGAAATTCACGATGTGATGTCGGTTATTTGGTTGGTTTAAAAGGGTGGGAAAGTGACCAAACTGCGAGGTCATCGGTCTCTTGTGCCCAGTAGAACAATTACCCCAGGCAAAGAAGAAAACAAAGAAGACGTCCGGCACAATAAGAGGAGAAAGGAAGAACCAAAAGAACGACAGAAGGACAACGAACACTACAATGGACGAAACAGGACAAAGAAACCACAGAGCGACACAAGAAACAGGGAGAGGAGATTAAAAACAAGAAAGAAGATTACCATGGCTGCCTGACCATCAGAATAAAAAAAAGGAAAAGCCAACCACTCTGAAACACATTAAAACCTCCACCCTAAAAGCCGTAAGGTGGAGGATACAGAGGGACAAAAGACATGTACTAAAACTCAGATCAAATGATAAAACCCACCCTCACGAATAAAACGTAAAACTGAAGATGCTGTTGAGGCATTGTCGCCCAACACAGAAGATAGGGTGCTGGGAAAGTTAAAAGTCCGCCGCAGAGCGGCTAAAAGTGGGCAGTCCAGCAAGACGTGGCCGACTGTCATTTACGACCCACAGCGACACTGAGGTGGGTCGTCGCGACGGAGGAGGTAACCATGTGTGAGCCACGTGTGGCCAATGTGGAGTCGACAAATGACAACTGACTCCCAGTGAGAAGCCCGCAGGGAAGACTTCCACACATTCGCAGTCTCCTTAATGACACGCAGTTTGTTGTGTGTACTGTTATGCCACTCCGTCTCCCAAAGCCGAAAAACCTTGCAGCGTAAGACTACGAAGGTCAGTTTCAGAGAAGCCCATCTCCAGGAACGGTTTCCTCGTAGCCTGTTTGGCCAGCCTGTCAGCAAGTTCATTGCCTGGGATTCCGACGTGTCGTGGGGTCCACACACACACCACTGAACGACTGGACCATTCCACGCAGAGACGAACTGCTGGATGTTCGCTACCAAAAGATGGCAAGGGTATCACTGGTCGATAGCTTGTAAGCTGCTCAATGAGTCAGGACAGAGAAGAAACGACTCACCAGAACAGGAACGAATGGACTGAAGTGCACGAGATATGGCTACAAGCTCTGCAGTGAATACACTGCAGCCAGCGGACAAGAAATGCTGTTCAATATGGCCTCTGTGGACATAGGCGAAGCCAACATTACAATAAGCCATCGAGCCGTCGGTTTAAACAACTTCAGAGCCCCGGAACACGTCAAGAATCGAGAGGAAGTGACAGAGAGCGGCGGGGTTAACGGAGTCCTTAGGGACATGCAAAAGGTCCAGACGAAGCTTCGGCCGAGGTGAACGTGAATGGACCTCAAGTAGAGGTGGTAAAGGGAATGACTCCAATTCGGAGAGGACTGACCTGGGCCGCCGACGCGGGAGATGAACTGCCGCGGGTGGGAAAAGAAAACGGTAATTAGGATGCTCAGGAGAACTACGAATGTCTGCAACATAACTGGCGAGCAGTTGTGCACGTCGGATCCGCAATGGAGAGGCTCCTTTCTCCACCAGGATACTGGTCACCGGACTCGTTCTAAAAGCTCCTGTCGATAGGTGAACGCCATAGGTGCACAAGAAACGCAACGCTAAGGGTGCCGCCGAACCGTAAACCGGACTCCCATAGTCAAGGCGGGATTGAACAAGGGCTCCATAGAGCTGCAGCAGCGTAGAGCGATCTGCACCCCAGTTGGTGTTGCTCAGGCAGCGGAGGGCATTGAGGTGCTGCCAGGAAGGTGAGGAAGCCAAATCAATCGGGCGTCGATAACCACTCATATGAATCGATACGTCTCCAATAAAGTGAGTGGTTCGTCATTAAGATAAAATTCAGCTTCCGAATGAACGGGACGATGCCGACAGAAGTGCATGACACAGGACTTAGCGGCTGAAAACTGGAAGCCGTGGTCTAGAGGCCATGACTGCGCGTTGTAAATGACTCCCTGTAGGCGCCGCTCTGCAACACCAGTACTGGTGGAGCAATGCGAACTGCAGAAGTCATCCGCATACAGAGAAGCGGAGACCAAAGGGCATACAGCTGGTACTAGGTCGTTGATGGCTACTAAAAATAGAGATACACTCAATATGAAACCCTGCGGAACGCCATTCTCCTAAATATAGAGGGAACTCTGGGAGGCAGTAACTTGGACACGGAAAGTACGGAGCGACAGAAGTTTTGAATAAAAATAGGGAGCGGGCCCCGGAGACCCGACTAATACAAAATGGCAAGGATATGATTTCGCCGGGTTGTGTCGTATGCTTTATGTAAGTCAAAAAAAGATGGCAAGCAGATGTTGGCGTCTGGAAAAGGCTGTTCATATGACAGACACGAGGGACACAAGATTACCAGTGGTAGAGCGACCCTGGCGGAAGCCGCCCTGACATGGAACCTGTAGGCCACGTGACTCCAGGACTCAGCCCAACCACAGACACACTATACGTCCCAGCAGCTTACAGAGAACGTCGGTGAGGCTGATGGGCCGACAGCTATCCACATCAAGCTGATTTTTACCGGGTGTAGCATCGGAATGATGGTGCTCTCCGCCACTGCGATGGAAAGACGCCATCACACCAGATCCCATTGAAGATGACGAGGAGACATCGCTTGTAGTCAGACGAGAGATGTTTAATCATCTGACAGTGGATCAAATCCAGCCCAGGAGCTGTGTCGGGGCAATGTGCAAGGGCGCTGAGGAGCTCCCACTCTTTAAATGAGGCTTTATAGGGTTCACTGTGTGTAGTGAATGAGAGGACTTTCCTTTCCATCCGCCATTTGTGGGTGCGAAAGGCTGGGGGCTAGTTCTCCGACACAGAGGCTCGAGCATAGTGCTCAGAAAAGTGCTCGGCAATCGCGTTTGCATCGGTAGAGAGCACGCCATTTATATTAACACCAGGGACACCTGTTGAGGACTGGTACCCAAAAATATGTCTGATCTTCGTTTAGACTTGGGAAGGTGACGTATGGCACCCAATGGTCGACGTACCTCAACCAACACTCCTGTTTCCGTCGTTTTATACGCTGGCGAACGCGGGCACGAAGCCGCTTAAAGGCTATTAGGTGCTCTAGGGGGTGCCGCTTATGTCGCTGTAGAACTCGCCGACGCTCTTTAACTGCCTCAGCCACTTCTGGCGACCACCAAGGGACTGTGTTTCGCCGGAGGAACCCTAGAGAACGACGGATCGCGTTTTCCGCCGCAGAAATTATAGTTGTAGTGACCTGCTCAATCATATCATCGATGTTACCATGTGGGGGAAATCCAACGGTGACAGCAGAGGTGAAAGTTTCCCAGGCCTCCTTGTTTAAAGCCCATCTGGGCAGGCGTCCGTGGGCCTGATGCCGGGGCAGTGATAGGAAGATGGGAACGTGGTCACTACCACACAGGTCGTAACACGCTCTCCACTGGATGGATGGGAGAAGGCCGAGACTGCAAAACCGAGAGATCAATGGCCGAATATGTGCCATGAGGCACACTGAAATTTGTGGCAGCCTCAGTATTTAAGAAGCAGAAGTCGAGTAGGGATAGTAAATTTTCGATGTATCTGCCACTGCCAGTAAGCAGGTTGCTACACCACAAGGGGTTATGGGCGTTAAAATCTCTCAAACGCTGAAAGGTTCAGGGAGTTGATCAATCAGTGTAGCCAATACGTTCAGGGGTACTGCACCATCTGGAGGGAGATATATATTGCCGAACGTTCCTGCATTGTCCGTATCCTGACAGCCATAGCTTCATAAGTAGTTTGAAGGGGCACAGGTTCACTACATACCGAGTTGAGGAAGTAAATGCAAACTCTTCCTGACACTATATTATGTTCGCTACGGTTCTCGTAATATCCCCTGTACCTACGAAGGGCAGGGGTGTGCATTGCTGGGAAACAGGTTTCCTGGAGGGCAATGCAGAAAGCAGGTGTAAAGCTTAACAGTTGCTGTAGCTCAGCCAGGTGGTGGAAAAAACCGCAGCAATTCCACTGGAGGATGACGTGATCGTGAGACTGGGGAGGCATGAAACACTCAATGAGGTAGCCTACGCCTCAGGGTCACCAGCTGCCACCGACTTATTTCCTGAACAGGCTATATCCACTGTGTCTGAGAATTTGGCAAGATCTGGGTCCTCAGCAGATGCCAGAATCTTCACCTTATCCTCAGACGCAGAGCTTGTAGGCAGCGGTGGTTTGGATGCCACTGCAATTCCCTTGGTATTGGGGGGTCTTCTTTCTGGATTTCTCTCGGTGATCCTTGGGTTTCTCCGACTGAGAGGGCTTCACTGATGCAGTCTCCGAAACTAAGGATGATTCTGAAGCCCTATGACCATCTGCTTTTGGGCACTTCAGCCACTGGTGAGTGTCATCTTTCCCACTAGCAGAAACCTGAGAATGGAATGACACAGAAGATCTCTTCCTAGCGAGAGGAGCCGAAGAAGATCTGCACTTCTCCAGCTGAAAAGTGGGAATGATGTCCCCAATGGTTGGGTGGGACAGTGCTCCCGAGGTAGGTGGTCCAGGAGCAACAGGGAGGGAAGTGTCCCCCAACATCAAGGGGGCAGGTGTAGTTTTCCAGCTCCGAGAGCCGACTGGAACTCACGGAACTGATGGGGCTACAGCTGTTCTCGTAACAGCGGCATAAGAGATGGTCATAGCCACAGGATGTAAGTGCTTAAATTTCCTCTTGGCCTCAGAGTGTCGCTCTGTCAGTCTATGGTCTTGTATACCATGATTTTCCTTTCTCGCTGTAATATCCTGTAGTCTGGTGAGCAAGGGGAATCATGCTCTTCACAGTTGACACAGATGGAAGGCGGGGCACACGAAGTATTGGGATAGGATGGACGACTACAATCTCGACATGTGATGCCGGAAGTACAGTGGGAAGACATATGGCCGAACTTCCAGCACTTAAAGCACCGCATTGGGGGAGGGATGATTGGCTTGACATCACAGCAGCAGACCATCAACTTTACCTCCTCGAGTAATGTGTCACCCTCGAAGGCCAAGATGAAGGCAGTGGCAACCTGGTTATCCCTCGGACTCCCTGTCGCTCTAAGTTGGCGCGCAGCTCGTCGTCAAGATTGCAAAAGAAGGTCCTCGTGGAATATAATACCCTGGACCATATATAAACTCTTATGAGGCGTGATGGTAAAGGAAACATCCCCCAGCTCGCCACAAGCGAGTAATGCCCGTGACTGGGCAGAGGATGCTTTTTTTTTATATCAAGAATGACCCTGACTACATTTTGGACAAGCCCTCCACCTCCCCAAACTTGTCCTCTAAATGCTCCACAAGAAACTGATGCATCATCGAGACAAAGGAGTCCCCTTCAGCTCTCGTACATACGAGGTATCAGGGCAAATAAGGTTCGCTGCCATCCTTGGCCTGACATTCCTCCCATGGTGTGGCCAGGGAGGGGAACGATTTAGGATCATACTTCCTTGCATTATAATGAGACTTGGAACGCTTACAGACTGCTGGCGTTTGATCACCAGGGGACCATCACATAAAGCCTGAAAGGTGCGAGACTCCTTTTAGCCGCCTCTTACGCAGGCAGGAATACCTCAGGCCTATTCTAAGCCCTGGGCCCGCAGGTGGGCACGATGTGAAGTATAATCGTTTTTGGTGAAACGGGAAAAGCAGTGCTTGCACGACGGCGACGATTTGCATGAAATTTTAAAGGCAGTTGCTTCGCGATAAGGCCGACTAAACAATCCTGCTGTACATAAGAAGAAATTGACACTCATTTTTCATTAAGAAAAAAACACTGAGGCAACAATAAAATACGCACAATACAAATGCAGTAGTATCGCGTACACAAAGTATAAGAGGGCAGTGCGTTGGCAGAGTTGTCATTTGTACTGGCTCTAAGCACTATGGGACTTAACATATAAGGTCATCAGTCCCCTAGACTTAGAACTGTGGTGTCATCGCCAGACACCACACTTACTAGGTGGTAGCCTTTAAATCGGCCGCGGTCCGGTAGTATACGTCGGACCCGCGTGTCGCCACTATCAGTGATTGCAGACCGAGCGCCGCCACACGGCAGGTCTAGAGAGACTTCCTAGCACTCGCCCCAGTTGTACAGCCGACTTTGCTAGCGATGGTTCACTGCCTACTTACGTTCTCATTTGCCGAGAATATAGTTTAGCATAGCCTTCAGCTACGTCATTTGCTACGACCTAGCAAGGCGCCATTATCATTTACTATTGATATTGTAAACTATGTACCGTCAAAACCGACGTTCATCATTAATGGATTAAAGTTAAGTATTCCACCAGCTACGTCCGTTGTTTCTAAATTCTAATTTCATTGTCCTGTTCCAGACCTCACGCCAGCCTGCGTGAGCTAAATCGCGTGCCTTTCGGCCTACTCTAGTAACACTGTGTTGGCTCTCCTGCCAACCACAAAAAGAGCTACTTAAACCTAACTAACCTAAGGACATCACACACATCCATGCCCGAGGCAAGATTCAAACCTGCGACCGCAGCAGCTGCGCAGTTCTGGACTGAAGTGCCTAGAACCGCTCGGCCACAGCGGCCGCCTGTCATTTGTACTCAGGTGATTTATGTCAAAAGGCTTCCGACATGATTATGGCCGCACTACGGGAATCAGCCGAATTTGAACGCGGAATGGTAGTTTGAGCTAGAAGTATGGGACATTCCATTTCGGAAATCGTTGGGGAATTAAATATTCCGAGATCTACAATGTCAAGAGTGGGCCTATAATACCAAATTTCTGGCATTACCTCTCACCATGGACAACGAAATGGCCGACGACCTGCACCTCTCACCACAGACAACGCAGTGAACGACGACCTTCACGTAACGACCGAGAGCAGCGACGTTTGCGTAGTTGTCAGTACTAACAGACAAGCAACACTGCATGAAATAACCGCACCAGTCAATTTGGGACGTACGACGAACGTATCTCTTGGGATACTGTGCCGAAATTTGGCATTCATGGGCTATGGCAGCAAACAAACACGCTAGTGCCTTTGCGAACAGCACGACATTGCTTGCAGTGCCTGTCCTGGGCTCGTGACCACATTGTTTGGACCCTACGAGCCTGGAAAACCATGACCTTGTCAAATGAGTTCGATCTGAGTCGGTAAGAGCTGATGGTACTGTTCAGGTGCGGCGCAGACCCTACGAAACCATGGACCCAAGTCGTCAGCAAACCACTGCTCAATCTGATAGTGGCTCCACAATGGTGTGAGCTGTGTTTACATGGAATGCATTGGGTCGTCTGGTCCAACTGAACCTATCAATGACTGGAAAGTTATGTCTGCGTATTTGGAGACCATTTGCAGCCATTCATGAACATCTTTCCAAGAAACGATGGAATTTTTATCCATGACTATGCGCCATGTCACCGGGCCGCAATTGCTCGCTACTGGTTTGAAGAACATTCTGGACAAATCGAGCGAATGATTTGGCCATCCAGATCACCCGACATAAATCCCATTGGCATTTGTGAGACATAATCGAGAGACATGTTCATGCAGAAAATCATGTACGGGCAACACTTTCACTGTTATGGACAGCTACAGAGGCAGCATAGCTCAGTGTTTCAGCAGGAGACTTCCAAAGACTTGTTGATTCCATGCCACCTCGAGTTGCTGCACTACGCAGTATTAGTTGTCCCAAGGCTTCTGTCACCTCAGGGCATTTGAGTTTCTGTGTTGTGAACAATTTATTTAATAACTTTAACGACTTTTAAACATCTCTGGTCTTACCAGACATCGTTTTAAGCTCTTTGCCACAACAGAAGAATTTTAGTGTCGTTAACGTTAATGCGCAGGCGTTTAATAATCCAATGTTTTTGAACGAAGAAGCACTTGCGTCTAAATAATCAAACAGGCTACGCGTCCAGGTGTGCTATTGGGTAATTTTATGTGAATTGAAGAAACACAAATTATTAGTTACATACATAAATGAGGTATTTATTTTGAAATTAGTGCACTGCTACTTCCGTACATCGGAGTAACGTTTGGAGTCAGTTCGCGAATTTCGATTATGGTTTCGACAAAAGTGGTAAGCATTACTTTATTGGAAGGGCATTCAAACTGGAATACATGGAAATACAAACAAAGTGTCTTCCACGTCGTATCCCTGCAGCGCTCGATTTTACTGAAGGTAGGTTAGTCAAACCTGTAGAACCTGAGAAAGATGCTACATCTCAATAAAGAGAGACATATAAGAACGCACTAAATAATTATCTATCGGCTGACAGCAATGGTTTAACTATACTGACTATGAATATGACAAGAGGAAAAACGCAGAAAATAACGTGCCTGAATACATTTCGGGAAGTAAGGGCACAACTGCATAAATTATTTGACAGTGTTTCTGATGCAATTTTTTTATTTTTGCTACTTTTTGGATTTGTAAAACTTTCTATTGATGATGTAGTAACTCAAAAGTTTAGGCACACTACCAAATGTGTATTTTTTCATTCAAATCAAGTTTGATGCTTATGTCAAATCGTGATAGGACTGCTGATAACTTGAAACTCAACTCAGCAAATGAGAAAGCTTTGTCGAGTAAAGGATGAGATTCTGCATCTCAAATGGCACATTTAAGTAACTCACTGAAAAAGTCTCAAGCACAATGAAAAAAGAAAACTGTGTCATTATTGTAAGGCGCTGAACCATGTAATGAAGAAATTCCGAAACTGCATTGTGGATAATCGACCACAAAAGCCTCAGAAAAGTGATGTGTCGGAAGCTTCTGAAACCCCAAATACAAACACTGTTCTCTTCGATGAAATGTCTGTTCAACGTTTCACTATGCCGCAAACTCCGCAGCAAAACAGATGCAGTGAAAGAGAGAATCATATTCTTGTTGAACAGCCAGGGCTATGAAGCAAGCTCACGGAAACATTGCTCTGTCGTTTTGGGCTGAAATGGTAAATTCTGCAGCATGCATCCTAAATCGAACGTGACCTTACAGTATCCTAGGGACGTCTCCAAATGAAATATGGCATCGAAAGAAGACTGGCGTGAAGTATCTACAAATAAAAACAGTCCAAATATGATGTTTACATTCCAAAACAATTAAGAATGAAAATGGATCGAAAAGCAGAAAGAGTGATTCTGATTGGTTATGACCATGATGATGGTTATCATATCTGGTGTGAAGAAAATCGTCAGCTAATGAGATTACTGGATCTTACTTTTGAAGAAAAAATTACGCAAAAGGAAAGTTCAGTAGTTTCTGACGATCTTTATCTCCTTCATTGGAAGCCTCAAAAGTCAAGAGTAAAGCGAAATTTAGTTTTTCAAGTGAATATTAGTTCTATAGTTACCGTATAGTGATTTACAGGATGGAACTAAAGAGAAAGAGAACAGTCTGACGATAAAAGGATTAGGCCACAACTGCGTAAGTTTTAACGCTAAAACGTCCAAAAAGGTTTCAAGACTTCCTAATGCAATTAATGACCTCTGAGGAATCAGAATCTTATCGAGACGCAATGAAATTGAGTCAACGACACGACTGCAAAGCAGAAATGGATGAAGAAATGACGGCACATCAAGAAATTGAATTTAGACTTTGGAAGATTTACTTTCTGGAAAAAGGTCAATTTCATTTAAGTGGATCTGCAAACTTAAGACAAATGCTGATGGCTCGTTTAACAGATACACAGCAAAGACTGGTTATCGAAAGATTTTTTCAAAAGGAATGGGTATGTCATGAACGAACTTTCAGCCTCGCGGCAAAGATGTACTATTCGAACATTATTCAGCGCTGCAGTCAAGTAGAAGACGAAAGTTGCACAAATAGTAGTGATTACTGCTTTTAATTACGGTAACCTGAAGGTTATAATGATGATTCTAGATAAGATTATCCATTAATGAAAAGCTTATACGGCATGAAACAGGTACCCCCTTCCTGGAATGAGAGATTATACTTCGTGGAATTACGATTTAAGAGAACGAAGCCTCTTTATGAGACAAAGATTCTTACAAGATACGTTGATGACGGATTGATTGAGGCAAACAATGATAGTGAAATTGAAGAATTTATTGAAGATCTTGAAAGAGAATTCAAAATCAAATCAAACCCGGTATCATGTTTCTCAGGATTGGAAAGCGTTAAAAAAAAAAAAAAAAAAAAAAAAAAAAAAAAAAAAAAAAAAAAAGATGGGTCCATTATAGTCAGACTCCGTACAGCGAGAAGGTTTTGGTGCAGTTTGGCTTGAGTGATTGTATAGCTGTTATAGCTCCAATTGCAAACGACGACAGCATGGAAGAGAACCCTACCAACAGCGAATATCCCTATAGGCAAGCAGTTGGATACTCGATGTACCTGAAATGTGGGGCATGACTAGACGTAACATATGCTGTCAAGTTTTGTCTAGAAGTCTTGAAAATCGGACAAAGCGTGACGTAATAAGGATGAAAGAATCTTTCACTATCTGAGAGGCAAATATGACTATGGAATTATTTACAAAAGCGGTGAAAGCAAAGGCCTTCTTGAGCGTTATAGTGATACCGATCGTGGAGGTGATCTGGCCGATCTGCCCCAGGTGTTCTTTGTCTGTACTTCGGTGCATGTCATTTGGATAATCAGCGATAACTTTCAGCAGCAATCTTTACTACAGAGGGTGTAGCGGCTAGTAAAGCACCACGAGAAATTATTTAGCTCAAGAGACTTTTAATAAACTTTGCCAGCTAAAGGATTCGAAACCCTGCGTATGAATGGACAATGAAGTTACCCTTCGTCTCCCGCAAAATCCTGAATGTCATTGAGTAGTTATTGCTGATGAAATTAATATTTCCAAGAGTAAATACAGAAAAACAGCTTACGGACTTACAAACAAAACAATTTGTTGCTGTCCGACTAAGACAGTTGTGCGATAATACGATAGAGTGTAAGTTACTAAATAAGGGAGAGTATAAAGATTTTGTACTGGGAATAGTTTTACTGAATAACTTGAAAGACTTTTAAATATTTCTGTGTTACCAGGTAGATTAAAAGGCTCTTGCCGCAATGTAACACGTTTATTATCGTTGTTAAGCGTTGATGTGTGTCAATGTTTTTGAACGAAGAAAAACTTGCGTTCTTTATAAATAAACAGCAAAAGAAACAATTCTTGCACGACGGCTACGATTTATATGAAATTTTAAAGGCAGTTCTTATCGACAAGATAGACTAAACGATCCTTCTATATATAAAAAGAAATTGGAATACAATTTACATTAAGAAAGATATGAACTAATTACGAAGAAATTTTCGTTATGAGGTGCAGTACCACCGATTAACATGGTCATTTGCACTGAGGTGAAAAAAGGCATGGGATACGTCCTAATGTCGTGTCGTACTTCCTTTTGCTAGACCTAGTACAGCAACTCGACGTGGCATGAACTCGTCAAGACGCTGGAAGTCTCCTGCAGAGGTATTGAGTTATGCTGCCTCTACAGCCGTCCGTCCATATGTGCCAATGTGTGGCCGGTGAATGATTTTCTACACGAACCGACCTCTCGATTATGTCCCATAAATGTTCGATGGGTTTTATGGCGGGCGATCTGTGTGGCCAAATCATTGTTTCTAATTGTCAAGAATGCTCTCCAAACCGATCTGAACAACCACGGCCCGGTGATTTGGCGCACTGTCATCCATAAAAGTTGCATCGTTGTATGCGAAGATGAAGTCCACGAATGGCTGTAATAGTCTGCACGTAGCCAAACATAACATTTCCAGTCAATGATCGGTGAAGTTGGACCAGTCATTCCATGATAACGAAGCCCACATCATTATGGAGCTACCAGACGCTTGCACATTAGAGATGGGCAAAGCCGTTCATCCTTGGGTACTAGTTCACTGGTGAGAGCTTTCCCCCCCCCCCCCCCCCCCTCGTTTACCGTTCACTGTGCTTGGTATATGGTTCTTATGAAAAACTGAAAATTAGTGGCACTGAAGATGGAAGGCGCCAAGAGGGGCACTTGCCTCCCCCATAGAGAACAGACGTTTTGTTCATAACAGAATTCTCACACACTTGTAATTTTCGTGATTCTGCAAAACATCTCGTTTAGCCAACTTTAGCGTTGTGTGGCTGATCGCAATGAAATAATATAAGGTGGTGCACAAAAAACCAGCCCCGAGTACAGACTGCTCGCCAACTACGCACGATTTGTTGACCGCTACGAGCAGAATAGATAAACACGTGATAATTAGGCAGTGAAGAAATAACAACTAAGCTAATGCAAACAACTTCGAAACAACAGACGGCGACTGGTAAGCGACAATGAGCAGTCTAGTACTCGGAGCCGATTTTTCGTGTGCCACCCTGTACCACTGAAATAATACTGTAGGAGTTATCAAAATGCGATACTATACAATCGATTTCGAAGCGTGGGCTTCATTCTGTAGTAAGTCGGTCTGGCTACCATAACAATGAACATACTCTTTTACCTTGGATCAAAAAAAGAAGGAAAATGGCAACTGGTGTGTGCCGTGCTGACGTCCTTTGCATGTGTAATAACAAAAAAAATCTTGCCGTTTTACAAGTATTACTTCTGCTGTTTATCGAAATAGAGAAGTAAACTGATACACCGTATTGTTAGCTGAAAAGATGCATGTACTACATACCACGTAAATTTTATGCAATTTCCGTAATTATAAAACACATTTTAATAACCAGTCGTGGTCGCTGAATGGAATACGAAAAGAACCAGAAGTTCAGAGTTAAAAAAAAAAAATTGAAACAGATCTAGAATGGGCGTGTGAAGTAAACGAAACGAACAACTCGATACTCAATTAACTATGGGCAGTCGGCAGTGTAACTGCGGCGAGTGGCCACGCGAAGGACGAGTCCGGCCGAGCGAGACCGAGACAGACGGGAACGAGGCTAGAACGAGACCGGCAGACGTGCCGTTGCGGGAACGAGACCGACCGTTCCCCGTTACCGGGAACTATACGTAGAAAGCCGCTCCCGAAGTGAACTATGAAAGACCGTTCCTTAGAATGCATTCCTAGCTCGTTCCGTTCATCTTGGTGAACCGTTCCTTTGGACCCGTTAGTTCGAGAACGACGCATCTCTATTGCACACTGCATCGTTGATAACCCGGATGCATGGCTTCGTCGCGCCTGCGCCACACGCGAACTCTAACATCAGCTCTTACCAATTGAAATCGGGACTGCTCTGACAAAGTCTTGGCCTTCCAGGCGTCTATGGTCCACCAACCGATATGGTCACGAGCCCAGCACAGGCGTTGCAGGCGATGACGCGCTGTTACCAAAGGCACTCGCGTCGGTCACCTGCTGTCATAGCCCATTAACGCCAAATTTCGCCGCACAGTCGTAAGCGATACGTTCGTCGTACGTCCCACATTGATCTCTAACGTTATTTCACTCAATGTTGCTTGTCTGTTAGCAATGACAACACTACGCAAAAGCTGCTGCTCTCTGTCGTTATGTGGAGGCCGTCGGGCACATGTTGTCCGTGGTGAGAGGTAATGCCTGAAATTTAGTATTTTCGGCACACTCTTGACACTGTTGGTCTTAGAATACTGAATTCCCTAACGATTCCCGAAATAGAATTTACCATGCATCTAGCTCCACTACCATTCCGCGTTGTCTGTTAATTCCCGTCGTGTGGCCGTAAGTCATGTCGGATGCCTTTCACCTAAGTACAAATGACAACTCTGCCAATGCACTGCCCTTTTATATCTTGTGTAAGGGATACTACAGCTATCTGTATATATGCATATCGCTATCGTGTGACTTTTTTCACCTTAGTGTATAAAGAGAAAGAAGCCACTTGAAGAATATTTAATAATTTTTAATACGTCACAAGACAGAATACCACGTCTTAATATATCCACTATACAACGACCTGACTACGGGTTGCTGAAGACAGAAAGGAATTCCATTTTATGTCAAGCAAGGGAGTAGGCATTCGGTGGAGTACGTCATCGTGGATAGCATTGAGACGGACCACCCCACAGTCCGTGACGGCCGATCGGTTTCGAAGTCACTCATTAGAAGCAGTTTATCGACATTCACTCACGTCAACTCCGCAGTTTAGATTTGGAAGAATCGCGTGTGATTTTGGACAAACTACTTCGACAAGACTCTGGACTTAGTGCGTTCCAGCTTCGTTTTTGTTGCGCACAGTTCTAGATTTGGGGTTTTTGGACAATGCACGGGTAATTATATTTAATGTAACTCTTCAACTGTCTTTTTTCGCAACAAGTGAGTGATAATTTGCTATTGTTGTTACATGAGCGGAATTCCTGCACACAAAGAGGACGTGTTGCCTGACTGGAGACACACTAATGCAAATTTCTTGTGATATAGGGACAGAACATGGTTAGGAAAGTTAAATGTGAATAATTACTGCCTGAGGACCCTGCACTACTTAATCTCGAGTCAATGATTTAAAGCCACAATACAGAAAGGTTGGCAGAGGAAGAATGAAAAAGACTGGTGCAACAACAGTACTCCCTCCCAGCCAATGGAAAGCTACAGCACACACTACAGAGTAGCACTTGATATTCTACGAGAGCCATCTAGAAAGTAACCGCTGTTTTCGCGTTGCATGGGAAGTACTTACTGGAGGGAACGGAGGGTGCTTACAGCTGCGACAGCGAGAAAGCCACACTGTTTCTCGTTTGCCTAATGTAGCTGTGCAAACAGAATGTTGCAAGTGAAAATCCCACCAAATGTGAAATCAGTCATGAAATACTACTTTCAGTTGCAAAATAAATAAATCAATCTCAAAGCTGATGACATTCATCACGAAATGTATCTTAGTAGGGTCTGAATGTGATAAATAAAGGTTGTGATCCTCAATGTTCTCGTCTCTTGAACATAGTTTTAATCAGCCTTAATTTCATGGGATGTATTGGAAAGCAATTTCGCATTTCTCGTAGACACAATCCCACATCTCAAAACTTCCATGAACTCGTAATCCCTAAATCGCTAAAACAAATTATAGTGCTAAATGACAAAAATGTGTCTAGAATTTCGTAAATTTATATGAAAAGTACCTATTGCTCCAGTGATTTCATTTCGGCAGGACTCATAACAGCAGTAACACAAAAATAAATTTTCGTTACAACAACTTTAGATATACTTATTTTCAGCGATAGTAGTCTCCACAATATGATCACTATTTAAAAAGATGTCACAATCTTCTACACTCGGTTGTGCAATCTCTGCACCGACTGTTGCTTTGAACGCTGTTAAGTGAGTACTACAATGCGCAAAATTCGTAGAAATAAGTTAGTGTACCACTAGAGAGGTCTCTCTCTTGCAATAGCATCGGTGGTTTCATGCCAGTCACACTTAAAAAAAAAAAGAGAGAGAGAGAGAGAGAGAGAGAGAGAGAGAGGTTTCAGGCAAAAACCACTGGTACTAAAAGGGTTAAATAAACAAGTTTCCACAAGTTCCGCGCTCTTTGGATTCGAACTACTGACTTCTATTTTTAGCGCTGCCCACGATAGGGACCGGTGAAAAGTCAAGGATTTCCTATGTTTACGTGGAGACAAAACAACAGTTACTGATGTGCAATCATACCGCCTAAGGTCTCCTCCCCTCCCCCTCTCCCTCCCCCACCCGAAAAAGCAGGCAAGCTGTGCTAGCCTTAGCTTATGACTAACGATCTTTGGTGACGCTAAAGAAACCTTGTTTGTGTGTTTTACAGATTGGGAACGACATACGCTTCTGGCGGGGCATTGTGTGAAATACAGAAACCCGAAACTGGGGTATCAAAACAAGCGATACGGTCGCTTGACAACCGGTGTAGTGGACAATTCTCGGGCATACACTGCCCGGCAAACACAGAAGTGTGACTTCAGTTCAAATCCGAGGTTTTTATACATTTGCCCTGAAACACACACAGGGCTCGAAGTGATTTCCACCTCATCATGCCCATGAAAAGGTGACCTATAAGGTGATGTAGATTAGGGTTCTGTAGTCATTCACCGTGGTGACCCCTCGTTTGTATGCACCAAAAAAGAAATTCGTTATTTTGAGAATGTTCTAGAGTCTTCAGATTGAAAATTGTACATTTGGTGGCGTTGTGGCATAGTGATTAGCATATGAGGCTGCATCGCACAAGGTCGTGAGTTCAAATCTCATACGATGCTTCATATTAACTTCGTTTGCTCTTATTTTTTCCCTTTTTCCCTTCATGTCATTCGGTTATCATTTTGAATCTTTGTGCATTTGATCTTAATTATGTTTATTTGTGTGTCACAATATTCAAAAGTCTGAAAATGCCTATCCATCGGTTAAAAACGACGAAATAATCTAATCATATTGGCTGTTCCGCACAAGATATACATTCCTTTTTGCGGTAGTTCTCATACAAACACTTAAAATACAAATTCGTGTTTCGCTATCGACAAGATAACACAAACACGAAAGAAGGGATTATAAACAAATGCGCAAAATGAGGAACAAATAATGAACGGACGAAAATATAATATAATGAAACGGAAAAAAATTAAATTGAAAGTAACAACAACAAAAAATTAAACTCGCATGCACAAAGATTTGAAATGAAAAAATTACAAAAAATGAAAAGTGGATGAAGTTAACTGACGATTAAAACTGCGTGTAAATTGTTAGAAATTACAATAATACATTTAAACCAATTAACTGAAAATTAACGATCAAATTCATATCCAAAACTAATTGAAAATGAAAAATTTTATAGCACCTAACAAGATTCGAACACACAAGCAAGCTCGTTCGTTCGTAAACCAATACGATACATCGTCATCGGGTACACAAATGTCAATTTTAAGGAGGGCTCTAGAAATGAACTCAAAATTACGAATTTTCTTTTCGGCTGCTGGGTGAGATATCTGGGACCCTAACCTACACCACCGTATAGATTCTTTCAAACACTCGATAGAACCCGTGGGGTCCTCTCCATGTAAGACGAAGAACGCAGGTGCTGTCGCGGGGCATCTCAGGTTGCGGTATCTTAGGCAGACGATTTTTGCCGATTCGTTAAAGATGTGATGAATGCTTATATCTAAATTAATTATTTGACCATTTTAGTTTGTAATGTACTCACCTTCTTGACATAGCTGGTGGCATCCTCCTCCGTGACCGGCTCTGCCGATATGCCTCCCCGGCGCCTGGCCGGCTGCTGGGCGGCCGACGGCAGGGGGGACAGGTCGTCGGTGTCCTCGGGAGACGCTGCCTGCTGCTTCGCATCGTGGGCCTGCTCCTGCAAGCAAGGGAGGCGAGGATGAGGCGGTGTTGCACGCGGCGTCAGCAGCGTGGCCCTTGACCCCGGCCGCTAATGAGCCGAGCGCCGCCCTCCACGCCACGCACTACAACGGAGTGCGCCCTGCGAGAGCTGCAGCCGGCAGCGCGAGGCGAGAGGCGTGTGCGATGCCTACTGTCTTACACCAACAATAATAGCACATCTCAACGTGTAATCATACTTAAATCTCACTCCGTGTACACTGACGCAAAAAAAAAAAAAACACAACACCGAGGAGGAGACTTGAGACATCAACGAAAGTCGCCAGGCGGATTTCTACACCTGGATAATGATGTCTATAAAAATTTCACACCTGTCGCATAAGAGTGACGCTTGTAGCGCCACTATGATGATACAAATCAAGTTAGTTTTTAATAGACGCTTTAATGGTCGTGAGGGTTAGTCACCTTTCAGATTAGACGTGGTGAATTGATGTTAGTCAAAAATGGTTCACATGGCTCTAAGCGCTATGTGACTTAACATCTGAGGTCTCTTGCAATAGCATCGGTGGTTTCATGCCAGTCACACTTTAAAAAAAAAGGAGAGAGAGAGAGAGAGAGAGAGAGAGAGAGAGAGAGAGAGAGAGCCTAACTAGCCTAAGGACATGACACACATCCATGCCCGAGGCAGCATTCGAACCTGCGACCGTAGCAGCAGCGCGGTTCCGGACTGGAGCGCCTAGAACCACTCGGCCACAGAGGCCGGCGATGTTAGTCACGAATGCCTATAAACCGACAAAGACGTGTAATGAGGCTATAAGAAGCTAGATGTTCCTTCTGCGACACTGCAGAAAGACTTAGCAGAAATCTTGTTGCTGTTGTTGTTATTGCTTCAGTCCTGAGATTAGTTTGATGCAGCTCTCCACGCTACTCTATCCTGTGTAAGCTTCATCATCTCCCAGTACCTGCAACCTACATCCTTCTGAATCTGCTTAGTGTATTCATCTCTTGGTCTCCCTCTACGATTTTTACCCTCCACGCTGCCCTCCAATACTAAATTTTTGATCCCTTGATGCCTCAGAACATGTCCTACCAACCGATCCCTTCTTCTAGTCAAGTTGTGCCACAAGCTCCTCTTCTCCCCAATCCTATTCAGTACCTCCTCATTAGTTATGAGATCTACCCATCTAATCTTCAGCATTCTTCTGTAGCACCACATTTCAAAAGCTTCTATTCTCTTCTTGTCCAAACTGGTTGTCGTCCACGTTTCACTTCCATACATGGCTACACTCCATTTAAATACTTTTATAAAAGACTTCCTGACACTTAAATCGATACTCGATGTCAACAAATTTCTCTTCTTCAGAAAAGCTTTCCTTGTCATTGCCAGTCTACATTTTATACCTTCTCTACTTCGACCATCATCAGTTATTTTGCTCCCCAAATAGCAAAACTCAAGGACAGCTCCGAGGCATTCACCCTGTAGCGTGCATTCCACTGAACTCAAACCACCGCCATTTGAAACTTAAGTGGTGTCAAGCGAGAGCTCATTGGAGGGCTGTTGTATTTTCTAATGAACACTGGTTCATCACTGGTGCCAGTGATGGCCGCGTGTTGGTTAGGAGTGGGCCAGCTGAGGGCTTGCAACCAACTTGTCTGCATGGACCTACACCTACCTGGAGTTACCGTCTACGGTGCGATTTCGTATGACAGCAGGAGCATTCTCATGGTTGTCCCACGCACCCTCACTGCAAATTTGTACGTCATTCTGATGATTCGACCTGTTGGGCTGGCATTCATGAACAGCGACCCAGCAGGTGTTTTCCAACAACATAACGCTCGACCTGATACTGCTGTTGTAACCCAACATGCTGCATAGCGTATTGACATATTGCCTTGGCCGCTCCATCATCATATCTGTCTCCAACAAGCTTGCATTCAATATTCTAACTGTTACACCGGTTATTAAAATACCAGCATTTCACATTTGCAATGCCTTATCTCGCGCTTACATTAACCTGCGATTTGGCAATGTTCATCACTTAAATATGTTATTTTGACAAATGTAGTCGCGAAATTTCATTGCTGTATATTATTATGTTTTGGTGTTGCGATTTTTTTTCCGTCAGTGTAGCAGTAAATCAGTCGTACGACAAGTACAGAACAAAAGAACACACTTGAAACAAACGGGCGAACACGTTAAGTCTAGTTTACAAGACGACACTACGTTGCAACTGCGCTACAGGCCACTGCCCATGCGCGCCGCGCAACTCGGTGGTGAACCTATACACTTTCGTCGTGTTCAACTTTGGCGATACTAGTTGCACGAGTTTTGAGGTTACGTGTGTTCGTAGAGAGTAGACAATCTGAAATATGAAGTGGAATACGGAGAATAATGTTCGATTTTTGTGAAAAAAACCTCCTTTGTTTTCGCTTTTACAGTTTTAAGGTTTTTGAGTTACGCAATACAAAACTTCAGAATATAAAACATTTTTTAGATATTATGTGATAAGGGTATGAACTGGTTTTCCGAACTACCAGTTCATGAGAGGGCAACATACCAATGACAATGCGAAAAATACTAATCCTAAATCAATTTCAACGTAAATGAATATATGACCTTAGCCTTGCATTGGAAAGCGAAACCTTAATTGGGTCCTGAAGTTAATTAAAACGAATGTAAATCACTGGTACACAGGCCGTGAGAGCGAGCTCTAGACGTTAAGAACCTGTGAAGATGTTAGCTTCAGTGGCATTGCTTCGTGTAGTTTAAATATAGAAACGAGCAGCATTATTAACTTTCGGACGATTTCGATTTCGTAATAGTCATCTAATCATACGCCAATTTAGATTAAAAACAAAATTTCCCAATATATACATTTTCTGCTAAAATCGACTGCAAGCGACTAAGCAAAACACTCGGCGCGGTGGCCAGTGGCAACGGCCGTAAAGGCATTTCCCCATATACAGTCGCTCCCATTAGACACCGCGCCGAGTTATCAATTAAATTTGCGCTGATAATATACAATTTTCGTTTAAAATTACGTATAAAAACATGCAACATATATGGGAAAAACGATTTTTTTTAATGTAAACTGACTGCGAGAAAGAAAGAATTGGTAGATCATGCGTGAGCAGCGCCTATTAGACGGAGAGGGTCCGACAACCGATCAGTTCCAGTTATTCCATCTGGAAAGAGGTACACGGCTCGTGTTGTCTGTAGTTCAACCGTGCTTAGACAGTCAATACCGCAGTTCTATCGCGACCGTGCCAGGTAGGGCTCTCAAAAGGGGGAAGTGTTCAGGCGCCTCTGAGTGCACCAAAGCAATGATGTTCGGACGTGGAGGAGATACAGAGAGACAGGAACTGTCTATGTCGTGCCTCACTCAGGCCGCCCAACGGCTACTACTGCAGTGGATGACTGCTACCCACGGATTATGGCTCGGAGGAACCCTGACAGCAACGCCACAATGTTGAATAATGCTTTTCGTGCAGCCACAGGACGTCATGTTACGACTCAAACTGTGCGCAATAGGTTGCATGATGCGCAACTTCCCTCCCGACGTCCATGGTCAGGTCCATCTTTGCAACAACAACACCATGCAGCGCGGTACAGATGGCCCAACAACATGCCGAATGGATCGATCAGGATTTGCATCACATCCTCTTCACCGATGAAAGCCGCACATGTCTTCAACCAGACAATAGTCGGAGACGTGTTTGGAGGCAACCTGGTCAGGCTGAACAACGTAGACTCACTGTCCAGCGAGTGCAGCAAGGTGGACGTTCTCTGCTGGTTTGGCGTGGCATGATGTGGTACGCCACTGGTGATCATGGAAGGCGCCGTAACGCCTATACGACACGTTAATGTCATCCTCCGACCGATAGTGCAACCATATCGGCAGCATATTGGCGAGGCATTCGTCTTTATGGACCACAATTCGCCCCCCCCCCCCCCCAGCTTAGTATTGGAGGGCAGCGTGGAGGGAAAAATCGTAGAGGGAGACCAAGGAATAAATACACTAAGCAGATTCAGAAGGATGTAGGTTGCAGTAGGTACTGGGAGATGAAGAAGCTTGCACAGGATACGGTAGCATGGAGAGCTGCATCAAACCAGTCTCAGGACTGAAGACCGCAACAACCACAACAACAACAACAACAACAACATAACAACCTAGGCAACGTAAACAAATATCAAAACAACCCTACCAAATCGTTAATTAATTTCCTCAGAAAAATTCGCGATGTTGACAACAGCCAACGACGCCTGGCGGCTGCCCTCGCGCGACTGCCCGTTATGTTCGTCACACTTGGTCACGCCCCGCACGACGCATGACGCATATCGCGCACGGCGCGCCTCGCGCTCGCGGTTTAATGATCAGTGACTTACTTACCACCCCGTCGTCATACCACTGGAGGACATAAACCAAGTAAGCTAGATTAATGCATGAAACTAATATCGTACCTAATTATGTACAGATTTGTTGAAAAACAAATATGTAACTATTCTTTAACAATGTTAGGCTAATTAAATGCGGATTCGTTTTCATATTTTACATAATAAGTAATTATAACTTCAATACCTGCGGGACGCGCATGACCGGAAGAGATGACGCCAAACGGTAGAGGCTTATATCTAGCAATATTGAAAGTATGCCGTTCTAAGAGGGATAGTTGCTGTTAACTCGTTTTTTTGATTTTTTATTTTCCTACCGAGTACCAGACAAGACGACGCCTGGACCAAAATATTACTACTTAGTCTCAAAAATGATATCGACAGGAAGTGCAAAATGGCTAAGCAGGCATGGCTAGAGGACAAATGTAAGGATGTAGAGGCTTATCTCACTAGGGGTAAGATAGATACTGCCTACAGGAAAATTAGAGAGACCTTTGGAGAAAGGAGAACCACTTGCATGAATATCAAGAGCTTTGATGAAAACCCTTCTAAGCAAAGAAGGGAAAGCAGAAAGGTGGAAGGAGTATATAGAGGGTCTATAGAAGGGCGATGTACTTGAGGACAATATTATGGAAATGGAAGAGGATGTAGATGAAGTTGAAATGGGAGATATGATACTGCGTGAAGAGTTTGACAGAGCACTGATACACCTGAGGCGAAACAAGACAACATTCCTTTAGAACTTCTGACAGCCTTGGGAGAGCCAGTCCTGACAAAACTCTACCATCTGGTGAGCAAGATTTATGAGACAGGCGAAATACCCTCAGACTTCAAGAAGAATATAATAATTCCAATCCCAAAGAAAGCAGATATTGACAGATGTGAAAATTACCGAACTATCAGTTTAATAAGTCACAGCTGCAAAATACTAACACGAATTATTTACAGACGAATGAAAAAACTGGTAGAAGCCGACCTCGGGGAAGATCAGTTTGGATTCCGTAGAAATGTTGGAACACGTGAGACAATAGTGACCTTACGACTTATCTTAGGAGAAAGATTAAGGACAGGCAAACCTACGTTTCTAGCATTTGCAGACTTAGAGAACGATTTTGACAATGTTGACTGGAATACTCTCTTTCAAATTCTGAAGGTGGCAGGGGTAAAATATAGGGAGCGAAAGGCTATTTACAATTTGTACAGAAATCAGATAGCAGTTACAAGAATTGAGGGACACGAAAGGGAAGCAGTGGTTGGGAAGGGAGTGAGACAGGGTTGTAGCCTGTCCCCGATGTTGTTCAATCTGTATATTGAGCAAGCAGTGAAGGAAACAAAAGAAAAATTCGGAGTAGGTATTAAAATCCATGGAGAAGAAATAAAAATGTTGAGGTTCGCCGGTGACATTCCAATTCTGTCAGAACAACAAAGGACTTGGAAGAGCAGTTGAATGGAATGGACAGTGTCTTGAAAGGAGGGTATAAGATGAACATCAACAAAAGCAAAACGAGGATAATGGAAAGTAGTCGAATTAAGTCGGGTGATGCGGAGGGAATTAGATTAGGAAATGAGACACTTAAAGTAGTAAAGGAGTGTCGCTATTTGGGGAGCAAAACATCTGATGATGGTCGAAGTAGAGAGGATATAAAATGTAGACTGGCAATGGCACGGAAAACGTTTCTTAACAAGAGAAATTTGTTAACATCGAGTATAGATTTAAGTGCCATGAAGGCGTTTCTGAAAGTATTTGTATGGACTGTAGGCATGTATGGAAGTGAAACGTGGACGATAAATAGTTTGGACAAGAAGAGAATAGAAGCTTTTGAAATGTGGTGCTACAGAAGAATGCTGAAGATTAGATGGGTAGATCACAAAAAATTTAGTATTGGAGGGCAGCGTGGAGGGTAAAAATCGTAGAGGGAGACCAAGAGATGAATACACTAAACAGATTCAGAAGGATGTAGGTTGCAGTAGGTACTGGGAGATGAAGAAGCTTGCACAGGATAGAGTAGCATGGAGAGCTGCATCAAACCAGTCTCAGGACTGACAACCACAACAACAACAACAACAACATTAAACTATAAAAAACAATAAATATTTTTTTTTACTTTTGGAGGTCTTTGTATCGGGCTTTTTTTAAAATTTTTAATTTAAGTTTTATCTTACAATGAATTCCCCAAAGCCATGGAAAGGGAAATCAAATATTTATTGGACTCATTACCATGCCAGTGGTTATTAACGAATATAGGATCATAAGGAGTAACTAAGAAGTTTGTGACTAGATTGAAAATTTTTAGGTAGGTAGTATCTAGCTTGTTATCTTGGATGCTAAACGAACTTTGGGGTATACCACAAGAAAGTGTGGTGGAACCCTCGCTGTTCACGTTACACAAAGGTCTAGTCAGATTACTGTGAGCACTGCCTGTGTTCGGCGTCAACGTGAAGTATACCCTCACAGAAAGCAGGTGGCAGCACTAGCAGTGGAGGATTTTTAAAGCTTATCGGGATATGCGGAAAACTGTGCAGTTGATGTAATGGAGCGAGCCTTCTGACGCCCAAAGGAGCAAGATCACTGGATTTCGGGTCAAGTGTGGAAGCATTTCCGTAAAGACTAAGTTTGCACACTGCTCGTATGCCGCCATGGTTAAAGTAAGTCGTGCATGGCAAAATGGCGCTATCCAAAACCAGCGCTGGGGCAATTGTGGATGTTCCAAGCGCCGTACACGTCAGAGGTGAACAACGGCTGTGAAAATGTGTAAGGGCAAAGACGTGCAATTTTTGAGTAACTGATCGCCCTTATGAATCAAGGGGGCTACCAACAGTTCCTCCTCAAGGACTGTTGCTGCGTATGGGTCTCCTCAGTAGGCGCCTGGTTCATGCGCCCATTCTGACTGGTGCTCATATGTAACGAAGGATGGAATTTGCACACCAATATCGCTACTGGGCTGCAATACAGTGTCGACAGCTGACCTTTTTAGATGAATCACGTTTTATGGTCCGTCGGACTGAAAGCAAACAGCCTGTACCAATGGTTCGAAGGGTCGAGGCCGGAGGATGGAACATAACGGCCTGGGGAATGTGCTCCGGTTGACCTCGTAATTCTGGAAGGCGTAATGGATCATGCCGCTGTTGTTGAGGACAACCCCTGCATGCAGTTTCTGTTCCACGGCACGATGGAATCTACCGACAGGACAATGCAACGCGTCACACTTCTCGTAGCGTATATGCGTAGTTCGACGAGTACCAGCAGGGGTTTACCATACTCCCCGAGCCACAAAACTCTCCGCATTTAAAGCCAATCCAGAACTTGTTGGACCACCTCGACCGAACTGTTGGCGCCACGGATTCTGAGCCGAGAAAAACGGAGCAGCTAGCCACGGCACTAGAGTAAGCATGTCGGCCTGCCAAAACCTCACTGTCTATTTCTGAACGTCTCGCATCGGTCTGCATTACAAACATGGTTATTCACGCTTTTGACACGTGGTCACATTAATGTGACTGGACAGTGTATATTAATGGCCTAGCAGACAATATTAATAGTAACTTTTGCAGACGATGCAGTCACCCATAATTAAGAAATAACTGATAAAAATCCAGTGCTTGATTTGTGCGCTCCCCGTACCAGTACCTCTGGCGGAAAAAGAAAGCAGAATCGCAAATTTTGAGATGTGGCACGATGCAGCGGCTGAAGCAAAACCGTTGTATTCGCACGTCGCAGGTCACAGTACCACAACCTCTTTTCTTACAATTTAAGCACTGGAAAATTATACTAATATCTAGGCAGATCTTAGTGCAAAGATTGGCAACTTGCTTTATATATTCAGAAATCGAAAATGGTGTACTACGTAAAACGAATGAACTTCCATTCCTGTGACTACAAGAAGTCCCAATTGGAATCAAACAACCCAAATCTCTGTGTGTAACGATTCGTGGAGATATGAAATGGAATGGAATGGAATGGTCACATAGGCTCATTTGTTTGTGAAGCATATGGCAGAATACTGTACACTGGGAGGATAATGCGAAAATGCAATCATTCTACGAAGGAGTATGCCTACCAAAAACTAATGCTGCCTATTCTAGAATATTGCTTAAGTGTGAGAGACCAACACCAAAGCCGACCAAAATGAGATATTGAACGCACACAATGAATAACGGAACTAATGAATTTCGTTTAGCCCACGTGAGAGAATCACGGAGACGCTGAAAATCTGAACTGGCAGACGGTTATTGATACACGCAAACTATCCAGCGAAATCGTACTTGCAATGTTTCAAGATACAATGTTAATCGAGGAATCTAAATACAACAGTCCCCATTGTACTCCTTCTGCAGGGATCAGAAGTGCTAGATTAGGCTAAGAACAGTGGGCACAGAGGGGATTAAGCTTAAGCAATCGTTCTTCCCACGGGAGGAGGCCCCATGCATGACGCACTGAGAAGTACCGTAGCCACCCTACTCACCAGAATACGATGCAATAATAAACGTACTGAACGCTCATTATAACAACAGCAGCTACCTTCCACATTCACAAGGGATAACCACAAATCCGAAATGTCATTCTTGAAAAGTAGAAAAGCATCTATGAAATTTTTACTCTAGGACCAGAAGCCCCTTACATACATAATGTAGGTTGTGCTATTCTCCGTGAAACAGCGGCTATCGCCATAAAATTTCTCTCCCCCTGGAATCTTCTGTTTTCTCCACGGAAGCATATGCCATTCGAGAAGCGGTGCTGTATGACAGGATAGTATTATCTCAAAAACTTGTGATCATGTCCGATAAAAAAAGTGTAATTAAACTCCTTGCAGCAATCGTGCAGTATGATTCAGACTCAAACTTATTTTGGATATCAAGCAAGAAGTGGAAAAAAATAATCCAGTTACAATTTATCAGACGATGTGACAAAAGGTGGTTTATTGGGCAAACACGAAGTCGCTTCCGAATGACTCTTCCCGGAACAAGTGTCTGAACATCTGAATTTCTCAAATCTGATGAGTCCTATCAAAATGGAGTTCGACCTGAAGATTGGATTGATGCAAGCTCACCACGCTAGTCTATCCTCTGCAAGTCTCTTTCTTTCTGCGTAACTACTGCAACCTACATCAGTTTGAATCAACTTCCAACTTCATTGACATAATACAGATGAAGAAATTTTCTTCTAGCTTTGCTCTAAACTTGAAGAAAAACAAAAAAATTGAATTTATCGGGTCGCACAAATTTCCGAATGAAACCAAGTGTACTGTAGGCAGTCTTCAGAAACAGTGTTTACAAATTGCTGTACAATCTGTATGTAGCGCTCACTGTTCTATGTGCCATAAAAGAATGTGTAGAAGATTCGTTCGCCTACTTTACAATGCTCACCAGAAACCAGTTTCGTTTGTGTAGAGACGACCTGTGCAGTTGATGCGCTTTTTCCGTAATCTAAATGCGCGAATTTTGTGCATTCATCGCAGAACCGTGCTTCATCGGGCCATAACCAATCAAAGTTCTGCACTCAGTCACTTGACTTCTGGAAACTACTTTAGTCTTTTTAGTTCGTAGTATAGGCACTCTGAATTCGTTGCCTAGTTATTGCTCTGTTTTCTGGTTGTTTGTCCTTCTCGGATGTGTGTGTTATATCTTGTGTCAATAAGTAACTACCCAATTTTCCCATAGCGTGCAATTAAACGCGCAGCAGATACGTCCACAGTGTGGTTGGTCTCTAGTGAATTTGGTTAGTCATACTGGGGATAAAACTGCTCTCAGACTTCTGCGCCGATGCATAGAATCAGCGAGCAGTCTGCTTAAAGTGATCCATGAGCATTGGGATTCCGGATACCTCGTGGAGAGTCACGTATTGGATAGCGACTCGAAAGACGCACAGGAAGTTGGAGTGCTCTGTACCACTCTTTCTGTAGTTTTCTGAAGTGGATATTAGCCGCGTTGCCCCATACCATAGTAACATATTCTATTACTGGCTTTATTAGTGCCAAGTAGTGTGTGACCCCATATTGCGTGAGAAGCGTCGACATCAGGTTGAGGAGGGGAAAAGCCTTCATAATTTACCCGACGCTTTACCCTTCACCTCACAGGCGTGCGGTCCCCATGTCAGGCGTCTGACGAGTATGACGCCGAGATATTTTCCGGTCCGCGACGCTGAGATAGGGCTTCCCGTAATTCGGATCGGCAGTAAATCTTCAGGCAGCTTTTTCCTTGTTATTATAAGGGCCTGACCCTTAGCCACATTCATGTTGAGCTCTCGACTTGGTGGCCCATGATCGTAGTTATCTCACGATTGCCGAAGACGAAGTCTCGTTAGTTGCGCGTTAATACCAAGCGGGAAGAATGCAGTGTCGTCTGCGTAAAGAGCCAGCTCGATTCTTGGCGTTTTAGGCATATCAGACGTGTCCAGGTTGTATAACAGGGTGCCAAGTAGAGACTCCTGCGGCATTCGCGCCCTATCTGTCGCGTTGTAGAGTTGCAGTCATCAGCGCGGACGTCAAAACTTCGCTATTTCAGATAGGATTTGAGCGCCATGGGATACCGGGACCCCCAACATAGTAAATCTGCCACACGCTGTCAAACGCCTTTGACACGTTTGGGAGTACTGCCCGGGGCCACATTCAACAATTTTTGGAACTTACTCTTTCTCATATAAAGATGTGTTTCTTTTCAACTCTTGAGCACTGTAATACCAATGATACTAGATACTTTCGAGAAATGCAATTTTTATGTTTACATCCAGGTAACCAGCAGAATAGCGTTATTGATTTACACTGGGCAAAAAAATTTACACCGCCAAGCGAGATCGTGCTAATAACGCGTAACACCGCCTGTAACCTAGCTGCCGGCCGCGGTGGTCTAGCGGTTCTAGGCGCTCAGTCCGGAACCGCGCGACTGCTACGATCGCAGGTTCGAATCCTGCCTCGGGCATGGATATGTGTGATGTCCTTAGGTTCGTTAGGTTTAAGTAGTTCTAAGTTCTAGGGGACTAATGACCTCAGATGTTAAGTCCCATAGTGCTCAGAGCCAATTGTATAACCTAGCTAATTCCCTCAATTCGGCAAGGAAGATAGTCCATAAGTTTCTGCAGGTACGCTACATCCAGCTGAAGCTCTGTATTGACGAAGAGTACTGCAGATCTAACAAACAGCAGTGAAGTTCATTGACGCGTTTCACCTGCTATTTCTAACAATCCCAGCATTTTGTATGGGATTCAGATCGGTTGATTTGGTGGGCTTGTCGAGATGAGGTAGGGTGCCTGGGTGTACGTCAAACCAGGAATCCGTGTAGCGCCGTGAACGGCTCTGAGAACATGAGTGTGCACAGCTCAGTCATCACGAACATGCAGAAAAAAAGACTTGGTCGGCGGGGATGTTGAAACAAACATACTGGCTCATGTCACGGTCATCCGAATGTGTAGGCCCAAGTCAAGTTACGAAAAACACCCGCAAAACAACAAAGCATCACCTCTGGCCAGCGCTAAAATTCGACACGCCGCAGGTTACACGTCTCGTTGGGCGGTCGACACAGTCGACGTCTTGCACATTTCAAAGAGGCAAAATCGTGACTCGTCGGATCAGACTACACGCCTGTAGTCACCTACTTTCCAGTTTCTGTGCTTTTTGGGTCACTGATGACGTCTAGATTTGAAGCCAGCAGTGAGCAATAAATAGTCTTTTGCTAAGCACTCAACTCCAAGTGTCCATTGCATGCAGCTTCCTTCACAATGTTCACCGTGCTACAAGGCTCGAATGATACATCATTCCTCGAAAGTACCTCGAACCGTCTGCGGTGATACACAGGCAATTCTAAAGCGAGCGAACACGCACACACGACTGATGCCTGCAGAGGAGGGATAAAATGACCACCCGCCACCCCTTCTATACCGTCTACTGTGCTCCTAAGCAGGCACTGTGTTCTTTTTAAGGGAGTACTAATATTCAGTCACCTGGCCTTACTATCAGTGCCAGGATACATGTTGTCAAAACAAAAAACTGTCTACGCCTTAATTTTTACTGATGTGTCTAAGATTTTTCGATCAATATTGTGAAAATGCTTAGTCTTTCAGATCTTTTCAAGTTTCCCCAGAGGAACCAACAATCTTCTGATTTCCGAGTTTGCTTAAAGCTGATACGGTAAGCGAAGGAAATTGGAAAGCTACACGCCTCGCCTTGCTGGAGAGAGTGTCATGCGCTACCGATGCACGGATATCTGAGCGCAGTGCCGCGCCATTGCGAAAAGACGCAGGGAGATAAATGGCGGCGAGGGGGCAGTCGTGTCGCACGTCGCGCCGCCCGTTATTCATGCCGCCAGATATGTGATCAGCCGCGGCGAACACGATGTCTAAATCATGCCGGGCCTAAAAAAAACGAAACGCTCTGTCCGTGTTCTTCTACGAGCGTGCCCCATAAAACAGCGACCGCTAGCATTAATCTATGTATCTAGCCTCCGCTAAGAAACTGTTCATGTCACAAAATAGACCATCGTGCGCTAGACTCCTGAGAAATTGCGATAGCCGTCACTGCGTGGGAATTACACCCTCTTCGTTATTTCCCCTGTAGCTCCTTCATCAAGCGTATTTACGATACAGCTCTCTTTTCCTCAAATATAGTAGAGGACAAATACTGGCTACAATATTTCATAATGTACACAGCAAAGAGAATGACTTGAGTCGCACTGAGTCAGCCCAAGACACTTCATATCTTTTATTGCTGTTGTCGTCGTTAACATTAACCCAAATACTGGTTTGTGGCAGCTCTTCACGCCGGTCAGTTCTTTGGAAGCCACTTCATCTCCCAGCAGTTACAGCAATCAACAACCATTCGGCCCTGCTTCATTCCTTCGTCTTGCTATTTTTACTCTCACACTTCCCTCCAATAGCAAATTTGTGATCCTTCGATGGCTCAAAATAAGTCTAATCAACCGACCTCTTCTCCCTAATTCTACGAAGTACTTCATTAGCTGCGCGATTCACCCTCCTATTCTACTGCATTCTTCTGTAGCACCACATTTTAAAAGCTTCAATTCTCTTCTTGTCAACACTGTTGACTGTTCATGTTTCACTCTACACATAGCAACTCCACCAAAAAACTTTGCAAAAGACTTCAACATTTAAATTTACGTTCGATGTTAACAAATTCCTCTTTTTAAGAAATACTTTCCTTGCTATAGCCAGTCTGCATTTTATATCCTCTCTACTTCGGCCAGAATCAGTTATTTTGCTGCCAAAATAACAAAAATCATGTGTCTGATTTCCTAATCTAATTCTCTCAGCATCACCTAATTTAATTCAACTTCCCTTATTTAACTTTTCTTCAAAAATGGTTCAAACGGCTCTGAGCACTATGGGACTTAACTTCTGAGGTCATCAGTCCCCTAGAACTTAGAACTACGTAAACCTGACTAACCTAAGGACATCACACACATCCATGCCCGAGGCAGGATTCGAACCTGCGACTGTAGCGCCTAGAACCGCTCGGCCACTAGGCCGCCTAACTTTTGTTCATGCCCATCTTAGAAACTCTTTTCAAGACACAATGCTTTTCGTTCAACTGCTCTTCCGCGTCCTTTCCTGTCTCTAACAGAATTACAATGTCAGTTCCTATTTCTTCTCTCTGTATGTCAATTTATTCTCCGAATTTTTGTTTGCTTTCCTTTACCGCTCGCTCAACGTACAGGTCGAACCACATCGGGTACAGGATACAACCGTGTCTCACTCCTTTCTCAACTACTTCCCTCCTTTCATGCCCTTCGAGTCATAATTGCACTTTCGTTTCTCTAAAAGTTTAGTAAAAGCAAATAGAATAACTTTTCGCTCTCTGTATTTTATCAGTGCTATCTTCAGAATTTCAAAGAGAGAATTCCAGTCACCATTACCAGAAAGTTTCTCTAAAGTTACGAATGCTATAAACTTAAGTTACCCTTTTTCGATCTATCTTCTAAGGTAAGTTGTACATTCAATATAGCCCCGCGTGTTCCTACATTTCACTGGAACCGATAGTGATCTTCGCGACATTGGCTTACCAGTTTTTTCATTCTTCTGTAAAGCGGAATGACTTATTAAACTGATAGTTCGGTAATATTCACATTTGGCAGCTTCTGCTTTTCGTGATTGGAATTATTACAATATTCTTCAAGTCTAACGGTATTTCGCCTGTCTCAAACGTTTTGCACACTATGTGGAATAATTTTTCCATGGTTGCTCTCCAAGGATCTCAGTAATTCTGAGGGAATATCGTTTAGGCCAGGGGCCTTATTTCCTCTTCGATCATTCAGCGCTCTGTCAAATTATTCTCATAGTATCGTATTTCCCCATCTTGTCTTCATGTACGCCCTCTTCCCTTCTATAATATTTAATGGGTTGCCATCCCAGCTCTTTGTATTCATGCAGTTGCTTCTCTTTCCTCCCAATGTTTTTCACTCTTCCTACAGACAGCACTTTTCTTTCCTCGAGTGACACATGCTTCTATACCCTTGCATTTGTCCTCTAGCCATTTCTGTTCAGCTGTTCTGTACTTTCAAGTCTCATTTTCTTAGACGTCTGTAGTGCCTTTCGCCTGCATTAAATTCAGTACCTCTCGTGTTATCCCGGCATTTCTACTAGGCCCTGACTTTTTAGCTATTTGATCCTCCGCTGCCTTCACTATTTCATCTATCAAAGCCATGTATTCGTCTTTTATTGCATTCCTCTCCCCTGTCACATTCCAACGTTGCTTGACACTCCCTCTGAAACTCTCGATAACCTCTGATTCTTTCAACTTAAACAAGTCCCATGTCTTTAATTTCCTTTAGGTTTTAACTTACAATTCATAAACAAATTATAGTTACAGTCCACATCAGCTCCTGAAAATATGTTACACTTTAAAATCTGGTTTCGAAATCTGTTTTACCATTAAGTAAGCCATCTTAAAATTCCCTGTCTCCATGTCGTTTCCACGTAGCTTACACAACCCTCTTAAACAAAGTGTTAAGATGGTGTGCATTCAGAAGGGCCATACTATGTGGCAGTATGTGGCTGCAATAGCGTTGCCGTCAACTTTGATGCTACATGGTTGTAAGACATGGCAGTAATGCGTTGTGGCTGGGCAATATTCCTGATGGAGAAAACCGTTGTAGGAAGTTGCCAACGTATTGCCGCAACCATCGGTAGAGAATATTTCGTATGCTTCCCTCACACACTCACCTTTCTTCTTTCTCTTATGCCATCAGCACTGCAGTGTAGAATTATAGAATCTGAGCATTGAAACAATATCATGTCACTTCAGTTCGAAAGATGCTGTACTAGATTTGTTGTTTGTTATCTACAGGAACTCAGCAGTGAGCGAATGAGACAACCGTACATTCAACAAGTACGACCGAAGTAATTAAAAGTAATACAGAGAGTTTCAAAAAGAACTTTACTATTTGGAAAATTCATATAAATTAAATCATAGTACCTACAGAGATGACAGCAGTGTCAATTTGTAGGAAGAAATATCAAGTTTTGTCTCGCGTAGTTCGTTAGGGCCGAATCGCACCGCACCATAAGGAGCGCTAGTGGCAGCTGCGTTAAAGCTGGCTGCCTTTACTGGAGCCGGCCTCGGTGGCCAAGCCGTTCTAGGGGCTTCAGTCCGGAACCACGCGACTGCTACTGTCGCAGGTTCGAATCCTGCCTTGGGCATTGATGTGTGTGATGTCTTTAGGTTAGTTAGGTTTAAGTAGTTCTACGTTCTAGGGGACTGATGACCTCAGAAGTTAAGTCCCATAGTGCTCAGAGCCATTTGAACCTTCACTGGACCAGAGCGTGCGAGCTGTTTTGGTTTGAAGAATCGAAGTCGGCGACAGCAGCTCAGCGCAATTTCTGTAACAAGTACGCTAAAGATCCTCCTAGTAGGCCTACAACTTACGAGTGGCATAAATGTTTTGTAGAAACAGGGTGTTCGGTTAAGACATGGAGCACGTTTGACGACGTTGCTGAGCGAGTGAGAATCTTTTGCATTTGAAAACGTACAGATTGTTTATCGTAAAAGCAATGAAAGACACAGATAAATTTGCTCCCAAGAACTTCTGTGCGGATATGTTAAATCGATTACAAGAGGATGAACATCTATTTCTTGGACAAAACCATCTTTTCACTTAGTGGGAAGGTTAACACACAACTTATGATTTGTAGCAATGAAATCCACATCAAACATTGCAACATGTTCGTGATACCCCTAAACTGAACGTTTTTTGTGCATTGTGCAAGAACAAAATGTACGGCCCCTTTTTTTTTTACCGTCGAGGGCCGGTAAGCCGGCCAGCCTGAATGTGCTTTTTAGGCGGCTTTCCACATCCCGCTAGGTGAACACCGGGCTGGTCTCCACGTTCCGCCTCAGTTACACGAAACACAAACTTTTGAACACGTTCGCACTATTTCATGGCTTATACTAGACGCAGACAGCTGGAGTATACTACTTGTGTCACGCGGGGTTCTGGTTGGCGGCAAAAAGCACATCCGGCCACCCTCTGCAACTAACACTGCCAATTCCGTAATAATAAGGTTGACCCGCGTTGGCGCGGGACAAGGCCCAATAAAGGAAAGAAAGAAAGAAAGACATATAGAAGATCGATAAGGATGATGAACAACGAAATGTTTACTTCATGCAAGATGGTACATCACTCCAGTACCTGGCTGACATCCGGGATTTTCTAAGTGAGCGCTTTCCATGTCAATGGATTGACCATGATGCACCAATAGCATGGCCCCCACTTTCCTCAGACCTGACCACACTCGATTTTTTTTAAAAATGGGAATTCATCATGGATACAGTGTTTGTACCTCCTGTGCCGGCTTCTCTACCCGAACTTAGGACACGAGCAAGTTACACTGAGCAAGTTACACCTGCAATGCTACCGCGAGTTTGGGAAGAAATTGACTTCCGACAGTACTTGAGCAGATAAACCAACAGAAGTCACATACAAAATATTTAGTTTAAGATAAAAAAAACGTGACGTGTTTCCCTACAAAACAACACTAAACCCAGCCCTGTATCTTCTTTCAATAAATTTATATGAATTTTTGAATTTGTAAAGACCTTTTTGAAACATCCTGTATATACAGATAGGACAGTAAAATTACCTTCACAAAAGGGGGTTGCCTAACAAAAATTAGTGAATTCTGGAAACTGTTTTAATCACTCAAGTAGGCCTCTGACATGAATAATCTGAGTTTGTCCTGGTTTCTGAAGGGGTCTTCAGCCGTGATGAAAAGAAAACTTCTAATTTTTTTGTCCAAATTCCTCACAACTAAGAGTTTAAACGAAAAAGCCAAGGTTACAAGAAATGTAGACCATTAAATTCTTCTTAGATTGAGTACCAAAACTATGCTATTTGATCAAATTTTTATATAGAAAATATGCGCCAGAAAATGGCCATTTTAACACTTTCCGAAATACACTAGTCTCCTCGCTACAAAGCGTGCACCATCTGAGAATTAGCCAATTTTGACGCAAAATTTTATAGGAAAAATTTTGTAGAGCATCAAATTGTATTTTGAAAAGTCAAAGAAAGTGACAAAAAACCTAGCCAGTAAGTAAATATCGCCTTGATTCAATAGGGCGTAAATAACATGGTTAACGATCAACATCGACTTTCTGCTTTCAGTTACACGGTTTCTTCCAGCGTTCACTCACCTTAGTTTTCAGCACATTCATTCTCTGCCTGAGTAGATATGCGGAAAACACAAAAAAGCTGTGTTTTACAAGTTGTTCGATGTCTTTAAATATCCAAACGACTTCGAAAAGGTAGTGCGTTGTAGATGCAGCATTTCCGTTGCACAGGTTTGTCTTGGGAAACAAATGAACTATTTTCTTCCACAATTACAAAGTATGTAGGTTACATCAAGCGTTGATATGGCAAAAAGGTCACGATAGATGTACACCACACTTGAACCAATGATAGGAGCACAGAATCAGCTGAGCAGATGCGCAGAGCCACCGAAAGAACTGCCCAAGCCGTCACCTTACTGCATCAGTGTCAGTAACCTCAGCAAATGATTTATTTCTGTCGAACGAACAAAAGATACAGCGCCTCATTTCTTCACTGATAGCACAACTTGAGGGTGAGCACTTCAATATTATAATAAGTATTAAGCAAGGTGCCAAGGACGCCGAAAGTGTAATTGTAGCTACTTCTGTTGACGTTGCTCAGGACTCTGTGTCGTCGTCGTTGGGGAAGGACACCGTCCTTGTGATGCAGACTGCTTCAGCTCCATTATCCATCACACATTTTTCTACAGAATTTAGACAAACGGAGACAAGACGACGTAGTCTATAGCCCCTAAACTTCAAGTCGTCACAAATATCGAAAGACAACACCCTGCTCTTGCATGCCTTCAGTGGTTGCGATAAGACTTCGTCGTTTTTTGGCAAAGGAAAATAAACTGCTGAAGATATTGGCGACGAAGGACAACCTAAAGCAAGCAGCATAGATATTCAGCAATTCCAGTTCTGCTGGTGATGAGGTTGATGAGCTGGACAGAAGTCCATAGCAGCTTTGTACTGCAAAGGGGAAACGAAGCCATTAATGTCCTTCACTATGAAATCTTTGAAAAATGTATTCAAGGACATCATTCAATCTCACCTCTTTGCCTCCTAAAGAAACAAATGCTCGACAGCATTCTTTGAGAAAGCATTTGCAGGTTCAAGATTGGAAGAGATAGATCCACTGCAATAAGGCTGCAATGCTTCAATTTTCGGCCTCTTGCCAGTTCCTCGAGGAACAACAGCATTACATGTATTACGTATAACACCATTTGCAAAATATGTCAAGGCCAAACCCGCCCCAATGTTCGAAATGGCATCCCTAATAATGACCTCGATCGTGGTGACATAGGTAATGACATTTTGGAAGGAGGAATAAGAGATCCCACCGAGGATATGAACATGGAAAAAATGAAAGAATAAGATGTTATGCGGATCCTCATCCTCCAAGGGTGTAAAGAAGTAACACTGTAAAATTAAGAAATACAAATTGTACATATCTAAACAATCTTTCATTCTTAAGATACTTCGTTTTATTGTATTATTTTAACGCACTTTTATATAACCACAGGTGATTCAGCTTATTGTTGGTTAAATTAAGTTTGTTTATTCCTAACAGAAATTAAACGTAACGGACTTCTTTTCAATGATCGGCCTTGTATACAAATATTTTGTCCTTACGTAATGCCCTAGTATTACGTACACTCATAGTTTTCATAACTTATATCAATAACGTATAGATTAAGTTTTTTTTTGTCAGTGTCTGTATCTTTCTGAAAACAAATGTGTGCTCTATAACTTTCTTCTATAAAAAGCTAATTCAAATTAGCCAGTTCTCAAATGCTCCACGTTTTATGGCGACGAAATGAGTCTTTTTCGAAAAGCGTGAAAAGCTAAAGTTTTCTGCTGTAACTCTCCTATAAGAAAATAGGAAAGTTTTGGCACTCAATCGATGCAGAATTTAATGTTCTCCGTTTTTGGTAGCCTTGGCTCTTTAGTTAAAATATTAATCCGAAATAACTGGGGAAAAAGTCCGAAATTTTGGTGGTTTTATTGTCAAAACGGCTGAAGCTACACACAGTAATGAGGACAAACTCAGATTATTCATACTGGAGGCATACTTTATCAAAAAAGTTTCTAGATTCCACTAATTTTTGAAAAGCAAAACTTTTTGCCGAAAATGCCGAAGTCTGAAAAAGGATATTCTGGCCGCTACAGTCGTAGTTGATGGATTTCAGATGTGAGTTGTTATTGTATTATACCTAAGTTCTTACTGTTTCCCTCCGTGATCGTCAGCAATTTGGATCAATCTTTTTTTATTGTAGTATTTTGCACATTAACGTTCACGTCCAATAATTCTGGTCATAGATGTACTGTGTCATATTTGTGAAATTTATGAACTGGTGTTTGTGTAGATTACCTTTCACGTCCTATAACTCTGACCGTAGACGCATCACATTCATGAAATTCATGGTTCTATCACTGCACTGGCGAGCCACAGAAATATTAACATAAACACTAAATTGTTATTTGGAACTAGTTTAATAAATTCCTAAGTTCTTCCACCAAAGCGTTGCAAACGTCTGACACTGAGAGACATCGATGAGAAACACACTTTAAAGAGCTAAATGGAAGTTTAATATCAATCATCAGTAGCCAAAAATTGAAGGGTGATCGCTAGTCTAGTTGTAACTGGTATATACTACTATTTCATACACTCGATACAACTTTAGGACAAACAGCTTTTAAACAATATATTCGAAATCGTGTTATAGACTTCTGGAAACTTTTGTTTCCAGTATCAGTTTACGGGTTATACTTTGTAAAGCAGCTCGCTCACATAAAAAAAGAACACTGGATTTCTTTTCTCCTTGCCAACTTTTTTTTTTCTTTGCGAAATGCATATTCATTACGTAGCTTTCGTCCATTTTGTGGCTGTAGCGCGCCCGTCTAAATATTTCTGCTCCAGAAATCTGTCGCTAACACGCCCCGTCTAAGAATCACTGCCAGTAAATCTACTGCTGTTAACGTTGTCGGGGAACAATGGCCGCCAATTTTGCAGAAAATGTGGCTGACAACGTTTCCGGGATTGTCGGGATATATCGTCGGAAAATGGAATTTCGTTGACCACGCAATGGCTCAATTATGATCTGAGCAAGAGTCTACCAGAAGGGTCCCTCTTTCATTCCTTTCCTTCAGTCTACATTCTCCTACTTTTCTTTCTCCTCCTTTTCCCGCTATCGAAAATTTAATTGTGACGGAGGGCTGAAATTCATATCCTTTTACTACCTGAATAACTTCCTTTACCTCATAATCCGTCGGGCAAGTTGGCATATAAACTTTCACTGCTGTGGCGGTTCCTGGCTTCGTGTCCTGTACTCACTTGACCTAAAGTCCTGTCCTTTCTGCCATCGTTCTTTAGTAATTCCCAGTTAACTTCAACCTATCAATTTCCCTTTCTCAGTTCTCTAACATTCAACGCTCTGACCCCACACAGTACCGGTTTTCCTTTTTCAATTTATCTTTTGAGAATAAACAAGTCGTTCAGACATAGAAAGGATACACCGTTTTGGGAC
The DNA here is from genome assembly GCF_023897955.1 of Schistocerca gregaria. Taxonomy (NCBI): domain Eukaryota; kingdom Metazoa; phylum Arthropoda; class Insecta; order Orthoptera; family Acrididae; genus Schistocerca; species Schistocerca gregaria. The sequence continues at coordinate 414,876,877 of NC_064922.1, read as the reverse complement.
TGATAAGTATAGAATTTGCAGTATGTAAACAAATGACTTAACGTAATCATTCGTGATGAGTTCTGGGATGACATCAATACGAAAAAATCTAAATTTCTCTAAGATATTTTACTAATGCGGGAGCTTAATAGGGTAGCGGAAAGGTTGTAACACGGGAAAAATATCATGGAAACGAAGGTCAGAGGAAGTATATGGACAATATAACCCGAATCCACAATTTTGCGAAAACAATTATTACTTCGTAAACTGCAAATACTTCCAAGTCACCTGCAGCAAATGTCGAAGTACCAGATTTTTCCTTCTGGGGGCCATTTCCACAAATCCATCTGACAACACAGCGGTTCCATTTGCCAAAGCTGCTGATATGAGTATCTGGATTACTGATGAGTAGAAGCCATGACAACTTGCTTGACAGATTGTTATTCTACCTTTGGGACCCAGCACAGCAGCTATTCTGCTTCACATGGTTTGGGAGGATTCCGCAGGTATGTGACACAAAATGTCTACGCACAGGTCACCCAATTCCCGTAAATTAAGGACCGGGAATTTTATGGCGCGGAGCTGCCGTCCATGTTCTATCAATTTCAGATAAGGCGAGTTTCGTGGCCGACACATCAACGTGAGTTCAAATCAAGCTCCTCAAACCACCAGAGTTTGGTTTTGTCACATTGACAGTTATCCTGCTGAAAGATGCCGTCACAGTCACGAAGGGATAAGAGAGTTCCGCAATTGTCTTCCGCAGCTGTCCTGGTGCCTTCGATTACTCCCACAGGTCTAATGGAAGCCCTGGTGAATGTCCTCTATAGCATAACACTGCCTTTATCGACCTGTGTCCGTAGCGCGGTGCATGTTCGAAGCAGCGGTTCGCCTGGATGACGGCATATATGGACAACATCATCGATCTAGTGTAACAAGAACTTTGATTCCGTCCGACCAGAAGACACGTTGCCACTAATCCGAAGTTCAAACTCTATGATCCTGTACCCAATGCAATCTTAACTGACGATATCGTTGGTCAACACGAGAACATGTAGCGGTCGTCTGCTGCGATCTCCCGCGTTTAACAGCGTGCTTTGAACGGTGTGCTCCTAAACACTTGTGCTTACGGTACATTACTAACAGACAAACCATATTCACGGTCCACGGTCCCAGTAACACGTTGCCTATCTAACAGCTTCCAGAGGAAATACAAATTTGATTTTCAATACTTCATATAAATACTGACCGAATTCAAAAATTTAAATATGCTCTCAGGACCTACTCATTAAGATGTATGTAATTCTGTTGAAGGTTTAACACAATAAGACAAATGTTAACAGTCAGAAATTGTGTATACCTCGAAGTCACGTAACTCACTAAGCTTAAATTACCCCAACTGTACCCATCCGGTGTTTGAGAAAGAGAGCACTTGGCGACTTCGAACGAACTTTAAACACAATTTCAAACGAAACTTTTTCTATCCGACTGTCCCACCCCACATAAAATGATATATATATACTTACTGTGATTTCGCTGTTCTCGCAGCGAAAAGTTCAGCATCAGGCATAACGTTTTAATTTCTTACTTAGTTACTACTAAGTCTATTCGGAACACACTTTGCAGATATTATCTACAGGATGTTTCCGTAAGAGCGTGCAAAAACTTAACAGGACATAGAAGATGCTCCACTCAACATTTTGAGGTAGGGAACCTGGGGTCGGGAAGTCAGCTTAAGAAGATAATAGGGATAAAATCACATTACTGCGTACATATTTATTTACTTTGCAAATAACATCACTGACACAATGAACGTACCATTTGTACTGTATCTTACAAAATGTGCTGAAACTGACGGCCATCAACTTCAATGCAAGCATGACATCGGCGAACATATGTTTCGAATCACATAACAGGTAGGTACAATTCTGGCAACTAATTCCCTCTCCATATCCAATGGGGTCTCATAAACAAGTGACTTTAAGATATCCCCAATGCAAATAATGAAGGCGATGCAGGTCAGGTGACCTCTCAGGCAATGGAATAGGATCTCCCCTTCTAATCCAGTGCGCAGGAAATACAGCACTGAGATGGTCACGGACATCCACACTGAAGTGATGGGGTGCACCGTCATACTGTTGATTCATAGCAAATTCTCTCATGGGACAATGTCAATATGATACAAAAGACCCACCTTATGGAAATGTAAAAAAAAAAAAAAAAAAAGAAACACCTGCATCACGACTTCCCAGTAATAAGGCTCATCCTCCCTTGTTTCCTTGCAGGCAATAAAGAATGTACATGTTAATAAATAGCACAGTACGTGTAAATCTGTACGCACGTTAGTTGTAAATAACCTGGAAAACAGTAACGCTAGACATAACGGTAGAAAACTTTACTTCCAAATCTCCTTAAGGTGGCTTCTTCGGCTCCAGGTTTCCTACCTCAAATTGTTCAGTGGAGTATTCTCTATGTTCTGTTACATTTTTTGCACCTTTACGGAAACACGCTGTATATACACCACTGAAGGTACCTGCAAAATTATATCACTGTATGACACGCGGGCAACGGCCTTGCCGCAGTGGATACACCTGTTCCCGTGAGATCACCGAAGTTAAGCGCTGTCGGGCGTGGCCGGCACTTGGATGGGTGACCATCCAGCCGCCATGCGCTGTTGCCATTTTTCGGGGTGCACTCAGCCTCGTGATGCCCATTGAGGAGCTACTCGACCGAATAGTAGCGGCTCCGGTCAAAGAAAACCATCATAACGAGCGGTGTGCTGACCACATGCCCCTCCTATCCGCATCCTCAACAGTGGATGACACGGCGGTCGGATGGTCCCGATGGGCCACTTGTGGCCTGAAGACGGAGTGCTTTTTTGTATGATACACAGTTCAGAAGTTCATAAACGTCGAGTTGCGTGGAAAACTAAATCTTGCTCAAAAAAGACAATTACCTAGACTATAGTTATCCAGCGTTTCGTAATGAGAGCATTTACGACTTCCAACAAGCTTTAAATAAAATTTTCGAACCTTTTCTAAGCACACTCTTCCTTACATGCTTAACGTCAAATTTTTAGAACATGAAGTCATATGTGAAGTGAACCGACGCCTGACGTATACATGGGGTTCGATTCTCTGGAGAACCAAGGGTTCACTTTTTGTACTTTGTAACGAGATGTGCCACAGATTGTCTCCTACCTAGCTTTATCGAGTGGGCACGCCTCTGACCATGTTTTGTGATGGCGCGTGTACGTCCCAACACATTGCCTACTCTCATGATTTCGCCGCCTTAAAACCACTTTCCACAAATGGTTACGATTGTGGCACGCGTACAGTCGACCAGCTTTATCGTTTCCTCGACGTCGACCCATAAGACATTACACCCTTCCCTTTGTCGATGTCGCTAGTAAGTGGATTTTTCCATTCGCGGTCCGTAACGCAGCTTCGGTGATTCTCCATTCGTTTCTGCTCCGCTTATGTACGGAGTGTCTCAAAAGATACACTATAAATCCAATGTGTTATAGTGCCCACCCTAAGATACTCACACCATGCTTGGCTTATGTAACACACTAACTCACAAAGTTTTGTTTGTGTGTGTTCCAGTTTGTCGTGAGTGAAGCATCATTTTCTCGTCGGTTCAAAAAAAAGGACCCATATGTGGGAAGGTTTAATTAGACCGAACCGGACACGCAGGTTCAATTACCTTGATGTGCGCCGCCAATACGACTGTTTTAGACAAGATGGAGCACCGCCACAATGAGCTAAGTCTGCGGCATATGTTCAGAGCAGATGTTTCTACATCGCGGGATTGACAGCGGTGGTCCAATACCCTGGACTCCCAGGCCGCCTGACATTACATCTATAGACTAATTTCTATGGGGGGATATGTTCTACCAAATGCCTGTCAACCACAACAATGATTTAAAGAAGCAAATTGTTGCTGCCATTGCCACTGTTGATGCAATTATGTTGCGCCAAGTGTGGATAAAGCTTGAGTACAGGCTGGACTTCGAAAATGCCAGCAGGGGCGCACATGCTGAAATGGATTGAATGACATCAAAATTTTGTGAGATAGTTTGTCACAAGAACCAAATTAGGGCAAATATCTTAATTAGTTTGGATGCTATAACACAAATTCGTACCATATCTTTTGAAACACACTACATATTTTCCTTGGGGCGTCATATTCCCGAAAGCCATGACGCGGTTAACAGTTTTTCGATGGGCTGTGGTCATTAAGTGTTGGCTTTCGCAGCACTTAGTATATAACGAACCGTTTATGTAAATACTATTCCACCCGGTTTTTGAACAACTGCTTAAGGTGTTCTGCTGAAATTTGTGACATGCGCAGAAGAGAGATGTAGGGATATAGAGCTACGGAGAGATTATTTAACCGCTCAGGGATAAAAAGAGGATGGAACCGGTATTTCAGTTGGACAAACCACTTCACTTCGGTCTACTGAGATTTACGACGGTCGGCCGATTGTGGTTTGTCGTTCGTCCCAAATGTGACTTCTGTCTTTATAGTTCGCAGTTCAACTACGAACAAATCATTACTAAACATAAATGTAACTGGGAAAACAGGCCGACAAGTACCTTATGGATTTCAGTTTGTGAAATCTGAGCTGTCCCTCGGTTTCGGATTTATACTTCTAGACAGGAAAACCTTCCGCGCACATGTAATAAATTATGTAGAGAAACAGGCAAGTATCAAGGCGTCATTTTAAGATAAGTTTTTTCAAAGACCTCAAAATGAACGTCCACTTGCTATAAATGCATTAATAACGTAAAAAGGAAATAAAAATAAATATACGCTAGAGAAGTAAATGGTTATTCATTTACAGAAGGCAATAAATTAGAATGATGTAGATCAAGGAATTCTGGCTGGGACGCCAGTGGAGTTACTGAGCCATATGAACCTGTCTCAATATATTACAACTGTTTGCTGCGTTTTCCAACGAGATGTCGTCACAAACAGTACGGTATTTGTGGAAGTGGAGTGTAACGTATACAAGCTACAAGTAAAGTAGTTCTAACGAAGATTTAAAAAAAAAATGAAGCTGACAGTTTTATGTCTGTAAAGTGTCTTCCGACTCTCAGTTTAAGACTGTATGGGTAATGAAAGTAAGGTCTAAACCCTGTCTCAAACGTCATAAACCTTATGATGGGTTGCAAATGGTGAAGACAACCACTGCCTGTCTTTTGTTCCTTTACTACATTCCTCGTTCAGCTATGATGCATACTCTAGTAATGCTGCCGTACTTTATTTGGTTTTTCTTTTTTCCCTCGTTTAATTTAAACAGCAGTAATATTTAGTTACCAAAGAATTAGTGCAAAAACAGCACCAAGTCCTTGGACATGACCTATTATTAGACAACAGAGAGAGAAAACTTCTAGCGAATTATTTGTACATTTAAGTCATTTCCTTATCACTTCCACGTTCTGCAGAGCATAAATCAGTTAGTGGCGATTGATTTAGTAGGTGAAATTATCCGTTGTCACAAAAGTTCTTAATGTCCAAACATCATAGTAGTTGGGTAGTGATACATATGGGTATGTTGCGAAGTCTGAAGAATCTGTGTAAGTTTTGTGTTTTTATTTCGGTTGCCGTGTAATGCTTCGCACAATCGTAAAGTAGTACTGTTGATTAGCCCAAACTACGAAACTCAATACTCAATTTACGCCAGAAGTGGTAGGTAATTCTTACTGCTCATTCTGCCTCCGGGGAAATACTGAATGACTACGGCTCGAGGGAGAAGCAAAAGTGTCATTTAAAGGCCTTCTGTAAGCTTATGGAAAACCCATTCACTCAGCTTGATTGTTTACCAAATATCTAGCAAACGATAGGAAATAGTGTAATACTAGACACCACCTGTTGCCATCGCGTAGTGATCGATGATATTAAGGTGTGGTCACAACATTTAGTTAGAGGACTCATACAGAAAGATTATTTTTATGTAACTTGATATAACATTAAAATATGTTTCGCATTAATGTTATAAACCAGCAAACGAACCAACCGGCTATTAAGGACCATTTGCAAGTCGTCAACGAAATTGTGCTAGGTGTTAACAGGAAACATTCTCGACACATGAAGAAGAAAATGTTACATGTACATAGGCAGGGGAACATTTTATTTCCGTGTGTTTCTACAACTTTTCAACGTATATACATGACGTAAAAAGTTCAAAACGCCCTCTTGGTCAAGTCAAAATACTTAGATTCATCGCTGGTGTTTTGTGCTCCGTTTCATGAAAGATAGTGTACTCATGCGACTTACTTCACCGTCTTATTCCTGTATCCATATTATTATTTACAGTGTGTTCGGTCATAGATCCTTTACGGTTCTTGATATACATTAATGACTTACCATTCCACACTGATGAAGACGCAAAGTTAGCTCTTTTTGCTGATGATACAAGTATAGTAATAACATCCAAAAACCAAGAACTAAGTGATGTAATTGTAAATGATGTTTTTCACAAAATTATTAAGTGGTTCTCAGCAAACGGACTCTCTTTAAATTTTGATAAAACACAGTATATACAGTTCCGTACAGTAAATCGCACAACTCCAGTAATAAATATAGACTTCGAACAGAAGTCTGTAGCTAAGGTAGAATTTTCAACATTTTTAGGTGTGTCCATTGATGAAAGGTTAAACTGGAAGCAACACACTGATGGTCTGCTGAAACGTCCGAGTTCAGCTACATATGTTATTAGGGTTATTGCATATTCTGGTGATAAGAATCTAAGTAAATTAGCTTACTGCGCCTACTTTCATTCACTGCTTTCGTATGGCATCATATTCTAGGGTAATTCATCGTTGAGTAGAAAAGTATTCTTTGCTCAAAAACGTGTAATCAGAATAATTGATGGAGCCCACCCACGGTCATCCTGCAGACATCTATTTAAGGATCTAGGGATCCTCACAGTAACCTCACAGTATATATATTCACTTATGAAATTTGTTGCTAATAATCCAACCCAGTTCAAAAGTAATAGCAGTGTGCATAGCTGTAACTCCAGGAGAAAGGATGACCTTCACTATGCAGGGTTAAATCTGATTTTGGCACAGAAAGGGGTAAATTATGCTGCCACAAAAGTCTTTGGTCACCTACCAAATAGCATCAAAAGCCTGACAGATAGCCAACCAACATTTAAAAATAAAAGAATTTCTAGATGACAACTCCTACTCATTGGCTGAATTTTTAGATATAAATTAAGGGAAAAAACCAACTTAAACATTAGTGTCATGCAATATTTTGTGTAATGTAATATCTTGTACATACATCTTTTATTAACCTGACACGTTCCACATCATTACGAAGTGTCGTATTCATGATCTATGGAACAAGTATTTAATCTAATCTCTGAAAGCAGATTCAGCAACTGATTTTCCTAAAAGGGTTAAAATGCGCTGTGCAGGGATGTGGCGTCGTTTCAATATCATCGAATTGTGTATTTTAACAATCAGAACGCATGGGATTAACAAGAATCCTTACGCGGTTTTTGGCAGCAGTTAACGGCGAAGACACTTTAGTCACTGTTTGGGCCAGTCGACCTGTAGTGTCTCATGTTCTTCCATCGTGCTGAATGCACTAATTTATAATGCTTTCTCAGAGAATACGCTAACTGATTTGCTAGAAGAAGCCTCTATCAACGTAATAGAACACGCAATTCTACCGTGATGGAACTCCACATTTCACAGTTAAAAGGGCGTCTGATTCTAAACCACAGATTCCGTGACGAACGGACAGGAAAAGGCGGCCCAATTCATTAGTCTCAACATTCTTCGGACCTAAACCCACCAAACTTTTACACCGAACCATTATGACCACTGCCCACCGCGACGTTGGATGCCGCCTGGTGGCGTTAAGGGCACGTGACCTGTAAGAAAAGTTATGTATGTGGAACAGCCACGGACGCAGGATCAGCCTAGCCAAGATTAGGCCGCAAATGTGGAAAACCACTGAGATACGCGACTTGGACAAAGAGCAGATTAGTCTTACGCAGAGCCGGTGAACGTGTATCTCGAAAACGGCGAAGCTTGTCGAATGTTCACGTGCTATTGTCGTGACCATCTACCGAAAGAGGTAGGAGGACAGTGAAACTAGGCGCTAAATGGTTGGACGTCCAAGACTCTTCACAGTACGTGGGGTTTCGAGGCTTGTCTGCTCTGCAAATAGGATAGATGGTGATCTGTGGCATCTCTGCCGAAAGAGCACAATGCTGGTGCATGTTCAAGTGTTTTAGAGCACGTTGTTCATCGCATGTTGTTGAACATGAATCTCTGCAGAAGACCACCCCTACGTGTTCACATGTTGACCCGACGACGTCGTCAATTACGATTGCAGTGGGCACAGGACCATCGGGATTCGACAGTCAATCAATGGAAACGTGTCAGCTCTTCAGATGAATCACATTTTTGCTACACTAGGTCGATGGTCGTCTCCACAAACGCAATCATCCAGGTGAACGGCGACTCGAGACGTGCAGCGCGCCACGGGCGTAGGTTGGTGGGAGCAGTATTATGCTACGGGAGAAATTTTCCTGCGCTTGTCTGGGATCTGTGGTAGTAATCCAAGTCACGCTTACACTTGCAAATCATCTGCATCTCTTTACGCTTGCTATCTTCCCCGACGGCGATGTCATCTTTCAGCAGTATAATTGTCTATGTCTCGGAGCCAGAACCGTGCTACAGTGGTTTGAGGAGCATTATAGTGAACTCACGTTGATATCTAGGCAACCAAATTCTCCTGATGTCAATCCTATGGAACCTGTGTGTCGCCATCGTGTGCGGTCACCGCTTCCGCTAATCAGCAGCCCGTAATTTACGTGAATTACATAATCTATGCGTAAGCATCTAAAGCCACAAACCTACCAACAAACCTACCAACAAACTGATCCCTGATATGCAGAATTAGTGATGTATATCATTCTAAAGACGGACAAACAAGCTATTAAGCAAGTGGTAACAAGGTTTTGCCTTATCATTGTATTTCTCGTGTTTTAGAACACAGAGGCGGTTTTCTTACTAATTTTCAACTCAGCTGTATTTGTTATTTATTTGTAGTCGATTTCGAAGCCTTTTACGGTTTGAACTTCAGGAACTCGAAATGAAATACACACGCAAGTATATCGCGTTGCTCTAATATACATATAGGTATCAAAGATCTTAAGAAAGCTTCGACTTATTTTCAAAAAAATCTTTCGTTATGGGCACTGAGAGACAAAGTATTGATCCCACCTGTGTTAGTTTGCCAGAGAATAAATACAATACGTTAGGATCGTGAGAAATTTAGAATCGAAAGGCAGTGAGACAAAGCGCTCCCATATCACCAAAACTATTTTCAACATTCCTAGAGGATGCTCTCATATCTTTAAACTGAGAAAATGAAAAGATAAGAAACACACACGTAAATAACCTTTTGTTTTGCTGTTGCCAATGTACTGATTGCCTCTAGAGCATATAAATTTCAACAACGAAAGGAAATTTGATACATCAAGTTTGGAAGTAGGCTTGTAGATATATTATGACGAGATTAAAATAATGTTTCACATACATAGTGAAATGGAAACAAATTAACAACGACGATTAGACTCAATCAATTTTATTACATTTAAGACAGGTGAAGACAGCGAAATGAAAAGAAACACACTACTAAAAATGCTTTCGATAGACTAAATAGTGTTTCAAAACTAAGCCTTCTATGTGTGTGAAAAGGAAAGGTAACTTTACAACCAGCGAGTGAACAGTTTAGACTTCTAATTCTAAGGAATGGAATTTTATGTAAAAACCGATTAAATATTAAGGGTCGCTCAGCAAGCAATGTGGAGACATGTTCGGATTTACTAAGGCAGGCAGCAAGAAATACAAACTAAAGTGTCTGCAATTAACATGAAATAGAGATGGGTGGGGAACACACCCGGACGAATGGATAATAGATGACCAAGGGTGTCGGCGTCCGGCATTTTCGAAGATATCACAAACGATCGAGACGAAGGCGAATGGGACTTGGGTAGATGACTTAAGACATGGGTGGAAACAGCTTAAGGCATTTTGTCGGAGATTCACACACTGTTTATTGATAAATGTTAATTCTTATTTACAATAAAAAGTAGCAACCAACTACTGTCAATAATGCTACTTCTTAAAAACAAATAGCGCTATTAGCGGTTTCTAACCGACAAGTTCATAAACCGACGGCTCTTCAAGTTTACCTTTCGTTTACATTTTGCTTCAAACAATGTGTCCGTTTCTGGCTGCGGCAACAGATTTTTGGGGGTATAGCGTAGGACCTCCCACGAGAAACTTTCATCACAGCCAAAAAAATAAACGAATACAAATAAACTTGAACAGCAGCATGGTGGTGAAAATGTCGCTTCGCAACCAGTAATGGCGTCATATATTTTTAACAAACACCATGATTAACAGTGGTGGTGTTCTGCTTTTTAGTTTTATAATGATTAACCAGTATCTTCATTCATTTTCTTTGGGTAAGATTCTTTTACAACGTCTGGCTTGACGTCTTTAAGAAGTGTTGAGGGAGTGAAAGTCTACAGTCGTGTTATTGAGCGTGTGACCTCGCTTAGAAATAACAGTTCCCTCTCAGATTACCACAACAACGTCGCTCAATGTAAAACTTAGCAAGCTCGCGTTGAAGACAAGTACTTGAATTATGCTTCGTAACTAGCACAAAATCAACATCTTAACCGATTTCGTTACCGTGCAATTTTGTTGTTTTATACTCTTGGCGTGGTGCAGTACATCATTCGCTGTTGCCATCAATCCTTGTTTGTTTTTATTTTTCTTGCGGCGGAGTTTAATCTCGTAAATAAACAGTGAGAGTTATATTCATGTTGAAACTCATCAGCATGCGACCATCAGGCAATTTCTTGTTCTTGTGACGACTATGCGCACGCCTTATTTTTACGCCTTATTTTTACGCTACACGGAAGTAATTTACCGCAGGCGAACCAAAGACTGCATTTTATTGGCGGAACACTTAGAAGATGTAACAGATATACCAAACAAGCTGCCTACACTAGGCTTATCCGTCCTCTTTTGGAGTACTGCTGCTTGGTGTTGGAATCTTAGCAGATAGAATTATCAGAGTAAATCGAGAAAGTTCAAAGAAAGGCAGCACGTTAAGTATTACCGAGAAACAGAGAGAGTAGCACGGGCATGATCTGGAGTAGAAATGATTAAAACAAAGGCGTTTTTCGTTGCGATGGGATCTTCTCACGAAATTCTAATCACAAACTTACTTCTCCGAATGCGAAATATTTTGTTGACGGCGACTTAGATAGCGAGAAACGATCATAATAATAAAACAAGGGAAATAAGAGCTCGCGCGGAAAGATATAGGTGTTTTTATTTTCCCCGCGCTATTCGAGAGTGGAATAACAGCGTGTGAAAGTGGTTCGAAGAACCCTATGCCAGAGTAGCTATGCAGAGGTAGATGTAAATGTAGCATCGTTGTGGAATTTCTGTAGGGTTACTGTGTCATAAGCCGTCAGTTGATTAGGTTTATAGTTATTTTCATCCATTAATCCACATTCTCTGCTGAACTACCCGGTCCTAGGGATCCTAACAGTTTTGCCCTGGTCACCAAAGTTCCTTCGGAACACTGTGACGTGACGTGACAGAATTCCTATGAATGAGAATGGGAAGTAGTTTTAGATCAGAACGAGTGCTAAAGCAACCTCCAACTGGGGAAATAATCGTTAAAGATCTTGTGGTAAACTGCCTTGTGTCGCGATGTTGGTAACGGGAGCTGCCAAGGGGACATGGTGCGAAAGCAAGCACAAAAGCGAGAGCAAACAGGTTGAGAAACTGGCGGGACAGGATATTTCAGCTGCGCAGGTGCCGAGAGAGACCGCTCTTTGTCCCTCGGTGCACAGCACAAAAGGCGCTCGCTGGTCGATACGGGAGGGTGAAGGGGCGGAGTGGGGCACGGCGCTCCTTGCGACGCTACGCCGCACAGCTGACCCCGCAACGCGCCGCGGTAATTACTGCCGCTGGACGCGTCGCCTCCCACCAGTGCTATCAAACTGCGTCCAGCACGCTTGTCACCTGTGTTCACCCCCACGATCACAGTATGCCGGATACAAGGAGATGTAAAATTTAATCTGGGTCTGCTCCACGTTCATTAGCAGCAAAGAAATTGGCCTAATTGAAATTATTTAACCTTTCCATCCGTATTCTCTCTGCCTCACAGGTGCCCTGGATTCACAAATACTGCAAAGATGTCCACATCAGATATACTACACGGGTACTCCAAGGAGACAACTTCATGGGAGAAGCCGAATAGATAAGAGATCGAATGACGGTGGTCCCTTTCCACTCACTATCAATGCTAGTTAGCAGGAAACACTGTATTTAACACATCTAAATGTCTATAAATGCAATGAATCGATACGTAATTACTCATAATATCTCATCGATCGTAAACTCGGCGTGTCGCTTCTCAATTCGTAGTGCAGGTGCATTAAATACAGTGTTATCCGGTAGCTAAAGTTAGCAGAGACAAGGAAAAGTCAATACTGATAACTACCATTGGATTCTTTCGAAACTGTACCTTCCATTAGCTATCTCGTAGACAGCCTTCTTTAGAGTGAGCATACTGTAATGCGTTACTTTTTGTTCACAAATAAAGAGAAAACGAACGTAAAGTGGACTACCACAATGACACGAAGAACATGGACTAAATAAAAGGTAGGTAAGAAGAAAATAGGCTACGATTCTCGAACGATCTACTTGTAGAACCTTGATCAGAGTGACTCTGCCCAGGAACATGCAGACTTGGCTGACATATGAAAAAGACAACGAATAGCCAGTCGGTTGGTAATTACATTCTTACTACCGAAATCAGAAATACTTCGCAACTGCTAAATATGTGCAAAAATTGGATATATATCCTAAATACCCCCCCTTTCTATCACCTCCCAACCACCCACGGTCTCTGTCCATTTCCCCCCCCCCCCCCCTCTACATATCCTCTTCTCCCTTCTCTCACACCTTCAGCCTCGTTTATTGCTACACCAAACGAAATCTTGTTTGGGAATTGAAGTAGCCTAAAATAAAAGCGTAAATGAATTGGGATCATTGGTATACAGGGTATGAGAGAGACATCTGTCGATGGGTAAGAGGAGTGCTTGATTTGTGGCAGTACGCACCGATACCCTGTGCTGGTACATCTGACTACAAACTTCAGAACCGCCAGGTTTTGAGACCTGGTACGATAGAACGTTTGCTACGGCTTACTCAGAAATGATATATTCACACTTTTAAAATCTTCAGAAAAGGGGTTAAAACCGCTTTTTATGAAGACTAAATTTCAACCTCTCCTAGCCCAGACAGAATTACAATATTCTGTGATCATTCGCTGTCGCATATTTGCAGGGGTTGTTGATACGTCCATGTAACATTTTTCTTTTAGCGTTCCTCACAGGGTAAAAACGGGAGGCGTCAAATCGGGCGACCGCGCATTCCACTCACGTGGACCCCTCCTCCAATCCATTGACCAGAAGTGTCGATTCAGAATTTGAGATATCCATGAATAATGCGCTGTACAGCCATCGAGTTGAAACCACATATCCATTCTTGTTTGAAAAATGGTTCAAATGGCTCTGAGCACTATGGGACTTAACATCTATGGTCATCAGTCCCCTAGAACTTAGAAGTACTTAAACCTAACTAACCTAAGGACATCACACAACACCGAGCCATCACGAGGCAGAGAAAATCCCTGACCCCGCCGGGAATCGAACCCGGCAACCCGAGCGTGGGAAGCGAAATCGCTACCGCACGACCACGAGATGCGGGCTCTTGTTTCAAGTGGGTCGTCTTCCAGTAGTACTGGCAAAATATTATCTAAAAATCCTCCATACATTCCATCATCCACATTACCGTATGTGAAGTATGAGCCTATTATCCGGTGAGCAAGACGTATGATACAGGCGAAATACCCCCAGACTTTAAGAGGAATATAATAATTCCAATCCCAAAGAAAGCAGGTATTGACAGATGTGAAAATTACCGAACTATCAGTTTAATAAGTCACAGCTGCAAAATACTAACACGAATTATTTACAGACGAATGAAAAAACTGGTAGAAGCCGACCTCGGGGAAGATCAGTTTGGATTCCGTAGAAATGTTGGAACACGTGAGACAATAGTGACCTTACGACTTATCTTAGGAGAAAGATTAAGGACAGGCAAACCTACGTTTCTAGCATTTGTAGACTTAGAGAACGATTTTGACAATGTTGACTGGAATACTCCCTTTCAAATTCTGAAGGTGGCAGGGGTAAAATATAGGGAGCGAAAGGCTATTTACAATTTGTACAGAAATCAGATAGCAGTTACAAGAATTGAGGGACACGAAAGGGAAGCAGTGGTTGGGAAGGGAGTGAGACAGGGTTGTAGCCTGTCCCCGATGTTGTTCAATCTGTATATTGAGCAAGCAGTGAAGGAAACAAAAGAAAAATTCGGAGTAGGTATTAAAATCCATGGAGAAGAAATAAAAACTTTGAGGTTCGCCGATGACATTGTAATTCTATATAGACAGCAAAGGACATGGAAGAGCAGATGAACGGAATGGACAGTGTCTTGAAAGGAGGGTATAAGATGAACATCAACAAAAGCAAAACGAGGATAATGGAAAGTAGTCGAATTAAGTCGTGTGATGCGGAGGGAATTAGATTAGGAAATGAGACACTTAAAGTAGTAAAGGAGTGTCGCTATTTGGGGAGCAAAACATCTGATGATGGTCGAAGTAGAGAGGATATAAAATGTAGACTGGCAATGGCACGGAAAACGTTTCTTAACAAGAGAAATTTGTTAACATCGAGTATAGATTTAAGTGCCATGAAGGCGTTTCTGAAAGTATTTGTATGGACTGTAGGCATGTATGGAAGTGAAACGTGGACGATAAATAGTTTGGACAAGAAGAGAATAGAAGCTTTTGAAATGTGGTGCTACAGAAGAATGCTGAAGATTAGATGGGTAGATCACAAAAAATTTAGTATTGGAGGGCAGCGTGGAGGGTAAAAATCGTAGAGGGAGACCAAGAGATGAATACACTAAGCAGATTCAGAAGGATGTAGGTTGCAGTAGGTACTGGGAGATGAAGAAGCTTGCACAGGATACGGTAGCATGGAGAGCTGCATCAAACCAGTCTCAGGACTGAAGACCGCAACAACCACAACAACAACGTCATCCGGGTACCTAACAGACCGCACGGATCTTTGAGAGTACAGGGGCATTGAAGCTCGACTTGGTTTTAGGGGGCATTGTACGTGAAATTCGTTGAAATTCGTCATTTTCTGGTTTCTACTCCGTAATGTACTTTGATTTTAATGTATTATATACAGAAATGTTCAGTAAAATCCAGACAATTCTGAGATCATCAAATAATATTTTGTATGTTGACGTGTGACTGTCAAATTTAGCAGTTACGCGTATACGGCACAGTTGAGCAGTCATGTCTTGGGAACTGCACAGTCTAGAAGGCTGTGTATTGCTTTGTTTTGTGACTACTCCTACGTCTCGGAAGTTGGCATTACGAATAAACAAATCAATCCTTTGTTTCTGATACTACTTTTCGTTTAAAGTAGAGTGATTATCGGCTATTTTTGTAGTAAGCTAACTTCTATTGCTTTTTATACGTGAATAAAATAACTAAGTGTAAAAGTAACTTCAAGAAACGCAAATCTGCGGATAACATACGTTGGACCTGAATTTTCTTCTTAAGTTCTTGCAAACAAGTGTGCTAGAAGTGAAGGAAGCCACGATAATGTTTCTGAAGTGAACCCCCCCCCCCCCCCCCGACCACTAGTGCATCGAAAAGGAAAGTAACTTTAGTAACAGGTAACAGTGGTAAAAAGCAATGATATTGTGGCAATCAGGTCTATTTACAGATGTTTGGCAAATCCTGAGCTACTAGAGAAGTATTCACATGGGAAGACTCAGATTGTGAATGAGTCCTTCAATAATGTTGTGTGGCGCCGTGAGTCTAAAAATGTATTTGTTGGCCTTATGACTCTAAAGTTAGTAGTGTCTCATGCTGTAATAACTTTTAATGGTGGGAACTACGAAAGACTTCAGGTCCTGAAGAAGTTAGGGGTAAGGAAGATTTGGACAGAACACAGCTAAAGGACTGCGGGAACTGGATGAGCTTCGTGTATATGACACAGAGTTAGCTGCTCAGCAAATGACAAAAGAAGCAAGAAAGAAAAGGAGGAGGTAAGCACTGGGCTGTTTTCACACTGAAGAAGACACAGACTATGTGTCAGGGCAATTCTAGTGCTTAAAAGACGCAAAAATGTAAGTCTGTATAAGAATTTGTAATAAAGAAAGTTTTAAATCTCTCTTTACTACATTTTTTACAATAAATGACCCGTTTTCTAAAAATGTACCGATGGGAGAGACATGAAATTTTCACAGCATGCCATGTGTGAGATTCAACACATATGGAACTACAATAATTAAAATATCCTAAGTTGTTTTGTTTTTATGTTCATTTATTTACAAAAGTCTGTCAAAAAATTGAGTGTTTGGAAAAAAAGATACCATGCCCCAAAATACAAATATAGTAATAATTCTAGTTCAGTGTATCCAGAAAAGTGCATTAAATAATTATGAAAAATTGTAAGTTGGTGTCTTAAAAAGTTTGCAACTTAATGGGTAACAAAATTCGATAATTTAACATTGTCAGCAAAGGACATACAATGACCCCTTAGCCAGTGGGGATTCTCCACTGCCCAATAATACATATTATATCGAATCACGTGAACACGATTAGTAAACGTTGCTTCATCAAGTGACTTGCAAAGTCGCCCCCATGTAGGGCTCGATGCACCGACAGGTAATAAGGGTGGTTTGTGTGTTCAAGCAGCATGCGCAAACACTTCGTCGCGGAATTCCTGCACCTCGTGCTATTTGGCGTGAACTAATGTGAGGATAAGCAGCAGTTACAGCTGAAACATTCACTGCGGCATTTTCGTTCGTCGCAGGCCGTGGTCGGATTCTTCGTGTGGATTGGAACACATCCAGTTGCAGTAAACAGCTGGATAAACTGCGAAATGTCGTTGCAGAGGTAACATTCCTCTCAGGGTTCAGGTTCGCATACCTTCGACGAGATTCTCCTACATGCCTATTTAGCGCAAAATACGGAACAATGATATCTACACACTCTGCAATTGTCAACATCCTTGCGCACGTAGGAGACGATGTTTGCGGTTCGAATATTTGCAGTAAAGTGAACCGCAACCTCTTCACACCGCCATTTCCTTGTCCGTCGTTCGCGATATGGCACAGTCACGCTCGACACAATGGAACTGCATCCGTGCATCTATAGCGAGTCTGACCAAGGACTCCGACGCATGTTCACCGTCTGTGCATCACAGATGGTTATTTAAATGATACAAAATGTATCGCATACAATGGCTGAGATGCCGAACATTCAGCATTCGCTTTTCAACAGCTTGTAAGCAGTTTTGGTTTGTGTCGATTACTGCGCCAAGCATCACGCAACAATAAAACTGTTCCATACTTCCGAAAAATCCGAATCCGCAATAAAAAGTTCCTAATGAAAATTTCATAGTTGACCCCCTCCCACGCCTGGGGATGGGGCAGGGGTTCGATTGTAGTGTCATTGGATGTCACCGATCGAGATCAGCAACTGTTGTTATTTATTACAACCTTTTTTCAGTCTGGTTGTAGTGTTCTAGAGATTTCCATAATCAGTTTTCCCCCACAACGTTTTTAAGGCCTATTGTTCATGGGAAACCCGTTTTCATCCACATTACTGCTTTCTCATTTAATCCCATGGCTCGAGCTTTAGAAAGTGCCTCAGACTTCCTTAATGAATTATCTTCTGTATGTCGCTTCATGAAAGAAAGGAACCAATCGTTAACCGCCACTTTCGGATCTTCTCCCCATGGAACCACAATGCCATTTTTTTGTGTACTAGTACACTGCTCTTCTAATGCTGAGTGAAGTATGTCCAAAATCACGGTTAGATAAACTTTTCAATCTTTCGACCACATCCTTTCCTTGTTCTGCTGATAACACAGTTGCACGGCCGATTTTTCTTATTCTCTGAATGAGCACTTTATGCATTTGATACTGTTCCGTTCCTCGAAGGAAACAAGTTTCTTGAACCCGTCCATACAGCGTCGTACATGACACAGTATAAAGCCCAGCTGTAGTGCGCATGCTTATATGTCCTTGTGAAACACAGGTTGTAGCGCTTGCCATTGATTCTTCTGACCATTGTAAACATGAATGGCATGTTCTTACCATTTGAAAGAATAAGAGGAAAATAAAAAATTCATAATTACTAAATTGGTATCTCCTGCTAATTACTATAGTCTAAATTAGAATATAATTAAGTTATTGTTGTAAGCTATAATAATTAGGCTCCGTGAATACTTCAGTAAAGAAAAAATTATACATGTTATATTCCGATTCAGAAAACCCCACGGCGGCAGATTCACAGCCCCATTGCCTTATTATTTCTAAAATTTACGCAGTTGCTCAAATTTGCAACAGACGTCGCTAGTTGTTCGGTTACCCGATCTGATGACACCTATACAACTGATTTATGACTAGCATTCATGTATTCCAACACTAGGTCTTATTTCAGACTTAATGTTGTACGGTGGATTTTTGTACGCAGTATTGTCTTACCTCTTCTACTTCCTTTTGGATGATTGCTGCCTGTGTTAAATATATTTGGAAAACTGTTCTTGACCCTGTGAGCGACTGCAACATAATGACGTCCGAAATGCGCACACAGGCTGCACAGTAAAATATTTTTTAATTGAATCAAATGTGACTTCTGGGTGAAACATTGTAAATTAACACTGTTTTTTGTCTTGTTTCGCAAATTTTATTATTAATGTTATTGCACGACCCGAGTTTCGGGTTATAAGTCCATTTTCAAACACGTTTCATGAAAACGGGCTTATAACCCTAAACCTAGGTTGTGCAGTAACATTAATAACAAAATTTGTGAAACAAATGCGAAAAATAGCGTTTGTTTAGTTAAAATATTTTTCTTTTTTCTATCCAGATGCCCCATGCTTCAGAAAGCCCCACCTTACGCTGTGGTTACCAAGGTTTGCAAGTGCCTAAAGCAAGTATATACCCTCCATGACCGATGACACTTTTCATTCATAGTACACAACAGAGTCACTCTGTCCAACTGGCACCTCAAAGAAAACGTTCGGGTTAGACACGAATGTTTAACAGAACAAATCGATCTCACTAACATTCAATTTTGAAACACATCAAATGGAGGACTTGACGAAAGCGTGCGAATGAGACCGCGATTGACAGGGATTTACCTTCAATTACTAGAATATCGGAACTACAGAAAAGACTTTTTACAATCCTCTTAACTAAATATCATGTCAGTTACTACATCTACTTTCCTAGATTTTTAGAGTAGTAATGAGCAACAGGCACAATCGCCCTTGTAGAAGAAATGTATCTTGAGCAAAATTCACGATTCTCTAAGCCCAAACACCCGAAATGTTTCCTTTAAGAGAAGAATGCTGAAAATTAGATGGGTAGATCACATAAGTAATGGGGAGGTATTGAATAGAGTTGGGGAGAAGAGAAGCTTGTGGCACAACTTGACTAGAAGAAGGGATCGGTTGGTAGGACATGTTCTGAGACATCGAGGGATCACCAATTTAGTATTGGAGGGCAGCATGGAGGGTAAAAATCGTAGAGGGAGACCAAGAGATTAATACACTAAGCAGATTCAGAAGGATGTAGGTTGCAGTAGGTACTGGGAGGTGAAGCTTGCACAGGATAGAGTAGCATGGAGAGCTGCATCAAACCAGTCTCAGGACTTAAGACCACAACCACAATCACAACAACAACAACAACAACAACAACAACAACAAAAGGAATAAACTTCACATACATTCGAATGTTATTTGAAGTTTAATTTTAACTGACATGTTTTAATCCAGTCTAGGGATTTATGAAAACCACTGTAAGTCTTAAGGCCACCATAGGTGGGTTAGCCCACGTATCTCCCGAAAGACAGATTTAAGTTCAAAAGACAATTTCAGTTGGAATTGCTGTAGCCGTTCTACTACACTAACAATACTTCTTTAACCTCGTGAAAGAATGTAAAATTGAATGGGATGCATTCAAACTGGTACTACGCTTCTCCATATTTTTTACTATTCAGGAAGCTCTGTGCCAAATTTATGTAAAAATTGAAATAGGTTCAAAGGCACGTTTAGAACTCCGAGACAGCTGCACATCGGTGGGACAGACCAAAGATACACAGCCGAAATATGTATGCTGGCAAATGCTAACTAACGCCTGCTGGCTTCAAGCTATTCCAGTGGCTCCTATTCTGGGCCTGCTAGACGTCCGCTCGTGGCAGAGTAAACCGCGTGATGTAGCATATCCGACGAGGGAGTGTTCACGGAGGGCCACGCGCCGAATAATTAACGAGGAACACTTGGCGAACGAGAGAAGATGAAGAGGGGCGGGTGAATCTTTTCATAATGTGGCGTGTAACATTTCACATTTCTAGGAGGGAGCTTCAATTTTTATTATTAGTTATTCGTCCACTCATTGTCTGTCAGAGACTACGCTACCAACTACTCACTGGCTTGTGTATTTCAGTAAAGGAAAAAGTTCGGAGTGCTTGTTATTGGGAGCGTTAACATGTGGAAAATGGACTGTAAAATCTGTCTGGCACCTCAAAAAACTGACCTGAAGTTTGAAATTTGCACAGTGTACGACAATAATTGGCCAGTGTCACACTGTCGCCAAGACGGTGTTGTGAAGAAGTGACAGGATGGTTATGGTACGATGGGTTGTAGTAGTAGTAATAGGAATGGTACGGTGTTTCAAAAATGACTGATGAAATGGTTCAAATGGCTCTGAGCACTATGGGACTCAACTGCTGTGGTCATCAGTCCCCTAGAACTTAGAACTACTTAAACCTAACTAACCTAAGGACATTACACACATCCATGCCCTAGGCAGGATTCGAACCTGCGACCGTAGTAGACGCACGGTTCCAGACTGCGCGCCTAGAACCGCGAGACCACCGCGGCCGGCAATGACTGATGAAGCCAGATCTAATATATGATAACAAGACACCTGCCTCACCGTCGATATTGATGATGACTACGGGTTTAAAGGAACTAAACGTCTTAGTTATAAGGTCCCTTGTTACATTGGAAATTTACGTAAAACCAGAAACGGATAACTGTCAGCTCTGGGGCCTGTTATTTTGTCGCCGTGGTGTAACTTAAGCCAAGTGGCTAAAAGCGAGACAAAACCCAGGCAGCTAAAACTGTAGCCGGTCATTGCAGGATACACCAACAAGTATCATCATAGTGCGACTAAAATGGTATGAGAGGGAGAAAATAGGTTGATCTCACACACGGCACACGCAGCAGCGAGATTTACTCCTTCCACATCAACTATCGACACCAAACGTTCGGAAGCATTAAATTTTATTGAAAAAAATCCGATTTCCCTCGGGAAGCCAATGACTGTTAGTTGCTATCACGTAGTTTTTGCGGTACGGAAATAAGACATTATGGCTCGCCCCGTATCAGCCAGCAAAGCACACACTGCGAGAATATGGGCTAACGTGAAGATGTGCCTTGGTGGTCCCTTCGATTGCCTTTAACTAGTTAATGGCTGTGGTAGCCTCTCATTATCTATCCCCCGTTTTCAAATTTTGACGTCGCGGTTGCAGTCTTACGTCTTTGCCCAGTACTCCGAATTCAAGTTTGTTTTCTGCGGTTAGTTCTTGAGCTAATTTGTTAGCGAGTTGTATTCCCGGATTACCCCCGTCGTTCGGTGTTTAGATGAATGTTACAGTACTTCCGGAGCTCTGGAAGTCAACCAATAAGTCTAGGATGTCAGCGAAAGTTTCTGGGACACCACAGAGATACGCCTTGTAGGCAGCTCATGGAGTCGCTATAAACTAGGAAGTCCTTTCTGGCAAGAATTTTTAATAAGTTTAGAACTCATGATATTGTGACCAAAATTTCAGTGTACACACTAAAGGCACTCCTCATCGTGCCCGCACGTGTGTTCAGAAGCATAACCAACCCTGTCGTTGACTTCCCTTCAATCTCCGCAGAGGTGTGTCGAGTTGGCGTGGTTATGGCGAACCTAACGGAATAAAGTCAGAGACAGGTGGGATCAGTACTTCTTTTAAGGCCGTGGATGAGGTCCATCCGAATCTTAGGACTGAGGTTAACAGGGAACTCTATGTACAAAGACAAGAAGGTGCAGATGGAAGTCTTTCCACATGTATGACACAAGTGTGTGACATAATAGGAAAATTGTGAGATTTAACGATTTCCAAGACTGTGAACCAAACACGTGCATATATACGTTACTTGTAAGAATTAGCACAATGCTACAGATAAACAAGCAGATTGTGAGAAATTCGCACCTCTGCATTCGCCGGATAATGCGGGTCGAACACATACGATAGAACGCCTGCAGGCAAAGCAACTCTACGAGCGGCCGTGCCCGCCACCGAACTCTTGGCAGACAACAAGAGAGCTCCACTTCAGCAGCCAAAACTGCGCCTGACCATCTCCCAAAGAATGGTAGAGAAACTTGTATTAATTTTAAAAAAAATTGTTTACTTTTCGAACCCGTGGCTAACCCAAAAGACCTGCTACAACAAACATTCGAGGAGGGGGCATCATGCCACAGCAAACCAGTATATACTATGTGATCAAAAGTATCCGGACCCCCCCCCCCCCCCCCCCCAAAAAAAAACATACGTTTTCATATTAGGTGCATTGTGCTGCCACCTACTGCCATGTACTCCATATTAGCTACCTCAGTAATCATTAGAAATCGCGAGAGACCACAATGGGGCGCTCCGCGGAACTCACGGACTTCGTACATGGTTAGGTGATTGGGTGTCACTTGTATCATAGTCTGAATGCGAGATACCCACCCTCCTAAACTTCCCTAGGTCCACTGTTTCCGATGCGATAGTGAACTGGAAACGTGAGGGGACACGTACAGCACAAAAGCGTACAGGTCGACCTCGTCTGTTGACTGACAGAGACCGCCGACAATTTAAGAGGGCCGTGATGTGTAATAGGCAGACATCTATCCAGACCATCACACAGAAATTCCAAACTGCATCAGGATTCACTGCAAGTACTATGACAGTTAGGCGGGAGGTGAGAAAACTTGGATTTCATGGTTGAGCGGCTGCTCATAAGCCACACATCACGCTGGTAAATGCGAAACCTCACTTGGTGTAATGGAGGTAAACACTGGACGATTGAACAGTGGAAAAACGTTATGTGGAGTAACGAATCACGGTACACAATGTGGCGATTTGATGGCAGGGTGTAGATATGGCGAATACCTGGTGAACGTCATCTGCCAGCGTGTGCAGTGCCAAAAGTAAGATTCGGAGGCGGTGGTGTTATAGTGTGGTCCTGTTTTTCATGGAGGGGGCTTGCACCCCTTGTTGTTTAGCATGGCACTATCACAGCACAGGCCTACACTGATGTTTTACGCACCTTCTTGCTACCCACTGTTGAAGAGCAATTAGGAGATGGCGATTGCATCTTTCAACACGATCGAGCACCTGTTCATAATGCACGGCCTATGGCGGAGTGGTTACACGACAGTTACATCCCTGTTATGGACTGGCCTTCACAGAGTCCTGACCTGAATCGTATAGAACACATCTGGCATGTTTTGGCACGCTGACTTCGCGCCAGGCCACACGGACCGACATCGATGCCTCTCCTCAGTGCAGCACTCTGTGAAGAATGGGCTGCCATTTCCCAAGAAACCTTCCAGCACCTGATTGAAGGTATGCCTGCGAGAATGTAACTGTCATCAAGGCTACGGGTGGGCCAGTTCCATATCAAATTCCAGCATTACCGATGGAGGGCGCCACGAACTTTTAAGTCATTTTCAGCCAGGTGTCCGGATACTTTTGACCACATAGTGTAATTTGCCAACATCTACGCGGTCAATACCGGAAATATGTGGCCGACTCTGCAGATAAACGTTGCTAACAATCTAATCGGCAAGTATTCCCACCCGCTTTTCTCTCTGGGCCAATGAGAAACAAGCTCGCTCGTCCCCCCCCCCCCCCAGCCATTACGTTTTTATTCTAGAGTCTACGCGTGCAAGGCATCTTTCTTTTTTTTTACCATCGGGAGCAGGGGTCAGCCAGTACTTAGCGACAAAATAACAAAGATACTTTATTACAGTTGATACGCCACAAAATGATATTCAAACAATGTCTAGCTACATCACATCTATATTATTATTATTATTATTATTATTATTATTATTATTATTATTATTATTGCTGTGTGACGTCCTAGTGCGTGTTAAAAAAAAAAGGGGGGAGCCACTATAGTTTAAGGATGTCACGACGTTTTCTGTATGCACTACAAAGCATGACGCCAACCACATCTATGACGTTTAATAAATTATGTAATGTATTATCTAACAACAAATACCCACTTGCTAAGTTCCAGCAATATTACGAGGGCTGTTCAATAAAGAATAACCATAATTTTTTGACAACATACATAATTTTGATGGTACTTCTCAAAGTAGTCTCCCATGAATGCGATACACTTGTCCCAGCGTTTTTGCCAGTCTTCAAATACCGGGTGATCAAAAAGTCAGTATAAATTTGAAAACTTAATAAACCAAGGAATAATGTAGATAGAGAGGTAAAAACTGACACACATGCTTGGAATGACATGGGGCTTTATTAGGGGAAAAAATGATGGACGCGTGAAAGATCTCCTGCGCGCGTCGTTTGTTGATGATCGTGTGCTCAGCCGCCATTTTCGTCATGCTTGGCCTCCCAAGTCCCCAGACCTCAGTACTTGCGATTATTGGCTTTGGGGTCGCAAGTGTATCGTGATCGACCAACATCTCTAGGGATGCTGAAATGACCACTTCCGACGACAGTGCCTCACCATAACTCCGGACATGCTTTACAGTGCTGCTCACAACATTATTCCTCGACTAAACCTGTTGTTGAGGAATGATGGAAATATTGAGCATTTCCTGTAAAGAACATCATCTTTGCTTTGTCTTACTTTGTTATGCTAATTATTGCTATTCTGATCAGATGAAGCGCCATCTTTCGGACATTTTTTAAATTTTTGTCATTTTGGTTCTAATAAAACCCTATGTCATTCTAAGCATGTGTGTCAATTTGTACCGCTCTATCTACATTATTCCGTGATTTATTCAGTTTTCAAATTTACACTGACTTTTTGATCACCCGGTATATGCTGGAAACCATTTTTTGGGAGGTCCTACAAAATCGCCTCTGTAGCCTTCACCACTGCTTCCCATGATTGATAATGCCTCCCACGAAGGCGTTTCTTCATGTTAGGGAATAGAAAAAAAAGTCACATGGAGCTAAATCCGGACTATAGGGAAGGTGAGGGATGCACTTCACGTTGATTTTTGCAAGACATTCAGCAACAACATTGGCAATATGTGGCCGCGCATTATCGTGGTGCAGCAGCCAGCCTGCTTCACGGAAATGTGGACTTTTGCGCCTGACATGTACTTGCAATGTTTTCAGGACATCCCTGCAGTACTGTCCAGTTACTTATGTGTGTGCAGGTACAACATGCTGATAAACCATTCCATGAATATCAAAGAATGAGATTACAATAACTTTCCTAGCAGAAGCAACCACTTTTGCCTTTTTGGGGGTTGGTGATGATAGAGATTTCCACACTGAGCTTTGCTATTTGCTTTCAGGATCAAAATGATGTTGCCAAGTTTCATCAGCAGTGATCACATTTGAAAGAAACTCCGGATCTTCCCCTGACATCAACTTTAACTGCATGCAGACCTGCACGCGGATGTCCTTTTGTTCGGGAATCAACAGTCTTGGAACCCATCGCGCACAATCACGTGTCATGTGTAATTTTTCTGTCACCAACGTATGGGTGGCATCCAATGCAACGTTCAGTACTTCAGAAAGTGATCTTAAGGTAATTCGTCGATCCTCCCTCACAATAACAGCAGCAGTGTTTATGTTTTATTCCATAAGAGCAGTAACTGGAGCATCGGGTCCACTTTTCTTTGAAATTGTCTCCCCCTCTTTAAACGTTTTATCCCACGTCAGAGCTGTGCTGTAGGGAAGAACAGATTCTCCATACGCCCCCCGTAAAATTATGTAGGCCTCAGCTGATGATTTGATGAGATGAAATCAGAATTTCAAAGCCGCATATTGTTCCTCGCGTCTTACCTCCATTGCAGTGGTAGGTGATACTGAACATGGTCTGACCTTGCCTGCCTCTCACACACGTGAACCAGGAGTCCTAACAATGAAAATACCACGGCGTGTTTGTTGCACATCATGCTAACAGAATATCGTAAGACCAAATTTTAGCGCGAGAAATTATGGCCATAAAAAATTATGATCATTCTTTATTGAACAGCCTCCCACCCCCCTAATATGCCATGTCACAGTGTTGAAAACAATTCCATGTGCCGGCCGTTGTGGTCGAGCGACTCTAGGCGCTTCAGTCTGGAACCGCGCGGCCGCTACGGTCGCACATTCGAATACTGCCTCGGTCATGGATGTGTGTGATGTCCTTAGGTTAGTTAGATTGAAGTAGTTATCAGTTCTAGGGGACTGATGACCTCCTCAGATGTTAGGTCCCATAGTGCTAAGAGCCATTTGAACCAATTCCATGTACAAACATCTGTAGCTATTTACATTCTTCGATATCTTACGCTTTTACAAGAAGATGTACGTAAATACTTGGGTTTATAATTAACGCACTTTACGACAAATAAAACAAATGCCACTTACTGAGCGCCGGTGCCGGCCCCAGCAGCAGCTGTACTGCGCTCCCCGCCACAGCTACAACTACCTGGTACGTCAAGCGTATCTACACCTATTCCTCAAAGCGAAGCGTAAACCAGCATTAGCCAGGTATCTCACCCCACTCCTTAAAGACGATCGCCTGAGAGAGGCGCCCACGCACTGAGGTAGAGACGCATG
The DNA here is from genome assembly GCF_023897955.1 of Schistocerca gregaria. Lineage (NCBI taxonomy): Eukaryota > Metazoa > Arthropoda > Insecta > Orthoptera > Acrididae > Schistocerca > Schistocerca gregaria. Next base: position 414,849,850 of record NC_064922.1, on the reverse strand, counting down.
CGTGTTCTCCGAATCTGTCAAGAGCGCTGTATTACGACGACCTTAAAAATGTTCTAAAATTATTGTTCTTATTACACGGCTCATGTATGTCGTTGAGCATGTCTGTGAGCTGCTGGATTTACCCATACAGTCTTATTAACAAAAATAGGTCGATATCAAGCGTTAAACAAAATGTATTATTTAGTAAGAAATACATTCCTGCATGTACTCAATAAAGTAACATCAGATGTCAAGCATTGACCATTAAGATTTTACCACTTTACTCCTCTCTCTCGGTTCTCATATATCGTTAGAACTCCAACAACGTCCCTACGGTGACTATGTCATTATAGGCAAAGCACAAATCGGGTAATATCTGAGTCAAGCTCAGGGTCTGATGCTGCGAGAGTAGAAGTCTGTGGATAGGGTATTACTAAATCTTTCTTTCTCTCTCTTATAAGGTGGTAAATGCAATAATACGTATGGAAAATGCCCGTAATCCTTGCATGTGATGATTTCCTAATCCTCTAGGTAAGTTGTTTAGGGAACTTGTGTTTTAAAATAATTATATACCCATATATTAATGCAACCTAAGATAGGTCTCAGGCTGGAAGCAAATTACGTAACCTGGCATATCCTTACTTAATACATATCAGAAAACGCACCTGAACAATTAGAATAATTTCCCGAGACGTGAAATGTAAGGGATAAATAATTATGGATTAGACTGATCATAATGGGTAATCCTGGGCATTCTATTACAGAATATTGACATTAGCGTAGCTTTGTTGAGCTGTGACATACTTCCAGATATCATATTATCTGTTGTCTTGTTAGAGTTGAGCGCACGCGCGCCTGCCTACAAGATCAGAACCAATCACATCATACGATTTTTATCCGTAGCGTCATTATGTATTCTATTTTTCTTAAGGGGTCATAACTGGAAGTGCCGTCATGATAACGTGATCAACTTATTATGCATATATGACTATTTCTTAGGTTACAGATGTAGATGCAGTCACTATTCTGTAATTCTGAAACTCAGTCTAAATCCCGTCCTTAAACGTTTTGAACTTAGATTCCCCAGTGGGTTTATCCACTACCACACATTGAGAATCATGATATCCATAACACATCGCCTTTCGAGAATAATTACACACTCTGACTGGCAAACGTTTATTTGTTGCACAGCCTTGACCAAAGCATCTGAAAATCCGTATCAGTTCCCGAAAAGTGGTATGCAGGTGATGAATATAGATGTGAGAGATTCAGACGAGCGACACATCACTTCCTGATAGCAGTGCATACAGCCATGTGTGCCAAACCGGTAAATTGTAACTACAGATATTTAACCGTGCCCGTCTTCAAAGCGCTTTATCTCTATGACAATAAAATCATCCTGCGTCTTAAGGCAGCATCAACCATTCTTCTTAAGGGGTGTATTACTGTAAGAACGTTTCAGCACATTGTTATGCAACTGGTGCAATGCAAACAATTTTGTCATAAAAAGGAGTAGGATAGGAATGGCAAAATATTAAAAAAGAAAAAAAAAGTGATGCGAAGCCATACACGTATCACTGTCCCCAGTTACGCTGCACAATCGAGAGAGCTAGCGAGAAGGCCGTTATCTCTCTCTCGATCACATACAGCAGATATAACGGAGAGCAGGACGTAACCGCCAGCCACGAGAGGCACCAACTACGGCGGAGAATATGGACCCTGGCTAGGTAAACAAGTCACCAGAATACAATCTGCATTAACTTTAATTACATATCATCGAGAATAATAATTCCAGGAATGAAATGTTATTAAAATTCACATACTCGACGACTTTAATAAGTAATGGTCTAAGTCTGCTCGACACACTGACCCCTTCATGTACCTATGTATTTGCTAGCAAAAGAGTCAGGATTCTGGAGATGCATAGCTGTTCTTTGCATTCTCAGATTTACTGTGTCAAAAATTTTCCTTATTCTCAACACCAACAAGAAACCTCTCGATTTCCACGTCAAATAATTGTAACTATAGACATACATGGTTTTCTAACCAATTATTGGCCCTCATTACCTGGAATACGTGTACTTCCACACAAGTCAACAATATTTACTTTAATTCTCCGGAAGATGCTGCTTTATATCCCACATCAGTCTGTCTTAGTATTCGTAAACCTGCAGGACAAACAACTGGCTGTGCTTTAGCAGAACAATATGATTAGAATGTCCGCAAATACGAATTGCTTTTTGCATCTGATTATTATTTCCCCCAGTAGCAAGAACTTCCAGGTAAAGATCATGATGGCAACTCATCCAGTCACGTGATCTTACTTTAAAAAATAATAATGCATGACGGTAAATGCTGAACAATGAAACCACAGGAGGTGACAGGCAATAGATGGGACTATCGAACGACCCTGATGAATCAGCAGTGTTGGGCACAACCTTCCACACAGTGACGATGAGATATGGACCGTATCTGCACCGACTGCATATCTAACCGTCTCTCCACTCTCCTCCACAACAGACACTTGTATACGTATCGAAAGCAGTAAACTTTCCTCAACTGATTCTGTCTGAGGGAAGAATCGAAAAAAATAGCTAAATGTGAGCTGTAGTATTAGCTGCTAATGTAAGTTATGTACATAAAAGTGTGCTATCCATGTTGTGATTCATAGTTATCAGCAAACTTCTCTTGATTTCACCTACAGCAACGTCAAATTGCGATCCGTGTGTATCGCTATTCGGTTTGGAATCATTCCAAATACACGTGACTAGCGATGTATTGGGAAAGAACACCAGATTGAGACTAAAACAACATCATTATAGCCTCACGCACACAGAACTAGTAGCAGCCTGAGAACTTCGTACTGTTACCATGTATCTCTAGAATGCAACGTCTTTCCACTATTTAAGCTCCTGTGGTGTAATTCCTTCTCTCTTATCTTGTAGTTACAGCCCCTCTATACCAATTTTCTTTATCTGCATAACGCTATTTTTTAAATTTTTAAGTACTCTGTGTTTGGCGTCATGTCTCACCCTACATTTATTCACCGCCATTCCGCCGAGAACATAATGACGCCACTTAACGTTACGTTGGATTAAAATATGTAAAATGGCAATAATGTGAAAAAGTACGTAAAATGATTAAATTGTGGAACTACGGAAAACTGTGAATTTGTGGAAAATATGTACATTTTTCTCAATTCTATAAACTTTACCAACATCCGTATTCTTTAGGTTATTTTATTTTATTTCGAACGCAACCAGTTTCCGCAATTCATATTACCGAAACTGGTTGCGTTCGAAATAAAATAACATAACGCATAAGGCAGTTGGTAAACTTTATTGAACTGAGAAGTACGCACCAGCCGATGTCCCGTTGCCACTATGGACCGACAGAGACAATATGTAAATTTGTGGAATATATGGACAAACTTTGGAGAAAATATAGAAAATACGAAAAACGAGAATACTTTTATATCAGCTTGTGTGTAGTCTCTGCTGGTGCCTCGAATGACAACAGCATAATTTTAAATCACTTTGAAATTGCGATAGTTGAAAAGAAGAAATGGACAATGTTTTAAGTGCCAAAATATGACACTTGTCAGGAGAATAAAAAACAATGTATTTCCGTTTGTACCTAACTGATTTTGGTCCAAAAAATTGAGGATGACTACGTTTGGTTTGTGGGGCGCACAACTGCGCGGTTATCAGGGCCCGTACAAATTGCCAACCTGTGCTCAGTCCAATCTCGCCACTTTCATGAATGATGATGAAATGATGAGGACAAGACAAACACACAAAAAACTGAGATGGTATTTTTAGACCAAGAATTATGCTACTCACCGTGTCACCGCAAAAAATGACAAGTGCCATTCGTGGAAACTGTGAAAACTTGTCGGTTTGAGATCGGTGACTGGGCTGTTTGTGTAAATGAACAGCATTATTAACTGTGGTTGGCTGCGGCTTTCTTCTTTTCACGAACCAACTTGTATTGTGTACACAGACACGGTCTCAAAATTGTCAGTTTTCTACAAAATAACAGGAAGCAAGTCTTTGATGCTAGTGCCATCAATACGTTTTATTCGTGATAATACAACTGGAGCAATACAGCATTAATTTTGTAATTGATACAGCTGTAGTCAACAAAGGCCACTTCTCGTATCTTTTAAATTTGGAAGTCCAGAGGGATGCATAGCTTGGCAAGAAAACGATGCGCCGTCTGCTAATGCGTGCTTGAAGGACTATCGTTGCACCTGGATGAAGTCTAGGGCAAGCATCAGAGCACTGAAAAGTTAGTAACACTAAAACGCATTTTATGAAAAAATGGCACTTAAAACGTTTTCAATATCAGCTCTTCAAATGCACTCTGGCTTCTAGGCGCCAACACAGGCGTCGGTTGTCCGTTCCTTCAAATAAAATACACAGCCCGTTTATTAGAGATACTGATCAATAATTAGCCAAAATTTGATTCCGGTTTCAGGATAGAAATAATAATATCCTTCTCCCATTGGGAGGGAAACTCCCCGCGAAATACGTCTGAAAAACCCGAGTATGTGTTTTGTGCCGTCATGACTAAGGTGTTTAAGTATTTGATTCTAGATTCTACCGGGTTTAGGGACAGTGTCTCGATACATTGCTAAAGCGCTGGGGAGCTCTCCTTCACTAAACAGAACACTGTATGATTCAACTTCTTGCATATGAAAAGAAAAGTAGTTTCGCTCTGCCAGGCGTTTCCGGATCAGGAAATTACGGTGATAGTTACTGCATGTGGGCACTTCGACGAAGTGTGCCGCGAAACATTCAGGATTCGGTTTTACTTTGTATTTTTCCTTCTTGTCGCTGTGGGGGTTGATTCTGCAGTCTTGAGTTCTGGCCCGCCTGTGACTTTCAGCCACTGATTGGTGGTAGACTTCTTGTATGTTCCGTCCTGAGAGGCGCCTTAGTAGGTGTCCTCTTTCCCTGGTGATACCAGAGGAGGACGAGGCATCTCAGGCTGCACCGATGGGGTGGTTACCACCAATGCTGTGGGCTTGGTGGTGGATGGAGCGCACGTCGCCTCCCCAATTAAAAAACAGGCTTTGACATGTGGCTATGGCCAGAATTTGCTGTGAGAGACCGCTCTATTGCGCTAGGTGTGCTCTTTAACATAACGTTTGCAAAGATTGAAGTCATATCGACTAGTCGGAGGGATTCAAACTTTTCTTAGCGTTTTGATAAGCCAGGAGGTCAAATAATTTTATGATATAGGATTTCCTTTGAAAACAACAAGTCGGCGAAAAGGTGGTGATGGTCTGGACAGTTCACACATGTAGGGGGTTGTTCTCACAAGGACTGCCCTCATGTAGTGTCCTTCCATACGTCCTGCATGTAGCTTCATTAGAACAGAGGGAGGATGTGTGTCCAAAACTCTATCCAACATATATCATACAGGACGAACAAAATGTGCTCCACGTCGCTGTAAAGTAGCACGCTGTTCTTAGCCTGTTTACAGCGTTAAGCCCCGATGAAAAACGACTCCTTGAATCCTGCTGAGTTTGTTACATGTGATAAGGTAATTAGTATATGCCCGAGATTGTCACAGGGCCGAAAAGCCGGCGGTGGGTTAGCCTTGAAAGTTCTACAAAAATCCATCTCGCCTATTATCGCGGACGAAACTATCTACATTAATGACGACATGCTACGAATACTATGTTGAACATGGTACTCTTAAGCAATTAATCAAGATCTAATTTGTCAAGTACTTGGGGAGGCAGATACTAAGACTGTTCATCGTATTTGTCAAATTAGTTAATGTGTATCAACTCAATATTCAACACTGAAATTTTAATTATAATGCTCGGGAACATCGAATTTGTAATAAGTTCCTTAAAGATGGATGTTAGTGCTGGTTACTTCCGTAGTTGCATTGTTGTTTCGTGTCTGTATGAAAGTTAGCTGTCGAAATGCGAGAAAAGATCTGCGACCTAGAGTTATGCTGAAAGTCATGCAATACGGAAAGAGAAAAAAGTGTTAAAAAGTCATGCTACGGGCGTGTGTGAGCACTTACAAAACGCTGCCATACGAAGTACCTTGGTGCGTTTTATGGTGATTTCGGGTTGGTGGAAAATCTAAAACTGAATGCGCTCTGCCTCTTGAGGGGGAAATGGGGTGCTACTTGACCGAAAGGTATAGGCTATCTGCAAACGTGACAAAAACGACGAAGAACCTGACTCGATCAAATACGTCCAAATGACCAGGGCAACACAGTGATTGGTCAGCATAGCAAGTTCCCTCGGTCCACTCGCAGAGTTCGGTGCCGCGATTTTCGAACACTATAACAAATTTCCTTGGTATACTTCACCATAGTACAAGTGAATGAACTTTCAAAACACAATGAATCAGTAGTTGCGCAGGAGCTGTAAACCTTAAGAAAGATACAATTTCTGTGCCAAGGTCGGGTTCGCAGGCAGGAATGCGAAAGCGCAGAATATCTAGAGGCTGTGATCTTTTAGTGTGCACACGAATGTAACGACACATGACACGAATATCTTTACCCCGAGTCTATCTCTGAATGTGGACACGAAGCTCGTGAAGTGCGTCATGCCGGTTACTGCAACCATGTAGGCACTGACTGGCATTCGCGGCAAGGCGGCGCCCACATTTTCTCTGCAGCAAAATTCCTTTCGACAGACATGTTTCATGACGGATTTGGGTCATGTAAACGTTCCTACAGCACTGCCGATTATGTATTTCACCATTAGCAGTACATCAGTGCCTGTCAGAGGAAGAAAGTAAGTTATATTCCGTTCTCTAGCTTCACAGAATGAACTCCGTGTCCTACAGTTCCGCAGACACAACGAGGAATATGTGAGGCTAACTGGTACCTTACCAATACAAGTAGTCTGTTCTTCAGCAATTATCCTGAATAGAGATAGATACCTTTAAGCGACGGGCATTCACACAACTTTTACCGCTATCAGTGCTCTTGCAGATATGCCTTACTCGTCTTCACAAGTTCATCAAAATTTGGCACAGAACCAGACGCCATTTACTTGTAAGTCGTAAGTAAGTGCAGTCTGTCTCTTCCCGTCTCGAAATAAAAGTGAAACTATCCTGAGACTCAGATAAGCGAGATCGTTGGAACGGTATAAACAAACATTTGGACTGGACAGTGTAAGTGCCGTTAATGCAATCAAACAAATGAAAAAAATCAAACGACATGGGACAGTGGTAAAGTATTTGACTCATTTGCAAGGAGCGAGGTTCAAATCCCCGTCCGGTCATCAAAGTTTGATTTCCTCTGTTTTCAATGGATGGATTAAGCGTGAATACCTGGACGGTTCCTTTGAAAACGGTTTAACTGACTTCCTACCACGTCCTTGCCCTCTGTCCATAATGATCGCGTAGCCCAGCCGTAATCTACTTTTTTTTCCTTCTTCTACCAATTTCTTCCGCTGTTGGAGAATATCACTGCTTTGTCTGGTAACATTTTTACACGATAAGTGTAACAAAACTGAGCTTCTACGGTACAAAAATAATTTTGCTTAGAACGACTTACGACTAATGAGTTCAATGAAAATGAATTAACATCGCAAGCAGTCGTTTGACACATTTTTTCGCTAATCGCCTTTGGCGATGTTTTTTTATTAAAGTAAAAGATGTCGAGCTGTACCATGGTTTGGAGTCCACGGTAAACTGTCTATCCCCCTGTAAATTGTTGGCCAAGTCAGTTCACCTCCTCCAACAAGACCCTGCCTAGAGAAGCACTGTGGTGTTCAAAGTAACCTTCGGATTGATGGCAGCTTTACTTATGGCGATCGGAACGACGGGCAAGGCTTTGATGCTCAACTGCCGCTCATTTGAGAGTCCCAATTAAACATGTTGTAAGGCAGGATATTGTTAAGAGGATGAAGCGTTGCGGGCTAGTTCCAAAATCAATGTTCACAAAAGATGCGTTATCTACGGCAACGTGACCTGCTTGCTTGTTATTTTACTGTAGGCGTGGTAGATTTACAGAGCAGTGTGACGTTCAACAACATGTGGACTTGCCAGACAGACTTCGAGACTTAAGGCACAGCTTGTTTGAAAAAGTCCCACATTCAAGAAGAAGTAAGGACAACGCTTTTGCTGTCTCTTCCTCTTTGCAGCCGGTTGGGTGAATACTGTGCACCTGGACTGTATAAGACGCCGAATCCGCAAGATGTGCGTTAAGTCGTACGGTAAAGACAGGTGAGAGAGGAGTTTGAATGTATGATAAAAAGGGATGACTTAGTGACCACGGAAGTTCGTGAATTCTTGAAAATAGGGAATGTCATCGACACTGGCCTCATTCAAGAGCCAATGAAGTACTCTGGATACTAGGATTGGGGAACACAACGATATACATTTTCTTGCATGCGATGTGGAGTATTGGTCAGCGCAGATGGGACTTAATTTCAAATTTCGCCGACCGTGCTGGTGCTTCTGATGGACGTGGTAGGAGGAATTTGATGACAACTTATCTTTATTCCGTACAGCCGTGCGCTATTGACTGGACGGGAAGCTTCAAAACTAATCGAGTATATGACTAAAGGAGTTTATTGACAGAGATGATCTGTGGTAAGTTGTACTTCAAATTTTCTCGTGCATGCTGATGTAAAGGATGTGCGAAGTGATATACTATAAAAATACTGACTGAATATTTGCAAATTAACCCATACAAAATTTTCTGAAACCGAGCTTCAACCAAGACCGAGGGTTTTGAATGCCTGATAAAATAGCTTTCATAGTTGTTTAAAAAATTGTTTAATATGAAAGATACTTCTGCTGGTTTTGGTATAGTGAGAACTTCAAATGCGAGATTTCCTTTGTGACAGATTCTTCATCTGGCATTTAAAAATTTTTAGAGGTTTCTTTTTGTTTCAGTTTACTTTCTGGTAATGACAGAGAGCGAAAATCATGAAAACCTTTTCGGCTTCATGGAATTCCCCAATAACCCCGTTACTGCAATTAAGTTGTTTTTAAGTCTCTATGCTGTTATATCTCAAACGGCGAAGTGGTCTTACAACTCACGGCCGATGAATATGCTCTTCAGACTTAACATATTGGCTATTTCTTCAGTGAATATGTAATACTTCCCCACTCCAGCCACAATGAGGCGGCGATATTAACTGTACAACTTTAGTTTCGCCCTCGACAGTAGCAAGCCTAAGAGTCACGATAGACAGATGACATGGAGATGACAATCAGCACTCTACCAAAAATAAGTGGGTAGATCATGCAGCTCGTAATTTGTTACTGAAGCAATATTTAGTCTCTAACACTGCTTGTATAGGTCGCGCAGGGTACGGTGGCCGATGCGCAGTGACCAGTTTTCGTCCAAAGGTCTGGGTGAGTTCTTTCGTTTCTTCAGAAAGGAAGGCCGACAAGCGTTTGCCGCCTATCGGCCGGTCAGCGATGACAGAATCGACGCGCACGCCCTGCAATCTTCCTGAAACAATTTTCCAGAAACTATTCGGTAAAAAAAAATCACTTTCGCTTCACTTGTAGCTTTATATGTTAGGTTACTTACGATATGCTTATCATTTCGTTAATGGTCATAGTTATTGTGATATTAACGTGGAAGTAAGACACTGCGCTAAATTCGAAAAAGTTTGCAATGAAAGGTAGGAGTCACTATGATTTTGCGTCTGGTGCATATTACATAATATGTTGCTGTGTATGAAATTCAGCTAACATATTGTTCTTTAGATTTGTTTGGAGTTCTCTATTTATCACGAATCTCAAGAAAAGTGATCTGACATGGCGCACTCATTTGCGATCGCACCACTCCAGCGATAATGCCAGAATGAAATATCCACAACATTCCTCATATTTCATAAACGGTTTGCGATATCGGAATGAGATTTTGGCAAATGGTAGCACACAAAGAGGAAAGTATTTTTGCTGTATGGTTATTATGCAACACTTTATTACTTACCATGTTATTCCACGAACTAAAGACTTTTCCGACGAAAGGATGTAATTTTTAAGAGCCTTTGATAGCTGGTGAAATGCGAAATGCTATGGGTTTTGGAACAACGTAAGTGAAGTCATTACACGTTTATTTTGTACCGACGATGTGCTGTTTCATAAAATGCTGACCTCACTTTTCCTCACAATAAACCACTGTTTCTCTCTCAACTGCGTTCACACAGTGTGTTAGTGAGGTGAGAGAGTAAACGCCACTGAGTTGGCAAATGAAGCAAATTTTAACATGGCTACGAGAGAAATGTGTAGGATTTACTAAAAATTCCCCAATCGTGACTCTTCTCTGAAAGCTACAAATGGTTAACAAACAAGGCGAAAATAAATTGCGACATTTCTGGCGGAATTCTTTTTACACACTAACTAAAGAAGAGACGACAAATCTGATTCTCACCACGCAAGTGTGGACGTGGAGGGGCCCCGCTTAATATTTACCAAAAATTGAGTGTAGGCTTCAGTACGGAACTGCACTTCCCCTCCAGCCCTTGGAATTTCCCCTACAGGGTTCTGAGCGACCCCCACCACTGCTACTCGCCCCCTCCCGTCCATGCTTCCCCAGCGGACTGACTGTGCATCTAGCGACCACGGCATTTTGCGCGCTCTATACTTCGCTTCCTGGGCTCTGATTGTAATTCAACAAGACTGTATGTTGTGTAAGAATATTTTGGCCTTCGTTCATCAGTTCTATTCGGGTTACTTTTAGTCTTAGCGTTCACACTCTGCTGGTTTCTAGCTATCGACATACAGTTGGTCTTGTTTTCGACGCTGTGTGGTCTGCGACAGTGGTGTGCCTAGTTTAGAGCCACGCTACGATAAGACAAGGTCGGGGAATTAAACTGGCGGTGCCATTCCTAGGGATCTCTGGAAAACTTGTGTAAATGGATTGAGTGAAATAATGGGAGATTTAAATTTGGATGAATTTTTATGACGAGTCATACTTAACACGGAGGACAGCTCCTCTCGCGTGGCAGTATCGTGGGCCCAGCTGACAGCTTCACTGTGAAGTGGGAATTAAATTTCATAATGAGACAAACTGTTTGGTGTTCAGTACGAACCATTCCAATAAAAGTAAATGGTGGCTGTAAATGTTCGTAATTTATGAACACCGGAGGGACTCGCTGAACAGAAGCATTTTTGGAAAACAAAGCGTAGTTTCGAACTGACGAGGATAGCGACGTTAGTGCGCGAGAGCTGGCTCTCATCCTCCCTGGCTCTGGCGACAGGCGGAGACAATGGCGAGGACAGCAACCGCCATTCATGGCGAAGCGGGTCCGTGACTCACCGCCGGCCGCAGCTTCCATTAGCTGCCCGCTCGAGTCTTGGGAAGACGTTGTCCAAGAGTATTCCAGTTGCTACAGCCTGCAACTGCGCCGCTGCACTCACAGACGCCTTACCATCCTTGACGCAATTCGTGAAAAACAAAGAAGCTATACTGCCCAGGAGTAGCCGTAAATTACCTTATTCAGTGATGTCTTTATCGAGAAATATTTTTCGGGTACAATTCGCCTCGAACGTGTAAGCTTGTAAAGACAATGCAGCTTTCAATTTTTTCAAGCAACAACAGTCATTACTACTCTGGCAGCCACAATATATTGACACAGGTTGTACAGGTGTCATCAACCGTGTTATTTACAAAGAATCACTTCCAACTACGGATAGCTTCCAAGGCAAAGGAAAAAATGTGATTTGTTTCAAATACGTGTACAGCATTCATTACCCCGAAGATTCGCTGTTTCGCACAGTGCTTTACTAGGCATGGTCCAAGTGATTACAAGCACAGCAACTACCAAGGTTGCGATATCTAATGCTGGTGTCAGGGGCAATGGCGGCTCGTGAAAATACATTCAGCGAGTTCACAAATTATTAGATTCACAAATTTAGAAGAGAGTGAAATTAATAGCATCTGCTGTATAACAAATTTATACAATTTCTACCACTGCCAATAATAATAATAATAATAATAATAATAATAATAATATCGCAATAACGAATGTGTAAGCTTTCGCAACTCTTCACTTCGCATTTTTGTGTAAGTGGGAGTTTTCGTGCTTTCCCATTTTTCGGACAGATCTAAAAGATCCCTAACAGATGTATTAGTATTAGTTCACGTAATTACCTCCGGGCTGAAAATCAGATATCCTTACGCTGCACCCGCAGAACACCTTGTGAGACCTGAAATACACTTCCTTGTTACATGTTCGCTTGTAGTCATGCATATTTGATTCCTTAATCAAAGGATGGATTCTCGGAAGCTCTAGTTCCTTTGCGGCTAAGTTTTCCTGGTAATTTACATTTCTGTTCCCACAGTAAGATTTTCACTCTGCAGCGGAGTGTGCACTGATATAAAACTTACGGGCAGATTAAAGTTGCGCGGCGAACCGAGACTCGAATTCGGGACCTTTGCTTTACGCATGCAAGTGCTCTACCGACTGAGTTCCCCAAGACGACTCACCATCCGTCCTCACAGTTTTTATTTTCTGTTAGCATTTAAAATATATTCCACACAGTTCATGTTTACACTGCACACGGAAGCCGTTTCCCGCCCACTAAATAACCAACTCCAAACACAATGTAGAGACTGGAATAGAAGGGAGAACTGATAGAGGTACTCAAACACGGTTACTTGACTAGAATACAAATGAGGAGCTGAGATCCATAAAGGCCTAAAGCACAACGCCGCCGATCCCGCATTTAAGTGAAGTTGAGAGAAACCAGTGATATATTTTTGTGAATTTTCACACATACAATGTGGGCCTATAAAGCATAGAGAAACCTGACTCACCATAAAATCAACAGCATGAATAAATGCTACAATCGTACAATCAACGGTGATTAGGAAAGGAAGTGGCTTTCGATTGGGAACCGCAAAAGTTTGCTGACAAGGCGACAAGTTAACCGGATCCTCCACCTGGAAACACGTCTGGTGTGTCATACACGGCATTAGTGACAGTACGTGTGTCATATGAGAGGAATCTCTTATCGGGGCACCGAATTTGTACGCCTGACTCACCATAAAATCAACAGCATGAATAAATGCTACAATCGTACAATCAACGGTGATTAGGAAAGGAAGTGGCTTTCGATTGGGAACCGCAAAAGTTTGCTGACAAGGCGACAAGTTAACCGGATCCTCCACCTGGAAACACGTCTGGTGTGTCATACACGGCATTAGTGACAGTACGTGTGTCATATGAGAGGAATCTCTTATCGGGGCACCGAATTTGTACGCCTGGTGAGTGAGTGAGTGAGTGAGTGAGATATGCCTCCTTGCCCGGTTTAGGTGTTCGTATGAACGTGAATTTTATCACTCCCAAGGCATGATGAAAACTTAGTAGTTTGTCACATCAGCTGCAACAAATGAACGCAAGAGTTTCACCATCACACAGTTTTCCCTCCGTCTGTCAAAACATGTTTTTGAAATTGCATTCCGTTTTGGAAGCTTCGACTCTTGAATTCCTTCGTTGCACCATAGTTCACATCCGTTTATCTGAAGTTTTCATTTCTGTGAGAGACGTCTATATGGTATCTCGCATGCGCTCACTATTCATCACATTTACGTGTGACGGTAATATATTCTTACCACATGACTCCTATTCTATAAGCAATGCGAGGTATGACAACTGTCGAGACTACAGAAAGAAAACAAACACTTCAACTAGACGGACAGTTCGTCATGCTGTGAAAAATAAATAAATAGCACGTGGAAGTTTTGAAGCCAGCTCGTCCACATGGCAGTCCAACACCATAACAACTTACCCACGACGCCGTCTTTGGCTTGTCTTGCTGTGTTGCACTTGTCAAGATTGGACGTTCAATGTTTTTATTTTGCCTTTTTTCAGTTCAGTACACTACCATCTTTCTGTTTTCATGCTTGATTTTTGTTCAGTTTCTGACGGCTATCCACTGGGCCACCTTACCACTAAATCTGAGGAGGATGCGGTGGGGAGTATCCCCAGTCAGCGCCTCAAATGGATTACCGTATGATTAAATTCATAACTTAATATACTGCAACTCATTAAAAAACCCACAAAACATGTTTACTGCCAATACAATTTTGACATATACTGACGTCCGATCTAATTGCACTACAGTTTATAGTGAGTGAATTAGCAAGAAGTGTTCCGTTATCTAGCAGGATTTACGTCGAACGAATGAGATAAACGTCTGCTGCAGTCCGCTACCACCTGGTTGCACGGACGTCAACTTCTAGTTGAGTGCAAGAGCAACTGTGTACATTGCCAACCGTGCACTTTGTTTATCAAAGCCGTATCTATCTGGCCCGTACGGCAATTATGTCACGCGAGTTGCGCATGCGCAAAAGAACCTTAAAAAGTGCACAGCTGGAGCTGTGATCACGACCCTGATGCAGGTTCAACGGAGTCTAGAGGAGCAGTAGCGCGGTAGACTTAAGTGCCGTATCTTTCAGATTGCAGCATCTATGTTGCATTTAATAGCAATGAGAGGAAAATAACCAATAAATCTGCAAGGTGTGGAAAGTTCGCGTGTTCACATGTTATTGTGCGTTTACACAGCAGCCGCCCCTGATCGGAGGGATGAGAGGTGAACGGCAGAAAGACAGTGCCTTGTGCTCATGCTAAACACGACTGGTGAAGTTATTTCAGCAAACATCAGCCGTCTCATGGTGAGTGGGCAATTGTTGAGCTGCAGCGTCGGCGCCAACTAGCCTGCCTATAAGATGCTGTCACTAGAGTGGCGGTTATCCCTGAAACAACCGGTTTCGGGTATATCATCTTTTCTTTCCACAACCGTTTAACCTGATTTAAAACCGCTCAAAGAAACCGCTTCTGAAATAATCGACTTTCTGCATTTTATTTCTATCATTCACCGTAAAAAAAAAAGAAAAAAAAACCACCGCCCGTAGAAATCGAACAAAGATTGAAATATTTCTATTCTCTCAGTTTTAAGAAACACAGAAATAAAAATACTACATTAAGTAGGCAAACAAAAGAAAACTTACTCCGTCCATCGTTCGCTGATTTTCTGGAAATGCGATAATTGGTTGAATACGCAAAAAGTCGTCAGTATTCTATTGATTCAAATGTTGTTTTGAAACTGCTAAAAAATCATGTCATTGGGATTGACAGCACTATTTCAGGATTTCGAATCGTCAGTGCTAAAGGGTGGAAACTGAGGTTGAAGGACTCTATCTCCTTGTAGCCTCTGAAAACGGACGAATAAATACGATAAAGGCATATTATGTACACAAAGGCAACATATCAGTTACTTTCTATTTTTACTGTATAACACGTATGAATTGTTAAGTTTTTTAATTTATCACTGTTACCATAATTTCTGCCTCTTATTATTTCACAGAATTGGTAGACAAATCTTTAATCTTTTAAAGCAAAAGAAGTATTTTATTGCTATGTCACTTAATAAAAATATTTCTGGTCTAGAATTGGTGCCATTCTGCAATATAATTCACGTCCGGTGACAATAGCGAGCAATTGACGTATAGATGAGGTAGGGACAAGTCTTGTGCACTGCACGTACATTCGTACCTTAAGCCCCGACATACGCAAC
Organism: Schistocerca gregaria; assembly: GCF_023897955.1. Classification (NCBI taxonomy): domain Eukaryota; kingdom Metazoa; phylum Arthropoda; class Insecta; order Orthoptera; family Acrididae; genus Schistocerca; species Schistocerca gregaria. Next base: position 414,834,344 of record NC_064922.1, on the reverse strand, counting down.
AGAGACATCATCTCAGCAATACTGTACCTATTCTCATGCAATGTGTTTGGTAGACATTTATGTCGTCTTTGTCCTTTTACCATTTACTGTAACAACCCAATATTTCAAACTAATGCAAATTTTGAGAATAAAAATTACTATTTGTAAAAAAAATAGTGATTTAAAAACGAAAGCTTAACACTGCTGCTTTGGCTGATTGATATTTCTTTTACTGGTATCAGTTTCAACCGGTCGATTTTTCCCATCCATAACTGACTTCTGACGCGAGGGATATTAGTATGCCTGAAATTTACGAATGACGTGGCTACGAAAAACACGCGTTGTTCTCAGAGATGTAAGCCAGATTATTACATACCACGGGATTATTAACAACTTGAGGTGTAACCGCACATTTGTGATTCGTGTTCTGACACTCACAAGCTAACTTATTCTCAGTCCCTTGTTTGGAATATTACGAAGGAATGAGTCCCAGAACTTGATCTCTAAATCCTGTGCTTTCTATTGTTGGAATCCGGTACAGTGAGACACCCGGGCAATCTTCGAATCCTGTAGTCAAATTAATTTCACTAGGAACTCAACAGATGAAGGAGAATCTTGTCTGTTTTGATACTACATCGTACTTAAGGAAAGGTTTCTGAACGTGAATTCGAATTTCAAAATGTCATTCACGCTGCTCTTTCGAGCCACTGCTCCAGTGTCCTTATTAAAACTTTCAGGTATAACAGACACGTGAAACGTCCTATAATTTAATTTCACAGTTATTACAGAGACCGCCGCCTCATCGCTTTACCCACACACATCTCTCTTTCTCCTGAAAACTCTTCAAGTCACTGAAAGATTTCTAATGAAACTAGCTCGTAGGATCTACAGTCTAATTGAAGTCCCTAAAACATTATGCCGATGAAACAGCAACAATGGTGGTTGGTCAAAAGATGCAAGAAATCTTTATCTTAGCTGTACGCAATTCACAAATTATTTGATCATGGTATGTTCACTGAATCCTGAATACGCCTCATAACTGCATATCTCTGATACATTTGTCATACTGACTGTACCTTTTTATGAGACTAAATCTTATTTTATCACGGACTTCGTCATAGAAATACGCCTGCGATACAAGGGACACAGTAGCCTGCATATGTTCCCTAATAACGCTGAACTTAACAGGATATGAAAGCTCTTTTGCTACTTGCGTTCTTTGTTCTCGTTGGTTGGCAGGTGCCTTCTGGTCGACCGGGGAATCAGTATCTTTGTCACTTCGAAACCCTCTCTGGTCTCCTCATTCCTATTGTATTCCTTAAATTTCTTTCCGTATTTTTGCTGTGCTTTTTTTGTTGCTTAACTATCAGGTTCTAGGTTCCTTGCGTGTAATTTTGAAGATTGATTTTGTTTGCAATCAAATATAGGAGTATATACCGTAACACTTCAATAACAGATGTAATGAAGGAATGTCAATGAAAATCTCTGTGTATGTACATTTTACCGCCGAGACTACGTAAAGAAGAATATGCCACCCTTAAGTATACAAAATTTACTTTATTTCGAACTTTTGACGCGCTAGAAACGTGAAGTATGTTAATCGTGTATATCTCGGCTACACAAACAGCAAATTCTCCCGGGATGAATGAATATTGCTCTGTATAGAGGTTAAAGAGAGAGAAAGCCCCTGTGACATCCGACGCTCAATAACGAAAACGTCTGGAAAATATGAATGCTTGGCATTACTCTCACCTCGCTCAGTACGCTAACGACAGCGATGCCAGACGGCGCGTGTTAAAAGACTTGTAGACGTGCTTGTGTGTATGTGCGAGTCGACGAGCCGTGTGCTGAATTGGGTGCCAGCCGCGAGACTACTAGGGAAGCCGTAGGCAGACCTCGCAGCCGTGCGTGGCTTCTCCAATAGATTTAAAAACCCTTCTAGCTGCCACGTCACTCTCTGCTTCCATTTTCGTCACACATTCAATTCTAATCTACGAGGGAAGATTCGAGAACTTCACGAGTGGAATTTGCCGTGTGGGCCCGGGCGTTGTGAATCAGCAAGATCTTTGAGCCCACCTTTCCCCTGCGCTTGTTTTGTATTGCTCTTCTGAGGTTGTGCACAGTTTGGCAATACCTTTGAGAGTTTATTGTAGTGCCTATTTCCAGGAAATCCACAAAAATCACACCTTTTCTGTGCCAAAAGAAGAGGTAACCACGTGGTTGAAGGCGCAGGCGGCCGAATTTTACGACGAAGGATTTTCCAAGCTCGTCCATCGCTACGATAAGTGCCTTAATTTAAATGGCAACTATGTAGAAAAGTAGTATTTAAGTGTGGCTTTCATCTGTATATAATAAAAAAATTTCCAATACTTTAAAAAACGTAATGTACTTTGTGGATAGCCCTCGTACATCTACACTCTGAAAAATCATAGTAAAGGGCGCGAGCGCTTTTGTGTGTGTGTGTGTGTGTGTGTGTGTGTGTGTGTGTAACACGACGAGAAAAAATACGTGGCTGAATTCAAACGTAGTTTACTTCTCTCGAGTGAAATTCACGTGAAGAATGGCCTGAGCACTATGGGACTTAACTTCTGAGGTCATCAGTCCACTGTGAATAATGAGAGTGAACTTGATGCGACGATTACAAAAATATGAAATATCTGGTACCATAAGCATACCAGAAGAAACACCAAGGTGCATTTTATGTGAGGAATTAAACGATCATAATGCTTTTTGTAATGTGAGTTCGGTTTTTGTTGAATGTGCCCGTGAGCTAATGTGATATTTAGGAAGCAAATGGGATTATTATCACCGATTACCTTGTAAATGGTGAAACAATAATTAATTGGCGATTAGTACGAACGTCTTCTGGACAAACTGGATAATGAACTACATAAGAGAGACCCGACTAAAAATGAAAGGATAAAATCGTATTGCACCAGGGCAGGCAGCTACCCATAAAGGTACTCTGGCAATGGGAAATCTGAAAGGTTTATCGTTGAATCGCATGTCTTTTGACTTGACTCGCATTCCATCTGGAGAAACTTGTAGCGAGAACATACATTCCTGGAAATTGAAATAAGAACATCGTGAATTCATTGTCCCAGGAAGGGGAAACTTTATTGACACATTACTGGGCTCAGATACATCACATGATTACACTGACAGAACCACAGGCACATAGACACAGGCAACAGAGCATGCACAATGTCGGCACTAGTACAGTGTATATCCACCTTTCGCAGCAATGCAGGCTGCTATTCTCCCATGGAGACGATCGTAGAGATGCTGGATGTAGTCCTGTGGAACGGCTTGCCATGCCATTTCCACCTAGCGTCTCAGTTGGACCAGCGTTCGTGCTGGACGTGCAGACCGCGTGAGACGACGCTTCATCCAGTCCCAAACATGCTCAATGGGGGACAGATCCGGAGATCTTGCTGGCCAGGGTAGTTGAGTTACACCATCTAGAGCATGTTGGGTGGCACGGGATACATGCGGACGTGCATTGTCCTGTTGGAACTGCAAGTTCCCTTGCCGGTCTAGGAATGGTAGAACGATGGGTTCGATGACGGTTTGGATGTACCGTGCACTATTCAGTGTCCAATCGACGATCACCAGAGGTGTACGGCCAGTGTAGGAGATCGCTCCGCACACCATGATGCCGGGTGTTGGCCCTGTGTGCCTTGGTCTGATTGTGGCGCTCACCTGCACGGCGCCAAACACGCATACGACCATCATTGGCACCAAGGCAGAAGCGACTCTCATCGCTGAAGACGACACGTCTCCATTCGTCCCTCCATTCACGCCTGTCGCGACACCACTGGAGGCGGGCTGCACGATGTTGGGGCATGAGCGGAAGACGGCCTAACGGTGTGCGGGACCGTAGCCCAGCTTCATGGAGACAGTTGCGAATGGTCCTCGCCGATACCTCAGGAGCAACAGTGTCCCTAATTTGCTGGGAAGTGGCGGTGCGGTCCCCTACGGCACTGCGTAGGATCCTACGGTCTTGGCGTGCATCCGTGCGTCGCTGCGGTCCGGTCCCAGGTCGACGGGCACGTGCACCTTCTGCCGACCACTGGCGACAACATCGATGTACTGTGGAGACCTCACGCCCCACGTGTTGAGCAATTCGGCGGTACGTCCACCCGGCCTCCCGCATGCCCACTACACGCCCTCGCTCAAAGTCCGTCAACTGCACATACGGTTCACGTCCACGCTGTCGCGGCATGCTACCAGTGTTAAAGACTGCGATGGAGCTCCGTATGCCACGGCAAACTGGCTGACACTGACGGTGTCAATGTGTTCTTTTTTTCCATTTCCAGGAGTGTATTTTGAGTCCAATGTAGAAGTAATGGTAGCTGAAGATGAATATTTTGTAAAACTTCCAGAACCGGATTCAGTGGTGGTATCTACTACCTAGATAAAGCTTTGACAAAATGTAGTAATCTACACACAGATTACATAAAAAAACGTATTCTTAACGTAAACAGTTCCCCACTGTCAGATCGAAATTGTCATCTTTGATCTCTTATAGTGTATACTTAGCTATTTGATACGGATTACTATTAATAAACAGGAAGCCGACGAGATATACAAGTAGAACTTATTCTACGTTTCACAAATAATCGGTTGTGCATGTTTTGTTCAGCTCGATGCGAGCTCTTTCACACGTAGTATAAAGCATATTCTGAAGCACCAACTGGTACGCTGCGTTAAGGGATGAGAGGTGTTCGCTACGTAATGTAACAATTTTTTCTGGAGCATATTGGTTTTCAACAAAATCTCCGTTCATTGCGATAGCCTTATGCCACGTTACTGGCAGCGCTGTATGCCCGCACGGTACCACTCTACTTGTCGACGTGGGAGCTAACATCTCGCTGCATCAACAACCACACCACCCACAATCCACATACCGTCTCCCGCTGAGCGGATCTTCAATGGTCAAAGACTTGCGAAGTGCGAGATTCGGGCTGTAGGGTGGATGAGGAAGAAAATTCCAATGCATTCTGTGAGCTCCTCTAGGGTGTGCAGACTTGGGCGAATCCTCGCGTTGTCATGGAGAAGTTCGTTTGCTTTTTTGTGGCGACAAACACGCTGTAGTCATTTCAGCTTCCTGTGGGTAGCACAATACACTTTCGAGCTGATCGTTGTACCAGGAGGAAGGATATAAAACAGAGTAACCCCTTCAGAGTCCCGGAAGACTGTCGCCATGACTTTACCGGTTTGAACTTTTTCTTTGGAGGAGAGGTGGTGTGGCACCACTTGATAGATTGCCGTTTTGTTTCCGGGTCAAAGTGATGAACCCATGTTTCATCACCTGTGCCGATGTTCGACAAAAAGTTGTCACGACCAGCCTTGCAAAGCGCAAGCAATTCCTCACACAAGGTCTATCGTTGCTATTTATGGTCTTCTGTGAGATGGAGAGGAACCCAGAAAGTGCACGGCTTGTAGTACCTCGACTGGTGAACGAGTGTGGCAACACTACTAACAGAGACGTTCAGTTGAGCAGCGGGGTGTTTAATCGCGATCCGTCGATCACCTCGGATGAGACAGTACACAAGTTCCAATACTGCGGGAGTCACAGCTGTGTGCAGCCGGCGGCAGACAGGGCAGGTCTGCCGACCTTGTTGCGATTATGACAGACGCCTCGCCCACCGATTCACCGTGCTTTTGTTTACTGCCAGGTCTCCGTAACGCTTCTGCAAAAGCCTATGAGTAGCAGTGACGCCCTGGTTTTCTGCCAAAAGAAACTCTGCTTGGAACCAATCTCCGTTACAGACGCCATTTTGAAGGCTACCTACTACGCTGCCGCCTATCGGAACTTCAAGAAACTATAAGGACTGACGCGGAAATATTTAACGATGTCCCACAAAAAATACGGATTTTTTCAGCAGAAACTGGTCGATAAAAAGAGTGATGCATTACTTATTGAACACCCCCTCGTAAATGTAGCCCGATCACAGTCCAACGACGGTTTATCATCATGAAAGACGTCTTACGTGTGTCCATCCTGCGTGACTAGTGTCTGATAGCGACAGAATCGTTCAGGCAGTAGTGGAAATAAGTGGATGCTGTGACGTAGAGGCTAAGACAGCGCGTGTGACGCATGGTACTGGCTTCGGCAGCCAGGAAGTCCTCGGCCCAGTTCCCGCATCACGCGCTCAAGTCGTTCACGCGGTGTTACGAATTGACCTCTATTGGCTCACAAAACAGCGACGCGGACACGGGAAAAGTGGATCGATGTTCCAAGAGTCAATGGGCGGTTCCAGTACATAAATGATGTTTCAGTTCAGAACAACGCAGAAGAAAGGAGCAAGTGATCTAGAACCCACTGCGGACCAGTTCAGTGTAGGATAAAACGCTTGCAGACGCCAAAACTTTAATGAGGAACTTTTCGTTTACTCTGGCACAAAATTATCGTAGGAAGAAGACTGAGAAATTAAGAAGGCCGAGTGCCTAGTTGCTTTCATAATTGTCTTATTATAAGGCTCTTTTCCTTTTTTTTTTGTTAAAGCACATTTGGGGCTGATCTTGCAAAATAATAATAATAATAATAATAATAATAATAACTAACTGATTAATGCACAACTGAAAATACCCAGCTCACTGTTTCAATGTTAAATACGTAGTCCGGCTTTTAGGGTAAAATGTTCAGTTAAATACAATACCGAGTACGTGGCTTCTTGATGTTTGGACCAGGGTCGCAGCAGTGTGCAAGGCACGCGATTTCATTCGATGGCGTCCCAATGAGTTAGTCACATAACCTGAACTCCACCCAAGCACCCAGTCAGATGACACTTCGAGAGCGATGTGCTGGCGCACTGTCTTGCTAAAGATACATGACGCTTGCGGAACACAAGTAAACGAATAAAATGAAATGAAATGAAATGTCGTGTGACGAGGGCCTCCCGTCGGGTAGACCGTTCGCCTGGTGCAAGTCTTTCGATTTGACGCCACTTCGGCAACTTGCGCGTCGATGGGGATGAAATGATGATGATTAGGACGACACAACACCCAGTCCCTGGGCGGAGATAATCTCCGACCCAGCCGGGAATCGAACCTGGGTCCTTTGGATTGACAGACTGTCGCGCTGACCACTCTGCTACCGGGGGGCGGACAGTAAGCGAATATAAGGATACGCACCATGGGGCAGGAGTTTCTTATATCCTTTGCCGACAGACTCCTCAAGAGTCCATTTCATCCTATACGTTGATCAACAACATGAAAAGGCCGCAAGTGCTTGCACGAATTGCGCCCTACTGGTATGTGGGATGTATCGCTACGAGCAGTTACCGACATTCTCGTACCCTGTCAATGGCGTGTGGAAACGTGTGCCGCCACTCATCACTTCACGCGATATATTTCCGTGTTTGGAGCAGCCAACGACTATACTTTTTTGTCCTGTGACTTGCAGTCAGCAGAGGAACATTTGTACGAAAATGCCTCCTGTACCCCATAGAAAGGTGCAGCTAGATGGAATGGATATCACTTCTTTTGAATAATCCACTTAACTAAATAACAACTTCGACGCGCAAGTCGCCCAAGTGGCGCCAAATCGAAAGACTTGCACCAGGCGAGCGGTCTACCCGACGAGAGGCCCTCGTCAACGACATTATTATTATTATTATTATTATTATTATTATCATCATCATCATCATCATCATCATCATGATCTACGTAACTGCTTTTACAGTCCCCGATAATCTATGACGGTCCATACCATCAACACGTTTTTGCCCATGACAACTAATTGCCGAATCGAATACACCCACGACGAGGTGCCACGTGAGAAAAAGTGTTTATAGGTCCTCGCACAAGGAGTGCCCTAAACGCCCGGGTACCGACGATCTGTCCGCGATCATGTGAAAAGCTACAGCACTTCTAGCTCATTGTGCTGATGGCCAGCGGGTTTGTCTGACGACATCAAAGGCATGTGAAACCCCGAACTATTCCATTCGTTGGGGCAACATAGCAAACACAGCCCAACTGAGTAGGTTTCTATAATGTTATTGTTCATAAGTAATATACACATTGCTAAAGATAATCGACACAAGGGTCCATCAAGTGGTGGCACGCAAAGTGGTGTGTGTTCAACTACAGCAACTTTTTCCTACGGTGAGATTACGAAGCAGATCAGTTCTTTTAATTGGAATAATCTATTCTAACCGCTTCAAATTTAGCGCACCATCATATCTTTACTTGAAAATTGAGTACAAACAGGGCAGTAGCAGCAGGATTTGACGTCGCATCACAATTTACGACAACTTTTCCGAAACGTTTCTCTAATAACACAATCGTTATATCGCTGAACAAGGACTGTTGAAAAATACCTATTACTGAAAAAAAAAAAAAAAAAAAAAAAACAAAGTTGTCTCAATATCGTGACGGATAAAGAGGAAAGTATTTGCGATACAATGGTTCTGCGTACTATAAAATGTCGCAAACTTGGTTTCGACATCTTGTGTCGTTTACGAAGTATTTGGGGTAGCCACTTTAAATGGTGACACGTTATTAACGGTGTGAGGTGATCAGTGCGTTAAGAAAAGCTTAACATCAGAGAGCACGGAGTTAATTAAGTCGAGACGGTCCAACGATGACGTTCGCGTTTGGTCTCATGGGATCTGATTTGCAGATGGCAGGGATGTTTCAGGTTTACCGATCGACGCGAGAACAAACGCGGAGCACTTAGAAGATTAGTTTGCCAACGCCGTCACCAACGCTAGGGGCGTAACCAGCCACCACTTATCATTCAGTTACACTAGTTTAGTTAACCTGCTTTCCGTTTTGGCACGAATAACCTCCTCTTTTCTGTGATTGAACTCATATTTTATAAGCCTCTTTCTCGAAGAGATGTTATTGTAAAAGATTTGAGTACTATAACGAACATCAACTAAATATGATTTATAGCTATCTAGAAGAAATATGTCATTTCGTGTTCGTAATGTAATGAAGCATAAATCTTAAGGCAGCAAAGCAACAACTAATGACAGAAAACCCTGTAAGTGTGTTATGCTACAGGAAACAAGGCCCTAAACGAAGCTGTGTAGTACTTTTAATGGGAACAAAAACATGTATTTACGTATGGAAACAGGGAAACTGGAACATAATAACAGTACTTTATGGAATATCCATTCAGTTTAAAAACATGGAAAGGTTACAACCATGTTCAGCATGTGCCAAATCATCAGCATAATGCTAATGCAACAAATTTACATCGAGAAGTGGCATCCATGTTTGCGTCATCAAATTAAGAGTGGATGCGAAAAATTTTCTAAGTGCCAAATCTCACACTCGTCAAGAGAATCAAAAATGTCTCTTTTTGTACGTAGCCTATGTGCATCCAAAAACTGACACGCTACTCTGACACCACAGAATTATGCTGCCCACTTCACTGCAGCAAAAATAGTGGCAAATTAGAAAATTTTTTGTTCCGACTGCCACAGACAGAGGCACTAAGTCTTATTCGTGATAATACAAGTGCAGTTATACAGCAGAAATATTTTTAGTAACAGAAAACCATTTATCTTTTATTTCACTTTTTTACAAGACAATAAATAAAACAAATTCATGAAAAGATCTCTTAGTACTGACTTCTGTTTCTTATACAACTGAATTCTTGGGATCAGATGATAGAAAGTTTTACAGCAAACTACCTGTGCCGTTTAGGAAGAAATGGCATCATCAACAGGTCTTCCTGTTTTGTAACTGACAGACATGACTAATCTGTCAGATGAAATACGGCATGGCATACAGCTGCCATAATCGTACCTCTTTTGAATAAATTGTCATTTTCCAATTCTATTATTTCAGACTAAGAATTTGTATAGCTATCCGAGGTGGATGAGTATGAGACATTTTGATCATACAGCATTTGGAGCTCTTACACTCCCGTATTGAGAACAATGTTTAATAATCTTTAAAACAGAAGCCAGTTGTATGCATTGGGGTGGCATTTGGAACTCCTGCGGGAACCACTGCATGGTATAAAGCCGATGAACCTTGTAGTAGTAAATGTTTGAAAATATTCTCTATTATTTGACACTTAGAACGAGTTAGGGACCAGAGTAACGAGAACACAACAGCACTGAAAACGCGTTTTTGAAGGAAAAAAGGCACTTGGAACGTCTCCCACTTCCACTTTTCAGTTACTGTCAAGTGGTACAGCATTCACTCAAAACGGTAATCACAGTAAAATGCCCTCTTTCTGTACTCCTTGTATTTATATAACAATCAATAGCATCAGCAGACACACTTCAAGTAAGTAATATTTTTTAATTTATTAAAAGTTTACTTAATTACCGTTAATTATTGTACACATCGTTGCAAGCAAGGAGCATAATAAAGTATTACTCACAGTGATCGCTGTACTCTCAATCTGGACTACGCTATTTTTTTTTCAAACTTTAATAAGACAAAACAACCATTAAAATAAGATCTGTACAAGAGGAACTATTTTGCGTTTATGTCCACGCTTTTTAATGTCTTTTACAAAGAAAATGTGAACTTACTACTTTCTTCGACAGATATTCACGACATACTGCCAAAGCCGTTAATAGCTGCAATTGGTTTCCAAGTAAATCCGCAGTTGCAGTGTCTTGAAACAGCTATAGGCAAATTTCTGCTACAGCAGAAACACACAAAATGTTATTAAATACAGGTGTGAGGAGTCTACCCAGGCTGTCTACTCGTCAACAGTTCTTACGCTACCAGAATATGTGGTGAGCGTAAGGAGACACAAACATTATATCTACAGAAAACGATTAATTGATGAATTATATACTAGAAAAAGAAATCCATCTTCAACAGGAAAGTCCTTATTCATTAAAAAATCCCGTTAAACAAAAAACACCAGAAAATATCTCAGATGTTAACGTTATATTAAAAATAATTAATACATAGGACGAACTAATTTTCTTCTATAGCAAGCGTAGAGATACGACAGGACAAACGTCTATCGTTCTCACTAAAAGAATTATGTTCAACTAGCACCCCTAGCAAGAGCGCTCTCAAGGTTTGCACGTTTCTAATTTAAAAGTAGTTCACCATACTGTTATCTTTTGAGTCCCCTAGTTACTTAAATGCCTCGACCAGTGTGACTCCCTTCACTTCTCCGATCTAATCATCAACTTATCTATTCATTTATAAGGGATAGCATGGAGGAGGAAGAGAAACCCTATCATTATGCGATCTGGTGTACTTCACGTGCGCAAAATGCTTAAGAGGGATGTCCTCTACAGCAGCTGTCCTCAAAGTGTGTGTGTGTGTGTGTGTGTGTGGGGGGGGGGGGGGGGGGAGCTCCCTCATCGTGGGGCTGGGGAGGAACAGAAAATCTCTACTAGTGCCGAAGGAGTTGATCATTCTGTGTAGCAGAATGAGACAGGTAATAATACTGTAATCGCGCGCGGATTATACTGTCTCGTTATTCACTAGTGACCCATTACAGGAGGCTGAAATCCAGCTCTAACTTTTGGTATTGTATGATTCAAGTTACTCACGATTTCTTCTTTACAATGAATACGAAATCTGCTTTCTCCAGAAAGTTCAGTACTTCTGTGCTGTCACTATCCGAGAATTAAGAATAAACAAGTATCACACACAAAAAAAGTTTCCTTTGTCAGCCTGTCTCTATTGCTCCACTATTCCTTGCCATCTCGTTCTCTGACACCTATTTGATCTTTATTATATTAATTCATTTCACTACTAAAACATTTGAAATGGCCACTGAGCTAAATTTAAGCCTCCTGTTTAGGAAACATGTTTTTGAAGTGGCCATTGAGTCACATTTTAGCCTCTTGTTTAGCATACACGTTTTGCTTCCCTCTACGGTCATTGCTTTTATTAGGCGCTACACAAACAAACTTCGGAAAATGGGTGTGACATGTTACCAGCTACCAGGCCCCACTCCCCAGTAAAATAGCTGGATTTTGTTTCCACGACTCCAACTAATTACTCTTACATCTCTTTACGGACCAACCTTTTTCTCAGGCAGCTACATACATGACTTATCTCAGTTCTATTTTCTAGGCTGACTACATATTTGCGAATCCACTGGTGTGGCGCAGAAATCTCCTGTTAGTCTAAGAAACACACTTCTCTGCGCACGTTGCAGTTTCCCCACATCACACTCAGAAGTAGTGCCCATGCACTAATTGCGGAGCTCGGAATGATGGTGAAGGTAGCTTTATGGTATCCCTGGTCATATGCGGAGATCGTTATCTATTCGTGCCGATTTGCGTATCACTCTACTTACTTTGGTTGTTGGCAAGATGACATGATAGAAATTTAATCCATCATTAATTAGCTCCTCAATATCGATAGATGGTCTTCTAGGTAACGAAGGATTCTTTGACAAAGTTGGCTTTCGGTATAAAAAAAAATTTCTTTCGTACAGTATATTCACCATTTTCCTGACAAAAATAAGGAGTCTGTTGTTACACCACGGCTACATTCAATGCAGCGTTCTCTAGTGCGGTCCTGGAGTTTACAGACACCACCTCAGAAAAAGTTATCTGTACCCCGGGCTAACCCATTGGTTTGCTCGCTTCCATATAAAAAAAATCGACGTGATAATATGGAGACTTTTTTACCCTCCACAACGAAAATCAATTTCGGATTTGCTGTCAACCAACGTTCACAAACGTAGCACCAATTCTCAATAGCGCATCCTCAGAAATTCCAATGGCATCACTCATGTCACGCACATGAAACTGCAATCACCCAATGTGATCTCGTGCATCTTTCGCGTGGTTTCGTCTGCGTTTCTGATTTTGTGGAGTCATTCCCGTGAATCGTATTCAAAAGGCATATGGCCAGCTGAATTTCATTTTACCCGCTTTAACGTAATATGCCATGTAATACTACTTTAAGAAGTCACATAAACAATACTTCTTTAGAGATCTAGCTATTACCTCACGTTACTGCGCAACATGTAGAAACAACGAATATAATTTTTAAATTGATGTCAAAAGCAGTCTACATGTCTACCTAAGAACTGTCATCTTGCCCTCATATTCTGCATTTTACTACAGGAGTTAGCGCTGTTCGGTCAGCAGAAACCGAACCTAACTGAAAAGAAAGCAAGCCGGAGCTTCAGAGAACATGAAATTTTGGAGGCATACCGGTTGCAGCCCACGACAGAGCTACTTCCTGCGTTCCATACATGAACGGAAAGGGAAAAAATCTCTAAGTAACTTCAACCATGCTCTTCACTGTTTTGCAGAGTCGTGATATAGAAAACAAATGTACGCAGAAAGGCTTCGCGTCTCAGCTACACATGACGCATTCTTGTCAGATAGGAAAAATATACGTACTCAAATATTCCTGCGGATAAAAACGCTATCTAGTTTCTGAATACTTGACGAAATTACAAACAGATGCTGTTACTAATTCCAACCTATGTTATGTAGCCACGTCTCGTTCACAGACAAGATTGCCAGAGAAAAGTAGTCAGCATTGAAAAAGACACAGAAACAGAATACCAGATTCAGGCGATGTAATATAATTTAATACAGGCATATTTCTTAGCGTCATGCAACATCATTTAATTATATAGAGGAGACCAGCCGCAAGACCCACGGATACACGTTCACAGCTTCGTTTTTGACACTGCAGTAGAGATCTCAAAGTGGCTATCTTCGTAGCCAGTTAAGAACCTGACATTTTACTGGAATACTAGAATGTGTCCGACTGTCCTCCGTATGTCTAATTAGACACGGGCGCAGCAGGTAGTTCTCTAGAAGTACAGGGTGATTCAAAAAGAATACCACAACTTTAAAAATATGTATTTAATGAAAGAAACATAATATAACCTTCTGTTATACATCATTACAAAGAGTATTTAAAAAGCTTTTTTTTTTTTTCACTCAAAAACAAGTTCAGTGATGTTCAATATGGCCCCCTCCAGACACTCGAGCAATATCAACCCGATACTCCAACTCGTTCCACACTCTCTGTAGCATATCAGGCGTAACAGTTTGGATAGCTGCTGTTATTTCTCGTTTCAAATCATCAATGGTGGCTGGGAGAGGTGGCCGAAACACCATATCCTTAACATACCCCCATAAGAAAAATCGCAGGGGGTAAGATCAGGGCTTCTTGGAGGCCAGTGATGAAGTGCTCTGTCACGGGCTGCCTGGCGGCCGATGCATCGCCTCGGGTAGTTGACGTTCAGGTAGTTACGGACAGATAAGTGCCAATGTGGTGGCGCTCCATCCTGCTGAAATATGAATTGTTGTGCTTCTTCTCCGAGCTGAGGGAACTGCCAATTCTCTAACATCTCCAGATACTGTAGTCCAGTTACAGTAGCACCTTCGAAGAAAAAGGGACCAAAAACTTTATTGGCTGAAATGGCACAGAAAACGTTCACCTTAGGCGAGTCAAGTTCATACTGAGTTGTTTCCCGCGGATTCTCAGTGCCCCATACACAGACATTGTGACGGTTGACTTTCCCGTTAGTGTGGAAAGTTGCTTCATCACTAAACACAATCTTTGAAACGAAAGATTCATCTGTTTCCATTTGAGCAAGGATAAAATCACAGAAATCGATTCTTTTAATCTTATCAGCTGCAGACAGTGCTTGAACCAATTTCAGACGATAAGGTTTCATAACTAACCTTTTTCGTAGGACTCTCCATACAGTTGATTGCGGAATTTGCAGCTCTCTGCTAGCTCTGCGAGTAGATTTTCCCGGGCTGCGAAAAAATGCTTGCTGGATTCGTGCTACATTTCCATCACTCGTTCTCGGCCGTCCAGAACTTTTCCCTTTGCACAAACACCCATTCTCTGTAAACTGTTTATACCAACGTTTAATACACCACCTATCAGGAGGTTTAACACCATACTTCGTTCGAAATGCAAGCTGAACAACTGTCGTCGATTCACTTCTGCCGTACTCAATAACACAATAAGCTTTCTGTTGAGCGGTCGCCATCTTAGCATCAACTGACGCTGACGCCTAGTCAACAGCGCCTCAAGCGAACAAATGTACAACTAAATGAAACTTTATAGATCCCTTAATTCGCCGACAGATAGTGCTTAGCTCTGCCTTTTATCGTTGTAGAGTTTTAAATTCCTAAAGTTGTGGTATTCTTTTTGAATCACCCTGTATATCTCTCAGTTACTTCTAAGTTTCTTCTTTTTCCCCTTTTCTTTTGGCATCCAGTCGACAGCGGGCCACAAGCGACGAAGCACAAGCTCGGATTAGGTAGGACGGGTAAGTAAATCGGAAGTGCCATTTTCAAAGGAACCATCCTGACAATTGCCTGGAGCAATTTAGGGAAATTATGGAAAACCACATGTTGAGCTATAACCAAGAACGTTTTCCGTGACATATTGGAGTTTAAGCTTTACGTAATACCCCCAGGTGACTGCACACGGATGTTGGTGTTGGCAGTCTTTTATCCTTCTGCATCTATCGTTGTGGGGTAAGAATATTATTACAGAAAAGATGAGGGTGGTTTCCTGAACACTAGAACAAGGAATACTAGATACGACAAAGGACGATAAAGGTGTTGGCGATCTCTCATTGTAGTCAACTAACATTTTAGATAAAAAACGAAGCATTAAGCACCGACTACACTTCAATGAGCTAGAATGTCTAACAAATAGCCCAGTCAACGAAAACGAAAACTTCTCGACTGGGGAAAAATGACTTATGAAGTCGCAAACTCTGTGTAGTGGAAGGGGGAAGTCATGAACGACATACGTACCAAAAATTCAAAAATCCTGACAGGTGGGGTGTGAACGTTTAGGAGGCGTGGGAGAGAGTTTAAAGACCACTTTTTTTGGTTTTTCTTTATTATGTTCCAAGCTCAACATTAATCCGTATTACATTTCCTACAAAGAAGTCCTATTCATTTTTTTTCTCTTGGAGTAATACTTCCCGTGTTGCAAGGGATGTAAATGTTGTAGAACATTAACCTGGGTTACGTACGAATATTAAATATCTGTACCACATCTAAGAGCAGTAGAACCTTATTAAGGGATAAGTTGTGTTCTGGGGTGCAACAGAGTGCAAAGGTGGGGGTGGAGGTTGGAGGTGCGAGGGAAGGTAGGACACCAAATTGTGCTCATGCAATCCCCTCCTTCATAGGTCTGCAAAATAAATAGCCAGCAGATAATTCCGCATTCACTTTACCGCACTACGTCACAAAAGCAACTACCGAGTATTTCGCAATGTTATATCGACCCTTCCGGAACTCGTCTTAAGAATCATTGGCGGCGCAGTGTGCAGATATGCCCAGGGGTTTTTATTTTCCACAGTGCGTTAACACTAAATGGAATACAGATCGAATTGCTAATAATACCATCGCAAGAAACACATGTTACGTAAAGACGCGAGGAAGAGTCACGTTATGGCCCCTACAAGGGCCAACAGGATCTGAACGTCGGACGTGTCATATTCTGCCAAATGCGTCACTGAATGCGGAATCGAGAGTAACATGGTCACCACTCCGTTCTCCCTATCGCTGATGGGTTTCTTTGCCGTGGAATGGCCTCTCAGTAAGCCTCACGAGGCTGAACGCGCCCTGTTCCTGTCCCTCCTAGAGAGTCTATATACAGGGAGAGTGGCCACAGGTGACGTTGCCCGTGATTGGTTGACTAGCTTTGGCGCCATTTTTCTGCCAAACGTCTCTCGCGCTTCCTATATTCGCCGTCCTTTTTTGAATTGAAGTTCAGAGGACTCTTGGAAACGATTGAAATGTATTTGAATTATTCAGAGACTTGTTATGCGTTGTGCATGCATGTTCGATTTAGTTGTATATCGTTTTTAGTACGTAATTAGCGTTTTTGATATTAAATACGAGTTGAAATAATGAAGGGTTTTGTGATGAACTCGGTAGGCCTACATGTTTGAAGTAAACACGCTACGAATTGTAGAGTATTGTTTTTGACGTCTGACAGAGGTTCCAAATACCTACTGTACTAGAAACAAGAATATTTTGAATTTGGTAATCTTTGGCAAAATTTGTAACTTATTGTTGCAATCTGAAATGCCCAGTCAGGAAGGAATGAGTAACTGTTTGTAATAAAGTCCAGGTACAACTTTCTTAATGGTATATAGTATCCGAAATATTTATATAGTTACGCCTATAAAAAGGTTTGGTTCTTCACTTTGCTCAGAGAACTCTGATTTTAAGGTGTCAGTTTTTTTAAAATATTTTTAGTCACGCAAAGGCCTATTACAATTTACTGCATTTTTAAACTCTTATTTCTTTGACAGTTCGTGCATACTGGTAGTATCACAAGCTTTTCTGAAGCCAATAACTGACAGTCCTTGCTGGAAACGGAAAGTTCCTGTAATTGTTGTGACATGCTCATTCGACTTAATAGCGTCAAACCTTATTTCGTTCCGAATCAGAACACTAGGCATTATTTTGGTTTCAGTATTATTGCCTGACTGTTGACGCAGGCAAGTTGTAAGCACGTTTTCCGCAGTTTTCGTTGTTGCTGAAACATTATTCGTAGTAAATTATTGTAGGTACTCTTGAAGACAGTTTTTAATAGGCCTATTTACTGTGGGGTAGAAGGGATACGTTAGTTTTCTTGTTATATTTGGTCGTTATTACAGTAGCCTATATTTAACATTACCTGATTTTTGTAATCTTTTTCGTTTGTTATCTACGAGAGGTATTAGAAAGTCGTAACCAGTTGTAAACTTGTGACATGCAAAAAGTTTGAAGACGTGACAAGAAGTACTAATACGTCTCACATTTTTTGCATGTCAAAAGTAAACATCTGCTTACGACTTTCGTTCATCTAACATAACAAAGGTACGTTAAATCTTTAGCGTTATGCACTTCCGATACGAAACAAATGCTATACACTATATTTTTTTATTTACGTTAGTTTCATTGCAATATGTCTAGTAAACGAACTTTAAAGGAGATAAATGCAAGTAACGAATACTTTTTACAGCCACTGTATCGAATTTTCCTGTGCTGTATCAAATTTTCCTGTGCTGTGGTGGGCTACTATCAATATATTACAGCTGTAAAGAAAGGCATTTAGCGCATGATTTCTCCATATTGTCTTGTGCTTTTGATTCGGTGAGTGTGTACTCCACCACTGGCCATTCTAAAGTCCCGCCCGCAGTTTGGCAGAAAAATGGCCGCCGTATCGTCCGGTTGGCCTGCGTCTCCCCCTGGTGCACCGGGAATCGAAACCGTGTCCTCCCCGTGGCCGTCAACCGCGCTCAGCTGTGGAGGCGCACACACATGGCCAGAATCTACGTAAATCGCTGCACACTGTTCTACAATGCTACAGGAAAATTAATTCTTTGTCATACTGCGCGGTAGTTTAAGTGTTCTTCCGAGAAAGGCAAATTCCTAACGACAGCTGCTCGCCTTCAAATATACAGACCAACAATACCTCCCCAGCATTTCCTGTCCTGTTCTCTAATATAAGTAGACAAAATAACGTCAGTGAGTTCTTGCTTATATAGAGGAGTTGCTTTCATTTTCTTGAATGAGAGATTATTTGCACTAAGTGACATTTTATACAAAATATGCACCTATAAACAACGGCTGAGAAGTGCTTAAGTGTGGCCTATGTAGTGTTGACGGAAAAGAGATTCGATTGGTGGATGTGGCAGCCTGCTGCTGTATATCGTTGACAGGGCATTGTAAAGCCATATAATCGTATTGTAGTCACTTGGTGGTGAATTAATGAATGCCCAGAAAGTTGCTGCACTGCTCTCACATTAACTGTGTTACTGACGGAGTCTATTCTCTTCTATTCATGAATTGCTGGCACCTGTGGAGTGGGCTGCAGGGAGTGGGGCCAACCACACAACCACAGTCAATCTTACACAGTATAAATATGTTACGTACAAAATCTAGAACAGTAATCTGCTGTAATGCATTGCGCGTGACTTGTGCTGAAATATCTGAAGCTGACCTACTTGTTTTACAGTTGGGCCAATTTAATAAGTCGCTGGGGCTCTTCTGATGTTGGAAGAGCTGAGGCGGGGAGACGCATTTGATACCTTCAACCTGCCAAAAGTATCCCAGCCACTGACTGCGGAGAGAAAGAAATCGAAGTTGTCGAATACATACTGACGACAGTTGATGGCACCAGCTGTTGAAATTTTTTCCCGACGGCTCCTTTAACAACGACAAAAAAACTTAATACACTCAGTAACTTCCCATATCAACACGAGCTGAGTGATTATTTTGTCTATCCACACAACAGGGCTGGACAGGAAATGATGGAGAGGTACAGCCAGTTTGTAAACCTTAAAGCGAGAAGCACTCGTGGTCGTGGAAGTTGCCTTTCCCGGAAGAACCTTACAGCTACCGTACAGGATGACTAAGAATCAATTTCTCCATTTACAGTATAGAACAGTTCGCTGCGATTTAAATAGATTCTATCCATTTGCGTTTGTTACGTTGGTATTACTAGTAATTCGTATCTGTATTCAAAGTAGTGTTAACGCATTTTGTGGAAAATAAGCACCCCCAGACAGGTCTGGACACTACGTCGTCAGTGACTCATAACGCGACTTGAGGATGGGTCAGTATAACGTCGCTAAACACCCGTAGCTGCTTTTTTTGAGGTAATGAGGTAGAGCTCATGCGGAATTGCCTGCTCGTTCGGCATTTTGCAGACCTGTGAAGGAGTTAAATAGAGTGCATCAGCACAATCCGATGCTCTACCTAGCCTTACACATCTAACCTCCCACCTACGCTTTTCCACTCCGTTACACCACCAGACGAAAACTTATCCCTCAATACAATTCTACTGCACATATATGGTAGTACAAATATTTAATATTCATTCATAACACAAGTTTTTGAAAAATATACACTGATTGTATACTGTTATAAAAATTTTAATGATCTATATTTTCATCTCTTGCAACAAGGAAAGTATCAGTTCTAGAAGAAAATTGAATAGGAACATTTTTTTTTCGGTAATTTAATGAAGGTTATTGATGTACTGGTAATCAATGTCGCTGGATGTCGCCTCTTTCGAGATATTCAAGAGAACTTTAAAAAGTGACATCCCCCCCCCCCCCCATGCTCACACCCCATCAGATTGGACTTTTAGTATTTTCTTCATGAGACAACCCCCCCCCCCCCCATCACTGTACAAAAATTTTCATCTACACAATTTTTTCCTCTCAATTTCCTTCGTTTACTAGACTAAAACTTGCAGTTGCTGTATTTTTAAACGGTTAATTTGTTTTATTCGTACTGAAGTTTCAAAAAATTAAGCAAATAATACAATGTTTAACATTTTGTATGATGAATCGTGGATTTAAAAAAGACCAGTTTCAGGGTTCTGGTCCTACTAGAACTACGCCTCAGAAGCGTTACTTCAACGCAGTTACAAGATTCCATACCATAAACAGTTCTGGGAGAAATTGAAATTTTTGGAGGTCTTCATTCCCATCCTCTCGATACAATTAATGAACGAACAGACATATAACAAAAATATTTTACTTAATTACGACATTATCCAGTCAGATTAAGGTGTCCATGTAATACATTTTTTCGTGTGTTTTTAAATTTACAGGTCTTCTCTCTTAACACTTTGCCGTCCTCACGTCTCGTACAAATTGATTCGCTTGGCGCCGGCAGTGCTAATTCGGATTACGTGGCTTGTCGCCGGCCGTTCTTGACATTATCGGAAGATTATAAATTGTTAAGTTTTACTCATCTCATCGTTAGTTCTCTTAAGTTCACAACACTGTTCCCCTACTTTCATGAAATTGAAGAGGTGATGCCACTTCCCATAAGAAGGTGTCAATAGTTCCATCACTGTCTTTGCTGAAGGCTGTCCAGCGCCGAAATATATCTTGAACGAGGAAATGTACCCCGTACTCGAATCACGCAGCATCCGAATTATTATGCCATATTTCGTAATTTTCGACGTATTGTAAAGTCTAAAATTTAACCATCCACGCCACGGTATCATTCCTTCATCAACTGAGATATTCTGACGTAGGTTAAAAGTCTCTCTAAACTTTTTGGAAAAATAATCAATTACGAATTGCACTTTGAAAAGCCGGTGGCATTATCCGGTTCATTGTTGCTGTCGGAAAAATGTAAAAATGATAATATTTGCCTGAATCAGTTGCGGGACATCGTTTTGCGAAATATCGGTGTGTCTATCAGCGATTCGTTGACCAATTGATCCTGGCTTTTTTTACAATTCCCATACGGATAACAAACCCAAACTATTTTCTAAGTCCTGGTCCCGTAACGCCGACAAATTTGGCATTTTTTTTATCCAGTGTGCTTCTATTGCAATTTTGGCTGTAGTACTTGTTGGTTTCGTTGCTAATATATTCCGACAGATCGTTTGCAATATATTATTCTACGATATCCTCGACGCTCTGTGTATTTTTGGGAAATATGTTTGCATCCAGAGATCCCTCAAATTTATTAATGGTCCTCAAATTTATTAATGGTCCTCGGTAACTCTAAATATGACCACTGTGCACTGTCTTCTTCGTCCGAATCAACCGAATCACTTGGCAACCGTAGCGTTCGCCGAATTCTTCTTGGACGTATTTCACTATCTTCCGACGACGATTCTGCTTCACTCCCATTTTTTTGATATTCTTTGTCTTCTTCCCAATCGGCCAAGTCGTCCGGAACGTCAGACAAGACGTCCGCGTATTCATCGTAAATAGCCGTATCGTCCATTTCGTCTGCCATGATGAAAGGGCACAAGTACTTCTAAAAACAAAAAACTTGTTCACGTGTGTAACTTATTGTTACCTAAACCAAACACCAACAGATGCAAAAGTCACTGAAGTACTGTCGCCGGCCACTGCGCGATACAACGTACAAGACACCACTGTGGTGTCGCCGGTGTTGACCGTATTTCGTGTATGACACCACTGTGGTGTCGCCGGACGGCATAGTGTTAATGTTGCGATGATTCCGTCTCCTTTCTGCTGTTACATCCCGCTTTTCCTCTTTAAAGAATTCACCAATCTCCTGTCTGTTTCGTACCGCTCCTGCACTTGTGTCGTGTGCGGCTTCAGTACTCACGGATATTATTTACAGTTACGTAGTTTTCCTGATGGCGTTCGCGGCCTCGCAACAGGAGAGAACGGTTGTTTGGTATTTTGTAAGTAATTCCACGTAATTATGTGATTTCTCCTCCCTCCACCACATATTTATTGCCTTTTACATGTTTCACAATTTTGGTAACTTTTAGTGTCCGGTCGTGATGTGTGCTTTTTTTTTTGGATTGTTTTAAGTCACTTTTTTTTTGACACGGAACCTTTGGTTCCCTTGACAACATTGCGGTGATGATGACCTTAGATGATTAGGTGATTTTATTTGTAATTAACGTCTCGTCCCTCCCTTTTAATTTTGTTATTTTAGAGACAGTTCCTCATATGACATTGCAGACCTGATGCCTCTCCCTTTCGCGTGCAACATAATATTTTTCCTATGGCAGTTTACACCAAATGATGTAACGTGTGCTCCGAAACCAGTCGTGTACCCAATAAAATATTGTGGATTAAGCAACTATCCTGCGGTTTTCTTCAATTTTTCAAAATGGAATTTTACGGGTGCGGCTGCCCCATAAGAACACTTTGTGCAGTAATATTACTTGCCAATTCCATCGTCGCTTCCTTATTATTTATTTTTGAGGCTGAAATCCGCACCGGACAGCAGGTGTGGAGCTGAAAACTACTCCAAAGGTACTCGATTTGTACCTATTAATGTCCCGACATCACAGCTTTACCGAAACCAACCTGAAAGCGTAGAGACTGTCATGCTGAAGTTTTCGAACGGTGTCAAATACGGATACAGATCAAAATAACTAGTCGCGGCATTCATTAAAATGCTAAGATGCAAGGCGCGGCGAGGTAAATAATATCAGCTCTTACCCCACTTATAATTTATAAATTCAGTATCAGCCTTTGTGGATTCCCACGGACCGAACACGAAGTACAGTACAACTAAGCCACAGGATAGCTTTTAATCTCTTCGAAACAACAACAAAATTTAATATTTTCCGGAGTAAATATTCTCCACCTAAGATAAATTACACGAGCTACCAGATTCTGAAAACACCACCGACTAACAAAGGACACCTTCAATAACAGTCCACTGGGGGAAAAAAGTAGAAGTTGAAAATATTGCTTCAATTGTAAATTTCTTTATTTTCACACGACCGGTTTCGGACTGTTATAAGCCCATCTTCAGATGTAGCTGTGCTATGGTCCCCGAGCGCCGCCTGTACCAGGCGCGGTGTGCTGCCTATGAGCGCAAAACAGGGACCAATATCTAGGAAACTCAATGCCGAAGAATTAAATCATTATAATCAAGGCAGTCAATGGGATACACCGAGACTTACAGAAGCCCCGGAGAGAAGTTCTAAGTCATTATTCTCTTCTTCTGACATTTCGGCTGAGGAACGTCCTGCCATGTTCTGTGCAACCCTGTCGTGAAAACAAGAAGATATTCTTGCACAGCTTTTAGGGGAGTTTCGGTTAGCATTAGTGCAAATAACGCAAAGAGAAACATCAACTATCCCACCAGAAAAAAGCTCTATGCATCCCGGACCAGTAATGGGGATATTTTGAATAGCATGCAGTGTGTCAGCAGGCCCGTCCGCTTCTCCAGTTCTATTGTAACTTTACGACCAATAAGAAGAAAATTGAACAGCTTGAGTATTGTCCTTAGCCAACGATTTAACAGTTTTAAACGAGTATTCCTTTAATGGCGTTGATTGTCCCATGCATGAAAAACTGACGTCTCTTATTTCCACTTTCGTAACAGGACGGATGACTAGGAACTCCAGGAGACATCTCCAAATCTGCCACTGCAATCACCAAGACTCTGAATTATCCTAGACGGCACACTTTAGTTCAAGAAACATCTGACCAATGGCGCTGAAAAAATCGAAATACCATTATACAGCAACTGTGCTGTTCCATCTGGGGAGCCACGGACCACAGTCTACAAATCGGCTCTCTCGCCCTTGTCTACTCTTATAATATAATGCGCATTTACAGGAAAATTTTTTCGGCAGGATCTGACCAACCATGCAAGGACTGCGTTGGATTAAACAGAATACGAATTTGTTACAAAAACTGCACGCATTCTGTTCATAAATAGAGGCTCTTTCCCCCAGCCATTTCCATATTAGTGCGGAGCGGCGCGACAAAGTATCAACCATGTTGCCAGAGAGTATTCAATTCGAGTGTCAAGGCAAATGGAAATAGCCAGCCAGGCATCAACTTATGAATATTTTAAAGGTTTATTTAATTTTTTTCCACACTATTTTCTTCGCATAATTTTCATTTTCTCTTTTTTGCATCTGACTTTTCCTCATTCATTTCATGCTTGCACATTTGTATTGTTATTTTGTCATAAATGGTACAATATAAATAAATGAAGTATGTTTGTTGGAAGTCTTTCTATGGCTTCACAGTATGTAATACTTATGCAACAGGGCTAGCGTGCGAGCCTGCATACTGTCGTGGTGGCACTTCTCTACTTGTGGATTTCACAGTGTAGAATCTGGAATTGGCCACGAAAGTTGCGTGAAGCCCGACGTTCAATAAAGACATACTTATTTCTGCAGCCTTGGGAGAGGTGCTGCGTTGTAGAGAACCGTCTTATACAGGCACAGCGGCTTACTGCAAGAAGGTAGATGCACTGCAACGTTACTACAATGATCAAGAAAATTCAAATCAGCTCCATTACGTATGTGACGAAACGAGTTTCCGCCAATGTAAATGATGCCGGAGAAGACAGAAAAAACTAGTTACGTAAGCTAATGCCTCCATACAAAATGTGAAACAAAGCAAGTAGGCTTACATGCGAATAAATACAAATCATGCAAAACTGATCGGAACTAGCGACAGCCATAGAATACAACCGAAGTGTAGCTTCCAAATGAATAAATTGCTGTATTTCTAAAATCTTTTTGTCCATTTTAATTGACAATTATCATATTGACTGCATCATTGCCAATCTGTTTCGAACAACACTATGTTTCTTGCAACTGCCAGTTTCGTTCGATTAAATGACAAGCCTTCACTCTATGCGTATACTGCTTACTCAGTAACGCGTCTTACTTTAAACCACTTTGTTGCCGTTTGTTAGCTCAGCCAGTACTAGAGAGATGAATACGGAACACTTCCTTAATGGTGTAACGAGTGACAAATATAAAAATGTGGTGTTATGAATAACACCTGATTGCCTTTAGGCTGCAGCGGCGCGTTGAAAACAAAAGGTGGTGGTGGTTGTATTCAAACGGAAAATTGGTTTTGAATCGAACTGTTCTCCATGCTACTCTAGGCTGTGCAAGCCTCATCATCTTTCTACTGCACTCTGTATTAGTTCGAAACCGCTTACTGTATTCAAGTCTTGGCCTACAGGATATTTATCCCCCACCCCGCCACACACACACACACACACACACACACACACACACACACACACTGTTAGGACGTGTAGTGTCGTGCGTCGTGCTTGGTTAGCTCTGTTGGTAGAGCCTCTTGCCCGCAAAAGGCAAAGGTCCAGAGTTTGAGTCTTGGTTCGGCACACAATTTTAATCTGCCAGGAAGTTTCATATTTAAGAAGCTGCTAACATTCTCGGTGTCATAGTGTTATGGTAAACTTTTCACTTCCTTAGAATGCTACACTGCAGCAATTGTATTCAGAAAAAAATATTTCCAAAGACTTAAATTTGTATTGGATGTTAATACATTTCAGAAAATTTTGCCTTTGCTATTGCCAATCTGTATTTTACATCCTCCCTACGGGCCCCTATCATTAGTTTCTTTGCTGCCCAAACAGAACAGCTTTTCTTCTACTTTTATTGTCTGATTTCCTGATCTAATTCTCTCAGTGTCACCTGATTTAATTTGACTACATTCCATTGCCTTGGTTTTACTTTGGCTGCTTTCATTTTACACCATCTTTTTCAAGCACGGCCCACTCCGTTCAAATGTCCTTCCAAGTCCTCTGCCGTCCGTAACACGAATAAAATGTTATTGGCCAAAATAGTTGTTTAAGTTCTTTTCGAAATATCCCCTTGGTTTATATTACCAGTTGCCCTGTGATGCTTGGACAAAAATATGGAAACACCGCGAGAAATGTAAGCTTGAACATAAATGCAGATGTTAGCTAAGCCTGAAGTTTGAGCTGTCGAATTTGACCACGAATTGCACATGTGCAATGTCCTCAATACGTTGCAAGTGTCAGTTATGGTCACAACAGTATTCTGTGTGACTGTGAATGCATTTTGTCGGAGTCAAATGAATGCGAACGTGGGAAAATTGTTGGCGCTCGTAGGTGCTTTGGTAACCAAGGGAACCAAAATGTTTATAGCTTTTCAAGAGGCACCGCATCTAATATTTACAACGCATACAGGGAAAACGAAAAAAAAGCATCCGCTAACTCACAACGCGGACGGAAGTCTGTCGAATGATCGTGACAGATGGCCACTGAAGATAACTGCGACGAAAAATAATGTAACGACAGCTGCAAAAGTCACTGCGGAGCTGAATGTTGCACTCGTGAACCCTGTCAGCACCAAAACAGCACGAAGGGAGCTACAGAAGCAGAGAATTCCAGGGCGAGCTGAAATTCGAAAACACACATCAGTGATGCAAATACCCATAACTGGAAAATGTGATGTCGAAGCTATACAATATGGAGCAATGGAAGAAAGTAATTTGGTCGGATGTGTCTTGTTTCACACCTGGCGGGTGTTCGGTGATGATTTTGGGGAGGCATATCGTGGTTCTGCATGGCTCTCATGGTTACTCTGTAAGGTCTAATTACTGCCAAGGACGATGCGACCACTTTGGCTGATCAGGCCCATCTCGCGGTATAATACTTGTTCCCCAATGGTGATGCTGTTTTCCAGGGCGACAAGGCCGCTGTTCACACAACTTGCGTCGTCCATGGCTAGTTTTGTGAGCACGAGGATGAATTGTGTCCACTCACCTCTCCACCACAGTCACCAGGCTTCAATATTAATTGAGTCTTTGTCGTCTACACTGGGAACGTGATCGCCACCCATCTCCATCAATGTTACCTCAATTTCCTAATATTTTGCAGGAAGAACGGATTGTGATATTCTTGGAAACCAAACAGGATCTGCTTTTATCCGCTCCGAGACAACAGGAAGCTGTTTTGAATGCTAACAGTTTTCGTACATCGCATTCGGGATGGAAATGTGTTATGATTTTGGTGTGCCCATATTTTTTTCCTCCCCACTGTGTGTACATACACAATAACCTGAGGACACGCCGCAACCCACCATCATCCCCTTCTCAGCAACTTCATCCGTTTCAATGTGCACCATCTAAGGTAAGAAGTACAATCAAATAAATTCTATTCAGTCTTGAAAATGCTTCGGAACAAAATGCATTGTTACTTCTTAACGAGAAACGTAGCTGAACAACTGATGAGGTCGCCGGAAGATACGCTAATCCACAAGCGCATATTTTACGTTATTGTCTGTCATAAGCGTGGTTAAATTCAAACACAGGAACATGAACAGATGAAGACAAATGCAATGACAGCGTATATACAGGTACTAGTAACCGGCATGTCGCTCATACGAAAACACAACGTATCTTGATACGACAATCCCTCCGAAATGAAATCAAGGGTTAACACTTCCTTCCATCGACCCCTTCGAATTCTCCTCACGTGTCTGGTTTGGCATCCAGTAAGTAATGGTTGTTCGCTGTAGCACAAACGCAGCCTTTGGGGAAAGTGGTTTGCCAAGTCTGGACGATTGTAGTATGGTAGCATACGAAGAAGCACTAAAACCTGGCCGCGCGGTTAGGGGCGCCATGTCACGGATTGAACGACCCCTCCCGCCCGAGGTTAGAGCCCTTCCTCGGGCTCGGGTGTGAGTTGTTCTTAGAATAAGTTAATGTAGTGTGTATGTATAGGGCTCGATGAGCCCATTTGAACTAAAAGCTGCATTATTATGTAAGCACGTAGCACCAGGGTTTGCTTATTTTGAAGGATAACAAAGCACCACGGCTGATGCTAAATTTCACACCTTAATGTTACACTACGAATAATTCCGTTCGTTACCAAGATTTTTCAGACCTCTTGACACGACTCCACATTCTAGAAAACTGCTGAATCCAGCGTTTCGGAAAAAAAGACTTCTAACAAAATCGCCGAAGCGACACTACACGTGAATTTTCAGCACCACCGTCACCATGATGATCATCTACGCACGGAGTGCCTCGGCGTGGCCGTTCGCTGAATGCAGCAGAGAGATTTCGCATCGCGAGAAGACATGGCGTTGCAACACAGGCAAGCACGAGAGAAAACAAATGTCCGCGTGCATCTGGACAAGATACTTGCAATGACACAGATAAGTGGGTCGCAGCGAGCAGGCCGCCATGTAGGGAACATTATTTAATTAGCCAGCTTCTTTAGGCCTGCTCGGAAGGCCGGGGCCTTGGCTGCACAAGAGAAGTGGCGACTGAGAGTCGCCCAGCTGCGACGGGGGAAGGTCGCCGCCGAGCCGTCCCTCTGCACTCTATACACACTCGCAACTGCATGTCACGGCTATCCCGTTAAAGGGGATATTTTTCCTAAAATTTCAGATACACTCGTAAAATTGTATGCAGATGACTGAGCATTTCGAGAGCCGCGTCAGCCGTAAATGGAAGACAAACGCAGCGCAAATTTTGGACCAGCCATTTCCAATTTATTTAACGGTGTATCCTAAATTTCTGATATTATTATTGTTGTTGTGGTGGTGGTCTTCAGTCCTGAGACTGGTTTGATGCTACTCTATCCTGTGCAAGCTGCTTCATCTCCCAGTACCTACTGCAGCCAACATCCTTCTGAATCTGCTTAGTGTATTCATCTCTTGGTCTCTCTCTTACAATTTTCACCCTCCACGCTGCCCTCCAATACTAAATTTTTGATCCCTTGATGCCTCAGTACATGTCCTACCAACCGATCCCTTCTTCTAGTCAAGTTGTGCCACAAACTCCTCTTCTCCCCAATTCTATTCAATACCTCCTCATTAGTTATGTGATCTACCATTCTAATCTTCAGCATTCTTCTGTAGCACCACATTTCGAAACCTTCTATTTTCTTCTTGTCCAAACTATTTATCGCCCATGTTACACTTCCATACATGGCTACACTTATTTTTGATATAAATTTCATAAAAAATGTAACAAGCAAAAAACGTTCAGCTAGCAGGTGACATTAACCAGCAGGACTGCCTTTCTAGTAACTTTGTTCGTCACGAATTAACAGCAATGTGTGTTTAAGTAACATCCTACATATTTTATTCGGTAATTCACTTCTCGTCAAGATCTGTTCAAATACGTATCAAATACTCACCTAACTACAACAATCAGTTTAATAATGAGTATCACTTCTCACTTTTCTTCGTTGGCGTAGGCCTACCTTATACTCAAACCTTCAACTGAAGACGATTGACTGAATGAATGATGTGCATTTTACTTGTGTTTTCATCAACTCTTAAGAGGGACGTTCAATAAGTAACGCGACATTTTTTCTCCGAGTATGTTGTTTCTTTCAGGATTCCAACTCTTTTGGCTACAAAACCCTCAACATAATATCTGTTCACTGCGACTGCCTTACACCACAATATTGGGAGCGTCTGTGGGCCCACACGGTACCACTCTGCTAGTCGACAACGGAGGCAACGTCTCGCTGCATCAGTAACGCCGCAATCATCCACGTACTGCCTCCCGCGGAGTGCATCCTTCATTGGGCCAAACATGTGAAGTCTTCGTTAGGCAACTAAGAACCCAGCGGGCACACACCTTTGAGGACTCCACTACCAACAGAGACGTCCATTTGAATAGGAGGTGTGTGTTTGTGATCCGCCGATCACTTCGAATGAGTGTGTTAGTACATTCTAGCAGTGTTTGAGTCACAGCTGTGTGCGGCCGGTCAGCACGCGGGAGATCGGACATGTTTAAGCGAGCTGCTTGCGCTGATGACAGATGCCTCGCCCAACGACTCATGGTGTATTCGTCCACTGCCAAGTCTCAGTGGACCTTCCGCATACGCCTGTGAACATCTGCAATGCTCTGGTTTATTGCTAAAAGAAACTTTATGATAAATTTCTGCTTGAAACGCACCTCCTTTACAAACGCATCTCCTTTGAAGTCTACGTGTAGCGCCGCCACCTATCTTAACTCCATTAAACTATAGGGACCGAAGCAGGAATGTTACACAACAATTACGTTTTTTATCAACATAAATTGGTCGAGAAAACAATTGTGTTGCGTTAGATTCTAAAATGGCTCTGAGCACTATGGGACTTAACATCTGAGGTCATCAGTCCCATAGAACTTAGAACTACTTAAACCTAACTAACCTAAGGGCATCTCACACATCCATGCCCATGGCAGGATTCGAACCTGCGACCGTAGCGGTAGCGCGGTTCCGGACAGACGCGCCTAGATCCGCTCGGTCACGCCGGCCGGCGTTGCGTTAGGTGTTGAACGGCCCTAGAAGTGGATGAATTACTCGGGCTACATGCGCCGTGCGCCAGTACAGGGCGCTCAAAATCAACTTTGTGTTAGGGTTTTAATAACGTGAAGTTTACATGAATGGTATACTGTCATGCGTTTTTGAATATGTCTTGAGAAGAGGAAGTCGATTATCAAAAGTGACGTACAACTGCTCATATCTTCGTAACGCAACTGCAAGAAAGGCGATCATGTTGGTTAATTGCACCCTGGTAGATAAACTTTATTTATTTGATGCATTTTTTAAAATTTTGTTTCTGGACAAAAGTTATTTGACGTGCTAAAGATAAATGGAACCCCAGTAAGCCGGCCGAGGTGGCCGAGAGGTTCTAGGCGCTACAGTCTGGAACCGCGCGACCACTACGGTCGCACGTTCGAATCCTACCTCGGGCATGGATGTGTGTGATGTCCTTAGGTTAGTTAGGTTTAAGTACTTCTAAGTTCTAGGGGACTGATGACTTCAGAAGTTAAGTCCCATAGTGCTCAGAGCCATTTGAACTAATTTTTTTTAACCCAGTATACAAGGTCAACCCGAACTTCGCCGCTAAAATTTCTGAGTCTGTTCAGTAATTTTTTCTAAGAGTTTTGGTGTTCGGCATCCGTGATCTCCGATGGCTCGTTATAGGGCAATTGCGTTTCGTTACGCTCTTTGGTCTTTATATTTGGATTGCACTGAAAATATCAGCACAATGCTGCAAACGTCGACGGTATGGGTGGTTGTGTGTCTCGTTTGGAAGCGTGCACCATTCATTCACGGTACTTCCGGTTGACAAGCGCAATGGCCACTTTACTCTTGGGCCTCAAGTATGCATTCAGTACGGCTCGGTTCTAATCTGGGTTTGTTTTGTCGGCAGTGTTAGTTGTACATGCACAGTAGCTGTACATAGTGCCGTGATCATGGTGGTCACTTTGAATACAATGTAAAGGAACAGTGTTACGTACTTTACCGTATACTAAAGGAACTGCTTCAGCACACTGTGATGAAATTTTACATGTTGTTACATTACTTTCTTGTACGTTTTGGTGATTGCATATAATGGGCTGTTTCACAGGTGTGGACGTATTGACAGAAACAGAGGTAATCTGGGGGGTAACAAATTAGGATAAATCATAATTACATGATTGCTCGCTAATGAGCTACAGGAGACCGCGGTTTCTCATACCTGAATACTCAGAAAATGTCCCTGTACAACCTAAGAAATTCTGGTGGTGTTCGTAAGTACTGTTAGAGATTTAATGAAGTATACACACGACTTACTGGCAGCATGCGCTATGCGCATTCGGTACTGAGAGCAGACACACACAATAACATTAAGCGAAAGATAACCGAAGAACTAGTTTAAAAATTTAATTACGAATTACCAATATAATAAAGTACACTAAGTATAATTTTAAACAGATAAACTAAGGCATTCATATTCAATGATTCAGTTATACTTAACTACACTCCTGGAAATTGAAGTAAGAACACCGTGAATTCATTGTCCCAGGAAGGGGAAACTTTATTGACACATTCCTGGGGTCAGATACATCACATGATCACACTGACAGAACCACAGGCACATAGACATAGGCAACAGAGCATGCACAATGTCGGCACTAGTACAGTGTATATCCACCTTACGCAGCAGTGCAGGCTGCTATTCTCCCATGGAGACGATCGTAGAGATGCTGGATGTAATCCTGTGGAACGGCTTGCCATGCCATTTCCACCTGGCGCCTCAGTTGGACCAGCGTTCGTGCTGGACGTGCAGACCGCGTGAGACGACGCTTCATCCAGTCCCAAACATGCTCAATGGGGGACAGATCCGGAGATCTTGCTGGCCAGGGTAGTTGACTTACACCTTCTAGAGCACGTTGGGTGGCACGGGATACATGCGGACGTGCATTGTCCTGTTGGAACAGCAAGTTCCCTTGCCGGTCTAGGAATGGTAGAACGTTGGGTTCGATAACGGTTTGGATGTACCGTGCACTATTCAGTGTCCCCTCGACGATCACCAGAGGTGTACGGCCAGTGTAGGAGATCGCTCCCCACACCATGATGCCGGGTGTTGGCCCTGTGTGCCTCGGTCGTATGCAGTCCTGATTGTGGCGCTCACCTGCACGGCGCCAAACACGCATACGACCATCATTGGCACCAAGGCAGAAGCGACTCTCATCGCTGAAGACGACACGTCTCCATTCGTCCCTCCATTCACGCCTGTCGCGACACCACTGGAGGCGGGCTGCACGATGTTGGGGCGTGAGCAGAAGACGGCCTAACGGTGTGCGGGACCGTAGCCCAGCTTCATGGAGACGGTTGCGAATGGTCCTCGCCGATACCCCAGGAGCAACAGTGTCCCTAATTTGCTGGGAAATAGCGGTGCGGTCCCCTACGGCACTGCGTAGGATCCTACGGTCTTGGCGTGCATCCGTGCGTCGCTGCGGTCCGGTCCCAGGTCGACGGGCACGTGCACCTTCCGCCGACCACTGGCGACAACATCGATGTACTGTGGAGACCTCATGCCCCACGTGTTGAGCAATTCGGCGGTACGTCCACCCGGCCTCCCGCATGCCCACTATACGCCCTCGCTCAAAGTCCGTCAACTGCACATTGCTTGTACAGCCCTCTCGCAGTGTCCGGAGCAAGTATGGTGGGTCTGACACACCGGTGTCAATGTGTTCTTTTTTCCATTTCCAGGAGTGTATTACGAGGCCTATCATTTGCGATATATGCAGTAATGCTTCATGGCAACTAAGCTTTCAAGCGCAAAATGCCTACATTTAGTTCACTCACAGAAAAGGGAACCTCCCCATCGCACCCCCCCCCCCCCCGATTTAGTTATTTATTGCCACAGTGTATAGTTCTGAAAAACTGAACACAGATCAATTCAGAAAACAGGAAGAAGTGGTGTGGAACTATGAAAAAAATAAGCAAAATATACAAACTGAGTAGTCCATGCGCAAGATAGGCAATAACATGGGCACTGTGAGCTCAGGAGCGCCGTGGTCCCGTGGTTAGCGTGAGCAGCTGAGGAACTAGAGGTCCTTGGTTCAAGTCTACCCTCGAGTGAAAAGTTTAATTTTCTATTTTCAGACAATTATTATCTGTCCGCCCGTCCGATGTGATCAATTTTTTGGGAGCTATTATCACATCCACAAGAAAACCTAAATTGGGCAAGGTAAAAGAATCTTTTTACCCATTCGCCAAGTGTACAAGTTAGGTGGATCGACAACATATTCCTGTCATGTGACGCACATGCCGTCACTAGTGTCGTATAGAATATATCAAACGTGTTTTCCTGTGGAGGAATCGGTTGACCTATGACCTTGCGATCAAATGTTTTCGGTTCCCATTGGAGAGGCACATCATTTCGTCTACTAATCACTCGGTTTTGCGGTGCGGCCGCAAAACACAGACATTTATCTTATTACAGTGAACAGACACGTCAATGAACGAACGGACAGATCATAACTTTGCGAAAATAAACAAAGTAAACTTTTCACTCGGGGGAAGACTTGAACCTAGGACCTCTCGTTCCCCAGCTGCTCACGTTAACCACGGGATCACGGCGCTCCTGAACTCACACCATCCTTGATGTTGCCTATCTTGCGCAAGGACTACTCAGTTTGTATATTTTGCTTGTTTTTTTTGGTTCCACACAACTTCTTCCTGTTTTCTCGATTGATCTGTGTTCAGTTTTTCAAGGCCTATCCACTGTGCCAACTTATAAACAAATCTGAGGGGGGTGCGATGGGGAGGTTCCCTTGTTAGTATCACGTTCAGTCACATGTGACCACCTGGCAAGAACCCGAAAAACCACCTTTTGGAGAACGGACGAGCAGGAAGAGTGTCAACGAGGTTCTGGAAGGTACCGATAGGGAATTGGAGCCATCCCGACTCCAATGCCTTGGCTAGCTGGGCGAGGTTTAACAGATGAGGATCCATGATGCGAGCAGCCCGGTCGAGGTAGTCCTATATACTCTCGACAGGGTTTTAATCCAGGGGGGTGGGGGGTGTTGATGGCTAGCGGAGTACGGTAAACTACTCATCCTGGTGCTTTTCGAATCACGCCTGTACACTGCAAGCTGCGACACGTTGCATTGTCCTGCTGGTAGACGCCATTGTGTCGAGGAAAAACGAACTGCATGTAGGGATGGACATTTTCCCCAAGGATAGATGCATACTTGGGTTGATCCACTGTGCCACCCAGAACGACGGGATCACCAAGGGAATGCCGCGAAAACATTCAGCAGACCATAACGCTCCCTGCTCCACTCTGCACGCTTCCGACGATTGTTGCAGGGTGTTTAGCTTTCAGACGTTTCACGCCAACATACACGCCAACAGCCATCTGTCCGATGGAACATAAAACCTGATTCATCTGAAAATGCCATCTGTCGCCACTCTGTGGACGTCTATTTGCGGTACTGGCGGGCAAATTCCAGCCTTCGTCGCAGCTGCTCAACAGTTACACGTCTATTCGCCTGTACAAATCGCCGCATCCGCCGTTCAGCCCTGTCATCTGTGGCCTGTGGTGCACCACAATTGCCTCGGCACCAGTTTTGGATAGCGCCATTTTGATATGCACAGTATGCTCTAACCAAGGCTACACGCAAACAGTTTACAAACTTAGCCGTTTCGGAAATGTTTCCATCGTTGGCCGGATTGCCAATGATCATGCCCTTTTGGACATCGGATCAATTGCTCCAGTCCGCATTACAATAATGACAGCAATATTTTCCTAGGTTTCCCCCACCCAACCGTGTCACGCATGACGCACTTTCCAATGCTAGTGCTGCCACCTGCCCTCTGTGAGTGGTTACTGTACATTGACATAGAATGCGGTTGTCACAATGTGATTGGACGGTGTACATCTTGTGTCTTAGTTATCGCTTTTTTATTTCCTAATATGACTTATGGTCTAGTGCAACCCCTTCGACGTGACGCTGCTTCTGCAGGTTGAGAACAGTGCAACCGTTTATAATTTTTAGACTTATTAACTCTGTTTATGCGCTATTTGAAAATTATTTAACAGAGTCCGCTTCCTTTGATGTTTTCTTTTATCGAAACACGCTTCGAATTAGTTGACATCGTCAGTAGGCTTTTCCTTATTCCTTCAGACTACATAGAGGTAACAAATTTACAATACAGGGTGTTGCAAAAAGGTACGGCCAAACTTTCAGGAAACATTCCTCACACACGAAGAAAGAAAATATGTTTGGTGTACATGTGTCCGGAAACGCTTACTTTCCATGTTAGAGCTCATTTTATTTCTTCACTTCAAATCACATTAATCATGGAATGGAAACACACAGCAACAGAACGTACCAGCGTGACTTCAAATACTTAGTTACAGGAAATGTTCAAAATGTCCTGCGTTAGCGAGGATACATGCATCCACCCTCCGTCGATGGAATCCCTGATGCAGCCCTGGAGAATGGCGTATTGTATCACAGCCGTCCACAATACGAGCATGAAGAGTCTCTACATTTGGTACCGGGGTTGCGTAGACAAGAGCTTTCAAATGACCGCATAAATGAAAATCAAGAGGGTTGAAGTCAGGAGAGCGTGGAAGCCATGGGATTGGTCCACCTCTACCAATCCATCGGCCACCGAATCTGTTGTTGAGAAGCGTACGAACACTTCGACTGAAATGTGCAGGAGCTCCATCGTGCGTGAACATGTTGTGTCGTACTTGTAAAGGCACATGTTCTAGTAGCACAGGTAGAGTATCCCGTATGAAATCATGATAACGTGCTCCTTTGAGTGTAGGTGGAAGAATATGCGGCCCAATCAAGACATCACCAACAATGCCTGCCCAAACGTTCACAGAAAATCTGTGTTGTTGACGTGATTGCACAATTGCGTGCGGATTCTCATCAGCCCACACATATTGATTGTGAAAATTTACAATTTGATCACCGTTGGAGTGAAGCCTCATCCGTAAAGAGAACATTTGCACTGAAATGAGGACTGACACATTGTTGGATGAACTATTCGCAGAAGTGTACCCGTGGAGGCCAATCAGCTGCTGATAGTGCTTGCACACGCTGTACATGGTACGGAAACAACTGGTTCTCCCGTAGCACTCTCCATACAGTGACGTGGCCATCGTTACCTTGTACTGCAGCAACTTCTCTGACGCTGACATTAGGGTTATCGTCAACTGCACGAAGAATTGCCTCGTGCATTGCAAGTGTCCTCGTCGTTCTAGGTCTTCCCCAGTCGCGAGTCATAGGCTGGAATGTTCCGTGCTCCCTAAGACGCCGATCAATTGCTTCGAACGTCTTCCTGTCGGGGCACTTTCGTTCTGGAAATCTGTCTCGAGACAAACGTACCGCGCCACGGCTATTGCCCCGTGCTAATCCATACATCAAATGGTCATCTGCCAACTCCGCATTTGTAAACATTGTACTGAGTGCAAAACCACGCTCGTGATGAACACTAACCTGTTGATGCTACGTACTGATGTGCTTGATGCTAGTACTGTAGAGCAATGAGTCGCATGTCAACACAAGCACCGAAGTCAACATTACCTTCCTTCAATTGGGCCAACTGGAGGTGAATCGAGGAAGTGCAGTACATACTGACGAAACTAAAATGAGCTCTAACATGGAAATGAAGCATTTCCGGACACATGTCCACGTAACATCTTTTCTTTATTTGTGTGTGAGCAATGTTTTCTGAAAGTTTGGCCGTACCTTTTTGTAACACCCTGTGTATTGTACAGGTAGTATCAGTTTAGTGTACGTAACTGTGACAAAGGGCGGTAAGTCTTACGCAGCTCGTCATGTACACACCAGGAGCCGGTGCATTGTAACGATGCAGTACGAAGCGAAGGGACAATGGCCCGACCGCATGTTTTAACCTCGTTCTATAAAACACGTCGGAGACGTTTACAGTTGTCAGCAATTGTGCTACCGCCTTGCTGCTCCTTCCCGACCACATACTGACGACGACACTTCAGCCATCTGGTTCTAATAGGATGTCCCCACAGTCTAAGAGTTTATCACTAGTGAGCTTTAGCAATCTCGGTTGATAAGGTATAATTAGAGTATTAACTGACAACTTATGCTACAAAATTTCGCATGAAGACAACCAAATTTAGTTTCATTACGCTGAGAACTGGACGGCAAAATAAATATCCTTGGTGTGTATCGGAAGGCAACTAGCACGTATTTACGATTCCTCCGCAGCGTGTCAACCTGCTTGCTTTAGGGACGTCTGTCTTTCTGTCCCTGAACATGTTTCTGCACTTTCTCGACCGACATAAATCACTTTCCGCCACCTCCGTGCTACAACGCAACGTGTAGCAACAGCAGCCTCAATTTCTGATAGCCAATAAGAAGCAACATTGCAGCTAACGGTATGATCGGGCTGTTACTAAAGCAATAACTTACTGGTTACGCAGCTTCAGGGAAAGTAAATGTAAGCTTCAAGGCTACACATGTACGTATATGTACGTATACAAGCGCAATGAGAAGGAACAGGCGATTTAAACCGATATTGTCGTGAGCTATAATTTCAATGCACACAACTACTTTGCGCTGAGTAGATCAGTCAGGCAAACAGTATAACGTAACTTCTCTCCGTTAGAAACGAAGAACATCGCTTCGGATTGCTGCACTAAGACCAGAGAGCCGGGTTCGAAGGTATGATATGACAATTTTCGAGTAAACAGTGATTTAAAACCAGTGTCCCACATTCTCCAGGAAAACGTAAAGATCAAAACCAGGAAAAAAGGCCCTATAAACATATGTCCAGAAACAGAAGATTCTTAGGTATCAACAATTCCGTCCTATTGCAGAAATCTGTCTGCCGACGCTAGAAAGAGGTGTTCAACGTAGTTACCACACATTCTTACGCACCTTTCAGTCCATCTCCTCAGTCACAACTCGTGCGAACACACCTAACTGATCTCTGACTTGCTCATCTCCACGGGGCACATGCCCTTTTATTTATAACTTTGGATGCTATTGATAGATGTGAAATATACCAATGCTGCAAATCCTCTCATTCACCTTGCCCCCCTCCCAGTCAGGAATCTAACGGAATAAGGTCAGTGAACCGGGAGACTATGCTACTGGACCAATCAGTCCCTCATCAACCTTTTTTTTTCAATTTTGCTGTACAAGGGGGTATAAAAATCAGGTAGTGCTCCGCTGTATAAACCATGTACGTTGTATTTCTGCAAGGGTAGCGTTCTCCAACAACGCAGGTAATTTGTCGCACAGAAATCAGTCATATAAAGCACCTGTTAGTTTGCTCTTCTGATCTGACACCCGAAATTCTTGCCCATACATCGATACTAAAGCGTATCAAATGCCTTGCTTCCGCGACAGTTCGAGGACTAGCATCTACCCACACGTGGTTATTCTGCTAATTATCTCATTCTGTGTTATTTCCTCTTCATTCGTAAATAAAATGCAAGCTGTGACTGTGGATCTTAAGCACTCCATTCTAGAACACACTGAAAGAGCATTTAACATCGTGGTCTTATGGCCTGACAGCGTCCCACGCTATAGTGATATAGATAAAATGCATGCGCTACAGATAATATACAGTAGATACAGCAACGGATAAACAAAACCAATAAGATGATGTTCGGCTTGTGGAGCGATCAACTGCGCGGTGATCAGCGCCCGGACCACGTCGCAATTTTTTCCACAGTCCAATTTTTTCCACAGTCCAATTTTTTCCACAGTCCAATTTTTTCCACAGTCCAATTTTTTCCACAGTCCAATTTTTTCCACAGTCCAATTTTTTCCACAGTCCAATTTTTTCCACAGTCCAATTTTTTCCACAGTCCAATTTTTTCCACAGTCCAATTTTTTCCACAGTCCAATTTTTTCCACAGTCCAATTTTTTCCACAGTCCAATTTTTTCCACAGTCCAATTTTTTCCACAGTCCAATTTTTTCCACAGTCCAATTTTTTCCACAGTCCAATTTTTTCCACAGTCCAATTTTTTCCACAGTCCAATTTTTTCCACAGTCCAATTTTTTTCACAGTCCAATTTTTTTCACAGTCCAATTTTTTTCACAGTCCAAACTTGCCACGGTCACGAATGATGGTGGTGAGACGATGAGGAGGACAACACAAACATCCAGTCTCCGAGCAGAGAAAAATCCCCAACCCGGCCGGGAATCGAAACTGGGACCTCGTTATCCAGAGGTAGCAACGCTAGCCACTAGACCACGAGCTGCGTACAAAACCAATACGAAACGAGCACTGAATGTCAGCAGAAATACAGCCTACACGACTGAGTGCCGACCGAAGTAAAATGGCCCATATATTATCTCGAGTATGCTTCCCGGCATATGTTTCTAGGACGTTTCTTCCTCTTTTTGATTAATATTATCTTCTGTAACAATAATCACTTAAAAAATCATTTCTAGTCATTGAAAATAAGTAGAAACTTTCTCTCCCCGTCTTAGCCAAATGAAGGCACGATAATTTCAGAATTTAATGATTTAAGGATTCTGAGATAGTGAGATGTGATCGCGATGTACTCGGAAGCAGAACAGGAAAAGTATTAACAATGACAGCAATATATAGCCTACCGCAGATTAATAAACATGTTACAACAGCATGACTCACTGGCGTCCCATGATGGTAATCATGGGTCAAAGCAAGGATGCCACCTCATTAATCTCAAACATCGCACTTGAATATTAACACTCGTAACACTGAAATTTTGTATTAGTGTACTTCGAACATTTTACAGTTTGCGGTTGTACATTTTTTTGGTTCCTCAAAAAGGATTTAAAAAAAGACCGTTCATTTCAGTTTCCACCAATATTAAATTCAGAAGAATACTATTCATTTAATTTTGGAATCTTGCATCGAAATTCATATTTTTTCCTGTCACAGTTCAAACTGCGTTTGTAGCTGATGCATTTGTCCCTTTCTCTGAGTAGTTATGTTGCTGTTCGTACATACGCACGTGGGTGACAAGATTTCTGATGTACATAATTCACATTGGCTGAAATATACACGTAGCACCAAGGAAAAGGCTGTATGGTATGCCTTTAGTTCGGTGAATCATTGAATTGTGGTTACGAAAACCTGCCTACATGTGATTATATGCGGTGATTCCGTGATGATACAAATATGCAGTAATGACAGAGAAGGGTAAATGTATCAATCTGAGGAAAGGGATCACTGTCCGGAAATAAACGAGTCAAAAGTTAAAAAATCTCGTTGTGATACCTCTAACAGCGGAATAAATGTACCATTGCTGGTAGTGGTGGTGGTGGTAAGACTGTACGGTAAGTAACAGAGGTGATAGTATGGACCAAATAAGTAAGGTGCGTAGTAAATATGGGCTCTAAAATGCATACCTTACGACCTAAGGGCTCCTGTTCAGTGGAAGAGAGGTGTTTCACAATAGCGAAGATGAATAAGTGCTCACAGCTCCAAAGATAGGTATTTTAGAATTCATGTTTACTAGACTTTTGTCTTGTTATCGCACATACTACCACCACTGAAAGTTGTCTACCCTATAATCTTAACTACAACAGTAGCGATACACGTATTCCAGTGTCAAAGGTAACAGAACGATTTTAGCTTATAATTTTCGACTCAGTCGTTCCCGGGTTATGGTTCCTTACCTAAAAATTGACACATTTACCGTTCTCCTTCATCCCTGTAGTTGTCAAGAAACTTAAAGGATAAAGTTTAAAATATACAAGTGTTTACTGCTGCGACTTTCAATTCGGGTCTTACGATATATACCTGCACTGAAGTGATATGGCAGTTTAAATTTTTTAATTGTGGCTAAAAATTATTATTATAACTAGTGTGCTTCACAAGTTATGAAAGAAAGCACCACTCAGCTAGGCTGGCGGATGTAAGAAGCAAAACCGACTACTAATAACGCTACGGACAAAGGTCTGACGCTAGATGAAAGCATCAAAGTTATGTATAAAATCATATCGGTGTTTACGCTGCGCCACATCTGACTAGAAACACCGTAAGCATATCAATCCTCCGATGTGCTAATTTTAACGCGCTTATGCAATACAGTATTTGTTCGAAAAGGCAAGTTGGGAACTTCCCATGGAGGTTGGGAAGAAACTGCATACATGGCAGAAGTATTTGAAGTAAACACGAAATCAACCAGTTGGCGAGCTAGCGCACCGCCTTTGGCGCACAGCCATCTACTTGCTAACCCCACAGTATTTTCCAAAGCTAACTGGCGACAACCCAGATTACACACCTACAAGATTTCAGTTTCCTGCAGATCCGGCAGAGTTACTCTACGGAACAGCCTTACTCTATGTCTGTTAGGCAAACAATACACGACACACTACTAGACACACAATTATACCGCACTGTATGTAATGAGTCACCCCCGCAAACTTGGATCCCGACATCATTTCGGTGACAACTGCGTGCAAATGACACAGAAAGGAGAAAGTAGCTAATTGTATCATAAATGTCGGTTCCTCAAGGAAACCTCTTCAGAGAGCTTACGCTTTCAATTATTTCAATACACATACAAGCCAATGAGCCACACGTATAAGCAGAGGTTTGGACTAGATTTCCCAGAAAGAAACAGTTGCACCTCCCAAAGCCTTTAGAAGTAGTGGGGTGCAGCTACAGTTCACCAGCGCCACGCACCATGTATTCACAAGTTTCGAACTGAAATGATGTCAGTCTTACATAGCTCAGAAACATCGAAGGTTTTGGAAACAACAGAGAGAAATGAGTGATTTGCAGCGAGATATGATTAAGGCGCCACCGTTTCTGGACGTTAATTCAGAGAAATTTAATGGAAGTTAAGTGTGCCCAGAACCACAGTATGAGAAGTACCTGTGAAGCAGCAATCAATCCAATTGCCGCTCTGAGTGGGTCTTTGAAATTTACTGAGATGGATCGCCAGGCCAAAGCATATTGAGTAAGTCCGAAAACCTTGTCGATGCTGCAGAAAATGTCCGTCGCAGCTCAGGCACTAAGGTAAAAGACAAATGCAACGCTAATGCGCATCCAGTCACATAAGACATCTTACACAAGAGACTCTTCAAAACGTTTTCTTTCGCTGCCTGCTGATCAGAACGACACCTTCGCTATCCACAGTTTGTATATTACAAGTTATAAAATGATTTTCCCCCTATAACGTGAAGTGGCCCGATACTTGGTCGACTATACCACACCGACCAGGATTCGACTGCATGTATGCTCCAATTTTGTACAGAAACTGCCATGGAAGAGAAATTTCTGTGAACAGATTGATTAACAGCGGTCACAAACTGGAAATTTAACAAGACAAACAGCAAAGGATTGAAATTTACGACCGGTTTCGCCGGTTTTTGAAGGTCTGCCACTGAGTTGTCCTGGAGACGAGCTTTCAAATACATCTCTCAAGAGATACTACAGCAGAATTTTTTTCAGAGTTGTCTACATGAAGGGCTTCACCAGTACGAGGTTTCATAAATAACATAAAAATAGAAGAAAAGCAAAACATGCTATCTGAATGATTGCAAACGACTTACGTCTAGCCGCGTTTCCGACTGGTGTGACAAAAAATTGCGACGAATTCTAAAGAGCACAATAGTTACTTGATTTCGCATCTTTCTGTTATTAGCTCGCTGTTTGAACATTTTTTTAATTTGCGAAAGAATACGAATGTTTAAATACTGACAAGTTGCAATGATATTTGTGTGTTGCGGGAAATAATAAGCTCCGATGAACGTTTTATCTTCCCTTCACGCAGGTTGTTTCCTGGCTTCTATGCTACCTATTCGGACGTTGTACTATCTAAACCGACGGCGCTCAAAGTACGCTGACACTTCTGGTACATCAAAAGCTTTATGAAGTACAATGTTGATGAGAGATTATGGAATTTGTAGCAACCACGACAATAGATGACACTCCATGTTTATTAGTTCACACGCTTCCCTCAGCAACAACGTCACAAAATCAACTGACGACCAGAGGTGATATATAAGAAGAAACATGTCGATGACCACACGCAACTTGGAACAGACATCTCTGAGGGCGCATCTCAGCATTGCGTACTTCTGGATAAGGATTTTTAAGTGTTGTATGTTGGCACAGTGACAAAACCCGCATGAGTGTTCCATTTTCTTCCATTTACATACAGATTTCACGTCTGAGACAGTTGTGTCCATATCCACTCTGGTTGTGCGAAATCCACACTGGCCCCAACTACAGAGCGCTCGCCAATTACGTAGGAATTGTTGCCTGCCATCAGCAGATACAACAACAAATAGATAAATATCTCAGTATGTCTTTATTATCTAATTATTACAACAGAAAACAGAGGCCCCACAGACTCTAAACAATAGATGACAATTAGCGGGCGACAATGAGTAGCCTGCTACTCGGGGGCCTGTTTTGCGTGCGCCACCCTGTATATGAATTTAATATTTACTGTGTAGCCTGATAATGATCAGCAGGGGGAGGGGGATTACCTATAGTACATCAAAAATGTATTCGACCACCCTCATTGTTCTTAATATGTGAAGTTCTCTTCGCACATTTGAGGCCCACGAGAAGCAACTGCCGGTCCATTCTGTAGTGTGAATATTGGCTGACAATGTACCAGAAACAGGTCGCTGTATATTAAACTACGTGCAATGTGTATTTGCATTATAAGACACCACAACATGCA
Source organism: Schistocerca gregaria (assembly GCF_023897955.1). Taxonomy (NCBI): domain Eukaryota; kingdom Metazoa; phylum Arthropoda; class Insecta; order Orthoptera; family Acrididae; genus Schistocerca; species Schistocerca gregaria. The sequence goes on along the minus strand of NC_064922.1, from coordinate 414,790,266 downwards.
GCCACTTTATTATTCGGTCACATGTCGTGTAGGCGGCGGTGGAGCTAGCTGTAGACAGAGCAGGCTCAATCCGAGCTGCGTTTCCGTGTTGTCAACACGCGTGGTGCACAGCGGAAACGAAACAATGTCATTTGCAAAGAGAATTTACGAAAGGCAGATTGCCGCATTGTTACAAATGAGTAAGAGTACTGTAAGTGACATTACACGAAGATTCAACAGAGAAGATAAAATTGAAGATAAACTAAAAACAGGGCGACCAAAGAGGCGGAGTAAAAGAGAGAAAACCGGAGTAATAAGAAAAATTAAAACAAATCCAAGGTTGTCGGCAACGAAAATTGCTGCCGCAGTGCAACAGGAATATGGAAAGGACGTGCGCCCTGAAACAGTCCGACGAATTATCAGAAGAGAGGTGTAAAATGGTCGAGTAAGCAGGAAGAAGCCTATGATAAATTAGAGGAATAGGAAGGAACGACTGGACTTCGCGAAGCAGTACGTAAATAAAAGTGTCAGTCGGTGGGGCGAAGTAATTATCGATGAATGTCAAATGCAGATGTTCTCCTCAAACGGAAGACCTATGACTTGGAGAAAACCACGTGAAGAATTTCAATCGAAGCACCTGCAACCCATAATTAAACACGGTGCGGGAGGTGTCACGATTTGGGGTTCCATGTCGTCATTTAGGGTAGGTGAATTAGCATTCATTGAAGGTACAACTGACAAGCAGAAGTATCTGAACATCCTAAAACAGCCAAGTGCTACAAGTTTCGGGCTGTCGAGGACGTTCAAATTGTAACACGACAACGATCCGAAGCATAAAGCGGATATTGTGAGACTATGGACGCTGTATAATTGCCCTAAGGTTTTTGGATATTCCTCCTCAGAGTCCAGACTTGAACCCAATAGAAAACCTTTGGAGTGAATTGAAGCGAAAAGTACGACAATCGCCAGTGACATCAAAACAAGCTTTAAAGGAACGAATACTGGAAGAATGGCGATAAATAAGTCCAGATTATACGCGAAAGCTCGTTCGCAGCATGCCTAAACGCTTGGAACAAGTGATTCAGCAAAAACGACTCCATACAAGGTATTAAAATGTACAAGCTTGTGACTGTGATAGTGAGAATGTTTCTCTATGTATTATTGTTGATGTTGTTTGAGTTAAGTTTGCAAATAAGAAAATGCTGTTCTGTTGCTTATTACATAGTCCTATATACCATTTTGTATCGAGACTACTCCTGTAATATGTGATGCCTGTATATAATGAAGTAAAAATAAAACATGACACAGGTGGCCGAATACTTCTGTGAATCACTGTAATCGCTAAATTATGAACCAAAGTGTTTATTTCAAAATAAAACAACAGTGTGAGCACGAAAATGAATTGCCTTAAAAAATATACAGCTGTTGTCCACCTACACATAAAGATGATGATGATGATTATTGGTTTGTGGGGCGCTCAACTGCGAGGTTATCAGCGCCCGTACAAATTCCGAACCTTTGCTAAACGCAATCTCGCCACTTTCATGATGATGATGAAATGATGAGGACAACACACACACACACACACACACACAAACACACACACACACACACACAGTAGATACACATAAAGAGACTATTTAAATATCTTTAGGGAGAAGAACGGAAATATAAGCCAATGCATACACAAATTTAAGGCTTATACAGAGATGAAAACTTTGTTCATATTGAAAAATTGGATTGTCTTTCATGCCAAGTATATATTTTGCAAATTTTCTACTTTAAGCTGAAGTTAGCAATGAATAAACATGCTCAGAGTATTACGTATTTTAAAGTCTACCACGATGAATGGTATGGCAAATATTCATACCAATGAATCAGGAGCAAATTAATTATACATAGTTAAGTCCAGTGGTATATATATTTCCCAGTGTTTCTTAACGGGTTAATGTATTTCTTCGATTTTGCACTGTATGTCTAATATCCGATCAAATGAGCTTCCTATTGTCGCGTATGTTGTAGACTTACTGGTGAAGTGGATAGGCGGTCACTGGAAAAAGTGGAAGGGGCAGTCAAATGAAATGGAGACATGTGGGAAAAAAAGTAAGTAAACTGTTTTATTATTTCGAAAGTAATCGCCACAACCTTAAATATATTTATCTCGCTGTGAGACATGACGGCCAAAGCCTTCATGGAAAAATGTTTGAAGTTGCTTACGGAAACACGATTGAACCACCCGTTGTGCACGTAACACTGTAAACCAACAGCCACGAACGTATTTCTTCAGGGCTCCAAAAATATGGAAATCGACTGTGGAGAGTCGGAACTGTACGGAGGATGTGCAACGTCTTCCCACCGGAACTTCTGCAGCGTAGCAGAAACAGGTACGCCATCTCCGGGAACGTCGTGACGACCTTTTACTTTGACTGCAACAGCCCGCTGCTCATTGACTTTCTGGAACACGGCGTCACCATTAGCGCAAGCGGTACGTGGGCACCTTGTAAAAATTGAAGCAGGACATGCAACTCAAAACGGACGGCATCATTCTCTTGCAGGACAAACCCCGCCCACATGTTGGCAACGCTGTTTCGAGTGCACCGCAGAAGTTTCGCTGAATATGGTGTAAACAGTAGTGATAACTTTACTGGTATCCACATTCCTGCGTTTGTAAGAAGCGATATGAAAATGTAAAATCAGCATTAGGGTAGGCAAATGGAAGAGTAACAGTTGTTGAAAGGGAACTGGGAAAGTGTGGTGCATGGATAAAGGAAGTACCACACAAAACGCTATTACAGCCGATTGTAGAATATCGTTCTAGGTTTGGAGACCTTAGTAGGCACGACAACAGATATTCAACGATTTCAGGGACGCGCTGGTAGGGTAGTAACAGGTCGATGTAGCCCATAATAAAGTGTGACAGAAATGCTCGGGAAATTTAAATCGGCGTCCTTGGAAGAAATGCGACGCAGTTCTCGCGAAACGGTATTGGGCAAACTTAGACAACATGTATTCGAAGATGTCCGCAACCTTGTGCTGGTTCAATGGAAGATTATATCTCGCGTAATGATCATGAGAAAACATGTGAGACATTTAGACAGTCATATTTCCCCTCGCACAATATGCGAATGGAATACTCTCCGCCGTGTTGTGTACAGAGGCCTGTGAAATACATATGTAGACGTAAAATGAATGAAGAAACGCGCAATGGCGGTGCCAAATGTTGTTAAAAAGATTTGGGTAAGATCATAATAAAAATGGTTCAAATGGCTCTGAGCACTATGGGACTTAACTTCTGAGATCATCAGTCCCGTAGAACTTAGAACTACTTAAACATAACTATCCTAAGGACATCACACACATCCATGCCCGAGGCAGGATTCGAACCTGCGACCGTAGCGGTCGCGCGGTTCCAGACTGAAGCGCCTAGAAACGCTCGGCGACATCGGGCGGCGGTAAGATCATAAAATTTTGTTTCTGCTAGCAGACAGACTCTGGATTAACAACCCTTAATATTGAAAAGACTACAATGGTACACATTATTCACACGTAAAAGTCACCACAAATCCGAGAATATTACGGGTAATTCAGAAAATCTGCTAGGTGTGATAGCGTTAATTTTCGAAATACCGTCTACATTTTGTGTAACATGTCACTACTCTGGTTCTTTTCGGTGGAAAGGTATATATTACTAAACAAATTCTGAACTTCGTACATTCGGCACTATTGAGTCACCTAATCGTTACGGAATACTTGCTACTACTTTACCGGATGACATTTTTAACACACCTGACGTGCCGTTACTATTGGTGTAGTGAACGCGTAGATCTTCTTTTGACATACTCGCGAGAAGTGATGTAATGGATGAGGGAGGAAGGAGGTGGCGGTGGATTAGAGTTATAATTTGTTTTAGAACGTTGCTGACATACCTTACGCCCAGAGGATGCAAACTATGTGGTTAACATTTATAACGTGCTGCTCCACCCCGTGTACTGAAAGAGGCTTTGATCTACATTGGCATGCTAGCCACAACGCGACCGAGGTGTTGCTGCTCACACTTATCCTACTATTGGCGGCTGACGTCCTGAAGTCATTAAGTGTGTGTGGTCAGACGACGCACTGCAAGTTTCCAACTGGTCTCAAATGTTGACAACAGGTTGGAGGACAACGTGCCATACCGTGCAGCCCTCAAGTTACTCTCAAAACCGAAGACGGCCGTCCGACATGCGTACCTGATACCGACCAAACACATGAACAGCCCACCTTCCTGGTAGACCTGACACATGGACTGGTTTTTGGATTCATTGCTGAAAAAGAACCGACGCCATCAATCCAGGTGTTTCGCATACCACTTTCTTCGCACTTCACGATGCTGGTGATTTTATGCCTGTTCTCTTGGTCTAGGTCGAAACGACCACAATTATTATTATTATTGTTGTTGTTGTTGTTGGTGGTGATGCCACCAACCACTCCAAGGCAAAGCTTCAATGTTGTGTGTCCTACGATTATGGTTAAAAGTTCGTATGACATTGCAATGGTGCACACCGATTATTCAGGAGACAACTTCCCATGCTGACAACCTTTCTGTAAAGTAAAAATGTCTGCACGTTTTAAACCTTAATCGACTCTTCGAGGCACGTCAACTAACAAAAGTGTACGCGCACCGCATAGGCCCGATCACAACTCATGGCACAGCACACTTTACTGAATTGTACTGAGAATGTCGTCTGTTGGAACTGCGTTAATTTTTATCATCATAAAACAGCAGGAATGGCTAGAAGGCAAATGTAAGGATTTAGAACTATATTTCTCTAGGGGAAAGATAGACACCACCTACAGCAAAAGTAAAGAGTCCTTCGGAGAAAACGAAAGCAGTTGTGTTATTATTAAGAGCTAAGATAGAAAACCAATCTTAAGCAAAGAAGGGAAAGCTGAAAGATGGAAAGAGTATATAGAGGGTTTATACAAGGGCTATCACTTTGAAGGCAATAGTATAGAAAGGGAAGTGGGCAACGATATTCCGTCAGAACTTCTGGTACCCTAGGGAGAGCCAGGCATGACTAAACTCTTCATCTGGTGTACAAGATGTATGAGACAGGCGAAATACCCTCAAACTTCAAGAAGAATGTAATAATTCCAATTCCAAAGAAAGTAGTTGCTGACAGGTGTGAACATTACCGAACTAAAAGTTTAACAAGACACGGTTGCAAAATACTAACACGAATTCTTTGCAGAAGAATGGAAAAACTGGTAGAAGACTATCTCGGGGAAGATTCCGCAGACATGTAGGAACACGCGAGGCAACAATGACCCTATGAATTATTTTCGAAGACAGATTACGGTAAGGGATATCTACGTTTATAGCGAATATAGACTCAGAGAAAGATATTAACAATGTAGACTGGAATGCTCTCTTTGTAATTTTGAAGGTAGCTGGGGTAAAATGTTGGGAGCGAAAGGCTATTTACAAGTTGTATAGTAACCACACGGCAGTTAAAAAGTCAAGACGCATGGAAGGGGAGCAGTGGTTGAATAATGAATGAGACAGGGTGTAGCCTATACCAGACGTTATTCAATCTGTCAAGGAAACCTATCAAAATTTGGAGAAGGCATTGAAGTTCCGGAAGAAGAAAAAAAAACTTTGAGGTTTGCCGATGACATTGTAATTCTGTCAGAGACAGCAAAGAGCCAGGAAGAGCAGCTGATCGCTATTGACGCTGCCTAGAAAAGATGATATACGATTGAAAACAACGAAAGGAAACCAAGGATAATGGAATATAGTCGAATTAAATCAGGCTGAGGCTAAGAGAACCAGATTTCGAAACAAGACAAAGTAGCAGATGAGTTTTCCTATTTGGGCAGCAAAATAGCAAATGATGGCCGAAGTAGAGAGGACGTAAAACGTAGACTGGCAATGGCAAAAAACGGATTTCTGAAGTAGAGAAATTCGTTAACATCGAATACAGATTTAATTTGTAGGAAGTATTTTCTGAAACTATCTGTCTCGAGTGTAGCCATATATGGAAGTGAAACATGGACGATAAAACAGTTTGTACAAAAAGATAATAGAAGCTTTCGAAATGTGTGGCTGCAGAAGTATGATCATCATTAAATTGGTAGATCTCGTAACTAATGACTTGGTACTGGACAGAATTGGGAAGACAAGATATTTGTGGCACAACTTGACCAAAAGAAGAGATCAGTTGATAAGACACATACTGAGGCATCACGGGAACACCAATGTAATATTGGAGGCAAGTATGGGGGGCAGAAATCGTAGCGGGAGACCAAGAGATGAATACAGTAGGCAGATTCAGAAAGTTGTAGGCTGCAGCAATTATTCGGAGACGAAGAGGCTAGCGTAGGATGGAGAAGCATTGACAGCCGCATTAAAAAAAGTCTTCGGACTGAAGACTAGGGTTGGGTGGTTTGGGGGAAAGAGACCAAACAGTGAGGACATCTGTCTCTTCGGATTAGGGAAGGGCGGGTAAGGAAGTCGGCTGTGCCCTGGCAAAGGAACCACCCCGGCATTTGCCTGGAGTGATTTAGGGAAATCACGGAAATCCTAAATCAGGATGGCCGGACGCGGGACTGAACCGTCGTCCTTCCGAATGCCAGTCCAGTGTGCTAACCACTGCGCCACCTCGCTCGGTCGGACTGAAGACTAGAACGACAACTGTACTTCACTATTCACCGTGATCAGAAGGCTACTGAGCAGGAGGAGTAGGAGGTAGAAGAAGACTGCAATTTGTAAGGACTGTGCAAAAACTTTTCTTGAACCGTAACGTCTGTCATTGCTTCCATGAAGGAATAATAAAGTAGTATTTACAATATACAAAAAAAAAATAACATAACAAATGCACACATTACCTTGTGTTGCGTTCTCAGAGCTCTATGAACAAGCATGAACATGGTTAACAACAAACGAAAGAGGCACCGAAACGCCTCGAAAACGTCCAACTCGACCAGATAGCGACGAATTGTGAAAACAATTGCAAATAACGAAACGTATTGCATCCTGCCGACGAAGCGGTACTGCAACAGCCGTAATCAACAGAAAGGAAGGAAAAAGGAAACAAAGGTCGAAGAGTAGTAGGCTCGTTGTGGAGGAGAAGGGAATGTGCTCGGGGAAGCGGGCGACAGATGAGTGCAGCGCCGGGAACTAGGTCAGAGCGGGTGGAACTTGAGATGAGAATGTGCGCGTCGCCGGTGGCACGAGCTGCGCGACGCGCCCGAGGGGGCGGCGGCGGCGGCGGCGGCTCAGCACAAAAAGCCCGCCCGCCATTGTTCGCGCCGCTGACGACTAACCCCGGCTGCCGGCGGCCAAAACCCCACTCCACCATTCCGTGTACCGCACATGGCACACCACTGCGCATATCGGTTGTCCAGTTTTTACCTTGGCATGTGTCGTATCAAAGGAACGCCGCACAGTAAAAGGACAGTGGAAAGATTTCGGTCCGGCACGGGGATGGCGACGATATGGAAATTTATTTTTGTTATGTTGGTACGTATTGCTTAAAGGCTGATTCATATTGGACGTCAATGGAACGTAACCGTTAAATGGTAGTGGGTTTATACTGGACTTTACGGTCAACATTAACAAGGAAGTTGACCTGACATGTGGGTCGACGATTTTCGTGAAGTTTTTCAAGGACGTTCTGCATTGAAAACAAAGATACACGTGTTTCGGGTTTTTGTTGGATACTTCCTAAAGTGCGCGTCGTTTGTAACTGGCTAAGTAGGCCAGTTCAAAGGTCACGAGCAGACAGCAGTGGTGTACCACCTGGAATCGAACCATGCTTACTTAAGTACAGCGGTGTTCGAACACACCTTCGGGTTGATGACAGTTTTACCTAGATAAATCCCGAAGGATACAAAATCTGGTGGGTGTCACAAGCACTCTGATGTTGATTTCCTATATGTAAAAAAAAAAAGAGCGAGACAGAAAATTAGTGGAATGCGAAATACGTCGCAACTAAACAGCAACATGTCAGATGACTTGCTTTCATGGTTTTTGCACAGTCGTGCCCACTTGAAAAAGGTTCTGCAGGGGAAATAATGTCCTTCAAGAAACAACAATCCGTAAACAATAAACAAGCTTTCTTGTTTTGTGCTCTATTTCACAGAACTCAAACTGTCAACGCTGTGTGCTTGGCACTTAGGTTTGGACCCACTTCGCGTAAAGCGATAGCTACGGCAGACCCTTTATTAGTGAACTATCAAAATGAATATAGTAGCTTTCTATGGTATTCTGTTCCTATGACTCGAAACTGCAAAATCTACAGCAATTTGCTACAATGGAGCAATCTGCAGGTTTAGAAGTGGTCTAAATATGGAATGATATTTCAGAAGTATCTCCCGCAAATACGAAATTGTGATTGTCCGTCAGCAAGGTCTGTCGTACTGTTTTTCGAGATACCTGGAAAACTGTTTGAGTACATAATTGCGCTGTGCGAACAACGAAGAACTGCTGCTGTAATATTACGACATCCGTGGCTGGATTAATTGGCGCCGTCAAGACTCCAAACTAAGTCTGCTTTTTCAGCTAGAATGAACAGCAACACCTAAGACCCAAGAAACTTTATTAATTACGCAGTTTATAGCTTAATAATAGCATCCTACTTACTTTTTCTCACTCGCGAACCTCAATATGGGGATAAATATGCAAGTACACAAACAGGTACAACGTTGGGCGCTTGTATAGTCTGTATAGTAAGTGCCCTGAAACACTGTACGCGTGAACATTAAAGAGATCTTGTAGCGAGCGCAACGCGTAATATTCAGTTAGTAAGCCAAGACATTTGGAAAGGACGGAGGATTCGGAGTTAAAGTCCCGTGACGAAGTCGTCAGTGATGGAGCACAAGCTCGGATAAGGGGGTGTATGAAGAGAGGAAATTGGTCGTGCCGTTTTCTAATGAATCATTCTGACATTTGCTTTAAGCGATTTCGGAAAACCAAGTAAAACTTAAAGCTGGACTGCCGGAAGGCAGTTTAAACCGCAGTGTGCTAACACTGCGGAACCGTGCTCGGTCTCTTCACTTGAGAACTGAAAGTAATGCATATCAAGAGCTAAGAAATGTATCGGCATATGGGGAACCGATTTTCAACCTTGCCAAGCGGTTCTAGGAGCTTCCGTCCGGAACCGCGACGTTGCTACGGTCGCAGGTTCGAATCCTGCCTCGGGCACGGATGTGTGTGGTGACCTTAGGTTAGCTAGTTTTAAGAAGTTCTAAGTCTAGGGGACTGATGACCTCAGAAGTTAAGTCCCATAGTGATAGAGCCATTTGAACCTTTTTTCCAACCTTGGTTTCTTATCCTTAGTATTTTTTCTTTACTTAATGAAAGATATAAACTATACCTTGCTAGTATCTCTGAAAGAATCGAAAAGGTGTAGTAACTGTTCTTCGTTTAATGATAACTAAAAAGTTTTTTACCAAATGTACAACACATGAAGTGTTATACGAGGGGTAATAATCATTGTGTGCAAAAAAAAAAAAAAAAAAAAAAAAAAAAAAAAAAATACTGTAAATGGAAACTATAGTCGTGGAGGTCCGTATAAAGGCAAGGATATTTGTAGGAAAATTATCAATGTTGTTTGGAATAGTTATGCACAGTGTATATGCAAATAGTATCGCTTGTGATTTCAGTAGTACACAGTAATAAGACATCAACGATTCAGGTGGTAGTGTGTGGAAAGGCAGTCGGCTCTGTGCCGTGTTGGTGTGTCGTACACGCCTTTACTGCATATAGCAAAAATAGCACAATTTGCGGCTACTTCCTGTGTACATTAAAAACAACTGTGACAATGCCATGAGGAGAGCATTTAATGCACAAGTAAAATCGGTGCATCACGACGATACGGGACACGCTAATTATCAAATCGCCAGGAAGTTAACCCTTTCAGGTACAGGGATTGATAATTTTGTCGGATTGGGCGCACGGTATGGAAAGAACGGAAAATATGGGCAAAGTAGAAAATTATCTGTGGCATCGCAACGGTTATTTTTGAACAAAGTAAAGGCCACAAGCGATTATTCTTCTCAACTTCTTGTTAATTTACAATCGCCAATAACCGCCCGATGAATATGACATTTTGTCACATGACAGACGTATGTCATGTACTTCAGAATAGGATAAATGTGATCTCAGTGATGAGATGAAGTTTAATTTAGATGGGATTTCAATATTATTGGCATGATATAAGAACAAAGCAGCAAGTAAGAATGAGCAGAATTTTTGATGGTGGAAGCGTCATAACTTGGACAGCCTTCTGCGCTAAGGACATTGCTTGCCTGAACACTAGAATGAATTCTTAACATGTACATTGAAATGCTAGGCAGACTATATTAGAATGTATGAGGATCTGGGTCACTAAAGTCTAATGTTTCAACAACATTGTGCATCTGCGCACTTTCTGCTACAGCCAAAAAGTGGTTTGAAGATAAAGGTTTTAATTTCTTGTCTTGGCCTGCACATAGCCCGTATCAAAATCTCTGGAGAATACTTGCGAGGCATGTTTATCAAAACGGGAGGCAATTCGTGGCCGTGTGTGAGCTGCAAAGGGTGATACGAGAACAATGGGCGACAATTTCACTACAAGAGGAAGACGGGAGGTTGGACAAAGTACTATAAGTGGAATACCAAAACAGTGAGTGCCTGTATACCAATTTCCATCCAGGAAATGCAGACACATTTTATTATTCGTGTTATATAAGAAACTACGTAATTCTGTTGTGATTTTTTATGTCTTACATGTATCTACTGCTTTCATAATAAATTCGACTATTACTTTCGGAGGAACCCTGTCTTTATACTAATTTCCACAAATGTGTATATGCAAGTTCAGACATACAGGTCATCAATAACGTTCATCCACTTCCAGCAACATTTCATAACGAGTTTCAGGCAAGGACGTCTGCCAAACAGATTATAAATAAAAATTCGTCGCTGCCGACTGCTTGCCAACAGCCACTACCCGGAGAACAGGCTTCCGACTTAGCACTCTTGTGACTTCCCTAAATCACAAGCGACGTGGCAAAAAAACATAGACGGAAAGGCACTCCACTTTCCAATAAATGGAATGTATGTGGTAGCCACCAACGAACAAGATTACTGCATCAAGAAATACGGTTGGATAAATTCAAATTGCTACGTAAGTCAAGAACCATTTCAAATAGCAGTTGGATACAGGAATTAATTGCAGGTCAGCCTAGTTTACGAAGTATAATAAAGTTCGAACACTCACGAATGCAAGATATTGAACGACACCACGTCGATAGCGAACATAAAATGAGGAAACATGTCCCCCTCACCCTTCGCTGTCCTAAGTTGCAATATCTAATGGAGGTATGCTGTAAACTGTTATTGCCCAAGGAAAAGCGGGCCGCAGCAACGCTGTAAATACGCAAGGCGACAGAAACCGATGAGAGCAGCACACGCGATGCGGGAAAGAAGGCACGACTGGCGCTTAAAGAGGATGCATGGGCCCGCCTACTCTCGCGTTGCGAGGTACAAGCTACACGCGCACCGCGGACCTTCACCGGGAATATCGGCTAGATACCATCTTGCAGGTATTCCAAAAACTCTCCACACGACTATACAGAAACACGAGACAGTCGCGTAACCCGTTTATTCTTTCTCTGGGTAACTACGACCACAACCATAGATGGAAACATGATAGACCAAAAACACTATTAGCACGAAACTAAACATCTATGGTCCATAGCACGCTAACATGACAGTACTGGCGAGCCCCTGCAACTCAGCTACTACTGGCAACCCCAGATGATTAACCCGACGAAATACCGGCAATCGCAGGGAAACCGTACTGCACACAGCACGCAAACCAGCCACACACACCCCCCACACTGTGAGCTGATCTATGACCGATCGCCCACTAATATATGATGACAATGTCATGTTTCAGGGACGCAGCAGCAGCAGATCCTGGAACGAGCGCCAGCAACGACAACGGTAACGATGCACGATACCTCGCACTAACATAACCACACCTTGCATGCGCTGTTGCAGCTAGTAATCCGCTACTGCCCTTACTACCCGTCCTACTATCGCAGAGGTTTTTTTTCCCTTGGCGCTTGCCTTGGCACTTTTTTCCCTCTGCCCTTAAAAACCGCTACCCTTCAATCGCTTTCGACCACTTCTATCTCCTGATGGACCATGTAAATGAGTAATCTTACCCAGACGCATGGATAACATCACAGCCTGCATCCTGTGACTCCTGATTCTAAAAACTAACATGTTATACGGAGGTGACAGTAGAACTTTTGGTTTGGTCACCACGTTGGTGCGGGCGTGGAGGGGCCCCATCCTATAGCTATTAATGGCGCCCGTAAAGCGTAAATCCGCTCGTCGACCGCCTCAAAAACGTTTTAACGCGCGACAAATATTACCCCGCTTACACCAGCCTCTAACAGGTCCGGCAGCCTACCGGCAATTGACGATGCGATACGCTATCGAGTCATCAAAAGTTGCAAGGAACTGTTGCAGTAGCAATTCCGCGCCAGCTCTTTTTTTATTTTTATTTTTATTTTTTTTTTAAGGTTGGAGAGTTGTGCTAGTGAAAACAGCTTCTTGTCTGCGAATAGTGATGTGTAGTAACCTAATTATATGAACAATCTGGGCTACATGACTGCACAATGATATCTGTTTGACAACAAATCGTAGGGCTCGGGATTCGATCCTCGGGTGATCCCTGGGATCATTTCTAGTAATAAACGCCAATCAACACTTCTAGCATCGCTCTGCACATTACAATGCTCTCCAGCCCACATTTACAAATGGCTGCGTGCGTAGGAACTGGCTTACCATATGACCATTTACCAATCCATTTGCATTATACAATACAAGATTAAGACAGCGATGGACTGAATTCTTAGCCAGCGACTTTTAATGAGAAGCTACAGCTTTACCACACGTCCTGAGGCTCAGGCGTGAACCCCATGCTGCCTGCCTGCCTGAGCCTCAGGACGTGCGCTAGCAACGAATGTCGGGTGTTTCAAGCGTCAACTTCGCGTCTCAATATCTCGGGATGTAATGGGAATATTGCGACGCAATCAACGCCATTGTGTATGTGCTTTGTCATGCTATGGATTGCTGAAGAAAAAATATAGGAGGTCCATTTAAAAAAACACAAGTTTGTGTTAAAAAATACATATGCTTTCGTTTTAGAATGTTTCCAAATATGTACATTCATGGGCCCCAGCCCTACATTGATACCGGTGAAAGTCGTTTTCCAATAGCTGTTATTGTTCCACAGATATTTTGGGTGGATAAGATAGCAGGGACACACTGTATATATAATATATATATGCGATAGGGAGTAGCAAAAAAAAGTATTTTAATGGTGTGGTTATTATTTGCAACTTTTAACATAAACTGTGTGATACCAGACAATGTAAATGAAGTCGATCATTAGCAACAAATGGCCATGAAAAAGATCTCAGCGGCGGGTACGGCATCAGGGTTTATTCCAGTGTTACGGTGACTAGCTTATGACAAATGACACACCAACATATCGTATATTCGAAATACGGTACATTCACTATGGATAGTACCTTCATATACGTCACACATTATGCTCTCGTAAAAACGAGTTAAACATGGCAACATAGAAATGTTATCACTACTGCAGAGCAATTTTAATTAGCACAGCAAGTACAGAAACTCCTTCGATTTGAAAGGTAAAATATCTATGAATGATGCATATTTTAACAGGATGTTCAAAACTAACTTTTACGTTGGTGATTCCTTCACTACGCTGAGAATTGTTTATAGTGATTACTCCAGCAGACCGCTGGATATTGGTGAAATGAAACGTATTGGATATTGGTGAAATGAAACGTATTTCGTTCTTAAAAACCGGGTATATCTCTGTTTTCCGCGGTACACATTGCTACAGAGTCGCAAAGAAAAGCCAATGCTGATTTATATCTCAACCAATATGACTCTCGGGGAAGTTGCTACCAGACCCCACTACTGGCGCACCTACTCAGGGTACTAAAAGAGCGCTAGGATAATTGAAATTGCTATTCCGGGGCTTCATCTGCCACTGCCCCTTCGCTCAATATACGCACTCCCCCGTTCGCGCCCAGGGAATGAAGCGGCATGCCTCCCCCCCCCCCCCCCCCCCGGCCCACCTCTCTAAAACCTCGCGTGATGGAAGCAGGCGTCAAGTTGCTCGCAGTCACGCTGTGCACACGTGCGAAATATTACTTAGCCGGTAATTATACACCAAAACCATAAGGCTCTTCAGACTTTTCCAACTGACGCTCCTCAGGACCTACTTCCGCAATGTACTCAAGAAACACGCGATGTGAATGGCATGTGGAAGACTTCACACAGGAATGCGAAAGTATTGTTACTTCCACAATGATGAACAAAAGCTCTCAACATGGTTAATTCTAATATACGGCTATTTGATGGAGGACATGAGGGGTCAAAGAACCCGTATAGTTCGAGATTGTTTGGGGTAGAGCAGTGTCATCAGTCACAAGAACGATGAAGAATCGATGATGGAAACATCCCGCAACATTCTAATGATTTCATCTCGGACTGTCATACAAATTGAAATTCCTGTAGCCTCGATGATGATTGGAAACTATACTGGTGTGCAAAGGACGAAAGTAGCTTTCGGATCATGTATCACTGTCAAGTACATAGCTCGATGAAACCTAAATCATACATAGAACGAACAGCTGCAGTATAATACGGAAGGTAACTAAAAGAAAGCCGGTCGGTGTGGCCGAGCGGTTCTAGGCGCTTCAGTCTGGAACCGCATGACCGCTACGGTCCCACATGGATGCGTGTGATGTCCTCAGAGTAGCTAGGTTTAATTAGTTCTATGGGACTGATGACCTCAGATGTTAAGTCTCATAGTGCTCAGAGCCAGTTGAACTAAAAGAAATACGCAAGCAGATGAACTAAAAGACATACGCAAGCAGCTGAACAGAAATGACATTCTGTTGCAACCAATAGTTACACTGAAGTCATCGCGATTTATAGTGGTCACCTGAGCATCACAAAAGGCATAGGGTGTATGATTACCATGGACGACAATCGATGCTCTGAAACGCGCTTTATGTGCTGGCCCAAAAGGTTGGTGAGGAGTCCTTGTGGTAATGCGTTCTATTCATCCTTCCTGTTGACAATTGCTGGAAGGTCACTAGTGCATGGGGACGTGCAGCAATAAGTCTCCCAAACGCGTCGCTATGTGGGATGTATGGGATGTAAGTCGGGGGAAAGGGCAAGTCAGACCATTCACCGAGTATCCTATTGTTCCAAGAGCTCCCCAA
This sequence comes from Schistocerca gregaria, assembly GCF_023897955.1. Classification (NCBI taxonomy): domain Eukaryota; kingdom Metazoa; phylum Arthropoda; class Insecta; order Orthoptera; family Acrididae; genus Schistocerca; species Schistocerca gregaria. Next base: position 414,774,978 of record NC_064922.1, on the reverse strand, counting down.
ACGAGCAGTTCGATGCGCTCGCGCAATGTCATCCGAAAAAATGAAGCCAGGGCCGCACGAACGCCTGAAAAGACAAGAGGACTACATGTCACAATAACGTTGACTTGCCTTCCCACACCTAACACATGAACCACCAGAATGATCATGTTCGACACTCTTAAAAAAAAAAAAATCAAATGGCTCTAAGCACCAAGGTACTTTGAGGTACATTTGAGGTCACCAGTCTCCTAAAATTAGAATTACTTAAACCGAACTAACGTAAGGACATGACACACATCCATGGCCGAGGCAGGATTCGAACCTGCGACCGTTGCAGCAGCGCGGCTCCGGACTGAAGCGCCTAGAACAGCTAGGCCACAGAGGCCGGCTCGATACCCTTTCTGGATGCACTAGAGAAGAGCTTGTGACCCCACTCGGCGTTGGTGCAGTCCCGCTCTTGGCACCATCGCTAACGGCGCGGGTGTCAACGGAACATAACGCACTGCTGCTCGTCGGGCAAGGACAGCATCCCCATGCAGTCGACATGCCACTGAGGACCGAGTGATTGCGTGCCTTGCAGTCTAGTTAAACGTGGTTGCAACTGCACCAGCTGCTGTACCTGAATACCCATTCTTGACTGTCGCACAATGTAGCGGTCATATCCTGCTGTAATTTGACAGCGGTCCATCACCACCTCTCTCCAGCAGTGGCTGTGGTTCGGAACGCTCCCCATAGACGGGAAACATTGCTTTGAGGAACACCTAACTCCTTGGCTACACGCGTCACACTTCACCCTTCTTCCAGTTTCACGATGATTCTTCCCCGTGTGCTATCACCCAAATATCGTCTCCTGGCCGTGTTGTAATGGGGCACACCGCTACAGCGCACCGTAACTGCTAGCTCATTGACACACACTGTCTTTTCCCGTTCCTGCAAGTGCCTCGTGTTACGGAGCCAGCCCCATGTGATGCTATCAAACGCTAACCTCACGCCACATGACAAAATGGCTCTGAGCACTATGGGACTCAACTGCTGTGGTCATCAGCCCCCTAGAACTTAGAACTACTTAAACCCAAGTAACCTAAAGACATCACACACATCCATGCCCGAGGCAGGATTCGAACCTGCAACCGTAGCGGACACGCGGTTCAAGACTGTAGCACCTAGAACCGCACGGCCACTCCGGCCGGCTCACGCCACATGACGTCCATCTTTTTGTGAATGACTGCGAGACTTCTGGCAACATGTTCCCGCAATTCCAATCATTTCCACGGAGTAGTTAGTATGTTATTTCACCCATTTCGTCCTTAAGTTTTGCAGAGCAGGGTGGTAACTTCACTCCCCCACAGTAAAGAGAATTCAGCGCCTTAACCCACTCTGTAAGATAACGTTCAAGAGAAGTGTACGCGACCCAAATTAATACGCTTCCGCTACTCTTGCGTTTACGCAAAATGCAGCCCACATGGCATATCGACAGCGCTATCACAAACATCGAGTATATGACCATACTGCTTTGTGCACTGCTACGACGAATACGCGTTTCCACGGATGTGACGAACAGCGCGTGGAGCAGGTCATCTGGAGGGTATTGAAATGCTAGTCCTGTGTGCAGACGCGCGCCGGCCTTGCCGGGAAGGAGAAACTGTCCAGGCACGCACCGGGCAACGTCGCGATTTCTCGACATTATTAAGGAGTCCTCTCACGGGCGACCCGGCATTCCGTGCCAACCAGAGTTGGCAGCTGCACATGTTGCAAATAACACAGAAATTTCACAATTTTCACAAAACATAATTTTATTTTGCGGTACGATCATAATGTTTGGTGTTCAATCACCTACAGACGACTATACCCGCCAGCTGCCCGTAGCTGTGTTTTCAGTATCTGTTCCTTATTAAAGTTGCTTACTGAATGTTTCTCCAGACGTCGAATTGAAATCATCGTTCGTTATCATCATCATCGTCATCGCTCATCAGGAGCATGTGACACACTTATCGAAGCCAATGTTAACAGTAGTCATAGAGAATCACATAATGCAGATGATTCCTGAAGGACCAACGGCTACAACTCTGTACAGCTAAATGAACAGCGTGCAATTCTCGTAGCTGATTAATGATGAATTCATTTGATCACCGTAAATCATTATGACCCATTTCACAGCACTCTTCAGGTAATGTAACACTACAGTTTGACCTGAACACAAGTCAGGAGGACAATTAAACAAAAATCAGGAAAGCGTAGAGTATTACCTGCTATTGGAGTATCTTCTTGCATAGTGGCGCTTACTGATTGGTACTTTGCAGAAAAAAAAAAAACGCTAGCTCAGAACATCGTCAAAATTAATCGGAACTTACCACCGATCGAACGAAGCTGTTTCAGAAAAGGAATGGCTGGCACTTGCACGAAATAATTACTGGTGGAACAGTTTTACTCGGTAAAGTAGGCCAGATTCTCAAGCTGTTAAAAAAAAAAAAAACTTAACAAATTTCATTAAACATAAACGTCACATAAACTTCACCTATAGTCCGATGACGTGCCTAATATGACAAGAAACTAGTTACACGATTGAAAGGATTACGTCATATAAACACAATGTCATCGCTGAACTCAAATTATCACGTCCACTAATGACAAAACACAACAAATGTTCCCATCTCTGACCAACACCGAGATTTGAGTTGTGGCCGATATCCTAAGTGAAGCAGCAAGATCCAAGGCATTCATCCACACTTGTTGCCAGTTCGACTCGAGTTCTCCACCTTAATATTAAACGCAACGGGTATCCAATCTACCCTAGCGTGAAACATAGTTTCCATACAGTGGGGCAGGCCAGCGCACCGAGTGTGTGGTTTTGCTAGGGCAAGATTCACACGCCGTCGCGAGCGGGCGAGCGCGCGGGCGCGGCGGGGCTGCACGTGTGGCGGCTGACCTGGTCGCGGCTGTTGGGCATCTCTGTCGTGCTGCGCGGGCGACGGCGGGACGGCGACTGCCCGGCGTCGCGGCGCGCACCCCCCGACACGCGCCGACCGCCGCCGGACGCAGACGAAGGCGCCAACCAGTATAAACACACCAGTCTTTTTCTCGCAGCCTCTTCCGTGAACGATACGACAAAAAAACATCAGTGGCTGATGTCTCCTTGTTCCACGAGAACCAAACGAATCGCTGAAGCGACTTACGGAACAGTCGAGTAAAATGACACCTACAACTGAATTTAACTGAACGGCCAGCAAACGCCTAGATTTGTTTCACAAGGAGATCTTATGGACTGGCCCTTCTTCGGCTTTGTTTATTAACGTCAGTGACAGGGCATCAGTTTCCTGAAGAGTACGTCCCAATCCTCAAAAACACTGGATGAGAATTACTTCAAAAATCTGAAGATTCGCGCACTTAAGTATAAAAAAATTCTCGTTGTTTAACAACGCTGATTGGACGGCTGCGAGGTCTTTTTTTTTTAAATTTCATTTCAGTTACCAGGTGCAGAAGTATAAAACCGGAATTTGGTTGCAGTAATTACACGTCTGTTGTCTCAAGACGATAAACAAAATTTTATTCGAAATAATCTCCACTGCTATTTATACATGTCTCCCACTTCTCCGGCAGCGAACCAGTCTGCGAGCCACTATCGTACATTTTCATACGAATTGAAGCATTGCTCAGCGAGAATGTGTCCCAATGATGAAAATAGATGATAATCTGACGGAGCCAAGTCTGGAGAACAAGCCGCATGCCCTAGTATTTCCCAACTGAACGCTTCGATCGTTTCTCTCACAGTTTTTGCTTTGTATGGTGGGGCGTTATCATGGAGTAATATGACTGTGTTGCAAAACTTCATAATCCGATCGTTTTTCACGTAATGCTCGATTTCAATCAATCATTTGCTGTTGGTAGCGATCGGTGTTAACAGTTTCACCAGGTTTTAGAAGCTCGAAATAGATTACAGCCTTCTGATCCCACGAAACACAGAGCATTGTCTTCTTTCCAAAGCGATTTGCTCTTGCAGTGGATGTCGATGTTTTGCCTAGATTCACCCATGATTTACCACGTTTAGGATTTTCAAAATATATCCATTTTTCATCACTTGCCACTATTTGATGGGGAAACGCCTTCATTTTGTATCTGGCGAGCAGCGTTTCACAAGTGGTCTTTCGATTTGCCTCCTGTCTTTCATTCAGTTCATGCGGAACCCATTATCCACTTCCGGGGCCTATCCCATAGCTGTCAACCGAAAAGAAACGGCTTTTTGCGTCACCTTCAATTGTTCCGCGGATTCCTGTTGAGTTTGAGTATCATCTTCATATAGTACAAGGGCTATCCACAAAGTACATTACGTTTTTTAAAGTATTGGAATTTTTTTTATTATATACAGATGAAAGCCACACTTAGATACTACTTTTCTACATAGTTGCCATTTAAATTAAGGCACTTATCGTAGAGATGGACGAGCTCGGAAATTCCTTCGTCGTAAAATTCGGCTGCCTGCGCCATCAACCACGTGGTTACCTCTTCTTTTGGGACAGAAAAGGTGTGATTTTTGTGGATTTCCTGGAAATAGGCACTATAGTAAACTCTCAAAGGTATTGCCAAACTCTGCATAACCTCAGAAGAGCAATACAAAAAAAGTGCTGGGGAAAGTTGGGCTCAAAGATCTTGCTGATTCACGACAACGTCCGGGCCCACACGGCAAATGCCACTCGTGAAGTTCTCGAATCTTTTAATTGGGAGTTGTTTCCTCATCCGTCGTACAGTCCCGACCTGGCACCGAGCGACTTCCACTTATTCCCAGCAATGAAGAAGTGGTTGGCTATGCAGCGTTTTGATGACGACGCACAGCTTCAAGAAGCGGTAACTACGTGGTTGAAGGCGCAGGCGGCCGAATTTTACGACGAAGGAATTTCCAAGCTCGTCCATCGCTATGATAAGTGCCTTAATTTAAATGGCAACTATGTACAAAAGTAGTATTTAAGTGTGGCTTTCATCTGTATATAATAAAAAATTTCCAATACTTTATTTATTTTTAATTTCAAAACGTAGTGTACTTTGTGGACAGCCCTCGTAATTCATACATGAATTGCAATTCATGCAATTCGTTGTCTTCGAACTTTTTCGGTGGTTTCCCGCACTCGTCGTTTCTCACGTCAAAATCACACCTTCTGAACTTCTTGAACCACTCGAAACACTGTGTTTTCTCAAGAGCTAGTTCTCCAAAAGCTTCGACAAGCATTTGATGCGATTATGCAGCACTTTTCTTCAAATGATAACAGAAAACCAATGCTGTCCGCAAATCGTAGTTCGTAGGCGCAAAACTCGACATATTTACGGGTTTTAAACAGATATCGATGTATGCAACTTTGGTTACTGTGTGTTGACATTCGTCGTCAGCCTTTACAGGAAGCAGATGGCGAAAACGCGGTCGCACGGGCCCTACACTGACGGCTAGCACCATCCGTAGGGAAGTACCGACTTCATATTCTCCATCTGGCGTATCAGATGCCATCAAGAAGTTTACGTTTGAAGGCGTTGCCACAGCGTATTTACAACGCACCGCGACTCCGCTGTGGGTGTATAAGCACAAACATGTACGCAAGGTGATTAGTGTGATATTCATGTCTTACCGACGTACGTGTGGTAAATATGGATACGTGAACTTTGGTTTCGTTAGTACCACATGGGCCCAAACAGGAGCAAAGAGCTGTTATTCTTTTCTCGGCTGCTGAAGGACAAATACCAGTAGACATCCATCCCACAATGAATAATGTGTATGGGGCAGCACGTCTATTGAAAACAACTGCTGTGGGATGTTGCACTAAGTTCTGTGCTGGTCGCGATTCGACCCAAGACGCCGGCTGATCTGGACGGTAGAAGTTACACCAACTCGAGCAACCGTCCTGTAGTCCTGATCTTTCCCCATGCGAGTATCACGCCTTCGGTCCCTAAGAAAAGGCCTTTAAGAGTCGACGATTCCTGTCGGACGAGGATGAGCAGCAGGCAGTTACGGGCTGCTTCACCCGCAGCACAAACGGGTATCTTCAGTCTGGTGTGTCGGGTGCTTGATTGCCTCTATCCTCACGGTGGTTTTGCCGACTGGCATGACGATGCTTGACTGTACGGCCTTCGAACGGAAACTTTTTGATCGCCCCTTTTACACTCATTGAAATGTTAACTAAAAATACTGTATTACGGTATAGGGGCATTTTCTAATAAAAATACTTATTTTAATTTCTAATCGCATCAAAATGTGAATTTTCAAAATACGAGGTATGTCCACAAAGTAAGTTCCGTTTGGTTATATTAAACAAACTTGTACGGATACAGTAAAAATATTTCTTGTACAAAAATCTAAAACAGATGAACTACTTTTTTTTTACATAGCTTCCGAAATTTTGTATGCACTTGCCATAGCGTGGCACAATTTTCTGTATGCCTGCTTCGTAGAGGGTTGCCACCTGTGTATTCACCCACCTGGTAACATGTTCTTTCAGATGAAGTGTTTACCACCAAGGACAGATTTTAGGTGGAAGAAGAGATGAAAGTCGCTAGGAGCGAGGTCCGGGCTTTACGGAGGATGATCAAACGCGTCCCAGTGAAATTCCCGTAAGAGTTGTTCGGTCACATTCGCCGTGTGAGGTCGGGCATTATCGTGGGGAAAAAAAAAAACACCGCCTTTTGACAGTAACCTTCGGTGCTTGTTCGGTATTGCGCGTCGCAATTTCTTAATGGTCTCGCAATAACCATGTGCAATGATTGTTTGGCCTCGTGGTAAGAAATCAATCATCAAAATGCCTTTTCTGTCCCAAAAAACGGTGCACATGACTTCCCGAGGTGTCAAGATTTGCTTAGGCTTAACCTTTGTTGGGGATGAGGTGTACCTCCATTCCATTGATTGCCTTTTTGTTTCAGGGGAGTCGTACGATACCCAAGTTTCATCCCCCGTGACTATTCCAGAAAGAAAACCATCGCCTTCTTCATTGTAGCGAGTCAAAAACTGAAGTGCACTGCCCATCCGTTGTTTTTTGTGCTGTTCTGTAAGAATTTTGGGTACCCAACAAGGGCAAAGTTTCCGAAATTTAAGTTTTTCAGCAACATTTTCATGATCTAGTGATCGTGAGATTTGCGGAACTTCCACTGCAAGGGCACTAAGTGTAAACTTTTATCTTTTCTTCAATTCTGTGAACCAGTTCATCAGTAACCACAGACGGGGGACCACTTCGTTCTTCATCGTGAACTTGATCTGCCCCATCTTCTAACCACTGAATCTCTCATAGCATTTTGTCCGTAAACCCCGCACATTTGCCGATGAATTTCCTTTGGTTTAACTTTCTTTGCATTTAGAAAACCAATCACAGATCTGATTTCACACGCGGCGGCATTTTCAAATACGGCGGACATTGTAAAGAAGCACTACACAGAACACGTCGGCCGCAGCGATCTGAAAATGGCGTTCGTGTCTTCTCCTTGAGTCAGAGTTTAACTGCAGCGCAGCTCGGAACTGCGATTGTAGCTCTGCAGTGGATGGAAATAGAAACGGAACCTACTTTGTGGACGACCCTCGTAAATTGAAATTTGGTACAAAAATGCCAAACATCGAATGGATAATAAAGAAAATTATTTATTTTTAAATAACATAATCGTGATATAAGGAAGTAATACTGACATTTTTAAATGAATTACACACATCAAAAAAAGTTTTGCATGACCTCGGTAAAGTTCCGGAACCTGTACAGAAAATTGAAAGAGGGAGCAACATAAAACAACATTTCGGCCTTTTTTACTACTCATGAAGACCACACATTGCTTCTTGTACCAGAATACAGCGAGACCTCCAGAGGTGGTGGACGTCCATCGTACAACCACCGTGCACGGCTCGACTACTCAGCAATACGAGTTGACAACTCTTACTTTTGCAGAAAGCCACCCAGACTCTTATAGTGTACGTTTCTCTATACGGATAACCTGGAAACTTATTTTGCACTATATTCCGTAGCCGACAACAATAATAAACTAACATCTTACTGGAATTGAGAAAGAGCACACTAAAAATTTATGGATCTGTCTATACGCTAATAGGTCTGCAGCTCGTGGTCTCGCGGGTTCGATTCCCGGCGGTGTTGGATTTTTCCTGCCTCGAGATGACTGGGTGTCATTGTGTCGGTTTCATCATCATCATTAATCCCCATTACGGTCGGAGGAAGGCAATGGCAAACCACCTCCACTAGGACCTTGCCTAGTAAGGCGGCGCGGGTCTCCCGCGACGCTCCCCTACGCTCTGTAAAGAAGTATGGGACTCATTATCATCACGCTAATAAAAATTAGGTTCACTGGGCTCAATACGATTTTCAGTGTAAGTTACAAGCTACTATCGTTGAAGACTCCGAACTTAAATTTTACCGTTAGCAACACGGATAAATTCACTGCAGTTAGAAACGGCTGGTACCCATGCACACGGCCACAAAACTTTGTGCGAACGTCCAAAATTGTTGGAATGGCCTAGTTATAAATGAGCAACGTAGACTAACAGTCAGTTTTTAGTGATCCAAGCCACACAATGACACACACAGACAAAGAATTGAATGCCGAGGCAGCGACACAATCAGATAATGCAATGAGTCAATTACTTGTTTCCGTGGAGTATGGGTATACAGACGATTAACCATGGTATTTCAGCACACGCACTCGCGAAGTTGTCACACTTACCGTACGGCATTATATAAACTATTCCGCAAGCCGGTTCTCTTGATGTTACGACCTATTCGGGGGCATTAAAAAAAATTGCGAAACACCGAAAGCATGAACAAGTGTTAAAACTAAATTCACTATCGACAAGATTAGTTTATTGTGTATGAATTGTGATTTTCCGATATTCAGTGCAAAAAAGTCCCATTCTATTTCTCTACCATCTTGGTAAAAAGAGCCACTATCAATAAAAAAGATTTTATTTCTTGTTTGAGTAATATGGACACATCACCTACGCAGGGTCGTACGAGGAGGTGGCGCGATTGGTTCCCGCCATGGGTGCAAGCACAGCATGGCGAAAAAAGATTTTTTTTTACTTTTTTCACAAGTAGTATAATCCATAACTTATTCAGCGTTGTGATAATTTTAATTCGTATTTAATACCTACTGTACATCAAAGTAGTATTTTACTCCAGTGATACATTTTTAAACCTAGGTACAAAGCTATAAAATTTGGAAGAAGGTAGTTTTCCGAAGAGGGAAGAATTGTAAGAAAGAAAAATTTAGAACGTAGTGGACTGAGAAAGGGGGAGGGGTAAATTTAGCAATTCTGCCATTGGCGCAGCGCAGCATCACTTCGGTATGATAACTGGGCCTACGGCTGCCTGCCAGTCCCCTAAGTCCATCGATTTCCAGCCTGGCGCAACGTTTACTATTGGAATCCTCTTTCTCTTAACGGATCCACTGCTTCTCATTTTCAACTTCGCCCATTATCTTCATTATGTTTGTTGCATCGAAAATTTATGAAAATTTTTCCCCCCCTCACGAAATCTACGGAATTTTGTGAAATCGACTATACGAAACACCAGAGAGAGAGAGAGAGAGAGAGAGAGAGAGAGAGAGAGAGAGAGAGAACCAAAACATCGTTGATGTCCTTAAAAATGCACCGTTGTACTTATCATCCCTCTAAATAGCTCAGGGTGTAACTCATTTTGTAAAACGTGAATGTTTTGTGGAGGAACTTACTGTAATGAGAACTATACAGATACTTTTCGCAAGCAATTTAACAGGGCTGATGCGTCGGATATACAAATAATCTGTCGACTTCACAATGTGACCCCCCCATCTCTTCACATTCAGTAGGTCAGTCAAGTATGGTGCAAGATATTGCCTCGCAGCAGTATTGCAATATTGTGACTTTTCCGTCCACTGCGGAGAATGGCTTAGTGGTACCTTAGGCACGAATGCTTCACGCATTTTCCCTTCTTTCCATTTTCCTTCAACTTCACCCGTACAAAACTGCGTGGAAAGTTCATGCTCTATACTTGATTTTCATAACAATTAGGAACTATGCACTTGACTCGATGTTTTCTCTTCGCAACAGTGCGAAAGGGGAGCTACACGCTAGTATGTAGCTGTGTGTACCGTAATTGCTCACGAACGTACACTCGCCAAATGTTTATAACCATCTGCTGAATAAGCGTTTTGAGGAACTATTATTCCCTTTTTCTGGCAAAATGCGCCTTTTTTTTAACCTTCGCCGATATCTACGACAGCGTGCTGAAAAGTAATGCCTCCGAATTAATATGAAAACTTTTAAAGCTTTTCAAATAAAACAAATTCTATTAATATTCATGTCTACGTATTTGTCACTGCAGTCACCCTGACGCCGCACAAATTTCTCCCAAGATACCAGTTTGTTTACACGGTCACTAAAATGTTTGACTTCGTCGACTGAACCAAATCACCACTGTTTTGTGTCCGCCCCCGGTAGCTGAGTGGTCAGCGCTACAGACTGTCAATCCTAAGGGCCCGGGTTCGATTCCTGGCTGGGTCGGAGATTTTCTCCGCTCCGGGACTGGGTATTGTGTCCTAATTATCATCATTTCATCCCCATCGACGCGAGCGCAAGTCGCCGAAGTGGCGTCAAATCGAAAGACTTGCACCAGGCGAGTGATTTACCCGACGTGAGGCCCTCGCCACATGACATAAAAAAAACCCTCTGTTTGTGCTGCTTCATCACTATCAAAGTGAGTCCTCGAAGATGATTAGAGTTGGAAAGTGATGAAAATCGGATCGGGACTGTAAGGAGAATGATAGATAACAGTGTGCCCTGGGCTGCTCCATGTGTGGACGAAATCTTCGAATGCGTGTCTTCGGTTTTATAACGGTCTCGCAGTACTTTGACATTGTTGCGTTACATATCTCCATTTGCATGCTACAATTCTGAGCCCTCCAGCGGCAGAGGGCTGCAACTTGCGACAGCGAAGCGGTAGCGCTTATCAGCATTTTGAGTGTGATAGCCAAAGCAATAATTAAACGCAAAGTTAGCATCTGTCAAAAGGTCCGATCAGAAAATACACAATATATTTCGCAGAAAAACATGTCTCATATAATTGTGAGTTTTTGCTAGGTAATATTTTTAATTGTTATATGATAATTACACAAGTAGAAAAGCTTAATCTGAAAATTAAACATATTTTATCTAACTTTTTACATTTCGTCTTTTATTGGCGCCATATCGCACCCAATATTTCGATATGTTCATAAAAGTGTGAGTTTAACGTTATTTTGTTCACCATTTTGTCCAAGAAGAATAGTCTTCCATAAATTATGTAGTGAAAAATTTTTTCCCAAGCCGAAGTGGCTTGTGCTCTTTGACTAGAACGTTTATAAAACCGGCAAGATTTGTCACTTTTGGTTTCACGGTATTTTAAATAGATGGGGACGAAGTACACTTAATAGTACAGGTAATTTTTTGATCCTCTATACCTGAAAAGGACGTTTGATCCGTACTTGCGGCAACTGTCATTTGAAACAATATCTTTTTTCCTCTGCAAAATCCGACGATTGTTTTCTTTTTTCAGACGGTACATTATTATCATTATTATGGAATGAAGTTTCTAAAGCAAATCACTACTTCGGAATGTTATGTTCTAAGATCACACTATTTATTAGAAAGTTTTAGTAAGTGAAGGTAAATAATCTTGTATAGGAGGAAAACTTAAAACCTACTGGTTATTCTGCAACTTTTTAACGTTTTGGAATCATATAACAATTTTTCGAAGATTAACAATCCACCAGCTGTTGTACCACATGAATGCAGCATACTTTCCTGGCTGCAATGTTAAACAATAGTCCATTCAGATATTTTGGTACACATTCTGTGAGCGTAACTTGAAAATAAATTTTGGGAAAAAATTCAGTCAAAAATTTTGTGAAATTATTTGTCTTAAGGTAAGAAGTAAAATAGATTTGAGAAACATTTGACGCGCCTTTAAATGATGCTCAAATTCATGTACAGCAATAGTACAACATACAAATGTCCTCCAGTATTACTAGAAATTTTAGTTAAACACTGAACTTTATATTTCCATTGGCACCTGATTTGCTGTACGTCATTACGAGCGCCAGTCAAAGATGTGTCAAATGTCTCTAATCTGTTTCATTAAAACACTTTGTCGTTTTTCCTTCAATTTTTGTCGTCAAGTTTGATTCTTTATTATCCTGATTACTTTCGCGCAATCAAGTCTTATTTTAAAAACTAGACTATTTGTCGATTTCCCACTCTTCGTTCGGCTACGAAAATTCAGACAAAAATCCATTGTGTTATTCTCAGGGAGAAAGGCTTTTTTCGGCTACAAAAGTTGCCTGAACAATCGAAAATTAATTTCTTCCAGTTCATTTTGACGAAAAAATAACGAGCCAGGATGTCTCAGAAATACTTGTTATTTATTGCCATAAACAATAGTGACAAATTTGATATAATGTACAGGAACAAATGCTACTTCAAATAGTAGCTAGAGAAAAGTATGGGTCAGGGGAACCTACTGGAATAGACGAGCTAAAAAATCCGTCAACTTCACCGCCACGTATTAAAAAATGAAAACAAAAGTAATAAAACCTACATGTTTCATAAGCAAGCTACTACGAACTAGCGTCACAAACCAGTTACTTTAAGATATCAATATATTTCATTCGGGAGAAATTTCGTTGCACGGCAAAATTTATTGCAGTGTACCAATTGGGGCAAAAATAGTGCACCTAACGACATATATTTCACACAGTATGCCTGCACTAAAGACACAGTTCTGTTATCCTGACACGTTCTGACACTTTACTGCATTTATTTACTGAATTGCAACACATCAAACATGTCCAAAATTTCTGGAATACACTGGCATTTTGGCCCTCTTTACTTACGAGGCTAACGAAGTATTAAAACATACTTATCTTCCTTTTTTTTGCACCCCAAATTTGAACAAAATGAGAGATGGTAAAGTGGAAACCTCTATGGCCTTGACCACTTATTTTGCTACGAGTCACGCTATTTCTATTTTTAATTTTTTGGTGAGTGTGGTAACGGGCGTTTATCGTAAGTGCTGTCTACTAGAAGGCTAATTTGTTCGTGTGTCTAAGATATTGTCTTCTTAAAAATATGCTTTGTTGGCGGCGTGGTATTAACTAACTGTGCTACACTTCCTGTACTAATGAACAGTGACAGAATGTACCATAGCCCACACAGGAAAGGTATAGGGTGTTGCCTCTGATCATTTCCAAACCAAACAAGCAACGAGAGTAGTACAGCACTAGGCTCTATCTAGATGCAAGAACTGCCTGTCACGGAAAGAAAATGTACGTGGTGATGATCTGATGACATTGCAGTGATCGCCAAAAGTGAACGGAAATTGAGTAGGGACCTTAATGAATAATCAATGTAATAGCAAACGCAGCGAGTGAACATGCTCGGTGGATTAATGTTGAATTTTGATCTGGGACTACAAAATGTGGTTGAATTGGGCTGTCTCTAAGGTAGAACAAAAAAAGAAGGCAGAAGCAAGACACATATAGTACCGAGGAATGCACTACTCAAAAGGATCTCCTACAGATGCAAACGGATATTAACACCCGAAAATATAAATCATGAGATTAGAAAAATATTAATGGAAAGCTATGTCTGGAAGACATCTCTGTATGAGTTCGAAAGGCGGACAATGGCCAAAGTATAACTGAAACAATTATATGCCTTTGTAATTGGCTGCTAGAGGAGACGAGAAAAGATGGGCTGATCGGTAAGGAATGAAGAGTCGTGGAACGATGTAACGAGGAAAAAATATTTTTAGTACAAAAATAGAAGAGATTGAATGTGTGTGCTTCTATTGCTGAATATTGTAAATGAAGTGAGGTGGAAGGAAAGAACCGCAAGGGGAGGTCGAGATATGAGCACATGAGGCAGCTCGTTGACAATAAAGATGCAGCTGAAATGAGGAAGATAGCTGACATATCACAAGGCTAGAGGACTGCATCGAACAAACCACAGGGCTGATGAGCGAAACAACAGTGAGTCCGGCGTTGCCATGTTATCCGAGGTTTCTTCTTTTACACCCTCGGACACACGACGACACTGAGAATTATTTTCGGTTGTTGCTCCAAGACTTACAGCAAAGCATTGTATGCCTAGAAACTTGCGTTACGTGCCAATTACCGGAGTGATGAATTTACACTTCCACTTTTCTGTCGAAATTTGATGGAATGGCAGACATGGGTGAGTAGTGAAAAATCCGTTATGCTGAAAACCAAGTGGTTACTGCCCAGGTCAAGTTACACTGCTCACCTCGAATCTACTTCTAGAGAAATGGTTCGTTTTCGTTACCTCAGAAGAACCAAGAAAGACTATAACATGATAAATTAAACATAGGACACTGCGCTACCGGAACAATTTTCCGCTGTCCACTAAAAGCGTGTTTCTCGAAAGAAGCAGTTATGAACTTCTGGTATTCGAAATTGACTGTGTTCGCGCTGCGGCGGGAACTATATTAAGGCACCGGACGCTCTATATTTAAAACCGCTACCACGACGCAGCAAGAAATTCCGGGCATCAGTGCTTTCCCAGGCGAAGCACGTCAACGTCTGCTCAGTGCGTACAGGTAAAGCAGACTTCTTGCGACGCGAACCGCGGTGTAGACGCTACGCCGTGCTGCGAATGTCTGCATCATGTTCAACTTGAATCGATTCAGTTGTACGAGCGACAAAAACATGACCAAGCAAGATAGTTTCGCTAACGGCAACGCTCTTAAGTGTTGATGTGGTGCCTGTACTGCATGTACATCATTAGACTTAACGTGCCGCCAACAGTTCACGACAAGCTCTATGTGACGGAAGTTCCCTAGCTAAGCCTTGTTACGAAACTACCAGGCAACTGCAGAGCCTCCACAATGTTGCTAACCCTACTCTGGGGGGTAACCATCACAATAATCCCTCCTACGACAAGCGAGAACGACAAAAAAAACACCTTTTTATAACTAAGCGTGGACCTAATTTATATGTAAATTTGACGAAACACTACTCTCGCAAATTAAACGTTTGTTTTAGAAGAAAAATTTTTTACGTTCTCCAAAATTATGTGTAAGTGAAATTCTTGAAATCTTCCATAACTGAAGGTACCTCAAGAAAAGCATATTAGATCGACTCAGCATTGCTCTGTGAATTCACATAAGCAACTACTTGAAGTTATTAAGATTATTCACCACATGTTCACAGCAGAAATGTTTTTACTTCTAGCTTACCACGTTACCCCTAGTTTTTATGTCCATCATTTGTATGGTAGCTAAGAACGAAAAGCATTCTCGGGATTCGAAAGTGTCAGCTGATACTTAAAGTGTGCTCGTTATAATATTTCAGGAGGCCTGGAGTTTTAACTATATGCACATATACAGAGGGGCGGTACTATCGCGTAGACGAAGTTTAAAAGGGAAATGCTTTGGAGGAGCAGTCATTTGTATTTAGGTGATCCATGTGACCTGACTGTGGACGCATACCAAATTTCAGGCATTACCTCTCACCACGGACAAAGTAGTGGCCGACAGCCTTCACTTAGCGACCGGGAGCAGCGACTATGCGTAGAGTTGTGCTAACAGACAAGCAACAGCGTGTGAAATAACTCCAGAAATCAGTGTGGTATGTACGACGATCGCATCCGTTGGGGCAGTGTGGCAAAATTTCGCGTTAATGGGCAGTGGCAGCAGACGACCTATGCGAGTGCCTTTGCTAACGGCACGACATCGAGTGCAGCGCCTCCCCTGGGCTCGTGACCATATCGGGTGGATCCTAGAAGGCTGGAAACCGCGGCCTGGTCGAATGAGTCCAGATGTCAGTTGATAAGAGCTAATGGTAGCGTTCGAGTGCGTCGCAGTCCCCACGAATCCTGTGAGCCAAACTGTGAACAAGGCACTCAGCACGCTGGCGGTGGCTCCAGATTGGTTTCGGCTACGTCTACACGGAATATAATAGGTCCTCTGATCCAACTAAACCGATCATTAACTGGAAATGTTTACGTTCGGCTACCTGGAGACCTTTTTCAGCCATTCATGGACTTCATCTTCCCAAACAACGATGGAATTTTTATGGATGACAATGCATCACACTGGTTTGAAAAACATTCTGGGCAATTCGAGCGAATGATTTGGCCACACAGGTCACCCGACATGAATCCCATCGAACATTTATGAGACATAATCAAGAGGTCAGTTCATGCATAAAATCATGCACCGGCTCTGTATTTATCTAAGGACACAATGAAGCAAGTACTTTTAAAAACTGAACAATTTAATTATCCCTGAGTAGTGACATAGCATTTATCAATAATTGAAAAGAAATTTTTCGCAAAAGGTTTAGCAATAGAGCGTTGTTTCATATGAATTCAAAATGGTTCAAATGTCTCTGAGCACTATGGGACTTAACTTCTGAGGTCATCAGTCCCCTAGAACTCAGAACTACGTAAACCTAACTAACCGAAGGACATCACAAACATCCATGCCCGAGGCAGGATTGGAACCTGCGACAGTAGCGGTCGCGCGATTCCAGACAGTAGCGCCTAGAACCGCTCGGCCACCGTGGCCGGCTCATATAAATTACTATAAACAATAGTTAATGGCTCTGAATCTTAATGATATCTAAGGATGACTTAATATTTTCCTCCTTTCTCAGCTGTTTTATGTGACACTATACAAAAGTATGATTTAACAAGCGTTATATCGTTGTACTTTTATTTACTAGTGTTCTGTAATGCCGCTAACAAAACGTATAATGTTCCATCACAATTCAGCTGTAAAACAGGTAAAAGGTTTGCAAATATTAGAAACAAACGAGTCTTCTCCCTTAACATGTATAATCACTTTACAAAAACTCTTTCCTCGTCTTTATCTGGTTATGAAATGCCAGATCTTCCACGTTACGTTTGGCCTCACTACAAAAATTATAGGTGGGGACAGCCGAAGGAAATTAACCGTGGCTCCAGACTTTAGTTTTTTCGAGCAAGCTCCGAGCTTTCTTCGCTATGTGACATCTGGTGTACTGTATCCGGCATATGTTCACGAAGACGTGCAATCGAATGGAACAATCTTCTGGATGTCAACAGTAACAGCAACCAATTTAGTTTTCCAATATTTGCGATAAGAATAAGTTGTCTATTCATGCAAACAACTATTAGCTTAGTTATTTCGGTTGCAGAGGTCATCAGTCAGAGAATCAGAAACTCCAGTTCAAGTAAATATGTGAACTATTCCCGGTCGTAGGATGTCAATTAAAATATGCATAATAGATTTACCTTATCCTTGATGGGCAACTGCTGTCCTTATAAATGGTACTAGTAATTTCACTCCTTTTGAGTCCTGTTAGGTATAATGCGTTTACGAGGCTAGACGAACTAGAGTGACGTTAATTTTATTCCATTCTATGGTAGCTTTATCAATCCATAGAAAATGACGCTAAAGGTTGCAGACGTCAGCCTAACGATGTTGAGTAGATGACGTCCTCACTCTTAAATAAAACTAATTTCACAATACTTCGCGGACGCTGATAAGGGCTTCCCGAAGATTCGGTTTTCCCTCCATATCTCTGAGATAAGAATTGTAGCACCTATATATTCAATGCCCAATAGCAAGTTCTATAAACAGTGTTTATCTTTCCGGAAGATAATTACTTTTCCTTAACTGTGATAGCCCGCTATAGAAACTTCCTTGTCATATGACTTTACATCGCAGTGAACTTGCAATTTAATTACTGCTTTTCTTTCGCATGCTTCTATCACACGTTTCCGAGTGATTCGGCTGCACACAATTTGGTCAAATGCGAGGACATACTCTTAATATTAGCAATATAGCTGCAGGTTTCCTGCTTCTTGGATTTGCAACTTCTATACGTTACCGTTTGTTTCTATTCGCTAACTGCAGTATCGGTCATCAAGAACAAATTTCGTCAGGTACTCTTAGAGTGAAAAATAAATGTTTGGTACTGCATCCTCAGAGGTCTGAAAATTGTGTTTTTGTCTGTTTCATTTGTACTGCCTACGAAAAAGTTCTGCACTTCTTTATTCGTCGCTAATGACCTCGCTGTCAACTGCTTGTTAAAGCTAATATTAATTTTTTTTTATTTCGGTAAGTAATAACTCCAAGCACTCAATGAACCCGCTAAATCGGTCACTGTGACACATTCCTAACTGACTAAAACTTATACTGCAACGTAGACTTCAGGACGAGGAAGTGTCTTTGATTATAGTTTAAGTCTTGCAGGTACGGGTAATGGACGTTTAACTAACCGCATCATACCTTAGGTCACTTCCCCTTTCACAGTTAAACCTTCGTTTCCCGAAACATGGCTTTACGCTGTATATCATCCGCACAACACGACAACGATGAATATCTTGTCTCATTAATCATCCTTAGTCAGAAACAGCGATCGCACCACTGTTCCACAGTAAGGGTATCGTGTCTTTGAGATCTCGAGGATTATGAAAGCCTGGAGTAAAGCATTTTCAACCAGCATTCAGAAAGGAAGCCTGGATGCAGCTTCGAATTTGGACAGCAATTATTCTACTTCCCATATTTGTCTTCATGTACGAAGTACCATTTAACTATAATCTTACTGTTCATCCCTCTCAAAGTGTGCAATGCAACTTACTCGCTCGAATAGCTGTACACACAAATAGCCTTGAACAACCAACACACAAAACAGTCATAATCCAAGTGTACCTCACTTCTCGAGGAAATTAAGCTTATTTCAAAGAATCAGCAGGGGCTCAGAAAACAGTGCTCTCATGAAACATGGCTTATTTTCGGACACAATATCTTTCGAACAGTAGAATCAGATGTGCGGGTGAATTCCGTTTTCCTAAATATTCTTACAGTCGAATGGTAAAAACACAGTACCCTGGCCTAGTTTCTAAAATACGTTAAACTATTTTTTTCTGTCTTTAGCGTTCTGCAATTACAAAGTTTAATGCCAGACACGTTTCGCTTTTATTTACAAAATACATCCCTGTGCGTTGTTGTTTATTGTTCTTTCGACATGTTTAGAAATCGACAGGTTTTTCCTGTTAGCAAAGGTTGAAAGCAAAAAAGTTTCAACCGCAGGTAAATCTTTATGACAGCTCCTGCGTTATTTTACCGAAGTACGACGCAAAATCGCAAACATCGCGAACGAATATGCGGTTTCCAAATGGTCGAACACCTACGACGGGGAAAAGTCCAATCAAATTTTCTTCGACTTCAATCTCCTCTAACAACAAGAGAAATTCCTGTCGACTTCCGTACTAGTCAGTAGGAACAATAAACACCAGCAACCACTGATGATGTTTTGTATGTAAAGGCGAAACGTGTCTGGTGTAAAACATTCGCAAACTGCAGTACGCTTAAGACGAAAAAAAGCAACTATAACTGAATACAAAGTACAACTAAAGCGAAAGACGGCCATCCAACCAAACATAGAACTGTCTCAAATTTTTCGTGGGTAGAACTTATTACTTATGTAGGAAAGCGTGTGTTTGCCAGAGGCGAAGTAACCTTTGGAGTGCGCCAAGAAAGTGTAACAGAACCGCTAAAGCGTAGATTAGCAAGTTTGTTTGCGTGGCCATCCACAGCACCAAACATAGAAGTACTTATTTTGTAATCAAAACCGCGTTTTCCTACTGCCACTTTATTGATCCCAGACACGTTTCGCCTTTTTCTTGTTCTAAGGCATCATCAGTGGGATCTATACCGATACAGTTTTGTTATTTTTGGAATATTTAGCGGGTCACGTCGCCATTTATGTAAAAAAGTAATTACTTACGATTTGCTGATCTTCGTTTCCTCTCATCTGGTCTGGAGGTCGCACTGCCACTTTATTACTGATATATCAGCACAACTTTGCGTTCTGACCTCCTTCACACTGTTCCCCGTGTTTCTCTTTATTTTTGTGGTGTACTATTGTTCTTTTGTCACTTGATATAACTATTTCGCCGCACACTGCTTTTCAAAATGTAAATATTGCAACTCAATTACGTGTTTCCTCCTCTTTGGCGCGTTTACCTGCTTGTTGCCAACCTGACGAAGTATATGTTCAGGACTAACTTCTATTCATGGCGTTAATTCCGTGTGTGTGTGTGTGTGTGTGTGTGTGTGTGTGTGTGTGTGTGTGTGTGTGTGTGTGTGAGAGAGAGAGAGAGAGAGAGAGAGAGAGAGAGAGAGAGAGAGAGAGAGAGAGAGCTGAAGAGGTTTTTTGTGCGTGAGTGGATGGGTGGGGTGATTTGAATTGTATGGTGTTGTACTAGCTGTTAGCGAGTGGTTGAAAGCTTTGGGGTCAGATGATTTTGTGTTTTCGTTTCAATACTCTGTGGATGGGTTCGAGGATAAGTGTAAGTAAAGATGCTGGGTCGAATTATATAATCCTCTTTGGGAGCGTTATTCTATTATTTTATCCATTAGTGTACAATAGATAAAGTAATAGATAATAATAGATCCCGGTTTCAACTGTCACAAATCGGCACAAAAATCTTGCAGATTGCGATTAATCATCGTCAAACGTTTTGCATGTTGTGCTCGTTGGGCTTACGGTCCACGTGAGCAATCACAGCGCCCACCTCGCACTCTGCTTCTTCCTAGCCAATTCAGAGCAGGATTATTATGCAATCGCTCAGTTCAGATGCCTACAGTCTCTGCAATATTACGAATTTTTCTTCGCCGGTCTTGCGTTACCGTATCATCGATTCTGTCTATGGTTTCCTTTGTGGTGACCTCAGTTGGAAGGTCGGGCGCGCTTCTTTTTGGTACTTGTCCGACCACGTTTAAATTCATTAATCCAACAGAAATGGCCTTCAATGCTTGTGCAGGGTCCGTGTGAACTTCATCCAAATCTGTTTTGGTAAGTACAGCAGACCAACACTTCAAATAGCACGAAACTCTGTTTGCTCCATTTTCAGTCTTCGTCAATACACTGACCAATTCGTACAACAAAAATGTTCTATTCTTTCATGGCAATGTACCAGATTTATCAAACCATCCTTGTACTAACTAACTTTTGTACTGATCAGAAGAATTGTATTTTTTGTCAGTTGTCACGATATGTTATGAACTCTTTATCAGCTACTATGTTATCTGTATGTGCTCAGATATTTTGATGATTACTTACGAACAATGTGAAGGCTGCACGGAACGTGTGGAGTTGTGCTTCCATTGAATATATCAAACAGTTAGCGGGCTTCATAGAACAAAGAAAGCGGCGTGAGACGGAGCACACTTACAAATTACGAACTGTCTGAACAGACCATTACAGTGAAAATCGAAGGACGGGAAGCAACGATTCTGCACACGCCGACATACTATCGCGTCGCTGAGCTCTCTGGCTTAACAACGCATTACTTCAAGCAACAGTGCTCGCTCGCACCAAGGAGCACGCACCTCGCTTCATCTGCTTATTACATCCGCACGGTTACAAGTAGATCGTATCTCTTTCCTCTATAACTTCCTCACGAAACAGATTCAGCTGGGTACAAGGGCAATAAAATAATACCAAGGCGACGGCCAAAAAAGTGAATACAACATAGCTTCTCTGTAAGTAATCGTAATCAGGAGTATTTCACTTATTTCTGATCGTTAGCGAAGTAAATAAAGCTGCAGGATGAATCATTTATATTGGGAGATTGTGAGATACGGGGCTGAAACTATGGCTACGGTAGAAAAGGAAGTATGTACCTCTTATCTGCTTTTGTCTTTGAGAAGATGCCATAGTATTTTAAATGTCAGAAAGACAACTGCTCTGAACATTCCATGAAAGTGATACTTTGAAGCGTCAGAAACATTCACAGTATACGCAGCCCACGACGCACTGAAGTGATAGACTAAAAACAAGATATACGTGTGTTTGCATTTACCTACGGATATTCTCTAATTGGTTTGCATTTAAAATAATTTGTACTTTTCAATTCGCAACTTACTATAAGGTTAATGCTTTATTATAAACATATTTATTGTGCGAAAAACTGCAGGAGAGAAAACCGTCAAGTAAAGAAACGAGACCAACTTGCAAATTTTATAAAACAATGAATATGATGACAGCGAACGAATGTACACGATTCCGTCGCTCGGTATACGTTGACTACTCATACTACGCGTCTGCTTTGAGTCATGACATCAAAATGGCGTATAGAAACCACTCAGATAGCCAATATACGCAAAATACGCCACCTAACAATAATTATGGTTTTCCTCTGAACATCACATTCATTGCCTTTGCCAATTCACAATGAAACTGTAATATTCCAACATAACAGAAATTTCCAAAAGCCAACGGCCTTGCGTCGTTGAATACAACTGTTCCCGCCAGGCCACCGATCATCAGGCATTACGTATACATAGGATACGAAATCCACTACTGTACAACTGCACCACTAATGACAAATTGATGGAAACAATAATCACAGCAAAATAAGAGTGTACCGATTCCGAACGACCTCAAGGGGAATGGCCACATAAAATAAATAGTAGTAAAAGCATTTGGTGGAGTGGGATTCATAGAAAGAATCTTAAGGAAATGTAATTCATCCACTAAAGAAGTGTCTTACAAGATACTTATACGACCGAGCCTCTAATACTGTACGTCGACCGAAGTGGCCGAGCGGTTCTAGGCGTTACAGTCTGGAACCGCGTGAACGCTACGGTCGCAGGTTTGAATGCTGCCTTGGGTATGGATGTGTGGTGATGTCCTTAGGTTAGTTAGGTTTAAGTAGTTCTAAGTTGTAGGGGACTGATGACCTTAGAAGTTATGTCCCACGGGCTCAAATCTCTTTTTTTTGTACTATTCATCAATCTGAGACCCTTACCACACAGCTTTTATAAAACAGAGAGAAAAGATCCATATAAAACTGGGTTTCGTGACGGGATCGTTTCGTCGGCACGACAGCATTACGCATCAGAGAGTGGTTTATTATTGAAATTTCTCGAGTACGTTTAAGGAAGGGTCAAACAACATATTACTACTACTTTCCACACACATCTCGCGAAATTCGAGAAATCAGAACTAAAAAATAGTAGAGGTTTAACGACATTCATTCTTTCCACGTGGCATTCGCGAATGGAACAGGGAAAGTGGGAGGGGAAAATCAGACAGTGGTATCAGAAATACCCTCCGCCACACACCTTCGGGTGGCTCGCAGTGTACTGCTGTAGGTGTAGAGCACCGGTCCTTGGATGGGTAACTGTCTGAGCACGCTACGCGTAGTTGACAGCTTTCTCTCACCTTATTACCTTCCAATGATTATATAAAAGGAATATAAATGTCGGGATTGTGTTTTCTTTTTGCGCTTTATGACGCCACATCATTTCAACACGGATCTAAGCCGACGTCCGTATCTCTCATCGCATGTTATTTGATGTGACGCACTGAAAGTTTGTTCTCCCGCCTTCCAATTTGTATTCAAAGTCTGTACGTATCAGTTCTAATGTTATGCTTATATTGCGTACGTTCTTATGGGGACGATACATTTTCGTTAAGTACTTAAAACTTTATCTGAAGGACCTTAACATTATACGGTAGCTGCGTGTCATAGAATCGATTCCATGATGCATGTGATCTAATTTCGTTTTTCCTCCTCTATTTCTGACACATAAGCAATAATCTCAAAAGTTTCAAGGTAAGCTCTGAATACCCATGTCAGAATATAACTAATGCAATTCAAGCACCATTTAATTCGGCAGGCTTAAACGTTAGGGCGCTTTCTCACAGGTTCACAGTAAATGACGATCCTTTTAATGCTGAAAAACAAATTTAAGAAAACAGTAGTCGAGCAGTACTGATGGGTGTTACGAACTTCTCAGTATACTGAATGCTCTGTAAAAATGTGGTTCTATTATTACTTGATGTTAAATTAAGATGGACAAATTCATCTTTTTAGCAAAATGCTGTACATGACTTTATAAGAAAAATATTTTAACGTGAAGAGATGGAATGCAACCCAATGTCAGTCTTTGGCATCTAACTGTGCTACAAGAACGTGTTCCCGAGGTACGTTCGTTTGAGATTAGCCTGTTCTGCAAAGGCAACTTGCTAAAGTACAACAGCGCTAAATTAGGAGTCAAGAAATATATTATTTTAAGCCTGCTATCTCGCGTCACGACTATTTCAGAACTACAGAACTAATAAATAAACAAATACCGTCTGGACCATTTACTTTATTACCGTCTTCTGGTTGCGCTGCGTATCAGGTTCAGATCTAGTATGAACAGGGAGGGAGGGGGAGGGGGGGGAGGGAGAGAGAGAGAGAGGGAGAGAGAGAGAGGGGGAGAGAGAGAGAGAGAGGGAGAGATAATTACAGCATTAAAAAATTACGAAAGTGTAATATTCCAATCATCATCATCATCAGAGGTTGCACAACTAACAACAAAATATTAAGAGACTCCACATTTACCTGGCGCCGCAAAGTGCAGGTTGTCAAGTAAGGTAAAATACAAAGGTTGTGGGTAGGGAAAATGAAGCTGTACAGAGCATGTCACTGGCTAGAATATTACCGGCGTCAAAAAGATTACTCCACCGTAAAATAAATATCAAATCATGATCTAAAACACGTGATACCGTAATCCATTTCAGTGCGTATCAAATGTTATAATCCCCTTGACCAATGAACTCTAGTGTCACTAAATATGACAAGTTCTTCGTAGAACATTCTAAAGCATTACCAGTGTTGAGACTAATGACCTCAAATGTTAGGTCTCATAGTGATCGGAGCCATTTGAACCAGTGTTGACAGAATCATCTTAATTCTGTATAGGTGATCCTGCATTACGTTAGGCGTCGAACACAAGCTACCTCGTGTAATTCTCAATTCCCTGACGTGATAAGACGCTGCAGGAAGTTGCAATTCTAGCGCAACAGAATAGTTTCTCCGACAACATGCTATCTGTTAAAATAACACAAAATGAATTAATAACCAACCGACTCAGATCCCTCAGTTTTTATTTTATTATTATTTTTTTTAATCCTAAGACGCCACGAAGGAAACGGTGGAAAACTTCGACATCTCATGAATGAAAAACAAATCTACCTCTGCAGGCGAAGAGTAAATCTTAATTATCTTGCGAGAATGACAGTCACCATCAGCAAGGAAAGCCTTAAACTTTTGGCGGCAGCCAAGACACACTATGAACTACGATAGCCACATTCGACTGGGGAACTTACGCAATCCATATTGTCTAGTACAGCCTTCTTCTACAGCACATCTATCGCAACTGATTGCTTCAACTGCTAATCCATAGTGTCTAGTACAGACTTCTTCTATAGCACATCCATCGCAATTGATTGCTTCAACTGCTCTCCTTCGGATGTTTACGTCTAATGGCGCCTCATGAGCTAGCTGTTTCCCTTTGCCTAGATACGAAAACCGTCCACTAATAAGCGGGTATTCTCTTGATTGGAACACGTGAGCCATTATGCGCTTGGTTTCTCATTTTCACAAATTTTAGCATTTTATTTGAAATCCTACTTTTCTTGTTTTCCACATCTGCAACGTAGCTCTCGAAACTAAATTTATTACCAACTCGACACGAAATGATCGAGAAAAAAAAAAAGGAGAAAGTACGACGATCAAATTCTATATTCTTGGAGTGTTGCATTCGAGTAAATGTAAACACTTACTATGCCAAAGCTCCCTTGCGAAACCACTGGAAAAAGGAGAACAAAAGAATACGGTTATGTTCAATCAGGAAACTTACTGCTTCTACTGGGAAGACCCCTTTATTGAAAAGAAAAGATTAATTTCACCATGTTAAAACCGTTTACATTTCCGAAACATGAAACATACTCATCTACATTGAATGTAAGTTGTCGCAGTTTCTATATTTTTCAAACGTGGATTTCCGAAACTTAAAGCATCATCAAAACTTGAACATGAGTTTCTTAAACAAACGAATTGGCGATTTTGATGCACCGAATTTATCTTTGTAGCACTTAGTGAATTGAGAAAATAATTCTGGGAGACAACTTCTTACCAATTAAAAAAAAGAAATTTTACAGCTACTTCAAGAGCTACTGAATTTTGACCTCGACCATTTGTTCCGGAATGTGCAATGACGACCCGACTTAAAAGTTCTAAGCGGATAACGGTTATTAGTCTACATATTCAGATTTTTTAAAAGGAAGGCTGTAGTGTTGCGGACCACACCCACATGGACCATTTAACGAAAGATAGACCAGTAATAAAAGATCTTACGATTACTATAGTTATAACAGGAAGCTGAAAATCACCCACAAGACTAGCGCTACAAACATTACAACGGGCTTACAGTTATCACAATGCACGGCTGTCGTTAAAAAGTCTCTTCATTCTCTAGCTGGAGGAAAATACGATCCCTCTCATTTTAGCGTAATCAAAAGGTAAGGTAAGAACAAATTTGTAATTCTCGATTCCTTTCATGGGCACACAATAAAAACATAAACTTCTCTCAACGAAACATTTTACAGTCAACAAAGAGCGCAATGAATGAGCATTATAATATCTATTGGCTGATTATAAACAACAGGTGTTCTATGAAAACGACACAATTCGTAAGAGGGTCCTAAGTATGGTATCATTTAACTGTTACGTCTGCTAATACTATATTGCGTAATGCGTGCTGTTAAATCGTACTAAAATACAGGGTTCCACTGATGGGTAATGTAGAAGATTTTATTAATTTAGGTGTTTTTTTCTTTGTAACCACTACTGATAACTGACGTACTGGTACATCTCCATCACTCGCGAGCTGAACAAATGTGCACATGTAGTACGATAGACCTTTCTTTATCGCAGTATTTCTGTTCCATCATACGGGCAAAAAAGTATCTTTCCTTCACAAAATACATTACAAGAAAGACAACGACAAAATCTGTATCGCCCAAATGTTTGTAGTATCAAGATGCATTTAATAGTAAGCTTCCACTGATCACAATGACCAGTAGCAACAGTTGCCTGCTGCACCGCAGCAAACCCAGAGCCACCTACTGTGTGAAGGACGCGTTAGAATAACCTCCTCGGTTGGTCGGAACCGCTAGCGCTATCTTTGAGCGACTTCGTAGACTACTTCCGACGCCGTTACCCATATCGCGTATGATGCTTTCCAAGTTTTCGCATTGCCCGTCAGATAGCTCACACTTCTATATCGCTGACATTGTTTTGGACATTTCTCCCACAGTCATAGCGGAAATGTAAAGATGGCGACGGACGGAATGTTTGCGGAAAACAGTGCTGAATCTAAATTAACTGCAGAAGAAGATCGCGAACTACAAAAGAAACTACGTGACTTCGGTAAAGAATATGTATCCCGATCTGGTCGACTTGTGCCAGCTAAAATCCAGCCAGGTAATAATTAATTTGACACAATGCCGTAAATAGAGTATTCAGTCTCAATTTAATTGTTTTATTTGCGAGTTTTATATTCTTCACTATAATCTATTATGTTTCACTTTTTAATGCACACGAGTTGATGTTAAAATAGATTTTAACATGATTACATATTTGACATTTACGGTTGACCTTGCGCAATTCTTGATTTTACCAATTCTACACAACATTTTTCATTCTTTAGCAAATAATTCTCATTCTGGCGTATCTGCAATACGTGTGCTTGCTTTTAACATTTTACAGATGTGCTTTGCAGCTGTCCTCAGCGCTGCAATGAAAAAATATCGACTGAAGACCGAATGAAACTGTTTTCGGAGTTTTACAAACTTGGAGACCAAATTAGACAGAACGAATTTCTACGAGCTCACATTAAAGCACGGGCTGTACAAAAGCGATCACCTGACAATAAACCATTGAAGAGAGCAAAACGCAGAGTAAGCTGCAAATATCGGGTTCCTTTACTTTCGAAGACCGATATGCATATTGGGCCTGGTAAGTACTCACACAAATAATAAATCTTAAACTTTGTTTTTAAGCCTGTATCCACCAAAGTCTGTTGGGTTACAGGAACAAGTCCAGCTGGTGCGAGATTAATAGAAGTCTGCCAAAAAGCGTTTATGAATATTTTTGTCATCACTGAGAAACGAGTTAGACTACAGCGTGAGAAGCTGATTGTGGAAGTTATGGGCACAAAAGCAATTCCCCATGTGCAACACAAAAGGCATCCCCATGATGTCTTTACTACAAATAAGCTGCCTTTGCAGTCTGCTGACGAACCTGTAGACATGACTATCCCACGTAACACGACAGAAATTGATGTGACAATACTCAAGGAGAGAGAGCATGATATTGCCCTAGTGGATAATTTTTTTATGAATCAGCTGTGGAAGCCAGAGTATATTAACACAGCGATTTAAATATTCTGTGCCTGAACCAGACACCAACATATTTTTTTTCACTTTTCAAAGAACAGCTTATATTTTTGGAAATATTTTGATATTTTATTATGTCAATATTTTCCTCAAAGCTCACAATTTACAAGGAATGTACAAATACTTATGGTCTCAGGTTGTTGTGCAATATTAGGTACGTAAAACTATAGTATGAGTAGATTTTTAAATGCTATTTGTTTCTCACCATATAAAGAAATGTATTGATAAAGATGTCCTGATTGTATGCATCCTCATTGGTTTTGTTACATGACAGGAATGCACTGCTCTCTATTAATTTTACATTGATGCTGCATTCTTTAAAAATGAAAACCTATAGCATCAGATGCATGGCATTAACAGTGCTCAATTATGTAGGACAATCATGTTTCTCATAAAATAGTTAGGTGTAACAAGTTTTGTAGCATCAGATTAAAATAAAAAGGCTTGCCAATGTTTTATACATCAAGAACTGAAACCATCTCAAACTGTCTCAATTATTAGCAGCAGTGATATATCTGCCAAATTTTATTTATTTATTTATTTTTGTATGTAAGGTTTTTAAACATTCAGTATTTTATGAACTAAGGCATAAGACTTAATTTCTGTTTATTATGACTTGTAGAAATTGCAGTTTGTTGCTTTTAAAGTGTGGTTATAAACTGCCTGATATGCACAGACTGAAGTCAGTAGAGTTATGTCAATAATTTGTATTTTGTCACCTGCAGCCATTTACTTGGAGAATCTAAGTAAATTCTACGGTAATGACAATTTCTCATTCAGTAGTGGTCCGTATACAAAACAAAAATTCACAGAAAGTCTTAATAAAAATATCTACAGTCACAATTTTTTCGTTTATTATTATTAAACTACATTATGCATTTCTGACTCTGCACCGGAAGATGGTCCCACAAACTAACACGTCATCTACATTTGGTCTTGAGTGAGGTGAAATGCATTTTCCTGTTATGAGAAAGTTAGACAATAGGCTTGTATTTCGTGGATCGAGTGCCAAAAACTTTATTTAAAAAAAAAAAACTGGAAGAACCTTTTTAACCTTTTGAGGTCAGGATGAACAAGTGCTGAAACACGCTGTAAATTTATACAAAACATGGGAAAATTGTGACTGAAGGTGTTTTATCCACACTTTCTGTGTACCGATTAGTCACAATCACAGCTACAAAAGATGAATATATTTTTTTAAGGAAATAAAAATAACAATTGGATTTATATTTTTCTAAATTAAGAACAGCAATTCATCAAGTTGTAACATGAAACAGATCCTAAGATTATAACTGCAGTATTCTTTAACTGTTGCCTATTTTTGTGTAAGAGAATACATTCCTTGTTGTTACATTTTGTAAGCATATATGTATATAGACGTTTTTTATTAAACATGGTATGAGGTGTGCTTTATTACTCAATTCAGACTGAAAATACTGTTGTTGAAAAAAAGTGTTCCTTTTTATAACACTTGCACAGGGTAACATAATGCTCTTTCAGTATTCATCAACTAGAATCAACAAAATTATAATACCTCAGCACAGATGAATTTATTTTGTTTGTATATAAAATTTGTGTAAATAAATACTATGGAATTAAAACTGTTGCATTTTTTTCTGGCTTCAGTGAAACCTGAACTTTATTGGGTCTCTAACAAGAACCTCCACACTTGAAAAATCAAGTCAGCCATTTGTAGAAATATCTGACACCATGAATTCCTACTAGATATTTCTTTCATATTATTTATCAGCTCTTCACATGTATGTGAAACTTCTTATAAATGCCAGTGCTAAGCATTTGTTGTATTAAGTCATTCAGTTTTTTATAATTTACAGGTACAAAAGCCTTGTCCATGTTTAGTTAATTTTGCAATTGCTCATGAAGTACTTTGGAAAGAATGCCATAAAACAATACCAAACATTAAAAATACATGAAATGTCATATCAATTTCATTGTTAGGTCAGTGGAAGGTACATAGTGAGATATAGAAAATATGTGTAGTAAACTGTGGCCAGCACTCAAAATGTACCGATCTGAAATTGAAAAAATACATAAGCTACACATTTGCGATTATTTATTTATTGACAGGCTGGTATTGGGTGCGTACCACTCATCAGCAGAATCTTATAGATTGGTTTCTTGGCACAGGCAAAAGATTTTTTTGACCAGCTTATTTCTTTTGGGTATTATGTACATGTCATGTTTTAGGAAATGATTCCTCTTTTTCAAATGCGCTGTTCATGTCTTATGCCATTTATTCATGATGTTTTCAATGTGTGAGATGGGTGCTGCATTGTTCTGCTTTCTTTGTTGTAAAATTTTCTTGCAGTCCACCACTTGTGCAGAAACATGCATAGAAGTTTCTGAGTGCAGTACAGAAAAAAAGTCATTACGTAATTGTCATTTCCAATATTTGCAAGCTGCAGAGCGCCACTTGTTCAAGACATGACAGGAATGAAGCTCTTGCAGCTATCTAAGAATGAAATTACAGTGAAATCCAGACCATTAGCTGCATACAGGTGTTAATAAATATCAACGGGGGCAGTTGAAAATGTGTTCTTCGACCGAGACTCGAACCCGGGATCTCCTCTGTGTGTGTGTGTGTGTGTGTGTGTGTGTGTGTGTGTGTGTGTGTGTGTGTGTGTGCCCATCTGCCTCAAATAAATTTTCTTCTCTGGTTTTGAATTTCAGATTCTCATATGTTTCCTCTACAAGAAACAAAGAGATATTTACTTCAAATAAATAAAAATACTGGTCGACTCCACTATTGTCTTAGTTTTGTGAGCAGTTATTAAAAGAAATTATCACCAGAAATAAGTGTAGAAATATTTAACATGATGACTGCCAGTGGCCAAAGTAGAGCCTCATGCCAGATGCCATAGCCTAGCCTGCTATGAAACATCAATTGATATGCATGCGCGCAGCAGTCAACATATTAATATTTGGCTACTGTCTTCTATCATGGTTAACTGGTCCTTAATTTGTGCAAATTATCTACCTATGCCTCATAAATCTCACACCTACTCACATATCACATGAAAGCAAACAGCAGTAACAATATTTTACCTGACCCAATGATACTCGGACTGACATCAGTTGGTGCAAACATGTGAACAGAGATAATCACGTAATGTAGAAGCCATTATAATAAAATTCCAGGAAACAGTATATTAAGATCATTAGATATTCAGTATGAAAAGGACAGGAGGTACAAGACCATCTCAATGTTGTGACTTAGTCTTAAGGGAATCGGTAGATTGACCACCACAACTAATGAGTATAATTGGCAGGGGCACTACAAATGTAGTGTGTGGACAGTAAGTTGGAAATGTATGTCTCACGGGGAGTGTGCCAGAGAAAAGTCCCTGCAGTTGCACGATCCTTATTTATTAACACCTGTAAGCAGCTCACATGAATCAGACCACAGCAATAATTTAAATAACAATTAACTTTTAGATTAAGACACTTTTTGTTTGTAATATACAGTGTTCAGTCACAGTATTTTATTTTCCTGTTTTAAACCAATGCATTTGGGAGTTGCAACTCAACTTTCACGGAAAGTTATGTTTTTCAGCATTACATCTGCATCAGTTTATCACTTAATCATATATGAATGGTGTAGTTTTATGAAAAAAAAAAATCTTGTATGAATGAAGAAAACAAATATAAGCATTATTAACAGTTACCTTCATTTGTATGTACACCTCAAATACCCAATAGAA
Source organism: Schistocerca gregaria (assembly GCF_023897955.1). Lineage (NCBI taxonomy): Eukaryota > Metazoa > Arthropoda > Insecta > Orthoptera > Acrididae > Schistocerca > Schistocerca gregaria. The sequence goes on along the minus strand of NC_064922.1, from coordinate 414,742,993 downwards.
TTTACTTTTATGTATTTATTGCTGGACTATATGAAACACACATCATCATCATATATACTCATTTATTAGCACGCAATGAAGATGTTTGCCAATAACAGTCTAATTATAAGACAGATTTTATCAGCAAATCAATTTTGCATTCTTTTTATAACTGGCAATGGTGGTTTGATTTACATCCAAAGGCATTCAATAAATCAAGGTAGTGACAGACTGAAGAAGAGGGAGGAAGTAATGGAAAACATATGATTATTTATTTATGCTGTATCTTGCTCTCATCCATCATGTTGCATCACACCTTATCCCTATTCTATCTCCCCTCTCCATACCACACTTCCTGTCACTTCTCCACATTGGGCTACTATAATCGCACTTTCTTTGTGTTTACTAGATAATATAGAACACTCAAACGCATCAATTATATGTTTATCAACAGCAGACAACAAGAAAATAGAATTAACATTCAAGAAATGAGGTTTCTAAAAAGAGTGGAATGGTGTACAAGGCAGCTCAAATAAAAGGAAATGGGGATATAAAAAATTATTTCGAGGTATACAACATAAATGAAAAAATAAAAGGAAACTGCAGGAAATGGAAGGAACATGAATAGAGAAAGACTCCTGGTAATGGCTCTCAGTTATAAATGCATTGGGGAAGAAATGTAGAAAGGCATTACAAGAGATGGACTACTGTAAAATGGCAATTTGTCTAATGTCTGAATCATGTATTGTCTATCTAAAAATGTAAATATTATATTAAACATCGCCACTTTATTTCATTTCATCTGGTATGGAAATTACTATAATATGACCTTCACTTATTTAAGCAATACAATCACACACATTGAAATGTACCATTTGAATAAGGCAGTGCAGCTATAAACATGTCAACATTATTTGAAGTAAACACAAATTCGGAAGTTTTCATAGGTACAAAACATGAACTTTTCGTGGTCAAGTGAAGGTAACCATTAATAATACTTTATTTATATTTCTTTCCTCTCATCCAAGATGATTTGTTTCTGGCCTGAGCTGCCGGAGTTAGTGCTCATGTGTGCTTGCTTATATGTATGACTGGTGTGTGTTTCTCTTTTGCTGATGAAGGCTGTGGCTGAAAGCTTTGTATAAGTTTATTTTAATTGTGCCCATCTGCAATTTAATGTGTCGTCTTTACAACATGTAGCAATCTGTCTTTTCCTATATTGTTAACTTCAAAAGTAATAAATAATTACATTGTTAACTTGGAATTCAAGTGTTCTGCGATCAGTATCCTGAGTGCTAAAGATGAAGGACTAAGATACATTAGCAGTGGAGCAAGATAAATTGGAGCCCTTATCCAGTTCTCAAAACAGAGATTCACCTATTTGTTTTAATTCCAGGACATACAAAAAATAATGTGCAAGAAATCCACAGAAAAGAACATTGCACAAATTAGCAATGAACTCTCAGCACATTTATTTATTTATTTAACCTGGCAAGATTAGGGCCATCAGGCCCTCTCTTACATCTAACCAGGCATTCTACTTATTTTACAGTCATATGTTTTAGTAGGCATGTTAAACTACATCTAATACAAAAAGTGAGATAAACAATTAGAAAGGTACACCTCGAAAAATACATTATTGAAGAGAAAGATTTTAGATAGGAGTGCTGGCAGCAGGGAGTATGAGGGAGACTCATGGTGAAGGGAGGAGAAGAATAGAGAGACATGATGAAACATGATTAAGGAAAATATAAAGGAAAAGAAGACTGCGTGGCTAATAGAGATAGATGAAGTGGAAGGCATCTCAGGAGCAAGATAGGAGACGCTAGCTTTGCTATTTGACAGATGAGAGGATTGGCCTTGCACATTAATTTTGTGGCGAATTTTATGCGGATGATAGTAGGAAATGCTTCAACTTCTTCTTAAAAGCAACAGTAGATTGAATTTTCCTCAAGGTAAGGGGCAGTTTGTTCCAGAGGCGGACAGCGGCAACTGAGAAGGAGTTTGCAAAAGTTTTTGTTTTGTGAGCGGGCACAGTTAGGATACCAGATAAGAGTGACCTCGTGTTTCGATTATGATGGCATGACAGGTTTTTAATCTCTGAAGCTAGGTACTGGGGTGCTTGGGCGACGAGGAGTCGGTGAAGTAGACATAGGGTGTGGTAGTCACGCAGTTTGTCCGGCCGCAGCCACCCTAGCTCGGAGTATGAAGCACTAACATGATCATATCGGCGAATGTTGCAGGTGTAACGCACACAGGCATTCATGGTTAGCTCTAGCCGTCTTTTGTTTTCACTACTCATGCCTTGTTGAATCACATCACAAAAGTGGAGGTTCGGTAGAACGAGTGCTTGCACGAGCTGGCGTTTCAAGTCCTGTGGGAATATGTTCCGAAACTTTTTGAGAGCATAGAGACAAGAAGACGTCTTTCGGCACACTGCGACTGTATTCTCCGCCCAGTTGAGATGCTCGTCCAAAGTTACACCCAAGTTCTTCACTGTTTTCTGATATGGTTTGGGAGTACCTTCGAGCAGAATAGGAGGTAGCCGTTCGCGGAAATCTGAACTTATTAATTTCTGATGGGCTATTAAGATTACTTGCGTCTTTTTTGCATTTAATTTAAGCCCCAGGTTTTTCGCCCATGTCACTACTGAAGACAGATCATCATTCATCAGAGCGATTGCAGTGTTTACGTCTTCAGGTCTGACGCTTAGGTAGAGCTGGAGGTCGTCGGCATAGAAATGATGTTTACAGGAGGACAAAACCGACGAAGTATCGTTGACATATAAAGAAAACAAAAGTGGTCCTAGTCCATTTATGGACTACCATATAGAGGACACTGAGTCGAAATACTGTGAAATAAATAAACAGTGTACATAATGACTGATAGTATTGAAAACTGTTTATAAAAAAAACTACTAAGTTTCCAATGTGTCTGAAACAGAAGTTTGCAACCATTATAAGTTTTGACTTGTGGTAGTAGGTATAAACTTTTATTGTTAAAACTGTTAAAAACGCAAGGTTGGTCAGTGAAGAGAGATGCAGGTTGAGAACTGCTGGAAATACAAGAAAGTATACAAACGGATCCAGAGGACAGATCGGAGTGGAGCATTTTAATTACGACTTACAAAAATTAAAAGTAGCAGAAACATGTAGCAGATAAAGGATGGATGATAGATGTCCCAACAAAGTTCTTTCCTAGATTCACTGAAGATGGGTAGGTAACATTAGAAAACATATACTACATTTCTGCTATTGATTAGCGAAGCAGGTATGTTGCAGTTGCTCTGCAACTCACTCGATTTTCAGCTGTCACAGTGAAGGAAAACAATGGCACACTAGACAGAAGGGATATTTTTGTTTTGGCTGTTCAGGAAATTAAGACATATAAACTGGTTTGTATGGATATTGCATGTATATAATTTTTTTTACAAACAATATTAATCAACAATTACCTTATATGACTACAACTAATAAGCTACATTAATTTCTTCACACATCTACTGGTACCAGTTATTTCATTTATGTATTACAAATATTTTCCCTCCCACACGTTACAAAGTTTTTAGGCAGTGACCTACTGACGAAATTAATCTTAACATGAGCAGCCCGTGATCAACCCCCCTTCCTACTGTACCATAGGCTGTTGCCGAGTGGCTAGCATGTCTCGACAATACAGGTAGCTACACTGTAGGTGCAACCAAAATGAACGAACATCTGTTGAGATGTCAAACAAATCTGTGGTTCCTGAAGAGAGGTAGTACCCTTGTTAGTAGTTGCAGGGGGAAATGGTGTAGATGACTGACTGCTCTGGCTTTGTGGCATAAGCTAATACTGTCCAGCTGTGCTTGGTAATGCAGACAGGTGAAAGCAAGGGGATATTACAGCATTTATTTTTCTCAAGGATATGCAACTCTACTGTATCATAAATGCAGGTAAGCTACTATGAACAAAATAGTTAACACATTATCACAGCCATGATATACCCATCACAGCACTACAAGCTCAAATGAAAACTAGCTCTGCAGGTGATGAAAAGGTGGAAGAAGTGTATGATGAGATAAAAGAAATTATTTGTACAGTTAAAGCAAAGGAAAATTTAAATGTGATGGTGGACTGGAATTCAGTAATGGGAAGCAGAAGAGAAGGAAAAGTAATAGGTAAATATGGACTGGGGGAGGGGGGGGGGGGGGGGGGGGAAGAGGAATGAGAGAGGACCCTGCCTGGTAAATTTTGGACAGAGCATAATTTAATCATTGATAACACTTGGTTTCAGAGTCATAAAAGAAGGTTGCACATGTGGAAGACACCTTGTGACACAAGATTTCAGATTGATTATTTATAACGGTAAGAGGGAGATTTTGGAACTGGATTTTAAACTGAAAGGTATTTGCAGGGGTAGATGTGCATTCTGAACATAATTTATTGGTTATGAACTGTAGATTAAAACTAAAGAAACTGCAAAAATGTAAGAAATTAAGGAGATGGACTCTGCATAAGTTGAAAGAACCAGAGGGAGATTAGGCAACAACTGAATGAAACAGGGGAATGGAATAGAGTAGAAGATGCATTGATAGCTTTGAGAGATGTATAGTGAAAGCAGCATTGGATCAAATAGGTAAAAATACGAGGCCTAGTAGAAATGCTTAGATTAACACAAGAATATTGAATTTAACTGATGAACAGAGAAAATATAAAAATGAATCATGTGAAAGGAAAATCGAATGTCTAAAAATGAGACTGACAGGAAGTTCAAAATGTCTAATCAGGAATGTATAGAGGACAAATGTAAAGATATAGAAACATATATAACTTGGGAAAGGATAGATATTACTTATGGAGAAAATGAAAGATATGTTTGGAGAAACCAAAAGAAACTGTATGAATATCAAGGGCTCATAGGTAAAACCAGTACAAAGCAAAGAAAGGAAAGTGAGAATAATTTGACAGAGCACTGAAAGACCTAAGTCAAATTAAGGCCCTTGGAGTAGATGATATTCCTTCAAAACTACTGATACCCTTGGGAGAGCCAGCTATTACAAAACTATGCCAAGTGGTGTGCAAGATGTAAGAGACAGGCAAAATATCCTCCGACTTCAAGAAGAATTTAATATTTCCAATTCCAAATAAAGCAGGGTGCTGACACAAGTGAACATTACTGACCTACCATTTTAAATCATCGTTGTAAACTACTAACACAAATTCTTTACAGGTGAATGGAAAAACTGGCAGAAGCAGAGCTTGGGAAAGGCCATTTTGGATTCCAGAGAAATGTAGGAACACACAAGGCAATACTGATCCTACAACTTATCTTAGACGATTAGACAATAGGAAAAGGAAACCTAAGTTTATACCTTTTGTAGATTTGGCGAAAGCTTTTGATAATATCAATTGGAATACAGCCTATGAAATGCTACAGGTAGCAGGGTAAAATACAGACAGCAGTTGTAAGAGTCGAGGGGCATGAAGTGGGAACAGTAGTTAAGAAGGAAATAAGACAGGATTGTAAGCCATTGATGGTGTTATTCAATCTCTACATTGAGCAAACAGTAATGGAAACCAAAGAAAAATTTGGAGAAGGAATTAAATTGCAGGGAGAAGATCAAAACTTCTGAGGTTTGCTGATGATATTGTAATTCTGTCTGGGGCAGCAAAGGACTTGGAAGAGCAGTTGAACAGAATGGACAATGTTGTGAAAAAGGATCTAACATGAAAATCAACAGAAGCAAAACAATGGTAATGAAATGTGTAACTAAACCGGACGATGCTGAGGAGTTCAATTAGAAATCAAAATACTAGAAGTAGTAGATGAGTTCTGATATTCGGGCAGCAAAATAAGTGCTGATGGCTGAAGTAGAGAAGATACAAAATGTAGACTGGCAATTGCAAGAAAATCATTTCTGAGGACTAGTAATTTGTTCATATCAAATAAAGATTTAAGTACCAGGAAGTATTTTCTGGAAGCAACTGAAGTGTAGCCTTGTGTGGAATGAACGTGGGTGAGAAGTAACTCAGTCAAGATGAGAATACAAGCTTTTGAAATATGATACTAGAGAAGAATGCTGAAAATTCGATGGGTAGATCATGTAACCAATGATCTCATTGGTTACTGAATAGAATTGAGGAGGCAAGAAATATGTGGCATAGCTTGACTAAAAGAAGGAATCGGTTGATATGACATTCGGAGACATCATGGGATCACAAATTTATTATTGGAGGGGAGGGGGAAGGGGAAAAATTGTAGACGGAGACCAAAGAGTGAAAACAGTATGCAGATTCAGAAGGGTGTAGGTTGCAGTAGTTATTCATAAATGAAGAAGCTTAAACGGGATATAATGACATAGGGAGTTGTGCTGAACCAGTCTTTTGACTGAAGACCACAACAGCAACATTAAGTAGTTCATGTAAGTAGTTAATGATGGACTTGTGATAAACAACATGATTGTTTACAGCAGAAGTCTATAATGCATGAGAAGTCTGGAGGCGACCTTTATCTAAAACTGAATGCAAAATAAAATCCATGGACATCATTGTCTCAGCCAGATGAAGCTGTTGAGATCAATATTTTGTAAGACCTGAAGACAGCTTTATCAGCTGTTACTATATATCACCACTGAAATTTCAACAATTTGGTTCACTAGATATAAATGGCCATGGAAAACAAAAGATTAGCTTATTTACTAAGACAACTGCAACAATTAGTGATCTTGGGAAGACTTGTATTTAAAGAAAAATCGAAAAAACATGAAGGAATTATGAAACGGGAAAGCAATATCTGACACATAAATAAGGTGTGAAGGAGCTATCAGGAAACCTAAGGCAGAATGCTATGGAAGTTTTTGAACAAAAACTTTGAAAAATTGTTTTTCAATTTGACTAGTCACATAAAACATTTGTAAATAAATATAAGTGCCATAGAGGAATTTGAAAGAAATGATTTTTGCTTATAATATCAGAAATCGGCCTTAACTAAAATGCTTAAAATTTTGTGAATTACATCCAAAGTGGTGTGTAATATTTTAAGGAAAATGTTTGCACCTTGACTGAAAAAACTCCATTTTTTTAAAATACATGGCATCACATTTAGTACATTAGGAGTTATTGGTAACACAGTGAATCATTCCTAGGGAAATTCATTAATTATCTGACATCTACATCTACATCCATACTCCGCAAGCCACCTGACGGTGCAAACAAGCAGTTCACTGACACATGATCATGTTTCCAGTGCCTTTAATTGCTATGTATCCTTTGTTAAAATAAAGGGAAAATTTTCTGTAAAGATATTTTGCAGCAAGTGCGAAAAGATATTGTGCCATGGGTGTTGCTTTCTGATCTTCAGTGATATTTATATGTTCTGCAAAGAAGTTCTCAGGGTGGTAAGTTACAGGATCTTATGTTCTTATTGGCTCAGGAACAACAGCTTTCCAAGCTTCAGTATTTTCCCCGTTTTCAGTTCCAAAGGAATTGGCTCTTCTGAAAACAGCTCTAGTACTTACACCCCAGTTACATACTGAGCCTGACAATACGTTTACTGCTACCATATATTACACAAAAGCATGTGTCGTAACTGTTGTAAATTCTCCAACTCTGCATGGTGGACCACGTTATTTAATTTTGGAACATTACAATCATGTTGCTTATAAGTATGGAACATAAGAATATTAATGAGATTACTATAAAGGGTGCAGTAATTAACTATGTTTTCTCTGGTTAATATTATGTACGTAACTGCTGTTAAACAACCTCCATAATTAATATGGGATTTGCCAAGCAATCTGGCAATGAAAATCTTTACATTATCAGCCACCTTTCTTATAAGGTTTACAACAAACTGCATATGGCAAATAAGTGAAAGTAGAGTGCCCATTAAACCTTTTCTAAGAAGATCAAAGATGTATTTAGGCCTGAAAATAAACAAGTATTAGTATATTTTGATTGAAATAATTTCATGTTTTTAGATTTCACCACGTCAGGTGGCAGGGGCCAGCTACCAGCCGACTGTAGTTATTCCTCAAGTGCCACATGCTTACTGTGTCGCTTGTTTTATAGCAGATAGATTGGGTTTTTTCAAGTGTGGCTGGCTGCACTTTGGCAATACTGGCCCACTTGTCACTGCAGTCTGTCAATCACCACGTAAAATATGGTCACCCCTTAACAGAATATGCACAAATCAAGGAAGATGTGCAGATACTCTTTACAAATAAGGAAAAACACCAACTCCCAACTGTGACTACAGAGCCGCCAGACAGACCATCTGACACATTGTCCAAGAGTGTGACAGAAGAGCATACAATGGCAAGTTCAGTGATTTTCTGATGGCAAGACACTGCAAATGACTTTATACATAATCTCTGCTTGTATTTAATTGTATTGCCCATTACCTGTATGTTATATACTTCTCGTATAGCATATTTTACTGTGTTTCTATGCATATCTTTGATTAAACATTTGTAAGAAGCATAAAATGGGTGCACTGCCGTATGCTAAATAAATAAATCAATCACAAAATTATTTTTTTTAGTTGTAAAGTAGTGCTTCAGTAAGTAGCATAAATCCTTGGAAATATTAAATCAGTTTTTAGGTGATAGTGCTGATCAATAAAGCTAAAAATATATTGGAATTAGCCAAAGTAAACATAGTAATTATTCTTAGATGAGAAATAGCTGATGAGTACATCACCACTGAACTATACAATGTGTCCTACAGCCGAAACAGCACCAATGCTCCTCAGCTACACCAGCCATCTGAAACCCTTGCAATAATGACTCCTAAAGATGTCAATAAAGAAGAAATTGGCACAGAAGCATTGTACTTCTAGTGGAGAATGCCAGCAGATTGCACAATATAAAGGGATTGTCACTAGAAACTATATGAAGTACCACCATTTCCTACTCTTTAAAAGTTTGCATGTTGCGACACAAGGGAAACACAATTAGGTGACAAAAGTGGGTTAGTGATATGCATACATACAGATGGTGGTAGTATTGCATATACGTGGTACAAAAGAGCAGTGCACTGGTGGAGCGGTCATTTGTACTCATGTGATTCACGTGAAAAAGTTTCCAACCTGATTATGGCCACAGGGCAGCAACTAATAGACTTTGAACGCTAAATGGTAGTTGGAGCTAGATGCACGAGGAATTCCATTATGGAAATTGTTAGGGAATTCAATATTGTAAGATCCAGAGCATAAAGAGTAGATCAAGAATACCAAATTACAGGTATTACCTCTCACTACGTACAATGCATTGGGCAACGGCATTCACTTAATGACCGGGAACACTGCCATTTGCTTAGAGCTATGAGTGCTGAAAGTCAAGCAAAAGTGTGTGAAATAATCACAGAAATGAATGTGAAACGTAAGGGGAACATATCCATTAGGACAGTCTGTGAATTTTGGCATTAATGGGCTATGGCAGCAGATGACCGAAGCGAGTGTCTTTGCTAAAAGCACGATATAGCCTGTAGAACCTTTCCTGGGCTCATGACCATATCAGTTGGACCCTTGACAACTGGAAAACTGTGGCCTGGTCAGATGAGTTCCAATTGCAGTTGGTAAAAGCTGATGCTGGGGTTCAAGTGTTGTGTGACCCCACAATGTCATGGACCTAAGTTGTCAACAAGGCACTGTGCAAGCTGATGGTGGCTCCATGAGCTGTGTTTACAAGGAATGGAATGGGTACTCTTGTCTAGCTGAACCAATTATTGACTGGAAATGGTTATGTTCGGCTACTTGGAGACCATTTGCAGCCATTCACTGACCTCGTGTTCCAAACAATGACGTCATATTAAGGGGCCACAATTGTTACCGATTAGTTTGAAGAACATTCTGGACAATTTGAGTGAATGATTTGGCCACCAAGATCGCCTGACATGAATACCAATGAACATTTATGGGACAAAACTGGGAGGTCACTTCGTTCACACCATCTTGCACCGACAACACTTTTGCAATTATGGATAACTATGAAGGCAGCATGGCTCAATATTTCTGCAGGAGAGTTCCAGCAACTTTTTGAGTCTATGCCACATCAAGTTGCTGCACTACGTCGGGCAAAAGGAGGAGCATAATGATATTAGGATGTATCCCACGAATTTTGTCACCTCAGTGTAAGTGACAGTTTAAAAACTATGGGTTGGTCTGTGAGGCTTGCATGGAGAGCACACCTGGTAGCACATTCCTTGAAAAAGACAGGAATTTGGGACAAATACCATTGCAGCACATATTTACAAGATGTTGCAAATGTTTATCTGAAATAAATCTTAAAAAGCACATCTGCTGTAAACATGGGTGCAATACTCTTTGCCTGATATACCAATAACTGTTTCAATTGTAAGATTCAAAACTCTCACACTGCTCAGGAATGCTGGTGGTTGGTAATTGCAACAATGAGGACAAACAGGAAATTTATGGCAAGTGGAGACGAAAACTACAAATATTGTGTCTTGGTTTTCAGTAGCTCTCACATTATGTAACATTGTATGTGAAATTATAAAGATTATTATTATCATCATCATTATTATTATTATCGTTGTTGTTTAGTATTACTATTATCAACACCTGCTTTAAAACACACCATTCCAAGCTATCAGTCCCATTTCCAGTCTTGTTTCAACTCAATATATATTGAAATATCATTCCTAGTTATCATTCTTGACAAGAAGCAATGAGGTTTTATGTATCATTCATCTTTATACAAGTATGAGTGAGGAGAAGAAATACTTGATATTTGAAACCAAGTTATGAAATGTGCATGGCTACAGTTTACAGTTGCAGCATTAATCTGAACCGTGTGCTCCATGTGTTACCAGATGGTATAATATTAATTATATCTTAATAAATACTGCAAATGCAGAATTTGTGACACAGACAAATAAACAATTTATTTATTATTATGAGTGGATGGAAAACAAGGTAATAAAGTAGACAGTATATATAATGAGGTGGGGGATTTATTTAAGGCTACTTTGTGGATCTAAACTGGTGTTCAAGCAGGCACAATATGATAGGGCCAATGAAACACAAACAATTAATCACTGTTGACTTTCTATGGGCCTGGATATACAATCCTGAATAAAAAAGGAAAATTAATTGTGGCAGGGTCACCACGTAACGTATGATCACTTTGGCATTACGTCACTTATGGAAGCCTTGATAATCCTACCTGACCAACAAAAATGCTGATATGCCACGTTAGTGTTGCATTACTGTGCGTTTTTCGTTCAAGATGAGAGCGGTGCAGTAATGGCAGCAGTAGAGGGCGTGGACTGGTAAAACTACAGGGCGTGCCTGCAACTGTACGAAAAGCGGCGCAGTTGGCCGGCTTGCGCGACACGCGACTTACCAGCTGGAGCATCATCCCTGCGGCCTTGACCCGGCAAGCGACGCGATCCCTGCCCGCCCGGCAGGGCTCAATACGCCGCCGCCACTGCCGCTGCTGCCCCCTCTGCCGAAAGAAGCATCGCCCGCCCCCGCATGCGCGCCGCTCCAGTTCGTTTCACTTTCATTTGGTACCAAAATCTCTGAGAGCCAATTTTACGGAACGCGAAACGAGACAAAGATTTACAGCGTTAATGACAAACACTTGTGATTAGTTTAAAAAGTCAATGTTTACGAAATTTATATAGCTAAAGGCAAAAATGGGGTATTTGTATTAACAATTAACGCTCGTTCAACGGACAGTTACCAAAGATAATAAATATCAAAACAACAAGATAGCAAATAATCTTTACTTTTCTGGAAAATTAAATAGCCAGTTTTCTTTTAAGAAATAATGAGCCGCAATCTTCTTTGCTTTTACTTAACATTTACCTCGTCATGTAATGGGTTAGCTCTTACAGGATTCACCAAATTTTATTTAATTACACCGGTTCACAGTGGATTTTTTTAAGATACCAAAGTAACGGTCTTCATACATTTCGATGCGCTGAACGCGAATATCGCGATTAAAATTGTCATGCGTCAGGGTTACAAATAAGTTGGGATTTCAAGTTTTACATAGGTTCCTACCGTAATCAATATGATATTTACACTGAAGAGCCAAAGAACCTTGTACACCTGCCTAATACCATGTAGGAACCCAGCGAGGACGCAGAGGTACCGAAGCACGACGTAGTATGGACCTGACTGATGTCTGAAGTAGTGCTGAAGGGAAGTGACACCACGAATCTTACAGGGCTGTCCACAAATCAGTAAGAGTACGAGGGGGTGGAGATCTCTTCGGAACAGCACGTTGCAAGGCATCCCAGATAAGCTCAATAATGTTAATGTCTAGGGAGTTTGGTGCCAGCGGAAGTAGTTAAAGGCGGAAGAGTGTTCCTGGAGCCACGCTATAGCAATTCTGGACCTGTGGGGTGTCGTACTGTCCTGCTGGAATTACCTAAGTCCGCCGGAATGCACAATGGACATGTACAGGGTGTTTCAAAAATGACCGGTATATTTGAAACGGCAATAAAAACTAAACGAGCAGCGATAGAAATACACCGTTTGTTGCAATATGCTTGGGACAACAGTACATTTTCAGGCAGACAAACTTTCGAAATTACAGTAGTTACAATTTTCAACAACAGATGGCGCTGTAAGTGATGTGAAAGATATAGAAGACAACGCAGTCTGTGGGTGCGCCATTCTGTACGTCGTCTTTCTGCTGTAAGCGTGTGCTGTTCACAAGGTGCAAGTGTGCTGTGGACAACATGGTTTATTCCTTAGAACAGAGGATTTTTCTGGTGTTGGAATTCCACCGCCTAGAACACAGTGTTGTTGCAACAAGACGAAGTTTTCAACCAAGGTTTAATGTAACCAAAGGACCGAAAAGCGATGCAATAAAGGATCTGTTTGAAAAATTTCAACGGACTGGGAACGTGACGGGTGAACGTGCTGGTAAGGTAGGGCGACCGCGTACGGCAACCACAGAGGGCAACCGCGCAGCTAGTGCAGCAGGTGATCCAACAGCGGCCTCGTGTTTCCGTTCGCCGTGTTGCAGCTGCGGTCCAAATGACGCCAACGTCCACGTATCGTCTCATGCGCCAGAGTTTACACCTCTATCCATACAAAATTCAAACGCGGCAACCCGTCAGCGCCGCTACCATTGCTGCACGAGAGACATTCGCTAACGATATAGTGCACAGGATTGATGACGGCGATATGCATGTGGGCAGCATTTGGTTTACTGACGAAGCTTATTTTTAACTGGACGGCTTCGTCAATAAACAGAACTGGCGCGTATGGGGAACCGAAAAGCCCCATGTTGCAGTCCCATCGTCCTTTGCATCCTCAAAAAGTACTGGTCTGGACCGCCATTTCTTCCAAAGGAATCATTGGCCCATTTTTCAGATCCGAAACGATTACTGCATCACGCTATCTGGACATTCTTCGTGAATTTGTGGCGGTACAAACTGCCTTAGACGACACTGCGAACACCTCGTGGTTTATGCAAGATGGTGCCCGGCCACATCGCACGGCCGACGTCTTTAATTTCCTAAATGAATATTTCGATGATCGTGTGATTGCTTTGGGCTATCCGAAACATACAGGAGGCGGCGTGGATTGGCCTCCCTATTCGCCAGACAAACCCCTGTGACTTCTTTCTGTGTGGACACTTGAAACACCAGGTGTACCGCCAGAATCCAGAAACAATTGAACAGCTGAAGCAGTACATCTCATCTGCATGTGAAGCCATTCCGGCAGACACGTTGTCAAAGGTTTCGGGTAATTTCATTCAGAGACTACGCCATATTATTGCTACGCATGGTAGATATGTGGAAAATATCATACTATAGAGTTTCCCAGACCGCAGCGCCATCTGTTGTTGACAATTGTAACTACTGTAATTTCGAAAGTTTGTCTGCCTGAAAATGTACTGTTGTCCCAAGCATATTGCAACAAATGGTGTATTTCTATCGCTGCTCGTTTAGTTTGTATTGCCGTTTCAAATATACCGGTCATTTTTGAAACACCCTGTATGTATGCAGGTGATCAGACAGAATGCTTATGTACGTCTCACCTGTTAAAGTCGTATCTAGACGTATCAGGGTCCCATATCACTCCAACAGCACACACCCCACATCATTAGAGCCTCCACCAGCTTGAACAGTACCCTGCTGATCCATGAATTCATAAGGTTGTCTCCATGCCCGTAAAAGTCCATCCGCTCGACACAATTTGAAATGAGACTCGTCCGACCAGGCAACATGTTTCCTGTCATCAACAGCCAACGTCGGTGTTGACGGGCTTAGGCGAGGCGTAAAGCTTTGTGTCTTGCAGTCATCAAGGGTACACGAGTGGCCCTTGGGCACCGAAAGCCCATATCAATGATGTTTCGTTGAATGGTTCGCACCCTGACACTTGTTGATGGCCCAGCATTGAAATCTGTCGCAATTTGCGGAAGGTTTGCAATTCTGTCGTTACACGATTCTCTTCAGTCGTCGTTGGTCCCGTTCTTGCAGGATCTTTTTCCGGCCGCAGCGATTCCGGAGACTTTATGTTTACCGGACTCCTGATATTCACGGTACACTCGCGAAATGGTCGTCCGGGAAAATCCCCACTTTATCGCTACCTCGGAGATGCTGTGTCCCATCGCTCGTGCGCCGACTGTAACGCCATGTTCAACCTCACTTAAATCTTGATAAACTGCCACTGTAGCAGCAGTAACCGATCGAATAACTGCGCCAGACACTTGTTGTCTTATATAGGCATTGCTGACGGCAGCGGCGTATTCTGCCTGCTTACATATCCCTGCATTTAAATAGGCATGCCTATACCATCCCTGGAGCTTCAGTGTACATTAACTGAACTTAGCTAGTTAATTCGAGCCGTTTCTTTACCTTCCTCTTGTGAGTGGTGCCTGGAGTATCTCTTTGCAGCAGCCAATGGAAATCAGCCAACGAACTGTAGTCAACGTCCTATGCACCCCTGTTCCACGAGAGGAATGTCATGGTACAATCGTTCACCGTCATCACTGAATGCTCTACAGTTCTCTGGGAACACACTGAAATGGGAGTAAAGGAAGTGCATCTTCTGAGTCATGTTGCAGCAATGACCTTATAGCATGAATGAGGTCCCTGTAATTATCGGCTCTCCTGTTCCCCAATAACAATATTGTCACATTACGAAAACTACGCCACGCACGCAGCTGATGAGGGGGTTGGAGTGAACAAGTGTGTCCCCCAACAGTTGGTATATCTGTAGGCCAATTCCCTTTGTGAGTCGTGCTGAGTCGTGGAAACTTCTTACATAAATACTGAAAAGCTGCTTCATTTCTGTGCAAAGCCTGCTGTCATGAATCCCAACTTAAGGTGCAATGGTGGGAGAACAATTCTGTTGAGATTCACTAGAGGTTGTTTGGTGTGTCAGGGAGGAGATTCCGTTGCTGCAGTCGTAAGGCCAACAGCTCGGCTTTACGTTTTGAAAGATCTAAATGCCTAACCAGATCACTGAGTTCTCAATATGTGATATGTTCTCAAGACATCGATGTTGATGTAAATGTAGCGTCAGTGTCATGGCGGATGATTGCACCTTTTAAACGGTTGTATGTGACGGTTCAGCACTATCGCTAACACTGCTTGATAGTAGTACATCTGGGGGAACAGGAAATGACAATCCTTTCCATCAGTCACAGGGCGAATGACAGACGGGTCGTCTCGGTATCGAACGTTAATAACAATACGACGCAACATTTGTGGGTTCACGCCAAATAGAACGCACACCAAACTTCGTGGAGACACTTTTACCCTGCATCCAAGCATTCATTGTGGCCGAAAAGCTACAACTCATGTACAGGGCCCATAAATTATCTTGGTCTCCAACTCGAGACCCAAAGTGCAAGGCATGTGTTTGTTTAGTCAATGGTCGCCTTCTTGAACCGCAAGCAACATCTGCATAAATGTATCAAAAGTTATACGATTTATTAATGCAGGTGCAGGGCATTTTTGTGAAAGCGTATATGCGCACAACAATACAATTCTTCATTATCTTCACCTCACATATATAATGATAATAACGTTTACTGAAACTGTATGAATGTGTCAGATAATCTGCTTTTTTTTAATACCATAGTACACGTGTATTCACGTTAAACCGAAAAAAACAAAGCTCAGTGTTAAGGAAATTGTGCAATGTACATACTGTAGTTATTACATTCTTTCACTAAACAATACAGAAAACTAACCCGTTTCAAGGTTAGGAAACAACTCACTAACGATTGCCAACAATGACATAAACGTTTCTACATTCTTAATGGAAAGTAAACAAATTAACTTATATAATAATCTTTGATTCTCTGGATGTTCTGGAAAAATTACTGCAGATGCACGTCTGGGACATGTTTTATTAGATTCACCAAACCAATAACAACAAAATAAATGGAAATCGTGCTTTACTTTAACCTCGCACAGCTTGCGATGGCTTCGTATTAGGGAAGTTGTTTATGTAAACTTTTTCCTTTAGTTTTACTCGTGGCATAACATATTAAAATATTTGCATATCTTCGTGAATCACCCTGTATAATAAAAACAAGATGAGAACGGGTAAGGCAGCAGGTGGAACTCACCACGACTGCATTCAACAAGGAAACTAGGGAATGGCAGAAAAGGGCGCAAACAGTATCCAGAACCAATTAAAACATAGTTAAAAAAGGATAAGAGTGAGCTGATAACTGCTTGCAGCGGAAGGCGCCCCAACCACACCGAAGGTAGCTTAAAACCTTCTACATCCCATTACAAACCACTTTCTCGGAGAAAGCGGAGAACGCGTTAAACCGCCCGTGAATTGTCCGCCAATAATACAGGCAAAAAATTCGGAAGACCATGAAGAGCCTGAAGGAGGGGGCATTCTATCAGGATATGAGCTACTGTCTGTATGGCTGCACAATTTTACAATGGTGTGGTGCCCCGTTACACAAGACAATACTACGGCTTAGCATGGTGAGGAAAGGAAGGAAAGGCGCCATGCAGCAGTAGTCTCCTTGACAATGCTGAATTTCTTAGGGGGGCAGTAGCAGATCAATGTCGTTCCATTGTCAGCAGATGTCTTATTTGCATCCACAACGAATGTTGTTGCTGACCAGCAGGAGATGTATATCCCGTTTTATCCACGGTTTTAGAGCTGTCAGTCTGAAAGATAGTAGTACCCTGAAACTCATGAAGAACTGAACGTAACAGGCGTTGGAGGGTCGTTGGGAGCAACTGAGGTTTTAGAACCTTGAAATGGATCAGTTCTAATTCGTGATCTGAGTACAACCAAAGGAGGGGTGCGCGAGGAAACACAGGGAGTAGATTGTAAGAAGGATAGGTGGAGGTCCTGGTAGGGGGCTGTAAGGCGCATTCCAACTGATATTTCGACCTCAGGGCGGATGTCACGGGGTCAATACCCAAACATGTTAAAAGAATGGGATATGTTGGATGATCGGGAAATTGTCGACTGGCGATTGCACAGTGATCCAGAGGTTCCCGCATGGCCATCACAGATTTTGATGAGATTTTGTATGAGCATTCTCGCTTGTTCCCAATGAACACTGGTTAGGTTTCACCATAATTAATTCAGTACTTATGGAGATATACTCATTTGCTCGACCTCATACCGCAGCTATCAGTGCAACCGTGAATTTTCGGCAACTTAGCGAGATATGTATCTACGGTAACATTTTCTTGAAGCAAACAAAACTAGGTCATCATGAACAACTTTTTTCGCTCTCTTAAGCGAAATATTAAAAATAGTATTCCCTGAGCGATTTGCACAGGGATAATTTAAAGCAAAATCGTCTGAAAAATACACTCGCAAAAATGTGAAGTTTAGGTGTTTATATCTCCGGAAGTAATTATGGGATACACCTGGATCTTCCACGTAATAACTTACCAATACAAGCTCTTAGAATACAAAATTTCATTCGGCTACTGCTTTTCAGTGATTTCCAAATTGAGAGCAAAACTGACGATTTTTCTAAAAATGCAAAACTGCCTTTGTTGCCCACTCCTACAAAAAAAAGTCCTCTGCAAACTATTTTAAACCATTTTAATTAGAAAAACCTTGCTCTGAACCACCTATAACTATATTTGGTTCTGCAATGCGACGACCAAAAAAGGCCGTAAAAACGATGATAAAGTCGAGGTGCATTGAAAATGGGCCCATATGCCGCTAGTATTCAGTTTGACATCTTTTACTATGTTACACAATTGTTTAGTACTCTCTGTGGAAGAAAATGTCAAAAGTCTTTGTGTCTAGGAAGTGAGATAAAGTGCGAATAACTCTAAAAACTTAAGAAACGGGATGACTTGTCACGACTCATCATGAAACATTTCAGCCTTTTCTGCTATAACAACAGAAAGCAACTGGTTATAAATTTCACAATATAACTATACGTCACCAAGGCAGTGGAGAGGATGGTAGCGAAATTTTTGCGTAAGAAGCGCAGCACATATCGTGTAAACAACCTTCATGTTTTACACCATTGTCACACTGTGTAAATTTTGGTGAAGTTCACAGCAGTCATCACGATATTTCTTTGCAATGGGTTCATGTTATAGAGAATTATTAGTATGTTTCTTTATTGTGTAATGCTACTGACGCGCTTGTTTAATTTTAGTTTAAATGTCTAGCGTACTCTGTGTTAGCATAGTTTGCAGTTAATGTGGAACATTAGTGTACACATGAAAAATTGTATAAGTGTGTTCGTAAAGCGCATTGTGGCTTGATCACTGTTGGTTCCTTTTAAAGAGTGAAGACCAGCTTTATCTTTGCCACAGGGGCCACGCCCGGTAGGTGTGGAACAGCAGCTACGTGCAAAGTTTCAACTGTAACCCGCAACTACTTCCGGAGATATAAATAGCTAGACTTCACATTTTTTTCGAATGTATATTTTTCGGCAGACTTTGCTTCAAGTTATCCATATGCAAATAGCTCTGGTAATCTTTATTTTTATTTCGATTAAGAGAGCGCAAAAAGTTGTACAAGATGGCCTAGTTTGTTTCTTTCCAAAAAATATTGACAGAGATATGTCTCAAAGCTGCCGAAAACTGACGGGTGCACTGATGACAGCTGCGCTATGGGGTCAAACAAATGACAATTGGCGGAAGTAAAAATCTACCAATGCTCATTAGGAACATGTGCGAATGGTCACACAAAACTTCAGCCAAACCAGTGATGGCCATGCGAGAATTTTTCCGAAATTAGACCACTTGGCATAGAATGGCCCATTGGAGACCAAAAACTAGTACCATCAGAACTCAGGGGGGAATATCCCCACTTCGGCTAGGAGATGGTCTAGGGACTAGTCTTGAAGGCACCAGTGGCCAGTCGCACTTCACGATGATGGACTGCGCCTAAAAATTTAAAAGCTGAAGGTGCCGCCAAGCCATAAACCTGGCAAGCAAGTCCAGTCGGGACGATACCAAGGACTTGGTAAATACAGAGAAGAGTGCCATGATGCTCACTCCAAGAGGTGTGGGTAAGAAAGCAAAAAAGGGTTAAGCTTCTACTTGCAACGAGTCTTTAGTTGACGCATATGGGGCACACAAGTCAGATTTATATAAAAAATGAGGCCCAGGAAACGAGACTGTGAAACGAAGTCCTGGCACTGGGTATCCAAGTGGGGTTTTGGGGCACGATAGCCTGTGGTACAACGACAGAAATGCATGACGCGCGTTTTCGCAGGAGAGAATTGGAAATCATGGTAAAGGTGTTGAGGGCCTTCAGACGCCACCTTGGAGGTGGCTTTCAGCCAGGGCTACTGAATGAGAGCTGTACCAAATGCAATCGATGTCGACATACAGTGCAGGGGTGACCACCGATGCGACAGAGCTCACTAGCCCAGTGGTGACGACGAGGAAAAGTTTGACACTTAATACGGAGTCCTCTGGGACGCAGTTCTCTTGCGCCTGCGGAGAGCTGAGTGCAGTACCAATTCTAACCCAAAAATGATGGGATGAGAACCCACGAATAAAAACCGGTAGGGAACCTCGAAAACCGACGGAGGGCAAGTAATATGCGGCGACACCAAGCGCTGCCGTATGCCTTATGTAGGTCAAAAAAGACTGCTGGGATGGTTTTTAAGAAAGGCCTGTTGAATTGCTGTTTCCAAACTGAATAGGTGGTAGGTTTTGGATAATTCCTTCCCGAAGCCACGCTGATACTGCGCTTCTAAGATTCGTCAACCGAGAATAATTTGCTGGCGCCTATTGTTTCAAGCAGTGCCCATAGGACGTTGATGGAGCTAAGTGATGAACAGCTGTCGAGAGACTTAAGTTATTGCCTGGCTTCAACATTGGGACAATGATACAATCACGCTATTGCGAGGGTGTGCTGTCGTCCGAAGAACGAGGACTCGTGTCAAAGTTGGTACCTCACCACCGAATCACAAGCAAGCGAAGTCGCTACCCGACGCAGCAACGAACGAAGGACACGGCTTAGACACGCCCTAGTGTTTCCATACGCTGCCAATGTCGGAGCGCTGCGTCGCTGAAGCCCCCTCAGTAATCGTCACGTACGATGGTGGCATTGTAGCTCATCAGATCCGGCTGCAAGCTAACAGAACTATTATCCAGAACTGTGAATCAAATTTTAGTGTCAACTGCGCGTGAGATGAGACTATTATTTTGCATTGTATCAGGTGATAACAGTCTTAATATTCAGCGACAGTAACAGATACATATTGTCTTTCGTGTGGACACGGGCTGTTTGCATGTTAAGTATTTAGTATTGTTCAAATAATAGTACAGTGATCTATTATGTGTGTGTTGTATCTGGTCAACCTCCCCCAGAAATAAATCTAGGCTTGCTAGGACCTTTATAATGCCGACTAGGATGGGTCAAGATTTTTCTCGTCCGGCACTACAGAAGGGAAGACACCTTCGAGCTATATATAGCTGAAGCCCCTGAGAAGACGTAGTCTTTGAGTAACATCCAGAGCATGGATCATTTGATTATGTACTGAATCAGAACCTGGAGTCATATAATGAGACAAGTCAAGGGCCCGGAGCAGTTCCCTGTCTGTGAAAGGTCCATTATATAATTTGGCTTTGTGTGGAGCGAAATTTAAGAGGCCGTCTTCAGCTTTTCGTTTTTGCAGTAGAAAGGTAACGGGATAAGAAGAGGACGCCAATGCTGTCAAAGTGAGTCGCAAGGTGCTTTGCAAGAAACGACACATTGGCACGAAGACTAACTACCCTGTAGGACAAGAACCTGAACAGGGGAACAGTAGTCCCAGCGGCGCACGTGACCGTGTCGGAAACGTCCTGCATAACCTCGTCGATGCAGTCTGACAGGCAGGGGGGGGGGGGGGGGGGGGGGCGAAGGTAACAGGAGAGACATACAGCTGTTAGTTGGCTCTTCGAAGCACTAGGCATGGAAGTCGGTCCTGTCAAAATCGATATCGGTATTTTAGTTCTGAATAACTGGTACTTTCGGATATTTGTTTGGTTTCAGTTATAACAGGAGCTTTTTTTATTTTTTTTACAAATAACCGGGTAAAAAGTGGAAATCTAAATTAGTCATAGCAGCAATGCTAAAATACTTTGCTTGTAAGTAAACATTTTGTAAAAAAAAGGGAGTAATAATTATTTGTAAGATTTCCAATGCTTTTAAATACTGTTTGTTACGGAAAATGGGTTAAAGCCATCGGCGTTATTTTAATATCAATCCCGACACAACCGAATACAAACACATGTTATAAGACTTGGTATAGAATTGCTGAGAGAATTATGTACACGTTACTATTTAGCGTGGCTTATTGGATGGTAAGCGTGTATATGCAATGTGCGAAATTGCCCTATCTGGTTTATATGGTAATTTCTAGCTGTTGTCAACGGTCATCAGTTATATTACGAATGGCAACATCCCTACTCTGGAAGTGTTTTTTTTTTTTTTTGCCAAAATGCGACAGCAATGAATTACAATGTCTCATTTGCTTTAAAAGATTAAGAATGGGGGGAGCCACAACAAACTTGCGACATCATAAAAGGAGAAAACTTTAAACTTAACAACCCATTCATAGTTTACAATAAAAATAGAAGTAGCTATCTGTTACCTAAGGAAATAATATGCTTTTATCCTTATAGCTTTTGAAACGAACGAATCTCAGTTTTCTTAAACTCAGTTGTCACCCTGTAGCACTGACTGTTTATAATGCCCAAATAGCGGTATAAGCCTCGATTAAAACATGACTTATGAGCAGAGTTTCAAAAAAATCTGAATCAATATAAGACTAGCGGTGATTTCTTGTATTATTCCATCATTTACTACTTTTTAAGAAAAGCAGCGAATGGGGGACGGACTACGTTTCCTTTTGTTTGGCTATTTAACATTCAAATTCTATGTATCTTGAAACTGACGGACTCTCAATTTTTCAATCTTTATTCGCTATCTGCGTTTATCAGGCCTACAGGAAATAATAAGAATAAAAAGGGGGAAATCGGTTATCCCAGAAACCGGTTATTTTGGGCGGTTTCAGCATTTTTTGAATTTTGTTTTAGGGCGCAACAACAACTAGGGTCATACGCGCCCATGTCAAAATTGTAGAACACGAAGGCAAAGCGAAACTGAAGGCAAAGCGAAACTGAAGACAATAGAGCGATGCTGGAGTAGTGTCTTTAGGAAGCAAAGGAAATCAATATAAGCGAAAATCGGATGTAATGAAGCCACGAGACAGGGGAAAGAAATTATTGTATCGCTAGCTGGAAATGTGCCATGAGCAGCACTGAAATGGGTGGGAGTACCATCATTGAGATACAGATCATGGTCGATAAGAAGCTGGTCAGTCAGAAATGGGGTGGGGGGGGAGAGAGAGAGAGAGAGAGAGAGAGAGAGAGAGAGAGAGAGAGAGAGAGAGAGAGAGAGAGAGAGAGAGGGGGGGGAGGGAGGGGGGGGAGGGGGGCCGGGTTCTGGCGGAATGCATGATAACTGTGGGGCGCTAAGGAACGATCATCAGTGAAGCGTTTTTCTTGTAGAGCAATGTAAATATCAGGATACGTGAAAATAAGGTATTGTAGTTTCGGCACGTAAGAGTGATATCTATTACTGTTCAACCTGAAGCACGAAAATGAAGATTAAATACATTCTGCAACATCCAAAATCATTCACCTTTTAACAACTGTTGATATCTTGTACTGTGCTTCTGATTCTGTAGGCTGCGTTACAGAGACTATATTTAATACGTAATGTATATAATGAATGTAATAGCGTATTTATTTCTGAATGTATATCATTGATTGTAACTATAATGTAAATATTGTAAATTGTTGGGTAATAGCCAAGGAAACTTTATATTTAATGTATCGATACCAACGACGAAATGCCAATAGCTGTGCCGTTGTTTATCTGTTTGCGTGCGTTGCGAGCAGAGAGGATGCGCAGAAGCTTGAGTCATAGAGTGCGGATGTGTGTGTTGGGCATCCCCGCAGACGCGGTGTGCAGCTGTGACCGCGCCAATGTTGGCGCACCCAATTCGTTAACCCGCGAGTATTGAGGGCACGGTAGGAGTGGACAATCGGGGAAGCTGCAATTCTAACTATTGCCTGTCCCATAATTATCGGTGGCTCTAGAGATGACCCGTGGTTCTCAACGAGCAGCAGCAGCAGCAGCAGCAGCAGCAGCATTGTCTTTGGGTACATT
Organism: Schistocerca gregaria; assembly: GCF_023897955.1. NCBI lineage: Eukaryota > Metazoa > Arthropoda > Insecta > Orthoptera > Acrididae > Schistocerca > Schistocerca gregaria. Next base: position 414,719,413 of record NC_064922.1, on the reverse strand, counting down.
CGTCGTCGTCGTCCGCACACCTACAACGTTGTAGGCATAATATAACATTGTGGATGCATTACTCAGCGGCATCTCTTTGACAAAGTATGACTAACCTCAATAATAACCTGCAACAGTTAAAACTTGTAACGCACCTGTGTTTTCATTTTCCTCAGGCATTATTATCAAGCAGGGTCCCTTTCCTTTCCACGCAATCACCGAGTGTCGTAAAAATATGAAAATTGATTAACTATTCATTGCCAGTTTTGTTTGGTTGGTATTGACCGGTTTCAGTATAAATTTTTTGCCTCAGTAACTTAATTTTTGAATTGCACAACAGAGGCTTGACTAATTTGCAATTTTGAGCATTAACTTCATTCACTTAAAGTGACGTAAAATTTCAATGCCAACACTAATAACTAAAGAAACAACACAATTTCATTTTTTCTGTATTTAGCTTCGCGAGTGACTTCTGCTGGCTTGGTACATATTTTATCGTTTAAGTTGCTCATTTGCTTGAAGTACATTCAATTCAATCTTTCAATAACCAAAAGTAAAATGCTTGCCTTTTTCTAAATTTTGCAACACATTACACAGAGGTTACTGAAAGTCATTTTTTTACCTAACAAAATTTTAGTTAACGCCAGTCATTTATATAACCAGTAACTTAGAAAAGTTTCTGTTGCCACGTCAGTGATTACCTGCTTAATTTTCTTTGCCATTACCTTTCTGGGGATTCTGGAGATTCACTGCCCTCGTAATAAGTATTTTTTCTACTATCAGTATTTCCTTAGTATTGAATATTACGTGGTACCCTTTTTTCCCCGCCTGTCCGTCCACTCATTTCAAAATTATCAGTGTTTGGAATGGATTTTTCCTTCAGAAGCGCCTGTTGTACACTTTCCTTCTACTAACCGGTATTACTTTTCTTCGGTAACGATAGCTTTACTCACTGTAAAATTTCACTAGGCATACGCCATCACGATCAATTATATTGCAATCCAGTAAGCCGATTAGGAAGACGGAGGTTACACACTGAATAATCATATCCCGGAAAGGCGTGGAGGGGGCCAGAAGGACCGGTCACACCCCAGGATTACAGCCTGTTAACCATTGGGGATGGAACTACATGATCACTGGTACAGAATCTGATTATAAATGTGTGTGTGTGTGTGTGTGTGTGTGTGTGTGGAGGGATAATCTATGGCATCTCCAGGGTCACCAACGTAGCCCTCTCCCAGTTCTCCTCTTCTTCCTCCTCTACTCTTTCCCCGTCCTACTTAAAAGCCTCTGCTGGCCGAGTTTCTTGCGAGGGTCTATCCGCAATGAGCACGAGGATATGAAAAATGCGCAGCTCCCTCAGCCACTAGTTGGTATCAGGCTTCTAATCTGCGGATTTTTGGGAGAGGAGCCCCAAGAAGAGGGCCTGTAACCGGTAGACGCAGGAGGAAGGATCTGCTTCTCTAGTTAGGTGTGGGAAGTGATTCCCACAGACGGTACCGCAGAGGGGGGTGGGGGGGGGGGGGGGGTGATGGCGGTGACTTCGCATCCTTACTGACCAAGGATGTAGGTGTTCATATTTCTCTCACGCCTCGATATGTGACAGTCAGTTGACTTATTTTCTTGTATTTTCTTTCTTAAAGACAGTGCGTATTGGTGAAAGAGGAAGATGGTGTTCCATACAATTGACATACAAAGGCGGTTGTTCACAAGAACTACCTTCATGCAATGATCGTCAACAGCTTCCGTATTTTAGGTCCGCCATGCAGCAGGATGGCAGATTACTAGAACGTAGGCATTGGAAACACCTCATGGTTGTCGATTGTACAGAGAAGGCTTTAATTAGTAACAGTGCATTGCGCATTTTTCCAATCACTCAACTCCTCCAAATTTATCTTCACTGTGGTCCACGTTAAATAACAGTTTTTTAGCAGTAGAAGTACCTCCATCCGACCCATGGGGTTGCCAGGATGGGGAAAGAAGTAGCATTATAACTATTCTCATTGAGATTTCTGTACTTATCTGATGAGACGGAGGGATCATAAAGGCTGGTTTACTGTATTTGATATGTTTATGTGCGAAAAGTCCCTCCTGATACCTCCTACTCCGGTAAGGGTCTACCCTACGGGTGTCACCCAGTCGAAACAAAAGTCATCTGGCACAACGTCCGTTGACAGGGTTCCTGATGCCCTAGGATGGCGGGCATCTATTGCTTGGCTTGCGTGAAGAGCCAGCAGATCAGGCATCAGTAGTGTGAGTCCTATGGTGTCAGGATGCTGTACCAAAAGTTTCATAACGACGCCATCACGTCGGACGCGTTTGCTTTTAAGCGCATGTATTGTGAGCAGATGATATTTAATACTGCATGCAGTAGGCACTATTTAAGGCGTTTTTCCCCAGTAGTTCCACATTACATGAAAAAAAAAAAAATCAGAACGAAGGTCAAATCCAGATGGTATCGAAACTTTCTTCAGACGAAAACTATTGTAAATGAACGAAAATGTCGAGAAAGGAAAGTAGACACTAGAGGTAGCGGAATCAGCATCAAAGGCTGTATCATGGGAAAGGAAGAGAAGGATAATCTGAGATGAGTGCTTGCAACACAAGAAACGATGTAGATGCTGCAATAGCTTGGGGCTCCCCTGCTCGCCACGCACGTATTCACGAAAGAGTCGTGTGCCCCCTAAGGGGATAGGACAAATACTGTTACAGATTGTTGCTCAAAATGTCATCCGTTTACATTAATGCATAACTGGCATCTCCACGCTAGTGATTGACACGAAAAAAAAAAAATAAAAAAGTATCTACGAAAAATGACTGCAGCTTCCGACAAGCGGGCAAACTGCTGAGTGTATCGATGGCTGGTACACCAAACGCTTCGTCTCCCCCCCCCCCCCCCCAACCCCTATACTGGGTGGGGGGAATTTGAAGTGTTGAGGCCGTTCCCTGGCCCTTCTCGCGATCTCACACTATGGATTTCTTTCTGTGGGAGGGAGGTGAAGCTTTCTGCGTACTCCAGAGGAGTTGGTTGCCTGTTTGGATTACGCTCCGGCCATTATTCGTAGAAAAAGTAGTTGTTCTGAGTGTGTTAGACGCTAGCACACAGGTGCCAGTTGTGTATTAATGAAAATAAATATATTTTGACCACTACCTCTAAAACAGTTTCCATCACACGGCAGTTTTAACACCGTCCCTTCTGCATATCACTAGCATCAAAAAAGCTCCATGGATCTCTAAGCGAGAAACCGGAGCACCTGTGACATTTTTATCACATAAAAATAGTGTTTATCTCCTCTAAAAACACTCAAATTTTGTGGACGTAGTTCTTTTACGCCCTATGTATCGTAACTGTCATGTAAAGAAATTTATAAAAACCTTTTCACGAACAACGATGTAGCAAGCTCTGGGCTACAAAGGGTACGCAAAAGACACTGAGCGTTTTGCTGGTTGTTCATGGCATGGAAAACCTTCGGCTTTATGGAATCACAGAATTCCAAAACGACATTCCTAGTAAGCAGGAATAACACAAGTTGTCACGACTCTTGGTGTGGCTGCAGCGGGCAAACGCTCGTGTGGTCGCGATTATCAGTTGCGGGAACCCGACTCTGCCATATGTCCGCACTCGCAATCTCTCCTTTAGCCGCAGTGGTCCCAGCATGAATCAGAATCAACGTTATGACGTATTTTAATTCTGCTATAGTAAAGCCGGTGAGAGGATACCCGACAGCTGGCAGAAACAATAGCGGTCTTAATGCGACAACACCGACGCGTTGCCATAGCGACTTACACAAAATCGTGTTACGTGACCAGTTGATACAAAACATGCAAAGCAGCAGCCGCGTCATCCCTACTGCAACTGTAGGGGATCTTCTCTTGCCGACTCTAGTAGTAACGGTTCCCTTTTGCACAAAGCGGAAGACGTTAGTTACGGGGTAATGGCAAATAACAACGATGCTTAAGCTTGTAAAAACCTTCTGTTTTAGGCTAGATTCTCATTAAACCAACATTCTTCTTGTTCTTCTGTAGGGTATTAACCTCGCACGTCATGGGTTATTATTTCAAGGCACTCAAAGCGAGGCGGGCCATATCTCATTTATGTAATTACTAAAGCAAGTACGTTATCGTCTTCATTCAAGCATATCTCACTAATATTGGAAGGACTGTACGCTGCAATGAATGCAGATTACAAACGCGTACCGGACTAAGATTCGAATCCAGATCATTGGTGTACTTATCAAATGCTCACCTCATCAAGCTCACCACATCAAGTTTCAATCTGTCAGTTCCTTTGCTTTACTTTTACAAACCTAACATAACATGGACCAACAAACGTGCGAGGAAAAATGAAGTCAGAATACCTTTTCATGTAAACGTGCATTATTAACGTTGCAAGTATCGAGTAGCAATAAATAATAATAATAATAATAATAATAATAATAATATTAACTCCTTCCCATTGCTGCTCACTATCCTCACTGTCTCCTCTTCCTCGTTGTCACTGTCCTATAATAATCCTGGGTACGCTGGTAGCCTTACAAAATTCAGAAGTTTGTGTCCTTCCACATACCGCTAATTTATTGCCGTCTGACATTTTCACGTTCCATGGATAACTCTCGCGGAAAATTGCAAACTTGTGAAATATTACAGACAGCCTAGAAGAAGATGCCATGTGCCCAAAACGAAAGAAGGAAGATTAAGATCTGACGTCTATTCTAATATTTCTATGACTGCGTGTTTTACACGTTCTATGCCACAGTAATGCAAAGTCACGAATAAATAAGTCACCAGTGCAAAATGGTTCTATCAGACCATCATAAAGGCGAACATTCTCCCGTTTAATAGACTTAACTGAAAAGAACGGCACCAGTTGCCTCAGAAACCTTCCACAGCACCTTTAAAAACTTTGGCTTGCAAACACATCCGCGCTGTTTTGAACATGGAACTCACCTCTCACTCCCTTAAGATTGCCTGACTAACTCGCTCACACCTATAAGTGCGCGTGTGCACTCACTCATTCAGCCCAACTCATTTGGCATTATCTCTCTGTGTCCCTAAAGGTGCGTTTACACTAGTGTGACTTTCCGTGCACACTAGGCGCATGCCTCAAAATTGTGCACACGGGGACGCAGCCTGGGAGACTATACTTGCGTGTGCGGGCAAGCACAGCAGTACGGCAGTTGGCTGCAAGGCGCACAGCTCCTCTGTCTCTCCCTCTTGTTCTCTCTTAACTGCTCCCATATCACTCCTTCCCACTGCTGCTCACTCTCTTCATTGTCTCTTCTTCCTCGTTGTCACTGTCCTATACTCTGGCTCTCACTATCGCTGTCTCTCACTATGACTGGCTCTCGCCCACTTCCACTTTCTCCGTCTCTCAATTCCTCTTCCACTGGGAGTGTTTCCTTCATTATTTTCCTAGCACTGTTCTGTCGCTGTCAACTATGTTCCACTGCCCCTGTGTCCCTCTTTCACACTACCATTGTATCCTTCGCTCTTTCTATACCACAACCACTGCCTACTATCTTCCAATTTTTATAACCTTTTCGTCTCTTTCCCACTGCCATTCTTTCCTTCACCCTCAGTATGAAAAAGGGCGAATATGTTCGCATGTCAAAATTTTGGGAATATTTTTAAAGATGCTGAGCAAGGTAGAATGAGGCAGCTGGTGCAACTTATCAGTGAGAGTCCTTTAAACATGAGAATATTTGCTTTTTTGTGCTCGGACAGAGCACACTTTTCCGCTGGTCCCTTCTTTTCCATGTCACAAAAGGGCATCCTACTCATATGAAAAGAACTTTATGGGTCAGTAAAAATTTGGTAGTTTACGTGAAATTGATACAATACAAAATTAATTTTACACCTCAGGCCAGAGTATAAGTGCAAAAAAATATTGCATGTGCTGCAGTACAACAAAATTCTGATGATAATGGGGACAGTTTGCAGAATATTTCTCCGCGCTATGTCAATTTATAAACTACGTTTTCCAATCACAACCGGATTTTAACTGCGTAAGTAGGGTATCTTTAACCTCTCCATCTCTGAAACGGACAAGGATAACAAAATTTTCAAGTCTGTTCGGGATGGGGAGCTTAGGAATATATTGTACAAATTTCCGCCATTTGCCCTGTATAGCCATTCTGGAATCTGCGGCTCGTCTTTGGTAAAATAAAATAAAATAAAATAAAATGGTAAAATACTTTTTGTGGGGTCTTTCTAAGGAACGACCCACGAACTAATGGTGCCTCTACAATCCCTAAAGGCCCACCGTACACCACATTAAATGCAAAATGAACCAAACTATTTGCTCTATTTGCCTAAGTAGGATGAAGAGTGTAATATTCGTGTCTGAGCCTTTATTGTAGGATAGTGACCTTAGAACGATACTCCTGCTGGGTACACAAATGGTCCTAACTCAAGGGCTATTCAAAACACTTGACACGCCTTTGTATCACCGACAGAACTCGAGGTATAAGCTCCTGAAGAATTCCGTTTTTATGCGCGGCATTTTGGAACATATTAGATGGCGCATGCTGTCGCACGCGTACCGATTATCCCCGTAGTTCTGTATATGGATGAGTAGTTTTTAACTGTGATCGAGCAAGAGAGCGGAGCTAAAACTTGTCATAAAATTTGCGGCTTGTGATAAGACTAAACGCGGTATATGGTAACAAGCACCTACTTGGCGTTAGAATTACATAGAATGACTGCGAGCAGAACTTTTCAATCCTTTAATTATAAACAAGAAACAATAGTTTTTCATATACAAATTTATTGGATGTTTGTTCTTTTTCGTTTGTTGACAATGGAGGGCGGTTTTCCCAGAAACAACTGGTTGACATACGGCTAACTTTATAAACTTTATAAAGTTACTTCTCCACTTTATAACTCGCCGATACTGTGGAACTGATGGGCGGTTACCAAATTTTACTCCTAAAGGAGGAACAAAATTGGGCGGTGGGTGAAAAAGAGTGACTATCCCTGTAATAGAAGATCAACACGCCTTGTACGTAAAGCTCGGAAGTGCGGTAACATCCTGCGAGCTCGTAGCGCATACTGGCAAGTAAATGACTTAATAAACGTAAGATTTTAAAACATCACGGAGGGAAGCCATAGCGCCGGCATATTGACCTCGAAAACTTCTGCAGCTGTGTGATGATTGAAATCGTCTTAGATGATATCTATAGATCCAATAAAAAGACCAACTATCGGAGGGGGAGTGGACAGTGAAATATTTATATGGTAGCGGGAGAGGAGGGAGAGGGCAGTGTAAGGTTATGCATCTGATGTGTTGACAAACAGCACTGGTAACCGCCTAACTGAACAATGGTCAGTTTGAAAACATATCCCTGATCACGATGCGCAACACACGCGCACGTAGTGGCTATTGCAGCAGACACCCACTACGTCACCCATGCCTAATGTGGGTTCATCAACGAAAACGAGTCGCAGCACACCACAAGCATGCTTATTACACAGTTGATGACTGGGAACAGTCTGTTTGCTGACGAATCATGGCTAAAACTTTCCTCCGTAAACTGGGTTTGGTACCTATGAGGTCACCACACACACACACACACACACACACACACACACACACACACACACACACACACACACACACACAAGGGCAGAATAATAGTCATTCTGTATATGAAACTTCAGTCTCTAGTGTTCGCAAGCGGCCATTCTGTGATTTATAACTGCAAAGATGAACAGCACCTAGAAGCCACAAAAATGTTGACATGGAGAAGTTATCGGAACCAGTTTGATTCAGAGGAAAAGCAAACCTGGACGGGCTGAAAGAAATAAAGGAAGACAATAAGCTCCTCAAGGAAGTAAAAAGTGGAGAGCTAGAATTTCTGGGCCTTACGCCGAAGCTAATAGATTGACAAGACATTTCTGAAGGCAAAATAGTGGGTAAAAGTATCAGAGATAGGCTCAGACGAAGTTCTTCGAAGAACTAATGAGGATACTGTAATACCAAAGGCAACAAGTGATGAAATTAATAAACATAAATAAAAAATGAACTGATCAGAATACACGAGAGGTGGCTTGATTACAATAATTACCTTGAAATAAAGAGTCATAAATAACACAGACCTAATACATGATTTGAAAATGCTGCTCAGAAAGAAGCAGCTTATCCAATATACACGAAACTTTATTGAACAACGGCTTTTTTTTTCAGACGTTGACGTCTTTAAGTCAATAATTAACGCTCAGACACGACAGGATATGGCGAAGAGAATAGTTGCGCCATTAAAACAGGTGTCTATCGTGGAAGCGGATGATGATTATCTTGCATGGAACAGTATATATCGTGAGACAACAGGACTGATAATTTAAACAACTGCTGTATTTTAAAAGAATAGTTCTCATTTCTCTGAACCTTGTAGATCAATTGTGCTCTAGTAAGAAATTTATAATTCCGAAAACGGCAAGCTCAACTCTGGACTATAGCAATTTCAGGGCACTAGGTGCGATGGAATAAATGCTTTGCTTTACGTTTTACGCACATTTTAAAACAATTATGCCGGCTGCGGTGGTCTAGCGGTTCAGGCGCGACTGCTACGGTCGCAGGTTCGAATCCTGCCTCGGGCATGGATGTGTGTGATGTCCTTAGGTTAGTTAGGTTTAAGTAGTTCTAAGTTCTAGGGGACTGATGACCGCAGATGTTAAGTCCCATAGTGCTCAGAGCCATTTGAATCATTTTTTTAAAACAATTATCTAAGGGCAGTTGATTCCATACCTAACCAAGAATGAACATAAATCTGAGGGTTGAGGTGAAGATCCAGTAGAACGACATAGCATGATTTGTCACTAACAAAGTACCTTCATTTTTAAAGTGTATGGTTTCCAACAATTTCAGCTAGGAATAATGTTCCACACGCACTTCGACTGCATGCATATCTTTTAAGTTATCCGTCACAAGCATGTTATGTAATTAGCATAATCGTTGCCATCATGTCTTTCATATTTTATTAGGAATTTTTCCTCGGTTTCTTTTTACAATGTTTTGAAAGAACCACATCTGAAGGAATTAATTTGTGTTTTTAATCACCCATAAACTGTATTTCACTCATGCACAATAAGTATAGTTAGTAAATTTTGAGTGGGAAAGAGATGAAAAGGTGATAAAAAATTGGAAGTAGTAGGCAGCCGTTGTGGTATAGAAAGAGCGAAGGAGACAATGGTAGTGTGAAACAGGGACACAGTGGCAGTGGAACATAGTTGACAGCGAGGAAAATTGTAACATACTGGACACGTAACACAGTTCCACGAGAAAACGACGAACAGCAACTATGCATCTGTCACATTCTCCAGAAAGCGAGTAAGGCGAGACGGGAGGGCGTGGTGGCAGGTCCTGTATCGTATTTCCACGTCGCAGACGGCTTGGGAGACTGTAGCAACGAAATTTCAGCTCGGGGCAGCAACTGGGGACCAAACTCAATTCATTAGTGCCTGTGCGCGACGTCACAGGGAGCTAAAATCGGAAATCGGTTTTACGCCAGAAAAGCCTGCAAAGGGAAACAGGAATAGCCAACTGAAGACGTTCGGGGACGTCTGTACTACAGAAGTTCTGTATGTTTCTAGTCTACACTCGATAACGGAAAGAATACAGATTTAAAAATACTTATTTTATTGAAAGTATCTCATGTTTTATGCCGTAGCTCAAGAATTCGTAATCTTCTAAGCCACCACAAATTAAACTGAGAATTTTTAAACCTAACACAGGACCATGTACAAATGTGATTTGTCTTTCTGCAAAATATTGAAAGACACAAACAATGGAAAAAGCAAGAAATATTAAAGTTTTACGTCCCACAAACGCCACCGTAATTACAGAGAGTAATCACTAGTTCAAACGCAATGACCCTGTTAAAGGAACCCTTAGGACTTCCGCTTGTTTGAATTACGGTACCCAAGAAAAACCCTAATCTTGATGGTTTGAAGTAGCTACACCGAATGCGAGTCCAGTACCTTAACCACTGCGTCACTTTGACGACATCAAAAGGAAACCACACCGTTAATATGCTCTCATACTTCAAGGGCTAAGCTCTGACGCAAACACTTTCTTTGGTCACCCACATTACTTTTCATTACTTGTTGCTTTTGGCATTACAGTATCCTCATTAGTTTTCGAAGACCTTCATCTGAGCCTATCTCTGATACTTTACCCACTATTTTGCCTTCAGAAATGTCTTGTCAATCTATTGGCTTCGGTGTAAAGCCCAGAAATTATAGCTCTCCACTTTTTTATTTCCTTTAGGAGCTTATTCTCATCGTTTATTTCTTTCAGTCCGTCCAGGTTTGCTTTTTCTCTGAGTCCAACTAGATCCGGTAACTTCCCTCCATGTCAACATTTTTGTAGCTTCTAGGTGCTGTTCATCTTTTTCACTTACTCTTCCAGTTTCACTTCCTGGGGGAAGCATAGCGACAATGAATTTGTAGAATGAATTCCTCGTAAGAACGGTTAGCGAATTAAAGAGTCTTCTATTGTCTTGATAAGGTTTCTTTTTTGTGCAATGGATACACAGTGGTCTGCATATCGTTTTGTCAATAGCTGCCCCCTTCACTTGTGCGTTATGAATTGCTCCTTTGGCACTACTAGACTACATATATTATTTCAAAACATGATTCTGACAGATCTAGTCAAGTTTTGAAGTTGCCAGTGGAAGATTCAGAAGTACGAATCGTGAAATTACTACAATTATACAACAAAACTGTAACCGGTACTAGTAACCATAACTGGTCATAAATTCCCTGCAAATCGTAGAATATTGACCAATGGCGTTGGTGGCTCGAATGGAAGCTTCAGCGTCTTTCTCAGCCCCTTGTACTATCTTTCTCCTCCTCCTCCTCCAACCACCAGTACAACAACAACAACAACAACAACAACTACTACTACTACTACTACATCGCAAATGGCGATATGGATTTTTAAAGCGAAAAGCCACTTCTAAAAATCTTTGACGGTATGGGACATCGAGATCACAGTCCAGTTCGTAAACACAGGTTTTTCTCTCTACACACACAGACCCACAGACACCGACAGAATTTTATAATAAATCGGAAAATGGTCTGTTTTTGATGCATTCGTGTAGTTCATACGGCGAAAATTATGTCTGATATACGAGAAAAGTTAAAAACACTAGATCAAAACAACAGAGATTGACAAACGTGGAAGAGGAGACGTAATTCGGAAAACTGTTCATGAAAATCGTTGAGTGCTGCTGCTACGAACAACAGTTGTGCTTGTATCAGAATTACAGATCTGAGGAATCAGGAGAGGAATACCTAGTCCACCACAGCAGTGCCGCAGCTTAGCGGCAGCTGTTCTGTAAACACAGCGCCGCATCTGTTACGATTCCCGCTTGGCGTAGTCGTACGGCAAACAGTGAAGCAATACGCTCGGGGCAACACGATGGAACTGGCTCTGAGAACTATGGGACTTAACATCTGAGGTCATCAGTCCACTAGAACTTAGACCTACTTAAACCTAACTAATCTAAGGACATCACACACATTCATGCCCCAGGCAGGATTCGAACCTGCGACCGTAGCGGTCGCGCAGTTCCAGACTGAAGCGCCTAGAACCACTCGGCCACACCGGCCGGCGATGGAACTGCTATTACATTCATATACAAAAACAATAAGATTACAATAAATTTCACAACATCGCAAATAATGTGAAAAATTTCTGACATTCTCTCGCACATTATCACACTACACATAAATAAATAAACACATTAAAATGCAGTACTTGTACAGACTGACTTTTAGTGCACTGGTGTGCCGTGTATAGCACTGAAGATTAAAGAAAAATCCTCACTATACGCAAAAATATCACTCTTACTGTGTCACATCACAAAGATTGTTTAACGTGAAATTAGCGTACCCGTACATACTGCATGTGTATCGCATTTCACTACAAATATGAATCAATCCTTTTCGATCACCACCGTTCACTTCAAAGTTGCCTTGACTATTTTTGATTCCTGCAATTTGGTAGGCGATGAATAACCGCCTGACGTTAAAGAAACATTCAATTCACTGTCAGTCAACGAAAAAGGCTAACTGGACCTCGAAAAGGCGCTTTAACCATTTCTTCTTTTTCTAACACGTGGGTGTAGCCACAATGAAGCTTCATGGACGAAGAAGACGGTACTAGTTGGCAGCAGTGAAACTTACCCGCCTGCTAAATATCTTGAGGACGGCGCCCAGTCTGTTGCCCATTGCTGTACGACTGACTGCGCTAACGAGAGATAAGGGGCCCCGTGCCAGTACTGCCAACATCCCCATGCTCACACCAGTTTACGTAACTTGACTAACAAAATAAAGGCTTTTAGGACTAACTATGCCATTGTAAGACATTGATTAACCATCGCAAGAGTACTTGATCACGCCAGATGCCCTGCGCCGCTGAAATATTTAAGCAAATGCTCTCGTCAGCCTATTTTCACGCAGCGTCACGAATCCTCGGGCGATCGAACTGTTCTTGCAACATTCGGCGCATCGACGCGTTTAGCTTCATATGAAACGCGCCTACATTATGATACAAGTTTTTATAACTAACATGATACATTACAGCAACTTTGAGTTTATGCCGAACTTCTAAATACTATGTGACGCTATTGATTTATCTTTACTTTGAGGAAAAATGTACCGATCACTCCAAAAGCCGCTAGCAGACGAGGAATACATGTACAAAAACTTATTTATACAGTCCCTCTCAAACTGATTTGCATAGTTTCGCACACAGGAAGACACTGGGAACTGGACAAGGATTTTGCTCTGACCCACCAGTATCAAATGGGAAGTTGAAACAAGTCATCTGACAGTGTAAGTCTTCAAGTCCGTTGACTCGTCTCATGTTTCGTAGACAAAGAGAAGCGACTTAAATCCTGTCAGATGCTAATGGTGGCAGCTACGCAGACGTAACAGCAATCTAATTGAAATACGGTAACAATAAATACAATCCGGGGAGGATTATCGTGGTTAATGGCTACAGCGCTGGAATCCCATGAGACTTTATTTTCATTAACCGAATAACGATACTGCAACGCACTCGAGAACTTCTTGGCAATATCTGCCTTTCTATTTGCTTTTTGTGATACTAACAAAATGGTGCGTGAGTGCATCCGCTATTTCGCACAACCGGCATGACTCTATTGAACAATGTGCAACAATCACTTCCGTAACCGCAATTCACCGCAGAGCACGTTAACAACGTTGGTTACGCGGAATGGTGACAGTCTGGTGCACAGTACAGATTCTGCTTTAGCAAATAAGTTTCCTTGTATCTGTGAGCCCAAAGTGGAATGTTTTGTGACATAAAACGTAGTGAGTTCGACGACTTATTCAGAAAACAAGATATTTATTTCCCGTTAGAAGAGCAGCACACCATTTAACAAGATATAGAGCGGCCATGTAAACCCTGCGCTCGGGAGGGCAAGGGTGCATTTTGGAATGTCACCTTGAAGGGGAGTACTACGAATTGAAAAATTTATATTTCATGTTCTATATCCCATCTGGCAAAAGAACACGGATAATACTGACTTAGAGCACTCCTTTGGTCAGGAAAAATTCTTGGTTACAAAGATAATGTACATGTCTGAATGGAATCATCTGTATCGTGATGGTTCAAATGGCTCTGAGCACTATGGGACTTAACATCAGTCCCCTAGAACTTAGAACTACTTAAACGTAACTAACCTAAGGACATCACACAACACCCAGCCATCACGAGGCAGAGAAAATCCCTGACCCCGCCGGGAATCGAACCCGGGCGTGGGCTGTATCGTGATTTTTACTTGTTTACTACGATCTTCACATAGTAACTGGGCATTAATTTGTCTTCGGAGATTAACAGATGGGCCATACGAGGTCTAAACAAAAATGACAGGAGCAATCTCGAAAAGGGACGCTTCTTTTTTCATATAACGCTACTAATATTTTCTTTCACAGCGTTGTTCACAGTCAAGCAATCGAGATAAGGACTGTGCGCTTTTCTGTACTTGTTCAGCACATGAAATAATGGTAAATAGGAAAACCCACAATACAGTGTATTATGCGAAGATCAGGAATGGATTCAGTTTCTCATCATTATTTAGCGTTTACACACAGTTAAGTCCAAAAAGGTGCTTGTATTTCTAATACCACTTTGATCCCCATGTTTACAAACCATCATATGTTGGCAGCTATCTATGTCCCCATTTTACGTCTACTAAACTTCTCTGGGAAGTCACATTTTTCATAATCACTGCACGAAACATGGTGCCTTTATCAAAGTTCTACATATTAATGAGGCAACTCACACCGATGCTTCTCTTTACGATATAATGTGGGGTCAAACATATGCTGCCAGATATGGAAATGAATCAAGCGTGACCTTTGTTGAACAATTCTTGAACTAGAATGAAGGCATTGATTAAGAGCGTTTCCAAAAGCGAAATCCTTCAGTCTCCTCCCCACTCCACTACACAAAAATGCTGCCTCATTAAATGAACTGATGTAATCTTGCTTAACGGAGATCAATGATAGTTACTGACATTCGAAAACTGAATATCCGAAAATATTTTTTTGCTTTTCCTGCAATAAAAAAGCGCGACAGGTTCACGCGCAAATAACGACGTCAAGTAGGTATTCCTAACTTTTGTGAAGAATGAGGGAACAAATAAGCCTAAGGAATACAGTAACTCCTACGTGTAATAAAGAAAATTACTGGAACCTAAGAATAAACAAACTAACAGAAAAATTAAATGTCTGACAGAAACCCAGCAGAGTATATACTTAAAGTAACAACTCGAATTCTTGAGTACAATGAGCCAGAATCCTAATAATGCCCCCACAACTGTGATTTTTGAGTATTCTTTTCCATTGAAGAGAACACCCTGGTAGACCAAACACAAAGCTGTTAATAATGTGAGAGATTAAAAATTGCAGTACCAAAGGCGCAAGTTGTACCGCACAGAATGAAGGGGGTCAGCCATTGACAAAACGATACGCAGACTACTGTGACAGATGGTTCGGTGAAATTATGCGCATGCGCTCTTCGTATCGATTTCTTCGATTACAATACTCAGTTACGTTACGCATGGAACACCTATGCTTTCGTCTGGCTTTGCGCCATAAAATACTTTTCACGGAATGGACACATACACACACAACCACATGCGCATCCGCTTCACCCCCCCCCCCCCCACCCGCCCCCTTTAGATGTACGAGCGCGCCACCCTCATGGACGAAACATTCCTATTGAGTTGTGTGTTCTCATGGATGTTTTCAATCGCTAACACACTTATCTTCACCGCATTCAAGTTAAAGTACTACCTTATAACGCATTTCTGGCCAATGTCATGACTTTTTTTGCTCCTTACCCTCTCGGCGACCATTTCCTGCAGCCTGTGCCCATTTACTGAAAACCTCTTGTTCTTCCACTTACAAAATGCAGAAAAATGTGTGTGTAAATTTTTGCTGGAAATATTGTGAATTTTAACAACATAAAATCAACAATATTTTTCCCTAGTATTCTTACAACAAAAACCACTATGCTTGTTACGAATTAAAATAGACCGAATTTTAAATGTAATTAGTTTTTGTACGACGTTTACAAAGGTCCTATCGTTATCCTCACAGGGCAATCAATTGTACTTTTTTCTAGTGCAAAAACAAAGTTTTTTTTAATACATTTTTCACGAACGATTTTCTCCGAAATCCGTCGCGGTGCGCATGCGGTGTAGCTTCCGTAGCCCAATTTAAGGCTGTTTCACAGCTGTATGGACTACAAGTATCCTATAGCAATTTGTTCGTCTCGACTTCAACTACACCACTCTTTTACGCCCTGGAGCCGAGAACAAGAATTTAACCTCGGTGAATCTTAGCAAATGTGATTTGATTTATCGTAAGAATAACAAATATTCCTTCGCGGGGACCTATCGCTGACGGTAAGAATCTTGTTTTTCGGGTGAACGGAATTTGGAATGTTATCCACACTGCTCGCTGAGGCCAAATGATATTGTTAAAATAATAAGCGGACACGAAACATGAGCTGTAAGCATTACCTCTTGCGCTGTTGACAAAATTTGTTGAAGTTCTTTCTTGTAACCAAAACTTTTGCAGTTTCTGATCAAGAAAGTTTTCTTGAGAACTACTACTGCTGCATGAAGTATATTTTCACTAGCGACATGTTAAATTTCCTTACATGCCGTTACGTAGCCAATCATAACCCTTGTGATTAAACTTTCTACAACAAGTCAACTTGGAGTTGCACATCCGCGCACTATAACCCCGAATCGCCTTTTTGAATTATGGCAATTGACTGAGTGGTCACAGCTTGGTGCTGCTGACCTAGAACCGGCATTTCATGTAGCACTAACCTAGTAAAGCCACGTCATCAACTTATCTATATTCACAACATTATTTTCTAAACATTGGACCCGCTGGTCTAACTGTAAAGCACGTACCTGGAAACAGAAATGTCGCGGGATCGAATCTCGATGGAGCCAAGGAAATGTTCAATCTGCTTTTAATACAGCCTTCACTTCCAAACCATGTCCGCAGTCGACAGGAAAGAGATGTGGTTCGGATTCCACGTTAAACTTTTCCTTGACCACAATCTATTGGTTATGACCTGTAGATTAAAACTGAAGAAACTGCAAAAATGTGAGAAATTAAGGAGATGGGACCTGGATAAACTGAAAGAACCAGAGGTTGTACAGAGTTTCAGGGAGAGCATAAGGGAACAATTGACAGGAATAGGGGAAAGAAATACAGTAGAAGAAGAATGGGTAGCTCTGAGGGATGTAGTAGTGAAGGCAGCAGAGGATAAAGTAGGTACAAAGACGAGGGCTGCTAGAAATCCTTGGGTAACAGAAGAAATATTGAATTTAATTGATGAAAGGAGAAAATATAAAAATGCAGTAAATGAAGCAGGCAAAAAGGAATACAAACGTCTCAAAAATGAGATCGACAGAAAGTGCAAAATGGCTAAACAGGGATGGCTAGAGGACAAATGTAAGGATGTAGAAGCTTATCTCACTAGGGGTAAGATAGATACTGCCTACAGGAAAATTAAAGAGACCTTTGGAGAGAAGAGAACCACGTGTATGAATATCAAGAGCTCAGATGGCAGCCCAGTTCTAAGCAAAGAAGGGAAGGCAGAAAGGTGGAAGGAGTATATAAAAGGCTTATACAAGGGCGATGTACTTGAGGACAATATTATGGAAATAGAAGAGGATGTAGATGAAGACGAAATAGGAGATACGATACTGCGTGAAGAGTTTGACAGAGCACTGAAAGACCTGAGTCGAAATAAGGCCCCCGGAGTAGACAACATTCCATTAGAACTACTGACGGCCTTGGGAGAGCCAGTCATGACAAAACTCTACCAGCTGGTGAGCAAGATGTATGAGACAGGCGAAATACCCTCAGACTTCAAGAAGAATATAATAATTCCAATCCCAAAGAAAGCAGGTGCTGACAGATGTGAAAATTACCGAACTATCAGTTTAATAAGCCACGGCTGCAAAATACTAACGCGAATTCTTTACAGACGAATGGAAAAACTGGTAGATGCAGACCTCGGGGAGGATCAGTTTGGATTCCGTCGAAATGTTGGAACACGTGAGGCAATACTGACCTTACGCCTTATCTTAGAAGAAAGATTAAGAAAAGGCAAACCTATGTTTCTAGCATTTGTAGACTTAGAGAAAGCTTTTGACAATGTTGACTGGAATACTCTTTTTCAAATTCTAAAGGTGGCAGGGGTAAAATACAGGGAGCGAAAGGCTATTTATAATTTGTACAGAAACCAGATGGCAGTAATAAGAGTCGAGGGGCATGAAAGGGAAGCAGTGGTTGGGAAAGGAGTGAGACAGGGTTGTAGCCTCTCCCCGATGTTATTCAATCTGTATATTGAGCAAGCAGTAAAGGAAACAAAAGAAAAATTTGGAGTAGGTATTAAAATTCATGGAGACGAAGTAAAAACTTTGAGGTTCGCCGATGACATTGTAATTCTGTCAGAGACGGCAAAGGACTTGGAAGAGCAGTTGAACGGAATGGACAGTGTCTTGAAAGGAGGATATAAGAACATTAACAAAAGCAAAACGAGGGTAATGGAATGTAGTCAAATTAAATCGGGTGATGCTGAGGGAATTAGATTAGGAAATGAGACACTTAAAGTAGTAAAGGAGTTTTGCTATTTAGGAAGTAAAATAACTGATGATGGTCGAAGTAGAGAGGATATAAAATGTAGACTGGCAATGGCAAGGAAAGCGTTTCTGAAGAAGAGAAATTTGTTAACATCGAATATAGATTTATGTATCAGGAAGTCGTTTCTGAAAGTATTTGTTTGGAGTGTAGCCATGTATGGAAGTGAAACATGGACGATAACTAGTTTGGACAAGAAGAGAATAGAAGCTTTCGAAATGTGGTGCTACAGAAGAATACTGAAGATAAGGTGGATAGATCACGTAACTAATGAGGAGGTATTGAATAGGATTGGGGAGAAGAGAAGTTTGTGGCACAACTTGACTAGAAGAAGGGATCGGTTGGTAGGACATGTTTTGAGGCATCAAGGGATCACAAATTTAGCATTGGAGGACAGCGTGGAGGGTAAAAATCGTAGAGGGAGACCGAGAGATGAGTACACTAAGCAGATTCAGAAGGATGTAGGTTGCAGTAGGTACTGGGAGATGAAGCAGCTTGCACAGGATAGAGTAGCATGGAGAGCTGCATCAAACCAGTCTCAGGACTGAAGACAACAACAACAACAACAACAACAACAACAGGTTGAGTAACGGGGGTAGATGAACACGCTAAGTCGCTTAACTGGCGTCCAAATGAAAGACTTGCGCACTGCCACTGAGTACCACACATAATCATTTTATAGATGGCTTTAGATGGCTTCCCATCGAGCTTAATATTGAACACAACATTAATAATCATAGAAGTAAAGGCAGTCTTCTGAAAAGTAACGGCAAAACAGCAATAATAATGGATTTGAACTGCAGGTTTTTGCTCTACCTTCCGAACGACTCGAGCAGATAAAACTAGCTAAGTGGAGGGCTGGTTTCCACAAGCATACGGTGACAAACCTATGGTGTTAACTATTATTTGGAAACGAACGTTGGTCAATTCGGGTAGCCTTACTTCTGTCATTGTCTTCTGCTTCTTACACGAATGTTGAGCTGAACACTCTTTTAGATTCCATCTGTCTAACTTGCAAACACAATTTTTTTTTAAGTGTCGAGCTCCAACTCCAATTTTGTAAGACGGCGTTTTATGTCTAGAAATTGCCAGTAACAACTGCGCAAGGAGATAAAAGCCAGAATGCGACAAGTACCGCCGGGTGATCAAAAAGTCAGTATAAATTTGAACTCTGAGTAAATCACGGAATAATGTAGATAGAGAGGTACAAATGGACACACATGCTTGGAATGACATGGGGTTTTATTAGAACCAAAAAAATACAAAAGTTCAAAAAATGTCCGACAGATGTTGCTTCATTTGATCAGAATAGCAATAATTAGCATAACAAAGTAAGACAAAACAAAGATGGTGTTCTTTACAGGAAATGCTCAGTATGTCCACCATCATTCCTCAACAATAGCTGTAGTCGAGGAATAATGTTGGGAGCAGCACTGGAGGTATGGTGAGGCATTGGCGTCAGACGTTGTCTTTCAGCATCCCTAGAGATGTCGGTCGATCACGATACACTTGCGACTTCAGGTAACCCTAAAGACAATAATCACACGGACTGAGGTCTGGGGTCCTGGGAGGCCAAGCATGACGCAAATTTTCTCCAGGTATGCAATTCAACTCAAATGAGAAATACTGCCTGCGAAATTTAAGGACCTAAAAGCAAGGGTAAGTTTAAGCCGCCTCGATGCTCTTCGCCAGCACAAAGCTCCTCGCATCGAGCCTTGTT
Organism: Schistocerca gregaria; assembly: GCF_023897955.1. Lineage (NCBI taxonomy): Eukaryota > Metazoa > Arthropoda > Insecta > Orthoptera > Acrididae > Schistocerca > Schistocerca gregaria. The sequence continues at coordinate 414,699,507 of NC_064922.1, read as the reverse complement.
ACATTTACGCTCCCATTCAATTGTCAGAGTTCTTTTCGCCGAGTACTATAGTCAGACACACATTTCTAACGCCTATATGTGATTATTACCTACACTGTTTCCCGTTCTCTTTAAGGCATTCCTCTCTAAAATTGGTTTTGACGCCAAAATAATGAACATGGATAATCCTTGCGGACTGCTACCTCTCAACAAGCATCTCCCTATTGCTCGCCGAGCAACTCCCAGTTTTTGAATGGTCTTCACACTGAAAAGTTGTTTCACTACCGTATGGCAAAACGGATCGTAAGCTTTTCGTTTCAGACGCAATGGAGCTTCGTTCTGAAAATTCTATTTGGTTTACTAATAGTATAAGCTGTTCTCACTCTGCAGTTCATTTCATTTACTTACTGTCCATCCAGTCGTCGTCTTCTACTGCCTCAAACACAAAATTTGGTGAACTGTTTCTACTAGTATTATTTTCATTTCCGTGTGTTCATTATACATTACTCTCGTATACTGATTTTCTGCTCTGATTTCGAAACATGCTACAGGATGTTCTTCAGTCATATGTTGAAGTTTAATTCCACTAAAGACAAAACGTACAATGGGCTGACCAACTGCCACTCTAAATATCTTGTGACTGGTCACGAAGCTGCTCAATGTGCCAGATCACTCGTCGTCATACCGGCGAGCGGAATTTGTCACGCACGCAAACTTAACTTTTCCGGAACATGTGAACCTAATTGAACTTGATTGAAGAGAGAGGGAGCAATACTGCAATGATGTGTCAGGCAATAACAGAAACTGACGACCTCAGCGAACTGATTTTCCCGCCCTGGCGAGCTGTAGCAGTGAGCACACTAACCTAGTTAACCCCGCGTCATCGAATTTTAGTTTCGGTAACGACATTACAAACTCGCCCATTACCAGAACTCGGGACAGAGAGGCCAATTTCACAACAGGATGTTCACTGCTTGCGTTATGTTAACTGACGCACTGACATCGGTAAACTGTGAGGTGGCAAAGGGCTGTATAAAATTCCACTTCTTACCGAACATTTTTTTGACTCTGATGCGTAAACGAAACAGTAAGTTACTGGGACCTGGCACTACATCAGCGCCTAACAAAACTCTAACTGCGCCCTACTCCTCACAATGTATCTACCTAAAAAGGTGGAAGAAAACTTGACAGTTATGAGAGAGACAAGATATCTCCTACCAACGTAAGTACTACGAGTTTACTTCAACGTCACATAGACATCTTTAGAGACTGACGGCTAAATTGGTTGGACACGGAAAGTGAAGAAAATTGGCTTTGGTTTATCTGATGGAAGTAAAGAACATACGAGTTTTAGCGCCTCACCGATGAGTGCGGATTGGGCTTGGGTCATACAGAAAGCTGGCAATTAATAGTAAATATAGAAAAACTAACTCTGGCTGTCCACGTGGGAATTTCTAGCCACTCTTCCCATATGCAAGTAAATTTTTGACGGCACCATACCAGCAATTGTCTGACATGATTTTGGGAAGCACAAAATGCCTAAATTTGAGAGGTCAATGTTCTGAGTTCCTTTCACACACACACACAAACGCGCGCGCGCGCGCGCAATTTTTTGGCTTATTACCAAAAAGAACTTCATTGATAAATAATAGTGAGCAGCTCAGAAAATATTCCATTTAATTTGTTCTTGGTTCACACAAAGATTTTAAGATACAGTCCAACATAATTCAGTTATTTTCAAATGCTCCGTGATGTCTTAAGTGAGTATAGCATGTGTGTGCATGAATGAATGCAAAAATAAAATTATTTATAACAATTTCACTACCATAATTTAAGATCTTGAGTCAAGTCATCTCTTCTCTAAAGGGGTTCTCCTGAAATTAACTGAAAAGAGTGGATGAGGTATCATACATTTGTCACATTTCAATGTAAGTAAATTATTTACATGATAATTTGATAAAGTTAATACTAATTTAATTACTGTAATTTCTCTTTTAGAACAACTCCTTAGCAAGTCTCAATACTTCAATATTGTTTTTAATTTATTTCTCACCTGTCTCAATATCTTCACATCTGCCACACCCAAAACTTACAATTTTATTTTTTTCATATATTGTTCCTTTTTTATACACTTCCATGGCCAGATTAAATAATACCGTCATCTATGGGGCAGTAAGCTCTAACTTGCTTTGGGAGGGTTTCATTTGTAATCTTTCATAATACGTTTGTCTAAAGGTTTGTCACTTCACTTATAATGCATTTAATTAGTTTTAAAGCCTTTAAATTATACATTTACAAGGTCCGTCACAGGTTCTTTTCTAATTTTACCACAAGTAGCATTTTTCTCAGATGCAGTGTTGTTTTGCAAATCTTCAGTTGCAGAAACCACCTTTTTAAATTTACATCCATGGTTGATTCCAGGCATGCTCCTTTCACTGATTAAAATTTCTCTTTTGTTAAGCTTGTTGAGATGTCTTCCTTATTCCTTATTCACACATCAATTATAGCCTAGCACATTAGACACTTTGACTAATGAATGTAGACTTCTGTATATCGCCACTTTTTTTAATATTGACTTTCTGCTCAAGTCTGTTGCTTCTTCCACTACTTCTTTTCATTTGTAAGTGTTGTTATATCAGTTATCAGCAATTTTTATTCCACTTATTTGATGGTGATTGGTTTGCCAGGTGGTCAAATGATTCCACTTATTTGAAACAGTTTCATAAAACCTGTATTATTACTTTCATTTTGTTTTCCATTCCCCTTCTCTGAACTAATCTTTGGTTTTATTTGTTTTTTGTGACTTTTAGCCTCTACGTTATTCAGCCATCCCTCAGTGTTTTGGAGTTTTACAGTAATGTCGCATTTATCAAAGAATTTTATAAGTAGTTTTAAAAATAAGATATTTTGATGAAGGATAGTTGTTATAGTAGTTCATAATGGTTGATGACATCTGATTAGGTGTTGTATGAAATGATTTGCTGGTTATGAAAGCCAGTCCATTTTTCCACCTTTCAGTTAATTTCATACGAAAAATCCTTATCCCAAATGCCATTCTGTTTCTTAATAGGCAGGAAAAACAATTCAACAAACATACATTGAAGATTCTCAGAGATTACAAAGAATTTGGAAGATCAGTTGAATGGAAATTATAGTGTCTTGAAACGAGGTTATAAGATGAATGTCAGTAAGAGTAAAAGAAAGGTAATGGATTGCAGTCACATTAAATTGAGTGATTATGACGGAATCAGATTAGGAAATTATATGCTAAAAGTGGGCAGTTAAATTACTTATGAAAGAGGATATAAAATGCAGGCTTACAATGTGAAGAAAAAGATTTCTAAACATGAGCAATTTGTTAACTCAGAATATAAATCTAAGTGCTAGGAGGTCTCTTCTGCAGGTATTTGTCTGACATGTAGACTTTTACAGAAGTGAAATGTGGATGTTAAACAGTTGGTTCTACAGAAGAATGCTTATTTAATACTAGATGGACACAGCAGACAACCAATGAGGATGAACTGAGTTAAAATGGTGACAAAAAAAATTTGTGAGACAACTTGATTTACAGAAGGAATCAGTTTACAGCACATATAATGAGATATCAAGAAAAAATGTCAAGTTGGTAATGGAGGTGTGTGTGTGTGTGTGTGTGTGTGTGTGTGTGTGTGTGTGCGCGCGCAATTTTTTTGGGGGGGTGGGGGTAGGAGTAAAATTGTAGAATGAAACCACAACTTGACCACAGTAAGCAGGTTCACAGGAATAATAAGTGTAAAACAAAGCATAGAGCTATAGGCAGAGATGCCAAATGAGTGAAGAGAGTACTGCATGATGCCTCCAATGAATACCATAACAGAATACTGTCAAATGATCTTTCACAAAACTCGTCATATGTAAATGCTGTTAATAGCACCAATGTTGGTGTCCAGTCCCTAGCAAATCAGACAGAAAGCGAAACTGAGCAAAAGCTGAAATGCTGAACTCTGTTTTCAAATATTCCTTTAGAACAGAAAACACAGGAGAATTGCCCTAACATAATCCTTGTACCATGGAAAAGATGGGCGAAATGAAGTATTATATTAGTGTCAGTGGTGTCAAGGAACGGCTGAAATCGTTAAAATTGAACAATGTTCCAGAGCCCAATGGAATCCCTATCAGATTTTATACTGAATTTCCAGCTGAGTTAGTCCCTCTTCTAACCATAATCTGTTGTAGGTCTGTGGGAAAAAAAAGAAAAACAAAAAAGAAAAAAACCATGCCCAATAGTTGCAAGCACAGGTCACACCTGTCTACAAGAAGGGTAATTGAAGTCATCCAGAAACCTGCTATCCAGTACCTTAATTTTGATTTGTTGTATAATCTTAGAACATATTCTGAGCTCAGTCATAATGAGGTATCTTTAACAGCACAACCTCCTCCATGCCAACCAGCAGCATGGATTCTGAAATTATTGATCATGTGAAACACAACTATCATTTTTCTCACATAACATACTGAAAGTTATGGATCAATGCAGTCCGGCAGATGCAGTATTTCATCATTTCTGAAATGCATTTTACTCAGTACCACACCTACAGACAAAAGTATGATCACATAAGGTGTCAAATGAAATTTGTGACTGGACAGAAGACTTTCTGATAGGGAAGATACAGCATGTTATCTTGGATTGAGAGTCATCCATCAAATGTAGAAGTAACTTTGGGTGTGCCACAGGGAAGGGTGTTGGGACACTAACTGTACTGTTCATGTTGTATATTAATGACCTTGCAGGCAGTATTAATACTGACATCAGGCTTCTTGCAGATGATGAATTTAACTATAATGAACTATTGTCTGAAACACGCTGCATAAATATTCAGTTAGCTCTTGATAAGATGTCACAGTGGTGCAAGGATTGGCAATTTGCACTAAATGTTCAAAAACATAAAATTGTGCACTTCACCAAAAAAACACCATAGTATCCTGTGACTATAATATACATATTAACCCTTTAACTGCTCGTCGTGTTAACGCACGTGCTTTTTTTGTGTGTATGTGTGTGTGGGGCTTGAGGTTTTCGGGCGCTAAACAGTGTGGTCATCAGTGCCCAAACGCATAGAAACAGGAACACATGTGGTGAAGGGACGAAGACGGACAGCGAACAAGGAGAACGGGCAAAAGACACAGTTCCAAATCCTTTGTAACTGTCCTTTTGTGCTCTGAATGTGTTTACGTGCACCACCAGTTTATGCGTAGACACATTCAGACTACCAGGTAGAAAAGGACTGGTGGCAAGCGTAAACACGTTCAGAGCAGCTAAAGCGTTAATGAGTCAATGTTGGAATCAGCCAACTCATAGAAATACCTGGGTGTAACAATTTGTAGGGATTTGAAATGACTGCTCAGTCATGGGTAAAGCATGTGGTAAACTTCAGTTTATTGATAGAATACTGGGGAAATGCAGGCAGTCTAAAAAGGAGATTGCTTCCAAATATGTGTGCGACCAGCTCCAGATTATTAATCAAGTTTGTGGGACCTGTATCAAATAGAACAGAGGATACTAAAAGTATACAGAGAAGGGCAGCACAAATGATCATAGGTTTGTTTGATTCATGGGAAAGTGTTACAGAGATACTGAACTGGCAGAATCTTGAAGATAGATGTAAACTATCCAGAGAAAGTCTAGTAACGAAGTTTCAAGAACGAGCTTTAAATAATTACTCTAGGAATATATTACAGCTCACATGGGGATCATGAGGATACAAGTAGAATAACTACAGCAAACACAGGGGCATTCAAACATTCGTTCTTTGCGCTCCATCCATACATACGTCCATACCCTAATAAATGGTAGAATGGGACATACCCTCTGCTGTGCACTTCACGGTGGTTTGCAGAGTATAGATATAGATGTACAGTGTATGTTGCACAGGTTACACGTGATGGAGTGACTTACACAGGAGAGGGTAGCCTTGTAAGCTGCATCAAACCAGTCTTCTGAACAAAGACTATAACTGCTACAACAGCACTAACATAACTGAAGAAACTATATTTTCCTGGAAGGACTAGAAAATGTGACACTTAGCCTCCTGAAAATAGTGAAGAACAGGAACTCTAACCGGAAAAAGTAGACACTATAGGCACTATCTGGTAGACTGGTGCATTAAAGATATGCCACTCAGCACTGACAATCAAAAATAACAACCTAATAATATTATTATTTGTTCATCCTTAGATGACTGTGTATAATGATATAGAAAAATTACTTCTAATCAGATGTGGTCAATATAATCTAGCAGACAGACTGGAGACATTTATATATAGGAGCTAATATGTGAATGTCCTAAACATAGATAAATTCAATGAAAATCTTACATCTAATCCTTCCTCTTCCTTCATTGCTTCTAGAGTCATAAGTCCACACCTTGAAAGCAAGTCACACCCCTTTATACACAAAACTTCACTAATACAAGCATTATGTTTCTCCAATCGGCTTACTCCAACAGGGTGCAGGGCATTTGATTACACTGAATGATGGCACAAGACGAGAACGACACAGTGATCCTTCAATACTGCAGTATCCTCTGTGCCAAATTGTAACAGCGAAAGTTTAGTGAACAATGCTAGCTGTCAATAAATTATTAGAAGTTTGTCATCATATGTTACATATGTATCTCGGATGCACTTATTTGTATGTTTCAGTTTCAAATCAAAGTTTTGTGTTTTACTCAGTTCTAATTTATACTATGTGATCAAAGGTACCCGGACATATGTCTGAAAATGACTTACAAGTTCGCGGCACCCTCCATCAATAATGCTGGAATTCAATATGGTGTTGGCCCACCCTTAGACTTGATGACAGCTTCCACTCTCGCAGACAGTCAGGTGCTGGTGGAAGGTTTCTCGGGGAATGGCAGGCCATTCTTCATGGAGTGCTTCACTGAGGGAGGGGGGGGGGGGGGGGGGGTATCGATGTTGGTTGGTGAGGCTTGGCACGAAGTCAGCATTCCAAAACATCCCAAAAGTATTCTATACAATTTTCAGGTCAGGACTCTGTGCAGGCCAGTCCATTACAGGGATGTTATTGTAGAGTCCCACTACAGGCCATGCCTCGATCTTATTGAAATATGCAGTCACCATCCCTGAATTGCTCTTAAGCACTGGGAAGCAAGAAGGTGCTTGAAACATCAATGTAGGCCTGTGTTGTGACAGAGCCATGCAAGCTCCCTCCATGAAACACACGGTCACACCATAACACCAACGCCTCCGAATTTTACTGTTGGCACTACACACATTGGCAGATGACGTTCACCAGGCATTCGCAATACCTACCCCCTGCCACTGTATCGCCACATTGTGTACCGTAATTTGTCACTCCGCACAATGTTTTTCCACTGTTGAATCATCCAATGTTTACGCTTCCTGCACCAAGTGAGGTGTCGTTTGGCGTTTACCAGCATGATGTGTGGCTCATGAGCAGCTGCTCAACCATGAAATTCAAGTTTTCTCACCTCCCACCTAACTATCATAGTACTTGCAGTGCATCCTGATGCAATTTGGAATTCCTGTGTGATGGTCTGGATAGACGTGTGTATTACACATTATGACCCTCTTCAAGTGTCAGTGGTCTGTCAGTCAACAGAGGTGGTCGGCCCGTACGCATTTGTGCTGCACATGTCCCTTCACGCCTCCACTTCACTATCACATCGGAAACAGTGGACCTAAGGATGTTTAGGGGTGTGGGCATCTTGTTTACAGACATATGACGTAAGTGACAATCACCTGATCACGTTCATGTCCGTGGGTTCCACGAAGTGCCAAATTCTGTTCTCTCATGATGTCTAATGACTACTGAGGTCGCTCATATGGAGTACCGGGCAGCAGTTGGCAGCACAATTCTCCTAATATGAAAAACGTATGTTTTTGGGAGTGTGGGTAGTTTTGATCACACAGTGCAGATCTCTTGAGTTTACCAGACCAACATAGATCTAGTGAGAGGGCGATCCACTGAGGATAACAATGTTTTGGATTGTACTGTGTATAAGCCTACTATACCTCTATAAGATTGGTTTTTGATGGCACTGGGGTGACAGTCCAGACTGCGTACAGCTCATGATCCAGGTTAGGTTGGAAGGTGATAGATTGGCAGTGAGATGCCAAAACAATGAATGTGCCATAATAAAAAGCCATTTTTGCTAAAACAAACTGTGGTAACAGACTGATCTGTGGTATAGTCTAAGGCCTACATTAGATTGTGAATGGAGTAAGGTCTCTCTTTATAATATACATTAGGCATTCCACAGTTACATTTAAGCTCCTAGTGAATATCGGTACAGCTTACATACATTAAGCTAGGCTGACAAAGACACACAAAAACCACAAACTTGTTGGTCTTGCCTACTTCAACAAATTAACAGCATAGACAATGTCAATAAATAAATTTGAAATTAGCATTGCAAATGGTTGAAAAGTACTGAATTTTGCTGTCATCAGGAATTCCAGGCGTGTGTGATCAATAGCCTACAATTCTCATGTGAATGAACTATAAACAAACAACAGATTAAATAAACAGTAGACTTTATTGTATATCCAGGAGTCTTGCCACATATCCTATCCATTTTTTTTAATGTCTTGTACTTTTTGTTCTTACTGTCTTTGTAATTCATCGAAGTATGCAGGGCATTAACCCTACATAATCAATTATCTAATTATTTATTGTCATTTACCTAATTATACACTGTATTATTTTCTTGTCTTTATTGACATGTACCTAATTATTTTGCTGGATGACATTCATTGCACGTAAACTACCAAAATGTGAACAAAGAATTTGCATTTGTAAATAGTACTGGCACTTCGAGAAAAATCTGAATGCACTAACAATCAACAGGCCCTTGCACTTGGTGGAGTCACTGTCAGATTCTACAAGAAATCTGCAAGTTGAATGTCTCCACTCCTATCCCCATAATTCCTTGAGCAGAAAACTGGTTACTGTTACTGGTGAAGTACATGACGTAGGGCGTACTACTTACCTAAGGAGTCGCATGACTGATACATAGAAGAACTGTTCTAGACTAGAGTGCCCCTTAGTTATGATAACAGACTGATCTGGAGTATAGCCTGAGGGTGGTTCAAGTAGAAGGTTTGATATGAATCATCAGCTTTGACCAGTGATATGTTAATGGCTTCTGTCACATCAACTTTTCGTGTACATATTTACAGTTTTGTTGTTAGTTGGTGAAGCCAGTGAATTTGAAAGGACATAAATAAATAAATAAAAATGGTTGAGGTGACACATTGGCCTGTGGCTTAGACCAAAGTATATGTCAGGTTGGAATGTAAAAGTATGGGTGTGAGTTGGCAAAAAAACTGTATGTTGTCAGACTGATCTGTACCTTAATGTGTTTGAAAAAATCATCACTAACATTGCATTACAGTCACCATGTTGTTTACAGCATTTATTGCATGTTCCCTATGTCACTGGTCAAAACTGACAACTCTTATCAAACATTCCTCTTTATCTCATGATGTTTAGGAATTCTAGTTCATGCAAGGCTGTGCAGTTTTAAGGAAATGAGTAATTGTTTCACAATAGGCAATCACAGTTAATAATATCGCAGGAACCTTAAAAGGCATGTGGACACAAGCAAGATATAAGCCATATTTTACAGTTAAAAGAAAGCTGTATATTAATATCAGCAATCACCTGTCATTATATTTAGTTTTTGATTGGCAGTTTTCTGAAACTGTAGAGCAGCCATACACTAGCACCATCACAAATTTCAATAATTATTTTTTTTATCTGCCTATTCTTATAGCCACCTGTCTGTTCACGACTGTCTGCTATTCCGTGCCAAATAGCATACTACCAAACTTGAAGCAAATAAGCAACACGCCTTTTACAATTTCAGTAATGCTGAAGAACAATTCTAAATGACTACAAGCAAAAATGAATTAATCAAAAATATTACAGAGATACTATTCCCCAAATAAAGTCAAATTATGTGCAAAAAATGAAGCAATAGGCCTACTTGTTCTTGTCACTACGATTTTAAGTCTTGTTAACAATAGGTCCAAAGGACTCGTTAGTTTTGAAAATAAGAAAACACGTAATAAGTATTATGGCAAATTTCTGGTGCAAACAAACTACTTTTGATATTTAGCACTACCTATAACATTGAGTGCTTTTGGACCTCACTGTCTTCCAAAGCCAGAACGAGAATGTGTGTGGACAAAGTTCTTCAGAAGGTCTACTTAACAATAAATTTAAGTCCAGCTTTGTGAAACTGCTGCAGCCAGTAAAACATACAAATAAATAAAGCTGTGGACACCACTTACCCTTTCTAGCTTTTGGAAATATTCCCTCAAAAACGATATAGGGTTTTCCGGTCTTGAAACGCAAAGCTGTACAATGCAATCTTTTAGGACTTGCTGAATGTTGTGCTTCTGAACGTAAGCCTCACATTCGCGCAAACTCTGTTCTTCATCCAAGTTTGCAGCCATCTTTGCGCGAAGGTACTTTTTATGTATTACGGACTGTATTAAGGGGTATTCTAATACACACTTGTACTAATAAGTTCACAACTTATTACACGATTGCTCAGCGACAATTCAATCGCTCTTGATCACTTCAACACAAACATACGCAGAGAAAATACATCACACACTTTCCCCTAGCAGAAAACAATTGACATCCGATGTAACTACGAATTTAACACAGAGATAGTAGAAACGAAAGAATAGCACTGACAGTGGAAGTGTAAATAAAATGCTCGAAATTTCACAGATGCAGGACAAACTTGTATTTTCATCAATTCCCATTTCCACTAGAGGTGTTGTGGAAGCAATTGCTTGTTTTGTCAGCCAATCAATTAAAGTAACCACACGGGCCTGAGGACAAGAGAGAGGAAGATTAGAAAGAAAGCCATTCAACGTCAGGCTTAAAAAAAGGCTTAATATAGAAAAACGTTGCGCATTTCGGGTATTATTGTCGTACGCATTTATTCCATTTTGTAATTCCAACTAATTTAGCAAGCGCTTTGTTTTAGAACGAAATCCGTACCAGGGCAGAACTTAGTGGTAACGCTCGAAATTTAAAGTGTCAGGGAAATTTTCGGTACTCCCAACAATTCCGAAGGCATTTATGTTTCATTATGGTGCCACTTGCGTCCTCCAGACCAACGTAACTTATCGCTATTATTTGTTTGACGTTCCTACTTCAACAATGAACTAGTGCACGAAAAACTGTCGAAATATGGCTCGATATTCGTTAAAGAAAACATATAAGGAATTCGAGACTGAATGGGCGTATACATTAATCAGTATCACTATTCATTGTCATTTTGTGTAACGTAGTGGCAGGGAGAAGTACGGAGAGATTTTAAACGTCCCCATTGATTACCTTTTTCTGAGTGGGATGTAAATGAAGGGGTTGACAGTACAGAAAGAAGTCAATTGCATGAGTATAAATCTATTCAGCACCCTACCAGAGCATATTAAATGTCATTTAAAAATGCGGTGGAGTTTAAGACAAGGAAAGAACACTCTGTTGGAGAACCATGTAAACTTCATTGCCACGTAACTGTTCAGAAATGCTCTAAATTTTAGTTTGTCATTAGAATAGCACTGAATTACACCAATGAAAAACCATTTGATTGTGTGGAATGTACATCTTTTACTTCTTTTCACATCCCAGATAGAATTCCCTGTGGGATCCATTTTGTGCAACAGCTCATTCAAAGAGATAAAGGCAGCTTCACAGTTAAACCTTATCTACCTCACCCCACTGTATGCTAGTTTCTTCTAACTTGTAAGAGTTACAGCTCGTACTCACCCCCGCTGACACCTCGACTGACTTGTACCATATCTTATTTATTTACCTTTATTTATCCAAGACCATATCAAAATGTACTTTTTTTTTGTTTGTAAAGGTAAGACAGTGCCAATCAAGAGGCTAAAATATCACACAACATGCATAAATTGCCTTTAGATGATAGGCCTGGTAGCCTATGGGAATAGGACAGGTGTTTGGCCATGACCTAGGTTAAGGAACCATCCTGGCATTTGCTTTATTGCTACTTGAACAAAAAAAAAAAAAAAAAAAAAAAGATGAAAGACAACCAATTTTTTTAAATTTATTTGTTTATTTGGTATGCATATTCCATAGATCCGTACATGCGAGTGATTCGCCTGGATGTGGAATGTGTCAATATAATTGTAAAAATACAGTTAACGCTACAGAATACTAATATAATACAATGATGTAGATATTAATATGTATCACTTTTTCTCATTTACAAGCTGTCATTTAACTAGTATAGCAATTCTCAATATAACATTAACACTATAACATTAACATAATATTGTATCGTCCATCTAATAATTAAGAGACTAAATACATCTATTATTAAGGGAGGGCATTACGTCTGGAAAAGAATTCATGTAACGAGTACAGTGGATGGTCAAGCAGGTATTTTTTTAACATACCTTTGAACATACCTTTCATTTTCTCTTGTACATTTAAAATAATTAGGCAATGCATTAAAAGTCTTTATAGCAGCATACTTTACTCCCTTCTGTACAAGTGTTAAATTTTTTAGTTCAACATGTAGATCATCTTTACCTCTAGTATTGTAGTTATGGTATGAACAATTTGTTTCATACTGAGCATAGTCTTTATTAACTACATTCATCAGAGAGTATATGTACTAACATGTTGTGGTCAGAATACCTAAATGTGTAAAAAGTTATCTACATGAGGTTCGTGGAGGAAATCCACACATGATTCTGACTGCTCTCTTCTGAGCAGTTAAGATTTTTTTTGGGGCTGGTGAATTACTCCAGAATATTAAGCCGTAACTTATTAATGAGTGAAAGTACCCAAAGTTAGGCGATTTTAAAATGTTGATGTCCCCAAAATGAGTAATGATTCTTAGAGCAAAAGTTGCTGATGAAAGCCTTTTTAGAGTAAGGGACACATGCTGTTCCCAGTTGAGCCTACTGTCAATGTGAACCCCCAGGAATTTAGTGGATTGCACCTGTTCTAGTGCCTGGTTGTATAAAATTAGTTTTTTTAACATTAACTGAAAGGGAATTAATTGAAAACCAACTGTAACTTCTCTGAGTATATCATTAACATCAGTCTCCAGATCAGTAGTAGTCTTACCATCTACGACAATGCTTGTATCATCAGCAAACATTGTGAATTCCCAATTTTTACTAATGGACAAGGGCAAATCATTAACATACATTAAAAACAGCAGGGGTCCAAGGACAGACCACTGGGGAACTCCATGCTGAATTTTGCCCCATTCAGAATCCACTAGATTAGAACATCCTTTGTTGCGCCCATTTAGAACCACCTTTTGTTTCCTGTCTTCAAGATATGATTTTAGCCAGTTACCTATAGGTTCTTTGATTCCGTAATGATAGGCCTTATCCAAGAGTATCTTGTGGTTTACACAATCAAAGGCCTTGGAAATATCACAGAAGACACCAACTGGTGACTTCATACTATTAATAGACTCCAAGGCATCATTTGTGAGTGAATATATGGCACGCTCTGTGGAAACCCCTTTTTGAAAACCAAACTGTCTGTGGTTAATAATATTAAGTTTATCAAGATGTGCCACAATCCTTTTATACACTGCCTTTTCAAGAACCTTTGAAAATAAGAGAGAGACAGGACGATAATTTTTGACATCTGTAGAATCACCAGACTTCAAAAGAGGTCTCACAATGGCATATTTTATTCTCTCTGGAACAACTCCCTCATAAAGAGACATGTTGCAAATGTGAGCAAGTACTACATTTACATCATTACTACAGGCTTTCAACAATTTACTAGAGATGTTATCTATACCTGAAGATCCTTTACTTTTCAATGAGTGTATTATTTTTTAAATTTCATTAACAGTTATGGGTGTTACATTTATATCATTAAAACATGTGGGAGGTTAAGTTTCAGAATATCTGCGGCTTTCCTTAGGTCACCACTGCAACCTATTTGAGAGGTGACACTTAGAAAGTGGTTGTTAAATGTGTCTGCTATCTGTTTACTATCAGTTACTTCCAAATCGTTAATGTCTAGGACAGCAGTTTTTTCATTGTCAGATGGTGCAGTACCTGTTTCCCTCTTTATTGCATTCCAAATCGTTCTAATTTTATCGTTTGAACAGTTAATTTCAGATTGTATGCACATACTTTTAGATTTTTTAATGGCTTTAGTTAAGATTTTGCAGTATGTCCTATAATATTTCATCTGGAGGGGATTATGGATTGTCTGGATATTATATACAGTTCTCTTTTTTTCTGGCATGATATTTTTTATGCCCTTGGTGAGTCATGGTTTTTTGCTTGATTGCCTGTTCTGTAGTCTTACAGGCCTTTTTTGGAAAGACATTTTCAAATATACCTGATAATTCATCAGTAAATAAATTATATTTTGTATTAACATCATTTGCAAGATAAACATACCTCCAGTCAGTCTCCCGAATGCATAATTTGAAGTTTTGGATATTTTCCTCATTCATGTTTCTAATAGTTTTCCACTGTGCACTAGTTTTGTTCTGATTTGCCCATCATGATCAGAGAGACCATTTATGACTTTTGCAACTTTGATGTGATTAGTTTTACTCATATCTACAAAGATATTGTCTAATAGAGTGCTGGAAGTGGCAGTAATTCTTGTGGGAAAGCTGACAGTGGAGACAAGGTTGTATGCACGCATTAAATCTGCAAACTCTGTCTTAGAAGATGAGCTTTTTAGGAAATCTATATTAAAATATCCAGTCACTATAATGTCCCTATTTTTTCTTGTGAGATACAATAGCACAGAATCTAATTGTTTCATGAATACCTTAAAATTACCAGATGGAGCCCTGTACATTGCTGCAATTACCAGTTTCTTGTTAGCTTCTAATATTTCTGCGACACATGCCTCAAAGTCTTTCTCTACACAATATTTCTCTACGTCTATTGTATTAAAGGTTAGGCTGTTTTTCACATAAATAAGTGCCCCACCTTTTCACATATGCTTTCTACAAAATGAGGTAGCTAAAACATAGTTCGGTATATTGAGTATTTCGATGCCAAAAGTGACATGGTGTTCTGTCAGACAGAGAATATGAGCACAACTTGCGCCTGTTGGTTCATCAATATTTACAATAAATTGGTCTAACTTACAAAGCAGGCTTTGAATATTTTGGTGAAAATTTTTGAGCTTATTTTTAATTACATGATTGGTTGTGGTGCTGCCACTGTTGGGACTGAGTTTTATTTATTTTGACATACCAGTATTACAGGAACAGTTTTCTGCAGGGAAGAGGGGGCTGTTGTGCTGGTAACACCCACATTTGTTGTTATTAACTACATTACTTACATTCTGATTGGAACCTTCCCCCTTCTGCCCCAGTACCATAAAAAATCCCCATTTGCAGCTGAGGACTTTCTTGATCTCAGGCACATCCTATGTGGAGCAGCTGCAGTCACTACTGTGTTCCTTTTTGCCACAGAGAGTGGATCTCCTGTTGGTGAGGTTTCTACACTGTACACTTGATCCTGTGGGGGTTGATGTTGCTGTTTCTGCTATTGATGACTATTCTTCCTCCTTAAATGCTGCTGCTTCACAAGTTGGCAGTGGACTAACATTTCCCACTTGAGTTGTAACTGCTGGTGCTGTCTTGCTTTTGTATAAAAGACCTGTTTGTGTTGATTCACATACAGGTGCTGGGGCATATGAAGTCTTCCCTTCAGCTGTTCCATTAGGTTTGAAGGAGTATTTTGACGACACTGTCTGTATTTCTTCCAATGGTACAGTTTCAATGGACACAGGTGCTTTTAGAATGATTGGAGGAGTGGTGTTTTCACATAGTTTTAAATTTTCTGCTAATAGTGCTTTAGCGAGTACACATTTTCCTAGCTGGTTCCTGTGCATTCCATGTCAAGTAATATGGTTTCTCTCCTTGGAATTACTGTCCAAAAACTTCATGTCCTTGATTGCTTTGCATACCTTTTCAAACATTCTGTTTGTGAATTTGATTTCATTATTTACACATGAACTGTTTATTAGATCATGTCTATGTGGGATGCTAACGGCGATTGTTTTTCTTGACGAGATTCTTTCCAGTGCATTTCACAATGCTGTGATTGCATTTTTCAACTCATTTTTATAAACATTGTTAGCTCCAGCAATAATTACACAAACATCGTTTGGTTGAGGGCTTAAATCTATAATTATTTGCTGGAAAGGAGCCCCAGGTTTTACAGAAAATTTAGATTGCATATTCGTAGTGGCTGTATGCAAAGATACAAACTTTTGGTTTTGTCTCGTCTTCTCTCAATAATTTCATTTGTCGGTGTTTCTCTTGTGTAATGGGCGCAAACGAGTTTTTCGTAACTATAGCAGATATTGGAGCACTTTGAATTTCAGTAACGGTTTCTTTGAGAGTGTTGTAGTTTTACTTTGTTCATTTTTCACACAAGGATTAAAATCGACATTTAAAGAATTAATTTATGATTCGATGTCATTCATATAATTTTTAGCTATTGCGAGTTCTTCTTTCAGCACATCAGAGATGAGTTCTTCAGTACCAGCATTATACATCTTGACTGCACTTTTTTGACCACTGCACTGAAAAAAGCCACATACAAAATTTTGATATATCACTTTTCTGTTCTTCATACACAATATAATAGGATATGCCTATCTTAACAGAAGTCTTACTTGGGAAAAAAACAAACAGTGTGACAAAAGTTAAAGGGCCTTAAAATCAGTTTTTTCCATTTCTTTCACCATCAGAGCAATCTAACGTGTTCCTTCCAAAGCAATTATCCTTGTAGAAGCCTTATTTGGGGGGTGGGGGGGGGGTGGGGGGTGGGGGGTGGGAAGTGCCAATAGTTAGAGCCTTAAAATCTCTTTTTCGCATTTGTTTCACCATCAGTCAGCCTAATGTGTTCCTTCCAAAGCAGCTCAGACATGAACAAGACTAACCTTTTAATTTATTATTACCAACCATTTATTTGATCTGATGGATTTCCAGTCTGTAGTCAAAGGCGACTGCAATGAAATGTTTAAATACTACTTTTTTAGCCAGTCACTGCAGCAGGATGAATCCAAGATGTTACAGAACAGATGTGAAACCTTTCACCTGCAACAGGTGCCTGTAGTATGCCAAACTGGCACTTCCAACTAATATCCACTATTTGTTTGTATAGGTAAGAATTTTTTAGATGTCCCAGCGCTTCTGAGAATATTATTCTGTGGAATGACAGAGAGAGGAAACGTGAAGTGTGGCATAGTTCTACTAGCATAAAAAATTGCACTGTGGGAATCAACATGATTCCTCAGTTCCTAAGCTGCAACGGCAGTGGACTTTCAGGGGATTACTTAGATATACATTAAAGTTTGTGTAACATAAGTTTAGTTATTGATTGTAATGATTTTCTCAGACACATATCAAATGGCAACTAATATTCTGTTGACAAATGTTAATGGTGCTTTCTCACACTCCTTTTTGAATCCATGTCAATATCTATACTCTGCAAACCACTGTAAAGTGAATGGCAGAGGGTACTTCCCATTGTACCAATTATTGGGGATTCTTCCCTTTCTATTTCCATATGGAATGTGGGAGCGATGACTGTTCAAGTGCCTCTGTGTTAATTGTAGTTTGTTTAATCTTGTCTTCGTAAACCCTGTGAGAGACTCATAACTTTGCATTTCTAAACACTTGAAGCGAGTTGTCAATCTTTGTGGCACTTTGAAATCTTATGAAGATCTGCTGAATATTTGCGTATTTGTGAATTTTCAGATGAGACTTCATTATAGGTAACTGCATCATGTGTGAAAGTCTTGTGTGCTAGGTCATTAATATACAACATGAACTGCAAAGCCCAACACACTTCCCTGTGCCAAGCCTGAAGTTACTTCTATGTATGTTGATATCTGTCCCTTCAAGAAGACATGCTCTGTCCTCCCTCCCAGGAAATCCCCAATCCAGTGACAAATTTCACTTTATATTCCATATGATTATACTTTTGATGGTGAGCATTGGTGTGGTACTTGGTCAAAAGCTACCTAATTACCTTGACTCATGGAATTCTGGATGTCATATGAGAAAAGTGCAAACTGGATCTTGCATGACCGATTTTTGGAATCCAGGCTTGTTGTATGGAGGAGATCATTCAGTTCTCAATATCTCATTACATTTGAGCTCAGAAAATGCTATAAAACTTTACAGCAGATGGTTGTAAATTATAATGGATAGTAGTTTTGTGGATCACTTCTGCTACAATTTAGATAGGTGAGACCTGTGCTTTCTTACACCTGCTGGGCATAGTTTCTTGTTGAAGCGATCTACAGTATAATATGGTTATAAGGGGAGCTAACTCAGCTGCAAATTCTGTATAGAAGTTGACAGGAATTCCAAAAACCACTGGAGCTTTGTTCTCTTAAAAGTTGCTTTACAGTGACTGATACCATGTAGGGTCCATTCAATCTGAACTGATCTACTAAGTATTCATCTATCAAGCACTTGATCAAATATTTTTCTGAATCTGAGTCACAGTCCTTCAAAACACTCCTCTTCAGAAGTAAAGTATCAAGTTCATTATCAAAGTAAGACACTACTCCCCCCCCCCCCCCCCCTTTATCTAGTTTTCTGAAAATGTGCATCTTATTGCTTGTTTCAGTAGAGGTTTGTATTTTAATAATCATTGCTGCTACAACTGCCTCATGGTCACTGGTACCAGATTCACTGCGGACATCCTCAAAGAGGACATTTCTATTTGTTCTCATTATACATGATACATTTCTATCACGAGTGGGCTACCAAACTACCCGTTCAAAGTAGTTTTCAGAGAAGGCATTTATTATTGTTTCCCCAGATGTCTTGTCATACCTACCACTTACAGAGCTGTTAGGCCCTATTCACACAGGGTACTTAAGACTCCGAGTGACTGAGATACTTTGCAACTGAGAAACCTGGCTTGTGTAATTAGGTGGGTTTGTTCAGATAGGGATTCTACAGTAGAGGCGTCCCACAGTTGCTGCGACTTGAATACTATTCGGCTCGACGCATTAGTCACCAAGTCTCCCAGTCTCTCAGTTGCATTTGTACCATTGGGTTGTGCAATGTATGAACAATAGTTTAATTTGAAATTTGTCTGAGAAGTGGAGAAATATCCAGAACTATAAAATTACAAATTGGATGGGTGATACGAAAGGAGGTGACAGAGAGAGCAGGGCATGAAGTTGCCAATGAAGTTGATCTATCAGAAAAGTTCATTATCAGTAATTAAAATTTTTAACATAAAATAAATACACCCTACTCATTGTGCTTTAAGATCCATTTTACTGAAAAACTACTCAATGATTTATAAGGATCCACTATACAATAAATGTGGAACAAAAATGTTTTTAATTAGATTAATATGTAAAGAAAAATGTACAGAAATACATTTATAAGTTTTACAGAAATACACATTACACACATAAAATTTTGTAAAGAAAGACAACTACAGTAGATCATGGTTATTGTTGATGCTACTTCCATTGCCATGGGAGGGAAGCACGGGGTGTCAGAAAGTAGTGGGCTAAATAATTCCTTAGTTTATAAGTAATAGAATGAGCATGCAGGTCAGTGTCTCTCCTTGGCTGTATTCTGACTGTTGGTGTTTCGGAGTTGTTGCATTGTTGTTCACCACAACTGTATTGGATACCTTCATGTTTTCGAATGAAGTTATGCAATATGCACATGGATTTTATTATGTCGCTACTCTTTCTGTAGTTTGAGAACAAATAGGATTGCTTATCTCAGGACTTGGAAGTTCTGCGTCACCATTCCAAATGCACATTCCATAGATTATCGAGAGTTTTTTTGTGGGTGCGGTTGCATCAATTAGTGTGATAATGGAAACACTTCGTCTCCTACAAAGTAATGAGGGATATTTTATTCATTTTCATCATCTGGTAATCTTGAAAGCAATGCTAAGTTTAATCTTTCATTTGTAATCCAGTGTTTGGTTGCTGAAGGACAAAATATCCCTCCATCGCTGTTTCTACCTGCATAATCAGTTTCAATGATAATGAATAAAACATCAGCATCACTGCATGCCAGCAATACTGCGGATAGGTAGTATTTGTAACTGAAGTTAGTTGACCCTGCCCCAGGTAATTTATCGATATGTTTCCCATCCAATGCACCCAAGCAGTTAGGCAACTTTTACCTACAATTTATATTATTCTCAGTGTAAGCACGAACCCACAACTTTCTCACTTTTCTCATTCTGCACTGGCAGTAATTATAATACTGTATTGTAATATCATTATCCGTAATACTGTCGCTGGACATTGTACTACTGGGGTCACGGCACACAAAAAAGCGCGCTACATACATCCTTTGCCCACGGCCAATGAGACTGATTTAATTCACACCACAAGAGACTTGACTGTACAGGAGACTCAGGTCACGCCTGTGTGAATGTTATCAGCTATTTGAGATGTCCAATCTCCTAGTCGATTGGTTGTCTGGTAGCTGGAGACCTGATTTGAGTATCCCTTTGTGAGTAGGATCTAATTATCTGGATGGTTAAAGTCTCCTTTGACTCCTAAAGAATAATTGGGAAATATATGTACTAGTGAACGTATATTTTCTCTAAAGTATTTGGTGGCATCTGGGGGTGGGACTGGTGGTCAATAGAAAGGTCCAGTTACAAGTTTGTGTGAAGCCATGATACTGATTGTGAGTCTTGTCCAGACAGTCTAGGTCTTGCTCAAACACTCTTGCATGCGATTTGAATTTTCATCTTGTTGGATTTGAGTTTCTTGTCTACTGAAACAAATACAACACCTTCATTTCTCAACAGTCCATTCATTTGATATAAACAAATTTTCACCAAAGATCTCAATGTTATCAATTGCAAGTTTTAACCAGTTTTCAGTTATGTGAGATCCACTGGTTTTTAGGAGTGCTTCAAATGCTATGACTTCTTTGAAAATGTTTCAGCAGTTAATCATTGAAATTTTAACACTCTCGCTCATGAAGGCATTCCTCTGCCCCAGCAGAGTGCTCGTATTTATACAAATAATAGTCTAGTAACTAAGTTCCAGGAGTTTCCAGAAGTTAAAAATCTTAATTGATAAGTAATTAAAGTAGGCAGTAACCCACACATCACAAGCCTGCAATTACTGCAACCTTTACACAACGGTGCATAATGTTCACTACTTTGCATTACTCCCCCTCCTTGCAAAATGCCGAACTGCTGGTTTGACAGGACGGACCTAGATCTGGATATAGTCAGTGGTTGTTTATTTGACAGCAATGGTGGGTCTTTGAAATCTGATCACATTGTCGTATCCTCATGATCACTGCAGTGTTCAAATGGAGTTACTTCCATCAAGATCACCAGCAAATATTATTTTGTGAATGGCAATGCTTTGCTTCTTGCATCTGAATGATGAGCTGTTTGGTACAATCTCTTTCAGCATCATCAAGCTGAAATGGAAACAAAGTATTCAGTGTTGTTTCAGCTTCTTGACTGGGGATCGAGGAAAATGGTGTGAGATCTGTAGTGCTTTGATATCTATGTGATGTGTAAATGTCACAACAGGCAATACAGTGAAACCCCTATTTTTTGTTTTCGTGCACTCCAGATGTAAAAAACGCAAAATTGAGGAAAATGTTAAAACCCCTCAAAATATAAGCAAAAACGCACACAATTGGCATATATGTTTAAAAATCGCAATCCCCTCCAATACTTTGTATTAACATCTGTCTAAGTGAAGGAAACTGAATGTACAAAACTGTGCTTAAAGAGTAATTTGTGGCAAAGAATTTCATAAGTTCTTAAAAAATCACAAGTGTGTAACAGCAAGTAAAAACTCATCAAAAAATTGGAATCGGTGTCTGGGTACAAGGTAATTAAGCTAATTTTCCAACATGCTACGACCACGAACTATACATTCAAAACACGTTTTGTGAGATTATCCTTTTTGCTTATCCAGAAAAAAGCAAAAATTGATGAACATATTGAATGAAATCAAAATCATCACAGCCAATGGTAAGTGGTTAAACCATAAGCATAAATGTGGACATCTGCGTAATGATAAATTTTGTCACCATTGCTGTTACTGTTTACTACTTTTCTTATGTCATATGTCATATGTTCACCACCATTAAAGTGTTATTTTAGGTTCAATGAGAGAAACAGAGACATGAAAAAATGAGTTTACTTTCCCAGTTGGCATTGCAAGCTTATTAGAAGCCAGCTCAGTGAATTTCTATGAACTGTGTAAAATGTAAATCTGAAAGAAAGCTCAGGTGGTACAATTTTGCTTCACGTCCTCTTATCACTGCTGCCAGTCTTTATGATCTACAGTGTTTGGTGTGTGCGATGCTAAGTATGTACATGAGTAGTGTATACAGTTGTTGCAACTGTATCATGTCAGATTTGAACACAAACGTCTTTACAGTACGTTCTTGGAAATCCCTTGTTCTATTTCCATATTTCATCTCGGTCATAGCACATCATCTGCATGAAAAGTATATTTTCAGCACATCACAAAGTGCTTTCACCCCTAACTGCTCTCCTGTCATTGAAGGGCCATTCCTCCTCTCCACACATCCAGTAGGTGAGCTCATTTTACATGTATTTGTGTGGTGTGATGGCTGTGCTGGCTATTGGGTGACTTAACAAGTTACCAGGCAATAAGAGTTCACTAGCCGGAAGCGACATTTCCTCGATTCTGACCAAGCACATTCATTGAAACTCAGTGTTTGACTTTAAAAGGTTGATATTGTTGCTGAATACAGGACATCAGAAATACATGGAGAAAGATGAGACTGAGTGGAACAAGAAAAGGTGGTGGCTGGGCCTCTTTGTCACGTATTGGTTCAGTACTGAACACTGTGCAACAACTGTCTTGTTTTTCCATTACCACTGCAACCTAGCAGTAGTTCTATTATAATTATGTGGTGGAGCTAAATGTTGCAAGTTGTGCTGGCAACACTGATCGTGGACCACATCAGCATTTCCTCTCTCACGTCTCCCGTCTCCACAATGGCCTACAATATTCTCTTAACTCTGTCACTACCTGTGGTGCGAACCATCTGCCTTTTGTGCCACTTATACGTTGTTCAGTCACATCAAATGCCAAAAGTATGAAAATGGGATGAAGTCAAGTGAGACATTGAGTAAGAACTTAGAATTGAATTGACATAAACCTTACTAGGAAGAAATTAAAATCAGGCAATTTTTAACATTGATTTTATGGATTTTTCACAGGGGCTACAAATGTATGGTGTAGAATCGAGAAAAACGTAAAATTGCAGAACATAAAATTGATGTTCCACTGTATCATACCAATATAAATATCTGCCAAAATCTTATTAGAATGTTTCAAGAAGCCATTTCTCTATGTGTGGTAGGAAATTGTCATCCTGTGAGCAATGCTGCACTGTCAAATTTCTTATAACACCGGTACTGACTCAAACACCTTTTCACAGTCAGAACATAATGTTGTGTTCCATGCTTCAAAATCAGGCTCTCAACAAGAAATCTGGCAATTTTGAGAGTTGCAGCCTTCAGTACAGCTTTGTTAGCAGTATAGCAGGTAAGGAAGGCAGCTGACCGTCTAGTTAAACAAGAATTTAATTACAGTCCACTGAAATGAAACAAATGGAGGAGAAATTAGTGCAAGATGTCCACACATAATTGAAGCACATGCTGTTGTTGTTGGCATTCCCTATAGTGGCCAGCATAAAGACTTACAGATTTCTAGAGATCTGGCCAATGATACCTACTTCTGTTTCTATCAAGGGCCTTCACAAATGTCAAATGATCTTATGGTGCATTATGAAAATACTTCAGTATGGCTGGCCATAAATGAGCTGGGATGATGAGCAACCATTTCCATTCCACTGAGTCGTAATTCTGTCTAAACAGTGTTTCTTTTATTAGTCTGAGTTATCATTTGATACTTCATTCTCTAAGTACTCTATGGTCTTCAGTAATGCTGGATCTTCACTTTGTTTTCAAGACTTATTACTTATATAATAATGTGAACGCATAACCCATGATGTTTGCATGTGAACATGCTTATGTATCAACTAAAAACTCATTTCATTGACATGTGAGCAATACATATATACAATTTCTTTACAGAAAATTAAAGTTCAATGACAGTAATTGACAATAATTCATTAAGTGGCACCTACTTAAAGCTAAAAAGAATAAGAATTCACATTTAATCTTATTTGGTACAACACATTGACAGCAACAGACAGCATGACATAGTATTAAATTTTATATCATAAAACTTTATAGAATGACTAAAAAATTGGAATATGTGCTGCAACTTCTACAGGATTTGCAACTGAACATGCCAATACAGAAATAAGAGGACGTCGTTGCTCTGAGGATGGCCGCAATACCATAATTCTTGCTGCACAGCGTTCCATAAGCAAGCACCACTTTAGTGCTGTTCTTGAATCATCTTTCATGGCCAGAAATTCATTAACCTTGAACAGAAATAAAGAGATAAAAATAGAAAAGGCTAATAATGTAATACTACACAAAAGAGAGGATGTAAAACTGAAAACTATGTAAACATCAATATTCTATTTACTTTTGAAGCCAATATTTATCGTAATGTTTATTTCCTATTATGTATTCATTTACACACAGTATCTTCCTCTTTAGTGAAAAAAGGCTTGCTGGAAAAGTAAGGACTCATTATATTATATACAGTCATGAAAAATTGCAGCACTGGTAGGTGCTGAGTGGGACAGAGCTAAGATGTTTCAATTTTGATTTGATTTTTTATTGGTCCAGTTTTATCATATATCACAAATTGTACAATTGATATTGGACAGGTCAAAGATAAGTTACAATAATACATAGTATTAACAATTAAAATTAGGTACCTACTACAATTAATTTTGTTACTTATTCAGAAATTCTCTGACAGAATAGAAACAGTGCTTTATTAGAAATGCCTTTAGTTTAGCTTTAAATATTGGATGAGTAGTATTTTTTATTTCCTCTGGTATCTTATTGTGTAGTATTACACCAATGTTAATTATGCTCCTCTGATAAGTGGTTGCTCTGTGATATTTTTAATGTATATTTGATTCCCTTCTGGTACTATAGCTGTGTACACTTTTGTTCTGTAGCAGTTTGCCTGTTTTCAGGAAGTAGTCCCTAGTGAACAAGATAGTTTCATAAATGAATAAACTTGGAACATTTAGAACACCAAGCTCAGCAAAATGGGATTTACAGGACTCCATATTTTGAAGGCCACAAATTATTCTTAAAGGTCTTTTTTGCATTCTAAAAACCTTTACATTGTGAGTAGAGCATCCCCAGAAAATGATCCCATATCGGATTAGTGAGTGCAACCGTGCATATTATGCCTGCAGTACTGTTGTTTAGCTTGTCGTAGCCTTTAAAATTCTTAGGCCACAGCACATAGATAATAGTTTTCTACACAAGTTATTTATATGTGTGTCCCATTTTAAGTCTTTCTGAACCCAAAGACCCAAGAATTTTGTGACACATTTTCTAGGGGATCATTTTTTAATTGAGCTTGAATAGACATTTGATTAGTTGGAGGAATTAAATGAAAAGCAACACACACACAGTTTTTTCAGTATTTATAATGAGTTTGTTTTTTGTGAACCACTCAGAAAGTCTTTTCATAGAACTTTCTGCTGTGGACCACAAAGTTTCTGGACTGGATCCAGCGAGCAATATGCTGGTGTCATTGGCAAACAGGATAGTTTTTGTGGGACTCATATATTCAACTAAGTCGTCCACATAAATCAAGAAGAGTAGTGGACCTAAGATTGAGCCCTGTGGTACACCATATTTTACTGGTAATTCCCTAGAAATTAAAGGAGTTGTTTCTTGTTTTATTCATTTTGTTGAGTTCATACTGAAGTGATACTTTCTGCCTGCGGTTTTTAGGTATGAACACAACCAGCTATGTGCTACACCTCTTACTCCTCGCCTTTCTAATTTTCCGAGCAGAATGTTATGGTCCAGGACATCAAAGGCTTTTGATGGATCTGGAAAAATACCTGCAGCTAATTTATGTTGATCAAGGGATTTTAAAATGCAGTCTAAGAATTCGAAAATTGTGTCTGTGTGGATTTAGACTTTCTAAAACCATGTTGTACAGGTGCATATTTATTTATGAAACTTAAAAGCCTGTTATAGAAGAGTTTTTCTAGAATTTTTGAGAAGGAACTTAACTGTGACATGGGTTGGTAGTTTGATATTTTTTCAGAAGAACCTTTTTTTTAGCAGTGGTGAAACTTTTGCTATTTTAAAAATATCTGGGAATACACCAGTTTTTAAAGAGAGGTTGAAAATTTTTGCCAAGGGGTTTGCTATGTGGTGAGCATGTGCTTTTAATATGAAATCATGTACTTCACCAAGACCACTTGACATTTTATTGCTTAATGATTTAATTTTACTTATAATTTCATTGGGGTTTGTTTCATACACATACATAGAAGCAGTTGAGATCACTGACTTGCTGGAGAAACTTGGGACTGGTCCTTGACAGTGTACTTGAATGAGGTCTTCAGCTAGTGAGGTGAAGTATTCATTGAATTTTTTCACCACTGAATTTGGGTCTGTCACTTTTGAGCCTTGTAGTGTTAATGATACATTCTTTTTCTCTGGCACAGAACTACAAGTTTCTTTGTTTATAACTCTCCATGTGGATCTCATTTTGTTAGATGAGTTTCGTATCAAATTGTCATTCCACATAATTTTTGCCTCTTTGACTACTCTACCATAGATTCTTTTGTAGGCTTTTGAATAATCTGTGAATTCATGAGTCACTCTATATTTCTTACAAGAGTACTGCAGAAATCTGTTTCTCTCAATGGAAATTTTTATGCCTTTAGTTACCAATTGCTTATTATTGTTAGGTTTTACTGCTTTTGGAAATGCTACATTAAAATAGTGAAGAAAGACCCTCTGAAAACTCATGTACATGCTATCAACATTGTTCTGAGTGGCGATGCTTTCCCAGTTTTCCTTCGCCAGTAAGAGGTTAAAAATTCTAATGTTATCTTCAGAAAAGGTGCTTTTTTCAACTACTTTTCCAGAACTGCTACTACTTGTTGGCATTTTTATACACAGAAGCTGTGCCTCATGATCACTATAACCCATGCTCACTACTCTCCTTGTGAATCTGTAAGTTGTTTCTGAGATGAATATTTGGTCAATAATGGAATTTGTGCATTCTGTTAATCTTGTTGGACAGTGTACTGTGGGGACCATATTGAATGTGTTGGTCATATTTATCAAAGCATCTCTGCTGCTGCTGTCTTTTGAAAAATCAATATTGAAATCCCCACAAAGAACTATCTTCATATTTAGTGTACTGATCCTGTTCAGCAGAACCTCTTGTTTATTCATGAAGACTGACAGGTTTCCGCTTGGTGCTCTATATATGTTAATAACTATGAAATTAAGCTCTGGCAGTTTGGTAATGGAAAGTTCAAAGCCTTTTTCAATTGAGTCAGTATAACATTTACTGACATCACAGAACTTTATTTGTTCTTTCACAAAGATAGCAGAGCCACCATGTTTGGAAAATTCTCAGCTAAAATGACTTGCTAATCTGTATCCTGAGATTGAAGTTGATTTTACTTCGTCATTTCATAGCCAATGTTCAGTAATGCAAATTATGTCTATGTTTAGTGCAAACTGGAATAGTGCTTCCAATATGGAAATTTTATTTGTGAGTGACTGAACGCTATGGTGTAGTATAGCAAACTCTGGGTACTTAGTAACTTTAGTTGAAACGGTTTCTGATTCTTTATCTAATGGCATTTCTAATGCAGCACTTACACTAAAAGATTTTCTGTATCTTTCTTGTGTGTGGCTTCTGTTCACTGGTGGCAATCAGCAGGTGAGTTAACTTCTGGAGCTTGTATAAATTTTGCTTCATCCACATCTGTCCTCTTCAGTTTAAACCATTTCGTAATTTTCGTTTGGCTGATGACTTGATTGACTGTTTCTTGCCTAATTGGTTTAAACCACTTGGTAATTTGCATTTGGTCGATGGCACACCTTGGAACTCATCTAAAGCACTTCTTAATTTCCATTATTTTGTCACTTATACTTTTTTCTTCACTCTTCTTCGAAATGCGAGTACATATTTTTTCGGCTAGTAATTTCTTTCCTGGTGTATTTAAAGGAAGTCCATGGACTGTATGAAACCTTCGCTCCAATCTGTTTATGTCTACAATATCGACATTCTTAAAGTTAGTGCATATATATGAGTACCTAATTCCACAGTGCCTTCAATTCTATGACACAGTTCATCAGTCATAGTGGCTAAGAAGCGTTGGTGAACTATTTCGTTGGTAACTCATGACATATGGCAAGATGATAAAACATTGTCCTGGAACTTTCAAGACTCAAAGGAGAGTGATTACATTAATGTCACTCATCCCACATATAAAAATGTGAGAATTCATTTTCTGTAAAGAAGACACTTTAAGATGCAGACAGGTACAATTAAAAGACACTTACATATAGCTTTTGGCCACAGCCTTCATCAGCAAAAGAGACAGACTCACACCGTTCATACATGAAAGTAAGCATACGTCATGCACAAATGATGACCATCTCCTGCATCTCAGGCTGGAATGCGAATATTGCTTGGGACACAAGCAGTAATCTCGAGGGGGCAGGGAAGGGGAAGGGATAGTAGGGTACAGGTGGAGAGAGAAACAAGGTGAGAGAGATAGAGAGAGAGAGAGAGAGAGAGAGAGAGAGAGAGAGAGAGAGAGAGAGAGAGAGAGAGACGAATGCTGTCTGGTGGAGTGCGCAGTGACTAGAATGCCAACAGGCATAAAGTCAGGAAGTTGTGGGACAGTGAGGTGGGGAATAAAAGGAGTGAAAAAAGAGAGAGGGGTTGGGAAAGATGGGCAGGTGTGTTGGCAGAGGGTGGCAAACAAAGAAGGTGCAAGATGAGAATGGGGAGGAGAGGACAGCACAGGAGGAGGTGGAAACTGTTGAGTGGAGAGTGTAGGGACAGTATGTTACCATTGGTTGAGGCTGGGATAATTACAGAAGGGGATAATGTGTTGTAAGGAAAACTCCAATCTGCACAGTTCAGAAATGCTGTTGGTGGAGGGAAGGGTCTAGATGGCTGTGAGTGGTGAATAAGTTATTTAAATCAAGCATGTTATACTCAGCTGCATGTTGTGCCACAGGGTGGTCTACTTTGCCCATGGCCATAGCTTGGTGGTGGCCATCCATCCTGGTAGACAGCTGGTTGATAGTCACACCAATATAAAAAGATGTGCAATGTTTGCAGCAAAGCTGGTAAACGACATAGCTGCTTTTACAGATGGCCCAGCGCTGATGGTGTGGGTCAAACCTGTGACAGGTCTGTAATATGAAATGCTGGGTGTGTGGAGCAGGTCTTGCACCTGGGTCTTCCACAAGGATATGATCCTTGTGACAAGGGGCTGGGATTTGGAGTGGCATAGGGATGGACTATGATGGTGTGTAAGTTGGGTGGGCAACAGGACACCACTTTAGGAGAGGTGGAAAGTGTCTCAGGTAGGATGACCTCCATTAAGAGCACAACAATAGGTAATTGAAGCCCTGGTGAAGGATGTGGTTCACGCTGTTCCTGTTCCTACCTGGAGTCTTCATTATTTGATTTTGAGAATTCATTTTATGACAGTTGTAAAAGGTAAATGTTTTATACAAAAATTTCTGTGCAGTGTCAGACAAGAACAGGAGACAGATGAAATTCATAAAAAGGCCAAAGAAAAATATGGGAGTCTACCAAGACAGCATACGTCTAGGGCCAGTTTAAGAACATTTTTCCACACAAGTGACTCACTTGATGTCCTCACCCCTTCTCACATTTCTTCCTTGCACACCTTCGTTCACATTCATTTTTGTAACTATTTGTGATATGCTCTTATAAAAATCTTGGACTTGGGTGTCCTTGGTTCCCCTGCCTGCTTGGTGGCCCAAAATGACTGCCATTAACCCTTGAGTGGGCACACCTATGTATGAAGTGTGCCAACCACAAATAACATTGGTTTTTTATTTTTTCATTGTTGTTTTATAATTGTCAGCCCATACCTATTCTTTCTTTATTGTTTCATCCAACACAGCGATAAGTTGTGGTTTCATACATCCAAGTGAGCAAGGGTGGACTTGGTCAGAAAAAAATTATGATCTATGCAAGAAAATGACACAGAGTAAGAGCTAGCAGCACAATCTCACAATGAGGCAGTTGTCTACAAGATGATTAATAATCAAATAAACAATTCGCAGGGATATGATGCACCTGTGCTGTGTAATGCTTTGAGTGGGTCATTACTGTGGGGTAACTCTTGTACCACCAACAGAATGATACAATGAAAGTTTATTTTGTTACTATTTAATTAAAGAGTACTTTAGAACATATACTGTAAGTTTATTTTATCATTGTTTAATTGGACTGAGCTTACACTGTGGTTTCGCTCATACATGCTTATTTTGGTCACATAAAGACATGTATTCTGTACATGTGTAAAAGTATGCCATGTGCCTACTTGTCTTATAAAAAATGGCATGTGTGCTCAAGGGCTAATTGTGATACATCCTGTACGGAAGTCTCATAGTTGTGGTACCTTTGGTGCCCATCTAAGCTCGGCACCCCAAGTGGTAGGTTGTGCTGCTTTGCCTTAAACTGGTCCTGCTTACATCAATATTATTTAGAGCATGATGCCATGTCATACAGAAGAACTTACTCAGTAATTAGAGGCTATTTGTACCCAGAAGTATTGTAAATGAACTCATAACATATGTGTACATTAATTATGCTTACTTCAGACCACATAAATGGATGAAGTTGCAAGGAAGTGTAATTTTTGACAACGTGGCCTGGAAAGAAAGAAATATATTAATGTTATAACCTTTAATCACAATAATTGCGTGGATATTCACACTCTCTCTTAGAAACAATAGCTGATCACATGATTACAACTCAGTCTCTCGTATTGGACTGCCGTGCCGTGACATGTGGCCGGCGCCGTTCGTAGCTAGGTGGCGCTCCCGCGCGCAGCCGATTTGCGGAGCGCCTCTATCGCCGTTTGTGCGTACTGTCATGGCGGCACTGCTAAATGTTGTGGCACTATCACAACAATTAAATTCTTGTGAAATATGGATTTTATGTACAGTACTATGCCAAATTATGAAAGAAGGTTGTATACATAGAAGAGGGCTGGAAATTCTGGAAGGTTTCAGATAGGTTATATAATGGTAAGACAGAGATTTAGGAAGCAGGTTTTAAACTGTAAAACATTTCCAGGGGCAGATGTGGACTCTGACCACAAGCTATTGGTTATGAACTGTGCATACTGTCGTGGTGGCACTGTTAAATGTCGTGGCACTATCACAACACTTTTCCCCCCTTGAAAAAAATAAACACTTTCTTCCTTGGAGACATGGACAGCGCGGAGACATCCATGGCCTGTTGTGAGGCCCCGAGGAGATCCCGCGCAGAGACACGAGAGTATGGTCGAAAATGTCCAGGACGGAAGCTCGTGCGTGGAACGTGCCTCCTGGATGAGATGATGGGTGAAGACTCCGGAGCAGCATCCATAGGTGTCATTGCCCTGGGAGTGTGCTCCAGCGAGATGGGTCCCGGAGAAGGCGGCGTCGCGACTGGGGCCGGTTCCGGCGTACTCGGAAGCGGCAGCGACGGCGGCTGCATCAATGCGGACGGTAGATCGGCAGCAGCGACAGGACTGGCGTCTCGGGCTGGTGGAGGCGAAGGATGGGGCGGTGGCACCGGTGTGGCCACCACTCGTGGGCGCATCTGGTCGTAATGGCGAACAACCGTGCCGTCGTCCGTACGGATTTCACAAAGCCGGCGGCCACGAAGAGCATTGACCACCCCTGGAATCCATTTAGGGCGAGATCCATACCCTCGTGCCCACACGTTGGCGCCCACCGAGTATTTTCCCGCACTAGGGGACACAGTACAAGGCCTGACAGGGTAAAGCAGGTGCAGTAGAGTGTGCGGTTAGCGGCCATGCAAGAGTTCAGCAGGGCTGCGATCACCCAGAGGCGTGAAGCGATAAGAACTCAGAAATTGCAGCAGGGCGTCATCTGTGGAAAAATCACTAAGGAATTTTTTCATCTGACATTTGAAAGTGTGGACAAGGCGCTCGACCTCCCCATTCGATTGCGGATGGAAGGGAGGTGCGGTAACATGATGAATCCCTTGTCCAGTACAAAAATCACGGAAGGCCTGCGAAGAGAACTGAGGGCCATTGTCCGTGACGATTGTGGATGGAAGACCTTCTAGCGCAAAGATTTTGGACAAAGCCAGCGTCGTCGCCGCAGTGGTGGGCGACGGACATCTAACAACAAATGGAAACTTCGAGAAGGCGTCAATCAACAGTAGCCAATAAGTACTGAGGAAAGGGCCAGCAAAGTCGGCGTGCACCCGTTCCCATGGCTGAGCTGGATCAGGCCACGGAGAGGGCATTGTACGAGGTGCCGCCAGTTGTTGAGCACACTGGCCACACGCAGCAACCATATGGGCGATGTCCGAATCAATACCGGGCCAATAAACGTGCCTGCGGGCCAGGGACTTAGTTCGAGAAATACCCCAATGGCCTCCGTGCAACAGTTTGAGAACATCTTTGCGAAGAGAGGCTGGCACCACGACCCGAGGAGATGCGCCATCCGTGGCCAGAAGAACAACATCATCACGAACAGACAGACGAAGGCGCAAGGCATGGTAGTTGCGAAGGGGATCTGATGCCCGGCCCTTGGTCCTGTCCGGCCAACCTCGTTGAACAAAACCGATCACCCGACGCAGGACCGGGTCCCGCGCAGCAGCCGACGCGACCTGCGAACCTGTAAGTGGAAAGCCCTCGACCGCACGACGTTCTTCCTCATCAGTGTGGAAACAGAGGAGTTCATCAAGATCGAAAACAGGGTCGGGGCCCATCGGCAATCGTGACAATGCATCAGCGTTGGCGTGCTGGGCCGTGGGGCGATAGTGAATCTCATAATGAAAACGAGACAAGTATAAGGCCCAACGTTGCAGGCGGTGAGCTGCCTTATCCGGAAGTGACGCCAAGGGGCTGAACAGAGAGACCAGTGGTTTGTGGTCGGTGATGAGGTGAAACTTAGAACCATACAAAAAAACGCTGAACTTTTTTAGAGCATAAATGATAGCGAGTGCCTCCTTTTCGATTTGAGAGTAACGCCGTTGCGCCTCGTTGAGGGTCTTGGAAGCATAGGCGATGGGTCGTTCTGACCCATCCACATACCGATGGGCGAGAACAGCCCCTAAGCCATACTGTGATGCGTCAGTCGCCAGAACCAAGTGCTGACCCAGACGGAACGTGGCAAGACAAGGAGCCTTCAGGTGGACAAAAGCCTGCTCACACCCGTCGGACCAACAGAAGGGGACGTTTTTGCGTAACAGCTGATGCAGAGGATAAGCTACCGCCGCTGCGGATGGAATGAATTTGTGATAATAAGCAATCTTGCCTAGAAACGCCTGAAGTTCTGTGACCGTAGACGGCCGGGGTAGAGCGTTAATGGCTGCAACGTGTTGACGGAGAGGACGTATACCCTCACGGGACAAGTGGAAACCAAGATACTCAATGGAGGGTTGGAAGAACTGTGATTTGTCCAGATTGCACCTCAACCCAGCCGAATGCAAAACCCGAAACAGTGAACGTAAATTACGAAGGTGCTCCACAGTGGAGGCTCCCGTGACAACAATGTCATCCAGATAGTTTATGCAGCCGGGAACGGAAGCCGAGAGCTGTTCCAAAAACCGCTGAAAAATTGCCGGTGCGCTAGCGACGCCAAATGGTAATCGCTGGTACTGATACAACCCACAAGGAGTGTTGATAACGAGAAATTCCTCGGAAGTAGCGTCCAACGGCAACTGATGGTACGCCTCCGATAAGTCAAGTTTGGAATAGAACTGGCCCCCCGCGAGCTTGGTAAACAACTCCTCAGGACGGGGAAGAGGATAAGTGTCAATGAGGCTCTGAGCGTTGACAGTGGCTTTAAAGTCACCACACAATCGCAGACTCCCGTTTGGTTTAGAAACCACCACGATCGGCGATGTCCATTCGCTGGAGGTAACCGGAAGGAGAATCCCTGAAGCTGTTAACCTGTCTAGCTCAGCCTTGACAGGTGCACGCAACGCCACCAGAATAGGGCGTGCCCGGAAAAACTTAGGGCGAGCCGTAGGTTTAAGTGTAATGTGGGCTGCAAAATCCTTGGCACAACCCAGACCAGCAGAGAACACGGACGAAAATTCAGAACACAATCCATCCAGCTGTTGATACGGAATGTCCTCAGATATGAGGTGCACATCATCATCAATGGAGAACCCGAACAACTGGAAAGCATCATAACCGAACAGGTTTTCAGTGCCCGCATGATCCACCACATAAAACGTGAGGGGCCGAACAACAGACTTGTAGGCAGTGGAAGCATCAAACTGGCCCATGATAGGAATTTTCTGTTGATTATAAGTCCTCAGATTTCGCGTAACTGGAGACAAAGGAGGGGAGCCCAAAGCCAAATATGTGCGAGAATTAATGAGAGTTACTGCAGAGCCAGTGTCCACTTGCATGCGGATGTCTTTATTCAGAACACGAACAGTAACAAACAACTTATTTGTTTGAGAAAGCACACAGTGAACATCCATGTCCGACGCCTCGTCCTCGTCGACCGGAACTTTATGGGACTGACACACAGAAGCAATGTGGCCTTTTTTCCTACATGAATTACACGTGGCCCAACGTTTTGGACACGCTGCCCTGTCGTGGTGTACGAAACAACGGGGGCAAGAAGGAAGCGCGGAACGAACTGGCTTCTGTGGTTGCTGGTTTCGCTGCGAGCGTTGCGGCCCAACGCGATGTTGTTTACGCGAGTGAACCGCCGCCACATCTTCGTTCTCCTGTGCAAGAGGCAAATTGCCCGTGTCGAGAGTTGACTGTACAGCGCCTACATAACACCACGCATCTATTTGGGCGCCAGCAGCGTGAGACACTTCAAAGGACTGAGCGATGCTTAGAACTTCCGACAACGACGGGTTTGGCAGTTGTAGGGCACGTTGCCGAACTTCTTTATCAGGAGTAAGCCGTAGAATAGCATCCCTAACCAATGAATCAGCATAAGACTCGTGATGAGTGTCCGTGACAAACTGACATTTCCTACTCAGACCATGTAGTTCCGCCGCCCAAGCCCGGTAAGATTGATAGGGCTGTTTACGACACCGGTAGAACGCCACGCGGGCGGCAACGACGTGGGTGTTTTTTCGATAATAGGCCGACAATAAGTCACACATTTCTTGGAAGGACAGGGAGGCGGGTTCCCGCAAAGGGGCTAACTGAGATAGCAGCTGATAGACTCGAAGGGAAATCCAAGATAGAAATAACGACTTACACATAGGAGCGTCGACAACGCCGAAAGCCAAGAAGTGTTGCCGCAAACGCTTCTCATAATCCTCCCAGTCTTCAGCGGCCTCGTCGTAAGGAGGGAATGGAGGCGGAGAAGAGGAAGACAGACGATGAGTAAGCGACGTCGACAACGCCTGAATCGCTGCCGTCAGCTGTGTTTGTTGAGCCTGAATAGTAGCCGTCAGCTGTGTTTGTCATTCAATGAGCGCTTGCATAAGCTGTTCCATGTCTGCCCCGTCACGAACACGCAAATCCACAACGCAGTGAAAATATCCCATCCTCGTCGCCAAAAAGTGTTATAACCTTTAATCACAATAATTGCGTGGATATTCACACTCTCTCTTAGAAACAATAGCTGATCACATGATTACAACTCAGTCTCTCGTATTGGACTGCCGTGCCGTGACATGTGGCCGGCGCCGTTCGTAGCTAGGTGGCACTCCCGCGCTCAGCCGATTTGCGGAGCGCCTCTATCGCCGTTTGTGCGTACTGTCATGGCGGCACTGCTAAATGTCGTGGCACTATCACAACAATTAAATTCTTGTGAAATATGGATTTTATGCACAGTACTATGCCAAATTATGAAAGAAGGTTGTATACATAGAAGAGGGCTGGAAATTCTGGAAGGTTTCAGATAGGTTATATAATGGTAAGACAGAGATTTAGGAAGCAGGTTTTAAACTGTAAAACATTTCCAGGGGCAGATGTGAACTCTGACCACAAGCTATTGGTTATGAACTGTAGATTAAAACTGAAGAAACTGCGAAAAGGTGGGAATTTAAGGAGATGGGACCTGGATAAACCGACAGAACCAGAGGTTGTACAGAGTTTCAGGAAGAGCATTAGGGGATGATTGACAGGAATGGGGGAAAGAAATTCAATAGAAGAAGAATGGGTAGCTTTGAGGGATGAAATAGTGACGGCAGCAGAGGATCAAGTAGGTAAAAAGATGAGGGCTAGTAGAAATCCTTGGGTAACAGAAGAGATATTGATCTTAATTGCTGAAAGGAGAAAATACAAAAATGCAGTAAATGAAACAGGCAAAAAGGAATACAAACGTCTCAAAAATGAGATCGACAGGAAGTGCAAAATGGATGAGCAGGGATGGCTTGAGAACAAATGTAACGGTGTAGAGGCATATCTCACTAGGGGTAAGATAGATACTACCTACAGGAAAATTAAAGAAGCCTTTTGAGAAAAGAGAACCACTTGTATGAATATCAAGAGCTCAGATGAAAACCTAGCTTTAAGCAAAGAAGAGAAAGCAGCAAGCTGGAAGGAGTATAAAGAGGGTCTATACAAGGGCGATGTACTTGAGGACAATATTATGAAAATGGAAGAGGATGAAGATGAAATGGGTGATATGATACTGTGAGAAGAGTTTGACAGAGCACTGAAAGACCTAAGTCGAAACAAGGCCCTTGGAGTAGACAACATTCCATTACAACAACTGACAGCCTTGGGAGAGCCAGTCCTGACAAAACTCTACCATCTGGTGAGCAAGATGTATGAGACAGGCAAAATACCCTCAAACTTCAAGAAGAATATAATAATTCCAATACCAAAGAAAGCAGGTGTTGACAGATGTGAAAATTACTGAACCATCAGTTCAATAAGTCACGGCTGCAAAATACTAACACGAATGGAAAAACAGGTAGAAGCCCACCTTGGGGAAGATCAGTGTTCATTCCGTAGAAATGTTGCCAATTGAGGCAATACTAACCCTACAACTTATCTTAGAAGATAGATTAAGGAAAAGCAAACCTACATTTCTAGCATTTGTAGCCTTAAGAAAGCTTTTGACAATATTGACTGGAATACTCTCTTTCAAATTCTGAAGGTAGCAGCAGTAAAATACAGGGAGCGAAAGGCTATTTACAATTTGTACAGAAACCAGATGGCAGTTATAAAAGTCGAGAAGTTTGAAAGGGAAGCAGTTTTTGGGAAGGGAGTGAGACAGTGTTGTAGCCTCTCCCCGATGTTATTCAATCTGTATATTGAGCAAATAGTAAAAAGTAACAAAAGAAAAATTCTGAGTAGGAATTAAAAAAAACCATGGAGAAGAAATAAAACCTTTGAAGTTTTCCGATGACATTGTAATTCTGTCAGAGACCGCAAAGGACCTGGAAGAGCAGTTGAACGGAATCAACAGTGCCTTGAAAGGAGGATATAAGATGAACATTAACAAAAGCAAAACGAGGATAATGGAATGAAGTCGGGTGATGCTGAGGGAATTAGGTTAGGAAATGAGACACTTAAAGTAGTTCATTAATTTTTCTATTTGGGGAGCAAAATAACTGATGATGGTCAAAGTTGAGAGGATATAAAATGGCAAGGAAAGTGTTTCTGAAAAAGAGAAATTTGTTAACATCGAGTATAGATTTAAGTGTCAGGAAGCTGTTTCTGAAAGTATTTGTATGGAGTGTAGCCATGCATGGAAGTGAAATAAATAGTTTGGACAAGAAGAGAATAGAAGCTTTCGAAATGTGGTACTACAGAAGAATGCTGAAGATTAGATGGATAGATCACATAACTAATGAAGAGGTATTGAATAGGATTGGGGAGAAGAGAAGTTTGTGGCACAACTTGACTAGAAGAAGGGATCGGTTGGTTGGTCACGTTCTGAGGCATCAAGGGATCACCAATTTAGTATATGAGGGAGACCAAGAGATGAATACACTAAGCAGATTGAGAAGGATGTAGGTTACTGTAGGTACAGGGAGATGAAGAAGCTTGCACAGGATAGAGTAGCATGGAGAGCTGCATCAAACCAGTCTCTGGACTGAAGACCAAAACAACAACAACTATACCAAAAAGCCTAGACAAATTTCAGCAATTGATTTTTAATGGCCCATTGCTGCAATCTAAAGGAATCTTCATGCGAATTGATTATTTTGAATGTCTTTTTAAAATCTGTATGGGACCCATCCATTAAGAAAAGCTGATAGCAAAATTATGATTAAAAGCCAAAGCCGAATACTTCATAAATAAGATCAAACAGAGTACATTTTGTCAGATAATGGTCTGTAATTTCACTCAAATCTTCAGAAATTTTATACAGGAACTAGAAATTTGGCACATTTTGATATCTTCTTATAGGCTCTCATCAAACTCATCAGAACAACATGAATGAGTTGGGAAGTCTGTTCCATGCTCACTGTGGAAAAAGCATAAGAACTGGATTGAGAAGTTAAGCAACTTTGAAAGATTCATCAATAGTTTGTGTAATATCTCAGCTGGCACTGTACTTTTTGGTGAGGGATGAACTAATACAAGAATGACAACTCAGAATAGCATCAGAGATAGTGTAAAAGAAGGCAGAAGAAAGAAAACGTGCATGACCCAATTGTGAACCTGATTGCATATGAAGTAGGTGACTGGGTCTTAATTAAAATGCATATTAAATCCTCTGGAATCAACATAGAAGTAAAGACAGTCTCTATTGTCATGGACCATATAAAATTGGAGAGACCATTCATCCCAATCTTGTTGAAGTTGAGATGGTGACGTCTGGAAAAAAATTATGGTCTCCACTATGATGAAAAAAAAAAAAAAAAAAAAAAAAAAAAAATGTACCCTCATCAAGATATGTTACAAGAATGTGATGTAGTTAGTTACTTTCATGTTCCATGAATCATTTGTGCAATAAATCATAATAATGTGGAATGAGTACTTTTACATCCACACTGCAAATTAATTTGTAAATATAGCTACATGCTGAACATTTATAAATTTTTAAATTAAATAGAGATGTGAGTTAGTAATTCCTATCCATCACATTTTACACATTATAGTAATAGAAATTCTTCTAGGGAACAGAAGGAGTTGTCAAGGAGAAACTTTTTTTAGTTTGTTTTCAAATTTTACTTTGCTGTCTGTTAGACATTTTACTTTACTGGGTAAGTTACCAAAAATTTTATTCAAAGCATTGTGCACCCTTTATGTGCAAAGACAACCTTAATGTGGTGTATAGAACGTCATTTTTTTTCTTGTATTGCAGGTGTGTACATCACGGTCCCTTTTGAACTGCAATGCATTATTTATGCAAAATACACCAACTTACTGTTTTCTCTCCCCCCAAGATTCGCAATGATTCTAAGTGCAAATGTGACTGAACTAAACTGTTCAAAGAGCTTGAAAATGTGCTTTTTCTGGTTTAAATCCTTATCAATATTCGACACCTCAGAATTTTGAAGATTCTGCATTATTTATTATTTCCTTGCCATGTGTTATACTTATCATTGGTGTAGTACCCAAATATGCACAGAACTGAATATGTTGCATCTTCTTAAAATTTATGGTGAGATCATTCACAGAAAAATCAGTCAATGATTCTGTTAAGACCTCTGTTTACCATTTCCTCTCTTGCTGTATGTATGCTTGGACTGATAACAACACTAGTGTCATCTGCAAAAAGAACTAATTCTGCCTGTTGTATATTAGACAGAAGATCATTTATTTATTTACTGAAACAATAGCAGACCTAAGATTGCGTCTTGGTGAAGCCCGTACTTGATTTCACCCCAGTTGGGACAATGTCCCTGGATTACACTCGTTAAATAACTAATGAAACTTTCTGCATTGTTTTGGTTAGACACAACAGTATACATTGGTTGGCTATACCATCAGTACTATAAAACTTCAGTTTATCTAGGAGAATATTGTGATTTACATAGGTTACAGAAAATACCAACCAGCGCTATTTTGTTACGAACATGTAAATGGCATTCTAGGTAGAGCAACTCTTCTGAAATCTCAACTGTGATTTGCTGAGAATACTGTTGTTCCTCTAGTGAGATATTATTCTAGAATACATCACCTTCTCAGAAATTTTGGAAAATGGTGTCAGCAGTGTAACATGTCAGTAGTTATTGCCATCTCTCCTATCACATTCCTTAAAGATGGGTTTGACAATGGCAATGGCAAAAATATATTGAGTTGGTGATGCATTACATATTTAACATAAGACAGGGCTTATTATACAGGAACAAATCTTGGAAACACCATTAAAACTAGATGAGTTTTTATTCTTGAGAGAATACATAAACTTCTTAATTTCAGGAGGAGAAATTGCCGAAACATTTATATGATAGAATTTTATGACAGCTGCTTTTTTAACATACTGCTTTGATTTTTCTCTTAACCTATTGTCCCTCTACATTCCATTATATTTAAGAAATGATTGATAAATATATTTGATATCTGTAATTCATTACTAATAGGCCTTCCATTCAGTACAAACCGTGATGTTATCGTGTTCTGTGGCTGGCTATCCTGCATATCGTTTTACTGCATTCCATATAGACTTTGGGCTGTTGTTGAAATTGCTGATTTCTTACATTTTATACATGTTCCTTGATTTTAATAGCTTTTCTTAATAACTTTGAGTAATTTTTGTAGTGTGCAACTGCTGAAGGATCTCTCCTTTATAACAAAAGAAGCTCTAGTGGAACCCTCTTTCTCCTTACCGCAGTGTACGATACCATCAGATTTCCAGCCAGATTTGACCTCTGTTTCACTTTTAAATTATACAAACAATTAAAGTAAATTCTAATCAACATGTTTAATTTCTAAATAAAAAAGTTTCTGTAATTCTTA
Source organism: Schistocerca gregaria (assembly GCF_023897955.1). Taxonomy (NCBI): domain Eukaryota; kingdom Metazoa; phylum Arthropoda; class Insecta; order Orthoptera; family Acrididae; genus Schistocerca; species Schistocerca gregaria. Next base: position 414,658,474 of record NC_064922.1, on the reverse strand, counting down.
TTTTCAGTCAAATATCAGTAATTTCAAAAACATAAAGAAACTATCTGAAAAGAGATTTTCTCAAAGTAATCAAAAAAACCTGTCAAATTGTCTATTATTAATCACGATGTACAATTATAGTTATTTCTAAACCATCAGTCATAAATTCTATACTTTATATGTTATAACTGATAGCAAAATAATATAAGAACTTGCTTACAAAATTTGTTACAAATATTTAATTTATTTTCAGCTTTCATTAACTTCAAGAAGCTGTACATAATTAATGCATCTAGAAAAACAGCCAATAACCTAAACTGAAATTATATGTAAATTCCGGAAACACATACTCACACTTGCAATCACACACAATGATGAAACTTTCTGGTAGATTAAAACTGTGTGGCGGACTTAGACTCGAACTCGGGACCTTTGCCTTTCGTGGGCAAGTGCTCTACCAACTGAGCTACCCAAGCACGACTCACGCCCCGTCCCCACAGCTTTACTTCTGCCAGCACCTCATCTCCTACCATCCAAACTTTACATAATCTCTCCTGCGAACCTTGCAGAACTAGCACTCCCGAAAAAAAGGATCTTGCGGAGACATGGCTTAGCCACAGCCTGGGGGATATTTCTGGAATTTGCAGAGTGAAAATCTCATTCTGGAAACATCCCCCAGGCTGAGGCTAAGCCATGTCTCCGCAATATCCTATCTTTCAGGAGTGCTAGTTCTGCAAGGTTCCCAGGAGAGCTTCTGTATAGTTTGGAAGGTAGGAGACGAGGTACTGGCAGAAGTAAAGCTGTGAGGACTGGGAGTGAGTCATGCTTGGGTAGCTCAGCTGGTAGAGCACTTGCCCGTGAAAGGCAAAGGTCCTGAGTTCGAGTCTCGGTCTGGCACACAGTTTTAATCCGCCAATAAGTTTCACATCAGCGCACACTCCGCTGCAGAGTGAAAATCTCATTCTACACACAATGATATTTACATGGATGATGTGGTTAAAGAGCATAACTTAATAAAAGTGCAAAATTATAAAACAATACTTGAGTCCATGCAAGTTATTTAAAGAACCCACAAATTTACTATGAATTTAACAAAATGAATAAAACAATGGCCAGCCTGCTGAAAAGATAAGTGAAGATGATTTATGAGCTGACTGTTTATCTGAGGAACAAAGTGCTTTGCAGTATTTTGCCAGGTAATTGAGATGTAAAATCACTACTGACATATTCAGTACAGAATTGTCATATGTGGCGCTCAGCATAGGAGTGGCTAGAATAATCATTGTCGGAATCTAATCATGTTTTACTTGCAGATTAAATAAAAGAACCACAAATTAATATTTTATAACAAATGTTAACAATGTCAAGAAGAGAAATCGCCATTAATTTAAAGAGCAGAAATTTCACAACCACAGAACCACAAAAATGTACGAGTATTCATTAGATGAACATAAATGAAAAGATTTTGAAGGGTCATTATACCAGGCAATAGAATAGAAATCAAGCTAAGTACTGATACATACTGAATATTACAATATTTTGGAGGTAAGTGCTAACCCACAAAGTTACAATGAGTGACAAAAGTGACATAAAATTGTGTAGTAGAGGGGCAGTCAAGATAATTTTGAAAGTGAAAGTTACAAACCAATGGATAAGAAACTTGACCAGTGGGAGATTTTAAGAACAGTCTTAGGAAAGTTAGGAGAACTGCAGAATGACATGCAACCAAATAGTGGTAATTTGTCCACCAATAGTGCTCAGCTGTACACTAAGCAAACTGACATGAAAAGAAATTATGATTAGGTAAACTCATGATCAGAAGACACTGAATCTAGAATGGAGAGGTTTGAAAATACTATAAAAACTGCTGTAGCTTCAACAACCCTTCCTGTGAAAAACACGGGATAAAATATTAGTGCTAAAGTTAAACTCACAGTTATTCATGAAAATACCTTAATAGAACAAAACACTTGCATTGCTACAAAACAGGAAACTGGTATTGACATTACTGCAATAATTGCAAATTTGCTATTAGTAGCCAGCAAGGAAACATTCGCACACATTGACATACATGTTAGAAGTAAAATTATCTGGTGTCACCTGGAACTTAAAGCAGAGGCCTGCAGTGAACAAAAATGCATGGAAAGAAATTGCTATAATTTTGGTAGTATACACAATAACAATTGGGTAAAAATAGGTACAGATAGGCCTACTATGGACTATAAGGAGTTTAAAGAGCCTAAAATAGTCATGACAAGACCAAGAAAAATTGTCTAATCGCATGGTCTCACTGAGTAATTATGACTGGTCACATATGTTTAACAATAATGCCCAGGGCTCTGCCAATACATTGTTCAATAGATTTTGTCATTCTTTGTTAAATATATTCAAGACCAACTGCCCTCAATACAAATCTAAAGTTAAACATAAAAGTAACAGTAATATACATAGGGATAAGAATCCATGGTATACGGCTCATCTAGCCAATATGAAAAGGAGGTTGTTGTTGTATAGAGATTCTTACAGACTTCAGAAAATTGATATGGCTAAACAAAGGTACTCAAGAGCACAAAATGAATATAAGTATGCTTTATATGAGACCAAAAAAACAACATAACCTAGTCAACATTGAGTCATCAAAAAATAAATGCAAAAAAGCATGGACTATAATAAATTCAGTGGCCAAAAGCAAGTAGATAGCTGAGGCAGAAATTTCAGCAGGCGAATTTAATAACTACTGTATAAAATCTGTTAACCAAATTAGGGAAAGCATTGGGAGACAGCAAGAAACTGTAGCTGATCTCATAAAATATCATAATGTAGACTACACCTTGAAGGACAGATTCCTTTTAACCGAGGTCACACCAGATGTTGTTTTAACTATTGTAAATAATTTTAGGCCCTCTGATAGGTAAGATATGCATGGTATTTCTTGTAATATGTTAAAAAAGATAGTTGGGAACATAGTATATCCTCTTACTAAATGTATAAACAGATGTCTAACTGAAGGAGTAGTCCCAGATGTATTAAAATTATCCAGGGCAGTGCCCATTTACAAGAAAGGTGACAAATATTGCCCATCTAGCTATTGCCCAATATCTCTGACACCTATTTTATCTAAAGTTTTGGAATCCAACTTCAACTCCCAGTTGTGTGATTATCTGACATGTAATAACATTATTACTGCAGTACAATTTCGTTTTAGGAAGGGCAAATCCACAGTCCATGCCATTGACTCCCTGATTACAAAAGTGCTTAATGCTTATGAAGGAAAAAATTTTGCTCATGCTACTTCTTGTGATCTTAGAAAAGCCTTCGATTGTGTGGAACATATTTCATTCCTCAACAAACTAGTTTATTATGGAATCACAAACAGTGAAGTTGATAACATCTTTGAATCTTTCCTCAGCAACCGTAAACAAATTGTTTGTATTGGTAAACAGAGATCACAACTAGCTGAAGTTAAGTGCATTGTGCCACAAGGCTAAGTATTAGGACCTCTGCTATTTATCCTAATGACAAATGATCTACCATCTTACATAAATACTCACTCCATCCTCTATGCAGATGATACCACTTTTTTCAGTATCAGCTCAGACATGGATATGCTCCAAACTGTGGCAAATGACACAATATCACAAGCATCAGTCTGGTTTCAAGCTAATGGGTTCCTGCTTAATGAGAGTAAAACTCAAAAGATTGTATTTAGTTTAAGAAGTCTGCCAATAGCAGATTTCATGGATAGTGTTAAGTTCTTAGGTATTGTTATAGACAGTAAATTGACTTGGGAGCCACACATTAAATACATTAGTGCAAGGCTGTCTAGAGTAGTGTATTTGTTAAGGAATTTAAAAAACCATGTACCTGTGACCTATGTAAGATCAGCCTACTTTGCTTTTTTTTTCAAAGCATTATATCTTATGGGGTTTTAATATGGGGCAATAACTCACACCTTCAGGGCATTTTGGTACTTCAGAAGAAAGTAATTTGAATTATCACAAATAGAGATGAACTGGGGCACTGCAAACCACTGTTTATCAACTTAAAAATGTTAACTGTTATAAACTTTATATTTACATTGCCCTACTGCAAATAAAGAGCAACTTATCAGAATACCAGCATAGAAGAGATGTACACTCTCATGGAACCAGAAATAGTAGCCATCTTGACATACCTTACTACAGATTATCAAAGTCACTGAACAGCTACGAAGTGGTGGGTAGGAATATGTTTAACAAACTGCCACTAGAATAGGTTGTTGTTGTTGTTGTTGTGGTCTTCAGACTGGTTTGATGCAGCTCTCCATGCTACTCTATTCTGTGCAAGCTTCTTCATCTCCCAGTACCTACTGCAGCCTACATCCTTCTGAATTTGTTTAGTGTATTCATCTCTTGGTCTCCCTCTATGATTTTTACCCTCCAATACTAAATTGGTGATCCCTCGATGTCTCAGAACATTTCCTACCAACTGATCCCTTCTTCTAGTCAAGCTCCTCTTCTCCCCAATTCTATTCAATACCTCCTCATTAGTTATGTGATCTACCCATCTAATCTTCAGCATTCTTCTGTAGCACCACATTTCGAAAGCTTCTATTCTCTTCTTGTCTATGCTATTTATCGTCCATGGTTCACTTACATACATGGCTACACTCCATACAATTACTTCGATGTTAGCAAATTTCTCTTCTTCAGAAACACTATCCTTGTCACTGCCAGTCTACATTTTATATCCTCTCTACTTCGACCATCAGCATTTATTTTGCTCCCCAAATAGCAAAACTCCTTTACTATTTTAAGTATCTCATTTCCTAATCTACTTCCCTCAGCATCACCCGACTTAATTCGACTACATTCCATTATCCTTGTTTTGATTTTGTTGATGTTCATCTTATATCCTCCTTTCAAGACACTGTCCATTCCGTTCAACTGCTCTTGCAAGTCCTTTGCTGTCTCTGACAAAATTACAATGTCATCGGCAAACCACAAAGTTTTTATTTCTTCTGCATGAATTTTAATACCTACTCCGAACTTTTCTTTTGTTTCTGTTATTGCTTGCTCAATATACAGATTGGATAACATTGGGGATAGGCCAAACCCTGTCTCACTCCTTTTCCAACCACTGCTTCCCTTTCATACCCCTCGACTATTATAACTGCCATCTGCTTTCTGTACAAATTGTAAATAGCCTTTCGCTCTCTGTATTTTACCCCTGCCACCTTCAGAATTTGAAAGAGAATATTCCAATCAACATTGCCAAAAGCTTTCTCTAAGTCTACAAATGCTAGAAATGTAGGTTTGCCTTTCTTTAATCTTTCTTCTAAGATAAGTCATAGGGTCAGTATTGCCTCACGTGTTCCAACACTTGTACGGAATCCAAACTGATCTTCCCCGAGGTCGGCTTCTATCAGTTTTTCCATTTGTCTGTAAAGAATTCACGTAAGTATTTTGCAGCTGTGACTTATTAAACTGATAGTTCGGTAATTTTCACATCTGTCAACACCTGCTTTCTTTGGGATTGGAATTACTATATTCTTCTTGAAGCTGAGGGTATTTCACCTGTCTCATATATCTTGCTCACCAGATGGTAGAGTTTTGTCAGGACTGGCTCGCCCAAGGCTGTCAGTAGTTCTAATGGAATGTTGTCTACTCCGGGGGCCTTGTTTCGACTCAGGTCTTCCAGTGCTCTGTCAAACTCTTCACACAATATCATATCTCCCATTTCATCTTCATCTACATCCTCCTCCATTTCCATAATATTGTCCTCAAGTACATCGCCCTTGTATCGATACTCTTTATACTCCTTCCACCTTTCTGCTTTCCCTTCTTTGTTTAGAACTGGTAATGTCCTACAATTTAAAATCTGGTTCCAAAATCTCTCTCTTACTATCATATAATCTACCTGATACCTTTTAGTATCTCCAGGGTTCTTCCATGTATACAACCTTCTTTCATGATTCTTAAACCAAGTGTTAGCTATGATTAAGGTATGCTCTGCGCAAAATTCTACCAGGCAGCTTCCTCTTTAATTTCTTAGTCTCAATCCATATTCACCTACTATGTTTCCTTCTCTCCCTTTTCCTACTCTTGAATTCCAGTCACTCATGATTATTAAATCCTATCCATTTCCCTTTTTAAATTTTCTAACCTACCTGCCGATTAAGGGATCTGACATTCCACGCTCCGATCTGTAGAACGCCAGTTTTCTTTCTCCTGATAACAACGTCCTCGTGAATAGTCCCCACCCGGAGATCTGAAAGGGGGACTATTTTACTTTTGGAATATTTTACCCAAGAAGGTTGAAGCTTCATTTGGTCTATTTAAAGACAAATTATTCAGTTGATTAGCTGCAAATCCTTGCTACTCACTTCAGGAATTTTATGACTGTAAAATGTCATCGAAGTACCAGTTTGGAGAGTACAGCATAATTTCTTTAACTGAGTGATTTATGATGCAATGTTTTCATATTATTTGATTTTAAATATTGTATTTTATGGAAAACCAATAGTGACATATTGATCTTCATGTATATATGCTGTATAACTTGTATATATGTAGCTTGACTTTGTCAATTGCTGTAATAGCTAAATGAAATTAAAATTTCATTCAATTCAATTCAGACTTCACCTGCTACATGGAATTAGTAGGTCCTTCCCAGAACCTCTCAGCTGAGTCCATCTCCCTCCTCACCCCAACAACAACCATCACATCCACCTTCTACATACTCGCCAAAATCCACAAACCCAGCAATCTTGGACGTCACATTGCAGCTGCCTGTTGTGCTCCCACTGAAAGAATTTCTACTCTTGTTGACCAATACCTCAAACCAACTGCCCTTTACATAGCCTCCTACTCCAAAGATAGTAACCACTTCCTTCACTGACTTTCCACTGTCCCCACCCGTTTACCTCGTGGATCCCTACTTGTTCCTGTTGATGCCACCACCTTTTACACCAACACCATCATGCCCAGGGCCTTGCCATCATTGAACTCATCCACACCCAACATCCTTCAGACTCCCAACCAACCACCTCATTCCGTTATATCGTGACCAACAACTATTTTTCTTTTGAAATGAAGGTTTACAAACAAATCTCCAACACAGCCTTTGGCACCTGTATAGCATCCTCCTATGCTTAACTGTTTATGGGACATGTAGACAATTTCCTACACTGGTTCAGGCACTGATGGTATCTTCACGATCTGGGCTCAGGGCCAAGACACCTTATCCACATGTCTGAAAGAACAGATTCACGTCAATGGACAATGAATCCACAATCTTCAGTGCAGATGCACATCAATGTTTGACTTCTGGTGGGAATCTAAAATTAACGACCATGAAGGACATGGTAGGGACTGCTGACAGGCGGCACTAGGTGGGAGTATGGGTTGACCAGGAAGCACGCCAAAATTGTCTGTGCATTTGTGATAAACGCTGCATTCGGGTGGCGCAGTGGTTAATGCAACTGCGTAGTAAACAGGAGATCCCAGGCTCGAGTCACGGTATGGAACACATTTTCACTCATCGCCACCGATTCTGCATAAAGTATCTTCAATTTACAGAATATGTATCATAGTTGCGGATTTTGCACATTCATATAAATGAATCTTCAGTGAGTATGCACCTCATTGTTCAACTGCTGATACATGGTGCTAAATTGCGAGTGTGGGTTAACCAGGGAGCATGCCAAGACATACTGTGCATTTGTGCAAAACTTTTGTGTCTTGGTGGTGCAGTGGTTAATGTAACACCTTGTTAGAGCATGCCAAGTTCGAGCCCCAGTCCAGCAAACTTGTCACCGCTAATTCCACATAAAGTCTCAATGCAGTTAATGTCATTAGTTGCTTTCATCCCCCCTATCTTCAGTTTACAGAGTACCTTCCTGGACGTTGACCTCCACATTGCAGATGATGACTCCATCCACACCTCTGTCTATATTAAACCCAATGAACACCAACAGTACCTGCATTTCCACAGCTGCCATCACTTCCACACCAAAAAACCCCTCCTATACGGCCCAGCCACCCATGGACAATATATCTGCAGTGATGAGAACTCCCTTGCCCAGTATGCTGAAAGCCTCAAAAAGGCCTTCACAGACATGCAGCACCCCCCCCCCCCCCTCGCAACATATAATCCATCCTGTGCCATATCCTCAACCCCTTCCACCCTCTCCCCCCACCCAATACTCCCACCACCCCAAGAGTCAGCTAAGCTACAAAGTACCACCCCACTTATCACCCATTGTTGCCCTGGAGTAGAACAACTGAACCATGTCCTTTATCAAGGCTTCGATTATCTCTCACACTGCCCTGAAATAAGGGACATCATACCCAAGACCCGTCCCACCCATCCTAGAGTGTGGTTCCACCATCCATCTAACCTACACAATACCATAATCCATTCCTGTGGCCAACAAAGATGCAAGACCTGCCTGATCCGTCCACCCAGCACCTCCTTCTCCAGTCCTGTCACAGGGTTATCATATACCATCAGAGGCTGGACCTCCCATGAAAGCAGCCATGGCATATACCAACACTGTGCAACCTGTTATGTTGGTATGATTGCCAACCAGCTGCCCACTAGAATGAATGACTACTGCCAATCTGTTTTGAAGAATAAAGTTCACCACCTGGAGGCACAACATGCAGCTGAGATAACATGCTCAATTTCAATGGCTGCTTCACAAACTGAGTCATCCTGCAGAGGGGAGTTATCCTTAAACCACATCCTCCCTCCTGTAATCAGGTAACCCACTGTCCCCACAACCTTCTCCCAATGGTCTCCCCTTCCTCCATCCTGTCACTCCCTACCAGTTCACATCCCCAAGTTGCCTGTAGCATGTGCCACTTCCCATTGGCCGCTACAGTCATGCCAGCCCCTATACCTGCCATCACTCCATCCTGCTTTCCTAGCCACCAAACTGGCTGCTTCCATGTGAGCCGCTAGCCACTCAACCCCGTTCCTCTTCCTGCCTACCACCTCCCTCTCCCTCTACCCACTCCACCCAACACTACCTCCACCACGACTAGTCCACCTGCCACAAAATATCATTGGAACCGTCAGTCCAGTTGGCACCATGTGAGGGCATATTTTGGTGAGTGTTCTCCTTTAATTCTAAAATATTTACATAATAAGGTTTAAAATGATTTTCACAGTAATAAACACAATTAATTTTCTATGTAACTCAGACAAATGTATTTTCCATAAACTCACAAAAACAAACTATAATCAGAAACAAAACCAGTTTGAATAGTTATCCTTACTGTGCAATTGAGGACTCTTTCAGCAGCGGTGCCTGTTAAACGACAATTTTCCAGTGATCCAGTGTGATCCGTAAGTCTCATTCTTATATCAAATATAGTGTCTGGAGCAGCAATTTCAGCTCCTGATCCCACAGGACACTCCAGATTTATACAGATCCCATCAATTGGCAGCTGGCATCTTGAACTACATTAAATTTCATAATTAATATAGTCACTTTTGTGATGAAGTGCCACAAATTATAATATTATTTGGCATTTGAATGTGCTGAAGTGTTTGGCACACTTGACAGAAAGAATTTCATATGTCCAAAAAATGATCATACTTGTCTGACATAAAACATATGGCCAGTACCAGGAAAAATAACAATGAAGAAGAATTTCCTTTGGTTTGCAAAACTTTAATGCTATTTAAAACATTTTATATGCAGTAAGGCAAACTGCACTGATGGGTGACAATAAATAGTGCATAGATGATATTATTATTGTTATTACTGTTTTCATTTAAGGCATGGGTGTCTTGACTGGTACTGTTGCCATAATTAGTGATTGTTATTCAAAAAAGTTTTAATAGCACCAATATAAAACAAGTTAAATGCTGAACGCAGTGTTTATTCTTGGTTCGGTTTATATGAGCAACACATATGCATCTGGAATAAAAGTTTGTCATATGAGACTAATATTGTTACTCTGGTTTCCTTTGTATGTTAAAAGGCAGTGATTATGATAGATTCCTGTTAACTTGGCTTACGGCATTTGATAATCCTCCCCGTTTTTGCTAGCCAGGATTGTTTCCTCATTTAATTGTAATAATGGAATAAAAATGAAGAAAAAACAGAAAGGAAGAAACTTCATCTCCTGTGCTCAGCATATTTTAATGCCAATGCAAAATTGTATAACATCTCCAGCTGTTCATAAAACTAATTACTTTGTGTTGCAGTGGTGTGGGTTATTGTTAAGCTTTCCTATTCATAAAAAAAAGCACTCACCTTTTATGAAATCTTCAAAAACCATGGCCTGGCCTGAAGCGACATATAATGTTCCTCAACTGAGAAGAGCTGTAGAAAATTAGCTGCACTGTATGTGGCAACAGGTTGCATAATAAGTGAAATTTGCTAGGTCTAGCTATAACTTCTAAAGGAAGAAAAGTCTATGCAGAAAAATTTTGTTCTATATCATCACTTGTTTATGCCTGCATTTGCTACCAAGTCCCTTCCCAACACACAGTTTCAGAAATGAAGGGAATGAAATTGAACTTAGTTTTCACTATCATTTCAGGCAATTATAGCATAATTTCTCTCTGTTACTCAGTTTTACATTTCCAGTCAGAGCTGATAGCACTTTTCATCAGTTAATGAATAGTTTCTAAATATAGAATTTAACAGTTTTTGAATGCTTGCTCAGATACTGTGGAAATCATCACATGATCTATGCAGATAGGACTTATTCTTGCAACAAGTTCTTCCTCTCATGACCACCCTATCCTCAGGATCGGCTAATTGACTGTCCCCCTCCCCTCAACTTAACAGTTCCTTCTTCCTCTGACCTACCACTCTCTCCCGATACACTTCCCTGTCATCTTCATCATGCACTGCAGCTCACTGGTTCTGGTACCCATGTATCACAGGACTCGACTGTACAATTGCTGTCCTCCCCACATTCCTACCGATTGTTGTTTGCATGCACACGTAAGTACTTGTGTGTGTGTGTGTGTGTGTGTGTGTGTGTGTGTGTGTGAGTGATGATGTTTTACATTAGTTGCTCTCTCCCAGTACTGTAACAGTGAATGAGGTGCTGCTCTGCTTAATAATCATATTTGTAATATACACATATCAAAGAAAATTTTGTATCACCTCGGTTCCAAGAGTTCTGGAACCTGTACAGAAAATTGGAATAGAGATCAACATTATTTCTGCCCTTTTTATTGCTCATGAAAACCACACATTGCATGTTGTACCGCCATACGGTGAGACCTTCAGAGGTGGTGGCCCAGATTGTCCCACTCCTCATTGGCAATTCGGTGTAGATCCTTCAGAGTGATTGGTGGGTCACGTCATCCATAAACAGCCCTTTTCAATCTATCCCAGAACATGCTGGCCACTCTAATTGAGCAATGTTGTTATCCTGAAGGAAGTCATCCACAAGATGTGCACGATGGGGGCATGAATTGTCGTTCATGAAGACGAATGCCTCGCCAGTATGCTGCAATATCTGTCAGAGGGTGGCATTCACGTATCATACAGCTGTTATTGTGCCTTCCATGACCACCAGTGGCACACGTTGGCCCCACATAATGCCGTCCCAAATGAGGATTCTGTACATCACTAAATAAAACAGTTTCCAGTATAAATCAGGACCCCTAACCATAATAATCAATCAGTCACTTGAAGAAGAATGCTTCTGTAAAGTATGTAATAGTAAAGCTGCCAGAAACTACTAACCAGCCAGTTTTCATGCACTCTTGGAACACAGATATAAACTTTCATAGCAAAATCTAATATCATTTATATTAAATTAGGTTGCCTTCCATAAAGCCAAAACTTCTTGTTGAGAAAGTTTCCTTATCTCCTGACAAGTCTCAAAAGATAACAGGAATGTTTTGTGACCTTGTGAAGGGTTTTGATTGTGTAAACCTGTGCTCCATAAACTAGAAAGATGCACAATTAATGGTAGTGTTTTGAAATAATTCGAATTGTATTTATAGAGAAAGAAAACAGCAGTTGTAACATCAGGTTTAGAACACTGATTCTCTGACTGGAACATTATTTCACAGGTAATCCCACAAATTCTGCTTTAGGCCCAGTACTATTCTTATTTGATGTAAATGAGTTAACTCTTATTGTAACATCCTACTCGGTTTTATTTACAGACAAGATATCTCTGTAAACTGAAACCACAGAAAAAATTTCCAAAAGAGTCTTTGATACTCTAAATAGCTTAGAACATTTGTGTGATGAACATTTGTGCGATCTCTGTGGACTGAAATAAAACATGTCAAAAACCCAAGTAATACCATCAAAACTAAATAAATAGCTTCTAAACTGCTAAAAAAATCAGGACCTTAGGGAAGCAGATTTTGTAAAATTCACAGGGATATTTATAGCAGAAAAGGTGTCAGGGTCATTTCACATATGCTACTTGGCAACTACGTTAAACAATCCTGCTTTTGCAGTAATACCACCATCCTATGAATGTGACATGGACTCTAGAAAAATTGTTTATCACAGCTTCTTTGACTCTATTGTAAGATATGGAATAATCTTTTCGGGGAATGCAAATGCCACAAAAAAGATAATTACAGAAAACTATAATTCAAAATGTGTGTAGTATAAAGCCTAGGGATCATATTGTCCACTATTTAGGGATCTAAATACTTTATCTATTTCATGTATCTATATTTATGAAGTATTTATATTTATAACAACAATTCATAGTTATTTCAAGTAATTCATTTTCAACATATGTGTTATACTAAAAAACAGAAAATTTTACTTTATCATATCATAGAGTAAAGAAAATTTATAATAAATTAAATTGAAAACTATCACAATGTGGAATTGGGTTTTCTGGGGAAAAGAAAAACAACTAAGTGACATCCTTGTGCAAAAATGTTATTGTTCAGTCATGGAATTTTTAAATGGTGATATGGCTATCTTTGTTGAGCAATCTTATAAACTTGTAATGGTGGTTGTAAATTAAATTTAATGTAGTGTTTCTTGACACTTTGTATGTATCTCATTTACTTTACTTACATTGATTGACAAGTCTCCTGTACAATAAGTCACTAATTTGTGCATGCATGTATGTACACATTATCCACTATGATACACACTACACAATATGTAGCACCCAAGTAAAGAGACAAATAGATCACAGCTGATACAAAAAAAAAAAAAAAAAAAAAAAAAAAAAAAAAAAAAAAAAAAAAAACTCAGCACATGCAGACAGTGCATTATACTATAACATAAATACTTCAATATTTTATATTCTGCCATGTTGAACTTCGTTTGTTTGTCCTTCAAACATTTTGTATTATATTGAACATGTAAAGTAGATAACAAAAATAATGCATATCAGTATGTTGGAAAAGGATTAACATGCTACCAATGCTTCAGCACAAATCTTACCATCTCGTGGAAGTAATGCGTGAGGTGCCATCCAGATCAAGATGAGTCACAAGACAATAAATTAAAGCAGTGAACTGTTTATCTTCTGTATTGGCTGCTTCTGCATAGTTAACTGAAGTACGATCGAAGACTTGCTGCACTGTCATTACTTGCCTGATGCTGCCAGCTAGAGCAAAAATGTATTGTGCTTGCTATAATTTTTGAGGCTAGTGCATTACAGTCACAATAAATGACTAATTTATTTCAAGTAGTAGTATAGTTCTGATAAGTATGAGGCCTAATTATGTGTTTATGCTATGAATTACTTATGTCTCAATGAAGCCTTGTATACTAATTGTAACATTAATTTATTATCTACACCACATCAAACATTGTAAAGATAAGTAGACTGTAAGGTAAATTCAGTGACCATTACACCAGAGGAAAAAATGTACTATACGAGAAGCTCTTTTAAAATGTTTAAGGTCTTTATTACAAATATGATGCACATAAAAAATAACAAAAAAGTATGTATTAAGTGGCACACTTGTTATGTATTTGTGTCAGAGATGCACATCAGTGATTACAAATGAATTCAGAAGTGTCAAATGGAAGAGATTGGTTCTGGCTACATGCAGACAAAAATGAATAGAAAGCAATCTAGTTAAGTTCTGTGGATGGTGTGATGTGAAAAGTAAATTATAGTTAGGATAATTGGCATCTTGAGAACATATGAGAAGTGGGAGGGGGAATGGAATGATACAGTACAGCAACACACATTTGGTTGGTATGAAAAGTATGGAAGAAGTAGAAAAGGAAAAAATAATTCTTGTTTTCAACTCCAGTTTTAAAGTCATATGAATAGGAGAGTAATTAGAAATAGAATATTGCCTCAAACATCTCTGACAGGTTAATGCTATGTATCAGGCTATATTTTCTGCATGTGTCTCTGCCATGTCTCTTTGTTTTAGAGGGAGCAGGGAAGGGGAATTTTCATCTCAAACCTGTATGTGGCCCTTAGTCACCCTGAATGGTAATGAATGGTAAGCACCCCATAGAATTTGACAGATATGGCTGGCTATAGGTCTGGAACATCCAGGGTTCATGAGCTGTTTACTTTTCAATTCTGCCATCCTACAATATTGTAAATCCTGGGCAATTCAGCACAGTTGGCAGGATATAGTGTCTTGGAGAGCAGAGATCTTGGTTTAACACCATGGATGGTATATGTCTCTATAAAAAGAAATCAATGTAAACTGCTTGACCATGAGATCGATATCTGTTCACATGAAAAAGCTGTTAAATAGATTACTGGTAACTCTGCACTGCCTTCCATACTTAAGTTACATTAAACTTTTCCAGATAACCGGGACTTTGTCTAAATTAGCCTCTTGTTCCCTACCAACTTCAGAAATGAAATAAAATATTGAAATTCTACTAGCACATAAATTCTTAGCAGATTAGACATGTCACTGGTAGGTATCAACACCTCATTCATCAAGAGAGCACAGGATTCCCACTCCCAAAAACTGCTCTGTTAAAATGAAGATACAGCTCTGGCAGAACAGACGCATCTTCATAAAAAGAGAAAAGAGGACCACTAATGACATTTGAGAGGTGTGTGTGTGCACTATAGTGGTGTTACTGCCACTGCTTATACTATGTAGTTTATTGCCATTACTGCCACATAAAAGACACCAGGATTCATTGTAATTCCCTGGTTTTCATTCCTAATAGACCACACTTCAATACTGTAGCTGTGGTACCTCACTTACCTTCCAATGTATATGGTTTGGCCAGTCTGTCCTCGTCCAATGGTGAATGGTGCTGAGTTAACAAACCACTGGGCTCAAGACAGATGTGTATACTGGCCACACAGCTGTTCCCTTATGCCTTAACGGCCAATGTATGGTATTATCCATTGTAATACTGCATCTGAGCTAGCATGAGATGCCTAGTTTTTTGCACCAATGGCTAATTTTGCTGCACAGTCAAGACAAATGCAAAGATTGTGTGTGCTGGCTTTTTGTGCTACAGAATTAATTGAATGTTGATTCCCCTATGAAAATACCAGGCAAGCCATGAAAAAAAAAACCCAAAATCCATCAATATGTTTGCCAGGAGGCCTCTTCTGAGATTTAAATGAGTTGTTGAACACAACAGGTACAACTTGCTGAAACTTGTATCTCATATTAGCATGAATGTTACTCACTGGCTGGACTGAGGCCATCCTTTGGATCACCTGACTGAATTGAGAGAGATAGCTTACCTTGCACACAGGTCGGAGGTTTCTTGGCCTCCATTTTCAAGAAAAGAATTATGGGGCTTCCTTCAATGTGTCAAGAGTTTACTACACACAAAAAGAAACTACATTGGTAGCAGAGTACATTATGAGTGTACAGGGTTGTTTTTAGATTAGAGGAAACTCTTAGTTGGCTTATTTAAGAGTTATGTATCAAAAACAGAGAAAAGAGTACGTAAACCACTGCACTCTCCCAAGGGAAAATGCTAAAACTAATCCCATGCAAAGTTAAACTCCTGATGCTCAAAATTTACAATAGTGTATGGGCACAAAAGATGAAAATTTGACTCATTGAAAACTTGTCATGGCACCCCCATCCAAAACTCGGGTAAAATACGTGATAAACTGGAGTTGTATCAGCCTGTTACATTCTACTGTGTTTGGTGAAGATAATGTAAAGGTTTATTAAATTAAACAGCACTTAGAATGGTGGAGTGAAAAAAAGAAAATATTACTTAAAAACAACAAGGAAAAGGGATGACTGAAATCGTTTTATGGTTAACAGACACCTAAATTTCTCTTGGAATAATTATACGATAGTTGCATTGATAGACTTGACTATAGCATATGATAATGTTACCTTGTCAATTTTAGGGGAAAAACTGAAGAAACTCCAGATTCCAAAACCACCATGTGTAACATTTTAAGTTTCCTGAGAAATGAGAAAAAATTAAGTTGCAGTATGGAACTACACTAGAACCCGGAGAAACTAGCAGAGGATTCACACTGGGATCAGTCTTGGCTCCCTTATTATTTATTCTCTACATTGCAGACCTTCATGACCTCTTTGCCAGTGACATCCAAATATTACAATATGCAGACAATGTGTATATTCTGAAAACAGTAGTCTTCAGTCTTGTCATCTGAAAATGCAGGCTCATCTCATACATCTGCATGAGTGGTGTACAGAAAATGGCTTCAAAATATCTGACAGCAAGCCTAGCTTATGGTCTTTACTCGCTGTAGGATTCCACTTACCCAAACAATGCAACTGTGACAACATATTTGTCCAGTTGTGGGGAAAACAACTCATCTCTTCGGATGAGTATTGATGATAAATTAAGATGGGCTCCTCATATCCAACACACCATTACCAGATGTCAAAAAGCCTGCAGTCTCATTGGAGCAATGACTATAGTATGGTTGGGCTCTGATTGGCAGACAGCAATGAATTTATACCGGTCCATAGGACACTCTTTGACACCTGTGCTGTGGACCAGCATCAGACAACATGCTCCAGAGACTTGACACTATGCAGTACAAAGCCTTGTGTATAGTTACACGGGCATTTGTGTCAACTCTAACCAATGTATTACTGGTTGAAGTGAATGACCCACCATTATAGCTGCAATGAATACTCCTGCAAGAAATTTCTCTCATGACTTTATTTTGTCAAATATGAGCCCCTTGACAAAAAATCTGGTAATTAACATTCTACTGTGAATGAAGAAGATATTGGATAAATAAGTGACCCCAACCTGTATCCACTGAATACATGGAGATACAGGCATTAAGGCACTAGATGTGGAAAAGTTTTCTCCTGCACTACAACAGACCGCATGAAACATCTACTCTGCAGGTTGATGCCAGAAAAAATTTAACTTTTCAGAATCAGCAAGAAGCTAATGCATTAGCAATTTAATTTCTGTCTCAGTATCACGATGCATTTGTGGTGTATACAGATGGGTCCAAGTCTAGTAACGGTGCTGGTAGTGTTTACTGAGTACCCTGAAGCAAAGGACAAGGTCTCCACAAGCTGGATCAGCACTCCATTATTATGACAGCTGAGCTGATTGCTATTTTGGAAGCCCTACTGTTCACACAGACAACCACAGCAGGCACAATAGTCATCATCTCTGACAGTATGTCAGCCCTTCAATTGATCAACCATCATAATAGTTGTGCCAACTCCATAGTTGCAGCAATTGCTGATATTGTGTTTCGGATGCAAAGGAACAGTCAAATCATCTTGATGATATGGATGAAGGGCCAGACTGGAATATGTGGAAATGAACAAGCAGGTGTTGGGGAAAGCAGGTATCACCGCATGGAGCTATTAAATATGATAAACTCTCTCTCACACATATGATACCCATGCTCAGCAAGTGGTTGTCCATTGACTGGGGAGAGGAATGATCGTGGAGATCTAAAATCAGAGGCTGTCGTTATGCACTAATTCATCCCATGATTCCAAGATTGCCATGGTATAAAAAGGGGCAAACATCAAGGGGCCTCACAACAGTTACAGCATGCCTGAAACTTAATCATTCTAAGTTCAACGGACACCTCTATTGGCTCAACCTAAGTGCCACCCCTCTATGTATTTGCAGAGAGGAAAAAGATCCAAACCAAACATTTCTACTATGTCCTTGGAACACTTATCACAAAAACATACTTGCAAGTAATCTTTGGGCTCTTGGTCATCAGTTCACATGCAGCCTCCAAACCTTGTTAGCATCCAACAATATAACATTGTAAAATACTGTACGAGTTTGTCAACAGTGCCAACATCAAGATATAGGCCCCTGATAATGCTCTTGGTAATTCAAATGCCCAATTCGCTGACTATATTCCCTTGTGCTACTCAGCAGAATATGGAATGCTCAGCCTATAAATGTATGTCACTATTTACCTCCTACATGTACGTGTCCGAATACTGATGCAACTATACATATGGCTGCAATATACAAATTTAGTTCTTGTAAACCGTTCTGTCTAGAAGGATTCTATGCACCTGCACAAATATTCAGTTACCTATCTGCAGCTTTTGAAACAATTTTTGCAGGTCATACAAAAGAATGTTTTATTGTTAACTTAGATATATAGTCATTAATATGGATGGAATTGGGTCTATCCCAAATGTGTACCAACAGTGATTTATCATTTATAATTGTGTTGCAAGTGGTAATTTTATAGTATATTACCCCTATGTACTATGTGTTACATTTTTGTCTTGTTTACTCATTCTAGTATACTGTGGTTGTAAAATTTGTTTTTTTGCGAGAATCAGCCTTGTGTTAAGCATTTATTGTAATATATTAATTTCATTGAATTGAAAGATGTTCACTTATTTTAATTATATTTTTATACATTGACACCATTTTGCGGTGATAATTTTTGTCATTCCCCTTACAGTAGATGGATATTTGTTAGATAATAAACTGGGTGATGTAATAGCTATAATAGAATGTTGTTTGGCATTCGAAACTACATGTCAGTCACTTGTTTCAATACTTATGTATTTCAAAACATAAATTTTTCATTAACATCCTACAGTGCTGCCATCTGGCAGCTTCTTCACCGAATACTTCGAGTTGTGCACCAAGTCAGTCTGCACTAAAATGTCACCAAATAGTGTGGACCAGATATTTTGTGTCCATGTTAAGACAGATCCAGTTTTGTGTTCACCTAATAATATGTTATAGATATTTTGGCGAGTTCTATCTCCATTTTTGAGATGTGCATTTCCTGTACTTTATCAATGTTTTTTTACTGAATGCTTGCTTCTTCTGTTTGTACAAAGTATGTTTTATGTAACTGTACCAATGAATTTTTACTGATACCTTTCATGTATTTCCCTTGTAGAGTCTTTGAGAATGGCATAAGACCAAAATGCACAAGGAACTATAAAATTAATAAATACAGTGGTCAAGACTAATATCAGTTTTTCAGCAAACTATAAAGGCAGAATTCCTAAGAAAAATCCTGGAGAATAGCACATGTAAATTTCCTGACCATTACATTGTACTAGATGGAGATTTGAATTAGACAGCTATAAAGTATTGTTCTTAACACAGTACAATCATGAAATGTAAAAATAAATTTGGCAATATCGAAGTTTGTTTTAGTGCCATTGTTGCTCACAATATAAGTAAGTTATGTGATGGAAGTTCCATGAGGCTATTTGTGGTTGATGCTACTGCATATATAGGAAAGTTCTAATGTTAGAAAATTGTAGTAAAAAAATGGGACAACATACTAAAATTGTGCTTAGGGCAGGAACTGACAGTTGATCCTCAACATAAATAAACGTAACATATTGCACATAAATAGTGATAAGATCCATTAATATTTGATTAAATGATTAGTCACCTGATGAGTAACAACTCTACAATTATCTAGAAATAACTGTCTGGACTGACACTAGTATCAGAGGTTTTCCACTGTGTGAATGGGAATAACAGCAAGTGGGGCAATGGAGTCAGTGGAGAACATGGCTTAACCTGCCAAAATTGAGGTATATGAAGTTAATTAAATGATAACAGTGCAAACTGTTCAGATGTGCCAAACTAACAATGTAATGAATATGTAGTGAAACTGTAAATTTGTGCTATACTGGGACCCGAATGCAGATTTCTTACTTTTTCAAGTTGTTGTCATAATCATTAGGCAAGCCCCCAATACTAACATAAACTTTTATTGTCACTGATGTTTCGAGCTATTATTTCTGACCATTTAAACCAGAGATTCTCCTACAGTATAGCAGCATTCATCTTTGGCATTCTAGTGTAGAACATCCAAGAACAAAATCTGTGCATTTTGTATATTTATTTGTGTGTGTAAGCCAACATCCTGATTTTTCCCCCTTTGTGTGCGAGTAGGACCACATTATTCTCCAAATTTTTCCAATAGTGTCCTCATTTATACAATTGTTCCTCTTAATTTCAGTGCATATCTACATAATTAAAGATATATTTTTGAGGATCTTTGGTAGTTCATGAATTCTGTAAACAACATATTTCAAAAGTAAATTGAGGCTTGTGAGCTACAGTTGTGTATTCTGTTTATTTTGACAGCTGTATCTTTCTTGGAAAATAATTTTCCTGCAATCACTGTAGGTATTTACAACATTTGCAATATATTCCACATTTTCCGACTCAATGACCAGTTTGCTCTAAGGAAGAGTCCAGTATCTCGCAATCATTATGTAAACACAGCTCAAACAAAGTTGACAGCCATGGTATAATATTGTGATTGAGGAATCTATGAGCTTAATTTTCAAGTTAGGCCCTAATTGTTTACTGTCCTATGTCACAGTGGGCTAAACAGAATGCAGCCTCACTATGAATGCTATTCTCCGGCATGGAAAGAGTTACTTACTCTACACAGCTGGAAACTGCCTATATTGCTGTCATGTGATTAGACACTGCTGTAAGTAGATGTACTAGCTTATCTACCATGACTCACATACCAAAGGTATGTCAAGCACTATTCTCTCCTGTGGATACTGTCTCCATTCCACAGATTAGATGACCTATCTCTGCTCCAAGCACCATCCTCTCTTGTGTATACTGCCTTCATTCCACAGAGCAAAGGATCTACCTCTGCCCAACAAGTAAACAGTGAATGGTGAGTCAATGATAGGAGGGTCCAGTACAGGGAGACAGGGACAAAGGAGAGCTCCAGGAACTACACTCATCCCCATTACTAACACGTCTGAGGTGCTGTCTCCATGGTAACTAAACCAATGTAACACACTTCAGCTGTAGGGCAGCCTGCTGCATCCTGAGTCACAAGGAAGCAAATTGAAAAAAAGTATTAATCTGTTAATTGTTGGAAATTGAAACATACAGCTAACAGTGGTACCCCTTATGGGAATGACAGCAAGGTATAAAAAGAATAATCTTGTGTTTTGCTTTCAGTGTCTGTAGACCACATTAAAAATAGTGAAGTAGCTGTTCTGACAACCACTGAGAGAGCAGGGTGGAACACCCCAGAGGATTGTGGTGTATGTTGGGACAAATGTTGTCTGTAATCTGAGCATCAAGATCGTACTGTGACTGGCAAAGACGACTAGCTTTGCTTACAGAATTTCAATGAAGCCCACAATCTGCAGCATCATCAACAAAACTGACCATGCCCCCTCATTCTGAGTTGAGTGGAAGATGTGCACAAAAGACATAAAAGGTTCTGTGACAAGGTAGGCTGTGACTTTCTTGACCTGTGCCATGGGTTTGGGTACTTTAGTGTCCCTCGAAATGGGTCAGGTGAGAACTAAATATCAGAGGTTTTTACTCAGTTGGCTGACTGTGAGTGATGAGCACACAAAAGTGTTACCAAACGTAACTCTGCATTTAGTTCAGATAACAATAGCTGAAGAACACTCCTGAGTATTAGTATAAAGACACAAAGAAATGTCCCTCACATATAATACTATTTTAATCCTAATGATCAACTGTGGCAGCATTTACAACAAAATTCCATAGTTTGATGTGCTCCTAAATAGCAGTGGAAGTTCCATATAATGCAAGATACAGAAAGCTGACTAAAACCTGAAATTGACGGAAGTGAGAGTTTTGCATTATCTCAAACTATTGGAAGGATAGGCTAATGGGAGTGGAAGTAACGTATTTGTCACAGCAGATAAAAAAATTCAGATCCTCTGAGAAGAAATTGAATCTGCATATGAGATTGTTTGGGCGGAACTCAGAATCAGTTGTTGTTTTTGTTTGTTGTTGTGGTCTTCAGTCCTGAGACTGGTTTGATGCAGCTCTCCATGCTACTCTATCCTGTGCAAGCTTCTTCATCTCTCAGTACCTACTGCAACCTACATCCTTCTGACTCTGCTTAGTGTATTCATCTCTTGGTCTCCCTCTACGATTTTTACCCTCCACGCTGCCCTCTAATACTAAATTGGTGATCCCTTGGTGCCTCAGAACATGTCCTACCAACCGATCCCTTCTTCTTGTCAAGTTGTGCCACAAACTTCTCTTCTCTCCAATCCTATTCAATACTTCCTCATTAGTTATGTGATCTATCCATCTAATCTTCAGCATTCTTCTGTAGCACCACATTTCGAAAGCTTCTATTCTCTTCTTGCCCAAACTAGTTATCGTCAATGTTTCACTTCCGCACATGGCTACACTCCATACAAATACTTTCAGAAATGACTTCCTGACACTTAAATCTATACTCGATGTTAACAAATTTCTCTTCTTCAGAAACGCTTTCCTTGCCATTGCCAGTCTACATTTTATATCCTCTCTACTTCGACCATCATGAGTTATTTTGCTCCCCAAATAGCAAAATTCCTTTACTACTTTAATTGTCTCATTTCCTAATCTAATTCCCTCAGCCTCACCCGACTTTATTCGACTACATTCCATTATCCTCGTTTTACTTTTGTTGATGTTCATCTTATATCCTCCTTTCAAGACACTATCCATTCCGTGCAACTGCTCTTCCTAGTCCTTTGCTGTCTCTGACAGAATCACTATGTCATCGGCGAACCTCACCATTTTTATTTCTTCTCCATGGATTTTAATACCTACTCCGAATTTTTCTTTTGTTTCCTTCACTGCTTGCTCAATATACAGATTGAATAACATCGGAGAGATACTGCAAACCTGTCTCACTCCCTTCCCCACCACTGCTTCCCTTTCATGTCCCTCGACTCTTATAACTGCCATCTGGTTTCTGTACAAATTGTAAATAGCCTTTCGCTCCCTGTATTTTACCCCTGCTACCTTCAGAATTTGAAAGAGAGTATTCCAATCAACATTGTCAAAACCTTTCTCTAAGTCTACAAATGCTAGAAACGTAGGTTTGCCCTTCCTTAATCTAGCTTCTAAGATAAGTCGTAGGGACAGTATTGCCTCACGTGTTCCAACATTTCTACGGAATCCAAACTTATCTTCCCCGAGGTCGGCTTCTACCAGTTTTTCCATTCGTCTGTAAAGAATTCGCGTTAGTATTTTGCAGCTATGACTTATTAAACTGATAGTTCGGTAATTTTCACATCTGTCAACACCTGCTTTCTTTGGGATTGGAATTATTATATTCTTCTTGAAGTCAGAGGGTATTTCGCCTGTCTCATACATCTTGCTCACCAGATGGTAGAGTTTTGTCAGGACTGGCTCTCCCAAGGCCGTCAGTAGTTCCAGTGGAATGTTGTCTACTCCGGGGGCCTTGTTTCGACTCAGGTCTTTCAGTGCTCTGTCAAACTCTTCACGCAGTATCTTATCTCCCATTTCATCTTCATCTACATTCTCTTCCATTTCCATAATATTGTCCTCAAGTACATCGCCCTTGTATAGACCCTCTTTATACTCCTTCCACCTTTCTGCTTTCCCTTCTTTGCTTAGAACTGGGTTTCCATCTGCGCTCTTGATATTCATACAAGTGGTTCTCTTATCTCCAAAGGTCTCTTTAATTTTCCTGTAGGTAGTATCTATCTTACCCCTAGTGAGATAAGCCTCTACATCCTTACATTTGTCCTCTAGCCATCCCTGCTTAGCCATTTAGCACTTCCTGTCGATCTCATTTTTGAGACGTCTGTATTCCTTTTTGCCTGCTTGATTTACTGCATTTTTATATTTTCTCCTTTCATCAATTAAATTCAATATTTCTTCTGTTACCCAAGGATTTCTACTAGCCTTCATCTTTTTACATATTTGATCCTCTGCTGCCTTCACTACTTCATCCCTCAAAGCTACCCATTCTTCTTCTACCGTATTTCTTTCCTCCATTCCTGTCAATTGCTCCCTTATGCTCTCCCTGAAACTCTGTACAACCTCTGGTTCTTTTAGTTTATCCAGGTCCCATCTCCTTAAATTCTCACCTTTTTGCAGTTTCTTTAGTTTTAATCTACAGGTCATAACCAATAGATTGTGGTCAGAGTCCACATCTGCCCCTGGAAATGTCTTACAATTTAAAACCTGGTTCCTAAATCTCTGTCTTACCATTATATAATCTATCTGAAACCTGTCAGTATCTCCAGGCTTCTTCCATGTATACATCCTTCTTTCATGGTTCTTGAACCAAGTGTTAGCTATGATTAAGTTCTGCTCTGTGCAAAATTCTACCAGGCGGTTTCGTCTTTCATTTCTTACCCCCAATCCATATTCACCTACTACGTTTCCTTCTCTCCCTTTTCCTACTACCGAATTCCAGTCACCCATGACTATCAAATTTTCGTCACCCTTCACTATCTGAATAATTTCTTTTATTTGATCATAAATTTCTTCAATTTCTTCGTCATCTGCAGAGCTAGTTGGCATATAAACTTGTACTACTGTAGTAGGTGTGGGCTTCATATCAATCTTGGCCACAATAATGCGTTCACTATGCTGTTTGTAGTAGCTTACCCGCATTCCTATTTTCCTATTCATTATTAAACCTACTCCTGCATTACCCCTATTTGATTTTGTGTTTATAACCCTGTAGTCACCTGACCAAAAGTCTTGTTCCTCCTGCCAGCGCACTTCACTAATTCCCACTATATCTAACCTTAACCTATCCATTTCCCTTTTTAAATTTTCTAACCTACTTGCCCGATTAAGGGATCTGACATTCCACGCTCCAATCCGTAGAACGCCAGTTTTCTTTCTCCTGATAACGACGTCCTCTTGAGTAGTCCCCGCCCGGAGATCCGAGTGGGGGACTATTTTACCTCCGGAATATTTTACCCAAGAGGACTCCATCATCATTTAATCATACAGTAAAGCTGCATGCCCTCGGGAAAGATCACAGCTGTAGTTTCCCCTTGCTTTCAGCCCTTCGCAGTACCAGCACAGCAAGGCTGTTTTGGTTATTGTTACAAGGCCAGATCAGTCAATCATCCAGACTGTTGCCCCTGCAACTACTGAAAAAGCCGCTTCCCCTCTTCAGGAACCACACGTTTGTCTGGCCTCTCAACAGATACCCCTCCTTTGTGGTTGCACCTACGGTACGGCTATCTGTATTGCTGAGGCACGCAAGCCTCCCCACCAACGGCAAGGTCCATGGTTCAATGGGGGGAGGCAGTATCAGTTGTGGGCATAATTTATAACTTGGCCATTCTACTGACCACCAGTCTCTCCCCCAAGATGTAACTCAATAGTATGTATTATTTATTTACTAATCAATCTCTGATTATTTTAAGAGACTTTATCAGTAAACAACCAATTGAGATGAATGGAGTGTTGTTGTGATAAGACTTCCTGTGAAATTAACCAAATCATTCCACTTAAAATTGCTTAGAGCAGATAGTTTGAAAGCTTACCAATGATGAATATATATTAGATCTAATGGAAAAAATACATCTGACTATTGGAGGATGTTCACATTGGACCTGGCATCAGTGGTCATTAGGAAGTTGTAGCAACAATAATTAGCAAGTTAAGAAGATGAACTAAAACAAGGAAAAAGATTTCCATTTCAATAAAGTAAATAAAGAGGCAGTAGTAGTTTCATCTCTGAAGGAAGAACTCAAAACCTTTTGCTCTGGGCTTAGGCTAGTAGACAAACTGTGGTTAAAATTTTGGAAAATAATTGTCAAAACAGTAAATAAATATGAACACTCCTTGACATAAAACCTGGCTGGATGCTGCAGAGCCTAAATCTGTGCCAACCGCGTGTTGGGACAAATAACCTGGCCACACTAATAAATATTCTAAGTCCAACAATCTGCACTATCTGGCAACACTGTACACAACGGCACTTCCTGAAGAAAGTGTTGCTACCAGTTCAGGTGAGTTTGTTCCACCTGTGGTGTTGGTCTAACGATAAAACACATCATGTCCGAAAGTGAAATCTCATGACAGCACCTTTCATCTGAGTGTTGAAGTCGTGAATGAAATAAATTTCACTGATTGCTTGGCGGACTGCCTGTCTCTGAACACACATGCAACAGTACCCGGACCCATTTACTAGTTCCCAGCAGTGGCTGCCATGCTGATGCTGTGCTCCCTTGTTGAAGGCGCCTGCTACCGCTAATTGTTTTGGGTGGTATAAAATGCTTTGATGCTGTCGAGTGGTGCTCTTACAATATCCACAATTTGCATTTCATGCTCGACAGCAAAGAAGGCATATGACTGTTTTTAAAACAATGACTTTTCTATAACACTAATATGGCAAAAAACTGCCTCTATAATTTGTGATTGGATTAAAATACTTCACTATGTTGTTTAATGGTATTATTAATGCTTTATATGTCACTTCTCTTCCTTTTATTGGTGGTTCTTCATTGAATTATTTCATCAGAAGTTCATGTGTTAATGTCAAGCCACAGTAAGTAATGGTGGTGCAGTGAGTTTCATTGTTGTCGTTTAATTCCATATGGTAAATGCATGTAATAAATTGTGTGAATACTTTTCAGTGCATGATATACAGCGAGGAGGCACACTGCACATTTTGAGGACCATGTATGGATTCATGGAGAACTTAATGCTAACAGAAAGTGATTTTTGAGATATGCAATTAAATTTAAACCAACAAAACTATCCATATTCAAAGCAACTCTGAGGGAAAGAATGTTGCTAATGCCATTATTAGGAAATATCTGCGGGTAGTGCGTAATTGCCGTTACAGAAATCAAGCACAGATAAGTATGTTAATCAGTATGTTCGCTTCATACCTAATCTCCTGACATGCGGATTCTACATGATGGTCAAACTTCAAATTTGTATTGTTGACAGATCATTCAATTCTCTTCAGAGACGTTTGTATACTACCGCAGCTTGATAATCGTCAGATATCTAAGGTCATTAAAACAGCTTAATGAGTCAAGAATGTGAGAAGACTTAACGTGTAAAGGTTTTCTTCAGATTTCATTAAAGAATTTCTTCTAGCAATTTCCAGCTCCATGAAGTAAAAAGAACTTTCAGTGCTTTGGTACCCACTGCTACTAGAACTTGCAACACACATTGCCACCACATTATAACACAATATACAGAACCACTGACCTAACAAAACACGTTGCTAGCAGCAGCCCTATCATATCGCAAGATTGGTCCTTACCCTGACAATGTGCCAATAAACAAAAACATTTGTTACTTACGCAAAGTACAGAAAACCTGGAATCCAAAAATGAAATAATCTTCCTCAAAGTATCATCTTATGTGAAGATTATACAGCATAAGTCATTGAGGTGGAAGGTGGATGTCAAGTGAATTTAGTAGGTCTACTTAGTGACAAAGGTGGAAGTATGTGCACTCCCACAGGATTGCCAAATATTTTCAGCAATGGTGCCAATTCTTAGCTGTGCTAGAGGCAGTTGTGTGGCAAAATGCTTGATGTGTTTGTCTTAGATGGAAGGTGCCCACGCTTTTGGATTTATGCTGCGTTATCTCCTGATACTTTTGAACATCAACTTTTAGGCTCTATGTATTAAAGTCAATAAATTACATTAAACCAGAATTCCTTATTTTGTAACCTTTCCGGTGTTGAAGGAGACAGGTAACATAACAACAATGTAGGGATATCAAAGCTGGTGATATTAGTTTCGCTCATGCAGGATACAACATGTGAGGAATAAAATACATAACATTAATAATTTTCAACTAAAGCTTATTTCATTGGAATAGCAAGATATTGGAAATCTTCTTTGCACCTCAAAATTGACTGTCTGTGTGCCTTTTTGTGCATAATGGCAGGATGGAAGCAAGATGAAATGCAGTTAACTAATTATTTGATGCCATGCAGTAATCAATTCATTTGAGGATTTAAAAGAGAAGAAACCAGAAAATATTTTCATTAACACGGAAAATAATCTATAATTGTGGGCAATGTGCAATTCAGTGGTTTCATACACTCCTGGAAATGGAAAAAAGAACACATTGACACTGGTGTGTCAGACCCACCATACTTGCTCCGGACACTGCGAGAGGGCTGTACAAGCAATGATCACACGCACGGCACAGCGGACACACCAGGAACCGCGGTGTTGGCCGTCGAATGGCGCTAGCTGCGCAGCATTTGTGCACCGCCGCCGTCAGTGTCAGCCAGTTTGCCGTGGCATACGGAGCTCCATCGCAGTCTTTAACACTGGTAGCATGCCGCGACAACGTGGACGTGAACCGTATGTGCAGTTGACGGACTTTGAGCGAGGGCGTATAGTGGGCATGCGGGAGGCCGCGTGGACGTACCAACGAATTGCTCAACACGTGGGGCGTGAGGTCTCCACAGTACATCGATGTTGTCGCCAGTGGTCGGCAGAAGGTGCACGTGCCCGTCGACCTGGGACCGGACCGCAGCGACGCACAGATGCACGCCAAGACCGTAGGATCCTACGCAGTGCCGTAGGGGACCGCGCCGCCACTTACCAGCAAATTAGGGACTCTGTTGCTCCTGGGGTATCGGCGAGGACCATTCGCAACCGTCTCCATGAAGCTGGGCTACGGTCCCGCACACCGTTAGGCCATCTTCCGCTCATGCCCCAACATCGTGCAGCCCGCCTCCAGTGGTGTCGCGACAGGCGTGAATGGAGGGACGAATGGAGACGTGTCGTCTTCAGCGATGAGAGTTGCTTCTGCCTTGGTGCCGATGATGGTCGTATTCGTGTTTGGCGCCGTGCAGGTGAGCGCCACAATCAGGACTGCATACGACCGAGGCACACAGGGCCAACACCCGGCATCATGGTGTGGGGAGCGATCTCCTACACTGGCCGTACACCTCTGGTGATCGTCGAGGGGACACTGAATAGTGCACAGTACATCCAAACCGTCATCAAACCCATCGTTCTACCATTCCTAGACCGGCAAGGGAACTTGCTGTTCCAACAGGACAATGCACGTCCGCATGTATCCCGTGCCACCCAACGTGCTCTAGAAGGTGTAAGTCAACTACCCTGGCCAGCAAGATCTCCGGATCTGTCCCCCATTGAGCATGTTTGGGACTGGATGAAGCGTCGTCTCACGCGGTCTGCACGTCCAGCACGAACGCTGGTCCAACTGAGGCACCATGTGGAAATGGCATGGCAAGCCGTTCCGCAAGACTACATCCAGCATCTCTACGATCGTCTCCATGGGAGAATAGCAGCCTGCATTGAAGCGAAAGGTGGATATGCACTGTACTAGTGCCGACATTGTGCATGCTCTGTTGCCTGTGTCTATGTGCCTGTGGTTCTGTCAGTGTGATCATGTGATGTATCTGACCCCAGGAATGTGTCAATGAAGTTTCCCCATACTGGGACAATGAATTCACGGTGTTCTTATTTCAATTTCCAGGAGTGTACATGAAAACAAAGATGCTGTAACTTACCAAACGAGAAAGCTTTGGTATGTTGATAGAGACAATAAAAAACACACAAATTTCTAGCTTTCGCAACGTAAGGTTGCTTCATCAGGAAAGAGGGAAGGAGAGGGAAGGATGAAAGGATGTGGGTTTTAAGGTAGAGGGTAAGGAGTCATTCCAATCCTGGGAGCGGAAAGACTTACCTGAGGGGGGACAGGTATACACTCACGCGCGCGCGCGCACACACACACACACACGTACAAAACCATCTGCACATATGTGTGTGTGCAACAATCAAAATGTAAATCGAATGAAAACAACCAGTTCCTATCAATTATAATGTGCTGATCATGAATATCACAAAGACAATTCAAAATTAGCTCTAGTTTTCATTTTACACAGTTTTATTACGGTGAGATAATTATATACAATTTTTTAAGTTAAGTTTAAAATCAATATGTTTTGTCAGAGTCATAATAACTAGTAACAATGGATTACATTATTGGCCCTTGTCTTACTTGTGTGCAATATTTTGGAAGTAAACATTTTGATACCAATTTTAGTAATCTTTTCGTCTCCCTCCTCTTCAGCTTCAGCGACTTTATTAATGCATGTAATAATTTTTGCACATTTGTTTCCAGATTAACTACCAGTTGTTCAAGTTGAGTGCTACTGAAGTGAACAAAAATGTCACGGGTTTGTGTTAACAGTGCGGACATATTTTGCTATGTGTGTGGAGAAGTGACATTTGCTTCACAAAAACAGCAAATAACTCCATTGATTAAAAAAAGCTTACAGTTGTTATTTTAAGTTCAAAATAGGTGATCAGGATAAACCCTGGGCTCAAAAAAATGGTTCAAATGGCTCTGAGAACTATGGGAGTTAACTGCTGAGGTCATCAGTCCCCTAGAACCTAGAACTACTTAAACCTAACCAACCTAAGGACATCAGACACATCCATGTCCGAGGCAGAATTCGAACCTGCGACCGTAGCGGTCGTGCGGTTCCAAACCCTGGGCTCCTTATGTGACCTGTAACACTTGTGTCACCAACCTCAGGAACTGGATGCATGGGAAAGGACGTTCAATGCCCTTTGCAGTGCCCATGATCTGGCATCAGCCAAATAACCATGTCAGTGACTGCTACTTTCGTATGGTTCCTCCTATCAAGAAGGGAATACCTAAGAAGAAGAAGCGGACAGTGATCTGTCTTAACATTCCATCTGCCATACATCCAGTTCTACATGGGGAAGGATTGCCAATACCTGAATCACCAACAGAGTACGAGATTACTTCTGACGGGGATTCTGAATGTCCTGAATTGTGTACATCAAAAGATTCAGAGTTCCTTCGAAATATATCATCAACTAATGATCTACAAAAAAAGTCTCAAAATGAGTTAAGTGATCTCATTAGAGATTTGGAGCTCTGTAAAGCCAAGGCTGAGATTTTAGCATCAAGATAGCAGCAGTGCAATTTTCTGGAAAGCAATGTACATGTTTCATTCTACTGCAGAAGAGTGCAACAATAAACTCCTTCTTTTAACATGCAATATAGTCTTGTGGCATGAGTAGACATAAATGGTCTAATGAAGGCTCTCAGAATTAATTACAACCCTGATGAGTGAAGACTCTTTATTGATTCGTCAAAGTTGAGCTTAAAAGCAGTGCTTTTACATAGTGGTAATAGCTTCCTTCTATTCCATTTGGGCATAGTGTACATATGAAAGAGTCATATCAACACATGAATATTTTACTAGCAGCCATCAAGTATAATGACTCTCAATGGTAGATTTGTGGTGACTTGAAAGTTGTTGCACTGCTATTAGGTATGCAGTTAGGGTATACTAAATATTGCTGCATTCTGTGTGAATGGGGTAGCCAAGCTTGTGCATCTCATTACAGTAAACATGAATGGCCCACCAGAAAATCTCTTCAACCAGGTATGAAGAACATTTAGAGTGAACCTCTAGTAAACCCTAAAAAGATTCTGCTACTACCTTTCACATCAAGTTAGGTCTCATGAAAAACTTTGTTAACCCTAGGATGCATGGTGCCAAAGACACACATGAATGCATATGCAGGGCCTCCAAGGCCCTGCCCTAATTTAAAATTTTCCTCTTTTCATATAACCATTCTTTGGAGTTAAATTTACTTCTGTCAAATTTATTGTCACATTGACAGATTCCAGGAACAGGATCTGGTGGCCTGATTAACATTTTTTTTTTATCTTAAGAGTGAATTTTCATTAGTTACATCCATTTACATACAACATATACAAATCATTTAATTAATTCACTTATAAGTTGCAGTTTACATTTTATAACATTTATTACAACCAATTTCTTCAGTTAAAACATACTCATTATTCACAATATTATGTATATAGGCAATAATTTGACAAAAAGTTATAATTCATTTTTCATATAAAATTGCATTTTTCTTAGTTTTCAACATGCGACAAACAAGAAGTACAAAGAACGCCACTATGTTCCTTACAAATGTTGGTTTTACACTTAAAGCATGTCATAGCACTTTTCCTTTGTTTATTATATGGACAGTAATTGCATCATCTTCTTTTTCCTGAAACAGGTAGTTGGTTCGGCAATATGAAATCTTTTTGAACACATCTTTGCATGGCATCAATGATTTTCTTTGGAAGATTAAGGATCTGACTACGAAGTTCCATTAGTGGTCTTACCATTTCCTCTGCTAAATCTCCTAGGAACAAATGCCTTTTATCACTTCTTCCACTATGGTATGTCAGATGTTGCTGCGACATCCATCATATTCATCCATAATGCAAATGGCCATCTTCTTGTTTGTCTCTTGCAAGTGTAATAATGAATTTTTTTAGAACATTATTATATCTGGTTTCATTTTTGCATGAGCTTCAGCAATGTTTCTGTCGTGATGCATTGTGACAATGAGAACAACAAACTTTTTCTTTTTGGGAACATAACTCACCATTGTAATGTCACCTGTAAATGCAAACAAAGAGGAATGAATTGCTCTTGCGACAAATGGTTTCATCTCATTAGGAATTTCTGGTTTATTTTGTTTGATTGTTCCCACCACTGTAATTTGCTTCTGAAGCATCTCTTCTGTCAGCTGCACACTAGTAAAGAAGTTGTCAACAGTAATATTTTTTGATGATTATTCAATGCTTTTAGCAAGATCTTTCACCACATTCAATCCAAGATTTTTCTGAACAGGTTCATGGGGCTTCCTTCCCGTGTAAATAATTCCGTCTAAAGCACATACAGATGTAGCATCACATAACCAAAATATTTTTATGCCATACTTGGCTGGTTTAGAGGGCATATACTGGGTGAAGCTGCGTCTTCCATGGAATGGGAGTAGCTATTCATCAACTGTGAGCGAATCATTGGGAATCTTTCTATTTCTACACTTGTCAAGAAATAGTTCCCATACATAGCAAACAGCTGCAAGTGTGTCATCTGCAGATCGAACTTCACAGGTACGCCTGTCATCAAATCTAATCATTCTCTTTATATGCTCGAATCTATTTACTGACATAGTGGCCTTATATGTAGAATTTGCCTTTTCATCCAAGAATAATTCTCTAATAAGGATATCTCAACTCTTCAACACCAGAAAGCAGTAAAAGACCAAGAAAACCTTCCATTTTAGCAAGTGAAAAGTTTTTCCACTTTT
This sequence comes from Schistocerca gregaria, assembly GCF_023897955.1. Classification (NCBI taxonomy): domain Eukaryota; kingdom Metazoa; phylum Arthropoda; class Insecta; order Orthoptera; family Acrididae; genus Schistocerca; species Schistocerca gregaria. The sequence goes on along the minus strand of NC_064922.1, from coordinate 414,625,219 downwards.
TACCACGTAATGCAGCCACTCTTCTGCTTTCAATATTTGTGCAGTTGATGACTTTCTCTAGTATTTCCTTGGAGATGAAATAGTCCCAGGCATCCTTAGGTTTACAGGTTTTCAAACCACGGGCTGGACCAGGTGCCTTCTTTACGATATTATGGACAGGCGTACTAAAAGTTGCAGGAGGATCTAATTTCCAAATCGTTCCATACCGACTAATGTATGTGTGGTCTTCTATACCTTTTTGTGGTGGTTTTTCATTTTCAGACCCTGATGAAGTAATATTATTGGAAGGACTGTCACCTGCCTCAATATACACATCTTCAGGTTCATTGGCTGATTCTTCACTACTTGCATCTTCAAAAATATTTCCTTCCTCGCAAGAACCATCTTCTTCAAACCACTGAGCCACAACACTTTCAAATTAGCTGCATTTGCATGTAATGACTTTCTTGCTTTGCCTGTCGAAGCCATAGCAAAAGGCGTGTCTCTCGAACAGCAGCTTGTGCAGCACTAAACAAGTCATACTCGTAACAATATGGGCCTAGCAGCAACAAACAAACTACAGTAAAAATGAGGCTGACAGCAGCAGCACAGGATAACAATACTATGCACTAATAAAACATTTGATAGCAAAAAGAGCAATAATACACTGAAGTCACCAATATGTGAAAGTAGTGTGTATTATTTTTTAGTTATACTATTACTACTACAGCTACTGCTGCTGTTGGCACTCCAGTTGCTGGAAATGCCACTACAATTATTGTTGAATTAATAACTGCTCCCAAACAAACGTTGAAGACAATATAGGCTAAAGAACATTTATAAATGTGTGAGGGCTTCTGAAACCCTTCTTATGCATTCACGATGTATGGGTAAACGTATTGAATTATACAAAAAACTTAAAGAGGTATCTCTTTCAGACTTGATAGGAGGAATGTCACGGTGTTAGTGAAAGAGTACTGGAAAGCAATTCGAAATCAAACAAAAAATTACAGATTCTTTTTTAAAATGAAGACATACAAGGGCCTCGGAGGCCCTGTATATGCATCCTAGGGTTAAGGGAATGAACAAAGATGGCAATGTGTTTAAGTACTTAAGGCAAAAATTCCCTTACTTAAGAGATGCAAAAGTAAAGGAGGTCATCTTTGTAGGCCCACAGATTCGAGAGCCTTTTGGAGATGATACTAATGATGAAATCATAGAATGTGATAGAAGCATGCACAGGGATGTTTTAAGGTTATCTGTTTCCAGTTCTTAGGGAACAAATGATCAATAAATTACAAGGAGATTGCAGATAACATGTTGTCATCTTATGAAAAATGTGGTTGCAACATGTCATTGAAATGCAATTTCTTACATAGTCATCTTGACTTCTGCAACAAAGATTGTGGTACAGAAAGTGATGAACATGGGGAGCGAATTCATCAAGATATTGCCACATTTGAGAAGAGGTATGCCAGAAAGTGGAGCCCTGCTACTCATATTTTGACCAATTACAGCTGTACTGTAATAAGGGATGTTCCAGAGGATGTGTATAAATGTAAAGCCAAGTGAAAACAGTCATATTCTGAATTTATCTCTGAACAAAATATGTAATTGTATATACTGTAAATATGGACATTTAACATTTGTAATCCTTTATATATATTTGTGACCAGTTAACTTATATATTTTCTTCTGTGCTTTACATAGTTCTGGTAAAAAGTAGACTTACAAAGTATTTTCATTCATGTAAAATTATCTTCATTTTTTCTTAATATTTTACTTTCAGAATGGCACTGAAATTTATCAATGCATAACGCATAACATAATTCAAGTAATTATTCACTTAAAATTTCTTATGCTGAATCTTGGAAAATTAATGCATACTTAGTGAGTTATTTATATAAAATGTAGATTGCTTTTTAAAAAACTAGAGCTAAATATTTATGAAGAGGATGATTTTGTATCATCTTATACTGAAATAAACATAACTAACTCAAAATCATACAATTTACACACTTTCATTTCAAATTTGTTGTTCAGTGTTATTTGTATCATTTTCTATTGGAGTTTCTTTTACTGGATTAATAATGATGCTTGTATCATCAGTAAACAGCGTCAGTTTAGCTCCTTGTTTCAGATGAGAAGAGAGGTCATTCGCATATATCAAGAACAGCACAGGACCCATGATCAAACCCTGTGGAACACCTAATGTAATTTCACCCCAGTTAGATGAAGTGGGAAACTTGCTTAAATCGCTTAAACCATATAAAGAAACTTTTTGCTTCCTGTTCTGTAGATATGACTTAAACAGCTCATATGCTGTTCCATTTACACCACTGAATTGTACACTCCTGGAAATGGAAAAAAGAACACATTGACACCGGTGTGTCAGACCCACCATACTTGCTCCGGACACTGCAAGAGGGCTGTACAAGCAATGATCACACGCACGGCACAGCGACACACCAGGAACCGTGGTGTTGGCCGTCGAATGGCGCTAGCTGCGCAGCATTTGTGCACCGCCGCCGTCAGTGTCAGCCAGTTTTCCGTGGCATACAGAGCTCCATCGCAGTCTTTAACACTGCTAGCATGCCGCGACAGCGTGGACGTGAACCGTATGTGCAGTTGACGGACATTGAGCGAGGGCGTATAGTGGGCATGCGGGAGGCCGGGTGGACATACCGCCGAATTGCTCAACACGTGGGGCGTGAGGTCTCCACAGTACATCGATGTTGTCACCAGTGGTCGGCGGAAGGTGCACGTGCCCGTCGACCTGGGACCGGACCGCAGCGACGCACGGATGCACGCCAAGACCGTAGGATCCTACGCAGTGCCGTAGGGGACCGCACCGCCACTTCCCAGCAAATTAGGGACACTGTTGCTCCTGGGGTATCGGCGAGGACCATTCGCAACCGTCTCCATGAAGCTGGGCTACGGTCCCGCATACCGTTAGGCCATCTTCTGCTCACGCCCCAACATCGTGCAGCCCGCCTCCAGTGGTGTCGCGACAGGCGTGAATGGAGGGACGAATGGAGACGTGTCGTCTTCAGCGATGAGAGTCGCTTCTGCCTTGGTGCCAATGATGGTCGTATGCGTGTTTGGCGCCATGCAGGTGAGTGCCACAATCAGGACTGCATACGACCAAGGCACACAGGGCCAACACCCGGCATCATGATGTGGGGAGCGATCTCCTACACTGGCCGTACACCTCTGGTGATCGTCGAGGGGACACTGAATAGTGCACGGTACATCCAAACCGTCATCGAACCCATCATTCTACCATTCCTAGACCGGCAAGGGAACTTGCTGTTCCAACAGGACAATGCACGTCCGCATGTATCCCGTGCCACCCAACATGCTCTAGAAGGTGTAAGTCAACTACCCTGGCCAGCAAGATCTCCGGATCTGTCCCCCATTGAGCATGTTTGGGACTGGATGAAGCGTCGTCTCACGCGGTCTGCACGTCCAGCACGAACGCTGGTCCAACTGAGGCACCAGGTGGAAATGGCATGGCAAGCCATTCCACAGAACTACATCCAGCATCTCTACGATCATCTCCATGGGAGAATAGCAGCTTGCATTGCTGCGAAAGGTGGATATACACTGTGCTAGAGCCGACATTGTTCATGCTCTGTTGCCTGTGTCTATGTGCCTGTGATTCTGTCAGTGTGATCATCTGATGTATCTGACCCCAGGAATGTGTCAATAAAGTTTCCCCTTCCTGGGACAATGAATTCACGGTGTTCTTATTTCAATTTCCAGGAGTGTAATTTCTGTAACATAGTGTCATGGTTCACACAATCAAACACTTTTGATAAGTCACAGAAAATTCCTATTGGTGACATTTTACTATTTAAAGACTCTATTATGTGGGCAGTGAAATTGTATATTGCTGTCTCAGTGAAACAGCATTTTTAAAATCCAGACTGTGATTTACTAAGTATCCCATTACTGATGAGATGCCTAACCACTCTTGAGTGCACTACTTTCTCCACAATTTTTGAAAATGCTGTGCGCAAGGATACTGGGCCATAATTATTGTCCCCTTTTTTGTAGAGAGGCTTGACAATGGCATATTTTAACCTGTCTGGGAAAATACCTTGAGTTAGTGATGCATTACAGATGTGATGCAGAACATCAGCTGTAACTGCTCCACATTGTTTTAATATCTTGTTAGAGATGTCATCTACTCCAACAGAACATTTATTTTTCAAAGATTTAATGATTTTCCTTATTTCACGAGAGGTTGTTAGATGAAAATTAATCCGACTAGTATATCTCAAAACTGACTCTTCCATGTACTGCATGGCTTTTTCTTTTGAACTATTCTCACCAATTTTTTCACCTACTCTTAATAAATGGTTGTTAAATATATTAGCTACTTGTGTACTACTGGTTAAGATGATCTCATTCTCATTAATATTAATACAATCTACCCCAGTGGTTACTTTCCCTGTCTCTCTTCTAACAACATTCTGTACTGATTTGATTTTATTGCTTAAGTTGTTAATTTCATCTATAATACACATATTTTTTTTTATTTTTTAACAACTGGAACTTTTTGATTTCAATTATGAGCTGTGGCGCCATAATTTGCTTGACCTTTGCATTCTGGTTGATGATAGTGGACCCGCGTCTCATTACCTGTAACAGTTTTTCTCCAAAATGCATCATCTTTATGGTGGAAATGATGTAAGAGCTCTTCACAGGCATCGATGCAATAGTCTTTCAATATGGCAGTCAACTAACAAAACCCACATCTTGCAGTCACCTTATTGAAGTGCACTGCATTCCAAACAATATTCTGCACTGAACCAATAGCAATTTCAAAACTTGTGGCTATTTCATTCAGAGTAACATGCCTATCCTCCATTACAAGACGCTCCACTAATGCAGTGTGCTTGTTTGTCACTAAGTAATGATCTTGCCCTGGTCATGGGGCATCCACTGCATATGTTACACTGCTTTTAGACTCCCTATATGACTCGTACACTTGCTGCAATGACAAAGACGAATCACTGTGCTGTGCTGTCATTTTATGATGAATTTTCATTAGTTTGACACATTCACTACACAAAAAACACATAGGAGATTGCTGCTTTATCTCAGTGCAGTCATCTTGTTGTGGATGCTGCTGCCTTCTCCTGCATTTGTGGCATCACACTGCCACCTGTCAGTCACTTTCTGAATTTCAGGGAACACTACTGCCAACTGTCAACTCCATCACACAACTTTTTGAAATTCTATGGAAGATATACACATTTCTGGTAATGAGTGTATCAATTAATTGCAGTTATTAGTAAATTCAGAATGTCTAATCATAAGAATAATGTCAAAATGTCTATATCAGTAATATTCTCCTACTCTCTTATGTTGAAAGGAGCAACGAACATAACACAACCACAATGTGTCATTTATATTTAAGACATATATTGCAACCCTCAAAATGGAAGCATGTCCTTAACACTAGTTGTGTAAAAATCAGTAATCATTGTATAGGCATCCAGTGGTACAAAACCTATCTATCTAAGTAAATGAAATGTGAAAGAATGTGTAACCTGGTACAGTTTAGACTAGGCCAGATGTTAACAGGAGCAGTTTTGTACCATGATCCATTATGAAGTGAGGTACAGTTCTGCCTTGGTAAAAGATTCCTACAATTTCTAAACTCTAATTTTTCTTCCACCTAACAGTATGTATCTCAAATTGTAGCAGAGTAATTCACAACTTTATTATCAATATCTCTACTGTATGTTAATACTATTAGTCATAATTCATAATCTCTCAGATAAAATGCAAAGTATTTTCCATTCTCATCATCTATGACAGTGTAAGAGCTGAATGCAGTATAGTGAACTGAACAAACAAACATACCATCATCTCTCCTCCTTCACATAATCAGAGTACCATAGTGTAGTGTAATAAACAATATTCATAATGATCAGTGCATCATTGTACTCAACATAGCTAAATAAATCTTCCACTTATAGGTAACTGGGTGCTCAATCATGAATGCAAAATCCACTCCACAGGCATTGTTCTTTAAGTAGTTAAAACTGTAAATAATTAATTACCTTAGTATATACTTCAAAGAGTTTTGAAACATGTGGCTTAAAAAGATGAATGCAATAAGACTCTGATTGTGGTTACTGATATAATATTATGTATCATTATGGTAAAAGGTGTTGAAGTCTCAAATGGATGCACCAAGAAGTTTCTAGATACATGACAGAGTATAGTTAGTCCACTAACCAAAAAACGTTCAGTAAACGAATGATATATATACTTATACGTCTATCATATAGTGTAAGCAAAATCATCTCAGCATAACATTATTGCTAGTACAAATGCTATAAGAACAGTATACTGTATGAGTGTAGGGAAAAACCAAGTACATTTTCATAATCAAAGTTCCATTTTATATCAAGTATGTGTCTATCCAAAGATCAAAATGTATCAATCAAATATTCAAGTGTATACACCTAGGTGTGTAAATTAGTGATAACGTGTGGTCTAAGAAAATATGTGACATCATCAGAAATATGTTACTGTGGAAGTAAATGTCACATGGCTGTGGATCTTGCACTTACCACACACATAAAGTGCGAATGAGTGTGCATCCCACTGAGGGCTGCAAAGTGTATTATACCCTGAAATTTCAAATAAACAAATCATTATATACCAATCATTAGTCCAGTTTGTATGTCTGTTTAATTTCAGCTGAGTTATTAAGTCCATACAGCTTCCTAGATTTTGGACAGATAAGTCTGTATGCTTTTGGATGTGGACTTCCTTAAATTCCAGGTGGTCCAACTTATACCTCCAAATTTTTTTTAATCTGTTGATAAACTTTGATTTGCCAAAATTTGTAGTTAACATGAGATCTCCAGTTTTAAATTTTGTGGGTTTCACTCTGTTGTTGTGTCTCTGTTCCATTTTACTACAGTGCTGTTCCATGATCTTCCTAACTATTTCTCAGCTGCAGAAATATTCTTACATAATAGAAAGTCAACAAAGTCATTGATGAGGTAGGCAGGTTTCTTTTCATATAAAATTTAATATCTAGAAAATCCAGTTGTAGTGTGTTGTAAACTGTTTAGTACCTCTTCTGAAGCAGCTAATATAGTCCATCCAATCTGAATGATCTTTGCTGCAGGAAGTTCTACACCTCCCTCACATACCTTTCTGTGGGATTAGAAGATGGTGAATGGACAGAAATAAGTATGTATTTTGTATTGTAATCACCAGTGCAATCATTCCCGTCTTTTTGATGTAAACTAACTTCCATTGTCAGAAATAATAGCATTTGAAATTCCAACAGTGTGAAAATAGTCTTCTGTAATCTTGCTTATATTTTTTCTACTAGTAACTTTCTTTAAAGGATAAAGTTTAATGAATATAAAAAATAAGTCTACCATAACAAGCATGCTTAGACAAGAGTCCAAGCTCAATGTGATATAACAATGTTTCCCTTTTCTGACCACAAATAAGTGTCCTTAATATATGCTAATAGGATCAGCTCAGTCAATCTTAGTGGTGACGTGACCAATACAAAATTTGATCACTAGAGGAATGACCAACGGAAAAACTGACAAGTTCAGGAAAACCATTGCAGATAGATATACGTCCTGTTATAGAAATTGATGATAATAATTGTCTATCAAATAATGAGTCACCTAAGATAAATTTTGAATGTTTCTTTAACTCATTTCTGCAAATATTAAATTATAGTATTCCCATTAGAAAATGTAAATTAACAGACAGAGGTTGTAAAAAGAAGGTGCTAAAAAGCTGTCTGCAATGAAAGATCGTGTAATGATGCTGTTAGATATATACAATAATACTAAGTCTGAAAATGCAAAATCTTTGTGTGTAAGATAGAGAAATGATTATTAAAAAGCATTATTGAAGCGAAAAAGTCACACAATGCCCATTACATTGAGACTTCTAACAATATATGCAGAGCTGCTTGGAATCTCTTAAATAGTGTTGCCAGAGAATCGTATAAGGTCGAAGTCAACATCTCTCCACAACGGTTTAATGATTATTTTACAAAATCTGCAGAGGAAGTAAGCAATGGCATCAGTAAACCTGATATAAGTCCATCACAACTTTTAGAAAAAAATTATCTTGGGGCACCTTACAATAGTATTCTCACTTTCTCTGATGTTACACCTAGCACTGCATTAAAAATAGTGGGGAACTATAAGCCATCAGATAGTGCTGATATTAATGATATGTCTTGCAATTTTCTGAAGAAAGTCATTGATTCCATTGTTTATCCACTGGCTCAATGCATAAATAAACATTTATCAGAGGTGTACTTTCCAGAGGAGCTGAAATTATCTAGGGTGGTTCCTGTGTATAGAAAGGATGACAAAGACAACCCTCCAAGTTTCAAACCAATATCAATAGTTCCAGTTGTGGCCAAATTAATAGAACACATCATTCACCACCAGTTGTCTGCTTGTTTTGAAAAACTTGGAATATTTAATGTAGCACAATATGGATTTAGAAAAAAATCATCAACAGTTGATGCAATAGACTGAGTAATTAAATCTGTCCTTAAATGTTTGAGGAGAAGTGATTTGTTCAGGCTATTTTCTATGACCTGAGCAAAGCCTTAGACTGTATGGGACATGATACATTTCTACGGAAACTCCATTTTATGACATCAGGGATAACAGCCTAAAACTACTAAAGTCTTATCTCTAAAACCGTAGGCAAGTTGTATGTATTGACACACAAGTGTCTACCAAGAAAAAAACTAAGGTGGGAGTTCCACAGGGATCTGTGTTGGGGCAATTTTTGTTTTTGGTAATGCTCAATGACCTACTCTCCTTTATAAGTTCCAATACAGTGCTATTTGCAGATGATTCTACCTTGCTAAACTATAATAATGATCTAACTAAGTTAAAAGATTCTGTTGGCAATACACTAGCTGAAGCATCACATTGTTTCAGGTTAAATGGGTTTGTCCTGAACAAGAACAAAACACAAAAAATGGTATTTAGTCTAAAGGACAAAAGTCCTTTTAATGATCCCCATTATATAAAGATGTTTGGGATATACTTAGATGACAAATTGTCCTGGCATCAACACATAAAATACATCAGTGGTAAATTATCCAGAGTAATTTACTTATTGAGATGTCTTATGAAATGTGTTCCAGAAGCTTATGTTAAAACATCTTATTTTGCATTTTTTCAAAGTATTGTGTCATATGGACTTAGTCTCTGTGGAAAGCCTTGTTCAAAACATTTTACTTCCACAGAAGAAAGTCATTACATGTTCTCAGCATGAAGCACATTTTAAGCCCTTGTTCTCTGAATGTAAAATAATGACTGTTATAAATCTGTATATATACCAAGAGTTAACCTATACAAAAAAGAATCTATGTGAAGCAAAACATAAAAATAATATTCATGGTCACAGCACAAGAAAAAATAACTCCATTACATATGTCACATCACAGTTATCAAAGTCAATCAATAGCTAAGAACTAGTGGGCTATAAAGTATTTAATAAGCTTCCAGATAATAAAATTATCTTTTCATACTTCAAAATCATACCTCCCCATCTCAGTTTCTCCACAGTTTTCCTTAAAGTACATGTATGATCCTTTCAGGGTTTAGTGGATAACAAACTATCATCTACACAAGTAGTTAAACGTGTAAATGTTCCTTCTCTGAAACAAAATTCAACCCCCTGACAAGTTCAGCAACAGAAACTTACAGCCCAAAAGGGACCACACAACACTGAAAACACTTACCATTATATAATAATATGGTATACTTGGTGGAAGGAGTATATAGAGGGTCTATACAAGGGCGATGTGCTTGAGGACAATATTATGGAAATGGAAGAGGATGTGGATGAAGATGAAATGGGAGATACGATACTGCGTGAAGAGTTTGACAGAGCACTGAAAGACCTGAGTCGAAACAAGGCCCCCGGAGTAGACAACATTCCATTGGAACTACTGACGGCCTTGGGAGAGCCAGTCATGACAAAACTCTACCATCTGGTGAACAAGATGTATGAAACAGGCGAAATACCTGCAGACTTCAAGAAGAATATAATAATTCCAATCCCAAAGAAAGCAGGTGTTGACAGATGTGAAAATTACCGAACAATCAGTTTAATAAGCCACAGCTGCAAAATACTAACACGAATTCTTTACAGACGAATGGAAAAACTAGTAGAAGCCGACCTTGGGGAAGATCAGTTTGGATTCTGTAGAAATGTTGGAACACGTGAGGCAATACTGACCTTACGACTTATCTTAGAAGAAAGATTAAGGAAAGGCAAACCTACGTTTCTAGCATTTGTAGACTTAGAGCTTTTGACAATGTTGACTGGAATACTCTCTTTCAAATTCTAAAGGTGGCAGGGGTAAAATACAGGGAGTGAAAGGCTATTTACAATTTGTACAGAAACCAGATGGTAGTTATAAAGAGTCGAGGGACATGAAAGGGAAGCAGTTGTTGGGAAGGGAGTAAGACAGGGCTGTAGCCTCTCCCCGATGTTATTCAATCTGTATATTGAGCAAGCAGTAAAGGAAACAAAAGAAAAATTCGGAGTAGGTATTAAAATCCATGGAGAAGAAATAAAAACTTTGAGGTTCGCCGATGACATTGTAATTTTGTCAGAGACAGCAAAGGACTTGGAAGAGCAGTTGAATGGAATGGACAGTGTCTTGAAAGGAGGATATAAGATGAACATCAACATAAGCAAAACAAGGATAATAGAATGTAGTAGAATTAAGTCGGGTGATGCTGAGGGTATTAGATTAGGAAATGAGACACTTAAAGTAGTAAAGGAGTTTTGCTATTTGGGGAGCAAAGTAACTCATGATGGTCGAAGTAGAGAGGATATAAAATGTAGACTGGCAATGGCAAGGAGAGCGTTTCTGAAGAATAGAAATTTGTTAACATCGAGTATAGATTTGAATGTCAGGAAGTCGTTTCTGAAAGTATTTGTATGGAGTGTAGCCATGTATGGAAGTGAAACATGGGCAATAAATGATTTGGACAAGAAGAGAATAGCTTTTGAAATGTGGTGCTACAGAAGAATGTTGAAGATTAGGTTGGTAGATCACATAACTAATGAGGAGGTATTGAATAGGATTGGGGAGAAGAGAAGTTTGTGGCACAACTTGATTAGAAGAAGGGATCGGCTGGAAGGACATGTCCTGAGGCATCAAGGGATCACACATTTAGCATTGGAGGGCAGCGTGGAGGGTAAAAATCGGATGTAGGTTGCAGTAGGTGCTGGGAGATGAAGAAGCTTGCACAGGATAGCGTAGCATGGAGAGCTGCATCAAACCAGTCTCAGGACTTAAGACCACAACAACAACAATGGTATACTTTCTAGATTCATATTCTAATTCAATTTCATGAAAACTAGAAGTCAAATCAAGATTAGTCATGTATTTTACATTCACAGATTTTTTCAGTAATTCACCTGTTTTCCAGGTAATCAGTCTCTCACTCCAAGTACTTGTTCAAATGTCTCGAGTCCAGAAGCAGCCTAATCCCAACATCTCATTTAGAAACTACCACCAATGTGTTATTATACTGACTACAACTACTTTTGCATTTTCTGTAACCCCCTTTCAACTGCTTTTCTTTTACAGTTGGGTACAGTATAAGCCTTAATGAAAAATGGGTTGAGGTTTCAAGTTCAGTTTACACTGATATTTCTTCTCTCTACCTGGTCTCTCATCAAAAACATCACTAAATTCCCATAAAAAGTTTTCTAGTTCCTCTTTATTCTCTGTATTCAAAGCTTCAGATTCCCCTATCTTTTTCCACACAAATCCAATGTAAGAATCATTAGTTATTTCCCCATCAAACAATCCTTCATCTTCCTCAAGGTATCCTCTATCATCAAATTCATCTACCCTCTAATCTGATTGCTATTACTATTATTTATTATCATACTATTCGTCTCCCCAGAAGTTCCCACCTCACTCCAATTAAAACTAACTTTAGCCTTGACAGTCCAATTCACTCATTCAAATCCTCTATCACTTTGCATCACTGCATAAAAGAAGCATCATTAATTTTTAAAACAATATGACTTGTCTGATGATCTCATTACTACTTTTTCCAGTGGTATTTTTAATTTTGACTCCAGTTACAGGAATCTCAGCAAAATCTCCCCTTTTATTCTGTCTCTTAGCTCTTTTGATGTTCCACAAATAGGACTCCCAGTATCAATTAGGCAATTACCTCTCCAATTAACAGTTTGAACACAAATGTATGAACTCTCCTTTATATCAAAATTATCAGTGTTTTCATATTGATACAAAAAATCCCCTCCTATCCTTTGAAATTAATACCTTTTTCCTTCTCAACAGATTCTCCATTTTCCATGGGCTGTAAGCTTTTCAAACTACATTGTAATCTACTGGCTCCTCATTAGGCTCAAAATTCACCCCCCCCCCTCCCTCCCCCCACTCTGTATGTATGTCCCGACAAATTCCCTTCAAAATATTGTGTATTTCATTATGATTACTAACATTATCAAAATAATCACAAGTTACCTTCAAAATCTCATCACTAATCAACTCACTTCACTTACTGTCATCAAAACAAATGGATATTATCTGGTATAAACAAATCTTTGTGTAATTCTGTACTCTTCACTAAACTGTCATCAAGACCTACCATTGTATTCTTATCATCATCTTTCATCAATTTTTCCTCTGTAGTCTTAGCATAAATCATTCAATCTAATTCTTCATGAAGCATTATATCATCATTGCTGTCAACATCAGAAACACTATTACTATCATTACCTAAATGATCATTAATAACATCATTATTAACAGAAAAAGCTTCAGTATCGTCATAATTAGTATGTGCCCTATCTTTGCCCCCCTCAGGTACGATTCTCAGTCTCAGCAACATTCAACCTCAACACAAATACGTACATCACTCTTCTCTATAGTTTCATTATTCATTAACCTCACAAGACCAAACTCATCACAATTATCATCATCAGTATATTTAATCACAATGCTGATACAACTACAAGATTCATCAAATAAAGTTGGCAAGACTCCATCATCAAGATCAACTTCAGCCCCCTGCTTTCTATTTCCTTCCTCTTTCATTTCCCTTGATATATCTCCCCAAAATTCCCTACTAAACTCTATCCTATTTACCTGGTGTGAATTACTGTAATGTGTGCTGTGGAACTCCCTCTGAAAACTACTTCTTCCTCTTCTAAAATTAGTAGCCTGATTTTGGTATTTATTTATTCTCGTCCCGAAACCAACATGCTCCTCATGAGACGTGGTCTAGTTTTCTGATCTATTCCTTCTATTTTCAAATTCCCATTATCAAATCTTCTATAATTACTTTCCTGTTGCCTACTTCTTTGCTCATTCAATTCAATTCAATTCAATTCAGTTTCTTTATTTGTCTGTTAAAAATATACATAGTATGGGTGTAATCAGTTCCTAGCCAGGAATAGTTACAATAAAATTTCTCATATTTCAGTTGTTTACTATGTCATATGAAAATACAATCATCTTACATCAGTATCTGTAAAAAAATTTACTTTTTCACTTTCAGATGTTCTTCAATGTTAAAAATCTATGCAGTATTAAAAATTTAATTTATGCACTACAAAGTATTTTGGGTTGATAACGTATACTTTTTTGGTAAAGGGTTTTTTTTGGGCGTCTCTGTGAAAATCATCTCTGTTTCTTGTTTTGTAGTTACAAACCTAATTGTTCAATGTTGAAAATTCCTAATCTTTTGTCACCCCTATGTTTATCATTCCAATTATTATTTCTCCCGTCATCATCCTTGTCTCCTATTTCTTTCCTATGCTATATCTAATTTATCAACATAGTTTTAAAATTGTTCAGTAGAATTGTCTGGTCCATATACTAACCCCAACTGTACTTTATGTGACAATCATCTCTTTAAAGCATCTGTTTGTATTACTATTCCCAATACTTCTGTTGTTACCACAAAAATTTCTAGTTGCAATATTTTCTTCGACTGTGTTTACTTTTACCATAACATTTGAAATATTACTATCACATGCACCAACTTCATCTTTTACACATGACAGTTCTTTGTTAAATACTCTATTTGTTTCGCCCAATTTCAAATTAATTATTTCACTCAATTTCATATTAATACTGTCACTCTCATTTTTAATCATAGAACATAAGATTTTTAGGCTCCTATTATTGCTCTTTATTTCATTGATCAGGTTGTTTTCAACCTTCTCAGTTTTGTTTTTTACAGAAATAATACTTGTTTCCAGTTTGCTGTGCTCTGTGATTATATTGTGTTTTAAAATCATTTAAATCTGTCTCTAACCCCTCAGCTGCCTCTGCAGTCTTCTCTACCTGAACTTAGACATCGTCTCAAACTATTCAGATACATTTTACTGCTTGACCTTGCCCCTTCACATTTTCATCCGAACAATCTAATTTTTTCCCTTGTTGATCCAACTTCTTGTCTAATTTTTCGGTGTGTTTCTCAAGGTGTTTTCTCAATCCTGCTGTCACGTTTCTATCTTTGCTTATCTAATTTCTCTCCAGTGAGTTTCGCAAGCATATTAAAAAGATTGCCACCATTGCCAACTATCACCTCATGACTAAAACCTTAAATCAGTGAACAAATACTGTCTGAATCTCCACCTGCTTCGTCCCCTTCTGATTCTACGCCGCTAAAATTAATTTCAACTGTCTCCTCATTATCTTGTATCTCATTTTCTACCTTTTCCAGCCCTTGATTGTCAACCCTACTATCGTCACACATCATGAATGTATTATACAAAACGAGCGCGCGCGCGCGCACACACACACACACACACACACACACACACACACACACACACACACACAAAAGAAGAAAAACACTGCATAAACAAAAAAGATTTTCACACCGCAGTTCTCTAAGAATGTGAAAATTCAAAAAGTGGACCAGGTGTATGCAGATTTAGAACTCTGAATATTGTATGTTTCTTGATGTTACATCACACAGATCAGCTGGAAATCTGACATTGTACTCTGCCCCCCCCCCCCCCCCCCCACTTGTGTGATTTCTCATGGGTCTTATATGCTGACAAGCAGCCCATTGTTACATGCAGTAATTTTGTTAATTACTATCTCATTAGCATTAACAGTAATTAAGTGGGATACATGGTGTCATACACATCTGTCATTTTTATGGAAAAATAAGTGAAATGATTCAAAGAAACAATGCTGATTATATTTTTGTTAAATGCACAGAAATTACATTATCCCAAGTATTCCTACCATGTTTCCTGCTTCAAATATGAGCACATTATTTTTTAGTGTAGGCAGAATTTGAATATTTAATCCAGTAGCCTAAAAAACATCTCATTTACATTCTCAGTTAAGTTTTGTATTGTGAATTACAATAATTATGAAGTAATTAGGTGCATTCACATTAAACAATGGTGTAGCAAGTTGAGAGTGTGACAAACAGAGTTGTTACAGGTTTCCAACATTATAAAAAGCAGCGTATTTGGTGCTTTTTTGTTATCCAATTGTTTACAAACGAACAGTGCTACTTGTAATTAAATGCATCAATGTTACATGTTCCTACCAATGGAAGGATGTAGTTTGTACTTTGATATGAAGTTGTTGAAAATTATGTTACAGAGCTCAAAATGCAAAATTGGTTATGTGGATGCTACCTAATGATGTAACAGTTAATCATGCAATCCAAATCACCTTCAAAATCATATTATGAGCTGTTATGTATCAATATGACCTCAATATAATCATTCTTCAAGCTGAAGTGGTGTCAACTAAAAAGACTTGCACCAGGTGCCCGATCCACCTGACAGGAGGCCATAGCCACACGACATTTCATTTCATCTCAATCACCTTCCACCACAGAGATAGAAGGCACCGTACGGCGTCAGCATGTCCATCGCTATCAATGTCTCACAAGGACTGCCATTTGGCACAGGTGATGTCTTCTCTTGTGTTCATTAGGTGAACAGGTCATAATCCCATGGACTCATATCGGGTGAATACAGTGGATGTTTGAGTATTCCCCCCCCCCCCCCCCCCTTTCCCATCCCCCTGCATACAGAGGAGCTCCTGCATGGGGTTCCCCGTGTGGCATTGTGCATTGTCATGAACAACATTGGTATGCAGTGTCAAAAGGTGCTCTCGCACACTTCTCAGTGCCAGGACGAAGGTGATATCACAAGAAATTGCAATGGTAGGCTGTAGTGTACCCTTGTGGCACAGCTTAATGCAGGATTTACGGATGGATATCATAAGCCACAATAACCAGCCCTTTGGTACCAACTGGTTCACTGCCCACGTTTGGGCGAAGAGAAAAAGGACATTTCCATTCATAGGATTGGTGCTTTAATCATGGTGTCTACGACCCTGCCCAAATTTCATCCATACTGATGATCCTTCCAAGGATGACTTCACTGTTCCTGTGGTAGCAATTGAGCACTTCCTCTCCAAGTGCGTATCAGTACCCCAGTTGCACATCAGTTAAGGCGTGCAGTATCCAACCCGCTGAAAATTTGTGGAAACCTAGAATATCATGTACAATGTGAAGCACTAATGGCACATGCCTACCTCTGCAGCTAGCTAATGCACAGTCCATCAGGATCAAAATCTAGCAGAGAGGTAAGTGGCTCAATTGTCAAGTTGTGCATCGGGAGTCTTCTTGTATGGGGCTGGACTTGAAAGACATCCGTGCCATACCGAAACACTTTTCACCCATCTCACCACCATTGTGTTGTTGTTGTGGTCTTCAGTCCAGAGACTGGTTTGATGCATTTCTCCATGCTACTCTACCCTGTGCAAGCTTCTTCATCTCCCAGTACCTACTGCAACCAACATCCTTCTGAATCTGTTTAGTGTATTAGTCCCTTGGTCTCCCTCTACAATTTTTACCCTCCACGCTGCCCTCCAATACTAAACTGGTGATCCCTTGATGCCTCAGAATATTCCCTACCAACTGAATCCTTCTTCTAGTCAAGTTGTGCCACAAATTTCTCTTCTCTACAATTCTTTTCAATACCTCCTCATTAGTTATGTGATCTACCCATCTAATCTTCAGCATTCTTCTGTAACACCACATTTGAAAGCTTCTATTCTCTTCTTGTCTAAACTATTAAAACTATTTATTGTCCATGTTTCACTTCCATATAAGGCTACACTCCACACAAATACTTTTAGAAACAACTTCCTGACATTTAAATCTAAACTTGATGTTAACAAATTTCTCTTCTTCAGAAACGCTTTCCTTGCCATTGCCAGTCTACATCCTTTCTACGTTGAACATCATCAGTTATTTTTCTCCTCAAATAGCAAAACTCCTTTACTACTTTAAGTGTCTCATTTCCTAATCTAATTCCGGCAGCTTCACCTGATTTAATTAGACTACATTCCATTACCCTCATTTTGCTTATGTTGATGTTCATCTTATATGCTCCTTTCAAGAAATTGTCCATTCCGTTTAACTGTTCTTCCAGGTCCTTTGTTGACTCTGACAGAATTACAATGTCACTGGCGAACCTCAGAGTTTTTATTTCTTCTCCATGGATTTTAATACCTACTCCGTATTTTTCTTTTGTTTCCTTTAATGCTTGCTCAATATACAGATTGGATAACATCGGGGATAGGCTACAACCCTGTCTCACTCCCTTCCCAACCACTGCTTCCCTTTCATGCTCCTCGACTCTTGTAACTGCCATCTGGTTTCTGTACAAATTGTAAATAACCTTTCACTCCCTGTATTTTACCCCTGCCACTTGCAGAATTTGAAAGAGAGTATTCCACTCAACATTGTAAAAAGCTTTCTCTAAGTCTACAAATCCTAGAAACGTAGGTTTGTCTTTCCTTAATCTAATTTATATGTAAGTTGTAGGATCAGTATTGCCTCACGTGTTCCAACATTTCTGCGGAATCCAAACTGATCTTCCCCAAGGTCGGCTTCTACCAGTTTTTCCATTCATCTGTAAAGAATTCGAATTAGTATTTTGCATGGCTTATTAAACTGATAGTTCAGTAATTTTCACATCTGTCAATATCTGCTTTCTTTGGGATTGGAATTATTATATTCTTCTTGAAGTCTGGGGCTATTTCGCCTGTCTCACACATCTTGCTCACTAAATGCTATAGTTTTGTTAGGCCTGGATCTCCCAAGGCTGTCATTAGTTCTAATGGGATGTTGTCTACTCCTCGGGCCTTGTTTCGACTTAGATCTTTCAGTGCTCTGTCAAACTCTTCACGCAGTGTCATATCTCCCACTTCATCTTCATCTACATTCTCTTCCATTTCTATAATATTGTCCTCAAGAACATCACCCTTTTATAGACCCTCTATATACTCCTTCCACCTTTCTGCTTTCCCTTCTTTGCTTATTACTAGGTTTCCATCTGTGCTCTTGATATTCATGCAAGTGGTTCTCCTTTCTCCAAAGGTCTCTTTAACTTTCCTTTAGGCAGTATCTATCTTATCCTTACTGATATGCGCCTATACATCCTTAAATTTGTCCTCTAGCCATCCCTGCTTAGCCATTTAGCACTTCCTGTCGATCTCATTTTTGAGACGTTTGTATTCCTTTTTGCCTGCTTCATTTACTGCATTTTTGTATTTTCTCCTTTCATCAACTAAATTCAATATTTCTTCTGTTATCTAAGGATTTCTATTAGCCCTCGTCTTTTTACCAACTTGATCCTTTGGTACCTTCACTATTTCATGTCTCAAAGCTACCCATTCTTCTTCTACTGTTTTTCTTTCCCCCATTCTTGTAAATCGTTCCCTAATGCTCACAGTTTATCCAGGTCCCATCGACTCAATTCCCACCTTTTTGCAATTTCTTCACTTTTAATCTACACTGCACAACCAATAGATTGTGATCAGAGTCCGCATCTGCCCCTGGAAATGACTTACAATTTAAAACCTGGTTCCTGAATCTCTATGTTAACATTATATAATCTATCTGATAACTTCCAGTACCTTCAGGCTTCTTCCACGTATACAACCTTCTTTTATGATTCTTGAACCAAGTGCTAGCTATGATTAAGTTATGCTCTGTGCAGAGTTCTACCAGGAGGCTCCCTCTTTCATTCCTTACTCCCATTCCATATTCACCTACTACATTTCCTTCTCTTACTTTTCCTACTGTCAAGTTCTAGTCACCCACGACTATTAAATTTTCGTCTCTCTTCACTATCTGAATAATTTCTTTTATCTCATCATACATTTCAATCTCTTCATCATCTGCAGAGCTAGTTGGCATATAAACTTACACTATTGTGGTAGGTGTGGGCTTCGTATCTATCTTGGCCAGAATAATGCATTCACTGTGCTGTTTTTAGTAGCTTACCCACATTCCTATTTTCCTATTCATTATTAAACCTACTCCTGCATTACCCCTATTTGATTTTGTATTTATAACACTGTATTCACCTGACCAGAAGTCTTGTTCCTCCTGCCACCGAACTTCACTAATTCCCACTATATCTAACTTTAACCTATCCACTTCCCTTTTTAAATTTTCTAACCTACCTGCTCAATCAAGGGATCTGACATTCCATGCTCCGATCCGTAGAACGCGTTTTCTTTCTCCTGGTAACAATGTCCTCCTGAGTAGTCCTCGCCCGGATATCCGAATGGGGGACTATTTTACCTCCGGAATATTTTACCCAAGAGGACGCCCTCATCATTTATCCATACAGTAAAGCTGCATGCCCTTGGAAAATATTATGTCTGTAGTTTCCCCTTGCTTTCAGCCATTCACAGTACCAGCACAGCAAGGCCATTTTGTTTAGTGTTACAAGGCCAGATCAGTCAATCATCCAGACTGTTGCCCCTACAACTACTGAAAAGGCTGCTGCCCCTCTTCAGGAACCACATGTTTGTCTGGCGTCTCAAGAGAAACCTTCCATTGTGGTTGCACCTATGGTATAGCTATCTGTATCGCTGAGGAACACAAGCCTCCCCACCAACTGCAAGGTCCTTACCACCATACGATATGGCAAAGCTGCATTACGACATTCCTCACACAGTCCCTGAAAACATTTTTACATGCTCTTCCTGTGTGTCACTTCAGTCTTGATCCATGCATGTTGTTCATGTTTCCTAAACATACTGATAGGGTGCTTGGGCTGGCCTCTTGCACTTTCAGACTTTCAGTAACTGACTCTAACACAGCCATCTCAACTAACCATCTGCTATCAGCTACAGACAGTGTGCAAGCCACATGACGCACATCTTTCATGTTATGGCAGTGTTACCACTACTTTTTATCCAATCCTTGTATGTTAGCAGCATACAATGAATTAGCCAAAATACCAAGGCATAACAAAGTCATCTATCTCCCGGAGAGCAATCATTCTGCTCCATTTTAAATCCCTCAATAGCTGGAATTTTCACCATTTGATATCAATGATGCATATTGGTACTTTCATACAAATTTACACTTTTTTAAAAAATCTGGCCATTGACCTTGGCATAACACTAACCTTCCCAGTCACACAAGAGTGGACTTTGGAGGGCCTATTTGCATGCTACAACTATTCAATCTTAATCACTTGTTGGTAGTACAATATTCAACACATCCTCTGAGTTTGAGTTCATCCAGGTCATTCTCTCCACACGCTGCAATTTCAAGAAACATTAATGTATCAGCGAAGAAAATTTGTGGACTCCAAACAATACTCAATCAAAACAATAGCTTGCGTCCACAAAGCAACTCAGTTTCAGGGCTACAATTCAAATACATGACTTGTTGATGATCAAAGATGTTGACTGAGGTATATAACTCAGATTTGTTGCATATCCTCCACCTGAAATAACATCTGGGACCAGTTTCCCTGAAACATATCATGTGTGCCACCCTCCGCCACACACCGTCGGGTGGCTTGCGGAGTATGGATGTAGATGTAGATAGATGTAGGTGTTTGTTGTTGAATTAATCAAATAAAAAATGTAGTTGAAATAGTCAAAATATATTTAAAATATGTTTATTGCATCTTAATACAGATAAAACTGACATGTTTTATGTGCCTAAAACCTGATGTAGGACTGATGTAACTACTCTTGTTGCTTCTTAAATAGATACCAAGAATTGAAAAGTTACATTATACATTGTTTCAATCAAACTTATTGGGATTCACAGTTAAGATTTCAATGCTTTTACAAAACTGTTTATGGAATTTGGCTTTACAATTCACTGCCATGCCTCTATACAGGTATCATGTAGAGAAATTATAATTCATATCAATATTATATGAGTGTGTATATCCATAAGAGTGTCTTAATTTTAATTGTTAATTGGTTTACATATACACTTTTTTTTTGAGTTCCGAACATAAATCCTGTGTCTTTATAGATGGCTGCTTCATAATTACTATCACTTTTCTACATGTGAATTACATAAATGATAAATTGGACTTTTGTTTACACTATTTTTGATATATTTTTACTCTGTCCAGCCACATTAATGTGACCGCATATCAGAAGCTTGAATAACCAACTTTTGCACTGGGGACCACTGTGAGATGTGCAGGAAGAGATTCAGTGAGGTTCTGGAAGGTAGTGTCAGGGATGTGGAGCCACACTGACTCCACTACCATGGCCAGCTGCAATAAGTTTCTTGGTTGAGGATCCATGTGATGAACAGCTCGATCAAGGTGGTCCCACAGATGCTCAATTGGGTTTAAATCCAGGGAGTTTTGAAGTCAGATGAGTGCCCTTTGAACCACGCACTTACAATGTGAGCTATTTGAGATGTTACATTTTCCTGCTGGCAGATTCCATCATGCCGAGGGAAAACAAACTGGTATGTATGGGTGGATATGGTCCCCAATGATAGATGTATACTCGTGCTGATCCACTGTGCCTTCCAGAATGATATCACCCAAGGAACGCCACAAAAACATTTCCCATACATTAATGCTCCCTCCTCTGGCTTGGAACCTTCTGAAGATTGTTGCAGAGTCTTTGCTTTTAGATGTTTCATACCGTGCACACCAATGGCCATCTGGCATTAGAAAAGGCCACCTGTTGCCACTCATCTACATTCAATTGCAGTGCTGGCATGCAAATTCCAGCCTTGGTTTCTAATGAACAGCAGTCAGCGTGGGTGAAAGAACCATGTGCCTGCTGTGGATGCCCACATGCAGCATCATTCACTGAACAGTCATTAAGGAGACACTGTCGGTACTCTCCATTGTTCATCTGCACCACAGTTGTCTCAGCACCTGTTTCAGATTGCGACATATTTCCAAGCACAGTATACTTTCACCACGGCGGCATGTCAACATTTTACAAACTTAGCCTTTTAAAAATGCTCCCAGTCTTGGCCTGAAAGCCAGTGACTTTGCCCTTGGACACATGAGATAAACTGCTTTGTTTCTGCATTATGAAAACAACTGCACTATTATCTGTGTTCCCCAACACGCTTTATATACCCTCCACTGCTAGTGCAGCCACTAGCCCTCTGTGAGTGGTTATTGCACATCAAAGATAAATCTTAAACTGACTTATTTTCTTCGACAGAGGACTCCAATAATGCTACAATTCAAGCTCTTGCATTTATGTATAAGCTTCATGTTTCAATATCGCATTCTTCGTTATGATCAGAATCGAAGTTTCAGTAAATGTAGCACTATTCTGCTACATTATAAATTTCTGCTTTGTCTATGTCTACAAATATATTTTCCGCAAAACAGGGCACAGGGAACATCATACTACTATTATCAGTTTCCTGTCATCAGCTCACGTGCTGAGTGAAGGAAAAGTGACATACTACATGTCTGTATACAGACCCTAAGCTCTCTTACCTTATTCTCATGGTTCCTATGTGGACCATATGATGGTGTCAGCATAATGGTCACATAGTCTTCTTCAACCACGGATCGTCTAAGTTTACCCAACAAAGTTTCACAAGAACTATGGCACCTTTCTCCCAAAGATTCCCATTTAAATTACCTAAACACTTTTGTTGTACTTTCATATAAGCTATACTACTGTGTTATGATCCTAGCAGTAAGCCTGCATCCATTTGATGTCTGTTGCCATGTCTTCTTGATAAGAATAAAAACTCACATGGAACTGATGGTATCTCCAATAGAATACTAAAATCTTGTCCACACCTGACAAGTCGAGTTCTTAGCCACATATGTAATAGCTCATTGAATCAGGGAATATTTCCTGACAGATTGAAATATGCCATAGTTAAACCCTTGTATAAAAAAGGTGACAAGACAGACGTCAACAATTATCGTCCTATTTCACTTCTGACATCCTTCTCAAAAGTGTTTGAAAAAGTAATGTACTCAAGAGTAACTTTACACATCAGTGGGAATAATGTTTTAACAAAATGTCAGTTCGGTTTTCAGAAAGGTGTTTCAACAGATAGTGCTATACATGCTTTCACTGATCAAATTTTAAATGTTCTGGATAGTAGAACATCACCAATTGGGATTTTCTGTGATCTCTCTAAGGCTTTTGATTGTGTGGATCATGAAATCCTCTTAGATAAGCTGAAGTACTATGGAATGAATGGTTCAGTACACAGATGGTTCACTTCATATTTAACTGGTGGCATGCAGAAGGTTGAAACAGTAAACCCACATAGTACACAAAGGGCATCAGATTATTCAGACTGGGGATGTATCAAGAAGGGGGTACCACAGGGTTCTGTCTTGGGGCCTTTATTGTTTTTAATATATGTTAATGACTTGCCTAATTATATTCATGAAGATGCAAACTTGGTTCTCTTTGCAGATGACACAAGTATTGTAATCAAGCCTAAAAAGCAAGAATCAGCTGAGGAAAATGCAAATAATGTTTTTCAAAGAGTTATTAGGTGGTTTTCCGCAAATGGACTTTCATTGAACTTTGAAAAAACACTGTACATACAGTTCAGTACAGGGAAAGGCATAACACCGGAAATAAATATAGAGT
This sequence comes from Schistocerca gregaria, assembly GCF_023897955.1. Lineage (NCBI taxonomy): Eukaryota > Metazoa > Arthropoda > Insecta > Orthoptera > Acrididae > Schistocerca > Schistocerca gregaria. The sequence goes on along the minus strand of NC_064922.1, from coordinate 414,601,284 downwards.
GTGGGGGAAAATCTTTAGCTAAAGCAGATTGTTCAAAATTTCTGGGTGTCTGTATTGATCAGAATTTAAACTGGAAGACACACATTGAAAATCTACTGAAACGATTGAGCTCAGCTACCTATGCTATTAGTGTCATTGCAAATTTTGGAGACAAGCATATTAGTAAGTTAGCTTACCATGCATATTTTCATTCGTTGCTCTCTTACAGAATCATCTTTTGGGGCAATTCATCACTAAGAAAGAACGTATTTATTGCACAAAAACGTGTTATCAGAATAATGTCTGGGGCTCATCCAAGATCATCTTGTAGACAATTATTTAAAGAATTAGGGATATTGCCAGTAGCTTCACAATATATATACAGCCTAATGAAATTTGTTGTTAGTAACCCAGATCACTTCAGAATTAATAGCACAGTCCACAGCTACAATACTAGGAGACAGGGTGACCTTCACTACCGTTCATTGAATTTGACATTGGCACAAAAGGGGGTGAATTATACTGCCACAAAGATTTTTGGTCACTTGCCAAACAATATCAAAAGTCTGACAGACAACCAATCGGCATTCAAAAGTAAGTTAAGGGAATTCCTGAATGACAACTCCTTCTACTCCATAGATGAATTTTTAGACATAGGCTAAAGAAATACAGTAAGTATTAAAAATTGTACCGTATATAAGACTAACAAAGATTATTTGGGATAAATGAATCTTTTGTACTTTGACACGTTCCACATCATTATGAAAGAATCGTGTTCATGATCCATGGAACAAGTAATATAACTAACTAACTAACTAACTAAGGATTCCAAATATTGGAGCAATGCTCTAGAATTTGTTGAGCTAGCATCTCGTATATGAGGTCTTTTACATAAGTTCTTTTCATATATCCAGAAAAAACTGGAGACAGAGCCTCTACATGTTTCCATTCAAAATCCAAAGTCACCATGCCACACCTGTATGAGGTGTGCGACTGAGGGCTGACTTTGTGTAACAGATTCTCACAAAGATTGATAATGATGGTTTTGATGTTAGCTGCATCCGGTTTGCAGATGAAAAACTCTTCCACCTGAATGGAGTTGTGAAAAGGAAACACAGATGATTTTAAGGTTCCGAAAATCCCTATTTGTGTGAAGGGGAAGTACAGTTTTCTCTGTAAGTTATTGTTTGGTCTGCATTATGCAGCAGAGACATTATTGGCCCTTTTTTCATTTGAGAAACGATCACTAGTGAACATCACATTGAAATTTTGTAACATTTTGTTGTCACTAAGCTAGCGTTGGAGAATCAGCCAGGCACAGAGTGGTTTGGACAAGATAGAGTTAGGCCCACTCATGTTGAACAGGTATTTTGCTTTCTTGGCGAATACTTCAGGAATAGTGTTATTTCGTTGGATTATGAAAATTACAGGTGCAGTGATGGACTGGCCTTCACATTCACCTGATCTGACTCCTTATGACTAAGTTTTGTGTGGCACATTGAAAGACAATGTCTACTGGAACCATTGCACCACACTGGATGACCTCCGATTGGTGATGTCTGTGGCATCCGAATCCACTTCCCTTGAGACACTACACAATTTGATGGCAAATTTCATTGTTTCTTTGTCCCAACTCCCAACTGCTATTGGTAGGCATTTTGAAAAGTTTGCGTTATGATTGCAAACACTGTTTGCAGTAGACGAGTTTAATTATGCATGCTGATACTGTACGAGCTGCACAGGGTACAACACCATTCGTTCATAGGTTTTCAATCTATTTCGAAACTTTTGCATTAATACTTAATAATTGGTTCAAATGGCTCTGAGCACTATGGGACTTAACTTCTGAGGTTATCAGTCCCATAGAACTTACATCTACTTAAACCTGTCTAACCTAAGGACGTCATACACATTCATGTCCGAGGCAGGATTCGAAACTGCGACCGTAGTGGTCGCGCAGTTCCAGACTGTAGCGCCTAGAACCGCTCGGTCACTCTGGCCAGCCAATATCTAATAATTTCTGAATTAATACTTCTCATTATAGTACAGGTAGAAGAGAGTGTACCATAGTGTATTAATTGTGAAATAAAGTAAAATATACTTTACTTCACTGAGAATCTGTCCATCTTCATCTCCTACATTGCAGACCCTATCGTGAATTCCCCAGGACTCATGCATTGGTGGTAACCAAACCAGTTTGGCTTTATCAAAGAATGACCACTTTTTCTGCCTATCACAACTTCTTATGTTCTCTCCTGAATTGTAATTTTAAATTGTGTATTATTCTTCTATCTCCACATGACTCATTTTTTCTGACAAAATGCTCCATAGATCCCTCACTTGGGTTTTTGGTTCTGTATCTTGTGGATGTCACCTCCCAAATTCTCAGGAGGGCCCAAAAATTATAATTAATTTTGATACTGTCTCCATGGCAGGCAATTAGCAACTGACTCAAAAGGAGTACTGACTACAACAAGACACACAATATTGTTACATGTTCTCCATTTTGATGAGGAACCTGAGATTTGTGACTTGTATGGTGACAGTTGTGGAATACACAAAAAATGTCACGGACTGCTCCTGAAACTTGTCATACGACTGCTGTTCTGGACTTCGTTGCTAGGTGTACATGTAGGTGCAAGATGTTACTCTATCTGCAGTGGTCATTAGAATTTGCTAATAGTTGTACGGGACTCCTAATGAAATGTTCTGGGTGCTAACAACTTCAGTTTCTTGCTTGAGATCTCTCATATTTTTATGTTTATGTAGTTATCTTTGGATTATTTTTCACTAGAAACTCCCACTTTTAATTTGAGCTTTCGCAACCGGCGGCTGCTTCATCAGGAAAGAGGGAAGGAAAAGGAAAGATGAAAGGATGTGGGTTTTAAGGGAGAGGGTAAGGAGTCATTCCAATCCCGGGAGTGGAAAGACTTACCTTAGGGGGAAAAAAGGATAGGTATATGCTCGCGCGCACACACACACACACACACACACACACACACACACATATCCAACCATACATACACAGACACAAGCTGACATATTTAAAGGCAAAGAATATGGGCAGAGATGTAAGTCAAGGCGGAAGTGTGGACGCAAAGATGATGTTGAATGACAGGTGAGGTATGAGTGGCGGCAACGTGAAATTAGCGGAGATTGAGGCCTGGTGGATAACGAGAAGAAAGGATATATTGAAGGGCAAGTTCCCATCTCCAGAGTTTGGATAGGTTGGTGTCGGTGGGAAGTATCCAGATAACTCGGACGTTGTAACACTGTGCCAAGATGTGCTGGCTGTGCACCAGGCATGTTTAGCCACAGGGTGATCCTCATTACCAACAAACACTGTCTGCCTGTGTCCATTCATGCGAATGGACAGTTTGTTGCTGGTCATTCCCACATAGAAAGCGTCACAGTGTAGGCAGGTCAGTTGGTAAATCACGTGGGTGCTTTCACACATGGCTCTGCCTTTGATCGTGTACACCTTCCGTGTTACAGGACTGGAGTAGGTGGTGGTGGGAGGGTGCATAGGACAGGTTTTACACCGGGAGCGGTTGCAAGGGTAGGAGCCAGAGGGTAGGGAAGGTGCTTTGGGGATTTCATAGGGATGAACCAAGAGGTTACGAAGGTTAGGTGGACAGCGGATAGACACTCTTAGTGGAGTAGGGAGGATTTCATGAAGGATGGATCTCATTTCGGGGCAGGATTTTAGGAAGTCGTATCCCTGCTGGACAGCCACATTCAGAGTCTGATCCAGTCCCGGGAAGTATCCTGTCACAAGTGGGGCACTTTTGGGGTACTTCTGTGAGAGGTTCTGGGTTTGAGGTGATGAGGAAGTGGCTCTGGTTATCTGCTTCTGTACCAGGTTGGGAGGGTAGTTGCGGGATGCGAAAGCTGTTTTCAGGTTGTTGGTGTAATGATTCAGGGATTCAGGACTGGAGCAGATTCGTTTGCCACGAAGGCCTAGGCTGTAGGGAAGGGACCGTTTGATATGGAATGGGTGGCAGCTGTCATAATGGAGGTACTGTTGCTTGTTGGTGGGTTTGATGTGGACGGATGTGTGCAGCTGGCCATTGGACAGATGGAGGTCAACGTCTAGGAAAGTGGCATGGGATTTGGAGTAGGACCAGGTGAATCTGATGGAACCAAAGGAGTTGAGGTTGGAGAGGAAATTCTGGAGTTGTTCTTCACTGTGAGTCCAGATCATGAAGATGTCATCAATAAATCTGTACCAAACTTTGGGTTGGAAGGCTTGGGTAACCAAGAAGGCTTCCTCTAAGCGACTCATAAATAGGTTGGCATACGAGGGGGCCATCCTGGTACCCATGGCTGTTCCCTTTAATTGTTGGTATGTCTGGCCTTCAAAACTGAAGAAGTTGTGGGTCAGGATGAAGCTGTCTAAGGTGGCGAGGAAAGAGGTTTTAGGTAGGGTGGCAGGTGATCGGCGTGAAAGGAAGTGCTCCATTGTAGCGAGGCCCTGGACGTGCGGGATATTCGTGTATAGGGAAGTGGCATCAATGGTTACAAGGATGGTTTCCGGGAGTAACAGACTGGGTACGGATTCCAGGCGTTCGAGAAAGTGGTTGGTGTCTTTGATGAAGGATGGGAGACTGCATGTAATGGGTTGAAGGTATTGATCTACGTAGGCAGAGATACGTTCTGTGGTTGCTTGGTAACCAGCTACAATGGGGCGTCCAGGATGTTTGGGTTTGTGAATTTTATGAAGTAGGTAGAAGGTAGGAGTGCGAGGTGTCGGTGGGGTGAGGAGTTTGATGGAGTCAGGTGAAAGGTTTTGTAGGGGGCCTAAGGTTCTGGGGATTCCTTGAAGCTCCGCTTGGACATCAGGAATGGGATTACCTTGGCAAACTTTGTATGTAGAGTTGTCTGAAAGCTGACACAGTCCCTCAGCCACATACTCCCGACGATCAAGTACCACGGTCGTGGAACCCTTGTCAGCCGGAAGAATGATGATGGATCGGTCAGCTTTCAGATCACGGATAGCCTGGGCTTCGGCTGTGGTGATGTTGGGAGTAGGATTAAGGTTTTTCAAGAATGACTGAGAGGCAAGGCTGGAAGTGAGAAATTCCTGGAAGGTTTGGAGAAGGTGATTTTGAGGAAGAGGAGGTGGGTCCCGCTGTGATGGAGGACGGAACTGTTGCAGGCAGGGTTCAATTTGTATAGTGTCTTGGGGAGTTGGATCATTAGGAGTGGGATCAGGATTGTTTTTCTTCGTGGCAAAGTGATATTTCCAGCAGAGACTACGAGTGTAGGACAGTAAATCTTTGACAAGGGCAGTTTGGTTGAACCTGGGAGTGGGGCTGAAGGTGAGGCCTTTGGATAGGACAGAGGTTTCGGATTGGGAGAGGGGTTTGGAGGAAAGGTTAACTACTGAATTGGGCTGTTGTGGTTCCAGATTGTGTTGACTAGAATTTTGAGGTGTTGGGGGCAGTGGAGCTGGAAGTGGGAGATTGAGTAGATGGGAGAGACTGGGTCTGTGTGCAATGAGAGGAGGTTGAGGTTTGTTGGAAAGGTTGTGGAGGGTGAGTGAGTTGCCTTTCCGGAGGTGGGAAACCAGAAGATTGGATAGTTTTTTGAGGTGGAGGGTGGCATGTTGTTCTAATTTGCGGTTGGCCTGTAGGAGGATGCTATGTACAGCCGGTGTGGATGTGGGAGAGGAAAGATTGAGGACTTTGATTTGGGATAGGAGTTGACGGGTGTGTTCATTGGCCGAGTCGATGTATAGGTGAAGGATTAGGCGGGTGAGGGCTATGGATTGTGCTGTTTGGAACTGGTATAAGGACTGATGGAAAGAAGGATTGCAGCCAGAGATGGGAACTTTAAGTGTGAGGCCTTTGGGAGTAATGCCAAATGTCAGACAAGCCAGAGTAAATAAAATATGGGAGCGTAATCTGGCTAGGGTGAAGGCATGTTTGCGGAGGGAATGTAAATATAATTTAATGGGGTCGTTGTAGGGATGTTGTGAGGTTGACATGGTATTAGTAGGTGGAAAGGGTAATATGAGGTTAAAGTGAAAGTAAATAGAGATTTATATAGGGAGAGATAAAGGTATGAAAAAGTCGAAAAAGTGTTGGTTTGAGGAGAGCTATGTTGATCATGTGCAGAACTTAGGTTGGTGAACAACAATGGGTGCAAAGGTTGGGTAGTTATGTTGTCTCCAGATCACGTTAAAGGGTGGGGAAATTCAAGAAAATTTCGAAAAAATAAAATTCGAAAAAAATTTTCGAATAAAATCTCGAAGAATATGTGTATAAATGTATTCAAAGGACTGGTTATGTACTGGCAGGTTATGAGAATGAGGCTAACAATTGTTTGATGAAGAAATAATAACGTGTAAACCTGTGGGAAGCTGCTAAAAATGATCGGTTAAGCGGGAAAAACGGGAATGGAAATAAAACGAAAATTGTTGGAAAAAACTGAGATGGATGTGTAATGGGTGAAAGGAACTGAAGCTGTGAAATAGTATTCACGAGTTTACACGAAATGTTTGTAAACTTGGAACAATGGATTTTATAGAAGCGGTTATGTTGAAAGCGTTGAAAATTTTAGGTTATGGTTTGGAAGAAAATTACGAATTATTGAGTATAATTAGGCAGGATAAAATGTATGGTAGATTACAGAAAAATGGAAGATGAATACAAAGTGAAACTTCTTGTACAAACGAAAAGAGAAAGTAAGACGATAGAGAAGATTTCGAAATGCTACAGAGACAATAACAAACGTAATTGTTGGGTTCAAATTAATGATGATGTAAATGAAATAGAAAGAAACTTCCACATGGGAAAAATATATTAAAAACAAAGATTCCAAGACTTACCAAGCGGGAAAGCGCCGGCAGACAGGCACATGAACAAAACACACACACAGAATTACTAGCTTTCGCAACCGATGGTTGCTTCTTCAGGAAGGAGAGGGAAAGACGAAAGGATGTGGGTTTTAAGGGAGAGGGTAAGGAGTCATTCCAATCCCGGGAGCAGAAAGACTTCCCTTAGGGGAAAAAAAGGACAGGTGTACACTCACACATACACACACATACACATCCATCCGCACATACACAGACACAAGCAGACATATTTAAAGGCAAAGAGTAAGGGCAGAGATGTCAGTCGAGGCGGAAGTACAGAGGCAAAGAAGTTGTTGAAAGACAGGTGAGGTATGAGCGGCGGCAATTTGAAATTAGCGGAGGTTGAGGCCTGGCGGATATCGAGAAGAGAGGATATACTGAAGGGCGAGTTCCCATCTCCGGAGTTCGGATAGGTTGGTGTTGGTGGGAAGTATCCAGATAACTCGGACGGTGTAACACTGTGCCAAGATGTGCTGGCCGAGCATCAAGGCATGTTTAGCCACAGGGTGATCCTCATTACCAACAAACACTGTCTGCCTGTGTCCATTCATGCGAATGGACAGTTTGTTGCTGGTCATTCCCACATAGAAAGCATCACAGTGCAGGCAGGTCAGTTGGTAAATCAAACTGCCCTTGTCAAAGATTTACTGTCCTACACTCATAGTCTCTGCTGGAAATATCACTTTGCCATGAAGAAAAACAATCCTGATCCCACTCCTAATGATCCAACTCCCCAAGACACTATCCAAATTGAACCCTGCCTGCAACAGTTCCGTCCTCCATCACAGCGGGACCCACCTCCTCTTCCTCAAAATCACCCTCTCCAAACCTTCCAGGAATTTCTCACTTCCAGCCTTGCCTCTCAATCATTCTTGAAAAACCTTAATCCTACTCCCAACATCACCACAGCCGAAGCCCAGGCTATCCGTGATCTGAAAGCTGACCGATCCATCATCATTCTTCCGGCTGACAAGGGTTCCACGACCGTGGTACTTGATCGTCGGGAGTATGTGGCTGAGGGACTGTGTCAGCTTTCAGACAACTCTACATACAAAGTTTGCCAAGGTAATCCCATTCCTGATGTCCAAGCGGAGCTTCAAGGAATCCCCAGAACCTTAGGCCCCCTACAAAACCTTTCACCTGACTCCATCAAACTCCTCACCCCACCGACACCTCGCACTCCTACCTTCTACCTACTTCATAAAATTCACAAACCCAAACATCCTGGACGCCCCATTGTAGCTGGTTACCAAGCAACCACAGAACGTATCTCTGCCTACGTAGATCAATACCTTCAACCCATTACATGCAGTCTCCCATCCTTCATCAAAGACACCAACCACTTTCTCGAACGCCTGGAATCCGTACCCAGTCTGTTACCCCCGGAAACCATCCTTGTAACCATTGATGCCACTTCCCTATACACGAATATCCCGCACGTCCAGGGCCTCGCTACAATGGAGCACTTCCTTTCACGCCGATCACCTGCCACCCTACCTAAAACCTCTTTCCTCGTCACCTTAGACAGCTTCATCCTGACCCACAACTTCTTCAGTTTTGAAGGCCAGACATACCAACAATTAAAGGGAACAGCCATGGGTACCAGGATGGCCCCCTCGTATGCCAACCTATTTATGAGTCGCTTAGAGGAAGCCTTCTTGGTTACCCAAGCCTGCCAACCCAAAGTTTGGTACAGATTTATTGATGACATCTTCATGATCTGGACTCACAGTGAAGAACAACTCCAGAATTTCCTCTCCAACCTCAACTCCTTTGGTTCCATCAGATTCACCTGGCCCTACTCCAAATCCCATGCCACTTTCCTAGACGTTGACCTCCATCTGTCCAATAGCCAACTGCACACATCCGTCCACATCAAACCCACCAACAAGCAACAGTACCTCCTTTATGACAGCTGCCACCCATTCCATATCAAACGGTCCCTTCCCTACAGCCTAGGCCTTCGTGGCAAACGAATCTGCTCCAGTCCTGAACCCTCGACCATTACACCAACAACCTGAAAACAGCTTTCGCATCCCGCAACTACCCTCCCAACCTGGTACAGAAGCAGATAACCAGAGCCACTTCCTCATCACCTCAAACCCAGAAACTCTCACAGAAGAACCCCAAAAGTGCCCCACTTGTGACAGAATACTTCCCAGGACTGGATCAGACCTTGAATGCTGCTCTCCAGCAGGGATACGACTTCCTAAAATCCTGCCCCAAAATGAGATCCATCCTTCATGAAATCCTCCCCACTCCACCAAGAGTGTCTATCCGCTGTCCACCTAACCTTCGTAACCTCTTGGTTCATCCCTATGAAATCCCCAAACCATCTTCCCTACCCTCTGGCTCCTACCCTTGCAACCGTCCCCGGTGTAAAACCTGTCCTATGCATCCTCCCACCACCACCTACTCCAGTCCTGTAACCCGGAAGGTGTACACGATCAAAGGGAGAGCCACGTGTGAAAGCACCCACGTGATTTACCAACTGACCTGCCTGCACTGTGACGCTTTCTATGTGGGAATGATCAGCAACAAACTGTCCATTCGCATGAATGGACACAGGCAGACAGTGTTTGTTGGTAATGAGGATCACCCTGTGGCTAAACATGCCTTGGTGCACGGCCAGCACATCTTGGCACAGTGTTACACCATCCGGGTTATTTGGATACTTCCCACCAACACCAACCTATCCAAACTCCGGAGATGGGAACTTGCCCTTCAGTATATCCTCTCTTCTCGATATCCGAAGGGCCTCAACCTCCGCTAATTTCAAGTTGCCGATGCTCATACCTCACCTGTCTTTCAACAACTTCTTTGCCTCTGTACTTCCGCCTCGACTGACATCTCTGCCCATACTCTTTGCCTTTAAATATGTCTGCTTGTGTCTGTGTATGTATGGATGGATATGCGTGTGTGTGTGCGTGTGCTCGAGTATATACCTATCTTTTTTTCCCCCTAAGGTAAGTCTTTCTGCTCCCGGGATTGGAATGACTCCTTACCCTCTCCCTTAAAACCCACATCCTTTCATCTTTCCTTTTCCTTCCCTCTTTCCCGACGAAGCAGCCGCCGGTTGCGAAAGCTCAAGTTCTGTGTGTGTGTTTGTGTGCTTTATTTATTGTGCCTATCTACCGGCGCTTTCCCGCTTGGTAAGTCTTGGAATCTTTGTTTTTGATATATTTTTCTTTATATATATATATATATATATATATAAACTTCCACATGGGAAAAATATATTAAAAACAAAGATTCCAAGACTTACCAAGCGGGAAAGCGCCGGCAGACAGGCACATGAACAAAACACACAAACACACACACAGAATTACTAGCTTTCGCAACCGATGGATGCTTCTTCAGGAAGGAGAGGGAAAGACGAAAGGATGTGGGTTTTAAGGGAGAGGGTAAGGAGTCATTCCAATCCCGGGAGCGGAAAGACTTCCTTTAGGGGGAAAAAAGGACAGGTGTACACTCGCACATACACACATATCCATCCGCACATATATAGTACTTCACATAAGCTTCATGTTGTAGTATCACATTCTTTGTTATGATCAGAATCGAAGTTTTTATTTAATGTTGTACTATTCAGATACACTATAAGTTTCTGCTTTGTCTGCGTCAACAAATATATTTCCCACAAAACACTGTACTGTGCATGGCACAGGGAACACCATACCACTATCATCAGTTTTCTGTCCCATCAGTTCAGGTACTGAGTGAAAGAAAAGTGACACACTGTATGCCTGTGTACAGGTCCTAATCTCTCTTACCTTATTGACATGGTTCCTACATGGGATATACGATGGTGTCAGCATAATGGTCATTCTTCAACCACAGATTGTCTAAGTTCACCCAACAAAGTTTCACACAAACTACGGCATCTTTCTCCCAAAGATTCCCATTTAAATTCCCTTAACATTTTTGTTATTCTTTCTAATAGGCTATACCACTCTGTTATGAACCTAGCAGTATGCCTCTGCATCCTTTTGGTGTCCGTTGTCATGACTACTTGATAAGGATTCCTAATATTGGAGCAATGCTCTAGAATTTGTTGCACTAGCATCATGTATACAAGTTCTCCAACAGATGCAGCGCACTTTTGCAGAACCTGTAAAGTAAACTTAAAGTCTTCCATTACCCTTCCCTAATACTGAATTTACATGAGTATACCATTATGTACAGTTTCTTCATATTACCTGCAATTACTTATTATACAAGTTTCTTCATATTACCTCTAATTACTTATACAATGTGACATACTCAATATGTTCACCATTAATCTTGTAACTGGACACCATAAGGGACTTTCTTTTCGTTATAGACATTATCTTCCATCTATTCTCATTTAAAGAGGGATACTATTCGTTACACAAAGAGGAACTTTTTCCCAAGCCTTCTTGCATTTCCTTATAATCTTCCAATGAAGGTACTTTACTTTAGACCGCATCACCATCAGCAAATAACCTTGTGCTGTTGCTGATTCCTATCTGATAAATTGTTAATGTATACTGAGAACCTTAGACATTTTATTACACTTACTTTCAGCACCACCTAATGTCAGTTCCACAGGACAAATATTCAAGCCGGTCACATATTTGCAAAGATATTCTGTTTTTGGTTATCTTGGAAGATGGAAGCTACCTGTTGATCTTATCTTTTATTTGCTAAACAGTGTATATGAATAAACCAAGCTGTGTTTCTTCCACAGCATGTTCAATGTAAAATGCAATTCAAATTATGTAGGGGCTTGATGCCTTGTTCACTTCTATTTGTCTAAGTGTTTTCTAATTCCAGGTTGCTAATATTGACATCTCTCATTGGTATGGTGATATCCTCATGCATGAATAGGAAGTTAAATATTTCATATTTCTATATGCTGTCTTCAGTTTCAACACCAGACAGATCCATCATATATTGAATGGATGGTTTGGACATGTTCATTGACTTTACATACATCCAGAACTTCCTAGAATTTTCTGATCTATCTTTTGCCATGATCTGATTGTGAAAATTTTTGTAGGGTTCATTTATGGCCCTTCTTATGGATGTTCGATGTAAGCTATGTATGGAAAAAATGAGATGAAAATTACAATGACAAATGCTACAAATACTAATGGTAAAAACAAATTTTCTTGGTAATTTTGAGTTGTTCTTGCCAACAACTGTATTTTCCTTATCCTTTCACAAGATATTTTAATCCCTTTAGTGATCCAGGGGCTATTACATGGGTTTTTAATGTCCTTTCTGATTAGCTTATGTGGAAAGCTATTTTCAAATAGTGATATGAATTTGACATGGAATAGATTAAATTATATATCAGCATATGTTTCATTACAAACTTCATTCCATGTGCAACTATACCTGACAGTTACTGCTGACTAGTTGCCCTTCCAAACAGCAGTCCATATAATCAAACCAGTGGTGTCTTTACCTATGATTACATATACTTTAGGCACTGGGGCTATGCACAGCTGTGTTTAAAAAGAACAGCTGAAGTAGTCATGTGGTTGAGCCATGCATGCCTGCTTTCATGCCCTGCAGCTAATTTGCTCCGAATAGTAGCCTGTGACTGTGATCCTGCAGTCAGGTAGTTAATGCACTGGCTAGTGCTGTGAATTAATAAATTACACAGAAATATAAAATAAAAGATAAATGAATAATTTCATAAAAGGGTTTTCTTTTAATGTCTGCAGTTGATGAAGATGACAGAGACTCAAAACATATCAGAGCTCCACATGATGATTCAAAAATTAACGCATATAATGCAAAGAGTGGGAACTCACAGTCTGTCTATTCTCAGCTCCGTAATACAAGCAGAAAAAGTTTAGAGTTCTATTATGGAATGCACAAACAGACCTCTCAAAATACAGAATCCCGTCAGAAGTTTAGGTATTGCAGCGGCCTACACCACCCAGAATCAGTCACCTATATGACTGAATCATGCAGATTACCATAGGCAGCTCTGCCTCTTCAAACATTTGAGAAAATGTGTCCAGAATCGTTCCCTTGAACTCTTCACTCAAAAAGTCCCTGTCTCCACTTGACACCAGCAGTGTTCCACCACTGTGTGACTTTCATCGGTTGAAGGCCATCCCCACCAATAATAAATCGTTCTCCAGCTCTACAGACTAAATTAATATGTTATAACAATATTTAAATAAAGAAATATCATATACATTTGCTTACACTCAGCATACTCACAGTACTTATAAATAAAGGTTTGTTCATTAATAAATAAGCCAGTGTTCTTATGCAATTGTATTTATGTTAAATGACAACAGATTGTTGCTAAACTTGCTTAAACACTTATTTATGCATGTTTGATTGAAGCTTCGCCTGGTGCACTTTTCAGCTGTGGTGTCCACTAACATGTGTGACTGACCTCTTTTAAATTAGCACAGCTTTTTAATAGCACTTTGCAATCAACATTTAAATAAAGATATTGGATAAAAAGTAAACTGTTCATTACATGTAAAGACAAGTATAACAAAATGTGAGGCACTGAAGCTGTGTTCATTTGCTGTGTAAATGTGGAGAATACAATGTTCTGACAAACATTTACATATTGAAAAAGACATAAAAGAGGTGTGTAAATGTGAAGAATACAATGTTCTGTCAAACATTTACATAATGAAAAAGATATAAAAGAGATTGTAAATCAATACATTTGTTCTAACTGATTCCCGCTGAGGAATATAAATACTGTAAGGCACTATCTTATTTATACCAACTGATCAGAAAGGACATTTATTACTGGGTGTACTGTTATTTTCTTGCTTTGAATGTCACCAAACAAAATATTGTCAATCAGAGTTCTATTATTTTTATCCACTCATGTTGGAAAGTTAATTACTGAGGATACATATAAGGTTTCCAGATAATTTTTCCTATCAGAATTCTGTATAAAAATCTGCACTGAAATCACCACAGACTATTAACTTATTAACTGCTTGCTGCTGTCTGACAGACAGCATAGTAAGGAATCCAAATTCCTCAGTTCGAAATTTCCCATTGAGGATCTATTTAACTTGCAATTAAAAGTGAACTGTTTCCAATATTAATTCACAATAACACACTTCTATCTACTTGTCCCAGTGTTTTTGAACTTGTGTTCTGTCTTAGTACATGTAACAACTTCTCCTTTTCCCACATTAATTCTGCATGAGTAAGCTGCTATTGTAAACATTTTTATATGGACTTATCTAACCCTGTGGTTATGTGGTGCTCAAAGGGGCTCAGGATGTATATTTTTTCTGAGCTGTCTAAATTTTCCAGGCAACAAGCTCTTCTGCCTTATTACTCAGTTGTCTATTATTCTGATGAAATGTGCTAACCTTATATTTCTGTGCATTCTTAAATAATTTGTGAGGTCCTTATGTAACTTTAACTTCCTTGCTAACAAGGTGCCTGAATCTGGATTCTAACCTGACGCCATTAACCAAGGGAAACTTGCTTTGTGTGATTGTCACCTCCTGTACATTTTCAGCAAGTAGCTCATCCATCCTATCTTTCTCTCTCTTATTCAGGTGTAGGCAGTGACTAGTATATCTCTACCTCCGAACTGTAGCAAGGGCACTGCACTCATTTGCGATTTCATTTCAGTCAGTAGGAGCCTGCTCAATGTAAGTGTAGCTGCTACTCCAATTTCATTCAGGTTACCCCTAATGCTGTAATTTCTGCCTTTAGCCAGGCTGTTCCTTGCTTCACATACTATGATAATCTGATCCTCTTTGCCAACATTTTTGCACAAATTCTTTACATTCTCTGTCTCCTGGATAAGGCTAGCACTTCGCTGCACAATGCTTGTGACCTGGTACCCTGTTCCTAATTTGTACTGTACCATCAGGCCCATGCCCCTCCAATGGATACTACCTAGCAGCAAGAGTCTTTTCTTCCCACTATCTTTTGGTACTGTCCTGCACTTAGTTTCTTTGCTTGAGGTCTACTGCACTTTACTGTGACCAACAGCTGGATGAGGCTCTTCCCCTCCTATGTCCAGTAACAAGTCAGATTTATTTGATACTGCAACCTCAGATGTAGATGAACAAGTTGAAGATCTTTTCCCTTTCTGCCCATTGCTTATTACCTTCACCCAGCTCTCACTGTTTTTCTCTGCCTTCAACCTTGTTAGTTCAATTTTTGTTAATCCCTCACCACACTTTACACTACATGAATTTTTGTTATTTGTGAGTCGCAAAAATTATACCTACAGGTTAGTATATAACATAACATAAAAAGTTAAATATTTCTGCTTAAAACAGTAACTCACGACTCACTTAACTGTTGTATCTGTTAATTAACTTATTCACATTAAAATGTAACTTTTAATGTAAATTCAGTGTAGAGAAACAGTAGAGAAACAAACTGTTAGAGTAAAGTTTCTGAATCAAACAAGGTTCATGCTACTTTCTAGAAATATGAACTTAACGATGAAGGGATATGCTCTACTTAATTTCTGAAAAAAAAAGAGCAATTAAATGGGATTCTATAAGTTTATTGCATCAAAACATAAACAAAAATATGACTTCAACCTGACTTAATGGTCTTTTCAAGTTTTCTGGAATAATATGTAAAAAAAGTGAAAACTTTAATAATAACCTTAAAAACACACTAAAAAACCTATCTGATGAGTAGTCTGTGCCAAACTACCGGTATTGTTACAATTTTAGGTTTACGAATCACATTGTATTTTAGGTGCTTTCCAAAGTATAGATGCTGAAATTGATAAATTTAAATATTGCAAAATATTTTCTGACAGTATTTATATGGAATGCAGTCTCATATGAAACTGTTACATTGATGATAAGTAACATGGACAAGATGAGAATAGATGCTTTTGGTTGGTTGGTTGGTTTGCGGGGGCTAAAGGGACCAGACTACAAAGGCCATTGGTCCATAGAAGCTTTTGAAATGTAGAGTTACAGAAGAATGCAGAAGTTAGATAGGTTGGATGACTAATAAACTATAATGAACCAACAGTATTATGAAAAGAATAGTTGCTACTCATAATATGTCGAAGATGATCTGTCGCAAATAGGCACAACAAAAAGACTGTGAAACAAAGTTTTTAACCAAATAGGTCTTCATCAGAATTAGACATCATACATATAGACACTCATGCAAACACAACTCATGCACACATATGTGTGTGTGTGCTCTAATTCTGATGAAGGCCTGTTTGGAGGAAAACTTTGTTTGACAATCTTTTTGTTGTGCCTATTTGTGTACTCAGAATTCCTGCTATATGGTGAGTAGCAACTATCCTTTTTGTGATATTGTCATTATTCCATCCTGGATTTTCCTTTGTTTGATTTATTCTGAATTGAGTTTGAGGTAGATGAATTTATGCCATAATTTGGCTAAAAGATGGGATAAGCGGATAGGTACATCCTGAGGCATCAAAAAATAGTTAAACTGGTACTCGATGAGATGTGTAAGGTAAAATTTGTAGAGATGGACCAAGATCTGGCTATGGTAAACAAGTTCAGAAAGAAGCAGGTTGCATTAATCATGCGGAAATGAAGACACTTGCAATGGATGGACTAATGTGAAGAGCTGCATTAAGGCAGACTTGAGATCAAAGATTTCAATAACAACAATAATCACAATGCGTAGGCTCCTAATGAAGAATGTACCAACAGGAATATCAAGAGTGGTTGCTTCCTATCACCGCCCACACTTACGAATTTCACCGATGGATATCTACTCTCAAGGACACATTGGGCTTCAACACTCTTCTACACAGCCACCTGTTTCTCTCTCTCTCTCTCTCTCTCTCTCTCTCTCTCTCTCTCTCTCTACCTTGTCCTACAGCGTCATAAATTTCCAACTCACTCCACTCAAAACTTACCCATCCCGAAAAGGTGGCAGGTTGAGAATAAGCAGGGATAAAAGGAATGTCAACCTCTTCCATTGCACGTAGATTTATTATTTAGCTTCCTACACCTCACAATGGAAGCCAGCTTTATGTAACATGTAGTGTGGCGAATAAATTAATTTACAATGACCGAGACTGAACAATCCTTTTTCCCTGCTTATTCTCTCCACTTAGTTTCCACACACTTTTTGTCCAAATCAGTTACCTACACCAGTTCTATCTTCTCTCCAGCAATACACAATACACCTTGAAGGAACTTAGCTATCAGCTTCATTTGTTATTGTTTTGTTTCTAAATAATCTGTTCTTTTAGTACCTCTCTTAACTGGAGAGTATTACTAACTTATACTTTGGTGTAGTACATAGTCATCTCAGTATATCTTTACTTCCTCCTCTTTCTGTGGATCAAAAAACAGAAACATTTGTTTTCAAATCCTGCATCTTTAGAATACAGGTTGGTTATAATGAAACTTTTGCTACTTAAGAGGGCTTCCATGAAAAACGAGTGATCGTACGACAGTAAAACATTGTCAAAACATTTGTAAGAACATATGAAGAGAAAAAATGAATAAACCATTGAAAGAAACATATTGTAATTTCCACATGAGGGGGTTAAAATCCAGTGATCTTGGAGATTATGCAATTTAATATGATTGGCCAATGATTTGGTTTACTCTTGGGAGGCGCTGACAGCCAGTTGCACCACAAATTGTTGAAGCAATTACTGTTGCAATGGCTGAGAAGCTGTTTGCAATGCACAATCTTCAAGCAGCTTGAGCTGTGTCACAACAGGTGAACATTCCAATACCCGCTATTTGAAAGTGCTGTGAACAATTTTGAAATGGTATCCATAAAAACTTCTCGTTACTCACTCGTTTTGCCACATGATGCAAACATTCAAATACACTTTGCTCTTACATTTCTTGCAAGGGTTTAAGTTGATGACATGTGGCCTTGTAACATTTTGTAGAGCAATAAAGCACACTTTACTTTCACTGGGCAGTGAACACTCACAGCAGTCGCATTTGAGGACTGTCACCACCAATGAAAGTTCATGCAGTTCCTGCAAAGTGAACATGTCACTGTGTTGTGAGGCTCCAAGGAAAAGTTCATGATTGATCCATTCTTATTTGAGGAACTCAGGCCTCAAGTACCAAGAAAATGCAGTGTGAATGGTACATATTACTGTGATCTGCTTCACCAACATGTGATCCTTGCTCTAACCAGAGAGGTGCTTTGGACTCAACTGTTTTGATGCACAATGGAGCTCTACCTCACACTGGTTGTGAGGTCAATTGCTTACTCCATAACACATCTGAAGAAATCTGAATCATTGTTCAATCATCCTAAACTGTGCACCCACTAAGATCACCAGATTTGAGTCCTCTCATGTGGACACTAAAATGCGTTTCTTTCCACACTTAATTTGTTACTTATCTTCTGCATGTTCTTACAAATGTTTCCACAAAGTTCCATTTTCATAGGGTCACTCATCTTTCATGGAGTTCCTCTCAAGTAGCAAAAGTTTATTTACAACCCTCCACTTTTCAATATTTCTGTCTACTTTTATAACACATATTGTGATAGCTGATGTAACCAGTTTTGTGGTACCATTTTGCAACATGACATTAGCTGTTTAATCAGAGTATGGGTGTATGTGGGACAGAAAACTTTATTCTGTAAGAATACAGAAGAAAACAGTATAGATTTAAGAGTTGGTAGTCTGGAATAAAGCAATATAATGTTGAAATTTTTTAGATATCAACATTAAATAGTATCAGTTGAAGCATCAACTAGACATATAGATTGTGACGATTGATCACATTTATCATATTACTTCCCACTGATCATTTTGGAGGGCTATACATCCACAGTGAGGTGGATTCGTTTCAATTCATAAGACATGTCTTTTTGGTAACCTGAGACTTGTGTCCACTAAAGAATGCATAACAATTTAACCAAAAGTCATACATTTAATACATCCATGCCTTAATAATTTACATAACTCCACCTGATTATGGAGATATAGCCCTCCAAAATGATCAGTGGAAAATATAATAAATGTGACCGGTGCAGTGTATTTCTAGATGCTATTCATAATGGTTACAGTTAAGCCAAACCTAAAATATCTCAATTAGAAGTTAAGGATATTCAAAATAACTGCAGTATTTTCTTAATATTGTGATCCGCTGAGTTTTTAAGCTAAGAAAATTTCAGCTATTAAAAATACCATATTTAAGTTGTTTTTTAGGCCAGTTTATATGATTATAATAAAAAATGGGTAAGAGATGGTAGCTTTCCACATGATCATCAAGTAAAATTACTTCAAAAACCATAACACCTCTTACACATTCTTATAAAAGTCATACACAGAACATTAAAATGATTTGCTTCATAGATATTTACTTCTCAAATTATTAGAGACAATAAAGCTAGAAGGAAATAGAGAACTGAAGATTTTGAATACATACGGTCTGGTATTGTGCTAGCAAGCTGCTCCAGAATTTCATTAGGTTTAACAGGGGCTGTTCTAGCAAATGCTCGAAGCATCATTGCTTCAGAAGTGTCAGGATTCTCTGTTATTATAGTGCGCAGTCCATCACTAGCTACCATTCCACGTTTAAAAGCATTCCATTCAACTCTCATGTCTACTAAAAACAACACTGTGAACAGTTCATGAATTTATGAAACACATGTAGCATATATTTTTATGGCAATTAAACATACATTACAAGTAAGAAATCAAAGCAAAACCATTATACTGAAGAATCAGAATAATCTTTAAAAATGGATGCAAGCACTGGTAGATGTTACTGTCATCCAACACAGTGATAATCATATACAAAAAGCTGAACAGTTATAAGACTCAGTGAATACTTGCCTTATTCTCCTAGATTACAGCAATATATTGTGTAAAACATGTTTTAAAAGGAAGAAGAATTAAAAGTTTGAGTTTAATTATAAGACTCAATGAATACCTTATTCTTTTAGTTTACAGCTATACATGGTGATAAAACGTGTTTTAAAAGGGAGAAGAATTAAAAGTTTGAGTTTAATACCCCATTAAACACAGCATAGAGTGGTTTGAACTGCATAAAAAATCAGACATTGGGTTGCCAAAGAAATCACTCTTAGTATTTTCCTGAAATTATTTAGGGATATGATGGTGGTTAGCTTTAAGCTTTTGTGCATGTAAATTCCAACAGACTTTACATATAATGGAAAACCAGAAAGGAGTAACAAAAGCAACAGGAATTGGATGGATTTCTACTCACCACATGCAGAAACATTGAGTGGCAGACCCATATATTTAAAAGTAGACTGTTGGATATTATTCAGCCTTTAGACAAAATCCATGAGATGAAGAAAAAATTAACTATACACATGTGACCATTCTTGTCTCCAGGTGACACAGCAACTCTTCCCTGCTCATCCCCCCACAGCCTGAACCCCAACCCAAGGCACAGCCAGCTGATGCTGCACCTACCAGCCCACCATTGTATATTGTTATAGTGTCCCTGACATGCCTCTGCACACTACCACAGGCAGCACTACAGCATCTTCCCCCACCATTACCCCGCTGTCCTTCTCTCCCCCTGCCAAACGTCTCTTCCGTACCCTCACTATCTGCTCCACTTTAGATTGCTGCTAACCGCAATAGGACCTTAAATGCTCAGAGATGACAGTGGATGTGTGTGTGTGTGTGTGTGTGTGTGTGTGTGTGTGTGTGTGTGTGTGTGTGTGTGTGTGTGTGTGTGTGAGTGTGTGTGTCTCCATCTGAAGAAAAGCTTTGGGTGATAGCTTATAATATCTAATCATCTTCTTTCAGTGTGCCTGTTTGCTGCTCAGTGCTTCCACTAAGTTTCATCTAGTTAGTAGTAACTAACATCTATTTCATAGACTTGTAAATCATTGCTAATGATTTGAAACTGTGTAAGACACAATTTTAAGGCTGAGAGTAAACGTTCTTGCTGAGGACCAATAAAAATACATTCTGCTGTTGAGTGGGCTGCAAGTGATTTGAACATTCTGCTGAATTATTAGTATCATCAGTGAATATTAAAATTTATGACACACATTTTAATGCTCAGGTAGCTCATTTGTGCAGAAAAACTCTGCTGATAGTAGAAAATGTACCAAGCCATGTAAGAAAGCTTTATTTGATGTTCCCCGATTATGAATTTACCTTCGCAAAAAAAAAAAAAAAAAAAAAAAAAAAAGTATTTGATGTTCCCCGATTCTGAATTTATCTTCGCTACTGTTATTCAGCCTCTACCCTCTGCTTTATGGTGAGGAGATATGAGTCCACCCACATACATGATGTCTAATTAAAAAATTATAATTTTGCTAACTGAACATATTGTATTGTCCTCTCAAAGAATTATTGAGTGTTCACACCTTCATGTCAACATATTTACTGAGTACTGTTATTTATCGCAATAATAAGAGAAGCGAAGTATCATAAACTGAAGAGATCCGCACTCATATTTACCATGTAAAGAATTTTTTAACAAGCTGTATTATGCTGAATGCTTCACAGGCATTACGTCAGATAGTGTCGTGTAAACTGCACAATATTTTCACAAGGCAGATACTGATTATCTCCAGGTGCTTACTGATGTATTACTATTGTGCTCAGCATCTTATGCCCAGGTTCACTAGAAAAGTGCGGACACCAAGAGGTGGAGCTACAATGTCATTGCAATTAATCGTAGTGGACATCAACATCCAGAGCCCCCTGCCAGAGAAAGGGCTGCGGCATCCACATGCATGGCACATGGAAAAGCAACTGCAAGCCATGGGCTTCTTATATACATGCTGCCAAGGTGTTAATGTACAGCATAACCATCCTGGCTTCTATTCTGCTATACATTGAGTTGTTGCAACCATTTGTACATGGCCAACAGCAGTGCCAGTTCCCATGCTTTGATGAGTTGAAATCAGGTCTCTGTTAATTAAGCCATTTGTTATATGTATTTTAACTGCCACTTTAATTATACAGTCCTAATATGTGGAGGCAGATGAGAGAATTTTGATCTCTTGATAGTCTTTGCTGTACCTGTGTCAAGATAATGTTCAGCAAGAGCAAATTGTTCTGGCCAACCCAATCTGGTGTTTTCAACAATGTGACATGTCTGGCCAATGTAAGATTTCCCACACTCTCTTGGGATTTCATATATGCCACATTGTTTGCACTTACAGTGGAAGGTGGAAGACACACTTTATTCAATGCTTCTTGAATAGCCTACTGAACTTGAAAGACATTCTCATAGAGTTCTCCATTTCTTCTGGTTCCTCTTGAGATTTAGTGCATTTCGGTCAAAACACATTACGAATCTGTTTATCGGTGTACAACAGAGCAGAGATGGCTAAGCTGTGCTGATAAACTCTCTGGGTCTGAAATGTATCTAGCCTTATGAAAGAGAGTCCACAGTGCATCACTGCATTAGGATAGGTGATGAAAGCTCATAGATACAGTCAGTATCTGCAGGTTTACAAAACACACCGTGAACCAAGGAGCCATCTACCTTTCTGCAAACCAAACCTCCAGAAACCAGAGGTCTCCATTTTTGTACGCTTCCATGGTGAAGCAAATGCTTGTATGGAGGAAGCTAAGCTGTTCTAAAAATGAAGGAAGTATTGTTGTCCCATGTGGATGTACCACAAAGATATCATCAACATATTTCCAAAAACATTTAGATTCCACAACTGTCAACTCCAGTGCTTCATCCTTGAAATCTTCTATAGAAGAGTTTACGTACTATGTGAGATAGAGGGCTACCCATAGCAATACTATCAGTCTGTCAATTTGCTCAAAATATTGGTTGTTAAATAAAAAGTAAGTCAAGGTGGACACATGTTTAAGAAGACGCAAGATCTCCTCTTCCATTTTAGCTCCTACCACTAAAGTCTAAATTCTTTAAAGAATCGAACTCCCATGTATAAAATATCCTCAAACATCTTACAGAGGGCCAACCGGAGACACTTCTGTGCAAAGTGAGGATAGTTGTTGGATACCTGCAAAGCATCGATGATGCTAGAAGCACATTATTACAGTTCAATCAGATACTCAGAATGTTTACAAGTCCTCATTCTTCCACACTAGCCTCGGCTGTTGCTCATTCAGCTGGGTGTTGGATTCTAGCTGACATCTGTCCAGCCAGCTCCCCGATTGCATGCCCATGCAAAGTTAAGAGACCCCGGCACTGCAGCAAGAAAGTGTGGCCATAGCCCAGTGTGAATTGGTCTCGTGCTGGATGCTGGAGAGTCCTGAGTCCCACTTCAAATTCTACAATGGCCCTTTATGACTCATCTGTGATGTACCTGGTGTCTTTTGTCACGTGATTGGTTGATCTCCTCCCTATGTCTCATAGGTTCCAGCACCTGGAGTTGCCTGAGTGTTGAACCAGAATAGGGACTCTAAGAGGCCTGCTGCTGGCTTCCATGTTGCAGTTCAGTGCTGGTAGTATCCTTCAACATGGTTTTGTCCGACAACAGTCAGCTCCTCCAACAGTAGATGGTAAGCATGAAGTTCATCAGGTGAAGCCATCACCTAGAGTACATCTTTGGATAGGTCATAGATTGTGCTGTAACATCTAGGACACAGATTCACTACGGTATCGTAATCATGGAATCAAGTGCCATTACTGTGAATGCCAACAATCCCAATTATCAACTCAGGACTGGAGAGCTGGGGTATTTATAGGGAACTAGCCTGAGGCTATGACGCAAGGCTCCATTTGTAATGATTGTATGTTTCCTCCTTATTCTGGTATATTCACTTAACTGGCGGTTAACTGCTGTGTCAGCGTCTTGCTATGTGCTCTTGTGAAAGAGATAGAGTTTCTTGCAACACGACTTATGAACTAATGAGTATGCTTCTTTCACTTCCTTTGGTTTTCTGCCTCCTTTCTGCTGTATGTGTATCATCACATGACAGAGTCGTAAAGTGTCTCTGACATGACCGTCTTGCAACATTCTGGCTTGTTTCTGCCTCTATTTCTGCCATGACGTAAGTTTGCTGTGTGGCACTGAGAGTAAGTTTTAATGAAATTTCCTAATTTCTAGCCCTTGCTATTCTGTCCCGTAACAATCTGATTACTTAACAAATCAGTATTTGGTGTTAAGATGGAAATGAGGACAAGTTTAGAAAAGGTTTGAAATTATGCTTAAGGTTTCTTGGAAGTTGCTCAGTGCTCTCTCATTATGCAAAACAGCATGACTATAGTCCATGTAATTCATGCTCAATTTTAAACAAAAGTAAGTTTTTCACGCATCTCAATATTTGAGATGTCATATCTCCTGAAATATGTGGTGTACAGTGATAAAATTTTGCATATAAATTCAGTGATATATTTATATAATATCTACAAAGTATGGTGTGAATAGAGTTAATAGTTAGGAAGTAAAAAATTAAAATGTCATACCTGATACTGAAGTTTTACTGCACAACATTTTAAGCAAAGGATAGATTTTCATGCTTCTAAAAGTTTACTGAAGTCATATCTCCTGAGCTATGTGTCGTACAATGATATAATTTTGCAGGTACATTCAGTAATATATGTGGATAGTGTCTGGAAACTGTGTTGCTAATAGACTTGGTAGTAAATAAATAATAAATTAAAACTTCATATCTGATGCTGAAGTTTAATTGCACGAATGACAAACGTATCGTAAGCAAGAGACGTTTTTCCTTTAATCATTTTATATGAGACATGTCAGCAAGAAAAAGTTTTGTAAAGGTCTGTAATTATGTAAAAAGCTTGTTGGAAGTGGCTAAGTGCTCTCTCATTCTCAAATACTGGATGAAAAAGTCTGGGTCTTTGCATGTCATCAGTTACACTGCCTAAATACAAATGAAAAGTTTCTAAATGTAATACTTATCTCATTCAGTTAAACTCTGAACATAAGATTATACTTCTCCATGTGTACATAGACAGCATTTTAAATTTAGTCAATAATTACACGAAATATTGAAAATCAAATTTTTGTTTCCCTTGGAAGCCATCAAATAGGCAACCTGCAAGTGGTAAGGATAGTAGCTTAAAAATACAGATGGGTTATTGTGAGTTCACCAGACACATTTGTATGAACAAGACACCAAATCGAAACTGTCTAATACATTGGTCAGTTTGAGATGCAGGTTCTTAAGTAACCACCTAAAATCTTCTGAATTTCAAATATGGTGTTCACATTTCCCTACCAAAAGCTCAAAAGAGATGCCAGATGTTTTGCAAGGTAGTTTGCTGGGACTCCTATAACACTCATAATGTGGTGAACTGGAACTCCTTCTTTGTGTACCTTTGGCAGCCCAATCAAAGTGAAATTAGCACTTGTACTCTTAATCTATTTTTCATGTGGTCAATAAACTGGCTGGAAGTAAGAAAAGTGGATGTCTTCTGTTGTACTGCATCCATTGGATCTTTCTGGGATGACAGTATGCTGAATCCAGCAGTAAATCTGTCATATTATCAAAATGTTTCAGGCAGAAGAACAGTAGTGTTTCCCTTGTCAGCAGGTAAAATTAATATCTCTGTGTCTTCTCTTAAAGAATGGAGTGCTTTTCTTTCTGCAGTGGTGATGTTCTTTATGGGTGCAGGCATCCTGGTTATGGTCCTGCAAGTCCCTCAACTTACTTCTTTGGCAGTCTCAGTAAGAAGTTTTAAGACAGCTTGGTCAGTGGCACTGATAAAATCTTGATGGGTGAAGTCCCTGGAATGGGTGTAAAATGGGTCCTTTTCCAACACTGATATCACACTGTAACTCAGTGATTTACCTGTGAAATTAAATACAGCCCATCTGCATAATTTATCTTCTTGCAATAATCGGTGAGCAAGGCAATGGAACATGAAAGTTTGACATGTCATGACCTGCTGCAGTGTCCAGTCCGAAATAGACCATGTAGTACTGTCCACCCATTCCCAGGAATCCACTGACAGACATGAAAAGGTATTCAGATGAAGTGAAAGATAGATTCTGGAGGCTCTGTCTAATTCTCACCTTCGGTAACAAATTCTTTTTCTCACTAGTGCCCTGCTAGCTCACTTTTCAAGCCTCTTAGCAGCTGCAGAGTTTATATAAAGTGTAAACTTCACAAAAATCAGTATAGTTTGCTCATCACAAAATCTTAATGAAATGCGAGAGAGTCTAACAATTTATTTCTCAGGTTATTGAGTTTATAAAACTGTTATATTTCGTTGGCCATCTCCTCCCTGTAGAGGAATGACATGTGTTTTTTGAGGTTTTCCTGGCATAATATCTGCTTGAATGGTTTACAATGTTATGTTGGATAGTGTTGTGTGAATGGCACAATATTTCCGCGAGGCAGCTTGTCATCAACTTCAGGTGCCACTAGTGGATTTTAGTTGTGTTCGCCAATTACGTGCTGGCTCACTAGAAAAGCTCAGGCACTAAGAGGTAAGTCTAAAACATCAATATAGATGAATCTTAGAGGATGTTTCTCTGGCAGGGATTCTGAATATTGCACATCATCTTCGATGATGCTGTAGCCCCACCACTTTGTGCCTGTGCTTTCCTAGTGAGCCAGGTCATAAGTAGGTGAGCACAACAGCAATGTGTAAGTAGCACCTGAAAAGCAGATTCGCAATACATTTCAACCAACATGCATCAAACTTCACGAGCAACCAGAAGAAATGGAGAACTCTATGACGATTGTTCATCTACTTTATGGTGGTGGCATGTCCTTCAAGATTGGCAGGCTATTCAAGAAACACTGAATAAAGTTTGTCTTCCACTCTCCAGTGCAAGTGTAAACAACACTGGGTTACATGAAAGATAACCTTAGTCTAAGGAGACCATAAATGTACAAAACCCCATTTTAGTGAGGGAAATCTTACTTTGTCCAAAAGTGTCACATAGTTAAAGACAGATGTGATGAACATAAACAAAACACCAGACTGCATCGGCCAGAAAAATTTGCTGTTGCTGAATAATGTCTTGACATGGGCATGGCTTCCACATAGTGAGATGCCATCGTTAATGAGGTGGTCAGTACATGTAAGTAATGACTTAATTAACACAAACTCAATAAAGCATGGGAACCAGCATTGGTGGCATTAAGGAATCACTGACTGCAGGCATATGATTGCAAATAGTCAACAAAGATGGGGAATCAATGCCAGGACGGTTAAGGTTAGTGCTAATACCTTGCTAGCACAAGTACACAGGGTCCACAGTTTGTAGCCACTTCCCCTGGATTGTACACACCAAGACAGCGACCTTTTTGTTCAGTAGCTGCCTTCCCCAGCATTGTAGACACCAAGACAGCAATCTATTTGTTCAGCAGGGGGCTCTGTCTGTTGTTATCTTATAGCAGGTGTGGGCAAATACTCGGCCACCGGCGGTCCTCCTAATGGTTTTGTGCAGCTTGCCAAGACTGTCAGAATTTTTATGTAACAATTTATTTATTTTCTGAAATGAGAAGTTAACTAACGCATGCAGTCATTTTAAAAGATGCAACTGTCTGCTGACTTACGCTTCCACAAATCGGCTCAGCAGCCAGAACTATTGCCTACCCCTGTTCCATAGGATTTGTCTTCATTTGCATTATAGCTCTGTCCCTTGATGCCTTTGCTTTTCTAGCAAAGCAGTGTATAAATTGGTGAGCACAATGCAATGTGTCAATAGCACCAGAAGATAATATGTAGCTGCCTCATAAAAACATTGTGTAGTTCACTCAACCCTATCTGATGAAACAAGCATGAACAACGATAGCAGATGTTTTGTTGGGAAAGTGTATTACACAAAGTGAGAATTTTGTATGGCTGCCAATGTGTCCTGTTTCTTAATTTATATCTTCCTTCCATGAACCAAGGACCCTGTGAAATTGGGGTAGCTTGCAAGCTTCAACAACACAGATAGCAATATGACAGTTGCAACCGCAACTGAGAAGCCAGAC
Organism: Schistocerca gregaria; assembly: GCF_023897955.1. Classification (NCBI taxonomy): domain Eukaryota; kingdom Metazoa; phylum Arthropoda; class Insecta; order Orthoptera; family Acrididae; genus Schistocerca; species Schistocerca gregaria. The sequence continues at coordinate 414,573,649 of NC_064922.1, read as the reverse complement.
AAATCAATATGTCCTGAAGAAGGGCAGCAGTCTTTACAGCTGTTTCTGGAGGAATGGTCTGGATGATCAGATGATTGGGCCTTGTAACATCAACCAACATGACCTCGCTTTTCTGGTACTGTGAATGGCTAAACACAAGGGGAAAGTATGGTTGTTATTTTTTGTGAGAGCATGCAGATCTACTGTCGTCTAATATGATAATGGAAGCCTCCAGGGTAAAATATTCCAGGGGTAACAGTTCCCAAACTGGGTCTCTTGGCAGCAACTACTCAGGAGGAAGTCGTCACAAGGAAAAATGAAACTAGCATTCTGCAGGTCAGAAAGGCATGGAATGTTAGTTCCCTAACCAGACAGATACATTAGAGAATTTAAAAAGGGAAATTGATATGTTGAATTTAGACAAAGTGGCAATTAGGAAGTGGAGTGGCAAAAAGAACAAGACTTCTGGTGAGGCCAGTACAGGGTTATAAACACAAAAGCAAACAGGGGCACAGCAGGAGTAGGTCTGATAATGAATTAGAAAATAGGACTATTGATATGAATTGAAGAGACTTAGAGACACTGGAAGGTTTTAGATAGGTTATATAATAGTAATATACAGGTATCAAAAGCAGATTTTAAACTGTAGGGCATTTTCAGGGGCAGATATGAAATGTACCATTATGAACTGCAGATTAAACTGAAGAAATTGAAAAAAGATGCAAAATTAAGGAGATGGGACATGTACAAATTAAAGAAACCAGAGGCTTTTGAGATTTTTAGTAGGACCAAAAGGTAATGATTGGCTGAAGTGGGGAAAAAACAATAAAAGACAAATAGGTAGCTTTCAGAGATGAAAAAAATAATGACAGCAGAGAATCAGACATGTAGAATAACAAGACCAAGTAGAAATAGTACAAGATATATTGAATTTAATTTAGGAGTTAGGAAGACCCTGTATTGAATGCCAGAGTCATTGAGTAATAGACAGGCACAGACATAATGTGTTCTTACTCCATGAAACTTGACAGAATAATTTCCAGTACATGCCGACAAATTCTGGAAACAAAAGTTAGCAAAGCTTTAATTCTTCTTCGTGTGTGCTGTCGACAAATCAGTGCCTCTGCTATTCACATCTGCTGTTCTGTGAGTGGTTTGCTTTACTCCTAAATTATTTTGATTCTGCCAGAATGGTCCTTACTGTAGATACATAGATACTGAACTTAACTCATGAAAAGAGAAAATATAAAATGCTGCAAATGAGATTGTCAGAAAATGCAAAATGGCTAAGCAGGAATGGCTAAGGGACAATGCAAGGCTGTAGAAGCATGCATTATTATGAGAAAGACAGATACCACCCGTAGGAAAATTAAAGAGACCTTTGGAGCCAAGAGACGCAGCTGTATGAATATCAGATGGCAAGTCAGTACCAAGCAAAGAAGGGAAAACTGAAAGAGGGATGGAATATATGGAAGAGCTATACAAAGGTAATGAACTGGAAGGCAAGGGAAAAGGAAGTAAATGTAGATGAGATGAGAGATGTGGTACTGCAGGAAGAATTTGTCAGCGCATTGAAAGAGCAAAGTCAGATCAAGGACCCTAGAGTATATTACATTCCCACAGAATTACTGAGATCTTTGGGAAAGCAAGCGATGGCAAGAGGAGCAGTAGTTGAAAAGAGCATGAGATAGAATTGTTGTCTATCTCCAATGTTATTAAATCTGAACACTGAGTAAGCAGTAAAGGAAACTAAAGGAGAAATTTCTGGATGGAATCAAAGTTCAGGAAGAACACATTGTAATTCTGTCAGAGATAGTAAAGGACTTCGAAGAGCAGTTGAATGGAATGGATAGTACCTTGAAAAGAGATTATAAAATGAACATAAACAAAAATGAAACAAGGGTAATGGAATCTAGTTATATTAAGTCAGGTGATGCTGAGGAAATTAGATTAGAAAATAATAAACTATAAGTTGCAGATGAGTACTGGTATTTTAGTAGCAAAATAACTGATGATGGCTGATGTAGAGAGAACATTAAGTGTAGACTGGCTATATCTTGAAAAGAATTTCTGAAAAAGTTTTTGTATTAACATATAATATAAATTTGAGTGTTACTAGGTCCCCACAGAAGATGTTAGACTGGATTATGAGGACGATAACCATTTCAGACAAGATGAGAATAGAAACTTTCAAAATGTGGTGCTAAAGAGGAACACTGAATAGCAGATAGGCAGATGGAGTAACTAATGAGGATGTACTCAACTGAACTGATAAAAAAAGCAATTTATGGCACAACTTGACTAAAAGGAGGAATGTTTTGATACACCCATCCTGAGTCACAAAGGAATTGTCAATTTGGTAATGGAGGGGAGTGGGTGGAGGGTGGAAATTGTAGATGAAGGCCACGAAGTGAACTTTGGTTGCAGAAGTTATTCAGAGAAGAAGAGGCTTGCACATGATACAGTAGTGTGGAAAGTTGCATCAAACCAGTCTACAAACTGAAGATCACAACTACAACAACCTTCCCTCATCTTGTCAATTTCATTGTTTAAAATACTCTTGCAGGGACTGCTTTGGAAGCATCTTCATTTCAGCTTCTAGATAACGTAGGAATATATCTAGCAGAGTTGTGTCACACAACCATGTGTCTTCTGACTTGAGATGCATACTGACATTAAATATAGTGAAAGTGAAATTAAAAAGCTTAGTCGGACAAGTCCTACAGTGTTTTTGAATTTTTGGATCACTGTAGTAAATAAATGTAACTGGATTGAACGTGGTCAAATATATTATTCCGTTATATTACATTCTTCTGCGTATTTACAATAACAACACTTAACTTGTGAACTTATTTATCTGTTACAATAACGAATTACATATATTATTTCTGACTTGCTCTATATCACATGTGTTATATATACTAACAAGTTACTAAATCTTGATTAACTGGACAAAAAATAAAGAAAGAAATAAGTGCACTGTTAGCTTACGCCAGCAGGCAATGTGTTTTGTTTGTGCTTCACTATTTTTTTTTAAATTTAGACTGAGACAAACTGAGACCCCAGTGTTCATTTTTTGCAGTGCAGAAGATGTAACAAATTGGGGCATTTCACAGACTTCTTTTATACACATGAGCCAAGTTTAAAATATTCCTTTGTATGAGATCACATGGGCCAGATACATCAAATCTGAAATTGTAGATTCCAGTATTTTACTTTTCATGTTGTTTCCATACAACCTTTGATTGTGAAAAGATTCGTATGATTAAAGATTTTATAGACTTGTGACACACGTCCCAACACTTCAGCACAACAAACTATATCAGATATGATGCATTTCAAAGAGATCTTTGATGAAGCATATTGCATATTTTTGCAATACACAAGTATAAATACAAAAATCCACCAAATATGTTCATTTCACAAACACTGAAATCAACATTGGCAGAGTTTCACACACCATGACCCTACAACCCAGTAGATTTACCAGTGGCTACAACATGGCAGCTGTTCTGTATGCTTTTGTCATCCAATTACATCATTACAGCACAGGGCATGAGCTGCTGTCAGCCAATCACAGCAAAAGACAAGTGACCAAAGTTATGGTTGCTAATTTTAATGTTTGTGAAGCTAACATGATGTATTTAGTGGTTTTCGTATTTATACTTGTGTCAAAAATATGCAATTCCAATGATACACTGCATTAAATATCTCTCCAAAACGTGTCATTTTTGGTGTGGTATGTTGTAGTAAGATCTCAGGAAATGTGACACTGGTCTGTAAAAGCTATTTTAGCAGTCTCCAACTGCATCATTTTTAGACCATTTTGTTGTCTTCGAGTCATGGGAAATGTAACATCAGTCTATGGTACCAGTATCCTTGTCTCCGTCATTTTGTATTGAGTATTTTTGAATATTTGCAAATGCTGTAATAGATTCATAGTACTATCATCAGTAGTATTCAGAAACTTTATGAAATTTTTGGCAGCAGTACACCTGTTAAAAAACAATTATTGGCTATTTTACAGTACATTCACATGGAAAATTAGGTGCATTTCTAAGAATGCTCAGACACTTGTGACCGATCGAGGTGGCACAGTGGTTAACACACTGGACTTGCATTCAGGAGAATGACGGTTCAAACTCGAGTCCAGCTGTCCTGATTTAGGATTCCCGTGATTACCCTAAATCGCTTCACGCAAATGCCAGGATGGTTCCGTTGAAATGACATGGAAGACTTCCTTCCTCATCCTTCCCAAATCCGATGGGACCAATGACCTTGCTGTTTGGTCCCCTCCCACAAACCAACCAACCGATCAATCACACACCTGTGAGTATTTGAGCTTTACACAATTTTAGCAGTAACAGCATCATAAAAAGAAGAAGAAGAATTGTTTTCTGCATATTTCAGTGCATATTTGCATGAATAAATATTTATTTTTGAGAATTTATTTATGTTATGAGCATTTAGCACAACATATTTCGTAGTAAATCAGCGTTTATGATTTACAGTTACTGTAGTGTTGGGGCCTGTATTTCAACTAACATATCATCTTGCATGTATTTTCTCTTTTAATAGGAATATAAATTGTCTTTATTTAACACAAATTATTGCTATTTTCAAGTTTGTTAGTGATCATAATCTCGAAAACGTTTCAGGGAATAGCCAGATTCTATCTCAAGTTCTTAAAGGCAACTTGTAATACTTATAGCATATCAGACTGTGGTCAATTCTGCCCCTCTGTTGTGTGATGAAGGAATAGAAATCACCGACTTAATATATGCTGAAGAACCACTTTTGTTAAGTAACTTTAGAACACACACACAAAGTACAAACATGAGAGAAAAACCGGCAAAAATAACAAAGAGTCTGCAAGTCAACACTCAAAGATGTTGTTTCTGTGGTCAATAGTTGCCACAGAGCCTCCCCCTGAGTTGTGCGGAGCACGGGGAAGGAAGTGGGTTGGAGATGTTGTCCACGACAAAATCTTGAAGCCATGTAGGTGATTGAAGGTTCTATCCCATGCAGGAGTGGGGACATTTGTCACCTGAAGGTAGGTCCATGAGCTGTGCATGGAGAGGGTCATCAATAGAGAGAATGCTCTCGCCCAAGATTTTGACTGCTATGACATCCTGCCCAGTGTCTGCAGTAGAAGCTTGAAGGAGTTCAATAGCTATATGTGAGAGGCTGAAGCATTGTGTTGTGTAAGCAGACGGACAGAGAAAACAAAGACAGTGCTGTTTCCAATCTTGATGGCGAGATCATCCAGGTAGATATCAGAGTGGTCGATGGGAAACACTGTATGACACAGGAGTGAAGGAGTTGAGAGGGAGAGTGTCATGCTGAGGGGCAAAATCATCACACACTTCATTCACTTTGCCTCATGGAGTGGCGTCAACTATGGCTTGGGAATCTGTGGGAACAGACAGCTGTAGGTCATCTGTTAATGAACAGGCTGACTTTAACCTATTCATCAAGACTGTATGGCTGTTTCCATTTAGTTGTGTGTCCAATGTGCTCTGTCCACGGTTGTGGACCTTGTGAGAGCCTGAATATGGGGGCTGGAGAGATTCACAGACTGAGTCTTCATGGAGCATAACACAATCGCCGAGAGTGAGATTTTTGTGGACGAACACTCATAGTACTGAATGGAGTTTTGGTTGAGGAGTATTGATGTGTGAAATATGTTCATGTGCTCTATCAACTAGGGTGGGAAGCTCATCATCATTCTGGAGGCGAGAGTGTTCCACAAACTCAGCAGGTGGGCTGTGCGGTTTGCCATAGTGGATGTCAGGAAGAGATGCTTGTAAGTCCTCTTTGTGAGCGGCATGAGTTCCAAGAAGATATATGATAGTGCCTCTGACCAGGAACTGCCATGGCACATAAGAGCCTCCTTAATGGTGCAGTGGCAATACTCCATGAGGCCATTGCTCTGAAGGTGGTGATTTTGAACTTGTCAACACCCTACAGCTCTCTTAGTCTGGTGAATAGCAATGATTCAAATTGGTGGCCCTGGTCAGTGGTTAGAGATAAAGGCCAACTGAAGTGAGAAGTCCAGGAGTTAATGACTGCATGGGCTACCAAATCAGCTGTAACTTTAAGTAGAGGGATGGCTTTGATCCACTTCACAGCTTGGTTGTTGCTTGACAGTATGTATCTACCCACATTCAGTCACGACAATTGTTCTTAATTCCTCGCCAGTCAAATCATTCAGTAATCAGTTTCATAGTGGCATTGATGCTTGGGTGACTGCGATCGTACAGCAATTTGAACACCACTTCTCAGAAAGGGGGAGGTAGAACAGGTTGAAGAGTACCTGTCGAGGTGTCACAGATGATGGGAGTGGCTGAGCCCAACAGCAGGTGCAGCTTGAGACTCAGTGTGCATTTTGCATTGTTTAACATATCTACAAGCTTGATGCCATTAGTCTGCAGGTGGATCAACTCATCCATCTTAAAGGGGACATGATGATGTTCACCTGAGACAGGTAGTCAACAATAACATTGTCAGAGCCATGTATATAGTGTACATCTGTAGAATACGTGCTGAGTAGGCCCATTTGCTGCAGATGTCAGGGAGGAACATCTTTGCCAGGATTGCAGATGGAGTAGATTAGATTACATTAATACTTGTTCCATAGATCATGAATACGACACTTCATAATGATGTGGAACATGTCAGGTTAATAAAAGATGTCTGTACAAGATATTACATTACACAAAATATTACATGACACTAATGTTTAAGCTAGTTTTTTTTTTCCTTCTCCTCCCTTAATTTATATCTAAAAATTCAGCCAGTGAGTAGAAGGAGTTGTCACCTAGAAATTCTTTTAATTTATTTTTAAATGTTGGTTGACTATCTGTCAGGCTTTTGATGCTGTTTGATAGGTGACCAAAGACTTTTGTGGCAGCATAATTTACCCCTTTCTGTGCCAAAGTCAGATTTAATCCTGCATAGTGAAGATTATCCTTTCTCCTGGTGTTATAGCTAAGCACACTGCTATTACTTTTGAACTGGGTAGGATTATTAACAACAAATTTTATAAGTGAATATATATACTGTGAGGTTACTGTGCGGATCCCTATATTCTTAAATAGATGTCTGCAGGATGACCGTGGGTGGGCTCCAGCAATTATTCTGATTACACGTTTTTGAGCAATGAATACTTTTCTACTCAACAATGAATTACCCCAAAATATGATGCCATACAAAAGCAGTGAATGAAAGTAGGCATAGAAAGCTAATTTACTGAGATTCTTGTCACCAAAATTTGCAATAACCCTTATAGCATACATAGCTGAACTCAAGACGTTTCAGCAGACCATCAATGTGTTGCTTCCAGTTTAACCTCTCATCAATGGCCACGCCTAAAAATTTTGAAAATTGTACCTCAGCTACAGACTTCTGTTCAAAGTCTATATATATTACTGGAGTTGTGCCATTTACTGTACAGAACTGTATATACTGTGTTTTATCAAAATTTAAAGAGAGAACCGTTTGCTGAGAACCACTTGATAATTTTGTGAAAAACATCATTTACAATTACATCACTTAGTTCTTGGTTTTTGGATGTTATTACTATACTTGTATCATCAGCAAAAAGAACTAACTTTGCATCTTCATCAATGTGGAATGGTAAGTCATTAATGTATATCAAGAACAGTAAAGGACCTATGACTGAACCCTGTGGGACCAGGTACTTGATAGCCCCCCAGTTTGAGGAATTAGCTGTTGTTTTAACATTACATGAATCACTTATTTCAACTTTCTGCATTCTTACAGTTAAGTATGAATTAAACCATTTGTGCACTGCTCCCCTCAAACCATAATGATTTAGCTTATCTAAAAGAATTCCATGATTTACACAATCAAAGGCCTTTGAGAGATCACAAAAAATACCAATGGGTGACGTCCAGTTATTCAGAGCATTTAATATTTGATCAGTGAAAGCGTATACAGCATTTTCTGCTGAAAAGCCTTTCTGAAAACCAAACTGACATTTTGTTAGTACTGTATTTTTACAAATATGGGAGGCTACTCTTGAATACATTACTTTCTCAAAAATATTTGATAGAGCTGTCAGAAGAGAGATTGGGCGATAGTTGTTGACATCCGACGTATCCCCCTTTTTATGCAATGGTTTTACAATGGCATATTTCAGTCTATTGGGGGAAACACCCTACTCCAAAGAGCTATTACATACGTGGCCGAGAATCCTACTTATCTGTGGGGAACAAGCTTTAAGTATCTTGCTGGAAATGCCATCAATTCTGTAAGAGCTTTTACTTTTCAGTGAGTTTATTATTTTACTGATTTCAGAGGGAGTGGTTGGTGGAAACACAATTGTTTCAAACTGCACAGGTATGGCCTCTTCTATTAGAAGCCTTGCCTCTTCTAGTGAAGATCTAGATCCTATTTTCTCCACAACATTTAAAAAATGATTATTGAAAATATTTTCAATTTCTGATTGTTTGTTAGTACACTTGTCATTCAGTTTTATGGCACTAAAGTCTTTCTGTGCTCTTGGTTGCCCTGTTTCCCTTTCAATAATATTCCAAATTGCTTTAATTTTATTATCAGAGTTACTGATCTCAGACATGATACACATGCTTCTGGACTTTTTAATAACTTTTCTTAGTACCGCACAATAGTTTTTATAATATTGAACAATTTTGGGGTCAGTACTCCCTCTTGCTGTTAGATACAGTTCTCTTTTATGGTTGCAAGATATTCTTATTCCTTTAATTAGCCAAGGTTTTTATGTGTTTCCTTGGAATTACGTTTAACTATTTTCTTGGGAAAACAATTTTCAAATGCCCTTAAAAATGTACTGTGAAATAAGTTATATTTCAAGTTTGCACCAGGTTCCTTATACACTTCATCCCAGTCTAGCTGCTTTAGGCTTTCCCTAAAGTTTCCAATATTTATATTGTTAATTGAATGCACTGCTTTGAAATTCTGATTTGATATACTGCATGGAACTATATCATGTAGCGTACCTAACAATGCACCATGATCTGAAAGACCATTCTTAAAAGGATAAGCATTTATGTCCTGTTCTTTGTTATCCGAGTAGGAAAATCAGTGACGGAGCTCAAATTGAAAGAACTGAGTAATACTACAAGGTCAGTCTTCCTATTACACTCTTTCAGGGAATCAACATTGAAATCCCCACAAATAATAATTTGCTTCCCCCTGTGTGACAGATAGCACAACAAAGCATCCAAGTTTTCTAGAAATAGCTGGAAATTCCCTGAGGGGGGCCTATACACTGTTACAATTATGAAAGTGCCATAATTTAGTTTTAGTTCAGTGGCACATGCCTCCATATGTTGCTCTACACAAAATTTTTTAGTTTCTAAATTTTTTACACTGCGGAAGCTTTTGACACTCCTCCTCTCATCATATTATCTCTACTTACATGTGCAGCTAATTTGTACCCATTGATGCTAACCTTTTGCATATCAGTGACGATATGATGCTCAGACAGGCATAGTACATCTATTACATTCTCAGTTTCTATATCTTCTAAACAAAGCAGAAGCTCATCAGTTTTATTCTTCAATCCCCCAATATTTTGATGAAATATACTAACATTATTTTTCATTTTACTTTCGTGAGTATCTTGAACTTTTTTAACATCTTTAGTGCTTGCCTGGCTGAGTTTCCCACTCGACACTGATCTTACACTAAAAAAGAGTTTCCACCATGAGATGTAGTTCCTCCCCCCTTTAAATTTCCTGTTATCAGCCCAGCCAGTTTACCCTTCCCCTTCTTGTTGAGGTGTAGGCCATGTCTAGTATAGTCCCACCTACAGAGTGAATCAACAGGAACCACACCAATGTGTGACCCTGCACCAGATCCAAGTAGCCATTCCAACTCCTCCAGAACCGACACAAACCCAACACTGGTATGACTCGATGCTGATGAAATATTTGCCAGGTCACACTCTATGCTGTACCCCGGATCTCTGTCAATACTGTTGCTAAGCCCACCCACAATAACCACGGTATCTTCCTTAGTAAAGCCTCTACATAGTAAACCTAAATCCTCTGTAACCTGCCCCAGTCCAGCACTAGGTTTGAAAAAACTTGTGACCTGGTATTCTGACCCTAATTCATCTTGCAGAAATTGGCCCACACCCAAGTGGAAGGTGATTGGTAAAGATGGTGAATTCATGCTCCTTGATATCATCACAGAAGGATCTCACTGCCTCACTGGCTGTGAAAAGTTTGCAACCAAATGTAGACCTCTTGCGATGGGCAGACAAAAGTTTGTTGAGAAAAATCTGAGAGGCTCAGTGGTATTGTTCATGTGCTGTTACAAAACTGCGACTACAGAAGTATCGCTCACATCAGCAATGACAGAGGTGCAGGCATCAGGTACAGGGTGTGCCAGTGTGCACAAGGCAGGCTTGAGGGCCTAGAACATTTGAATCCTGTCGCCAGTCCATAGAACTTTCCTTGTGCCCAAGACATTTTCTATAATCAATGTGTTGGCACGTGGTACCTGGGAGGAGGCAGTGTAAAGCAGATGGCAACAATAGATATTTATAATGTCCAGGAATCTTGGAAATTCACAGTAGTCCATGGGCAGAAGGAGGTTATGGATAAACTCAATGCTGTTGGATGTCTGTCAGATGACCTCAGTCAACACGGTATAGCTTAGGAACATTACATTGTCATGTGTTAGTTGTAACTTCTTGTGCTTGATTTCAACACCATTGTTATGTAGTGTAGCCTGGATTTGAGCCAGATATTGTTCATGCCCCCTAATGGGTCAAGGAAACTACCGGGATGTCATCCAAATAGGCAAACGCAAACAGTAGGTTGAACAATAAAGAGTCACTAAACTGCTGCCACACTGAGTCGCATTTTTGAGGCCTAATGGCATGAAGGAGTACTCAGAGTCCAAAACAGTTGAGTAAAGCAGTCTTGGGAATGTTGTGCTTGAACATGGGAATTTGGTAGCAAGCCTTACAGCAATTAAGTACACTTAACACTCATGCACCAATGAGCAGTTGAGCCTAGTCCTGAATATAAGGGATTGGATAACTGTGTATAATAGAGTGAGAGTTCAGAACTTTGTAACCACAGCACAGACAAAATGAACCAACTTTTCCCTGGACAAGATGCATGGGAGGAGATCAATTTCTATCTGATGGTTGTATATTGCCTGCATCAATTAGCTCACCGACAGATGTTTTAGTGTGGCACAATTTTTTGGAATTGAGGTGGCAAGCCTTATATCACACAAGTCGTCCCTTTGTAGTGTTGATTCTGTGACAACAGGGTTTCTATAAGTTTCCCCAAGTGAAATTCCCTTATATTTCCTTGATTTCCAGACAAGTTTTAGCATAAATATTGAGATCTGAGACGTAATTAAAGATGCAAGTAGACAAAAAATGTAAAGGACTTCTATAATTTCTAAGCGGATTATTAACTCTCTAGTTTTGAATGAACAGCAAGTTGTCTCTTTTATAGGATTTATCATCAGAAGGGTAAATAAACAGGTAACTTGTAAACAAATGCCATTTTTAGATGAAGAGTTTCTGCTTTTATTAACGAGTTAACTCAAAATTTGAATTAACAGCAACTCTTAATTGCTGACACTAAATCAGAAAAACTTGAGACAAAAAACATTTTATTCAAGAACTTCCCTTCTGTTACTGTTAGCTTACTTTTTTATTCGATTTTTAAATACAGGAGATAGAGAAGATCCAAAGAAGATCGGCGCGTTTCGTCACAGGGTTATTTGGTAACCGTGATAGCGTTACGGAGATGTGTATCAAACTCAAGTGGCAGACTCTGCAAGAGAGGCACTCTGCATCGCAGTGTAGCTTGCTCGCCAGGTTTCGAGAGGGTGCGTTTCTGGATGAGGTATCAAATATACTGCTTCTCCCTACTTATACCTCCCGTGGAGATCACGAATGTAAAATTAGAGAGATTCGAGCGCACACGGAGGATTTCAGACAGTCGTTCTTCCCGCGAACCATATGCAACTGGAACAGAAAAGGGAGGTAATGACAGTGGCACGTAAAGTGCCCTCCGCCACACACCGTTGGGTGGCTTGCGGAGTATGAATGTAGATGTAGATGTAGATTGGTGTCAAAAACGCGATTCTTTCCTGCCATTCGGTCCATAAGGCGACTGTTTACTTTTGGTTCATGTTCGATGTTGTGTGGTCGGTCAGTATTTGGCACTGTTATACCACTGCGAACCAAGCCTGAGTGCTACAGTGTGTCGGCCATGATGCTGCACCAGACACTGTCTTCACGCATTCCAGAGCCAGGGGCAAAGTCTACTGCCTGCCTGTCATAGCGCATCACACCAAATTGTGAGCACTGAGTACACTGAGCTGTGCTTCACAGAGCACATGCATGCTGCATATTCAGCGGCCCCATTTGACGATCCCAGCCAACCCAGCTTCTCAGTCACTGCCACTAACTCTGAGCCAGGCACCAAAGCATAACAGAAAAATGCGCGTTGTGTTCGTACTGCGCCCATGGTTCACTGAGAGCATGGGCTCACAACTCACTGTTGGCACAGCTTCCCTGCCGCTGATGCTGTGTACCAGCTGTGTCATCCACTGACACCACTTGTTCACTGAGTGCAGTATGGCAGGTCGAGATGTCATGTTGTGGGCTCTGCTGTTGCTGCTGACTAGCTATGCGGTCCACCTGCCACCATACTGCCCCACATTTGCCACCAGACAGCTCCTATTGCAATCTGTGTTAGAGTCCTGGCATGATCGCTCAGGGCACATACTTTTGCTGTTGTTCGGCACCCATGCTGTCCATGTTGCTACACAGGTACTGCATGCGTAGGCCCTCAACTGTTGCCCAGTTGTTGCTGCCACATACTGTATATTCCGAAGCAAAATTTTTAAGATATATATTTGAGAGTTTTTGATTAATCTCCAGGGATGTGCAGCTTGCGTAGTGTGTTTACCAACCACAGAGTCTCCCAGCTGTCCGTGACATTTTCTTTCATTTCTTTTTCTTGTCATGATCCATTCTATTTTTTTTTTCATCTTTCCTATAAGCATTATTTCTGTGCCCTCTGATGAAAGTAGGTTCCTACTCCTTACCCCACAGAAGTGAGCACTTTAAGGGCTCTGTAAACCCCCCTGTGCCTCCATACCAAGTCTGCTGGGTTTCCGAAATCATTGGTACTCTAAATTCTTGTACCATGATGGGAGTTTGTTTTTATTGCAAGACCAGGCACAGGTGTGAAATCAGCATCTAAGCATTCTAAGAAAAGTGACAAACCATTGGTTTCTGATGATCCTGGTATTGTCCATAGTTTACTAATGGTACTAGGCGATCTGAGGCACCAAGCGTGTACACAGTCATAATTACATAATTAGCACTTCTGTTGCGAAAAACACTGGGATGCTGTGTGGCATACTGGATTGTGGAATGACCTGTTTATGCCTTCTGCTAACTCCATGCAAGACTCTAAGAGTACTGAGTGATGTACCATAGGAAGAGTTATAGTGATGGAAGAGTATTTATCAGTTGCACCCCTGCAAGTTGATAAAAGAGGATATGATGACTTCTGGCTGTTATCCCCCAGAGAGCAGTGAAGTTTTGTTGGTATGAAGATATGTATAAAGTTGTTTTATTTAGGTTACTTGTGAGCAGGCAAGAAGTTCTGTGGTTAATGTAGTTGAAGGTAATTATGTGCAGGCTAGAGTTCCTGTGTCAATTGTTTTAAGTGATGTTGTTTCCATTCTTTTGTTGTGGAAGCTGTGGAGGGCACAGTGAATGCTAATTATATTGTTAATTGCATGAGAGATGACTGGCTGATGTTAAAAGATCTATTTTATGCTGTCATCCCCAGAAGTCAAAGCAGAACTGTTAACCATGATTCATTTTACCAAGCAGTGAGTTTCCAGCCGAGGCAATGTTTTTGGAGTCATACAAATTGTAGGCTACATTACCAGTGAACGCTTACTATAAACAGAGACTGCATGGTGCAAACATGTGGACTGGCACAGCTGTCACCTTGCGATAAGCTAGCCGCACTCCCCACATGCTATCACTTCTCTTCCCCTTCTTTGTCTTGTCTGCTGTAATTAAGACAATTTTCATATGATTTGTAAGTCATTTATTCTGTAGGTTTTGAGTGACATGTACTGAGAGTGTTATGTGGATTATAAACATTAAGCGGTTGTAAGCACACATTAATAGTTTTGTGAGAAAGATGACTCAAGTTATTACTTGTTTATATTTTGCCGAGAGTTTAAATATTTCTGAAGATTTTGAGGTGTTTAAAGGTACCCTCTCTCATCTGCTGTATAGGTCTTTGTCATGTGATGAATTAATCTATTTGCATTATTCAGCTTTTAATGTAGAATTTTGATGTCATACTATATTTCACTTGTACATCTCTTTTATTGACAAGGTTTTCATTTTGTCTTTCGAATAAGGATGCATCATGTTTACCTTCCTAAAGTTTTCACACAATGCTACAAGTCTGCTTCATTGAATGTTTCATTTTGTTGTCAAACCTAGAATGTACAGCCCCTCTTCGTGATGTCTATTCTGTTTGTCTTTTATTGTTCAATAGTTTGTGATGCTTCAAATTTTCATCTAACTATTTTAACCAATGTTTCACTGTTCCACTGCATTGCAGATGAGCTAACTTCATTGTCGGTTCTGAGCATTCATTTCCCTGTTTTCTTTCAAGGTGTCAGTATGAGTTAAAAGTAATTGCACATTTTAATTATGATATTCACTGAACTACCATTTCCCTTCAGTCTCTCTTTATAAAACTTTCCTGTCCTGTGTCTAGTGAAATTAACATTTACTTTTTTCTTACCTATTTGTTTTACTCAGTATACTAACTCCTGCAGTACTCTGCCACACTCCGACCCTTCATTATCGAAGTTTTTGTTGTCTTGAGACAACTCTGTTGCAGTTTTTATGCAGACAACAAATTCCTAAAATGACTGGCCAGCATTTTCTACATTTTATGCTTGCTGAAATTCAACACAGAGATGCACTCTGTCATCCTATTTCCGTTTGGAAATTACATCAAGTATTGTACCAACATTCTGAGCTGAGCCTTCTTAAACATTGTTTATTGTGCTGCCTTGCATTTGGTTTTGTCCTACAAAACTTAAGAAACATGCATGTACAAATTTGGCATAACTATGTGCGGATTGTTGCTGGTGTTTGTTCGTCTGTTGGACAGCACTGTCTTCCTCTGTTTTTTCGCATACTTACCATTATACTGCTGGCGCACACCACCAGCTACGGTTCAAAAAACGTTTTCTTCAAAATCGCTTTAACAGTCTTACATGTGTTGTGCCGAGTGCTGAGACTGCCACCCTCACCTCACTCCTCTAGCCCTCCCTCCATTCTTGCGTCTACCTCTACACTCTGTCCCCTTATGCCAGGATGTGCGATATGCCACTGAGAATCCCCTCTCCATAATCCTCGTAGAGAGAAGCACCATTAAAGTTTGTAGGCATCACACAAACATGTATCTTCTTCCATGCCTTGCAAGCCATGTAGCCATGTACACTTCTCCCATCAGTTGGACATTTGTTTGCAAATGGTATGCGTGCTTCTGTCATGCAAAACCACATTCTACTACTAAGAGTATAGAAGTTGAGAAGTAGAGGAGGACTCTAGAGAGTAAATGAAGCAGTAAAAATGAATGCAAAGTGTAAAATCGATTTTTATTTTTACCAGAAAATACTTAGTTATAGTATACATAGGAATGTATACTAGGTTAATGAACCATGCGGCCTACTCACAAAGGATAAGGGGGCGTACCAGGGTGGTCCATTGATAGTGACTGAGCCAAATATCTCACGAAGTAAGCGTCAAATGAAAAAACTACAAAGAAAGAAACTTGTCTAGCTTAAAGGGGAAAACCAGATGGCGCTATGGTTGGTCCACTAGATGGCGCTGCCATAGGTCAAACGGATATCAGCTGCATTTTTTAAAATAGGAACCCCCATTTTTTTTACATATTCAGGTACTATGTAAAGAGATATGAATGTTTTAGTTAGACCACGTTTTTAGCTTTGTGATAGATGGTGCTGTAATAGTTACAAACATATGGCTCACAATTTTAGACAAACAGTTGGTAACAGATAGGTTTTTTAAATTAAAATACAGAACGTAGGTACGTTTGAACATTTTATTTTGGTTGTTCCAATGTGATACATGTACCTTCGAGAATTTATCATTTCTGAGAATGCATGCTGTTACAGAGTGATTACCTGTAAATACCACATTAATGCAATAAATGCTCAAAAAGATGTCTGTCAACCTCAATGCATTTGACAATATGTGTAACTACATTCCTCTCAACAGCGAGTAGTTCGCCTTCCGTAATGTTCGCACATGCAATGGAAATGCGCTGACGCATGTTGTCAGGAGTTGTTAGTGATGTCACGATAGCAAATATCCTTCAACTTTCCCCACAGAAAGAAATTCAGGGACGTCAGATCTGGTGAACGTGCGGTGCTTTGATGACCAATCCACCTGTCATGAAACATGCTATTCAATACCGCTTCAACCGCATGCGAGCTTTGTACAGGACATCCATCATGTTTGAAGTACATCGCCTTTCTGTCATGCAGTGAAACATCTTGTAGTAAGATCAGTAGAACATTACATGGGAACTCAGCTACATTGCACCATTTAGATTGCCATCAATAAAATGGCGGCCAATTATCCTTCCTCCCATAATGCTGCACCATACATTAACCCGCCAAGGTCACTGATGTTCCACTTGTTACAGCCATCATGGATTTTCTGTTGTTCAATAGCGCATATTATGCCGGTTTACATTACCGCTGTTGGTCAATGATGCTTCGTTGCTAAATAGAACGCGTGCAAAAAATCTGTCATCATCTCGTAATTTATCTTGTCCCCAGTGGCAGAACTGTACACGAAGTTCAAAGTCATCACCATGCAGTTCCTGGTGCATGAAATATGTACGGGTACAATGGATGTTGATGTAGCATTCTCAACACTGACGTTTTTGAGATTCCCAATTCTCACGCAATTTGTTTACTACTGATATGCGGATTAGCCGTGAGAGCAGCTAAAACACTTGGGCATCATCATTTGTTGCAGGTCATGGTTGACGTTTCACATGTGGCTGACCACTTCCTGTTTCCATAAATAATGTAACTATCCAGCAAACGCTCCGGACACTTGGATGATGTCAGCCAGGATACCGAGCAGTATACATAGCACACGCCCGTTGCGCTTTTTGATCACTATAGCCTCAAATCAATACTATATCTACCTTTTCCGCATTTGGTAAACGGTCCATTTTAACATGGGTAATGTATCACGAAGAAAATACTGTCTGCACTGGTGGAATGTTACATGATACCACTTATTTATATGTTTGTGACTATTACAGCTCCATCTATCACAAAGCGAAAAAAGTGCTCCAACTAAAACATTCATATTTTTTTATGTACTAAATGAATATGATAAAAAATGAGGGTTCCTATTTTTTGTAAAAATGCAGTTGATATCTGTTTGACCTATGGCAGCACCATCTAGCGGGCTAACCTTAGCACCATGGTTTCTCCCTTCAAGCCAGACAAGTTTCGTTCTTTATAGTTTTTTCATTTGATGCTTATTTTGTGAGATATTTGGCCAGGTCATTATCAGTGGACCACCCTGTATGGGGCAGGCATACCTACATGGAGATAGGATGACCTGTGGCCTAAGAAATAGGAATGTTTTATAAAGAGGTGTACCTAGAGGAAAAGCTCTCATAAGGTCAACAAGTGAGTCACAAATTTTATAGGGATTATTCTGGAAATTTTGAATTCTCTGCAGAACTAGCTTTGTTACATTTCATGTAAGTTTACAAGTGTCAAAAAGAACACTTTCATTTTGCCCAGAGTTCCTCCAAACTACAAAAAATAGCATATACTTAAAAAGGACAACGGAAAGTAGATTACTCATGTGTCATGAACACCTGAAGTTTACAACTGAAAATAGGGAAAGAGTCCTTACAATTCCAACATACTAGGGACGAGGGAAGCTGGCTGAACCCCAAATAAATGCTCATGTCTGGATATCAAAGTAAAGTAAGAACAGAATAACGAAGTGCTCAGCTAAAGATTGTTCTA
Organism: Schistocerca gregaria; assembly: GCF_023897955.1. NCBI lineage: Eukaryota > Metazoa > Arthropoda > Insecta > Orthoptera > Acrididae > Schistocerca > Schistocerca gregaria. Next base: position 414,555,547 of record NC_064922.1, on the reverse strand, counting down.
GAGGGGGAAAAAAAAGATTGTAGTTGAACTGAAGGATGTATGTATAAACATGTATGAGAAATGCATATTGTTATGATATGAAATGTTGTTATGAGTGATATTATTTATGTAATGATTGTGTATAAAATATCGCGTGTCCGATCTGTGGGGGCAGGGATATGTAGTGTTTCGAGAATTTCTGCGTAAATTCTAGAACCACTCAGCCTTCTGTCATATCAAATAAATGATATTTTAGAAGTGAGTGTGGGATGATAGAATCCTATCTACTGCACGTCACATGTTTGTGTATGCAGGTTTGAAATCCAGTCGCGAGAAGAATGTAGACGTGGCGGTCGAATGGCAACGACAAGTACTTGTCGGTCATATCCATGGAAGTTTTAGTGAAAGTGTATGGAATAACCATGGAGCCTTTATGTTATTCTGTGCTAATTGTGTCAGTGACCATTGTTATAATAATGGGAACAATTGAGAAGGTACTCTTGAGAAAAACTCTTGTCTTAGCCTTTTTGAAGGGAGAATGTGTATTAAGATTCATACTGAGAATGGGTATGGTGTTAAGCCAACTTTCTCTTATATGTAAATTATTTTGTTTCTTATGTTTGGAGACATGAGAGACTTACTAAATAGTATATATTTATGTGAAGAGGGGAATTTGTAAAACGTCTGAAGTTAAAATATACGTTGTTAGTTGAAGCAAATGAAACTTTGTACGTCTACTTATTTTTATAAGTAGAAAGAGTCTTAAGAGATTTTTGTGCCTAGCAGCATACTTCGGAGAAGAAGTGAAAGAGAGTTTGCAGCAGCAGACTAACCAGCAAGGATAGCCGCCTGAGCATGTCAAGTAAGTCATCTCGTACAAGAAGTGGAAGTTAATATATTTACATTGCACTTAAATTGTCGTCCAAAGCTGTTAGAACATGAGTACTAAAAAAAAATCTATCAAATTTTAGTTAGAAGATAAATTGCACGAATCTCAAGGCTGCCAATTCAACTAAATACCAAGGAATTACAATTATGAAAAACTTTAATTGGAAAGAGCATGTAGATAATGTGTGGGAAAGGTGAACCAAAGACTGTGCACAGAGAACATTGAAAAAGTCCAAAGAAGGGCAGCTCGTTTTGTATTATTGTGATATAGCAGAGAGAATGTCATGTAAGTGATACGTGAGTTGGGGTGGCAATCATTAAAACAAAGGCCTTCTTTTGTTGCGATGAGGATTATTTATGAAATTTCAATCACCAACTTTCTCATCAGAATGTGGAAATATTTTGTTGACCTCCATCTATATATGGAGAAAACTTCATTATAACAAAATAAATCAGAGGGTGAATGGAAAAAAAAATTTTTTGGTCTTTTTCCTGCCTGCTATTCAAGGCAGAATGGCAAAGAAATAATCTGTAAATGGTACAATGAATCCTCTGACAGGCACTTAAGTGTGAATTGCAGGCTAGTCATATGGATAAAGATTACAAAATGCAAACACTGAATCTCTCCTTGACATAATAAAGCATGGAAACTGTGCCGTATTGGTCTGAGAAAACATAATGCAAATGTTTGGGGTTGGCTGATTTCAAAAATGTTGAAATGATTGCATTGGTTGCTGCACTGTAATATACTGCTGTTATTCCTAAAAAATTAGTCATGCTAATGTCTGTTGATTCATCAATTACAATGTAATACATGCTGTCATTGACATTGTGCCGCCCATTTTCCACAAAAAAGGGCCTTAGTACATTTTTTATGACTGCACTACACTTCATTCTATGTATTTGAAGTTTCCTGGCTACATCATTGACTTTACTCAAGTACAACTCACTTATGTGACCACTTGTGTGTCTTTTGTACCACTATGGCTCATATGTTGGTATAAGGTGCTAACAAAGTAGTATGACAAAATTTGCAAGGTATTCTTGTGTCATTGACAAAAAATCTTTCTAACCAATATGTAAATTTACTACTGTGTAGCCATTCAGCATGACATTCCTGGGCATACTGTGCCTATACTTTACTCATTTTAGTGCTGAATCAATAACTAGTGATGTAAAAAATGCCACATTAATACCATGTTAAGTGATATAAATTCAAGAGATAGTGGATGTTAATAACTTAAATAGTGCTATTTTCTATATGTTGAATGGATCAAGTGATCTTTAATAGTAATTTTACTGTAAAACTTCCCTAATTTGTTTAACATCACTCTAATTCCTACTAGTCACTAGATTAGTACTCAAAACCAACAGATTCAGTGGGAAAACCAGTAACTTGGCAGTGCTGGCATGGTGACAACACACAAATGCAAGTCCAAACAGAACACAAAGCTGAGCAATAAAAATGTACAGGAAAGGGGAAAAAGTACAACCATAAAATGTCACGTCTTGAGAAGAACAATGATTAAAAAGGCTACTGAGAAAAAAAGGACCTTCCACAATTGCCCAAAAACCAAAATTATTGGTTTTCAAAACAGCCATCTTAGCTTTGGTGATCATTAGCTAAAAATCTGGAGAAATAATAGAATACTTGGAAGGCACAAGAAAAAGTTGTAAATTGGGAGTCTCCCACCTACATCAGGAGAGTATGTACTATCAGCAGAAGAATAATGCTTATCAATAGATGGGTATGTCCAGTTTCAGGATGCACATGCAATGACTAAGGGATTAATGAAATCAACCCCTTTGTCTAAAGAGGAAGCAAGAAGAACAGAAACATCAGGAAAGCAGTGGTGATGAGGCGTACGTTTCCAGTCCTCCCTCTGAAAAACCAGTGGCACGTTTCCAAGATGAATGCCAAAACTTGACAGAAAAGGATAGGTTACATCAACCTGCACAAGGGTATCCTGAAAATGCCAAAGTCTGTCAGTCATTTTTGAGTGCCACTCTGTTGGCAAGGTTTCCCAGCTTGCCCAACGTTCCTGTTCTCCTTACTTTTGTTTTAAAGCATTATTGGAATACCTTTTTAATGGCCTAATGCACCACCAAAAGGCAGGGAGAAAAAATCCAATTAAGGTCAGTAAGATGTTGTGAAGCCATCACTTAACAGTTGTAGCACTTCACTTACCGAGGACTGATGAAAAAGATGAATGTCCACTGTCTTCTTGACCGCCGTGACTACTTTGGAGTGCTTAGCTCCTTCCATGTGGCTAATTATGTCCATCTTCCTCATGCTGCTGTGAGCAAAAGACTCGCTGCATACTGTACAATACTCCTGGAATTCTGACGACTTGTGCTTCTTGACACAATCAAACCTCCAGCCATTCAGCATTGAATTTCACCTTGCTTGTTTTCACCATGAGATACTACTAGAACACTGCGAGAGATGTCACTTAACGGAGGACAGAAAGTTGTTTGTTGACAAAGTCGTGCCACAATCAAAAGCTGTTGCGCCTTTGAAGGCAGGATGCCACACAAAATACGGATTTCCCTGACGAGTCACAAACATTTCCGGAGGATTCTTTGATACCTACAGCCCCTACCTGTGTGTTTGTCGACACCTGACCTGGAGACTATACCTGCAGAATGCAGGTCCGAGTTATAGAAACAAGATTTTGGCAAATGGGTGCATGATAATATTTGAGTATTTGTCTACATGATAAGCATGTGGAATTTTTCTACCATGTTATATGGGTAACTGTAGACTTAGGTATTTGAATGATGTCATTTTTTTTAAGTCTTCGATAGCTGCTGAAATGTGGCTTTGCACAAGATAATTTAGAATATTACATGTTTGTTTTGATACTGAAAATGTGGTTTTTCATAATCTTTTGACCTGAATTTACCACATTTCCTTGTTTAATAAACCACTGTTTCAGGATGTTAGTGGGGTGACATTGTGCAAATCCGCTTTCCTTTGCCGTAGAAGGAAATTTTAACAAGGAAACAAAAGAAATATAGGTGTTACTCAAAATTCGCAATTTCTGAGTGAATGGTTTTCAAGAGACTGCAAGTTTTAGTTGCTACAAATATAAAGAATGGGCTGGACCAATGAGCATTTCAAAAAACATATAATTATACCATGAAATACCTTGTTTGTGAGAATTGACAAATGAACATTACACAAACAAGAATGCAAAAAATAGGGTGGTACAAAGAGATGGCTGATAAATTTCTAGACAATATTCCAACTGTAGACCACAGTGTTGTTATAAAAACTAAGCTACAAAATTTGAAATAGAGTTTCAGAAAAAAATTCTTCACTTGTGCGACCATATAGCACATAGCCGCTTTATAATAACTGTAGCTATTTTAAGTCCGTCTTAGCAGCTACACTGCAAGAAACAATAGTGCCAAATGAGGAAATATCTAAAAAGGAATTGCAAGCAGATGGTGTTTACAGATGCGAGCAAAAATCTTAAGTACAAACGTCACCATCATTTGTAACAATCTGTTTTTAGATGGAGAAAGCAAGCCAAATGGCATATGTGTTTCAGTAAGATAATAACTGATGTTATTTTATTTCAATAAAATGAAACACATTTGGTAACAAAAATACGCATTTTCTTGGAGTTGTAAGACAGATTTAAAATACCTTCACTGATTTCAGAAATTACCTCAGAAAAAATTAGTCCTCTTGAAAGAGGTGTATAAGGTGGGGAAGAGTTTTGTAAACCAACACTATACATGACCGCCAATAAAATGTTGGTTCTACTATGTCCATTATTGTCAGTTATTACCCTTTGTGTTATGTCTATTATTTTACAGGTATTGTGTGTTTTTTCTTTCGAGAAATATATGAGTATGTAGCATACAAACTGCCAGTGACTGCCATAATTTTCTTCTTCTTATCATTCATACTTTATAACATATAAACTACTTTTGAAGTGCCAAAATGGACTAGAATAAATCAAATGTCTATAAAATGCCACACTGTACAATGTCAATGCGGTGAGGCATTTGCAGTTCCTAAAATCCATTGCCCATGGTCTCTGGCCTGTCGAGAAGCACCATAGCCCGGAGTCCATGGATAAGCCACGAAAATCTGCTGCATTACGCCACATACAAACAGACCCGACCTGTGGGCAGATTGGCAAGACCAGATCTGACGGACTGGACCTGCACATTAGTGGGAAAAGATGGGCTTCAGATTAGTAACTCTGATCCGTTCAGTCAATTCGTGTGGCCAACGGTTCACGAATTGCAGACAGTATATTGATGACATGAGACCATGGTGGGTGATCAATCCATGCAACAGGTAAGTTATGTGTATACTCTGAGAATCAACAGTAATGAGGATAGGTGGCACCTCAATATACGATGACTGATGAGCCACAGACAGGCACAAAGAAAAGACAATCACACTATTACAGCTAAATGTTCGATTACAGCCTTTGTCAGAAAATGAGAGCATTCTTACATTCAGACACAACTGATGCACGCAAGACAACTGTCTCTGGCCACTGCACCTACAGTCCTTGAGAATCAGATCCAAACAAACCACTCCTCACGTCTCCTTGCCTCTTGTCGGCAGCTTCTAGGCTAGCAGCAAGAAGTGGTGTTGGCATTGACTGCAAGCTGAAGGGAGCGGTAGGAAGGGAAGAGGCACTAGGGTTGGGGGAGTAGGAAAGTGGTGCACGTACTCAGCTGTGCCCAGTAATGATTCTCTCACAAGTTCAAACAATATGCGCATAGGTGTGATTGCATGACTTTTCAATAAACAAACTACTTCATCCTCTGAGATAAAAACGACATTTTTCCAGCATTTTTTTCCAAATTTCTCTGATACATTTGAAATTCCCTAATTTACAGAACTTCTGGCAACCCTGGACAAGTACCATTAGCAATCACACCTATGCGCATATTGTTTGAACTTGTGAGAGAATCATTACTGTAGGTCTGCGATATGTGGGTGCACCAGGAGGAATCACTGGGAGGAATCACTGGCGAGCAAAGTGTCACTACCTTACAGTCCCGTGGATAAGGTGGTGCCAGTGTGAGGATGGGCTTTGCTGTCAGGGTGTCATCAGAGCACGATGAGTTCACAGTGGTGAGCTGACATAGGGTCTGATGAGCTTGCACCAGTTGCATGGAAGCTACATCAATCACCTAGCAGAACACAGCATTGTGAACTCTTAGGGTGATAGAAGCGGAGCACTTCAGCATAAGCTTGTCCAATGACGCAATGAGCTGAACCGTTAAAGTGGAGCAATCAGAGAGAGAGCTAAAGAACAGGTCCTTTGTCGGTAATAAATTAGAAGACCTGAACTAACCCGGTATAAAGGAGCCTTATAATTGGAGATATAAGAAAGTCTATGCCAAACACACGTTAATTGACATCTGTGATGTGGGAGGTACAGTGAAAATTTAGATCAGGAGTGAGGTGCACCTGAAGATTTGCTACTCCGAGGACATTGATACTAGAGTTGTTTGTGGCACTTAAGGTTAGAGAAGTGTGAGCGGGGGCTAACACTGTAGGTATGATGCTAGCCTCCATGCCTGCATCAACTAGAAACCTTAAGCCCAATGTATGGTCCACCATATAGACATGACTATCTGAAGTAGAGGTGGTGTTCACCGATGATTGTTTCATAAGGCACAATATGGGAGCAGTGCAGACCAGGACACCTAAACCAGTCCACGAGCAAAGTTTGGAAATACACATGGAGGTTGGCAGTTCCAGGTGACATTGCTGAATCTAGTGTGGAACCAACAGAGGTGGTGCACAGCGTGGGGGGTACTCTATGCCGCTTGCACTACATCTACTGTGCTCCATGTGGAGTTTGTTGTGTGATTGGAAGATCCTTTGGCAGTGATAGGGAATGGTCGAGGTCCAGCTCAGGTAGTATGTGGAGGTTGCCACTAGGTGGCAGTGTGTCCTCTTGAAATACTGTGTGTGTTCTCGTGCAGCCTCTGCCAACTGGGTGAATTGGTGGGGGCAGGGGTGAGCTTGACAGTAGTACTGCCCTCTTATCTGAACGACCGTCAGGGTTGCCAGGAAGGTAACTGTGTCAGAGAATGCTGCAGGCCTGATCTGCGAGGCAGGACTTGGTTTCCAAAGAACCTGAAACATGAGTTGCAGCTCATATGGGAGCTTAATGAGACACATAGTCCATAATGTAATTTTAGGCAAAAATTCCATATCAACCAGTTCCTGTATGTGACTTGTGTTGTATTAAATATATATATGTAATACCCATATGAATGGAAAAAATAAATTTAAAGTATATTACAATTGCATTATTAGAAATGTTGTGCTTGTATGATGTTTGGCCAATAGGACTTCCTCTCTTACATTTCAATTGTAGATGCAAGCAGCAGACTTCATGTACACCAGTGCATGTCAAAAATAAGAAAATCCTCCTTACTTGGGTCCACCTCACTTCAATAAAAAATACTTAATGCCGATATCAAATCTTCTCTTATTTTGCAACATATATGATACAAAACACTCGTAGCCCGTCATACTCTGAACCGCACATCTTAACAGAAACTTCTACATACAAGAGAGTCAGAAACAAAATCATGTACACAGAAAAATGAATGATGATTTTTTTCATTTGTCTGCACCTTACCACACATTCATAATTAATGTCTTTGCCAACACTTATGGTCAATCAGTGTTCCATTTTTTTGTTTTTAATAAATTTTAACTTTAAGATATCCTGGGGGTCTTTCAACATGTACCTATACAGGCTCCAGAATTGGGATGGAGTCAGTGATTCCAAGCTTTGTTCATGTATGATGTGATGAATAACTTCAGGTGGAGGGTGGACAAATGCTCAGTTATTGTGGCTGTGGCGACAGATTTCTTGAATGAGTAGGTGGGTGGAAAACTACATAAAGCATGAGTCATCTCCATGATGCTTTGGAGATCAAAGAAGTCACTGACCAAGACAAAGCAGGTCCAGGGATTGCCTATCAACAGGGGTGGGGGGGGGGGGGGGGGTGACACAAGAGTGCGGTTGACATCAATGTGACTGGGTCAGCAGTGATTGTCATGCAGCAGTGGTGTGCTTTTGTGTAACACAATACGATGTGTTGCCCAAGATTTCATGATGTGGGAGATGGGGAGGTACGGTAGGCCATCACAGGTGATACATCTGTGGCTGTGAAAGGTGATGTGTTACGTGCAGAATCGGAAAATGTACACTACCTTTAGTGACATGTTGAGTGAAGTAGTTCACAGTTTGTTGGCCACTAAGTGTTGATGGCGGCAACGTATGTAGCACATTATCCCATTGATTGGTAATATCAGATCTGAAACACAAGTCCTCACCAGTCTGCGAAACTTGTGGAGAGCTGAGATTGGTGTAACCTTGTGTAAACATCGAAGACAACACACTTGGTTTGTGTCACTGTAAACTCGGATAGGTTAGAGATCTCACTTGTGTCATGTGAGGAAGGATTTGTTCCTTTTCCAATTTGAGAGTGGTGTGAAGTATGTAGTACAACTGAGTTGACAATCTAAATTTGAAATGTGATGAGAGAACATGGAGTGCAGTGTGTCATACAGCAAACGGCTTGCAGTTCATAACGTGCACACAGAACACAGTCACCAGAATAAAGTGCGAAGAAGCAAAAACAAGTCCAGGGTCACCAATGTGGTAAATTCTGTCCCTTTGTTGCTTGATGAAAGAACAGAAATCAGCAACTCAATACACACTGAAGAATCACTTTTAGAACAGAACTGTAGAACACAACACAAAGTACGAATGTGAGAGAAAAACCATAGAAAAACAAAGATGTCAAAGAGCATACATGAAAGTCTGCAAGTCGAAACTCGAAGTTGCTTTTTTGGTGGTTGATATCTGCCAGAAGACCCATAAATTAATAGACAACCAGCAAGCTTCACATTCTTTGTTTACTTTTTTACCAGCCACAATGCAGCCCACAGATATGCTGTTCTCGGGCACGCAATGAGCTAGTTCATGTTCATAAGCGGCTGGAAATCATCCTGACTACTGTCAAGCCAATGGAAGCTGCTTTGAAAGGGTTTGTTGGGAGGCCCTGACAGGGATCATGTACCAGAGATATCACAGATACCACAAGTACTATTGTCTCCTGTGGATGTTTTCTCCACTGTAGGACGTAAGGGATCTACCACTACTCATCCACTTCACCGTAAGTGGTGGATCAGTGGTAGGTATAAGGTATAGGTATAGGTATAGGTATAGGGAAGACAGGGATCAGGGGGGAACTCACGGTGTTACACTTACTCAGAACCAACACTTTTAAGCTCCTGCCTTCCACTGAAAATGAAACTGAGGCAATGAGACTCACTCTACTTGTTGGAAAATGTGCTGTGCCCTAGTCAGTGGGGCACAAAGACAAAAGGGTAGGGATCTATTAATTGTTGGATGGTAAAATGTGCAATAAATAATAGTACTCTTAGAGAAATGGCAGAAAATGATGGGAACGAACACACAGAGTTTAAGCAAAGCTCATTATCAGTGAAACTGTCCAAAAACTGACAATGGTCCTCTGGTTCTGAATCAAGAGGAAGTCTTAAACCAGAGACTTCAAAGTTTCTGTGACTTGCTCAACTTCCATCAAAGGGCTGAGAACTGTAGAGACCCCATAAATTAGTCAGATGTGCACTACATATCAGAGAATGCTACCCAGATAGCTGACTGTATGTGGGGCACACAAATGTGGTTTCTTGATTGCTAGATTAGGCGACTCCATACCCATTCCAGACAGCAATAGCTGTGAGAGACCATGAAGTATTAGTATAAGATCCAAAGAAATGCCTCTCACGGGTAAGAGTATTAAGATCTTTAAGGTTAACTGCCAAAATATTTAAACATTTTATGCATAGATAACACAGGGCAAAGCTTTCCCTTTTTAACTCCTAGGCTTAGTTTGCTAATCAGCAGTTACTGATGGATACCACTTGGTAATAAAACAGTGGCTTTGTACGCCGACTATGTGGACTAGTTACTTCATGCCTGTACTAAGGTTGTTAAGTCTCACACACACCTAGCAATAATGCAGTGAGACATTCTATAATGACAGTCCCAATACACTGTATTGACAACAGTCCTTATACAAAGCCACATATCCATACCTCTGGAGTCACCTCAATACAGAATTCAGCATATGTTATAAGAAACAGCTTGTAATTGGGGTCAAGGAGCAAAGATCAGATAAACAACAACAATGATCGTACAAAATTATCTATTGTAACATGTGGTGTTAATATGTGGATGAGTTAATTTAATTTATTGTGTATGTATAAATACAATTTTAGTTGGAATTTGAAATAATACTTACATATGTATACATATATGTACTAACTCTAGGGATTGAGCGATGAGAGGATATGGAACAAAATGGTCTAATGATCTTATGTCCGAAAATGCATTGTTTCCATGCTAAGAGGCCATTTATTCAATCATATACTGTAACAGAAACTGAGGTGTAATATGAGCTGTACTATGCAGCCACAGTTACATTAAGTGCTGAAAATGGTCTCCATGTGCCTCAATGCATGTGTGCATGTGGTGTCTCACGTGTTTACATCAGCCAGGCTGCATCCAAACAGTGTCAGATGCAGCATGAATACACTACTCCAGTTTTTCACACCTGGAATTGGCTCTGCCACACGACACTTTTAAGAATGCCCCATAACCAGAAATCACAGAGTTGAGATCCTGTGAACAAGCAGGCCATACAACTGGACACCCTCATCTAATCCATCGACCAGAGAAGACATGGCTGAGATGCGTTTGGATATTAACAGCAAAGTGGGCTGGAGCACCATGGTGTACTACCACATAACACTTTGAATCATCAATGGCACTTCTTCCAGCAGGAGAAGCAAAGTAGTCAGCAAGAAATACTCACCGTTCCAGCCTGTTATGTGACACTGAAGGAAGACTGGTCCCAAAATATGGTTGCCAACTAACCCAGCCTACCCCATTCCAGCTGCACCGATGCTGATGAATCACTGTCACTGTACCTTTACTATCCCACAGATGACTGTTATGGCAGTTGAAGATACCACTCCATGTGAAGGTGGCCTCATCTGTGAATAGGATGGATAACACAAATCCCGCAATCGTAGTTGCCTGGTGAAGAAACCAGTGACAAAACTGCTCCTGATGTGGAAAGCCTCTCACTAGTAAGCCCTGTACATGTTGTAAGTAGTAAGGGTAGTAACAGCTGTCATGGAGAACGTCCCACACGGCCATCTGGCTTACCCTGCAGCGGTAGGCCAACTGCCTGGTACTGACATGGCAGTCGCCTTCCACAGTGGCAGTGGCGGATTAAAAAATTTTGTTAGACACTGGACTCGCATTCGGGAGGACGACGGTTCAATCCCGCGTCCGGCCACCCTGATTTAGGTTTTTCGTGATTTCCCTAAATCGCTCCAGGCAAATGCCGGGATGGTTCCTTTGAAAGGGCATGGCCGACTTCCTTTCCCATCCTTCCCTAATCCAATGAGACCGATGACCTCGCTGTCTGGTCTCCTTCCCCAAAACCAACCAATCAACCAAAAAATTTTGCGTCCCTAGGCACACCATATTATACCCCTCCTCCCCCCAATACATATTTTAAATAATAACTGTTACCTGATCATTCACAATTGCTGTTTTGGGTGGGAGTGCTGTGAGCTGTTTCCGTGCTCTGCTATACGTTGTTCAGCTGAACGCGACAGTGGCCTAGTCGCGCTCAATCAAAATGTAATATGGTTCCTGAACTATACTTGGTGTACGGCAGCGGATAAAACAAACTTAAAACTGCACTGCGTTACACGTTCTTCTGTCGAAAAACAACACAAACGAACATAAGGAAAATAACTTTTCTTTTATGGCCTAAACATTCAGCACAGCGTGTAGGGGACAACGGATTTTTGTTATACATTCACTTTTAATATGTTCTTTATAATATTGTGCCCTGCCTGCGACGCAATAACATACTATTTTCTTTTTCTATCGGAATATCAAGGTTTAAAGATGTAATTTAACCACTGAGTCAATGAACTGTGAGTCACTGAACTGCGCTGCAAGTCAGCGAATGTGTACGCCCAGAATAATGAGAGCGGAGTGTCATTATCATCTGTATTTTTTTTCTATATAAGAATGCGCGCTTGTCTTTTTTTATCTTCTTTAATCGCGCGTTAATCATTCTATTATTATCGCCAATTGCGAGTACTTATATGACCTTATTATGAATGCTTTATTCTTTCGCTCCAGAGTTGAGCTAAGATTATGGTAATTTCCAAGTATTTCGCCGAAATATGGCACAATTCTTTGTTATGTTCAAAACTGTGAGAATTCTTCATAAATTGTTAGATTTCAGTACAAATTATTTACTTCGTTAAAAAATAATTGTTTAATTTTAACATTTCTGCTTTCATTACGTTCCAGCAATCCCAAATTTCCAATTTATAAATATTGTAGATATTTCTTTACGACATTTTTTTCTTACGGTGCTCACGAGATTAAATCAAATTATCCTGAATTTCTCGCGAGGCGAGAAGATAGTTAGAAATTTCCCTGAGATTACAAAAAACTCAAACTAGGCGTAACTGGTTTTCAGGACGCTGCCTGCCTACTGATCTTCACTTCAAGCAAAAAAGGTAAAAAGAGTAAAATAAATTGAGAAGTGAAGTGATAATACTGTGCGTTTAATAGTATTGTGTGCATTTTCAGATTAAATTAATTTTTATTATAAAGTCAAAAAAGTGACGCGTGTGTGTGAGATATCTAATTCATTTACTTTTAATTAAGGATAAGGAGTGATATCTCTAATTATTCCACGCACTAATATTTGTGTGTGAATATTTAAATATTAAAGGTGAGTAGTCTCATGCATATATTTAAATAGCTCTAATATTAGAACAGAAAATTTAATTGGGATCCACTAAATTTGAAGACATTTTGCTGAACATTCAATTTCTGAACTATTGCCAATATATGAATAACGTATACTATAACTTAGGTTATATCTATCGTAATTTACACTAGCCAAAGCATAAATTTCCACAATTCCATAATAATATTCATCCATATTTATAAAATATACCAAGTCAGAAAGATTCAGTATATCTTTTACACGAAACCGTTGAAAATGAAAATAAAAAAGTTGTCTTACGATCTAAAAATTGAAGCGAACGTGTCATACATTAGAAATCAATACGTACTTTTACAGAGATGCGTTCAAATAAAATGCCGTTTTACTATCTAATAACTTGAATGTGTAACAGGTAAAAAAAAGTTCGGTATTAATACGTCAATCTATAAGAAAGCGTAAGAAAATGAAATAGAGATTTCGGTGCACGAAATAATAACTAAATACAGACGAACAAACACAGAACTGGATTTGCTATTACATAATTTTACAGCCGAGTGAGGAAAAATCATGTTTGTTTTATAATCGAAAAATTAGCGTGTAAAACATTAGGGTCTGTGTAACTAGATGCTGCATAATAAGTGTACACAATACCTTTAATCCATGTAAGGGCTGAATAGTTTTGTACTGCAGCTACTGCTCTCACCATAGCTCTTTCGGTATTAGCAAAGCTTTTATGTGTTTATTGACAGAATGAACTACGTTATTTATGAACACTTTTTCATCTGAGTGTACTCTCCGATAACGTATTTTTCCGCTATATAGCTATACATTTCACCAGACGCCAAGAATACGCATCAGCTGTCAAATACGGGGTGTTCAAAACGTCTCTCCGCAGTGCCGTATAATTGTTAGCCGCGTGTGCCTTATGATTAGACGAATTGAATTGTGTGCTCAACAACAGGGGGGACACTTTCAACACTTAATGTGAAAATTTGTAAGTAAAAATGAATATTCAATTAACAACCTGTATTTCACTGATTCCAATTCGGTATATTCCTGCGGCATACGGCACTGCGGAGAGACTTTTTGAACACCCCGTACTACAGTATCAGTATGACTTGACTAGAGCGCCGAGCGGCCAGGATCGTTCGGGTATTGTTAAGTACCGCGTTCTGCCATTGGCAACTGTAAAATAAACAGGTAATACTTAGTTTGTAAATCCAATGAATGTGCTCTAAGTTGCAATAAAAATTACATTATAATCTTAAATTTTTAAAACTAATATGAATAAATAAACAAACTCACCAGTCAGCAAAGTTTGTGTCTGGCTTTGACGGCAAAAAACTCGTTGGTCATATCTTTATAGTTCAGACGGTTATCAGTTAAGAGGTTGGCTTCGATGTGAAGAATGGACAAGACGTTCAATCTCTCCTCAGACAACGCAGAACGTAGGTATGATATCAGTCTTGCCGATAACGAGCGTTCTGCTGAACAATTTGTAAGTGCCATACATGGAAATATTCTAAGAGCAATGTCAACATTCGGAAGCACGGACTGTAACCTTTCTTTTCATAAAAAAGTACTCATTTCGACTGGTATGTCACTAATCTCAGAAGATTTCAAAAGCTCCGCGAAATGTACACATTCACCAAAGAAGGTAGGCTCTAAATCTGTGTCATTGCTGCACGTTCAGCAATATTGTCAGGTGAACTGTTCTTAAGGTTACTGAAAACTGTGAAGGAGTCCAACAGTGTTCTATAGCTTTCCTTCCTCCTGACTAATTCGGCATACAAGTTGTTAAGTACTGAGAGAAATGTATCAAATCTTTAAATTTTACCCTTCCAGTCAGAAAAACTTCTTCACAGTCCACTTCTTCATCGTCATGAAGTTTGCGTTTTCGTGATCTTTTACAGGTGCATGCCACGAATAGATGCAATAAATCCTAGTGATTCAAATAATTCATGCACTATTCTAGTAGCAATATTTACACTTTGCAATTTCAGATATACACTATTAAATCTCTGGTGTACGTCCTTCCAAACTGTTATCATGGATACTGTTTCTAGCCTGCTGAGTTGATTCAATAAGACGTATTCTTGGCTATATGTGTGAGGACATTGATATCGCCCTCCCAGTATTCCTATAGCCTTACACACGCTTCCTCTCTTTCTGACCAACGTGGGCCTCCCAGTTTTCATATAGACTTACACACGCTTCCTCTCTTGCTGATCAACGTGTTTTTGATGAACTTATTTGCTTCCTGGTTTCATGAAAGAAAGAAGTTTATCCCAGCACTGTGTAGAAGCAGAGAAAACATTATGAAGTGTAACGGCAGAATTGTAAAGCCATATACCGAGCGAGGTGGCGCAGTGGTTAGCACACTGGACTCGCATTCGGGAGGACGACGGTTCAATCCCGTCTCCGGCCATCCTGATTTAGGTTTTCCGTACTTTCCCTAAATCCTTTCAGGAAAATGCCGGGATGGTTCCTTTGAAAGGGCACGGCCGATTTCCTTCCCCGTCCTTCCCTAACCCGAGCTTGCGCTCCTTCTCTAATGACCTCGTTGTCGACGGGACGTTAAACACTAATCTCCTCCTCCTCCTCCTCCTGTACAGTCATAGCGGACAGCGCCAGAGTCGCCGCGCTGTGCGCTTATCACGCGGAATGTTGACAGGAAATGCAATCTGAGTTGCGCGCCGTGGCCTGTACACAGCCACCAGCAACGAAGGGCAGTCTGAGACCAGCCAGTTGCGAACATATATCGCTCTCGACACAGTGATGACGGGTTACCAGACGCACGTAATGCATTGTCGCACCGCCTTTATTAATACATGGTAAAACTAAGTTTACTATGTTCCACATTCTGCACTACCCGGAACTACCGCCCACGTATCCCACCCTAACAGCAAATGGACGCAAAGATATTTTACTCGGCCGTCCAAAAGACCCCGTTAGAAAAGTGGTGCCAGGTGTGGGATTATTTTCCTACAGTCCTGAAAAGTGCAGCGATGTGTAAACTTAACATTGGAGCATCTTCACGACAACACAGCAAGCAGCAGCAGCCAAGGACATCGTCCGACAACACGGGGACATCCAGCGCTGGAATTCCGGTTAGTCTACTCAGATTGGCTTAAAACGAAAGGCAGTGACGGATTTTAAATTTTTCTGTATTGACTGACCGGTATAGACTGCATTCAAAATGGTAGACGCAAACGTTAGTAACACGGTCGATCTCCAAACCGTTATAGAAGAACTACGAAGAGAGATTCAACAATTAAAAGCGAGCGTAGCCTCCCGGTTGATTTGTCACATGAGGGCACTTCTGTGCCAATAAAGATGTTTCACTGTTGCCATCTGTACCAGTGTTCAGTGGAAAACATGATGAAGATGTGAAAGTATTTTTTCGGAAACTCGAAGGCACAGCCCTGTTGGGTTCGTGAACTGATTCAGATAAGCTAGCATTTGCTAAATTGAGAATCCAAGGAGCTGCACAAGATTTCATTAGCGCGGAGCCAATTTGCGTGAAAACAGAAGTTTACAATGATTTTAAAACAGTAGTGGTTCAGAGATTCAAACGCAAAAATGCAATCAGATTCTACCGTGAGCAACTTCTTAGTTTGCGCATGCGGCGTGACGAATCTATCGAGCAATTCGCTGATAGAATCCGAAACATAAATGCTCAGACTTACGAGCTTGTAGAGGACGAAAATGAGAACCGGATCCAGCTTTTCGAAGCCGATCAGAGAGCACTTGACACATTCATCCATGGGTTGTATGGGGAAGAAGTAAACAAAGCAGTCAGACTCGCACGCTGTAAAACATTTCAAGAAGCAGTAGAGGTAGCTGTTGGTTTGTCGAAGCATTGACACGCCCAAATGACATGCGAAAAGAAGAACATCGCGTGTTCAACTCAAATGTGGAATGTTACCGATGCAATAGGCTCGGTCACAAGTGCAAGGACTGTAAGAAGAACAGGACCTGCCACAACTGTGGGATACAGGGTCACTTAGCGAGGAACTGTCGCAACAAAAAGAAACCAAATGTGAGCAGCAGACAACTTGGCAGTTCTTTAAACGAGTGCGGGGACGTACGTGCCACCACAGAGTCCTCCCCTTGCCTGAGGCACTGATTCCTGTTAGTAGCTGAAAATCAGTTCGTTAATGACTTCGTGATATGTGCTGTTTATCGCGGAAAAAACATTAAATTATTGATCGACATGGGAGCACAGACCTCATTGATGTGGTGTTCTATAGACGAAAGGGACAAGCTGAGACTGCAAATGTTTAATGTGCGGGGGCTGAACGGTGGGAAACTATGTAACTATGGAGAAGTTGACGTAGAATTGTGCCTAGGCCAGGACAAATACACAGCAACGGTGCAAGTGGTTTCTAATAAGGAAACGCTCTATGATGGTGTACTTGGATTTGATTTCTTATCTACTAACGGGGCAGAGATATTTGTCGCAGAAGGAAGGATCAGACTAGGTCGTAAAAATTACAGCCTGGAAAATCATTCTTCATGTCGCACTCAAAGGAGCCGAAATTCTGACGTCGAGGGACCAATCACCCCGACCGCCGCATCAGTTGGACCCTCCGAGTCGAAGTACAAATTACTCACCCAGAGGAAATTCCCCAGGGAACAGGAAAGTCAATCCATGTTGACGTAAAGTCGCCACTGATCAGAAATGGAGCTCTGTTGTTGACCGAACGGTCGGAAATTGTGAATTTTTGGACACAATGCATTGTTATGTTGCCCGAAGTATAGGCGTAGCTACAATGGTGAGCCCGAAGGTGGCAAGAGTCCCAATAACAATAACGAATATGAGTAATACAGATGTCGTTTTGCCACGAGGAACGAGGGTTGTTGAGTGTCGAGCATAAGTAAAGATGATGTAATACCGAATCCAAACGAAGAGGCAGATGTAGCAGTCACGGAAACAGATTCTTGTAGTGGTATTGAAACATTGAAACAAGGAGCTGAAAATGAGCTCGAATTAAAGAACATAATTTGGAAGAAGTTTTAACATTTGTCAGCTGATGATCATAAGATTTTAGCACCTGTTATGTTAGAGTATTCAGATCATTTCAGAGAACATTCAAATTTACCTGTTACTCACTTAGTTCAGCATCGCATACACACTGGAAATGCAGCACCAATCACGCAGAAGCCTTACCAAATTCCATTCATTCAAAGAGAATTAGTAGAAGATATGATCAAGGAACAACTAGAGGCCGGAATTATTAAACCAAGAGATCATGCTGATCCATCATGGTCATCAACAGTGGTCCTAGTAAAGAAGAAATCTGTTTTGGGAGAACCACAGTTCCGATTTTGCGTTAATTACCGAGCTTTAAATGCCATCACCACGCCAGACATTTACCCATTACAAAACATGGTAGAAACCCTGGACTATTTGGGCAGATGTCACATATTCTCAGTCTGTGATCTAACTAGCAGATATCACCAATTAACAGTGCATCCAGACGATCAAGCAAAAACTTCATTTGTAACCGCAACAGGAGTGTACAAATACCTCCGTATGCCCTTTGGACTACTTAACGCCCCAGCTACCTTCCCACGCCTGATGGATCCTGTTTTACGTGGGCTCACCCCAACACAAGCTCTTGTATACCTTGACGATGTGATAATAAACATGAGGCAACACACTGAGAGACTTCAAGCAGTATTTGAGCGTATCAGAAGTGTGAACTTGTCTTTATCAATAGATAAATGTCACTTCGTACAAAGTGAATTGGACATGTTATAACCAGGTGAAGCTGTCAAAACTTTTCCTGAACCACAAACAGTCAAAGAACTATTTTTAGGTTTATCGAATTTCTATCGTCGCTTCATAACCCATTATGCAGATATTGCAAGGCTAATGACACAGTTACTTAAAAAGGGAGCCACATTCAATTGCTCAACAGAATGCAAAAATGCAATGGAAAAACTGAAAACTGCTCTAATCACAGCTCCAGTTTTAGCCTATCCAGATTTCAGTAAGCCCTTCATCCTCTCCACATATGCTTCAAATTTTGCAGTTGGTGCTATTTTGTCCCAAAAGTTTGATGGTCAAGAACGTCCAGTACCATTTGCTTCTCGGAAATTAAATAAGGCAGAATGTAACTACACTACCACTGAAAAGGAACTTTGTGCTCTGGTCTTTGGTATCAAACAAAACAGACATTTCTTAACAGGAAGAGAATTCACTGTAATCACAGACCATGCCACACTTAAAATGGCTGTTGAGCTTAAAGGATCCCAGTTCGAGACTAACAAGATGGGCATTAGAACTGAGCGCTTACCAATTCACAGTTATCCATTGTCCTGGGAAACAATATGTGAATGCTGATGCGATGAGTCTTAAGGTTCATGTTTGCGTCACCATAAGCCATGAGGAGGAATTAAAAACAGCCCAAGAAGAAGATCCACAATGCAAAATATGGAAAAATGATCAACAGTTCGTTGAAATAGATGGATTGCTGTACAAAGTTACTAACAAAGGGAATCGCCTAGTTATTCCAGGAAGCATGAGAGAGCCAATCCTAACTGAACAACATGACTCCTTACTATCAGGACACTGCGGTAAAAATGCAACAAATATCAAAGTAGCTGAGAAGTATTGGTGGCCAAGTCGTAAGGCTGATGTATTTGAGTTTGTTTCACAATGTGATTCCTACAACAGACAGAATAATTCGGGAAGAACCAAGGCATCATTACAAGAACTGCCGGAGGCTAGTGAACCTTTTGAAAGAATTGGGTTAGACGTCGTCGGTCCCCTGCCGAAGACTAAGGATGGAAACAAGTACATATTGACAATATTATATCATTTCTCCAGATATCTTATGATGGTACCAATACCTGATCCAAGTGATGAAACCGTAGCTAAAGTTTTTATGAAGGAATGTATTCTAAAGTTTGGGTCTCCATTAAGCATTATCAGTGACCAAGGGGCGAATTTTATGAGTGATTTACTTAAACAAACATGTAAGCCGATGCAAATAACGCAGTTGAGAACCACACCAGCACACCCTGAAGGCAATGGTCATGTCGAGATAGTAAACAGAACTATCATTAAAATGCTTAGCCACTATGTAAGCAGCAAACACGATAATTGGGACATCTGTTTTCCATATGTTGTAAATGCCTAGAATGCTAAAATGCACTCACCAACGGGCCTCAGTCCCTATGAATGGAAGATTCCTTCACCATTGGACTTTGCACGATCGACAGCTGGAATCAGCAATGAACACGTAAGGGAGTTAGCTTGCAAACTGAAGGACGTATGGAGGAGAGTGAAACAGTGGAATCATCAGTCCTTCCTTCAGCAAGCCAAGCAACATGATTGCCAATCAGTTCCGCCACGGTATCGAGTGGGAGACTTTGTCTACCTGAACAATGTAAGTCACAAGTCAAAAAGTTTAAGAAGTTTTGGAAGGGACCATACTCGATATTGGAGGTGGTGTCAACTGTCACCCTAAAGCTCCAACTGCCTTTTCGTTTGGTTGTCGTCAATGTCAACCGTGTAAAGCCCTACCTGGGTAGATTCCCTGTAGCAACACAGAATGACCACGAGGACTGGCCGAGGGGCAGACCAGCTGCTCCAAAATCCAGGAGCCGAGCACCGCGAGTTCACAGTCCAGACTTCGAGCCCGAGGCGTTGCCGCCATCAACCCAGCGATCCAGCCCAAGGCACAACCTCCGTAAGCGTGTCTAGTGTGAGTGAATGCAAGGTGTGTTGCATTTAGCCGAGTGCATATGTGAATGTGCTGTGCAGCATAAAACTGCATCTATTGAGCAAGTGCTCAAGTGTAAATAATGTCTGTTCCACAGGTCGCCGAAGACACATATTTCTTCATATTCATTGTTTAATTCTAGTGTGTAGAACCTATTAATCATGTTTACTGTAATTCCATTCTTTGTTATGTCAGTGTGTTCCACTAATGCTGTAGATGTAGTATCACAGTATTAGGGTGTGTTGTTTGAACCACAATCATACATGGCAGTCTCAACACACAGTGCTACAATTGTGCTTAAATATAATTTTTCTGAGATTCACCAACAATTAGATTCTGTTAAAGAACAAATTGATTTGATCCGTTCTATTAAGAATAATGATACTTGGAAACTGGAACCTCTTGGTATAACAACTGGATTACTGCAGAAATGCAAGTAGAATCCACTTTCACTAGCTATGAGCAAGAGATTAACTGTTACTTAAAACTTTTGCCACACAAAAGCTTGATTAGGCGCAAACGTGCCTGGTTTGATTTTGAAGGTAGAATAATGACATTTGGAAACTGGAACCTCTTGTTATAACAACTGGATTACTGCAGAAATGCAAGTAGAATCCACTTTCGCTAGCTATGGGCAAGAGATTAACTGTTACTTAAAACTTTTGCCACACAAAAGCTTCATTAGGCGCAAACGTGCCTGGTTTGATTTTGAAGGTAGAATAATGACATTTGGAAACTGGAACCTCTTGTTATAACAACTGGATTACTGCAGAAATGCAAGTAGAATCCACTTTCGCTAGCTATGGGCAAGAGATTAACTGTTACTTAAAACTTTTGCCACATAAAAGCTTGATTAGGCGCAAACGTGCCTGGTTTGATTTTGGAGGTAGAGTTCTTCGTACTGTATTTGGTTCCTTAACTAGACAAGATCTAATGGACATAAAGGATAAAATACTAGCTCTAGAGCAGCAGTCTAACACAAATTCAATTAACCTTTATAAGGAAATAATTGTGTTAAGAAATATGCAAAAGACCGTTACTAACCACACATTGTTTATTGAACAAATTGTGAAAGAGTTCATTACACATTTTAATACAATTAGTGGTGAAATGAATGCAACCATCCGTGAATTATATGTAATTCTTCAAGCTGTGAGTGCACATTTAGATTTAAATACCCTACTGTTAAGCATTACTGATAGTTTATCAAACGCTAAATTTGATGCTCAATTTAAGAATAGCCTTAGAAAGTAGATCAAATGACTGCTTGAATAGTGTTTTATTGCATCCAGACCAATTTTTACAAATGTTGCTGTTGATTGAACGTAAGCTAGATGCATCATCTACTGTGATTTACCCTGTCAATTCTTACAATTTATATGCTTATTAGAGATTAACTACTATATATTCTTTAATGATTGAAGATCAATTAACTGTAATTGTTTCTATACTGATTGCCAGCAAGCATAATTTTGAAATGTATAAAATTCATAATTACCCTGTGAAATGGAGCCAAGTAGGTATTAACGCAATGTATCAGCTAAAGGATTATGTAAAGATAGAAGATATTTTGTATCCCTGAATGAACACTATGTTTGTAAGTGTAAACGTAGTCATAAGCTAATTTGCCCTGAGATGGCAGTATTCTTAGATACTAGAGTGTACAGTAGTGAGAAAGATTTGTTTATGAACAATCTGCCTCACAGTGATTGCTCTAGGATTTTAATGCATCTTCATAAACCATCCCTTAAAAGATATTCTGAAGGTATAATATATTTGTTTAACTCAACTCTCGAAATCACATTCACCTGTAAAACGTTTGACCACACCCGAACTACCTTTCAGATTCAAATTAACTGGTAGTGGATTAATTTTGAATGTTACGCACTGTGATTTATCATGTGATCTGTTTGAAATGCCTTCTGTGTTACAAACCACCTTTCATGCAGATGCAAAATTCCCTTTAACAAGGATGTTACCTGTTTATTACAATGAATCATACTTACTGACCTATGCAAATCATTCTCTGTCCAGCTTACCCGAGGATGACAATTTAACTGCGGATATCCATGAAAGTGTAATAAATACTAATAATGAGTCAAATTTCTTAAAAGTAGAAACTAAAATTAAGTCTAGTGAATCTTCCAATAATGCTAATCCATATTTGATTGTCAGTGTTGTGATATTTGTGATTTTATTGATGTCTCTTGTATGTACAACTTATGTAATGTATGAAATTGTTGTCCTGAAAACCCGCTCGTCAGTGCCCATCGTCACAGTGTCTGCAAACAGAATAAATGTTGAAGTGCCCCCCCCCCCCCCCCCCCCTCCCAACAACGCCATTGGCGAGACAAACGCATGGCGCCCAGGGGGTCGTCTCGAGCAACGTGCGGTAGCTCATTTTCATGAGGCAGGGTGATTGTAATGGCAGAATTGTATGGCCATAGCGGAGAGCACCAGAGTCACCACGCTGTGCACTTATCACACGGAATGCTGATAGGAAATGCAATCTGAATTGCGCCCCATGGCAGGTACACATCCACCAGCTACGAAGAGCAGTCAGTCTAAGACCAGCCAGTTGCGAACATGTATCACTCTCGACACAGTGATGACGGGTTACCAGACATGCGTAATGCATTGTCCCAGCGCCTTTATTAATAAATGGTAAAACTAAGTTTTCCATGTTCCACATTTTGCACTGCCCGGAACTACCGCCCAAGCACAATAACATTTTACTCGGCCGTCCAAAAGACCCCGTTAGAGAAGATTTTGCACTACATTGAAAAATGAACATCTTCCTGACAACAGCTTGCAGCACTAGTGCAGACTAAATGTGCTGCACAAGGCACATAATACGATTTCAGATTTTGTTCTTTAATGCATGCCTGCAAACCAGTGTAGGTTCCTGACATATTGCTTGCGTTGTCATATGACTGGCCTCTAGGATCAGTAATATCAATGGAATCTGCAGACAGGACTTTTAGTACGGTTTCAGCTAAGTTTTCGGACTTGTGTCCCAGGTTTCGTAAAAACAGAAGCAAACATTCAACAGGTTCACCATTTTTGTTCACATATCTTAATACGAAATATAATTGATCAGTATGTGAAATGTCCACAGTAGAATCTACTACTATAGAGAAATATTTGGCCTGATTTATTTCACTTATGGTAATTCTTTTTATTCGTTCAGAAATAAGCTCTATTATTTCATCACAGATCATTGAAGAAATATAATTTGTATGTCCCTGCCCTGGATTTCCATATTGTTCACTGTGCTCTGTGAGAAAAGGATCAAACAAGGCTATAAGTTCAAGAGATATCATAAACTGACCATTATGTAATGATTGGAATCTTTCAAAGTGTCCATGTTGGGGAAGTCCACGACTTGTCAGCTTCTTCACTAGGCTACTTAATAACCCTTTTCAACACACTGTACCAGAACATTATGACTCGAAAAGTTTATTTATTGTTCCAAGTGACTTTTTTCTTGTTAAGAGTGATAACTAAGAATTTTTGTGTGCAAGTGAATTCTCATGATGAGATAAATTATTAGAAATATTTTTACAATCTACAAAACCATTAGTAGCAATCACGACCTAACCTCCGAACAATTCACATGGTGTACAAACCACAGCACCGGTGCTACACAAGTACTACTAGAAAACGACGCAAAGTTGATTCACCAAGTTTACGGTAAATGTATTTTTGTTCAAATATCTGGTTTTATCACCTATTGGTCTTCTTGAATTAGAAAAATCACCATTCAATCTTGATTAATGCCATGTTGTAAGAGAATGTTGACTGTTGATTCATTGACACACCATTCTACAGGATCATCACTAACAAGGTTAAATCTTTTTGTAATGTCTGACTGGACACTTATTTATTCGTGACACTCAAAATCAGAAACAATTTGCTTTCCTTCATTTTTAATTTTTGTTTCGCCTGTATTTACTTCTTTTACAACAGCTGCAGTGCCAGAAATACCATATGTACTCCTTGAACTCGAAGTCGAACCAGCCAAGCGTTTTTAGGACATAGGCTTCTCGTTCTCGCCTTTCCTTCCATAATTTCAGAAATGCCACCCCACTTAATTTTGCATGTTTGCTTTTTTCACTGTTATTCATGTTAAGGCACTTACAAAATTGTCAACCAACAGTCAAAACAAAAGAAAAAAAATTGTAAAAGGAAAGAAAGGCTGTATCCAGTTCGAATTGTACTACATCACACATGAACACAAAGGTTTTTGCTTTAAACATGGCACACGAGCAGAAAGATTTTTCCTTTAAACACAGAGTGATAAACTGACCAACTCGGATTACTTGACGTAACTGTGCTGTGAAAGAATGACAATGCAGAATAATTCAATTGCATTGTCGCCTGTTTCTCTTTTGTCAGTGAACACATTTGTAGAGACAATATGGAGAAAGGAGGAGCTGCCATTTATGTTAAGGGGGAACATGGTTTTAAAAACATTGAAACCGCAAAATTCTGTGTAGAACAACACATTGAAGTATGCGCTTGTGAGCTTGAATTGGACAGTAGTAAATTCATAATTGTGACTGTGTATAGGTCCCCACTTGGAAATTTTCAAATGTTTCTTAAAAACCTAGATCTCTTGCTGCGTTATCTGTCAGAAAAAGGAAAACACATTATCATTTGTGGAGATTTTAATGTAAATTTTCTTAAACACTCAAGCAAGAAGAACGACCTTGAACTATTACTTTGCTCTTACAATCTGACATCAGTCATTGATTTTCCTACTCGTATTGTACAAGACAGTAGCACCCTGATAGATAACATTTTCATAGACCAAGATAAATTAAAAGAAGTAAGCACCTATCCTATTAACAACGGGCTTTCTGATCACGATGCACAGCTACTTTCAATTCATGACTTTGCTCCATACAGTAATGTGAAAAAAAAAAAATAAAATAAAATAAAATAATACGCCCAATTAACCATATAACAATTCAACAATTTAAGGAAAGCTTGAAACGGGTAGACTGGGAGGATGTTTATCGGGAACCTGATGCAAATGTTAAATTTAACGTATTCCATTATAAACTTGTGCGTATATTTGAAAGCAGTTTTCCTAAGAAATTAGTGAATCATAATTCAAATAAACTTGATAAAAAACCATGGCTGACCAAAGGGATTAAAATTTCTTGTAGCCGGAAATGGGAACTATACCAAGACACTAGAATAAGTCGAGATGAAGAAAAGCTCAACCATTATAAGAAATATTGTAATATACTAAGGAAAGTTATAAAAAAATCCAGAAGTATGTGTATCAAGTCTGAGATTAGCACCTCTGATGACAAAGTTAAAACAATATGGAATATAGTTAAAAGGGAAACACGGCAACCAAGGTCACAGGACAACAGTATTACTGTTAAGCACAATGAAAAGCTTATAAATGAAAAATCACAGGTTGAAAATATTTTTAATAATCATTTTATAAATGCAGTGGAAAATATAGGCACTAGCTGATAGCCAGATAGGGCAGAACTCTATATGAAAGAGGCATTCCCGGTGCAAACAAATGAAATTGAAATCCTACCCACTTCACCGTCTGAAATTAAGAAAATAATAAATTCACTTAAGAATAAAAACTCACATGGAACTGATGGTATCTCCAATAGAATACTAAAATCTTGTCCACACCTGATAAGTCGAGTTCTTAGCCACATATGTAATAGCTCATTGAATCAGGGAATATTTCCTGACAGATTGAAATATGCCATAGTTAAACCCTTGTATAAAAAAGGTGACAAGACAGACGTCAACAATTATCGTCCTATTACACTTCTGACATCCTTCTCAAAAGTGTTTGAAAAAGTAATGTACTCAAGAGTAACTTTACACATCAGTGGGAATAACGTTTTAACAAAACGTCAGTTCGGTTTTCAGAAAGGTGTTTCAACAGATAGTGCTATACATGCTTTCACTGATCAAATTTTAAATGCTCTGGATAGTAGAACATCACCAATTGGGATTTTCTGTGATCTCTCTAAGGCTTTTAATTGTGTGGATCATGAAATCCTCTTAGATAAGCTGAAGTACTATGGAATGAATGGTTCAGTACACAGATGGTTCACTTCATATTTAACTGGTAGCATGCAGAAGGTTGAAACAGTAAACCCACATAGTACACAAAGGGCATCAGATTATTCAGACTGGGGATGTATCAAGAATGGGGTACCACAGGGTTCTGTCTTGGGGCCTTTATTGTTTTTAATATATGTTAATGACTTACCTAATTATATTCATGAAGATGCAAACTTGGTTCTCTTTGCAGATGACACAAGTATTGTAATCAAGCCTAAAAAGCAACAATCAGCTGAGGAAAATGCAAATAATGTTTTTCAAAGAGTTATTAGGTGGTTTTCCGCAAATGGACTTTCATTGAACTTTGAAAAAACACTGTACATACAGTTCAGTACAGGGAAAGGCATAACACCGGAAATAAATATAGAGTGTGGGGGAAAATCTTTAGCTAAAGCAGATTGTTCAAAATTTCTGGGTGTCTGTATTGATCAGAATTTAAACTGGAAGACACACATTGAAAATCTACTGAAGCGATTGAGCTCAGCTACCTATGCTATTAGTGTCATTGCAAATTTTGGAGACAAGCATATCAGTAAGTTAGCTTACCATGCATATTTTCATTCGTTGCTCTCTTACGGAATCATCTTTTGGGGCAATTCATCACTAAGAAAGAACGTATTTATTGCACAAAAACGTGTTATCAGAATAATGTCTGGGGCTCATCCAAGATCATCTTGTAGACAATTATTTAAAGAATTAGGGATATTGCCAGTAGCTTCACAATATATATACAGCCTAATGAAATTTGTTGTTAGTAACCCAGATCACTTCAGAATTAATAGCACAGTCCACAGCTACAATACTAGGAGACAGGGTGACCTTCACTACCGTTCATTGAATTTGACATTGGCACAAATGGGGGTGAATTATACTGCCACAAAGATTTTTGGTCACTTGCCAAACAATATCAAAAGTCTGACAGACAACCAATCGGCATTCAAAAGTAAGTTAAGGGAATTCCTGAATGACAACTCCTTCTACTCCATAGATGAATTTTTAGACATAGGCTAAAGAAATACAGTAAGTATTAACAATTGTACCGTATATAAGACTAACAAAGATTATTTGGAATAAATGAATCTTTTGTACTTTGACATGTTCCACATCATTACGAAAGAATCGTGTTCATGATCCATGGAACAAGTAATATAACTAACTAACTAACTAACTATAAGCACACCTGCCGGCTGGAATTTGTATCGTAAAGAAAACTGGACAGTGCCTTTTATGGTTTCTGTTTCCCGCATCGCCAGAATTTTAGCTGGGATGCAGATAGGGCCTATGTTCTGAATATTCTTGACATTATCTTTATAATTTAAAAATCAAATAATTTTTGCAGTAAATTTCTTGCAGTGAGGTATGCTAGATCGATTCTTATCCCACTTATTCTTATAACATTTTAGCGGTTTCTGTGGGCAGAGAAGATAGACTGCAAGGTTTAACTAATTTTATTGGGAGTTGATGTGGCATGTTGTCATTTGTGTGAACACTGCTGTTATGTCTACATGCAAATGCACGTTTTATTCCAATATAGAATAAAAATAACCTATCCTCAAAGAAAAAAAAGCTTAGTTAAGAAGTTTAATACGTACTATTTAATTGCACAGAGTGGGAACTTTGATATCGTGCAGGCTGCAGCACAATAAATGAAAGAGACAAAAGTTGGTTTCTTCTTCTTTTTTCGCCAAAAAAAGTTACTAAATAAATAAATAAAATTTTTAAACTATTGTCAAACATATTTCACACATTATTAGATATTCTGCTTAAGTTCTTTTTGTATAAACATGTGTTTAAGAATGTAAAATACTCCCAGTATCAACGTGTATTGTTGAATGGGTGCCATTAAATCAAAGCTCAGATACTGAAGATCACAGAGCTTTCACATTAATTACTGTGTGTCGTGTTGTCCTAATAATCATCATTTCATCCACAATCAATGCGCAAGTCGCCCAAGTGGCATCAATTCAAAAGACTTGCACCCAGCGAATGGTCCACCTGACGGGAAGCCCCAGTCACACTACATTTACATTTATTTGTTGTATTATAGATTCCTGTCCTGGCAGCTTATTTTAGAATATTTTGAACAATCATGAAGATAATACCAGACAGAAACCCAATGTTAAATTTCCATTCAGTCACCAAGTAAACTATGTACATTTCCAAGCTTGTATTGTCGAACTTCATTCTTAAGGCTTATTTAAACTAGCAAATTGTTTAATAATATTAAAAAATTTTGTCGTTTGTAAGTGCAGTTATTTTAAAACGTAAAAGGTTAAAATGAGTACAGAGCAAAAAGTTCTGCTCCCCTTAAGGTGCCACCTCTAGGCGCATACCTAGAAGGCCTATATGTAAATCCGCCACTGTACAGAGTTAATCCTGTTTTCCTCCAAGTCTGATGTCTGGACATTTCGGATATGTCCTTCATGATTTAACTGCTTCCTGAAATGACCCTGTGTCAAACAAATGGCGAAACACTGTTGCGAACATTGAATGCTCTGGGTGCTGTCGATGGGGATAAGTCTCCTGATACAACCTTGCTGCCTGCAACCCATTGCCATTTGCCTTTCCGCAAGTAAACACCATGTCGGCAACCTCTCGATTCAAATACGGAATCATTGTGTACAAGGCTGTATCACATCCATTACAAGATGAGTCAGCAAGACAAGTGAATCGGACACAACATTATCAATTACTACAGCAGAAGAGAGTGCTAGGGCATAATGTATCAGGAACAGTACCACTGTCTAGGAGGAAACTATGCATACTGTAACTGTAGCTGCATGGTACAGCGCGTATTAGACCGCAGTCGTTGTAACAAACTATGATTGAATAAATGGTCCCTAGCATGGAAACTATGCATTTCCAGACATAAGTTGATTAGACCTTTTTGTTCTGTATCCTCTCATCGATCAATCCCTAGAATTTGTACACCATGAAAAAAAATCACACTGTATAATTAATATATCTCATTACAGTACAACTAAAAGTCAGTGTACCGTAATGCAGAAACTGTGAAATAAAATGAAACGTGGCAACTTCACTGGAAGTCTGTCTATATTCATCACCTTCATCTCAGTATGTATTGTATGCCAGCTTCCCCTGGATTCCATGCCTTGTAGTACAAACTGTAATGGACGGTAACTAAATCATTCTGACTCTTTTTTTTTGGAGAAGAACAACTTTCCTTTTTGACTCACACAACTTATTGTGTTCTCTCTTGAATTGTGATTTTCAACTGTGAGTTTTTTTCCCTATGTTACTTAATCATAGCTAACACTTGGTTCAAGAATCATAAAAGAAGGTTGTATACATGGAAGAATACTGGAGATACTAGAAGGTATCAGATAGATTATCAGGTTTTAAATTGTAAGACATTTCCAGGGGCAGATATGGACTCTGACCACAATCTAGTGGTTATGAACTGTAGATTAAAACTGAAGAAACTGCAAAAAGAAGGGAATTTAAGGAGATGGGACCTGGATAAACTGACTAAACCAGAGGTTCTACAGAGTTTCAGGAAGAGCATAAGGGAACAATTGACAGGATTGGGGGAAAGAAATACAATAGAGGAAGAATGGGTAGCTCTGAGGGATGAAGTAGTGAAGGCAGCAGAGGATCAAGTAGGTAAAAAGACGAGGGCTAGTAGAAATCCTTGGGTAACAGAAGAAATATTGAATTTAATTAATGAAAGGAGAAAATATAAAAATTCAGTAATTGAAGCAGGCAAAAGGGAATACAAACGTCTCAAAAATGAGATCGACAGGAAGTGCAAAATGGCTAAGCAGGGATGGCTAGAGGGCAAAAGTAAGGATGAAGAGGCTTACCTCACTAGGGGTAAGATAGATGCTGCCTACAGGAAAATTAAAGAGCCACTTGTATGAATATAAAGAGCTCAGATGGAAACCCAGTTCTAAGCAAAGAAGGGAAAGCAGAAAGGTGGAAGGAGTATACAGAGGGTCTATACAAGGGCGATGTACTTGAGGACAATATTATGGAAATGGAAGAGGATGTAGATGAAGATGAAATGGGAGATATGATACTGCGTGAAGAGTTTGGCAGAGCACTGATAGACCTGAGACGAAACAAGGCCCCAGGAGTAGACAACATTCCATTGGAACTACTGACGGCCTTGGGAGAGCCAGTCTTGACAAAACTGTACCATCTGGTGAGCAAGATGTATGAGACAGGTGAAATACTCTCAGACTTCAAGAAGAATATAATAATTCCAATCCCAAAGAAAGCAGGCGTTGACAGATGTGAAAATTACCGCACTATCAGTTTAATAAGTCACAGCTGCAAAATACTAACACGAATTACTTACAGATGAATGGAAAAACTGATAGCAGCCGACCTCGGGGATGATCAGTTTGGATTCCGTAGAAATGTTGGAACACGTGAGGCAATACTGACATTACGACTTATCTTACAAGAAAGATTAAGGAAAGGCAAAACTACGTTTCTAGCATTTGTAGACTTGGAGAAAGCTTTTGACAATGTTGACTGGAATACTCTCTTTCAGATTCTAGAGATGGCAGGAGTAAAATACAGGGAGCAAAAGGCTATTTACAATTTGTACAGAAAGCAGATGGCAGTCATACGAGTCGAGGGGCATGAAAGGGAAGCAGGGAAGCAGCAGTTGGGAAGGGAGTGAGACAGGGTTGTAGCCTGTCCCTGATGTTATTCAATCTGTATATTGAGCATGCAGTAAAGGAAACAAAAGAAAAATTCGGAGTAGGTATTAAAATCCATGGAGAAGAAATAAAAACTTTGAGGTTTGCCGATGACACTGTAATTCTGTCAGAGACAGCAAAGGACTTGGAAGAGCAGTTGAACGGAGTGGACAGTGTCTTGAAAGGAGGATATAAGATGAACATCAACAAAAGCAAAATGAGGATAATGGAATGTAGTCAAATTAAGTCTGGTGATGCTGAGGGAATTAGATTAGGAAATGAGACACTTAAAGTAGTAAAGGAGTTTTGCTATTTGGGGAGCAAAATAACTGATGATGGTCGAAGTAGAGAGGATATAAAATGTAGACTGGCAATGGCAAGGAAAGCGTATCTGAAGAAGAGAAATTTGTTAACATCGAGTATAGATTTAAGTGTAAGGAAGTCGTTTCTGAAAGTATTTGTATGGAGTGTAGCCATGTATGGAAGTGAAACATGGATGATAAATAGTTTGGACAAATAATTAATGGACAATCTCATATAAAGATGTGAAACAAATACTAACAAAGAGATAGAGGGGCTGGCCGGTACTTACCTCAGCTCAGTACAGCCGATAGATACACAAAAAACAACCGAATATTTAAGTTCCTAGCTTTCGGAATAAATGTTCCTTCATCAGGGAGGAGAGAGGGGAAAGAAAGGGAAGAAGGGAAAGTGGAATTAGTTACTCACAACCCAGGTTATGAAGCAACAGGTTATTCCGAAAGCTAGGAACTTAAATTTTCGGTTGTTTTTTGTGTATCTATCGGCTGTACTGAGCTCAGGTAAGTACTGGTCAGCCCCTCTATCTCTTTGTTAGTATTTGAAATAGTTTGGACAAGAAGAGATTAGAAGCTTTTTTGAAATGTGGTGCTGCAGAAGAATGATGAAGATTAGATGGGTAGATCACATAACTAATGAGGAGGTATTGAATAGAATTGGGGAGAAGAGGAGTTTGTGGCACAACTTGACAAGAAGAAGGGACCGGTTGGTAGAACATGTTCTGAGGCATCAAGGAATCATAAATTTAGCCTTGGAGGGCAGCGTGGAGGGTAAAAATCGTAGAGGGAGACCAACGGATGAATACACTAAGCAGATTCAGAAGGATGTAGGCTGCAGCAGGTACTGGGAGATGAAGAGGCTTGCACAGGATAGAGTAGCATGGAGAGCTGCATTAAACCAGTCTCAGGACTGAAAACAGCAACAACAACATGTGACAACATTTCTAAATTTTTTGCCAAATGCTGCTTCTTCTTCTGTTTTTGTAGTCATGGGATTTCACATCCCAAGGATATTGTAAGATTTGAAAATCTTCAATTATTTTCAATGTTGTCTCTATGGCAGGCAAGTAGAAACTGACTTGAAAAACGTTCAGACTACAATAAGTTTCATAACATTGTCACAGGTTCAATGAGGAATTTGAGACTTGTGACTTCTGTATTGTGACAGTGGCAGAAGATGACAGAAATGCTGCAGAACAGCCCTTAAACTTGTCCCCTGCCTCATTTTCTGTGACTTTGTCACCTGGTGTGTGGGAGGAATTATGATTCCATATTGCATTTAGGATGTAAACGGTCAGGCTTGCAAGGGGGGAGAGGGGGAGGGGGAGGAGGAGGGAGATGGGGGTCCATCCCCCATCCCAAAATGTTTGGGATTATACTAGATACAATCAAAATTTTTAGTCTCAAATTGCTTTCTTAATACACTCTCAACAGAAGTTTGAAATACTATTGTAAAATATAGTTTACCATAGTAGAAGTCTCATTGACCTAGTCACTTCATGCTTTACCCAGTTAGAGCCCATATACTTGATGGTGTATACTACTGGCATGCTAAGTGGCCATTTCCCAGTCATTTAAAAATACCACTGCTGCAGCGGCACACCATGAGCAGTCCACTATCATCAAAAATTTCATTCAGTTTGTGTTCAGTACTGCAATAATACGCTACATAGAGGCACACAACACTTTGATAGAGTCAAGATAGTGGCTTTACTTTCAGCAGGTCATATACAGCAAGATTTTGCCAATCGGTTACGTGTCACTCAAAGTGCTGCGTCTAAGGTGTGGAAAGAGTGCAAGGAGATAGGAAATGTGAACGATAGTGGTTGCCCTTATATGACAACACCAGTGCAGGATCGTTTCCTCCGATTGTTGACTTGCTGATGCCCAACTTCAAATTGCAAAAATATTGGAAATGACTTCTCTTGGGCAACAGGGATTCATATCTCCAACCAAACAGTGCATAGAAGATTGCATCAAGATGGTCTCCATTCCAGAAAACCAATGAGAAGTTTTGAACTGCACCAATGGAACTGGAGCCATTGAAAGACCTGGGCTCTTGCACATCAATATTGGACCATTGATGAATGGAGTAATGTCATCTTCATTGACAAGACCTGGTTTGGTTTGTGACCAGACACTAGATGTGTCAGGATTTGGGGAAGTGTTAGACGACACCAGGAACACAGATACAGTCAGGAAGTCCATCTGTTTGCAGGTGGAATTGTAATGTTCTGGGCAGCAATAACAATGAGATGGTGGACCCCTCTAATTCCCATCTACTGCAATTTGACTGGTCGCAGATACCTCCAAGAGGTTCTACAAATGATATCAAGGCCGTACAGATGTAAAGTTGGTGACAACTTCATCCTAGTCGACAATAATGCAAGACTACACCATACCTGTAGCAGTGTCTCGGTATCTTCAAAGATACAACATCAACGAAATGCACTGGCCAGCACAGCTCCAGACATAAATGCAATTGAGCATGAATGGGACCTGTCTAAAATGGCTGTGGCTCAGTATCCGAATCCACCTGTCTATTTTCAGGAGCTCACTGAAGCTGCCATTGAGGAGTGGCACCTCACAAACCAAAATAAACTTGATGGTCTCATTCAGAGCATGCCTCACAGAGTGGAAGCACTCATCCACATGTGGGGAGGACATAGTACTAAAGACTACTAATCACACCAAGAGATAAAGATTTTCACTGTTTTTGTCATCAAAATGTACACTTAGGAGACAGCCCCTGCTTTGTTTTGTAACAATTTTTGTACCTAACCAAAATCATCCTTGTTTTCAGAAGTATTTCTGTTTATTTTGTGAGTAAGGTATTGTACAAACCTCAATGTGTACCACAGGAAGAGATTGTAGTAAAGTCTGATATTTAAAACTTTTGGTAATGTGTATATTATTCATTCTTGATTACGACTGAAAGTCAAGTGAAAGTACTTTCAGATGTAAAGGAATTGATGAAAAACAGTAAAGGAAGATTCACGAAACTATATGAGGCTTCAGCTCTTGTAAAGCACAGTAGGTGGTGAACAGTGACATAATATTAATAAATCTAAAAATTCCGGTTTGAGGGCCTGGCTGCTGTTATAGTTTTGACTCATTTTGTGTTATGAATTTTAAAAATTGGCCTGATGATGTTTGTAGATAATTAAAACCAGCAACCTCCAATAAAATTAAAATTAATGTAATTTGGACTGACACTTTTTGGAAACAAATATTTCAATCCCATAATGTAATATAAGTCTAAATAATAATAGGTGTCATTTGACTTCACATGTATTGTTATTTACAATCCTCACCTGATATGTTAAAACAAGTTCTCAACACAGAAGAACAGGCACCTACCTGTGTTGCGAGGCTCCCAAGAGTCTGCACGATGTGCAGTTGCAGCATTCCATAATTGCACTGGCAGTCCAGAACTGGTTTGATCCATTATTGTTATATCCCGGCATATAATGCTTCTTCCATCTTTTGTTTTTATTGTTCTGATAGGACCAATCTGTAAATTAAAAATTTGTAGTGCAAAAATATGGTTTTTATAGTTATATACATTATAGGAGACAAACTCACAGTATAATCTTAAGATGTTACACTACAGTAACTTGTTTCATTATGTAAAGTACCTTTTTCTATTAGTTACCACAACTTTAATTAGAAACTATATTGTAAGAGAACCTGATAAAATTACCAATATCTACCCATTGCAGTTTATTAGGACATGTATACATAAAATGTCTCTCAATGGCTCAGTGGTTTCAGAGTCCGTTCTTGGTGTGCAGCCACACACTGTGGCCATTGTGAAGGATCCGTTATGTTTACAGTGTGCATACTTGTCACTTACCCTTGTTGTGTAGCTTCATAATTCTAAGTGCAGTGAAAATGTTTTTTTCACATATAATAAAGATGAAGTTTATCTTTGAAAGGAATAGTGTATGTCCATCTCGGTTCTTCTTTAGGAACTGGCTGGTGGGTGAAGTATAACTGGTTGACGAGGAATTTTTAGGTGTTCAAGTGGACAATGTTACGAAAAGGCCAGTTTGTCAGATACATCAAAATTATTATTATTTTTTTTTTCCACAAGGATAAAAAAATATAGAGATATGAGTTGGTAATTGCTATCCACCACTGTTTATGTGATAGAGTAATAGAAATTCTTCTATGGAACAGATGGAGATGTGAAGTGAAACTTTCTCAGTTTTTTTTCAAATTTTACTTTCCTATCTGGCACAGTTTTTTATCAGTGGGTAAGTAATAAAACTAAGGAAAGACAATCACTCACCTATAGCAGATCGACACATGGAACACATAAACATATAACAGAAAACAGAACTGACACAAGTTTATGAAAGAATATGACTATGTTTATGAATGAATATGAGGGAGAGGTTCGGGTTGGCTACACCAAACAATACCCATTTAACAGTAGTTTGTTTATTCACCTAAACACATGCAAGGCTCACAAACAACTGAACATGGCGGAACAGCCCAAAGACAATGCTCAGAATCCAAAGACGAACGCATATCGATGCTGGTGTCCACCTCATTGGCGCCACATAGCCTCCACCCCCCCCCCCCCTTCCCCACAGTACGGAGCACTCTTGAGAGGCTGGGGGAGAGGGGTGACTAAGGAGTTGGCAGGGGTGGTCCACGGGAGCTGGACTAAGGATCAGCTCGACAGCGTCGTCAGGGAGCTGTGTGGGTAGATATCATGAAGGAAGGTTCGGCCACCGAACCTGGAAGTCGTTAAAGCGAATCGGGTGTCCTGCTGGTCGTGCAGCGACAGGTAGGCCGGCGGTGGAACAAAGCGACACAAACAGTGTATAATCGTGCAGTACTATTAAATTTCGTGGACAGGGCAAGGCAGGTGACGGTGGAGAGGTCGAAGGGACCAGCAAAGGGCCCGGCGGCAAGGGCGTGATCATAGGTAAGCTCGACATGGGGAGCATATAGGCACTCGACGGAGTGCTTGAGACCGGAGTAGAGGGCGAGATCAGAGGAGAGCTCGATGATTGGAACTGGAAGTCACTCGATCGAGTGTGTAAGTCTGACGTGGAGGAAATGGTCGGAGCGTCAAGCCTTCTTCTACCCCCCTTCAGGCCATGACCACACCGATGGCAGTATCGCTCGCGTCTGTGGTCATGAAAAGCTGTGCATTGAGATGAGGATGCGCGATTGTGCAGGCCTCGACAAGAAGATTTTTGAGGGCAGTGAAAGAGTCAGTCATAGCAGGGGTCCATGGAATGGGCCGAGATCCAGAAGTGTTGGTGCCTGCCAAGGCATCCATCAGTGGAGCCTGAATCTATGCAGCCCGAGGTAGATGTTGACGATAATAATTAACCGTCCCAAGAAAGCGCCGGAGCTCTTTGAATGATGAGGGTCTTGGTAGGTTTAGTATTGCTTGTACTTTCTCAGGGGGTGGTGAAATGCCGTCGGCAGAGACCTAAAACCAAGATAAGTGACAGTGGGTTGATGTAGCTGCAATTTGTCCTGGTTGGTCTCGATGCCTGCTGCCGTGAGAGTGTTCATAACAGTTTCCACATTTCGAATGTTTTCCTCTATGGAGGAACTGAACACAAGAATGTCATCAAGATATGCAAAGCAGAATTTTATGTCGAATAGCACTTCGTTGATGAAGCATTGCCAGGTCTGGGTTGCGTTTTTCAGACCGAAGGGCATGAATCGAAACTGAAATAACCCGATCGGGGTGGTGCTTGCTGTCTTCTCGATGTCTTCAGGTGCCATGGGGATCTGGTGGTAGGCCCGTTTGCAATCAATGACAGAGAACGTGGTCGTACCAGCGAGGGAACTGGTAAAGTCGGCAATGTTGGGTATGGGGTACATGTCCATAATTGTTCGTGCGTTTAGTTGACGATAGTCTCCGCACATGTGCCAGGACCCATCTTTCTTGAGTGTCATATGTATGGGCGTAGACCAGCTATTGGCAGACGGTTCAATCACGCCAGAGCTTAGTAGTTCAGAAATCTGATTTTTAAGGGCGGAGAGGCGCTTGGGACAAAGTCGACGTGGTTTACTGAAGATCGGGGGGGACCTGGCGTGAGGCGAAGCTTGTGAACCGTGCCGTTGGTGATGATGGAAATGTTTCCGGTGGCACTGGAGGCAGTTTATTTACAATGTATGGCAGGTGGAAATAACAGTATGGGTAGTGTGGTTGCATTTCCTGCGCAACGTTCTTTGCCAGTGGTGGTGACCGAGGTTCGGAGGCCACGTCAGGTTCAGTTGCAGGAGGGGGTGTGACAGTGGGTGGAGCCGGTGATGTCCCAGTTGCATGTTTAATGCTTCCCGGAGCGAGCGGAATGGTCGGCACAGTATGGCCCCAGCCGCAGGACGATGAGCCTGAACCTGAGACTTGTCAGGTAGGCAGTGGCTGGCGAAATAGAGTAGTGATGCATCGTGTAGTTTGTCAGCAATTGTCATTCTTTGCTCAACAGGTTCTGGAGACATTTGAGCCAGAGCAAAGCGGATGTGAGGCGATAGTTTATCTGACCAGATGGCGAGTAGAGCTGTGTGAGAGAGTAGATCCGTGCTGACCAGGGCACGTAGCTGTCTCCAGCACTGGGAAGGTTTGTCATTGCCTAGTTGCTTGACATGGAGCACTTGCCGTATTGCTGTCTCAGTTGAGCGTGCAAGCCGACATAGAACTGTCTTTTTGGCTAGAGTGTACCGGGTAGATGAGTCCGGGGCGTTGACCAGGTCAGCAGTCAAGTTCTCCTGGTCGTGCAGGTGCATGATGAGGCACAGAAACCTGGTTGACTCGTCGAGTGAGTAATGGTCAAACACTTTGTCCACAATTTTGAACCAGGTTGTAGCTCTGTCGAGATTAAATGGCGGCAGCGTTCGTAAGTGTTGTAGAATGTTCGGAAGAACAGGTTGAGTTGAGTTCATCGTGGCACTGCCTGAACTGAGATGTTGTTGCTATAGTATTCCAGGAGAGTGTGCCTCCAGGGGATGAGGCAACGATGGCTGTTCGAGTGGTACCATTAAGGTGACATGTTGTGGTTGAGTGCGATCCGTTGCGGCGTGGAAGGCCGATGAGGGTGAGACACCGTAACGTGTTGACTGCGGTTGCGGAAGCTCAACACGTTGCAGATGTGTTCGGATTGACGTGTCGCGGAAGACCGATGTGGATGAAGCACCGAGATGTGCCGAGAACAGTAGCGGAAGCTCGACTGGAGCCAGCACGGGGGCGACAGGTGAGAAAAATTTCAAAGTTTGAGAACGCATGTTAGTCTGTAGAAAGCTCGACGTATGATCAGAGCCGGGGCTACCTGTGTTGCAGGGAGGCTGCGGAGGTATGGGCTGTCCAAAAGCACAGTGTGGGAAATGATGTTGAACATGGGATGGGGTGTGTGAATATTCACTGTTCATAGTCACTCCACTCAAAATGGTGTGCGAATAAGGTGAATATCGTGGCACAAAACACTGAGGCATAGCAGTGGGACGGAGGTGAGGTCAGGCACAGATAACAAGTAATTGTTCCTGTTGCAGGACAAGGTATCGAAGTAGGAATGCATGTGCTGATGCTGAACTGAGTTAGGTGTGGGCGTGGTCAGATGCTGAGGAGGTTGACCTGTGGACCTGTGCCATATGGCAGGTACCCGCGTGGTACTGCATGGATTTCGGCGTGGCAAATCGTTGGCGTAGCAGTAGTAGGTTGTCCGACGGCATTTGCAGAAATCAGCATTGGTCCCGCACTGCACGGAGATCCGTAAGAGGTAACTGCACAGTCGGTGAGGGAGGGCACATGTGGTGGGAACAAAGGTGTTTGGTAGCCTGAGTCATGCACACTCTTAACCTCACTTATTGTTGCATGCTCGAAATGTCCAGCAAAATCGGCGGAATCATTGAGTGAGAGGCATCGTGATGCAGTCCTGCCGGGTGTACATTGCACGCAACATGATGCATGTCGATCACAAAATCCGGTGTTAGGCACTGGGCTGAAGTCATTTTTTGAATGATGTGTCAATGTAACACACGCGAAAATAACAGACGCAGAGGTCGCGGACACAGTAAAACGGCGAAAATGGAAGACATTACAACTCGGGGTCACCAGTGAGGGAGAAGTTCGGGTTGGTTACACCAACCAACACCCATTTAGCAGTAGTTCCTTTATTCACCTAAACACATGCAAGGCTCACAAAGAACTGAACATGGTGGAACAGCCCAAAGACAATGCTCAGAGTCCAAAGACCATGCTCAGAGTCCAAAGACAAACGCATATCGATGATGGTGTCGACCTCATGGGCACCACAAATAAAACAAAATACTGATGGTGATTGTATATTTAAACACGATTATTGTTTGGTAAGCACTGTTGCAATTACTTAAGTCAGTTTAGCTTTATGACCTGTCAGAATTTATGATCTGCCCTTTCAGGTTCCACCTGATGAAATATGAGACAGTCTGAAGACTTACGGCACTTTCTATGAGGTTAGGCAGATATATGGTCAGATAAATGTATGTATAATAAACTAGCTAGAGTGAATTTGCAGAAGCATATCACATCTTATTTGCTTATTTGTGG
This sequence comes from Schistocerca gregaria, assembly GCF_023897955.1. NCBI lineage: Eukaryota > Metazoa > Arthropoda > Insecta > Orthoptera > Acrididae > Schistocerca > Schistocerca gregaria. The sequence continues at coordinate 414,515,427 of NC_064922.1, read as the reverse complement.
CCATCAAGCATATATAACATATGCAAATCACAGTTACACTTGTTCTGTTTTCAATTTTGTTGGAGTGTTTAAGGGATTATTGGGATCAAAGGTCTAAACAACTTCCTAGTGAGATGGAATATTAGTGGATAAGCAGGTACCCAACTATTCTGTCAAATCGAAATGAAATCAGTGCATTAAAAACAATCAAATGAATAACAATAATAATAATAATAATAATAACAATAATTGTATGTGTGTCAGTGGCTGAGTGCAAGTCTTTCAACTGGATGCCACTTTGGTGACTTGCATATTCAATTCAATTCAATCTCTTTATTCATCCGTTAACAATATACATTGTATGGATATAGTCAATTACAAAATAGTTTCTTATCTTTAATTTGTTTCAAAAATTTGGATAATAAATACAAATATTTTATATCAGTATATATAAATAATATTATTTTTCCTAATTCAGATATTCTTCAATGCTATAAAAACTATGTGTTAGTATAATTTGTTTAAGATGTGCCTAGAATTTATGGAATTCTTTAATTTTCTTTATTGAAGAAGGCAATGCACTAAAAAGTATTTTAAGCTAATAGTTTACACTTTTTGGGTAGAGTGCTCCTTTGTGGGTGTGTCTGTGAAAATCATCCCTGTTCCTTGTTTCATGGTTATGAACCTGATTATTTAATGTTGAAAATTTCTGGTGAGTTTTCAGAAAGCATACACATTCATAGATGTATAAGCTAGGAAGAATCATTATTTTAAATTCTTTAAATACACTCCTGGAAATGGAAAAAAGAACACATTGACACCGGTGTGTCAGACCCACCATACTTGCTCCGGACACTGCGAGAGGGCTGTACAAGCAATGATCACACGCACGGCACAGCGGACACACCAGGAACCGCGGTGTTGGCCGTCGAATGGCGCTAGCTGCGCAGCATTTGTGCACCGCCGCCGTCAGTGTCAGCCAGTTTGCCGTGGCATACGGAGCTCCATCGCAGTCTTTAACACTGGTAGCATGCCGCGACAGTGTGGACGTGAACCGTATGTGCAGTTGACGGACTTTGAGTGAGGGCGTATAATGGGCATGCGGGAGGCCGGGTGGACGTACCGCCGAATTGCTCAAAATGTGGGGCATGAGGTCTCCACAGTACATCGATGTTGTCGCCAGTGGTCGGCAGAAGGTGCACGTGCCCGTCGACCTGGGACCGGCCCGCAGCGATGCACGGATGCACGCCAAGACCGTAGGATCCTACGCAGTGCCGTAGGGGACCGCACCGCCACTTCCCAGCAAATTAGGGACACTGTTGCTCCTGGGGTATCGGCGAGGACCATTCGCAACCGTCTCCATGAAGCTGGGTTACGGTCCCGCGCACCGATAGGCCATCTTCCGCTCACGCCCCAACATCGTGCAGCCTGCCTCCAGTGGTGTCGCAACAGGCGTGAATGGAGGGACGAATGGAGACGTGTCGTCTTCAGCGATGAGAGTCGCTTCTGCATTGGTGCCAATGATGGTCGTATGCGTGTTTGGCGCCGTGCAGGTGAGCCCTACAATCAGGACTGCATACGACCGAGGCACACAGGGCCAACACCCGGCATCATGGTGTGGGGAGCGATCTCCTACACTGGCCGTAAACCTCTGGTGATCGTCGAGGGGAGACTGAATAGTGCACGGTACATCCAAACCGTCATCGGACCCATCGTTCTACCATTCCTAGACCGGCTAGGGAACTTGCTGTTCCAGCAGGACAATGCACGTCCGCATGTATCCCGTGCCACCCAACGTGCTCTAGAACGTGTAAGTCAACTACCCTGGCCAGCAAGATCTCCGGATCTGTCCCCCATTGAGCATGTTTGGGACTGGATGAAGCGTCGTCTCACGCGGTCTGCATGTCCAGCACGAACGCTGGTCCAACTGAGGCACCAGGTGGAAATGGCATGGCAAGCCGTTCCACAGGACTACATCCAGCATCTCTACGATCGTCTCCATGGGAGAATAGCAGCCTGCATTGCTGCGAAAGGTAGATATACACTGTGCTAGCGCCGACATTGTGCATGCTCTGTTGCCTGTGTCTATGTGCCTGTGGTTCTGTCAGTGTGATCATGTGATGTATCTGACCCCAGGAATGTGTCAATAAAGTTTCCCCTTCCTGGGACAATGAATTCACGGTGTTCTTATTTCAATTTCCAGGAGTGTATTTCCCTGCATGACACTCTGCAGGGAACCCCTTTCATTATTCTAATAGCCCTTTTTTGAAGTTTGAAAGCTTGTTTTGCCATTGCTATATTTCCCCAGAAGATCACACCATATCTAAGCAAACTGTTCATGTAAGCATAATAGGCACACAGCAGTGATTCAGTGTTGTAGCATTCCCGAAGCATTCTTAGCACATAGCATCATTTAGCACTGAAAGACCTGAGTTGAAACAAGGCCCCGGGTGTAGTCAACATTCCATTAGAACTACTGATGGCCTTGGGAGAACCAGTCCTGACGAAACTCTTCCATCTGGTGAGCAAGATGTACGAGACAGGCGAAATACACTCAGACTTCAAGAAGAATATAATAATCCCAGTCCCAAAGAAAGCAGGCATTGACAGATGTGAAAATTACCGCACTATCAGTTTAATAAGTCACAGCTGCAAAATACTAACACGAATTACTTACAGATGAATGGAAAAACTGATAGCAGCCGACCTCGGGGACGATCAGTTTGGATTCCGTAGAAATGTTGGAACACGTGAGGCAATACTGACATTACGACTTATCTTACAAGAAAGATTAAGGAAAGGCAAAACTATGTTTCTAGCATTTGTAGACTTGGAGAAAGCTTTTGACAATGTTGACTGGAATAATCTCTTTCAAATTCTAAAGGTGGCAGGTGTAAAATACAGGGAGCGAAAGGCTATTTACAATTTGTACAGAAACCAGATGGCAGTTATAAGAGTTGAGGGGCATGAAAGGGAAGCAGGGAAGCAGCAGTTGGGAAGGGAGTGAGACAGGGTTGTAGCCGATATTATTCAATCTGTATATTGAGCAAGCAGAAAAGGAAACAAAAGAAAAATTCGGAGTAGGTATTAAAATCCATGGAGAAGAAATAAAAACTTTGAGGTTCGCAGATGACATTGTAATTTTGTCAGAGACAGCAAAGGACTTGGAAGAGCAGTTGAATGGAATGGACAGTGTCTTGAAAGGAGGATATAAGATGAAATTCAACATTAGCAAAACAAGGATAATAGAATGTAGTAGAATTAAGTCGGGTGATGCTGAGGGTATTAGATTAGGAAATGAGACACTTAAAGTAGTAAAGGAGTTTTGCTATTTGGGGAGCAAAATAACTGATGATGGTTGAAGTAGAGAGGATATAAAATGTAGACTGGCAATGGCAAGGAAAGAGTTTCTGAAGAATAGAAATTTGTTAACATCGAGTATAGATTTAAATGTCAGGAAGTCGTTTCTGAAAGTATTTGTATGGAGTGTAGCCATGTATGGAAGTGAAACATGGGCAATAAATAGTTTGGACAAGAAGAGAATAGAAGCTTTCGAAATGTGGTGCTACAGAAGAATGTTGAAGATTAGGTTGGTGGATCACATAACTAATGAGGAGGTATTGAATAGGATTGGGGAGAAGAGAAGTTTGTGGCACAACTTGACTAGAAGGAGGGCTCGGCTGGTAGGACATGTCCTGAGGCATCAAGGGGTCACACATTTAGCATTGGAGGGCAGCGTGGAGGGTAAAAATCGTAGAGGGAGACCAAAAGATGAATACATTAAGCAGATTCAGAAGGATGTAGGTTGCAGTAGGTGCTGGGAGATGAAGAAGCTTGCACAGGATAGATTAGCATGGAGAGCTGCATCAAACCAGTCTCAGGACTGAAGACCGCAACAACAACAGCATCATTTACTAAGTTTTTTACCCAAAACTTCTAGATGCTTTTCCCATTTCAAGTGCTCATCCACCAATATACTGAGGAATTTTGTGTATGGAGCGTGTGCATAAACATAGTTCCCTAACTCAGCTTTTACTCTTCTTCCTACTTTACTTTTAATATTACTGAAATTCATCAATACCGTTTTATCCTTATTTATGATAAAAGCATTATCACTGAACCATTTTCCTGTCTCATTTATTGTCCTAAAGACACTCTGCTGTAGATAATCCTCATTGTATCCTTTTATAAAATTGCTAATGTCATCAGCGAACATCACCATTTCTGCAACTGTCAGATGGTTTGGCAAATAGTTTATGTACACCAAGTACAACAAAGGGCCTAACACGAAACCCTGGGGCACTCCATAGCTAGTTTTTTTTGAAATCTGAAAGATACTCTTTGCCTTCATGACATATTTATACTTTCTGTTGTCTATCAGAGAGATAAGACTTGAACCATTTGAAGGCAAGTCCCCGGACCCCATAACATTCTAGTTTCATAAGCAATAAGTCATGGCTGATTAAATCAAATGCTTTAGATAAATCTAAGAATATTCCACAGTTTAATTCATTATTGTCCAAGGCATTTAGAACCATTTTCATGAATTGGAAGCCTGCTGCCATTTCTGTGGATCTGTTCTTTCTAAACCCATTTTGGGCATTAGTTAGTATTTTATTTTTATTCATGAAGTCTGCTGGCCTTTCATACATTACTCTTTCAATTACTTTAGAGAAACCTGACAATAATGACACTTGTCTATAATTATTTATGTCATCTGTACTATCCTCTTATTATGGAGAGTTTTAGTTTTGATGGAAACACCCCTGCCCTGAAAGAAGTATTAATAACGTCAGTTAGGTGAGTATCTATACTGGTAGAACTATGTTTGATTACCTAACATACCCAAGTTATACCCATGTGAAGGGGCCTACAGTTTAATGGGGAATCTGAACAATGTGTCATTCTTAGTGTCTTCCAATGTCTTTGAAAGGTGAAGATTGGATTAAAGGGAACTTAGAAATTTCCATGGTCTAAATGGATTCCGTCCCATCCATTCTCAGTTTCCTGGAGGCACTTTGTCACTGACAAATCAAGTAGAGAGAGTAGAAGAAACAAATAATGTTGTAAAAACAAATGAAGTAAAATAGCAAGCTATCTGAGACAGCTATACCAATAATTAATATGCGTACTCATAGTACGAGGCAACAGGATCAAGGAAATGCAAATGAATAGACAGAAATAAAAAAGAAAGTTTGCAGAATAGAATAAACTACAGCAGTTCAGAAACGATTTCATGAAATGGAAATGACATATACCCTTGTTCATGAAACAAGTAGTACATCAGTAAGTATGGTAAAGGAGAAGGAAATGATGGAAACCACAAGTGAGGAACAAACTAAAAAGGAAATTTGAAATATGATTCCTTGATGATTTTCCTTATTGCTTCACTTGCAACAAGCTCATCTACAAGAAGTTTATGTAGAAGAAGGTCAGATATTTTAGTGAGAGAAGGAATTTCATTTTCTGAGTTAGAACAGGTGGATTCAGACCATGAAATGGTCGGACTTCTTTTGACACTTGTACTGAATATATATCATCCTTGTGGGTATAGAGAGCTAAACTACTGTGTAAGAACCCACAAAAAATTACTTTAGGTGGTGATTTCAAGTACGTATTAAATGTTACTGACCAACATGCAAACTTCAACAGAACTGAAGACACTCAATGAAAGCCTTCATTTCCATGAAACATGGAAACCAACAAATGCTTCAGTATTGACTTACATCTACATTATGAAGGTACCACACTGGTTAGAAATTATGTATCAGGTATCATTAAAACCAAATGCAGTTAATTGGTAAATAGCTACTTATGCCTTCTCTGACCATTGCTGTCACATGATCTATATGAAGCAAATCAATAGAGAAAGAGGAATAATAAGCAGTGTGTCAGGAAACTGATAATTAGACTATGAGTTTAATAGTTTATGGCAGACCTGTATAAAAGAAATGCAGAAATGCCCTTATCTATGGACTTCTGGGAAGAACTGGCAAAGTCAACAATTGGGATGTTTTTAACATGCTTTTAAGATGCAAGAGAAAGGGACAAGATGACACCTTAGACTTTTACTATTCATGTCACACCAGATTAAAAAATACAGTGATTCATTTTCAAAATGGTATCACAAGAAAACACTGTTTGATACACTGTAATCATTGTTGGTATATGATAATTTAAGTAATGTGTGGATAAACTACATTATTACATTGTGGAGAACAGAATAGCTGGATTAGGAACTTATCACGCTAACAGTAATAGTGCTAACAATAATTAACTTGGCTCAGTAAATAAAAGTATAAAAACTGTTAAGCATAAATGGAGGTCAAAGTAGTATGACTGTTTGAAAATTTAAACAATGGAAATAAAGAACTAAAAAGGAGATGTAAAATAAAATTGAGGAACTAAAAAATTGTAACAAGAAGTTAAATAAAGAAACATCTTATTTTGTCATGTGGAAAGCAGTGATTAGACCTTAACATATGAGATAACACCTAACTCGAGAATGAAAAAGGATCAGCTACAAAGAGACCTAAAATGAATAACACAAACTTAATTAAATTAGAAGTAAACTTTTCTAGACATTTTTAACCAAGGGCATGGTGAAAAGTATTGGCTCTGGTTTTTTAAAATAATAACCCTGCAGTGTTACGTGGATTTATGCTTAATTAAAGACATACTATTTCATCAATTGATTTGTTTTCACCACGTAACACCTGCTGTTTACGTCCTTCTTCGTTGCTGAGCATGTATCACTTTTTGTTCTGATGCTGCAACTCTTCCTTTCCTATATCTTTACTACCTTTTATCTATATAAATGATGAACTATTGGTTTTGCCATTTAACAACTTTGTAATGACTGTGGAAGTGTTACAGGCATCGGGTCCCACCTAATGTGTCACCCGCCCTTACGTTTTACATGAACCTTTCAAAACTCGATACATCGGTTTACAAAGAGAAAGCAGAATATTTCTTCCTTTGATGTTGTCCAACAATGACCTAGGAAGCTCGACGCTTGTGGCCCAGGGTCTTCCATGGCTCGCGGTAGTTTGCAGCATTCGTTTTATTCCTTGCCCACTTGCCGCTACGTCAAACTTTCGTGGTGATCGTTGGGCAACATCTTTCACGTTATCTGCAACATTAATAAACTTTCTTCCCACAGTGTTTCTGAAAACCCAAAAACAAACTTAAAGAACATAATAATAATAATAACTGTTCTTACAATTATTTGTATAAGTCTTGGTCGATTTAATGAGGGGTGGGACAGGCCTAAGCCTTGTGACACCACAACCCTTAAAGCTTTTAAAATAAAACAAACATTATTAACGTTCTACATTTTTATTCTTTATGTCTACATATTTATTTATTAACCCTAGGATGCATGGTGTCGAAAACATACATGAATGCATATGCTGGGCCTCCAAGGCCCTGCCCTAATTTAAAATTTTCCTCTTTCCATATAATCATTCTTTGGAGTTAAATTTATTTCTGTAAAATTTATTGTCATATTGAAAGATACCTGAGATACAGTAACAGGATCTGGTGGGCCTGATTAAAATTTTATTAATTTTTTAAAAAACTCTAAGAGTGAATTTTTATTAGTTACATCCATTTCCATACAACATATACAAATAATTCAGTTATAAGTCGCAGTTTACGTTTTATAACATTTATTACAACCAATTTCTTCAATTAAAACATACTCATTATTCTCAATATTATGCATATAGGCAACATTTTGATAAAAAGTTATTATTCATTGTTCACATAAAATTCAATTTTTCTTCGTTTTCAACGTATGACAAACAAGAAGCACAAAGAACCCCACTATGTTCCTTACAGATATTGGTTTTACACTTAATTCATGTCATAGCACTTTTCCTATGTTTATTATATGGACAATAATTGCATCTTCTTCTTTTTCCTGAAACAGGTAGTTGGTTCGGCAATATGACATCTTTTTGAACACCACGTCTTTGCATGGCATCACAATTTTCTTTGGAAGATTATGGATCTGCATACAAAGTTCCGTTAGTGGTCTTACCATTTGCTCTGCTAAATCTCTTAGGAACAAACGCCTTTTATCACTTCTTCCTCTATGGTATGTGAGATGTTGGGCGGAATATAAAATTTCACTGTTCATTGCTGCGATGTCCATCATATTCATTCATAATGCAAATGGCCATCATCTTGTTTGTCTCTTGCAAGTGTAATAACGAATTTTCTGGTCCATTTGATCTACTCCACCCTTCGTAGAGTTATAGAACTTTATTATATCTGGTTTCTTTTTTGCATGAGTTTCATCAATGTTTCTGTCGTGATGCGTTGGGCTATTGAGAACTACAGACTTTTTCGTTTTGGGAACATAACTCACCATTGTAATGTCACCTCTAAATGCAAACAAAGAGGAATGAATCGCTCTTGAGGCATATGGTTTCATCTCGTTAGGAATTTCTGGTTTATGTTGTTTGATTGTTTCCACCATTGTAATTTGCTTCTGAAGCATCTCTTCTGCCAGCTGCACACTAGTAAAGAAGTTGCCAACAGTAATATTTTTTAAGATCCTTGAATGCTTTTAGCAAGATGTTTCACCACATTCAATCCAAGATTTTTCTGAACAGGTTCATGGGGCTTCCGTCCCATGTAAACAATTCCGTCTAAAGCATACACAGATGTAGCATCACATAACTGAAATATTTTTATGCCATGCTTGGCTGGTTTAGAGAGCATATACTGGGTGAAGCTGCATCTTCCATGGAATGGGAGTAGCTATTCATCAACTGTGAGCGAATCATTGGGAATCATTCTATTTCTACACTTGTCAAGAAATAGTTCCCATACATAGCGAACAGCTGCAAGTTTGTCATCTGCCAATCAAGCTTCACCTACGCCTGTCATCAAATCTAATCATTCTCCTTATATCCTCGAATCTATTTACTGACATGGTGGCCTTATATGTAGGATTTGCCTTTTCATCCAAGAATAATTCTCTAATAGGGACATCCCAACTCTTCTCAACACCAGAAAGCAGTAAAAGACCAAAAAAACCCTGCATTTCAGCAAGCGAAACGTTTTTCCATGTTTTACCATGTAAAGCAGCCATTCTTCTGCCTTCAATATTTGTGCAGTTGATGATTTCCTCTAGTATTTCCTTGGAGATGAAATAGTTCCAGGCATCCTTAGGTTTACAGGTTTTCAAACCACGGGCTGGACCAGGTGCCTTCTTTACGATATTATGGACAGGCGTACGAAAAGTTGCAGGAGGAACTAATTTCCAAATCGTTCCATTCCGACTAATGTATGTGTGGTCTTCTATACCTTTTTGTGGTGGTTCTTCATTTTCAGACTCTGATGAAGTAATATAATCAGAAGGAGTGTCATCTGCCTCAATATTCACATCTGCAGGTTCATTGGCTGATTCTTCACTACCTGCATCTTCAAAAATATTTCCTTCCTCGCAAGAATCATCTTCTTCAAACCACTGAGCCACAACACTTTCAAAATTAGCTGCATTTGCATGTACTGACACTCTTGCTTTGCGTGTCAAAGCCATAGCAAAAGGCGTGTCTCTCGAACAGCACTAAACGAGTCATACTCATAACAATACGGGCCTTGCAGCAACAAATAAACTACAGTAACAATGAGGCTGACAAGAGCAGCACAGGATAACAATACTATGCAATAATAAAACATTTGACAGCAAAAAGATCAATAATACACCGACATCGCCAGTATGTGAAAGTAGTGTGTATTATTTTTTAGTTATAGTATTACTACTACAGCTACTGCTGCTGTTGTCACTCCTGTTGCTGGAAATACCACTACAGTTATTGTTGAATTAGTAACTGCTCCCAAACAAATGTTGAAGACAATATAGGCTAAAGAACATTTATAAATGTGTGAGAGCTTTTCAAGCCCTGCTGATTCATTCATGGTGTATGGGTAAACGTATTGAATTACACAAAAAATTACACAAGGTATCTCATTCAGACTTGATAGGAGGAATGCCACAGTGTTAGTAAAAGAGTACTGGAAAGCAGTTTGAAATAAAAAAAAATTACAGATTAAAAAAAAAATGAAGACATACAAGGGGTTCGGAGGCCCTGTATATGCATCCTAGGGTTAACATAGTAACCCTGGCAATGAACACATTTCTCCCAATGAGAGACCATTTTGTTGACACTGTCACCATAGAATGTTTGACTTTGTCGACAGAGCCATAACCTCACCTCTGCTTGCACTGCTTTATCACTATCACAGTGAAGCCCTTGAAGGTGCTCTTTAAATTTTGGAAAAAAGGTGAAAATTGATGGGGCCAAGTTGGGATTGTATGAAGGATGACTGATGCTAGTGAACCTAAGGTGTCAGATTACTGCATGTGTTGCAGCACTCATTTGTGGTCTGGCATTGTCATGCTAAAGATGAGGGTGCTCCATGGGTAGATGAATTCTTCAAAATCAAAACTTTATTGCAGCATGCTGATTTTCATGCAGCGACGTAGTTACATTATAGACTACCATGTTACATGCTACAATTTGGAGCCCTCCAGCAGCAGAGACTTGCAAATATGTACACATAAAGAATAAAGGTGTAGAACATGTAATGGGACACCCTCCTGTAACATTACCTTTGTTTTATACAAACAGTCGATACCAGAAATATTTTTGAATCTTGTATAGGTGAACATTATGTCAGCTGATTAACTAAATGAATTTCATGTGATTTCGTAAATGATATATTATACTTCAGGCTAAACTGTATAAAAAGAAATTAGTTAGTTTCATTCAATATGTACTGATTCTGTATGCAAAATTAAAATTGCTCTTCTTTTAGAAATATTTGAAATAATGAAATATCTATTACACTTAAAACCCCTATTATTATTTATGCAATCTTATGCTAATTATTAAATTTATTTCTGGACTCATTTATAGAATGATGATATAACTTGGTAACGATCCTTCTTTTGTCAAGAAAGTTTATAAACACTTTTGTTTTGTAAACTCTTTGGAATATTGTTAGTACCACAGGATGAGTTGAGAGTAGTGGGCATGCCTCTGATGGTATCGGTCGTGTTTTTATGTTTGGCAATAACAATGTGAATTTGTGTTCTAAAGTGGAGATTGTAAAGTCAGTGTGGTATAGAAGAATGGGATAAAATAAAAAAGTCATAGAAACAGAAATTACTTCATCAGTTATCATGTCAACTGGAATCATTAAAAAATTTCAGCCTGAAGAATCTACCCCTAGACTTGATGAATTGCAGCCAACAATGAGAAAATGAAGATAAGTAACAAAAATATTTGTACATCTTACTCCTCTCGAAGCATTTGAAACAAAGCAAATAATCTTTTTGCTGAAAGCTACAGGTGATGTGTGGGAGGGTAAGATTACAATTGTGGGCATCATCCAGGTTCAGTTGGCTGATAACAAAGTTTTGTCTGTTGCAGAAGAAGGAAGGACAGTGATTTGTGTCATTTGCAGTTGATATATAAATGAAGTCCTGATCACATGAAGAAGGAAGACCCGAAAACTGCCCAACAAAGTCGTATCAATAGTGGCGAGATACTATCAACAACGACGGACCAGATGAATTGAAAGAGGACTTTACAACTACCACGAGGGATGTCAAAAAGAAAAACACAAACTATTTGCGAAATTAATTAACCCCCCCTTTTTTTTTTTTCCCCCCTCATGTGACTGCTAGGAAAATGAATAGAGAAGAGGGTAGTGGTGATGAAGTGAAAGCTGTAGGACTCACCCAGGACATGTGTGAACCAAGTAAAAGTGTAGTCAGCAAAGAATCAGTTAAAACTGATATTTTGCTGTTGATTTTGGTAAAATTAGAGGAAATGAAGACTGATAACAATAAAAAATTTAGTGCAGTTAATGATCAGTTAACCGAAAAATTTACTTCAATTAAATGATCTGAAAACTGAAAACAATGGGAAGATGGACAGGGTACGATACCAAATAGACCAACTTCGTAATCAGGTTTCGGAGCTAAAAAATGGGCTGTGTGAATGAAAAACCTGATGTCTTAGAAAATAAATTTATTGTTTTGGAAAATGAGCTAGTAAGTACATCTGCAAGACAGACGAAGAATGTTAATTACGTCAGAGTTGAACAGAAGACTGTTGCGGAAAAAATGGAACAGAACTTTACTAGTTTAGATCAAAAAATTTTTAATGTTGTAAACAGCATGCAAACTAATTTAGATAAAAAATTTCAGCAGTTCAAGAAAATTGTATTCACAAAAATATGTATTCAAACAATTGTATTGCATGATCCAACACTCCAATCAAAAGTTATCCATCAGACAGTTTACACCTAGTGGATTTTATGCACCACTGTAGAGATAGTTTTGTGTCAGGCATGAGTGACAGTCAAAAAATTAAATTTGTTAAAAGATGTCGTGTAGGTGAAGCTCTGTCTTGGGTAAATCAAAATTTATGTCAATGGGAGATATACCAAAGTTTCAAAAAAAGTTTTTTAAATAAATTTTGGTCAGAAGCTGAACAGGGGAGAGTTAAAGTGAATTTTTGAATGGCCCTAATTATAGGAATAGAGACGGTTTTCTGAAAGATTTTTGTAAGAATCAGCTTAAGAAATTAACACACATTGACAAACCATTTGACGAAATGACATTGATTGGCTCACTAAAAAGGATATTTCCAGAAAGGTTGCAGTGGGATTGTTTTGAACAATTTTTACAATATGTGACAGGCTGGATAGGGCAGTAGAAAGAAGAACATACCATAACAATTGGAATGATAAAAATCACAATGTTAGTAACTACAGAAACAGAGATAATGGTAATTTCTATCTGTGTTAAAATGATAATACAGACTGAAACTTTGAACATCAGCAGAACAGGAATGGGGATAATCATGGGCAATTTAATAGGAGAAACAATCATAGCAGTTACTACTCGGGAAATGGCAATCCGCCGCAATGAAGATCCACAGTTTTGGCTCGTGGAAACACAACTAGTATAGGACGCCTGATTAACACTTGCAATTAGACTGTAATAACAGTGTTAATAATGTGGCACAGCTACCTGAAGTTGAACAGAAGGAACATCAGATTTCTCATTATGTTTTGATCAAAAGTTTTGGGATACTATGTTTAATTATAGTGATGTAGGTGCTAATCACAAACCAGAATATGAGAGTAATGAGAATTCTGATGTAGAGTGTATTAAATTTCTTCTCTTGGCCAGAGGGAAGTGTTATTGATGTATGTAAAACAGGTGATGACTATACTGGATCTGAATTAGGTGGTATTTTTGAGATAGATATTAATGAGAGCTGTAAAATAACTGAGGTTAATAAGTCTTAGACTGGTAGCTTACAGCATATGAATTGAGGTGTTGATGGAGATGAGACTTGTGTTGTTAATGATGCTGTTGATGAAGTAGTTTTGGAAGAGTATGATGATGATGAGTATCAGGTATCTATGGAGTTTAAGAATAATGAAGTTTCAGAGTTATTTGTGAATACAGGTATGGTAAGTGATGTATGTGATGATGTAAGTGAGAGTCATGGTATACCAGTCCAGTCAAAGCAGTTTGTCATTAATGTCATGCAGAGTAACGACCCAAACAACAAAGGTGAGTTATCGGTAAGCATAGAGAATAAAGGTGAAAACTTTTTGGAAGTTTGTTTGGATCCAGATTGAGGATAACATAGATGAATGTGTATCCAAATTGGTGGAATGAAGTGGAAGAAGATCTAAGCAGGAAGTGTTATTTTGACAATAATAAGTGATGTTAGTTATGTTATGGAACCCATTCAGTGTGTTCAGTCTTTACCTGATGACATGAGTAACCAAAGTAATGCTACGATACCAATAAAATTGATAAAACCCTGCAGAAACAGTGTGGATGTAGCGTCTGCAACTGAAAGTGATCTTTTACATGAAGTGTCTAATAACAGAAATGGTGATTCAGCTTTTTCGTGTCCTTACGTTAAGATTAAGATTGATCATTGGGAAGGGAACTCTTTGATTGATACAGGTAGTCTAACTTGTGGTATATCTGAGCAATTTAGAGACAAGCTTAAATATAGTACGAATTTTTTGGAAATGCCCATTGAAGGTGTAAAGATAAGAGGAGCTACAGGCAAGCAAAGCAAATTGGTAAAATCTTAGGTACTTTTAACGTTTAGTATAGACGACAAAGCCTTTAGAATGGATTGGAGAATGAAAGTTGAGGCTTGTTTTAGATGGAATACTAAAGAATTGTTTAGTTTGGAACCTAAAAGTAAAACTTACATGAAAACTAATTTCTGTATCTTAAACAGTGGGAAAAGTTGTAACTATTTGCAAAGCCTTATTAACCAAGGTGAGTGCCAGGTATTTGATGATGATATAGATTTTGACGAGATAGGGGATCAAGAGTTTGAAAGTGTAGTAGATTTGAAAGTAAGGGAAGCTACAACTTTTAATGACCTACAAAAGTAACCACTTAGGAATTTGTTATTGGAGTTTAGAAATGTGTTTAGTGAAAAACCAGGGAAGGTGAAAGGCTGTCAGTGTATACTTTACCTTAGAGATCATCAACCTTTCTTTCTCAAGTCATATAATATAACATTTTCAAAAAGGAAAGACGTAGAGAAAGAAATTCAGAAAATGGAAACATGGGGTGTAATTGAGAGAAGTAGGAGTATTTACAATAATCCTTTAGCTGTGGTAAGTAAGAGAAATGGTGGAGTGAGAATTGCTTTGGACTCTAGACATCTTAATAAATTTCTTATCAGAGAAATGACCACCTCGAGAACATGGAGGAGCTGTTACACAAATTTGATTATGTAAAATACTTGAGTAGTTTGGACTTGACCTCCGGATTTCACCAGATCCCACTTGAAATTAATTCTAGAAAGTATACAGCATTTTTGTGTGGAGGTGCCATTTGGGCTAAATCTATCTGTAGCTGAACTCATAAGAGCTCTGGATTCTGTCTTGGGAAGGAAAATGTGTTCAAAATTAATTGTGTATGTTGATGACATTCTGGACACTGAAAAGACTTGGGAACAACATTTGGACTTTTTAAGAGATGTGCTTTCAAAATGGAATCAGGAGGCATGACTTTGAAAATAGGTAAGTCTAAATCTGTTATGGGAGAAGTTAAACTTTTAGGACAAGTTATATCTGAAAAAGAAATTGCACCTGGTAAAGATAAACTTAATGCCATCGCTAATTTTCCTACTCCTTGCAACAAAAACAGGTTAAATCATTTTTTGGGTTACTGGATTTTATAGAAAATTTTGTAAAAGCTAAGCTTTGAATGCTCCATGCTTGTGTGAACTTTAGAAGAAGAATACCATTTGAGATTGGAATCAGGAGTGTCAGGATGCTTATGATGAGATCAAAGGACAATTGTGTCAAAGTCAGATATTGTTCAGACCACATTTGTCTCTTCCTTTTTGTATTATGACAGTAGTGATGTTGGTTTGGGTGCTCATTTATTTCAGGAGGTTGAAGTTGATGGTGTTACTAAACACAGATCTCTTGCATTTGCTAATAGAGTGTTGCAGAAACGTGAAAAGACATACACTGTAACTGAGAAAGAACTTTTGGCTGTACATTGGGCGTTCAAAAAACTTAAAAATTATTGACTAGGTCACAAAATCATCATATGTACTAATCACGAAGCATTATATTTTCCTCAGGTGTGTAAACTGTGTAAGGTGTACCATAACAGAATTACTCACTGGTCTATGTTTTTAGAGCAGCTCAATTATGGAATCAGATTCATTAAGGGCACAGACAATGTAGTGCTGATGCTTTTTCTAGGCTACCTTTAGGGAGTGAATCATCTAAAAGCTTTGGAGAAGGAGCGAAAGAGTTTAAAATTATGTGCTTCAGAGGTGTGAAAGACGAAAAAGAGATTTTGAAAATTTGCAAAGACATCAGCAGTGTATCAAAGTCTTGATCAAAATTGGTTAAGAGCATGTTGGGTAAGAAAGGAGGAGAAAAGACAGAACAGTATTATAAGGTACATAAGGGTATTTTATTCAGGAGATATAAGACTGGATCAGAGGATTGGAACTATGTTGACTGGAACAGTGTATTGATACTTTAATTACTGGTACACATGAGACTTTTGGTCATTATGAATCAACCAAAAGCACATGAAAGATTCAGGAAAACATCTATTTTTATAACATAGGAAGGAGAGTCAAGAAGAAGATCGTCAGCTGTGACAGATGTCAAAGAGTGAAGGTACATAACCAAACAAGTAGAGACCAAATGCAAAACATACTGCCTAATAGTAGCCTTGATCTTGTGTCTGTGGATGTTTATGGACCTTTACCTAAGTCTAAGAATAGATTTTGTTCTGTTTTTGTGTGGCTGATGTATTTTTGAAGTTCATAAAGCTGTTTCCTCTTAAGAAAACTACAGTAAGCAAATTATCTCTAAGTTTGAAAATACATATTTTTTATCAGATGGGTATTCCTAAAACAATTTTATCTGATAATGGTTATCAGTTTACATCACAAGCTTGGAAAGATTTTGTTGACCATGCAAAAATAAGGCATTTTCTAACCTTCAAGTAACCCTGCAGAGAGAAAGATGAGAGAGACTGGAGAACTGTTTAGAATGTATTGTAGTAAGAATCATACCAGTTGGATAGATTATATCAGTTATTTTGAGAACTTATGAACAGCTTACAACATTCTTCAATAGCTTTTTCACCATTTTGAAACCATGTTTAATTGCAGACCAGCTAACCTTATTTCTGAAAATATTGATTCTGTCACCACGAGAGAGGGAAGAATGTGTTAGGGAGATGAAGAAAAAAGAGGGGGATATGAGAAAGCAGAGACATGATGGTAAAGTCAGATTCTCTAAGTTTGAAGTAGGAGAGCTTGTGTTGGTGAAAGCCAAAGAGAAACCTAAAGTGTTGACAACTGAGATAAAGAAATTTTTCGATATTTATATTGGACCATTTGAAATCCTTGAAAATCCATATCCTAATGCATACAATCTTGTGTATCCTAAATTTAAGAAATTTTTTTTGGATCATGCAATATCACTGAACTGACAGCATATAGACATGATCCACAAGTATTTAATTTTTGTTTGTTCTTTTTCCATTGCCATGAATTTAGAATGTAAGATGATATGATTTTTAAAGTCCTGTCTTATATGTTAACTGAGTTAAAATCTATGATACACTACATAATTATGTTTTCTAATAATTTTTGCTTTAGTATTTGACTCATGTATGTCATGAGACTAAATGAGTAGATCCTTTTTACAATTTTGAAATGGGACAAAGTTCATAGTTTGTAATGTAATAATTAGGGATATTATCTATATCTCTGTGTATCAGCTTTTTAGTTCATTTTTCTTTTTCACTGCATTTAACTCTCTTTATTAATGTTTCACATATGAATACTTTTAAATCACACCTGACATAAATCTTATATAATTGACTTTGAAAAATGAATATGGAGAGCATATCTTATGTGATGTGAAGAAGGTATTGAACAACATATTTAGTACACAAAACAATGTTTCAGAATGTGATGTGAATGCTAGACAGGAAGTTATCTATCGGTGTAGCGTGTGATGAGAACTCTAGGGAGGAAACTGAGAGATGTGGGTGGATCCATTCCCCAGACTGCTGTATGGCTGTAAACCTGCTGGACCAGTCAACTTACAAGAGATCATAGATGCTGGGTAATGAACTCAAGCATCTGTCTACTACATCAGTGTTGTAACTTATATTTGTGAGCTATTAGCCAAGATTGCTACAGACAGTGTTATTTCACATAAATGAGTGTTTTTTCAAATAGGGAGATTGATTTTCCAATACATTGTTGTTGTTATTGTTGTGGTCTTCAGTCCTGAGACTGGTTTGATGCAGCTCTCCATGCTACTCTATCCTGTGCAAGGTTCTTCATCTCCCAGTACCTACTGCAACCTACATCCCTCTGAATCTGCTTGGTGTATTCATCTCTTGGTCTCCCTCTACGATTTTTACCCTCCACACTGCCCTCCAGTACTAAATTGGTGATCCCTTGATGCCTCAGAACATGTCCTACCAACCGATCCCTTCTTCTAGTCAAGTTGTGCCACAAACTTCTCTTCTCCCCAATCCTATTCAATACTTCCTCATTAGTTATGCGATCTACCCATCTAATCTTCAGCATTCTTCTGTAGCACCACATTTCGAAAGCTTCTATTATCTTCTTGTCCAAACTATGTATCGTCCATGTTTCACTTCCATGCATGGGTACACTCCATATAAATACTTTCAGAAAAGACTTCCTGACACCTAAATCTATACTCGATGTTAACAAATTTCTCTTCTTCAGAAACGCTTTCCTTGCCATTGCCAGTCTACATTTTATATCCTCTCTACTTCGACCATCATCAGTTATTTTGCTCTCCAAATAGCAAAACTCCTTTACTACATAAAGTGTCTCATTTCCTAATCTAATTCCCTCAGCATCACCCGACTTAATTCTACTACATTCCATTATCCTCGTTTTGCTTTTGTTGATGTTCATCTTATATACTCCTCTCAAGACACTGTCCATTCTGTTCAACTGCTCTTCCAAGTCCTTTGCTGTCTCTGACAGAATTACAATGTCTTCGGCGAAAGTTTTTATTTCTTCTCCATGAATTTTAATACCTACTCCGAACTTTTCTTTTGTTTCCTTTACTGCTTGCTCAATATACAGATTCAATAACATCGATGAGAGGCTACAACCCTGTCTCACTCCCTTCCCAACCACTGCTTCCCTTTCATGTCCCTCGACTCTTATAACTGCCATCTGGTTTCTGTACAAATTGTAAATAGCCTCTCGCTCCCTGTATTATACCCCTGCCACCTTTAGAATTTGAAAGAGAGTATTCCAATCAACATTGTCAAAAGCTTTCTCCAAGTCTACAAATGCTAGAAACGTAGTTTTGCCCTTACTTAATCTTTCTTCTAAGATAAGTCGTAAGATCAGTATTGCCTCATGTGTTCCAGTATTTCTATGGAATCCAAACTGCTCTTCCCCGAGGTCGGCTTCCACTAGTTTTTCCATTCGTCTGTAAAGAATTCGTGTTAGTATTTTGCAGCCGTGACTTAATAAACTGATAGTTCGGTAATTTTCACATCTGTCAACGCCTGCTTTCTTTGGGATTGGAATTATTATATTCTTCTTGAAGTCAGAGGGTATTTTGCCTGTTTCATACATCTTGCTCACCAGATGGTAGTGTTTCGTCAGGACTGGCTCTCCCAAGGCCGTCAGTAGTTCCAATGGAATGTTGTCTTCTCCAGGGGGCTTGTTTCTACTCAGGTCTTTCAGTGCTCTGTCAAACTCTACATGCAGTATCGTATCTCCCATTTCATCTTCATCTACATCCTCTTCCATTTCCATAATATTGTCCTCAAGTACATCACACTTGTATAGACCCTCTATATACTCCTTCCACCTTTCTGCTTTCCCTTCTTTGCTTAGAACTGGGTTTCCATCTGAGCTCTTGATGTTCGTATAAGTGGTACTCTTATCTCCAAAGGTCTCTTTAATTTTCCTGTAGGCAGTATCTATCTTACTCCTAGTGAGATAAGCCTCTATATCCTTACATTTGTCCTCTAGCCATCCCTGCTTAGCCATTTTGCACTTCCTGTTGATCTCATTTTTGAGACGTTTGTATTCCTTTTTGCCTACTTCGTTTATTGCATTTTTATATTTTCTCCTTTCATCAATTAAATTCAATATTTCTTCTGTTACCCAAGGATTTCTACTAGCCCTTGTCTTTTTACCTACTTGATCCTCTGCTGCCTTCACTACTTCATTCCTCAAAGCTCCCCATTCTTCTTCTACTGTATTTCTTTCCCCCATTCCTGTCAATTGTTCTCTTATGCTCTCCCTGAAACTCTGTACAACTTCTGGTTCTTTCAGT
Source organism: Schistocerca gregaria (assembly GCF_023897955.1). NCBI lineage: Eukaryota > Metazoa > Arthropoda > Insecta > Orthoptera > Acrididae > Schistocerca > Schistocerca gregaria. The sequence continues at coordinate 414,495,540 of NC_064922.1, read as the reverse complement.
TTATCCAGATCCCATCTCCTTAAATTTCCACCTTTTTGCAGTTTCTTCAGTTTTAATCTACAGGTTATAACCAATAGATTGTGGTCAGAGTCCACATCTGCCCCTGGAAATGTCTTCCAATTTAAAACCTGGTTCCTAAATCTCTGTCTTACCATTATATAATCTATCTGATACCTTTTAGTATCTCCAGGGTTCTTCCATGTATACAACCTTCTTTCATGATTCTTAAACCAAGTGTTAGCTATGATTAAGTTGTGCTCCGTGCAAAATTCTACCAAGCGGCTTCCTCTTTCATTTCTTAACCCCAATCCATATCCACCTACTACATTTCCTTCTCTCCCTTTTCCTACACTCGAATTCCAGTCACCCATGACTATTAAATTTTCATCTCCCTTCACTATCTGAATAATTTCTTTTATCTCATCATACATTTCTTCAATTTCTTTGTCATCTGCAGAGCTAGTTGGCATATAAACTTGACTACTGTAGTAGGTGTGGGCTTCATATCTATCTTGGCCACAATAATGCGTTCACTATGCTGTTTGTAGTAGCTTACCCGCATTCATATTTTCCTATTCATTATTAAACCTACCCCTGCATTACCCCTATTTGATTTTGTGTTTATAACCCTGTAGTCACCTGACCAGAAGTCTTGTTCCTCCTGCCACCGAACTTCACTAATTCCCACTATATCTAACTTTAACCTATCCATTTCACTTTTTAAATTTTCTAAACTACCTGCCCGATTAAGGGATCTGACATTCCACGCTCCGATCCATAGAACACCAGTTTTCTTTCTCCTGATAACGACATCCTCTTGAGTAGTCCCCGCCCGGAGATCCGAATGGGGGACTATTTTACCTCCGGAATATTTTACCCAAGAGGACACCATCATCATTTAATCATACAGTAAAGCTGTAAGTACCCATGGTCTAGGGGTAGCGTCTTCGATTCATAATCAAGACATCTTCGGTCCCGGGTTTGATCCCCGCCACTGCTTAAATTTTGATAAATAATCAGCATTGGCGGCCGAAGACTTCCGGCGTAAGAAGTCAGCCTCATTCTGCCAACGGCCTTGTCAAAGAGGGTGGAGGAGCGGATAGAGGTTCAGGGCACTCTCTTGTCCTAGGGGTGGGAAATTGCCCCTAAAGGCGGAAGAATCAGCAATGATCAACGACATGAGGATGCAGAAGGCAATGGAAACCACTGCATTAAAGACACGTAACGTGTATCCGCAGGACATTTGGCCTGTAGTTGAAGAAGTGTCATGATGATCTCTCCATTGGCAAAAAATTCCGGAATAGTCCCCCATTTGGACCTCCAGGAGGGGATTGCCAAGGGGGAGGTTACCATGAGAAAAAGATTGAATAATCAACGAAAGGATAACGTTCGGGGCGTGGAATGTCAGAAGCTTGAACGTGGTAGGGAAACTAGAAAATCTGAATAGGGAAATGCAAAGGCTCAATCTAGATGTAGTAGGGGTCAGTGAAGTGAAGTGGAAGGAAGACAAGGATTTCTGGTCAGATGAGTAACGAGTAATATCAACAGCAGCAGAAAATGGTATAACAGATGTAGGATTCGTTGTGAATAGGAAGGTAGGGTAGAGGGTGTGTTACTGTGAACAGTTCAGTGACCAGGTTATTCTAATCAGAATCGACAGCAGACCAACACCGACGTCGCAAGCTGAAGATGAACAGATAGAGAAAGTGTATGAGGATATTGAAAGGGTAATGCAGTATGTAAAGGGGGACGAAAATCTAATAGTCATGGGCGACTGGAATGCAGTCGTAGGGGAAGGAGTAGAAGAAAAGGTTACAGGAAAGTATGGGCTTGGGACAAGGAATGGAAGAGGAGAAAGACTAATTGCGTTCTGCGCTGCGGGAAGGAGTAGAAGAAAAGGTTACAGGAGAATATGGGCTTGGGACAAGGAATGGAAGAGGAGAAAGACTAATTGAGTTCTGCAACAAGTTTCAGCTAGTAATAGCGAATACTCTGTTCAAGAATCACAAGAGGAGGTATACTTGGAAAAGGCTGGGAGATATGGGAAGATTTCAATTAGATTACATCATGGTCAGACAGAGATTCCGAAATCAGATACTGGATTGTAAGGCGTACCCAGGAGCAGATATAGACTCAGATCACAATATAGTAGTGATGAAGAGTAGGCTGAAGTTCAAGACATTAGTCAGGAAGAATCAATACGCAAAGAAGCAGGATACAGAAGTTCTAAGGAATTACGAGATACGTTTGAAGTTCTCTAACGCTATAGATACAGCAATAAGGAATAGCGCAGTAGGCAGTATAGTTGATGAGGAATGGACATCTCTAAAAAGGGCCATCACAGAAGTTGGGAAGGAAAACATAGGTAGAAAGAAGGTAGCTGCGAAGAAACCATGGGTAACAGAGGAAATACTTCAGTTGATTGATGAAAGGAGGAAGTACAAACATGTTCTGGGAAAATCTGGAATACAGAAATACAAGTTGCTGAGGAATGAAATAAATAGGAAGTGCAGGGAAGCTAAGACGAAATGGCTGCAGGAAAAATGTGAAGACATCGAAAAAGATATGATTGTCGGAAGGACAGACTCAGCATACAGGAAAGTAAAAACAACCTTTGGTGACATTAAAAGCAACGGTGGTAACATTAAGAGTGCAATGGGAATTCCACTGTTAAATGCAGAGGAGAGAGCAGATAGGTGGAAAGAATACATTGAAAGCCTGTATGAGGGTGAAGATTTGTCTGATGTGATAGAAGAAGAAACAGGAGTCGATTTAGAAGAGATAGGGGATCCAGTATTAGAATCGGAATTTAAAAGAGCTTTGGAGGACTTACGGTCAAATAAGGCAGAAGGGATAGATAACATTCCATCAGAATTTCTAAAATCATTAAGGGAAGTGGCAACAAAACGACTATTCACGTTGGTGTGTAGAATATATGAGTCTGGCGACATACCATCTGACTTTCGGAAAAGCATCATCCACATAATTTCGAAGACGGCAAGAGCTGACAAGTGCGAGAATTATCGCACAATCAGCTTAACAGCTCATGCATCGAAGCTGCTTACAAGAATAATATACAGAAGAATGGAAAAGAAAATTGAGAATGCGCTAGGTGACGATCAGTTTGGCTTTAGGAAAAGTAAAGGCACGAGAGAGGCAATTCTGACGTTACGGCTAATAATGGAAGCGAGGCTAAAGAAAAATCAAGACACGTTCATAGGATTTGTCGACCTGGAAAAAGTGTTCGACAATATAAAATGGTGCAAGCTGTTTGAGATACTGAAAAAAATAGGGGTAAGCTATAGGGAGAGACGGGTCATATACAATATGTACAACAACCAAGATGGAATAATAAGAGTGGATGATAAAGAATGAAGTGCTCGTATTAAGAAGGGTGTAAGACAAGGTGGTAGCCTTTCGCCCATACTCTTCAATCTGTACATCGAGGAAGCAATGATGGAAATAAAAGAAAGGTTCAGGAGTGGAATTAAAATACAAGGTGAAAGGATATCAATGATACGATTCGCTGATGACATTGCTATCCTGAGTAAAAGTGAAGAAGAATTAAATGATCTGCTGAACGGAATGAACAGTCTAATGAGTACACAGTATGGTTTGAGAGTAAATCGGATAAAAGACGAAGGTAATGAGAAGTAGTAGAAATGAGAACAGCGAGAAACTTAACATCAGGATTGATGGTCACGAAGTCAATGAAGTTAAGGAATTCTGCTACCTAGGCAGTAAAATAACCAACAACGGACAGAGCATGGAAGACATCAAAAGCAGACTGGCTATGGCAAAAAAGGCATTTCTGGCTAAGAGAAGTCTACTAATATCAAATACCGGCCTTAATTTGAGGAAGAAATTTCTGAGGATGTACGTCTGGAGTACAGCATTGTATGGTAGTGAAACATGGACTGTGGGAAAACCGGAACAGAAGAGAATCGAAACATTTGAGATGTGGTGCTATAGATGAATGTTGAAAATTAGGTGGACTGACAAGGTAAGGAATGAGGAGGTTCTATGCAGAATCGGAGAGGAAAGGAATATGTGGAAAACACTGATAAGGAGAAGGGACAGGATGATAGGACATCTGCTAAGACATGAGGGAATGACTTCCATGGTACTAGAGGGAGCTGTAGAGGGCAAAAACTGTAGAGGAAGACAGAGATTGGAATACATCCAGCACATAATTGAGGACGTAGGTTACAAATGCTACTCTGAGATGAAGAGGTTAGCATAGGAAAGGAATTCGTGGTGGGCCGCATCAAAATTACGGCCGTAGTTTCCCCTTGCTTTCAGCCGTTCACAGTACCAGCACAGCAAGGCCGTTTTGGTCATTGTTACAAGGCCAGATCAGTCAATCATCCAGAATGTTGCCCTTGCAACTATTGAAAAGGCTGCTGCCCCTCTTCAGGAACCACACGTTTGTCTGGCCTCTCAACAGCTACCCCTCCATTGTGGTTGCACCTACGGTACGGCTATCTGTATCACAGAGACATGCAAGCCTCCCCACCAACAGCAAGGTCCATGTTTCATCGACCCTTAAATCAGTATATATTTCTTTTATCATTTGTATATGAATCTTCTAGGTCTTTATGTATGTAGGTTAGTTGTATGGACAATTAGCAAATAGTGTGGAAGACGTTTACTAGTATAGACAATATAACAAGATGTATACACGTCTGCTTTCATACACCAATTTTGGTCTGCAAGCTACTTGATTATGTCATCATTCAAAGATAACTATGTCTCTGTTTACCTGTATTTATCATGAGTTTTGCAATATTGTAACTGAATGGATCCTGAGTTGTGGACAGACTCATGCTTAACTCTCTTTTGGGTACCCCTGGTCATCGCTGTAGTGATTTGAGAATATCTGTGTAAATTCTTGAACCACTCAGTCTTCTACCATCTCAAACATATGGTATTCTAGATATGATTGTGGAATGGTAGACTCCTACCTACTGTGCGTCACATGTTTGTGTGTGCAGGTTTAAAATCAGTCGCGGGAAGAAAGTAGACGTGGCGGTTGAATGGCACCGACAAGTGCCCGTCAGGCAATCCACATAGACATTTCAGGGTGTGTGTAAGGAAGAACCATGGAGTTTTTATGCCACTCTGTGTTTATTGACTATTGTTAGGTGAAACAAGAAGAGTTGAAAAAGTACTCTTGTAGACTTTTGACTCAGCCTTGGTAGAGGCAAGAAGTGTTTTCTGATTCATTTTAAGAAAGTCATGGTAGTCAAGCGAACTTTCTTTTAACTGTAACTCATTTTGTTTCTAATGTTTGACGGTATGAGGTACTTACAGAAAATTGCAAATTTATGTTGAATGTGTGAATTATGTTGTGCATGGCCCCCAGGGGGTCCACAACTCTTTTGTGGATACGAGCGTAGCAAGCACGGGACCCTGAGCTAGTGTGGCCCTCCTTCCTTTCCAGGCTGCATACCTTCCTTTTCCACATCCTTCCCAACCCCCATCTCCCCCCCCCCCCCTCTCCCTCCCACCACCGCCTCTTCCCTTCCCTTTCCGCTCCTCTGGGAGTGTGTGTAGTGCCTACGTCCGGAGACAGATGCTCGAAACTGTAAAACAGTCTCTCTTCTTAGCTTTCTCTGCTGGCAAGCCTTTGTCCTTCCTTTGTCCTTATCTTCTCCTTACCTCTTCTCTTTACCATTTTCTCCGCTGCGACATTTGAGACCTTTCTTCTTTCATTTCCTTTCCTTTTCTTTGTTCCTCCCTTTCTCCTTTTTTCCTCCCTGTGCGTGTCTGAAGGCCAACCCACGCATTCCCACGCGTAGCCGGTGACGGGGTAATGCATAATTCCCCGCCCCAGGTAGACAGGTAGGACACTTACGTACCCCCTGGTAACGGCCAGGACCAGGGAGGGGAGAGTACCCGAGCTGATACCTTCCGAAAGTACCGATTGGTCCCTCTTTCTGTTTCTCAAGAGGTGTGACCTGAGGTGTAAACAATCACCTAAGGCAGGAGTGCCCTCAGAGAGGGCCTCCACAAGGAAGGAGCGCACCACCGGAGACGCAGGTAATCATGGGGGCTACTTCTGCAATGGTTTCCTCATCATCTATTATGTCTGCTAACAAGCGAAAGTTAAATGAGTCTCAGCCACAGCCAATTCTTCCATTCTTGCCACAGTTCCTTGTTGTTTCTCGGTTGGATAAAGGTCAAGACTTCTCCACAGTCAACCCTTTCATTATTCAGATAGGTGTTGACACAATTGCAGGTCCTGTAAAATCTTGTTCCCGATTACGAAATGGCACCTTGTTGTTAAAAACAGTCAGTGCCCTCCAGGCACAAAAATTGCTCAATACTTCACTGCTACACAACTTCCCTGTCCGGGTGAAAGCACACCGCACATTAAATTCATCACATGGGGTCGTTTACACACGTTCCCTCGACAGATTGCCCGACGAGGAAATTTAAAGCTACCTGTCTGACCAGGGCGTAACGGCTGTTCATCGAGTCATGAAAAGGGTTGACAAGAACATCGTTCCAACCCGTACTTTCTTCTTGACATTTGACAGAGTTCAACTTCCGTCGAACATAAAAGCGGGCTATGAGATAATTTCCATTCGCCCTTACATCCCAAACCCTAGGCGCTTCAATCATACCAGCCAGTCATGTTCCAATCCGGCCAAATGCGTTGCATGTGGCAAGGATGCCCATGAGGGTGCTTGTTCACCTCCATCCCCTCGTTGCATCAACTGTATGGGTGACCACACTGCTTCCTCTAGAGACTGCCCCATTTTTAAAGACAAACGGCTCATTCAGGAAATCAGAGTGAAGGAAAAGGTGTCGACCTTTACTGCTCGAAAGTTATTCGCCAGTCGAAAGCCCACTGTGCCTCATGCAGGTAAATACAGCACTGTCCTTGCCTCTCCTCGACCAACAAAGGAGGCAGCCACGCAGACTTGTGATCTCACCTTTAGTGCCTAGGTCGTCAGATCGGCCAGCACAAAGATCGCCCATTCAACCTCCCCACTCTCACCTCCTCACTCTATGGCTCACCCCCTTCATCGGGTTCTGCTAAATCCCAAGCCCCAAAATCAGATACCCGGACTTCCAAAAAAGAGACTACTCGTCAAGATTTTTTACGTACCCTGACTTCACAACCATCGATTCCTCCTTCATCTCAATGCCCTGTTTTCAAGAAGGCTAATAAGAAACCCAGTTCCTCTCCTTCTCCGCCATGGTGTGTCCCATCTACAGCACCACCTGGTGGTAACTGCCCCCGGCCGTATTCTGTGTCACCAAGGCGCACTGCTGGTGGCCGATCAACAGGCTGATCGGTGATGGCAGGAGCTGCTCCCTAACAACCTATGGATCAGGATCTTCTGCCTTCAGCTGAATGCCGTTCCACACTGCCGGTCACCGACTCTGAGCAGTTGAATTGAGGGCAACCTTGGTCACATTCTTCCCTTTTCTGTCCACCCTATGTACATTATCCATTGGAATATCCGCAGCATTTGAGCCAATCGGGATGAATTCTTGATCCTCTTACGATCCTACTCGCCGATCATCTTCTGTCTTCAATAAAGCTGCATCCCCACGATCACTTTGTTTTCTCCCATTTTCAGTCAGTCTCTGAAGTCCTCTGAAGTTTGGAGTCGGATTCGACGGTTATCTGGCGTGTCTAGTTTCTCCCCATTCTGTGGGCTCACTGTCGCGCATGATACATTAGTGGGCCCCGTCCCAATTTCTAACACATTGGGTCAACACTTTGCTGAGATTTCGAGCTCTTCAAATTATCCGCCAGCTTTTCTCCCGAAGAAACATGCAGAGGAAGTGCAACCTCTTGCTTTCTCCTCTCAAAATCTCAAAAGCTATAATACTGTTTTCTCCATGGGAACTCCAACATACACACTCTCTTCTTCTCACTCTTCCACCCCAGGACCGGATGTTATCCACATCCAAATGTTGCTGCATTTATCATACCATAGTCTGCGTTACCTCCTTCGCCTTTATAATCGAATTTGGACCAACAGTACTTTTCCCAGAAGATGTCGGGAAGCTATCGTCGTTCCTGTTCCAAAAGCTGGAAAGGACAAACATCTCCCCTCTAGCTATTGCCCCATTTCTCTCACGAGTAGTGTATGTAAGGTTTTGGAGCGTATGGTGAATTGACATTTAGCCTGGTGGCTGGAGTCCCAAAGTCTTTTAACACCTTCCCAATGCAGTTTCTGAAAGCATCGTTCTGCAGTTGACCATCTTGTTGCTCTCTCCACTTATATCATGAACAATTTTCTCAGGAAACGCCAAACAGTAGCAATATTTTTTGATCTGGAGAGAGCATACGATACCTGTTGGAGGACAGGCATCCTCTGCACACTGTTGTCTTGGGGCTTTCGAGGTCGGCTGCCCCTTTTTCTTCATGAATTTATGGCAGAGCACACATTTAAAGTGCAGGGGAACACTACTTTCTCCCGTACTTTCTCCCAAGAAAACGGGGTACCCCAGGGCTCCGTGCTAAGTTTTGTACTGTTCGCCATTGCCATAAATCCAATTAAGGATTGTCTGCTTCCTGATGTCTTGGGCTCTCTCTTTGTGGACGAGTTTGCAATCTACTACAGCTCTCAACAGACCAGCCTTCTTGAACGACGTCTTCAAGAATGTCTCGATCGCCTCCACTCTTGGAGAATCGAAACTGGCTTTTGCTTTTCTCCCAGTAAGACCATTTGTGTTCATTTTTGGCATTGTATGGAGTTTCTTCTGCCTTCCTTACATCTAGACCCTGTCAACCTCCCGTTCGAGGACGTCGCTAAATTCTTGGGTCTTATGTTTGACAGAAAACTGTGCTGGTCCTCCTACATTTCCTATCTTTCATCTCGCTGTCTGCGATCCCTCAACACCCTTCGTGTCCTGAATGGTACCTCCTGGGGAGCGGACTGAGTGATACTTCTCCGCCTCTATCGCGCCTTAGTGCACTCGAAATTGAACTACGGAAGCATAGTTTACTCCTCTGCTCGGCCGTCTATTCTTCGGCGTCTCGACTCTATCCACCACCGTGGATTACGTTTAGTGTCTGGAGATTTTTACACCAGCCCTGTGGAAAGCCTTTATGCAGAGACTGCTGAACCTCCGCTGTCCAATTGGCAAGCTGTCTTTCTGAGTAGTTATGCTAGCCATCTGTCTTCCATGCCTGCTAATCCGGCCCATGACATTTTTTTCGACGCCTCCTTGGATTTAGGGTATGCAGGCCGCCCTTCCTCTCTACTACCATCGGGAGTCTGCTTCTGTCAACTGCTACATTCTCTTTCCTTCCACTTTTTTACAACTTTCTTGACAACTTGGGGTACAGCACTGTCTTGGCTCCGGCCCCGGCCCTGCCTGCTCCGTGACATTTGTCAGTTTCCCAAGGATGGTAACCGTTCTCTTGTTTATCGTCGAGCATTTGCTGCTCTATGCGCACAAATGAAGGATGCCACATTTATTTACACTGATGGCTCAAAAACATCGTTTGGTGTTGGGAGTGCCTATATTGTTGATGAAACCCCAAATTTATTTCGGCTTCCCGACCAGTGTTTGGTTTTTACTGCTGAGATTTACGCTGTTCTACAGGGTGTCCAATACATCCGTCGCCATGAGCGGATACAGTATGTTATCTGCTCAGATCCGCTCAGCTCTCTCCTCAGTCTTCAAGCTCTCTACCCTGTCCACCCTCTGGTCCACCGGATTCAGGACTGCCTCCACTTGCTCCACTTGGTGGGCATCTCTGTGGCATTCCTCTGGATCCCCGGACATGTAGGTATCTGTGGAAATGAGGCGGCCGATATAGCGGCCAAGGCTGCAGTCTCTCTTCTTCAGCCTGCTATTCGCATGATTCCCTTCGCCGATCTACTGAGTGTTTTATGTCGTCGTGTTGCTCTTTTATCGCACACACATTGGTCGACACTTCCCAATAATAAATTGCGGGACATGAAAGCTCTTCCCTGTACTTGGACCCCTTCCTCCCGAACTCGTTGTCAGGAGGAGGTAATTTTAACTAGACTCCAGATAGGGCACTGTCTTTTTAGCCATCGACATCTTTTAAGTGGCGATCCTCCCCGACTCTGTCCCCACTGCTCTCAACCGTAGACGGTGAGACAGCTTTTACTTGAGTGCCCGTTTTCCTCCGTTACATGCCTGTTTACAGCTGTCGCCTGATATATCTTCCATTTTAGCAGATGACACGGGCTCAGCCGATCACGTTCTCGAGTTTATTAGTGCCAGTGCGATGACGTCAGTCATTTGAAGCTCTTTTTGGGGACAAACAACCCCCCTTCTATAGTGATTTTTTAAGCTTTAATTCTGTTTTTAATTTCCCCACTTTTTTGAGTTTCGCTCCCATTGCTGCTGGTTTCTGGTTTCAGTTTCGTTTTTTTACCTTTTTCTAAGTCACAGACCGGGCGCTAATGACCGTAGTAGTTTTGCAGCCGCCCCCCCCCCCCCCCCCCTCCCAAAAAAAAATGTTGTGTATGAAAGTCAAATACACCATTAACTGACAAAAAGGGAAGTTTGTATGTCTACTCATTTTATAAGTAGAAAGAGGCTTAAAAGTTCCTGTACCTAGCTCTATTCAACAGAGAAGAAGTCAAGAGATTTTTCAGCACCCGACTATCCTGTAAAGAAGAGGCGACCATGACAGGACTGAGAAAATAGGGATTTTAAGTCAAAAACGAGGAAAGAAGCTGTTTTGTGTTGCCATAGCAACCAAACACAATAAGACAACAAAATCACTCCAAAACATTGGTATATGTTTAAGTATCAAATGGAGAAAAATTTGAAGGGAAGGACTGTGGAAAAATGAAAAACTCATTACGATAAAAATAGTAAAGAAGATTTCAACGTATTTGTCTAAGAAGTAGTATGCATAGAACACTTCAACCAAGAAGGTCCTGCAGTGCGGGGAGTAAACAGATCTCACACACATCGCGGGGACACAGATATGGATACCAAACTACATCTGACACCGGCAGCGCCAGCTGCTGTTCGCCGGTGCTGACCTGCCTCCACATACTCTCACCTATGCTATGAGAATTCTACACTGGGTGAGCGTAAAACAAAGCTTGATTACTTTAGTATGAAGTGGTACAAGATACTGTTGAGTGGACTTTTATTGTGTAATTATCATATTTAAAGTTAGTTTTAAATGCTTACAAGAGCTAAGGCATATAAAAGTATGGAAAATATACAACACTTTGGGGAAACTCAGGACCCAGCTATGGCCATGAAAATTAGCAAAGAAGTGCCTGACTGGGCTGTGTTGATAAATTTAATCAAAGCTCAGGGTCTTAAGTTAAACTCATTAAGTTCTCAATTAAATACCCAGAGTGAAGCTTTAAATGCTCAGAGTGCAACTCTAAGTAAGGAACTAGGCTTAGTAAACTCTCAATTAAATTCTCAGAGTGAAGCTCTAAATATTCAAATGACAAATTTAGGTTTGTTAAATGCCAAAGTCGACTATCAAAGCAAACAATTTAGTAATCTATGCAAAGATATGGATGGTTTCAAGACTGAGTTCAACACTATAAGAACTTAAAAGTAGATTTAAAGAACGAATTGACAAATTCTTTAACCACTCATATAAATCACATGTTTACTGACCTTAGTCAGGAACAGAATGACACTTTTCAAGATTTATCAAAAAGGTTAGAACTTAACATTGAAAACAAATGCAATAATGTAGAACTCCAACTTATTGAAAAGTTAGGATCTTTTCAAAACAAAAAGTTAGGATCTTTTCAAAACATGTACAATATTAAGTATAATGATGTAAGGTAGGGGCTGAATACTCTAAAAGAGTGTGTAGATAAACAGAATGAATTAATGCCAGTCATTCAGCCACAAATTATGGGTGTCAATACACAGGTAGATAATGTCAAAAGAAATTTCAAAGAGAAAATAGCTAACTCTGATATTATAAATGTAGTTAGTTTGGAGGAACAATTTGGAGAGATTATAGATTGAAAGGTTACTGAGAGATTAACATCTGGAAACATATCGCCTATTCCTTCTTCTGAACTTAGTGATACCAGGAAGGGTATGGATGACCTGTGGAGAGAAATTAAGCTTGTCCAAGATAAAGTAGAAAAAAGGATAACTTCCCCTAATGTTGTATTAACTAGTGAAGTGGTGACTGATTTGCAATGGGGAGCTAATTCAGGGTTATCTAGACAATTCCCTAAATTTAAGCTGGACGGAGATGTCCATCCAACCAATTTCTTAAAAAGATTTAACCAAGCTTTGCAAAAAAATTGGAAGACTCCAAGAAGATTAAATTTGTTGTGGGGACCCAAAATATTGTAATAATATACTTGGGCCACTATAAGGAAATATTTCGATTGGAATTTAACACAATGAGGGGAGGGGGGAATACAATGTAGAGGATGTGAAATTTTATATCTTCCACGCTTGTTAACATTCTGAATTAATGGGCGGAGTAACAACCATCAGATCCTGAGTTCTTTTTGGTGTTTTCTACAAATAGTTTCCTGCACCGAATTCCTTCAAACTGTGAAACTATCCTATAATCTTATTGCTTAAAGACAAAACTGATTATGACCATAAAATACAAAACAACTCAAGAGAGGGTGGGGGTGGGGGGAGAGTGATTTCTAGATGAAATAAATTGAATAGGGCATTATATTTGTGTAAAATTTAATATGATGTGACTAACTGAACCATTGTTATACCAGATTGTATGATTTTTCTATTTTGTATAAAGTATTTTATACCTTTTATGACGTGTGATATAGATGGGAGGGTTTGTATAAATTTTGAAAAGAGATTAGATTAGATTAGATTAATGCTTGTTCCATAGATCATGAATACGACACTTCGTAATGATGTGGAACGTGTCAGGTTAATAAAAGATGTCTGTACAAGAAATTACATTACACAAAATATTACATGACACTAATGATTAAGTTTTTTTTTTTTTTTTTTTTTTTTTTTTTTTTTTTTTTTTTTTAACTTAGTTTATATCTAAAAATTCAGCCAATGAGTAGAAGGAGTTGTCATCTAGAAATTATTTTAATTTATTTTTAAATGTTAGTTGGCTATCTGTCAGGCTTTTGATGCTGTTTGGTAGGTGCCCAAAGACTTTTGTGGCAGCATAATTTACCCCTTTCTGTGCCAAAGTCAGATTTAACCCTGCATAGTGAAGATCATCCTTTCTCCCGGTGTTATAGGTATGCACACTGCTATTACTTTTGAATTGGGTTGGATTATTATCAACAAATTTCATAAGGGAATATATATACTGTGAGGTTACTGTGAGGATCCCCAGATCCTTAAATAGATGTCTGCAGGATGACCGTGGGTGGGCTCCAGCAATTATTCTGATTACACGGTCTTGTGCAATGAATAATTTTCTACTCAACGAAGAATTACCCCAGAATATGATGCCATATGAAAGCAGTGAATGATAGTAGGCATAGTAAGCTAATTTACTGAGATTCTTATCACCAAAATTTGCAATAACCCTAATAGCATACGTAGCTGAACTCAGACGTTTCAGCAGACCATCAATGTGTTGCTTCCAGTTTAACCTCTCATCAATGGACACACCTAAAAATTTTGAAAATTCTACCTTAGCTACAGACTTCTGTTCAAATTCTATATTTATTACTGGAGTTGTGCCATTTACTGTACAGAACTGTATATACTGTGTTTTATCAAAATTTAAAGAGAGTCCGTTTGCTGAGAACCACTTAATAATTTTGTGAAAAACATCATTTACAATTACATCGCTTAGTTCTTGGTTTTTGGATGTTATTACTAAACTTGTATCATCAGCAAAAAGAACTAACTTTGCATCTTCATCAATGTGGAATGGTAAGTCATTAATGTATATCAAGAACAGTAAAGGACCTAAGACCGAACCCTGTGGGACCCCGTGCTTGATAGCACCCCAGTTTGAGGAATCAGCTGTTGTTTTAACATTACACGAACCACTTATTTCAACTTTCTGCATTCTTCCAGTTAAGTATGAATTAAACCATTTGTGCACTGCCCCCCTCAAACCATAATGATTTAGCTTATCTAAAAGAATTCCATGATTTACACAATCAAAGGCCTTTGAGAGATCACAAAAAATACCAATGGGTGATGTCCGGTTATTCAGAGCATTTAATATTTGATCAGTGAAAGCATATATAGCATTTTCTGTTGAAAAGCCTTTCTGAAAACCAAACTGACATTTTGTTAGTACTTTATTTTTACAAATATGGGAGGCTACTCTTGAATACATTACTTTCTCAAAAAATTTTGATAGAGCTGTCAGAAGAGAGATTGGGCGGTAGTTGTTGACATCCGACGTATCCCCCTTTTTATGCAATGGTTTTACAATGGCATATTTCAGTCTATCAGGGAAAACACCCTGCTCCAAGGAGCTATTACATACGTGGCTGAGAATCCTACTTATCTGTGGGGAACAAGCTTTAAGTACTTTGCTGGAAATGCCATCAATTCCGTAAGAGCTTTTACTTTTCAGTGAGTTTATTATTTTACTGATTTCAGAGGGAGAGGTTGATGGAATTACAGTTGTTTCAAACTGCGCAGGTATGGCCTCTTCTATTAATAGCCTTGCCTCTTCTAGTGAAGATCTAGATCCTATTTTCTCCACAACATTTAAAAAATGATTATTCAAAATATTTTCAATTTCTGATTGTTTGTTAGTGCACTTGTCATTCAGTTTTATTGCACTAAAGTCTTCCTGTGCTCTTGGTTGGCCTGTTTCCCTTTCAATAATATTCCAAATTGCTTTAATTTTATTATCAGAGTTACTGATCTCAGACATGATACACATGCTTCTGGACTTTTTAATAACTTTTCTTAGTACCGCACAATAGTTTTTATAATATTGAACAATTTCGGGTTCAGTACTCCCTCTTGCTGTTAGATACAGTTCTCTTTTACGGTTGCAAGATATTCTTATTCCTTTAGTTAGCCAAGGTTTTTTATATGTTTTCTTGGAATTATGTTTAACTATTTTCTTGGGAAAACAATTTTCAAATACACTTAAAAATGTATTGTGAAATAAGTTATATTTCAAGTTTGCATCGGGTTCCTTATACACTTCATCCCAGTCTAGCTGCTGTAGGCTTTCCCTAAAGTTTGCAATATTTATGTTGTTAATTGAACGCACTGCTTTGAAAGTCTGATTTATTATACTGCATGGAGCTATGTCATGTACTGTAACAAGCTGTGCACTATGATCTGAAAGACCATTCTCAACAGGATAAGCATTTATGTCCTTAAACTTATCTTGGTCTATAAAAAAGTTATCTATCAATGTACTGCTGTTCTTTGTTATCCGAGTAGGAAAATCAATGACAGAGCTCAAATTGAAAGAACTGAGTAATACTAAAAGGTCATTCTTCCTATTACACTCTTTCAGGGAATCAACATTGAAATCCCCACAAATGATAATTTGCTTCCCCCTGTCTGACAGATAGCACAACAAAGCATCCAAGTTTTCTAGAAATAGCTGGAAATTCCCTGAGGGGGACCTATACACTGTTACAATTATGAAAGAGCCATCATTTAGTTTAAGTTCAGTGGGACATGCTTCCATATGTTGCTCTACACAAAATTTTTTAGTTTCTAAATTTTTTGCACTGTGGAAGCTTTTGACATATATGGCAACTCCTCCTCTCATCATATTACCTCTACTTACATGTGCAGCTAATTTGTACCCATTGATGCTAACCTTTTGCATATCAGTGACAATGTGATGCTCAGACAGGCATAGTATATCTATTACATTCTTGGTTTCTATATCTTCTAAACAAAGCAGAAGCTCATCAATTTTATTCTTCAATCCCCCAATATTTTGATGAAATATACTAACAGTATTTTTCACTTTACTTTTGTGAGTATCTTGAACTTTTTTAACATCTTTAGTACTTTTATTCTTCAATCCCCCAATATTTTGATGAAATATACTAACATTATTTTTCACTTTACTTTTGTGAGTATCTTGAACTTTTTTAACATCTTTAGTACTTGCCTGGCTGAGTTTCCCACTGGACACTGATCTTACATTAAAAAAGAGTTTCCACCATGAGATGTAGTTCCTCCCCCCTTTAAATTTCCTGCTATCAGCCCAGCCAGTTTACCCTTCCCTTTCCTGTTGAGGTGTAGGCCATGTCTAGTATAGTCCCACCTACAGAGTGAATCAACAGGAACCACACCAATGTGTGACCCTGCACCAGATCCAAGTAGCGGTTCCAACTCCAAATTAACTCTCCTGACAGAAGAGGTCAAATGAGGTCGGTCGTGGCGCTCCAGAACCGACACAAACCCAACACTGGTATGATTCGATGCCGATGCAATCTTTGCCAGGTCACACTTTATGCTGTACCCCGGATCTCTGTAAATACTGTTGCCCGGCCCACCCACAATAACCACGGTGTCTTCCTTAGTAAAACCTTTACATAGTGAACCTAAATCCTCTGTAACCTGCCCAAGTTCAGCACTAGGTTTGAAAAAACTTGTGACCTGGTAATCCAACCCTAATTCATCCTGCAGAAGTTGGCCCACACCCCTAGCATGCGAACTACCTAGCAACAAGACTTTCTTTCTCTTTGCAGACTTCCCTACATTCTTAATCAATTTGCTGCTGAAAGCTTGTTGAGTCCTGTCTACACCTACTTCTGTGAGAGGGTATTGTAACTAAAAGCTTGATTTACAAGAACAGATAAAACCTTTCAAATGACCCTCAAAAACAAGTATGCCTGATGCTTCATCATTTGCTGTTTCCATAGGGTTGCTAGGATTTCCTTGGGGGACCTCGAAGGTGAAGGAGGGACAAGTCCATTCTGCAGGAGATGATTTAACACCAAACCTCCTCCGGCGTCTCACTCTAGTACCTGAGAGGTAGGGATACAGGGGAAGAGGGTTGCGAAGGGTTTCCTGTCTTTGATGCTATCTTCTTTCTCTTCTTCGATCCTAGCAACCACATCTATTTTTTCCTTTTTTTACTTCTCATCTTGAGAACCTGTCTATCTTTTCCTTCTTTCCATATTCATAAACTTCTATCGCTGAAGTCCTTCCTTATTTTCGTGGTTACTAATAACCTGCATCTTGTCTTTAGATAACAATGCCGGATCAGACTACATGAACACACAACCACTTATATACACAAATATACTCTGCTACGCAAACATTAAATTATATAAGACAATGACTGTCATGATGTGAGAACCACCAGGTGTTGTAGGGGATAAGGTGTGTACATAGGGAATTATGCGCACATATCTCAGGAGTTATGATGGTTCTACATCGAATATACTTAAGGAGAGGTGCCCATACATAATGAACAACTATAAAATAGTAATGTGTAATGGATAAATAAGAAAAAGGTGTGAGCAACGTCAGTGCAATAAAAACTCTGATGAATTGAAGGATAGTGGGACGTAAGTAGTATATATAGACATAATAACTATTGAAAGTATAAAAGTTGATAAGTAGAGGAGAACTGTAGGGAGTGAATGATACTTTAAAGAATGAATGAGAAGTTTAAAATACACTCCTGGAAATGGAAATAAGAACACCGTGAATTCATTGTCCCAGGAAGGAGAAACTTTATTGACACATTCCTGGGGTCAGATACATCACATGACCACACTGACAGAACCACAGGCACATAGACACAGGCAACAGAGCATGCGCAATGTCGGCACTAGTACAGTGTATATCCACCTTTCGCAGCAATGCAGGCTGCTATTCTCCCATGGAGACGATCATAGAGATGCTGGATGTAGTCCTGTGGAATGGCTTGCCATTCCATTTCCACCTGGTGCCTCAGTTGGACCAGCGTTCGTGCTGGACGTACAGACCGCGTGAGACGACGCTTCATCCAGTCCCAAACATGCTCAATGGGGCACAGATCCGGAGATCTTGCTGGCCAGGGTAGTTGACTTACACCTTCTAGAGCACGTTGGGTGGCACGGGATACATGCGGACGTGCATTGTCCTATTGGAACAGCAAGTTCCCTTGCCGGTCTAGGAATGGTAGAACGATGGGTTCGATGACGGTTTGGATGTACCGTGCACTATTCAGTCTCCCCTCGACGATCACCAGAGGTGTACGGCCAGTGTAGGAGATCGCTCCCCACACCATGATGCCGGGTGTTGGCCCTGTGTGCCTCGGTCGTATGCAGTCGTGATTGTGGCGACTCTCATCGCTGAAGACGACACATCTCCATTCGTCCCTCCATTCACGCCTGTCGCGACACCACTGGAGGCGGGCTGCACGATGTTGGGGCATGAGCGGAAGACGGCCTAACGGTGTGCGGGATCGTAGCCCAGCTTCATGGAGACGGTTGCGAATGGTCCTCGCCGATACCCCAGGAGCACAGTGCCCCTAATTTGCTGGGAAGTGGCGGTGCGGTCCCCTACGGCACTGCGTAGGATCCTATGGTCTTGGCGTGCATCCGTGCGTCGCTGTGGTCCGGTACCAGGTCGACGGGCACGTGCACCTTCCGCCGACCACTGGCGACAACATCGATGTACTGTGGAGACCTCATGCCCCACATGTTGAGCAATTCGGCGGTACGTCCACCCGGCCTTCCGCATGCCCACTATACGCCCTCGCTCAAAGTCCGTCACCTGCACATACGGTTCACGTCCACACTGTCACGGCATGCTACCAGTGTTAAAGACTGCGATGGATCTCCGTATGCCACGGCAAACTGGCTGATACTGACGGCGGCGGTGCACAAATGGTGCGCAGCTAGCGCCATTTGACGGCCAACACCGCGGTTCCTGGTGTGTCCGCTGTGCCGTGCGTGTGATCATTGCTTGTACAGCCCTCTCGCAGTGTCCGGAGCAAGTATGGTGGGTCTGACACACCGGTGTCAATGTGTTCTTTTTTCCATTTCCAGGAGTGTAGATTTATATCCTTACCAGAAGATACTTAATTAAGGTATACATAGAAATGTATATTAGGGTAATGAACTGTGAGGCCTACTCAGAAAGGATATGGGGAGGGGGGGGGGGGGGAGCATACCCGGCATTCACAAAGTATAAAAGGCAGTATTACTTACGTGAAGATAGGACAATCTGTGGCCTACAAAACTGAGGTGTTTTGTAAGGCGCATACCTACCAGAATGGAAAGAGGAAGTGCTCTCATTAGGTCAATCCCAAGCAAGGAATAGGTGCTGATCCTAGGAGAAGTGGACAGTATGGTGACAAAAGTCACAAATTTTATAGGTATTATTTTGGAAAGTGTAAATTCTATAAAAACTGACATTATTATGTTTCATGGAAGTAAATGAGTGTCAAAAGAACACTTTCATTTTGTGTAGACTTTGTCCAAGCTAGAACTAATGAAAATAGTACATACTAGGAAAAAGGTAGTACAAAAAGGTAAGAATAGAAAATAGATTACTCATGTGTCATAAACACCTAAAGTTTTCAATTGAAAAAGGAAATAAAAAAAGGAAAGAAAAAGCATCCTCACAATCCTAAATATTAGCAAAGCTCACTAAAACCATGAGTAAATGCTCATGTCTTAATCACAAAGTGAAATAAGAAAAGAATAGAGAAACAAAAGTGAAAGCTTGTTCCAGAGAGGACAGAGAATTGTTATGGATAGGAGAGATAAGTATACAAAAGCTATGCAAAGAATGTATACTATTAAGATATGAGATGTTACTATGAGTGATATCATTTGCATAATGATTATGTATAAAATATCACGTGTTTGATGAGGATGGGAGGATATGTAGTGATTCGAGAATTTCTAGAACCACTCAGCCTTCTACCATCTTGAACACACAATATTCTAGAAATGAGAGTGGGATGGTAGAATCCTACCTACTGGTGTGTCACATGTTTGTGTGTGCCGGTTTAAAATCAGTCATGGGAAGAAAGTAGTCGTGGCGGTCGAACGGCATTGACAAGTACCTGTCGGACAATCCATGGAGGTTTTAGTGCATGTGTAAGGAAGAACCCCCCCCCCCATGAACCATGGACCTTGCCGTTGGTGGGGAGGCTTGCGTGCCTCAGCGATACAGATGGCCGTACCGTAGGTGCAACCACAACGGAGGGGTATCTGTTGAGAGGCCAGACAAACGTGTGGTTCCTGAAGAGGGGCAGCACCCTTTTCAGTAGTTGCAGGGGCAACAGTCTGGATGATTGACTGATCTGGCCTTGCAACATTAACCAAAACGGCCTTGCTGAGCTGGTACTGCGAACGGCTGAAAGCAAGGGGAAACTACAGCCGTAATTTTTCCCGAGGACATGCAGCTTCACTGTATGATTAAATGATGATGGCATCCTCTTGGGTAAAATATTCCGGAGGTAAAATAGTCCCCCATTCGGATCTCCGGGCGGGGACTACTCAGGAGGATGTCGTTATCAGGAGAAAGAAAACTGGCGTTCTACGGATCGGAGCGTGGAATGTCAGATCCCTTAATCGGGCAGGTAGGTTAGAAAATTTAAAAAGGGAAATGGATAGGTTAAAGTTAGATATAGTGGGAATTAGTGAAGTTCGGTGGCAGGAGGAACAAGACTTCTGGTCAGGTGACTACAGGGTTATAAACACAAAATCAAATAGGGGTAATGCAGGAGTAGGTTTAATAATGAATAGGAAAATAGGAATGCGGGTAAGCTACTACAAACAGCATAGTGAACGCATTATTGTGGCCAAGATAGATACGAAGCCCACACCTACTACAGTAGTACAAGTTTATATGCCAACTAGCTCTGCAGATGATGAAGAAATTGAAGAAATGTACGATGAAATAAAAGAAATTATTCAGATAGTGAAGGGAGACGAAAATTTAATAGTAATGGGTGACTGGAATTCGAGTGTAGGAAAAGGGAGAGAAGGAAACATAGTAGGTGAATATGGATTGGGGCTAAGAAATGAAAGAGGAAGCCGCCTAGTAGAATTTTGCACAGAGCACAACTTAATCATAGCTAACACTTGGTTTCAGAATCATGAAAGAAGGTTGTATACGTGGAAGAACCCTGGAGATACTAAAAGGTATCAAATAGATTATATAATGGTAAGACAGAGATTTAGGAACAAGGTTTTAAGTTGTAAGACATTTCCAGGGGCAGATGTGGACTCTGACCACAATCTATTGGTTATGACCTGTAGATTAAAACTGAAGAAACTGCAAAAATGTGGGAAATTAAGGAGATGGGACCTGGATAAACTGAAAGAACCAGAGGTTGTACAGAGTTTCAGGGAAAGCATAAGGGGACAATTGACAGGAATAGGGGAAAGAAATACAGTAGAAGAAGAATGGGTAGCTCTGAGGGATGAAGTAGTGAAGGCAGCAGAGGATAAAGTAGGTAAAAAGACTAGGGCTGCTAGAAATCCTTGGGTAACAGAAGAAATATTGAATTTAATTGATGAAAGGAGAAAATATAAAAATGCAGTAAATGAAGCAGGCAAAAAGGAATACAGACGTCTCAAAAATGAGATCGACAGGAAGTGCAAAATGGCTAAACAGGGATGGCTAGAGGACAAATGTAAGGATGTAGAAGCTTATCTCACTAGGGGTAAGATAGATACTGCCTACAGGAAAATTAAAGAGACCTTTGGAGAGAAGAGAACCACGTGTATGAATATCAAGAGCTCAGATGGCAACCCAGTTCTAAGCAAAGAAGGGAAGGCAGAAAGGTGGAAGGAGTATATAGAAGGTTTATACAAGGGTGATGTACTTGAGGACAATATTAAGGAAATGGAAGAGGATGTAGATGAAGACGAAATGGGAGATACGATACTGCGTGAAGAGTTTGACAGAGCACTGAAAGACCTGAGTCGAAACAAGGCCCCCGGAGTAGACAACATTCCATTAGAACTACTGACGGCCTTGGGAGAGCCAGTCATGACAAAAGTCTACCAGCTGGTGAGCAAGATGTATGAGACAGGCGAAATACCCTCAGACTTCAAGAAGAATATAATAATTCCAATCCCAAAGAAAGCAGGTGCTGACAGATGTGAAAATTACCGAACTATCAGTTTAATAAGTCACAGCTGCAAAATACTAACGCGAATTCTTTACAGACGAATGGAAAAACTGGTAGATGCGGACCTCGGGGAGGATCAGTTTGGATTCCGTCGAAATGTTGGAACACGTGAGGCAATACTGACCTTACGACTTATCTTAGAAGAAAGATTAAGAAAAGGCAAACCTACGTTTCTAGCATTTGTAGACTTAGAGAAAGCTTTTGACAATGTTGACTGGAATACTCTTTTTCAAATTCTAAAGGTGGCAGGGGTAAAATACAGGGAGCGAAAGGCTATTTACAATTTGTACAGAAACCAGATGGCAGTCATAAAAGTCGAGGGGCATGAAAGGGAAGCAGTGGTTGGGAAAGGAGTGAGACAGGGTTGTAGCCTCTCCCCGATGTTATTCAATCTGTATATTGAGCAAGCAGTAAAGGAAACAAAAGAAAAATTTGGAGTAGGTATTAAAATTCATGGAGACGAAGTAAAAACTTTGAGGTTCGCCGATGACATTGTAATTCTGTCAGAGACGGCAAAGGACTTGGAAGAGCAGTTGAACGGAATGGACAGTGTCTTGAAAGGAGGATATAAGATGAACATCAACAAAAGCAAAACGAGGATAATGGAATGTAGTCAAATTAAATCGGGTGATGCTGAGGGAATTAGATTAGGAAATGAGACACTTAAAGTAGTAAAGGAGTTTTGCTATTTAGGAAGTAAAATAACTGATGACGGTCGAAGTAGAGAGGATATAAAATGTAGACTGGCAATGGCAAGGAAAGCGTTTCTGAAGAAGAGAAATTTGTTAACATCGAATATAGATTTATGTATCAGGAAGTCGTTTCTGAAAGTATTTGTTTGGAGTGTAGCCATGTATGGAAGTGAAACATGGATGATTACTAGTTTGGACAAGAAGAGAATAGAAGCTTTCGAAATGTGGTGCTACAGAAGAATACTGAAGATAAGGTGGATAGATCACGTAACTAATGAGGAGGTATTGAATAGGATTGGGGAGAAGAGAAGTTTGTGGCACAACTTGACTAGAAGAAGGGATCGGTTGGTAGGACATGTTTTGAGGCATCAAGGGATCACAAATTTAGCGTTGGAGGGCAGCGTGGAGGGTAAAAATCGTAGAGGGAGACCGAGAGATGAGTACACTAAGCAGATTCAAAAGGATGTAGGTTGCAGTAGGTACTGGGAGATGAAGCAGCTTGCACTGGATAGAGTAGCATGGAGAGCTGCATCAAACCAGTCCCAGGACTGAAGACAACAACAACAACAAGGAAGAACCATGGAGTTTTTATGCCACTCTGTGTTTATGGTGTCATTGACTATTGTTATGTGAAACAAGACCAGTTGAAAAAGTACACTTGCATGCTCTTGACTCAGCCTTGGTAAGGGCAAGACGTATTTATTCATTTTAAGAAAGTCATGGTAGTTAAGCCAACATTCTTTTAACTGTAACTCATTTTGTTTCTAATGTTCGACGGTACGAAGTACTTATAGAAAGTTGCAAATGTATGTTGAAAGTGTGAATTATGTTGTGCATGAAAGTCAAATACATTGTTAACTGACAAAAAAGAAAGTTTGTATGTCTACTCATTTTATAAGCACACTACTGGCCATTAAAGTTGCTACACCAAGAAGAAATGCAGGTGATAAATGGGTATTCATTGGACAAATATATTATACTAGAACTGACATGTGATTACGTTTTCACACAATTTGGGTGCATAGATCCTGAGAAATCAGTACCCAGAACAACCAACTCTGGCCGTAATTACTCCCTTCACACTCCTGGGCATTGGAGTCAAACAGAGCTTGTATGGCGTGTACAGGTACAGCTGCCCATGCAGCTTCAACACAATACCACAGTTCATCAAGAGTAGTGACTGGTGTATTGTGACAAGCCAGTTGCTCGGCCACCATTGACCAGACGTTTTCAATTGGTGAGAGATCTGGAGAATGTGTTGGCCAGAGCAGCAATCAAACATTTTCTGTATCCAGAAAGGCCCATACAGGATCTGCAACATGCTGTCGTGTGTATGTACATTCCACAGACCTAAAGATCTGAATGCCGTGTCCTAATATATGTGTAGATTATGACTTGTATAGTAGATATTTTTCTTATGTTTTCTGGAATATGTTATGTATCAGATACTACAATCATCTGTATTCTAACTTTTGGCAGTTTCCAAATTTTGTGAGGGGGATATTGTAATGGGACACTCTCCTCTAACATTACCTTTGTTTATAGAAATAGTGGATATATAATATTTTTGAATCTTGTATGAGTGAACATTATCTCAGCTGTTTAACTAAATGAATTTCATATGATTTTGTATACAATATATTATATTTTAATCAAAAATGTATAAAAGAAATTAATTTGTTTCAGTCAATATATGCTAACTTTGTATGTATGGTTAAAATTACTCTTCTTTTAGAAATTTTTGAAACTATGAATTATCTAGCACACTTAAAATTTCTATTATTATTTATGCAATCAGATGCTAATTATTAAATTTATTTCTGGATTCATTTATAGAATAATGATAGAACTTGGTGACGATCTTCTTTTGTCATGAAAGTCTGTAAACACTTTTGTTTTGTAAACTCTTTGTAATATTGTTAGTACTGCAAAATGAGTTGAGAGTAGTGGGCATGCCTCTGATGGAATTGGTCGTGATTTTATGTTTGGCAATAATAATTTGAATTTGTGTTCTAAAGTGGAGATTGTAAAGTCAGTGTGATGCAGAGGAATGGGATAAACTAAAATAATCTCCTCGAAACAGAAATTACTTCATCAGTTATCATGTCCAATGGAACCCATAGAGTTAAAAATTTTAGCCTGAAGAATCTACCCCTAGGCATGACAAACTGGCCAGCAAAGAGAAAATGAAGATCAGTAACAAAATTATTTATAAATCTAACTCCCCTCAAAGTGTTTGAAACAAAGCAATTAGTCTTTTTGAAGAGACTGAAAAACTACAGGTGATGTGTGGAGGGTAAGATTACAAATGTTAATAATGTTTATTTTACTTAAAAATCTGTAATAAGAGTTTGCACACAAATTCAGAGGCACTACTTTTCAGCATGCCCTGATAATAACGAAAACTTGAGAATAGAAATTTATGGTAATGCAGACACAGAAATACGGGTTGAGGTATACAATAAAATTATATGTGAACCATAGTATGAAACATTATATGGCTGTGTAGAAGAAGTGGATGAAATTCCTACTTCCAATGCCACAATATAGTGAGAGAAATGTTCCTTGAAAAGCAATAGCCATATGGGTAACCATCTTCTAGATACCATTCCTTTGATAATATATTTGAGAATATTCAAACATGCATTGCACAAATCTCGAAATCACAAACAACTGAGTGGGCCGTGGGATGTAACCCTTGTTTAGTATTGAACTGATCCACTGAAGCAGTCACTTCAACAAATAATACATGTTTTGTAAGATGTATTGAGTATGTTTTAATCAACTGTTAAGTAATGAGTGACTTTAAGATATAAAGGGACATATTAACAGAATCCTGATACCTGAGTTTTGAAATACAGCTCCGTGCCTCATGTTCTTTGTGAATATGTAACTAGTCTCTACAAGTCCCTGAAGCAATCATAGTATTTCTTATTGCTTTGTTTCCTATGCAGCAACCCTATCGTTTTATAATTTTGTATGCTTGTATGTAGTTTCTTCAAGTTTCCATCCATATGTTTTAAAAAATAAAAATAAAATAAAATAAAAAGCATATGGAGAGAAAATTTTGCTAATATTAAAAACAAAATAGTCCCTATAGGAGTACTTTCACCAGTCTGTTTTTCTTTTCTTCCTTCTCTGGGGTTTACCATCAGTCCAGAAACTTTATTAAATGATTTCCTAACTTATGTCACACTGTGCTGACCCTTTCCTTTATGCTTAAAACTACAAGATTGAGGGCTCCTACAACACTTCTAGTGCTCTCTTCCTAGACGGAGTTACATCCCTGGTCCAAGAACCCTCCGGGCTCTGTATGTTCTAATCCAAGAACACTGTAACTTTATTACATGAAAAAGAATAAACACATGAGACACAAAGTACACACAAAGCGCTTCAGCCTATACAGTTATTAGTTCTAACAGGAGGTGCAGCCAGCTGGTTGTGCATACAACTGCTGTCCTACTAGCAGGCCAGGTGGTCTCTAGTGGCTGAATCAAGCACAAACTTCACACACAAGCTATGAAGTGGCACACACATAAAATTGGTAGTTGCATCATTCCTCTTCCTTTGCGAAGAAGTGAGCAATGTGTTCACGTACATTTCTTCTGTCATTGATGATGGTTGTTGAGTCATGAAACCCATTGCCACCAGTCCTTAGGGTTGGAAGTGGTGCAAGCAGGAACAGGCGTGCCATTTGTTCCCTGTGAGAGACCCTATGGTACGACACGTGATGCTGGTGTGGCTTCCATTACCATGTCTGACAAGAGGACCATCAGAGGTGTAAATAACGGATTTTGATTGATCTTGGATACGTTGTAGACGAACATGCCCTGGGTATGAGGCTATCCGCTTTTTTAGTGACAACCTTGGTTTTCAAGAAAATTGATTTTGAAGTTCACTGCACACTGTAATACGCATACATTAGCCATGTTCCAACCAAGTGGGCATGGCGCATCAGTTAAGGTCTACAGCTACCACACTGGAGGTACCGTGTTTGGGTCATTTCTTTTTCTTTTCTTTTTTTAAATCAGAATAGTTCAACGTTTTTCAATTTTATTTTACAGAATATCAATGGTGTAAATTGGGTGAAATTATTAAGAAGTTTAAATTGTGTAGGCTCGGTCAAACAGACAGTGGACTGTCCGCATACACATCCCATGTGAACTCTGTGTATTGTGACAGTGTATCGCTCTGGTCACCGCCTTTCATTTGGCTATCGTGATATAATCTCATAATACACAGTGTTTGCATGGAGAGTCCTTTGTGTATTGTGAACATGTTTTGCCATGGTAAAAAAATGGTGGTGACCTAGTTCTTAATTGCTAGTTTGCATTTGTCTTCAACATCCATTGCTCACAATGTGTTGTTAGTGCCGTGCAAGTTCAAACAATACAGTGAAATGGACGATCCAAATGTGTGTACCGAAGTGCAGCAGAAGAAGATATATCAGTGGTAAAGGAGTCGAATGAACAATCGAGAGGCGAAATCACTAATGCCATCAAATATACTGAAAAGTTTCTTCATGATTTCAATTTTCTAAGAAATACACTGCCCAGCACAATCTCTGCTAATTCAGTTGCAATTGGCAATGAGATATGTATTGCAATACAAGACCCGTTGGCCAAGAGATGGATCATCGATGGTGATGAATTAATAAACAACAAATAAGAAGATGAGGCGGTAAGTTTCAGTTTTATGTGGATGTTCTCTTTCTTGCTAACAAATCAACATAATATAAAACTATTTACTTTTGCAGTATACAGGAGGAGAGGGAGATGACGATTTTGTCGCCGACGAATTCGCACTTGAACCAGCAGATTATGTGCTTCTATCCTACAAAGAACGAGCAGTCGCTCTTGCAGTAGCTCATCCGAAATGGAACCTAAAGAGTTTGCAGCCCCATGGCGTCTCTCAATTAAAACATAAATCAATGCTATATCAAGGGAAAGAGGATGTGAAACGAGGTGGAAGTCATTGTGATAAATGGAACACTATCGACTGTGAGATGAATGAATAGCTCGCTGAAGTGAGACAGAATTTGGCACAGGTAATTCATATCAAAATATATGTCAAATACATTGTAAGAAAGAGACTGGCTTGTGGAAATAATATAATTTCTTTCATGAGCAGGAAACAACCAGAACTTTACAGCAATGGGCGATGAACGCTGCTGTTCCACTTTTATTGGATAACTTTAATTTTGTGGCCAGCTCGGCTTGGGTTGAACAATTTAAATGAAAGTATAAAATCAGACAAAGGAAAGTTATGAAGTTCATCAGTTCCAAAGAATGTGCCATGAAGGAAGAAGTATTTAGTAGCTGCGGAAGAATTCTACACACTAACAAAAATACTTATTGGTAATTTTAACCTACTACACCAATGAAACAGGTTGTCAATATTAATCAACATGCAATACATCCCTCTCAGAGAAAGGGGCAAGATTCATTCTCATGCAGAGAAAAGATTTAAGCAAGGTAAGTCATTTGTACAGCACACAGTACACTGTATCTGCATTGGGAAAAGTAATTCCATATGTTTTTCTTATGTACGCAGGAACCATCAGGAAAATTTGGCCCTAATGTTCAGAAAATAGTGGATAAATTAACCCTCAAATTTAAAAACGTAATTGTGTCCTGCACAAAATCAGGGAAGTTCACGAAACTGGTGTGCGAAGACTTTTTAAAAACTGTAATTCTTCTGTACGTTAGACAGGAAAAGTTTCTTTATATCATTGATACATGGTGTGAGCAGACTCCTCTGATGGCATACAATCACGTCCTCATGGATAAGAGGACAGCATGCACCTTCACCATAAAAGTTATCCCACCAAAGCATACTCCGCTCTGCCAGCCTTATGATGTATATTTTTATCGACAGGTTAAAATTTTCACAAAGAAAATTCAGAATGCTCCTGATTTGTTGAAGACCAACAGAGCAATCACGTACAGGGACAATTCCATAAAACTGTTGTTGTTGTTGTCATCAGTCCTGAGACTGGTTTGATGCAGCTCTCCATGCTACTCTATCCTGTGCAAGCTGCTTCATCTCCCAGTACCTACTGCAACCTACATCCTTCTGAATCTGCTTAGTGTACTCATCTCTCGGTTTCCCTCTACGATTTTTACCCTCCATGCTGCCCTCCAATGCTAAATTTGTGATCCCTTGATGCCTCAAAACATGTCCTACCAACCGATCCCTTCTTCTAGTCAAGTTGTGCCACAAACTTCTCTTCTCCCCAATCCTATTCAATACCTCCTCATTAGTTACGTGATCTATCCACCTTATCTTCAGTATTCTTCTGTAGCACCACATTTCGAAAGCTTCTATTCTCTTCTTGTCCAAACTAGTTATCGTCCATGTTTCACTTCCATACATGGCTACACTCCAAACAAATACTTTCAGAAACGACTTCCTGATACATAAATCTATATTCGATGTTAACAAATTTCTCTTCTTCAGAAACGCTTTCCTTGCCATTGCCAGTCTACATTTTATATCCTCTCTACTTCGACCATCATCAGTTATTTTACTTCCTAAATAGCAAAACTCCTTTACTACTTTAAGTGTCTCATTTCCTAATCTAATTCCCTCAGCATCACCCGATTTAATTTGACTACATTCCATTATCCTCGTTTTGCTTTTGTTAATGTTCATCTTATATCCTCCTTTCAAGACACTGTCCATTCCGTTCAACTGCTCTTCCAAGTCCTTTGCCGTCTCTGACAGAATTACAATGTCATCGGCGAACCTCAAAGTTTTTACTTCGTCTCCATGAATTTTAATACCTACTCCAAATTTTTCTTTTGTTTCCTTTACTGCTTGCTCAATATACAGATTGAATAACATCGGGGAGAGGCTACAACCCTGTCTCACTCCTTTCCCAACCACTGCTTCCCTTTCATGCCCCTCGACTCTTATTACTGCCATCTGGTTTCTGTACAAATTATAAATAGCCTTTCGCTCCCTGTATTTTACCCCTGCCACCTTTAGAATTTGAAAAAGAGTATTCCAGTCAACATTGTCAAAAGCTTTCTCTAAGTCTACAAATGCTAGAAACGTAGGTTTGCCTTTTCTTAATCTTTCTTCTAAGATAAGTCGTAAGGTCAGTATTGCCTCACGTGTTCCAACATTTCGATGGAATCCAAACTGATCCTCCCCGAGGTCTGCATCTACCAGTTTTTCCATTCGTCTGTAAAGAATTCGCATTAGTATTTTGCAGCCGTGGCTTATTAAACTGATAGTTCGGTAATTTTCACATCTGTCAGCACCTGCTTTCTTTGGGATTGGAATTATTATATTCTTCTTGAAGTCTGAGGGTATTTCGCCTGTCTCATACATCTTGCTCACCTGATGGTAGAGTTTTGTAAGGACTGGCTCTCCCAAGGCCGTCAGTAGTTCTAATGGAATGTTGTCTACTCCGGGGGCCTTTTTTCGACTCAGGTCTTTCAGTGCTCTGTCAAACTCTTCACGCAGTATCGTATCTCCCATTTCGTCTTCATCTACATCCTCTTCTATTTCCATAATATTGTCCTCAAGTACATCGCCCTTGTATAAACCTTCTATATACTCCTTCCACCTTTCTGCCTTCCCTTCTTTGCTTAGAACTGGGCTGCCATCTGAGCTCTTGATATTCATACACGTGGTTCTCTTCTCTCCAAAGGTCTCTTTAATTTTCCTGTAGGCAGTATCTATCTTACCCCTAGTGAGATAAGCTTCTACATCCTTACATTTGTCCTCTAGCCATCCCTGCTTAGCCATTTTGCACTTCCTGTGGATCTCATTTTTGAGACGTTTGTATTCCTTTTTGCCTGCTTCATTTACTGCATTTTTATATTTTCTCCTTTCATCAATTAAATTCAATATTTCTTCTGTTACCCAAGGATTTCTAGCAGCCCTCGTCTTTGTACCTACTTTATCCTCTGCTGCCTTCACTACTACATCCCTCAGAGCTACCCATTCTTCTTCTACTGTACTACTTTCCCCTATTCCTGTCAATTGTTCCCTTATGCTCTCCCTCAAACTCTGTACAACCTCTGGTTCTTTCAGTTTATCCAGGTCCCATCTCCTTAATTTCCCACATTTTTGCAGTTTCTTCAGTTTTAATCTACAGGTCATAACCAATAGATTGTGGTCAGAGTCCACATCTGCCCCTGGAAATGTCTTACAACTTAAAACCTGGTTCCTAAATCTCTGTCTTACCATTATATAATCTATCTGATACCTTTTAGTATCTCCAGGGTTCTTCCACGTATACAACCTTCTTTCATGATTCTTAAACCAAGTGTTAGCTATGATTAAGTTGTGCTCTGTGCAAAATTCTACTAGGCGGCTTCCTCTTTCATTTCTTAGCCCCAATCCATATTCACCTACTATGTTTCCTTCTCTCCCTTTTCCTACACTCGAATTCCAGTCACCCATTACTATTAAATTTTCGTCTCCCTTCACTATCTGAATAATTTCTTTTATTTCATCGTACATTTCTTCAATTTCTTCATCATCTGCAGAGCTAGTTGGCATATAAACTTGTACTACTGTAGTAGGTGTGGGCTTCGTATCTATCTTGGCCACAATAATGCGTTCACTATGCTGTTTGTAGTAGCTTACCCGCATTCCTATTTTCCTATTCATTATTAAACCTACTCCTACATTACCCCTATTTGATTTTGTGTTTATAACCCTGTAGTCACCTGACCAGAAGTCTTGTTCCTCCTGCCACCGAACTTCACTAATTCCCACTATATCTAACTTTAACCTATCCATTTCCCTTTTTAAATTTTCTAACCTACCTGCCCGATTAAGGGATCTGACATTCCACGCTCCGATCCGTAGAACGCCAGTTTTCTTTCTCCTGATAACTCTCCATAAAACTACACTCTTTAATTTTGCATCAATTCAGGGCACCTGCTTTCCCGAATATGATCAAATATGTATCATTCACATCAAAGTTAACAGATGAAAGACAAACTTGTTCAAATGTAAATGAACAATGTTTTCTGTTATCACTCTTAAAAACTCCGTGTGCCTGCAAGAAAATAGCTTTTATGAAATGTGCTTGGTGCTGTAAAGCATTGTGTTTTGGTTGCTTTCATGACAAATATAATCTGGATTTCTGTTGTGGCATAGCAAGCAATGCAGGCAATGGTGAGTAAGATTTTGTAATAATGATGTGAAAATTAAATTACTACAGCAAAATTGAATATTTCTTAATAACTTCACACAATGTACACGGTTTGTTGACGTTCTGTAAAATAAAATGGAAAAATGTCAGACTGTTCTGATTTAAGAAAAGCAAAAACACAGAAAGGACCTGAAAAGCATGGTAGCTGTAGACATAAACTGCTGTGCTACACTCACTTGGATGTAACATGGCTAATGTTGTGCATATTACAGTGTGCAGTGAAATTCAAAATCAATTTTCTTGACAACCAAGGCCCGTTGCTAAAAAAAGTGGATAGCCTCATACTCCGGGCATGTCCCTCTGCACCATAACCAAGACCCATCAAAATTCGTTATTTACACTTCTGATGGTCCCCTTGTGAGTCCAATCCTGGTGAAGGAGACGGCAGCAAGGGCAGCTGAACAGGCAGTGCCAGATGCGATGGAGGCAGCAGTGGCGGAGGCATCGGCTGTAACAGTGCAGGAGCTGTGGTCCTGCTGTGGCTTCTGACAGCTGAAAAGGGCACACACAGCTGAGGATACAGTTGTAAAGGCATCAGCAACAGCAGGGGGAGGGTTAGAGCACTGGCCATGATGTGGGAGACAGGCGACTCAGCCAGAGAATATGAAGGCGGTGGAGGAGGAAAGGAGGAGCTGTGACACTGTGAAGACTACCTTTTATACAAAAATCTTCAGATATGAACTGGGGGCCATTGTCTGCAACCAACATACATGGAAGGCCTTCTATTGCAAAACTTGTGACAGAGATGAAGTTGTTGTCATCACAGAAGCAGACAGACAACGCACCACATACAGAGCTTAGAATGTGCATCAATTACAATAAAATCTATGTTAAATCATTTCCCGCTGTGGAGCTGGCCTTGGCAACAAAGTTGCACAAGGGGGCCATTTGATAGTTGGTACACTGTGGGTAGACTGGAACAGCCCACAGTATTTCTCCATCAATGCCAGGCCAAAAAACATATCCGCAGCGTAACGCTTTTGTACATGACACACCCACTAGGCCAAATATAATGAATGCACAACATCAGACCAAAGGGGAGGTGGGACTACAACAAGGGGAGTGGTGTCCTCTGTAGCTAACAGCAGAACACTGTCCCAAACAGAAAGACAATTTTGTAATTGTCTAGCCAGTCATGTTGCACAAAAGAAATTAAAAAAAACAGGATCCATGGGTACTGCAACTCCAAATGTAATGCTGGTAATAGGAAAACCATCTATAACATTTTTAGCTTCCACATCTAAATGAAAACAAAGCAATTCCTCTTCCTCAAACTCTGGATCCAGACGAACTGCAAACGCGATAAGCGATAAGGTGTCAGCATTTGCACATTGTCTCACAGGTTGAAAATTTATCTCATAATTGTATTGTGACAGGAAAGGAGCCCACTGATGTAAGTGATGTGTGACTTTGTCTAGGGGGACCCCGAAGGGTGTAAAAAATGCCAGTGGTTTATGGTCTATCATCAGGTGATATCAGGTGATACTTAGATCCTTGTAGAGAAACATAGAATTTTTTTAGAGCAAACACAATTGCTGAAGCTTCTTTCTCTATCTGAGAATAATGCTGCCATGCTTAATTTAAGGGTTTAGAGGCATACACAATAGGGCGTTCTGATCTGTCCCCATAGTTATGAGCAAGGGAGGTGCAAAGCCAAACTGAGATGCGTCCATGGCTAAACAAGGTGCTGGCATGGCTGAAAAGTGACCGAACAAGGGGACAACTGCAGCTTAGATTTCAACAACTTGAATGCCCAGCCACAAACTGCAGCATCTGGTATGAATATGTGGTAGTACGCAATTTTGCTTAAAAATTCCTTGTTGGACATGGGATGTGGTAACACAGCAACAGCATCAATATGCTGGTGCAATGGTTTGATGCCAGTGCATGGCACTTTAAAACCCAAGTAACTAATATATGGTCAAAGAAACTGTGTCTTGTCCAAATTGCACTTTAACCCTTGGAGAATGTAAAACAGAAAACAGCATGAAGGTGTTGCAGATATTCCTCTGTAGAGGCACCAGACACTGCTATGTCATCTAAATAGTTGATGTAGCCTGGATCTGATGGACTAAGTTGCTCTAAAAAGCATTGAAAAATAGGTGGTGTGCTACACCAAAAGGCAAATGATGGTATTGATAAAGCCCAACTAGTGTATTGATAACTAGATTCATCATCTAGTGGCAGCAGTAAATACTCATCTTTGAAAAATAATGGACCCCTGTGATAATTTTGCTAACAACTCGTCAGAGCGCAGTAAAGGATAGATTTCAATGACAGACTGTGTATTACTTCACTTTTTTTAAAGTCACCTGGAGCCTTAACTTACCTGTAGCTTTTTTTATTAGCACCAGTGGTGCTGATCATTCACTGGAAGGAATAGATCGAATAACATCAAGGGATTGAAGACAATCTGATTCTGCTTTTACTTCATCCTGTAAAGTTACTGGTACTGGGCAGGCACGGAAAAAACGGGGACGGGCAGACTCTTTCATTGTAATATGGGCCTAAAATTCTGTTGCACAACCCAGTCCTGGAGAAAATAACATGGTAAATTCAGCACAAAAAGCATCTAATTGTTTATATGGGACTTGATCAGAAGCTAAATACACTTTGTCATTAATGGAGAATAAAGAAAGTTTAAAATTGTCCAAACCACACAGATTGTCAGTGTAAGCATTGTCCATAACTAGGAATTTTAATGAACAAACCACAGCCTTTTAAGTCACAGGTGCAGAAAACTGTCCAACAATGGGAATCTGTTGTTTTTTATAACTTATCAGCCTCTCCGTGACACTGGAGCAGAAGAGGTGACCCCAAACCCATATAAGGTTGAGAATTCACTAGCATTGCTGCTGCATCAATGACCACATGCTTTTCAATGGTTTATTAAACACCTACAGTTCAATCTATAACTTGCTTGGGGACACTGTCATTACTGACACACAGTTCACATCCATGTTTGTTTCAACCTCACTCAGGTTCAGAAGAAAGTCACACACAGAAGTGATGTGTCCCTTTTTATGGCACCTATTACACATTGCCCAGCACTCAGGGCATGCAGTTCATTCATGTTGAACAAAACAGTATGGGCATTGTTGTTGTTGTTATGGTCTTCAATCCTGAGACTGGTTTGATGCAGCTCTCCATGCTACTCTATCCTTTGGAAGCCTCTTCATCTCCCAGTACCTGCTGCAGCCTACATCCTTCTGAATCTGCTTAGTGTATTCATCCCTTGGTCTCCCTCTACAATTTTTACCCTCCACGCTGCTCTCCAATGCTAAATTTATGATCCCTTGATGCCTTAGAATATGTCCTACCAACCAATCCCTTCTTCTAGTCAAGTTGTGCCACAGACTCCTCCCCAATTCTATTCAATACTTCCTCATTAGTTATGTGATCTACCTATCTAATCTTCA
The DNA here is from genome assembly GCF_023897955.1 of Schistocerca gregaria. Lineage (NCBI taxonomy): Eukaryota > Metazoa > Arthropoda > Insecta > Orthoptera > Acrididae > Schistocerca > Schistocerca gregaria. The sequence goes on along the minus strand of NC_064922.1, from coordinate 414,460,260 downwards.
GCATTCTTCTGTAGCACCACATTTCGAAACCTTCTATTCTCTTCTTGTCTAAACTATTTATTGTCCATGTTTCACTTCCATACATGGCTACACTCCATACAAATACTTTCAGAAACGACTTCCTGACACTTAAATCAATATTCGATGTTAACAAATTTCTCTTCTTCAGACACGCTTTCCTAGCCATTGCCAGTCTACATTTTATATCCTCTCTACTTTGACTATCATCAGTTATTTTGCTCCCCAAATAGCAAAACTCCTTTACTACTTTAAGTGTCTCATTTCCTAATCTAATTCCCTCAGCATCACCCGACTTAAGACAGTGCAAAACAGTGTGGGCATTAAGGCAGTGGAGCATGAAGCTGTTGCTGTTGTGACACGAACTGTTGTCATGAATAATGGTTACATATATAACACTTTGAGATGTCTGTTGGTCTGCTGCAACAGATTCTCAGTTTGCTAGTGAACTGACTGAAGGCTGGGAGGAGTGAGAGAAACTGATTTCTGAAACTTCAGAATGGGCTTCTATCTGACTACCTGCAGGCATGAAACTTCAAATGACTCAGCTATGTTTAATACTTCTTAGGTGGAGGATTTTTCATACTGTAGAGCTCACTCTGGAACTTCCCTATTAGGAGCAAGACATATGATTGCATCTTGAACAGTTTGATTTTCATAGGATTTGTTATGAATACTTGTCACAAAATTACGACACCGACTAAGTCCATGAAGTTCTGCTGCCCATGCCATGTGTCTGTTTTGGTTGCACAAGTTTATGACTTTTACCCAGATTCCTGGAAATGTTGTCACAGGCATTTTTCGTAAGTGTCCCAGTCTTCGGCTGCATCGTCATATGCACGGAACAACAAGGGATATGTTGTTGGTGATGCTGCACGTTATGTCAATGTAGTAGTTACACTGGAAGTAGCAACTATCAGCATCTACTGTTGCTCAAGAAGAGATTTAAGCACTGCCTCTGTGGAAATTAAACTCAAAGGACCAATGACTGAAGAAGAACAAGTAGAGTTGAATACAGTACTCACTGCCAAAGTGTTATAATCCAATAACACTGTAACTTTATTACAAAATACATGACAAAATGATGCTGTGTATGTGCAGATGGATATGTGTGTGTGTGTGTGCTAGTGTACACCTGTCCTTTTTTCCCCCTAAGGGAAGTCTTTCCGCTCCCGGGATTGGAATGACACCTTACCCCCTCCCTTAAAACCCACATCCTTTCGTCTTTCCCTCTCCTTCCCTCTTTCATGAAGAAGCAACCATCGGTTGCGAAAGCTAGTAATTCTGTGTGTGTGTTTGTGTGTTTTGTTCATTGTGCCTGTCTGCCGGCGCTTTCCCGCTTGGTAAGTCTTGGAATCTTTGTTTTTAATATATTTTTCCCATGTGGAAGTTTCTTTCTTTCTATATATATTTTAAAAACAAAGATTCCAAGACTTACCAAGCGGGAAAGCGCCGGTAGATAGGTACAATGAATAAAACACACATACACACACACAGAATTTCGAGCTTTCGCAACCGGCGGCTGCTTCGTCAGGAAAGAGGGAAGGAAAAGGAAAGATGAAAGGATGTGGGTTTTAAGGGAGAGGGTAAGGAGTCATTCCAATCCCGGGAGTGGAAAGACTTACCTTAGGGGGGAAAAAAGGATAGGTATATACTCACGCACACACACACACACACACACACACACACACACACACACACACACACACACACACACACACACACCTGCATCTCCATCCATACATACACAGACACAAGCAGACATATTTAAAGGCAAAGAGTATGGGCAGAGATGTAAGTCAAAGCGGAAGTGTGGAGGCAAAGATGATGTTGAATGACAGGTGAGGTATGAGTGGCGGCAACTAGAAATTAGCGGAGATTGAGGCCTGGTGGATAACGAGAAGAGAGGATATATTGAAGGGCAAGTTCCCATCCTCGGAGTTCGGATAGGTTGGTGTTGCTGGGAAGTATCCAGATAACTCGGACGGTGTAACACTGTGCCAAGATGTGCTGGCTGTGCACCAAGGCATGTTTAGCCACAGGGTGATCCTCATTACCAACAAACACTGTCTGCCTGTGTCCATTCATGCGAATGGACAGTTTGTTGCTAGTCATTCCCACATAGAAAGCGTCACAGTGTAGGCAGGTCAGGTGGTAAATCACGTGGGTGCTTTCACATGTGGCTCTGCCTTTGATCGTGTACACCTTGTGGGTTACAGGACTGGAGTAGGTGTTGGTGGGAGGGTGCATAGGACAGGTTTTACACCGGGAGCAGTTACAAGGGTAGGAGCCAGAGGGTAGGGAAGGTGCTTTGGGGATGAACCAAGAGGTTACGAAGGTTAGGTGGATGGCAGAAAGACACTCTTGGTGGAGTGGGGAGGATTTCATGAAGGGTGGATCTCATTTCGGAGCAGGATTTTAGGAAGTCGTATCCCTGCTGGAGAGCCACATTCAGAGTCTGATTCAGTCCCGGGAAGTATCCTGTCACAAGTGGGGCACTTTTGGGGTCCTTCTGTGAGAGGTTCTGGGTTTGAGGGGATGAGGAAGTGGCTCTGGTTATCTGCTTCTGTACCAGGTCGGGAGGGTAGTTGCAGGATGCAAAAGCTGTTTTCAGGTTGTTGGTGTAATGGACCAGGGATTCAGGACTGGAGCAGATCGTTTGCCACGAAGGCCTAGGCTGTAGGGAAGGGACCGTTTGATATGGAATGGGTGGCAGCTGTCATAATGGAGGTACTGTTGCTTGTCGGTGGGTTTGATGTAGATGGATGTGTGAAGCTGGCCATTGGACAGATGGAGGTCAACGTCAAGGAAAGTGGCATGGGATTTGGAGTAGGACCAGGTGAATCTGATGGAACCAAAGGAGTTGAGGTTGAAGAGGAAATTCTGGAGTTGTTCTTCACTGTGAGTCCAGATCATGAAGATGTCATCAATAAATCTGTACCAAACTTTGGGTTGGCAGGCTTGGGTAACCAAGAAGGCTTCCTCTAAGCAACCCATAAATAGGTTGGCATACGAGGGGGCCATCCTGGTACCCATGGCTGTTCCCTTTAATTGTTGGTATATCTGGCCTTCAAAAGTGAAGAAATTGTGGGTCAGGATGAAGCTGGCTAAGGTGACGAGGAAAGAGGTTTTAGGTAGGGTGGCAGGTGATCGGCGTGGACCATTACACCAACAACCTTAAAACAGCTTTCGCATCCCGCAACTACCCTCCCGACCGGGTACAGAAGCAGATAACCAGAGCCACTTCCTCATCCCCTCAAACCCAGAACCTCTCACAGAAGAACCCCAAAAGTGCCCCACTTGTGACAGGATACTTCCCGGGACTGGATCAGATGGGGAGGTGCAACCCACTTAGTTTCAAAGGGTGTTCTGTAGGTTGCTCTCTAAATGGTGGGATGATTTTTAGACAGATTTTTGAACTCAGTTATTAGAAGGTAGGGGTCCTGAGTGGGCACACTCTGAGCAGTTTACTTCTTGGGATATTTCCAAGAAAAATTAAAACAAAGTACTCCACTACAACTACATACATACTCCGCAAGCTATGGTGTGGCGCATGGCAGAAAGTACCCTGTATCACTATTACAGTCTGATCCACGAATGATGGTAGTTCATCCAGGTTATGAAATAGACAGGGACTGAATTGTTGCTGGTTCCAAGTGACACTTACAGTACGTGCACACATCTGCTTTGCACTTGGTATGAATATATATTCTGAACATTATGTCTGTCACTTGTTTGTGCAGAATTTGTTGATTACAAACGTCATCAGTTACGACAACTCGCAACAAATGGAATAGAAATTCTCTAAGTAATTCACTATAATCTCATTTAATGCTTGTATCAAGTGTGGCATTCACAGCAGAGCACTCAGAACACTACTGAACCCTCATTGGCTGTAAGAGAATGTCATGGTGTGGTGTAGAGAGTACCCTGTATCACTATTACAGTATGAGCTACGAATGATGGCAGTTCCTGCAGGTCAAGAAATGGATGGGGATTGTATTGCTGCTGGTTCCAAGCGACGCTTACAGTATGTACACATGTATGTGTGCAGTACAAATCTAAACTCAACCTCCATCATTTGGAACTCCAACTATTGTCGTTTCCTTTTCCTTTCCACATACAAATAGGGTGAGGGAAAAATGGTCGTCTCTATGCCTCCATATGAGCCCTGTTATCTCTACTCCGATCTTCATGGCCCTTATGCGAAATGTACATTGGCAGCACTAGACTCACTCTGCAGTCAGCCACATGTTGGTTCTCTATATTTTCTCAATATTGCTCATCAAAAAGAACATCAACTGCCCTCCAGTGATTTGCATTTGAGCTGCTGAAGCATCTCCATAATACTTGCTTGTTGTTTGAGCTTACCAGTAACAAATCTAGCACCCTGCCTCTGAGTCGCTTTGATGTCTTCCTGTAATCTGAACTGAGGCAGATCCCGAATTCTCCAACAGTACTCAACAATGGGTCACACTAGTGTTTTATATGTGGTCTCCTTTCCTAAAGTCCTTCCAATAAACAGAAATCAACCATTCTCCTTCACTACTACAGTCCTTACATGCTCACTCCATTTCATACAGCTTCACAACATCACGCCTAGATATTTAATCAACATGACAGTGTCAAACAGCACACTACTAATACTGTATTCGAATATTATGGGTTTGTCCTCTACAGTAACTCTACGAGAACACAGGAACCTCTCCTGTATGCCTGTGCCTTTGTTAACAACTGGCAGTGTGGCACTATGTCAAATGCTCTATGGAAAATATGGGATCTGCCTGTTGCCCTTCATCCATAGCTCACATGATCTCATTTGGGAAAAGGGCAAGCTGAGTTTCACAAGAGCAATGCTTTCCAAAACCATGCTGATTTGTGGACAGAAGCTTTTCCCTTTCAAGGAAATGTATTGTATTTGAGGTGAGAATATATTCAAAAGATACTGGTCTATAATTCTGCAGGTCCATTCTTTTGCTGTTCTTACAAACAGCAGTCACCTGTGCTTTTTTCCAGTTGCTTGGGAGTTTGTGCTGGGTGAGAGATTTGCAGTAAATTCAAGCTAAGTAAGGGGCCACTGCTGTGGAGTATTCTTCGTAAAACCAAATTGGGATTCCATCAGGACCTGACAACTTATTTAATTTGAACTCTTTCAGTTCTTTCTCTACACCAGCAATGCTCATTACTATATCCTCTATATGGGAGTATGTGTGATGGTCAAACGATGGTCTGTTTGTATGATTCTCCTGCATGAATGATTTCTTAAATACAAAATTTAAAACTTCAGCTTCAGCTTTACTTTTGCTATCTTCTATTGCAACACCAGATTAGTCAACAAATTACTGGATAGAAGCCTTAGACCCACTTAGCAGTTTTGCGTACGACCAGAATTTCCTCGAGTTCTTGACAACATGTGTTCCTAAGGTATGACAGTAGTAGTAGTTGTAAGCTTTAGACATTCATCTTTTTACAGACACACGAATTTCTGTTAACATTCATTTGTCATCATTTGTGTGTTCTCTTGAGCTGAGAGCTTTTCTGTCCTTAATCCCCTTACTCAGCACATATGTCTCCAGAGTGTGATCTACAGTCTGGTTAAACTTTGCCTATAATTCATCTATGTCCATTGCACTGGAACTAAAAAATGTCAGCTCATTGTCTGCATGGGATGCTAACAACTGTGTATCTACACTTTCTATCAGAAATATTCTCCTAGCTTTCTTGAGTGACTTATTAACATTCGTAACCAAAGTTGCCATGATAATATTATGGTCATTAACCCTTGACTCTATACGAACATCATCGATTAGGTCACGCTTGCTTTTAGCTACAAGGTCTAAAATATTTCCACTGCATATGGGCCATTGAACTAGCTGCTCAAGACAGTTTGCAAAAAATGTGTTAAAGAGAACTTCAGAAGACTGTCTGTCTGTGCTCCCTGCAATGAATCCATATCCACAGATGACCCAGTCTATACTTGGTAGGTTAAAGCCACCTCCAACTAATGTTGTATGATCTGGGTATTTTCTCACTACTGACCATAGAATTTCTGTTAATGACTCTAAAACCATTACAGCAGAATTGGATGGCTGGTAAAAGCATCCAACAATTAAAATGATTTCACCTAGACCTGCTATACATGATTAGATAACTTCACTGTCACACTAAAATTCGACGTCAGTAGAGACAATATTTTTGTCAATTGCAATGACCACACCCCCTCCTACAGTATCTAATCTGTCTTTTCAATACACATTCGATGAATCACTCAATATTTCAGAGCTTCCTGCTTTGGGTTTCAACCAGTTCTCAGTCCTGAGAATAATTTTAGTCCAAAAAGTTTTCTGGAGGGCAGTAAATTCTGGAACTTTGTTATGAATACTGTGACAATTTAAAGATAAAATTTTGACAGTCAGAGTGTGTCTGCTTTGAGCATGGCCTAATTTCACTGTCTGCAAGTCATCTGGCAAGTGTTGGTCAGAGAACTTCAACCTAACACCTACAGTAAAAAAACATTGTGTGCACTCCACAAGTACTCTGCTACCTAAGTAGCTGCTCCCTTTATGTAGTGTACCCCTGATCTATACAAGGGGAGTCCTACAGTTCCCCAGATAATAACCCAAGTACAGAAACTTGCAGGCAAGACCATCACAGAGTTAACAAAGCCTTTGATTGAGACTATCTACATGGCTCCAAACCAAAGGAAATGAATCGACTCTGGGAAAAATGCAGCAAATTGTGAGCTCCGCTTGCATCCCATGCACGAGGCCAGTAGCATTCAACACCTCTGCCAGCCGTCTGTCTGAACTGAGGATGGCCTCAGAATCCAAGCAACAGGCATTGTTGATGCCGACATGAGCCACAACTTGCAGACAACTGCACCCTGGACCCTTGATAGCTTGACAGCTGCAGGCAAGCCCCCCCCCCCCCCTCTCCCCCTCCCCCCGCAGACATACTGAGTGCATATTGGCTTTCTTTCCAGCCCTGAATGCTATCTGCTGAAGGAGCTTCTTAACATGCCTAACACTGGAGCTCCCCATAACTAGTAAACCCATCTCCCAATTTGCCTCCTAGGACCCTGTTGAAGGAATGGCCACTTGTCCACTCACAGGGTGAAGGGTAAGGCCAGATGGCCAGCCTGCACACTGGCTGTTTGTCTCGAGTAACAAAAATGCGTTACCACCTGCTACTTATCTTCTTGTGAGGGCGGATCAGCTGTATCAGGTAAACTGGGAGATGCCTCGGCAGCAGAGGCTATGGGCAAAACAAGCAATGGCTGAAGTGTTTCATGCAACATGCCAGATTCCCTGCCAGAGCTACATCCTGAGGCAGCAGCCGGAAGATTATTGCCTGTAGCCAAAAGCACATTCAGCTATTCATGAACTGCGGTCAGCTTCACCTGTGTTTGCACACAGCATGAACACATCCTATCCATCCCAGTACTACTAACTTAAGAGTTGACTAAAATGTACAGACAGAAACCTAGATATGCAACCTGCTAATCTCGTGACATGTTGCCAAAGGTGGCTGATGCCTTTGTGATGTGTAGCTGACTGGTAGAAAAGATAAGTGCACTATCGGACTACAAGACAACACTCTACAACTACAAAAATGAGAGAATAAACCACTTAAATAGAGAAATAACAAGCAATAAATTTAAGAAATATACCACCAAGAAACACAGAAGGAACTAAATACATGACTTGCCCCTTCCAGGCACCTACCAGACGAATAAACCACTTAAATACAGAAGAAACACACAAAAAATTTAAAAAATTTGTTCCTAAGAAAACACATAAGAAGTTAAACATGTAATTTCCTTTTTCCAGGTGTGTACCATGTAGCAGTAGCCAACTGCCTGATCCTTACTAGGCTCAAAACAATTGGTCCCTGGCTCTTCAAAACAAACATGATTAACTATTGCGTTACTGACTGCCTGATATTACACTTAGTTACAAAATGTGGGAGTAAATCTCTTAAATACAGAAAAAAAACACACACGAAATTTAAGAAGAAGCTAAATATGTAATTTGTCCTTACCAGGTGTGTACGAGACAGCAGTAGGAGCCTGGTTTCCAAGTGCTCAGGAGAAACCAACACTAGAACTTCTCAATACCAAGTATTACAATAATATATGGGGGAGTAATAACAAATACACAGAATAACATGAAAGAAATTTGGTACAGGGATGGTCCACTGTTAGAGATTTATTAACATATATTGATGGATTAGGTAGATTTAACAAAGAACTTGGAGATTATATACCCAGTGAAAGCTCTCACGGCAAAAGTAATGGAGACATTTGTTACAACCTTTAATCACCAATAATTGTGTGGATATTCAACACTCTCTCTTAGAAACAATAGCTGATCACATGATAACAACTCAGTCTCTTGTATTCGACTGCCGTGCCGTGACATGTGGCCGGCGCTGTTCGTAGCTAGGTGGCGCTCAGCCGATTTGCGGAGCGCCTCTATCACCGTTTCGCGAAATGTTGTGGCGGCACTGTTAAATGTCGTGGCACTGTCACAACACTTTTCCCCCCTTGGAAAAAAAAAAAACACTCACTTCCTAGGAGACATGGACAGCGCGGAGACATCCATGGCCTCTTGTGAGGTCCCGAGGAGATTCCGCAGAGAGACACGAGAGTATGGTCGAAAATGTCTCGGACGGAAGCTCGTGCATGGAACGTGCCTCCTGGATGAGATGATGGGTGAAAACTCCGGAGCAGCATCCATAGGTGTCATGGACCTGGGAGTGTGCTCCAGCGAGATGGGTCCCGGAGAAGGCGGCGTCGCGACTGGGGCTGGTTCCGGCATACTCGGAAGCGGTAGCAACGTCGGCTGCATCAACACGTACAGTAGATCAGCAGCAGTGACAGGACTGGCTTCTCGGACTGGTGGAGGCGAAGGATGGGGCGGTGGCACCGGCGTGGCCACCACTCATGGGCGCATCTGGTCAAATGGCAAACAACCGTGCCGTCGCCCGTACATAATTCACAAAGCCGGTGGCCGTGAAGAGCCTTGACCACCCCTGGAATCCATTTAGGGCGAGAGCCATACCCTCGTGCCCACACGTCGGCGCCCACCGAGTATTTTCCCGCACTAGGGGACACAGCACAAGGCCTGACAGGGTGAAGCAGGTGCAGTAGGGTGCGCGGTTGGCGGCCATGCAAGAGTTCAGCAGGGCTGCGATCACCCAGAGGCGTGAAGCGATAAGAACTTGGAAATTGCAGCAGAGCGTCATCTGTGGAAAAATCACTAAGGAATTTTTTCATCTGGCATTTCAAAGTGCGGACAAGGCGCTCGACCTCCCCATTCGATTGCGGATGGAAGGGAGGTGCTGTAACATGATGAATCCCTTGTCCAGTACAAAAATCACGGAAGGCCTGCAAAGAGAACTGAGGGCCATTGTCCGTGACGATTGTGGATGGAAGACCCTCCAGCGCAAAGATTTTGGACAAAGCCAGCGTCGTCGCCGCAGTGGTGGGTGACGGACATCTAACAACAAACAGAAACTTCGAGAAGGCGTCAATCAACAGTAGCCAATAAGTACCGAGGAAGGGGCCAGCAAAGTCGGCGTGCATCCGTTCCCATGGCTGAGCTGGATCAGGCCACGGAGAGGGCATTGTACGAGGTGCAGCCAGTTGTTGAGTACACTGACCACACGCAGCAACCATATGGGCGATGTCCGAATCAATACCGGGCCAATAAACGGGCCTGCGGGCCAGGGACTTAGTCCGAGAAATACCCCAATGGCCTTCGTGCAAGAGTTTGAGAACATCTTTGCGAAGAGAGGCTGGTACCACGACCCGTGGAGATGCGCCATCCGTGGCCAGAAGAACAACACCATCATGAACAGACAGACGAAGGTGCAAGGCATGGTAGTTGCGTAGGGGATCCGATGCCCGGCCCTTGGTCCTGTCCGGCGAACCCCGTTGAACAAAACCGATCACCCGATGCAGGACCGGGTCCCGCGCAGTAGCCGACACGACCTGCAAACCTGTAAGTGGAAAACCCTCGACCGCACGACGTTCTTCCTCATCAATGTGGAAACAGAGGAGTTCATCACGATCAAAAACCGGGTCGGGGCCCATCGGCAATCGTGACAATGCGTCAGCGTTGGCGTGCTGGGCCGTGGGGCGATAGTGAATCTCATAATGAAAACGAGACAAGTATAAGGCCCAACGTTGCAGGCGGTGAGCTGCCTTATCCGGAAGCGACGCTGATGGGCTGAACAGAGAGACCAGCAGTTTGTGGTCGGTGATGAGGTGAAACTTAGAACCATACAAGCATAGGCAATGGGTCGTTCTGACCCATCCTCATACCGATGGGCGAGAACAGCCCCTAGGCCATACTGTGACGCGTCAGTCGCCAGAACCAAGTGCTGACCTGGACGGAATGTGGCAAGACAAGGCACCGATTGCAAATGAGCCTTCAGGCGGACAAAAGCCTGCTCACACCCATCGGACCAACAGAAAGAGACGTTTTTGTGTAACAGCTAATGTAGAGGATAAGCTACCGCCGCTGCGGATGGAATGAATTTGTGATAATAAGCAATTTTGCCTAGAAACGCCTGAAGTTCTTTGACCTTAGACAGCCGGGTTAGAGCGTTAATGACCACAATGTGCTGACGCAGACGACGTATACCCTCACGGGACAAGTGGAAACCAAGATACACAATGGAGGGTTGGAAGAACTGTGACTTGTCCAGATTGCACCTCAAACCAGCCGAATGCAAAACCCGAAACAGTGAACGAAAAATTACGAAGGTGCTCCTCAGTGGAGGCCCCCGTGACAAAAATGTCATCCAGATAGTTTATGCAGCCGGGAATGGAAGCCGTGAGCTGTTCCAAAAACTGCTGAAAACTGGCCGGTGCGCTAGCGACGCCAAATGGTAAACGCTGGTACTGATACAACCCACAAGGAGTGTTGATAACGAGAAATTCCTTGGAGGTAGCGTCCGACGGCAACTGATGGTACACCTCCGATAAGTCAAGTTTGGAAAAGAACTGGCCCCCAGCGAGCTTGGTAAACAACTCCTCAGGACGGGGAAGAGGATAAGTGTCAATGAGGCTCTGAGCGTTGACAGTGGCTTTAAAGTCACCACACAATCGCAGACTCCCGTTTGGTTTAGAAACCACCACGATCGGCGATGCCCATTCGCTGCAGGTAACCGGAAGGAGAATCCCTGAAGCTGTTAACCTGTCTAGCTCAGCCTTGACAGGTGCACGCAACGCCACCGGAATAGGGCGTGCCCGGAAAAACTTAGGGCAAGCCGTAGGTTTAAGAGTAATGTGGGCTTCAACATCCTTGGCACAACCCATACCAGCAGAGAACACGGACGAAAATTCAGAACACAATCCATCCAGCTGTTGATACGGAATATCCTCAGACATGAGGTGCACATCATCATCAATGGAGAACCCAAACAACTGGAAAGCATCATAACCGAACAGGTTTTAGTGCCCGCATGATCCACGACATAAAACGTGAGGGGCCGAACCACAGACTTGTAGGCAGTGGAAGCATCAAACTGGCCCATGATAGGAATTTTCTGTTTATTATAAGTCCTCAGATTTCGCGTAAATAGAGACAAAGGAGGGGAGCCCAATGCAAATATGTGCGAGAATTAATGAGAGTTACTGCAGAGCCAGTGTCCACTTGCATGCGGATGTCTTTATCCAGAACACGAACAGTAACAAACAACTTATTTGTTTGAGAAAGCACACAGTGAATATCCATGTCCGATGTCAGGAACTTTAGGAGACTGACACACAGAAGCAATGTGGCCTTTTCTCCTACATGAATTACACGTGGCCCAATGTTTTGGACACGCTGCCCTGTCGTGCTGTACGAAACAACGGGGGCAAGAAGGAAGTGCGGAACGAACCGGCTTCTGTGGTTGCTGGTTTCGCTGCGAGCGTTGCAGCCCAAAGCGACATTGTTGACGCGAGTGAACCGCCACCACATCGTCGTTCTCCTGTGAAACAGACAAATTGTCCGTGTCGAGAGTTGACTGTACAGTGCCTACATCACACCACGCGTCTATTTGCGCGCCAGCAGCGTGAGACACTTCAAAGGATTGAGCTATGCTTAGAACTTCCAACAACGACGGGTTTGGCAGTTGTAGGGCACATTGCCGAACTTCTTTATCAGGAGCAAGCTGTAGAATAGCATCCCTAACCATTGAATCAGCATAAGAATCGTGATGTGTGTCCGTGACAAACTGACTTTTCCTACTCAGACGGTGTAGTTCCGCCGCCCAAGCCCGGTAAGATTGATGGGGCTGTTTACGACACCGGTAGAACGCCACGCGGGCGGCTACGACGTGGGTGTTTTTTCGATAATAGTCAGACAATAAGTCACACATTTTTTGGAAGGACAGGAAGGCAGGTTCCCACAGAGGGGCTAACTGAGATAGCAGCTGATAGATCCGAGGGGAAAGCCAAGATAGAAATAACGACTTACACATAGGAGCGTCGACAATGCCGAAAGCCAAGAAGTGTTGCCGCAAACGCTTCTCATAATACTCCCAGTCTTAAGCGGCCTCGTCGTAAGGAGGGAATGGAGGCGGAGAAGAGGACAACAGACGATGAGTAAGCGACGTCGACAACACCTGAATCGCAGCCGTCAGCTGTGTTTGTTGAGCCTGAATAGTAGCCATCAGCTGTGTTTGTTGTTCAATGAGCGCTTGCATAAGCTGTTCCATGTCTGCCCCGTCACGAACACGCAAATCCACAACGCAGCAAAAATATCCAACCTCGTCGCCAAAAAGTGTTATAACCTTTAATCACCAATAATTGCGAGGATATTCAACACTCTGTCTTAGAAACAATAGCTGATCACATGATAACAACTCAGTCTCTCGTATTCGACTGCCGTTCGTAGCTAGGTGGCTACTCCCACGCTCAGCCGATTTGCGGAGCGCCTCTATCGCCGTTTTCGCGTACTGTCGTGGCAGCACTGTTAAATGTCGTGGCACTGTCACAACAACATTCATTACCCATCAAGGTATCAACAGATAAAAGAAACTAAATTCTCTAAGGTGCATAGTGGAACATTGCTAGGGGCATTAACCAAACAAATAATTGCTCCCAAATAATTAGTTCTTGTGATTTAAGCAACAGAGATCCAGGTATCTACAGATAGCTCTTTTTCAATCAACAGTCAGGAAACATAGGACATTCTGGGGCAGGAGTCGTGCTCCAGGATAACAGTGCAACTAAATTAAATGACTAGGAGAACCTGTTTCATTTCATTTTAGTCTTTTTTCCTTAGGCTACCATTGAATAATTTTTTTAAAAACTTACACGGAACCAAAGGGTGCAATTGGTTCTAGGTTCTTTAAATTTTAATGACAGTATGTATAAATGGAGGCCTTTGGATAACATCTATTCAGAGATAATTACACATTTTGATCACTGTATAATAATAATATGTGCATTTCCCATTAAGTTATACAACAGTTTCAAGAAAAACCATCTCAAACTCCATAAGATCAACCAACACATTAGATTCAATAAGACTTGCAAAATAAATAATGTAATTCTGAGATACATTAATGTAAAGGTCGGAAACAACTCTTTGGTAGCACAAAGAATGAAATCTTTTGCAAAAATGACTTGGTTAAAGAATGAAATGAACTCACTTGATACCAAGAAATTCATGCTTAATAAAATGTTATATGATGTACATCTTGAGTTATTAGCATTTATTAAGAACCCAACAGTGATGATCAACATAATACAAAAAATTGAACACATCACAGCAGGAACACTGCAATGTCCACAGAACAAACACCAACAATAAATCAGAACACTCACAAATAAAAATAACCAGGAAGAAAAGTACTACGAAGTATAACACACCCACCAGCACAATTTCCACCCGAATAGAAAAAATTCTGTTAGTAGAAACAGAAAGCATCCTGGCAGAGGAAGAGAAACAAGAAAATAACACTATAAATATCGGTCTAACACAATAACTAGTGAAGAAAGAAATAAACAACATAGTCTCCATGTCAAAGAAAGAGCAAAACAGTAAACTTCAAACAGAAAACAACACCACTAAGAAATTAAAAGAAAAACTACAATCTAACAACATCCTAGTCACAAGGGCTGATAAAGGGAACAGCACAGTACTTATCAACAAAGAACAATATATACAAAAAAAACTAAGATTTCATCTCCTATAACAATATCACAAAACTGAAATCTGGTCCAACATGTTTTCAGACATACATAAGAAACCACCTTAAACAAGAAGAGTCCAAAATCATTCAGCAATAGCTTGTATCTTAAGTAACTTTCCAGACTGACAAAGGCATTGCAATGGAGGAAAAGGAGTATGAAGTCAAGATACCAGGGCCACAGAACTTCTGCAACTGCTTCCAAGATCCAAAAGGTAAAGTTTATAATCTGCTACTAACATAAGATGTACACAAACTGACCATTACAAACGCACGATACACTTCAAAGAGTACTGTCAGGAGTGCTCCAAGAAGTGAGATAACGCTGCTCTCATTCTCTGTATGCCTAAATGATATGGCAGACAGGGTGAGCAGCAATCTGCAACTGTATACAGGAAACCACTGTCTTCAACTGGCTGTAGAAGGGTACAGGATTAGTCAGACAGAATTTATATTTTCTGTGATGAATGACAGCTTGCTCTGAATACAGAAAAACATAAGTCAATGCAGCTGAGAAGGAAAAATAACCCCATTATGTTTGATTTCAGTTTTAGTGGTGTGTTGTTTGACAAAGTGACATTGATTAATACCTAGACATGACATTGCGAAAGTGTTATAAAATGGAACAAGAAGATAAAGACAGCAGTAGCAAAAGCGAATGGTGAACTTCGGTTTATAGGAAGAGTTTTAGGGAAATGTAGGTCATTTACAGGGGATATCATGTATAGAACACTTGATGCAATCCATTCATGAGCACTGCTCAAGTATTTGGTATTCCCAGCAGAATGGATTAAAACAGTGCTTCCCAAACTTTCTGGGACCATTAGACCAATTGCAATCAGATGTTAGTTATTATCTCCCTCCGCCCCTCCACTTTGCGCCTAGCTAAACTTTGGAATGAAAAGAATTTTCTTAGAATACTTATATTTTTTAAACAACAAAAGGTAAATAATAGTTTTTGTAAGCATTTTATTATACCATAAATTAATAAGAAAATTGGTACTGCTTCTTTCTACATCTACATCTACATCTACATGACTACTCTGCAATTCACATTTAAGTGCTTGGCAGAGGGTTCATCGAACCACAATCATACTATCTCTCTACTATTCCACTCCCGAACAGCGAGCTGGAAAAACGAACACCTAAACCTTTCTGTTCGAGCTCTGATTTCTCTTATTTTATTTTGATGATCATTCCTACCTATGTAGGTTGGGCTCAACAAAATATTTTCGCATTCGGAAGAGAAAATTGGTGACTGAAATTTCGTAAAAAGGTCTCGCCGCGACGAAAAACGTCTATGCTGTAATGACTTCCATCCCAACTCGTGTATCATATCTGCCACACTCTCTCTCCTATAAGGCGATAATACAAAACGAGCTGCCCTTTTTTGCACCCTTTCGATGTCCTCCGTCAATCCCACCTGGTAAGGATCCCACACCGCGCAGCAATATTCTAACAGAGGACGAACGAGTGTAGTGTAAGCTGTCTCTTTAGTGGACTTGTTGCATCTTCTAAGTGTCCTGCCAATGAAACGCAACCTTTGGCTCGCCTTCCCGACAATATTATCTATGTGGTCCTTCCAACTGAAGTTGTTCGTAATTTTAACAACCTTCTTTTTACATAGCGATGATGTAATTCCCAGTGAATCATGAGTACTTCCTGCAGCTGCTTCTCACAAAAGAAAGCTGACTATCTGCATTGAGGTCTGATGCTCATTAAAAAATGTTCTTACTCTGTACCACTCCTTCTCCTAGCGACACATGCTTCACCCACACCTTTCACCCAATTCAAAATCAACTAATGTGTGCATTATATTGTTTATAAATCACTTGTTTGCAGGATTCCCCTTCTTCTGTTATGGCAGAAACAGGAAGTTGCCAATGTTTTGTGTCTGCCACTGTCACCAATAACAATAACATTTATTTATTTATTTGTTTAGCTGTTTGGTGCATTTCAGTTGATGTGTTGTATAATTACATATAGGCCTTGACATTTCGGTTATAGAGAGTGTCCGGGAAGTAGGGACAAATATTAAAGTGCTAAATTTATTGAAAATGTAATTTATTTATTTATTTATTTTTAATGAATACATTAAGTAACTTCTCCCATTTATGTATGAAAAATTATATTCTCCACTTGACCATCCAAGGCCGAGTGGCAATGACCAATGCGTTCGTTGAAGTTCTCAATGATAATTTCACAAACATCTGGTGGGATGTTATTAATAACCCTTATAACATCATAATTCAATTGGCGCATTGTTTGTGGTTTGTTCACATACACTTTTGATTTCACAAATATCCACAAAAAGAGTTGCGAGGTGTATGATCGCATGATTGGTAGGCCATTTGTGGTTGTCAATCAAGCAGATAATTTTTTGAGAAACATTTCAATCAGCAGAACAATCATTTCAAGGGATGTGTGACATCTTGCACCATCTTGTTGAACCTAAAAAATCATCATTTTCATCAACAAGAGGTAAAAACCAATCAGAAAGCATGGTTTGGTGATGGTCATCATTCACAGCTCCCTCATCATTTGCAAAAAAATACGGGCCAATCACTCCTCCTGCCCAGAACCCAACCCCCACAGCCATGTGTTGTAGATGCATTTTGTCTTCCACAGTCACTCACAGATTTTCATTACCCCAAATTCTGCAGTTCTGCTTATTGATGTGCCCACTGAGGTGGAAGTGCACCTCAACTGAGAAAATTATTCTTTTTGTGAAGTTCTCATTCTCCGTTTGGCAAGCCAAGACCCAGTGAGCAAGTTGATGTGTCTTTCCGCTGCAGACACCAGTTCTTACGTAAGTTGAATCTTGTATACACGCATTTTCAGATCTTTAGAAAGCATTTCATGCAGTGGACTTGGTGATAAATTCAATTGTTGAGCTTACTGGCATGCCAGTATTCTGGGAGTTACAGTCACATTGTCATACATGAAAGCCATGTTTTATTGTGTTCGAAAGGAATGAGGTCGTCGTGCTTTTTTTAATGTTTGAAACATAAACCGTGGTCTCAAACTTCCGGATCAACTACTGAACTGATGATTTGGATGGAATAGCATTACGTCCAAGTGTCACACGCACTTCATGGATGGTTGCCAAGGAACTTTCACTGTTTTTGTAATAAATTTTTACCACTTGAATACATTGCTCAGTTGTCATCTGCTTCATGATGGAAATAAACATCATACAACAACGTTCAACACACAAAAGCTGTCAGGCTACTAATGGGAGAGGATTTCAGATAACAAACAAGAAAAAGTCATGGCTGACAACGATCATATGACATAATGCCGCAGAATTCAGATTCGTCCTTACTTCCCGGACACCCATTACAACAACAGTTTTCTACACCTTATTGTATTTATAGCACAAATTACAGTATAATACATTTATTATACTGTACAGTCCATTCAGTTCTTTTTCACAGTATATAACTATTTCCCCTACATTTAAATTTACATACATACATTCATGTTGTTTTTTGAATTGAATGATCGTTACTTCTTGCCATATTTTTGGGTTTTCCTTGCAATAATCAGTAAATTCATTTACATAGTAAAATGGACTTTTATGCAGTATTTCTCTGACTGTGTGCTTAAAGGTATTGATGTTTTTATTCTGTTGATACTATTCAGAACCCCCCATGAACCATGGACCTTGCCGTTGGTGGGGAGGCTTGCGTGCCTCAGCGATACAGATGGCCGTACCGTAGGTGCAACCACAACGGAGGGGTATCTGTTGAGAGGCCAGACAAACGTGTGGTTCCTGAAGAGGGGCAGCAGCCTTTTCAGTAGTTGCAGGGGCAACAGTCTGGATGATTGACTGATCTGGCCTTGCAACATTAACCAAAACGGGCTTGCTGAGCTGGTACTGCGAACGGCTGAAAGCAAGGGGAAACTACAGCCGTAATTTTTCCCGAGGACATGCAGCTTTACTGTATGATTAAATGATGATGGCATCCTGCCATTCGGTGGCAGGAGGAACAAGACTTCTGGTCAGGTGACTACAGGGTTATAAACACAAAATCAAATAGGGGTAATGTAGGAGTAGGTTTAATAATGAATAGGAAAATAGGAATGCGGGTAAGCTACTACAAACAGCATAGTGGACGCATTATTGTGGCCAAGATAGATACGAAGCCCACACCTACTACAGTAGTACAAGTTTATATGCCAACTAGCTCTGCAGATGATGAAGAAATTGAAGAAATGTACGATGAAATAAAAGAAATTATTCAGATAGTGAAGGGAGACGAAAATATAATAGTAATGGGTGACTGGAATTCGAGTGTAGGAAAAGGGGGAGAAGGAAACATAGTAGGTGAATATGTATTGGGGCTAAGAAATGAAAGAGGAAGCCGCCTAGTAGAATTTTGCACAGAGCACAACTTAATCATAGCTAACACTTGGTTTCAGAATCATGAAAGAAGGTTGTATACGTGGAAGAACCCTGGAGATACTAAAAGGTATCAGATAGATTATATAATGGTAAGACAGAGATTTAGGAACCAGGTTTTAAGTTGTAAGACATTTCCAGGGGCAGATGTGGACTCTGACCACAATCTATTGGTTATGACCTGTAGATTAAAACTGAAGAAACTGCAAAAATGTGGGAAATTAAGGAGATGGGACCTGGATAAACTGAAAGAACCAGAGGTTGTACAGAGTTTCAGAGAGAGTATAAGGGAACAATTGACAGGAATAGGGGAAAGAAATACAGTAGAAGAAGAATGGGTAGTTCTGAGGGATGTAGTAGTGAAGGCAGCATAGGATAAAGTAGGTACAAAGACAAGGGCTGCTAGAAATCCTTGGGTAACAGAAGAAATATTGAATTTAATTGATGAAAGGAGAAAATATAAAAATGCAGTAAATGAAGCAGGCAAAAAGGAATACAAACGTCTCAAAAATGAGATCGACAGGAAGTGCAAAATGGCTAAACAGGGATGGCTAGAGGACAAATGTAAGGATGTAGAAGCTTATCTCACTAGGGGTAAGATAGATACTGCCTACAGGAAAATTAAAGAGACCTTTGGAGAGAAGAGAACCACGTGTATGAATATCAAGAGCTCAGATGGCAGCCCAGTTCTAAGCAAAGAAGGGAAGGCAGAAAGGTGGAAGGAGTATATAGAAGGTTTATACAAGGGCGATGTACTTGAGGACAATATTATGGAAATAGAAGAGGATGTAGATGAAGACGAAATGGGAGATACGATACTGCGTGAAGAGTTTGACAGAGCACTGAAAGACCTGAGTCGAAACAAGGCCCCCGGAGTAGACAACATTCCATTAGAACTACTGACGGCCTTGGGAGAGCCAGTCATGACAAAACTCTACCAGCTGGTGAGCAAAATGTATGAGACAGGCGAAATACCCTCAGACTTCAAGAAGAATATAATAATTCCAATCCCAAAGAAAGCAGGAGCTGACAGATGTGAAAATTACCGAACTATCAGTTTAATAAGCCATGGCTTCAAAATACTAACGCGAATTCTTTACAGACGAATGGAAAAACTGGTAGATGCAGACCTCGGGGAGGATCAGTTTGGATTCCGTAGAAATGTTGGAACACGTGAGGCAATACTGACCTTACGACTTATCTTAGAAGAAAGATTAAGAAAAGGCAAACCTACGTTTCTAGCATTTGTAGACTTAGAGAAAGCTTTTGACAATGTTGACTGGAATACTCTTTTTCAAATTCTAAAGGTGGCAGGGATAAAATACAGGGAGCGAGAGGCTATTTATAATTTGTACAGAAACCAGATGGCAGTAATAAGAGTCGAGGGGCATGAAAGGGAAGCAGTGGTTGGGAAAGGAGTGAGACAGGGTTGTAGCCTCTCCCCGATGTTATTCAATCTGTATATTGAGCAAGCAGTAAAGGAAACAAAAGAAAAATTTGGAGTAGCTATTAAAATTCATGGAGACGAAGTAAAAACTTTGAGGTTCGCCGATGACATTGTAATTCTGTCACAGACGGCAAAGGACTTGGAAGAGCAGTTGAACGGAATGGACAGTGTCTTGAAAGGAGGATATAAGAACATTAACAAAAGCAAAACGAGGGTAATGGAATGTAGTCAAATTAAATCGGGTGATGCTGAGGGAATTAGATTAGGAAATGAGACACTTAAAGTAGTAAAGGAGTTTTGCTATTTAGGAAGTAAAATAACTGATGATGGTCGAAGTAGAGAGGATATAAAATATAGACTGGCAATGGCAAGGAAAGCGTTTCTGAAGAAGAGAAATTTGTTAACATCGAATATAGATTTATGTATCAGAAAGTCGTTTCTGAAAGTATTTGTTTGGAGTGTAGCCATGTATGGAAGTGAAACATGGACGATAACTGGTTTGGACAAGAAGAGAATAGAAGCTTTCGAAATGTGGTGCTACAGAAGAATACTGAAGATAAGGTGGATAGATCACGTAACTAATGAGGAGGTATTGAATAGGATTGGGGAGAAGAGAAGTTTGTGGCACAACTTGACTAGAAGAAGGGATCGGTTGGTAGGACATGTTTTGAGGCATCAAGGGATCACAAATTTAGCATTGGAGGGCAGCGTGGAGGGTAAAAATCGTAGAGGGAGACCGAGAGATGAGTACACTAAGCAGATTCAGAAGGATGTAGGTTGCAGTAGGTACTGGGAGATGAAGCAGCTTGCACAGGATAGAGTAGCATGGAGAGCTGCATCAAACCAGTCTCAGGACTGAAGACAACAACAACAAACAACTATTCAGAAGGCAACTGAATAGGTATATCACTATAACAATAGACTGTGCAGCAGTGCAGTATCATTGCGTAGTTACTGTTGTGTTGTGCTGTATGTTGGTTCATTTACTGTTGGAAAGTGAATAATGAAGCAACTTCTGGTCTATTGAGCGAACTACCTACAACTCGGAGGCCTTTTCAGGAGATATATTAGTATATATGATTATATGTCTCAACTTTGCTGTCGTAGATGCAAGGTATAAAGTACAAAGTATGTGTGCAGTGTGTGGACTGTGTGACAGAGACAGTCATACATTCATTTTACAAGCAGTAACCTCAGCTATATTGGGTGTTTGAAAAAATTACATAATCAGTATTATACTCTTGCAAAATAGTGACAATAGTAATGAACTCTTAAAAATGATTTAGTTTTATGACTGAAACACAGTTGAACCTCTTTATTTTTATCCCTCACAAAATTTCATTTTACCCCTTAGGCGGTAATTATTCCCATATTAGCAACCACTGGATTGAAGGAAGACACTGAAACAGTTCAGTAATGTGCTGTTAGACTAAATCAATACACAAGTGTTAGAGACATACTTTGTGAACTCAAATGGAAATCCCTGGAAAGAGTGAAACACTACTGAGAAAATTTAGAGAACAGGTTTTTGCAGCTGATCACAGAAGATCACAGAACAATTCTTCTGCTGTCAACATACATTTTGCATACGGACGAAGAAGGCAAGATAAGAAAAATCAGCGCTCATAAGCATGAATATAAACAGTTATTTTTCCCTCTCTCCATTTGCGAATGGAACAGGGAAGCCAATGACTAGTAGTGGAATGTGGTAATGTCCGCCATTCACTATACAGTTCATTCTGGAATATTTATTTAGATGCAGACACCTAAATAGACTACAATATCTTCTTAATGTTTGGAAAAATACACAAACACATCCATACAAGCATAACTCCCACAGAGTGCTGAGCCCAACTGCAGTGAGCAGTGATCATGGCTGTTGTTTGGATAGTGATTAGCATAAAAGAAATAAGAAAGGGAAGGAATTACAGATTAGGTTTGGAGGGGGAGTGTGTAGAGATGTGGGCTGCTACATGGATCATCAGTTGGCTGTGTTGAGGGGGAGGGGATGGGGAGGGCAAAGGGGGGAGGGAGCAGTGGAGGAGAAAGGACTAGGCAGCTGCACTGAGTGGCATAAAGCGTGTGTGAGGCTGGAGTGGGAGCAATGACGAGCATAGGAACAACTGGACAACAGGAACTAATGAAGATTGAGGCCAAGATGATTCTGGAAACAAAGGATACATTGAAGGTAGAGTTCCTAACTGCACAATTTAAAAAAGCTAGTGTTGGCGGGAAGAACCCAGAGGGCACAGGCTATGAAGTAATTGTTAAAATTAAGCACAATGTGTTGTATGGCATGCTTGGCAATTAGGTAGTGCACCAGTTCTTGACCAACTACATCCTCAACCACAAGTACATCTCATCTGAAAGCATTACCTACAAACAAAACCACAGTATAGCCATGGGCACCCACATGGCACCATCCTACACCAACTTTTTCATGGGCCATCTATAGGAAAACTTTCTAGCCACCCAGAATCCCAAACCACTCACCTGGTTCACATTCACTGATAAAATCTTCAAGCTGTGGACCAAAACTGAGGACACCCTATTGAAATACCTCCAGAACCTCACACCTTCTCCTCCATTTGCTTACTCAGTTTTCCTCAACCCAAAAAGACATCTTCCTCAATATCATCCTCCACCTCAAGAATCGCTCCACGAGTACCTCTGCCCGTATCAAACCTACTAACCAACATCAATACCTCCATTTTAACAGCTGCAATTCAGTCCGCAACAAGAACCCCCTTCTTGATTCTTCCCACCAACACCAGCTTTTCTGAACTGCACAGGTGGGAACTCTTTCTGTAACTTATCCTTCTGTAAATTTTGACGAAGCCAATTGTATGAAAAATACTGAAAGGCTAATAAAAATATTCTATTCTATTCTATTCTTCATTCCTGTAAGCCACCCTGGCTTCAACCTTTGCTGATCTCTGCCCTCCACCTGCCTCTATGCTCTTCCCGGTTCCCACTGCATAGTCCTTTCTCCTTCTATGCTTCTCTTCTCTACCCTGGTAACTGTTCACTGTCAAATTCTTTACAACATTTCACCCCTGAAAAGGGACTACAAAATGGAATTCGTCTGAAATAAACTGGTTAGCATCTTTCAAAGCTCAATGTTGCAACTTTGGCGAGGAAACTTATTGTTTCAGTTCACACGCCTTAATAAAGCACTTGTATGTTCAGTCACAAATAATTTCAAATTTTCCAACTTACTAACATCTTATTGTAACATTTGTTCCATAAACTGACTGTCAGAATTCAGTTGTCACATAATTTTCTGTTAAATCATTTGCCACAACCAACTGAGGGTGCAGTTTTGTAGCCACCATGGCCGTAAATTTCACATAGCACAGAATGGTATCACACTTTCTTCTTTTTGTCTGTTTGTGGTAGGTGCTCTCTGAGGCTGTCTTCATGTGTGCAGGTAGACACCTCTTCCTGTAAGATCAGGTCATAAAGTCTCTAATTTTATTTGCTTTGTCACTTTCAATTATATCCTCATCTTTAATCAAAACAATTTTATCCATTTTAACTTAATGTATTGCATCAATTCTCTTCAGTTTTCCTTCCCTTTGTCTGAGAATGATTTCCGTATTTCCTCTGTAAAACGTTCTGCCTCAAGCAAGAACTTCAGTGCATGTTGTACGCTACATATAAGTAGCTTCTTATCTTTCTGCTGTACCTTATTGTCCCTCCTAATGAGGGGCGTTATTGAATTTATGTGAAAGAGGCACTCTGCCTCCAGCTAAAGCAACATTTACAGCAGTCACAGGATGATTCTACAGTCACATCAACAGATGTTGCTGCTATCACTACCAAGAACCCAGCCCTTAGGTGGATCCTCATATCCAGTCAAACAGCATGGCCAGTTCAGCTGCCCATGGATGCCTGTTCTTCGCAATACAGATTTGATACACTTTTCCACTGTCTCAAAGTGGTGCACAGCATCTTCCTGCAGGTCACGGAATAACTTGACTGTAGGGTGGACTTTCTGGAGGCCCTCTGCCTGCTATTTTTGTAACATCTTCATCTGTTGTGTTGAGGCATGTTAAAAGCACAGTGTATAGTCCAGTGTCATGTTAACTGGCCCAGCACCAATATGTATATCCACATGACAATCTGTGAATGTACAGTCTGTGTAGAAACTGGTCTTTGACATCCCACTACTACTTGCTTTGGCCAATCCAACAGCACCCTTGGGAGCCCATATATATGAGTTACACTGGCCCTTGGACTCCTGATGCAGATGCTTTATTCAATGTTCCACATCTGGCCGGCATAGCATCCATCACAACACTGGCAGACATCAAGGCAATGGCAATTCTTGTATTAATGGTGCACCAACTAAGAACATTTCAGATAAAGATTTTAAGTTTACCTACCATCAATGTGCATCTTTCATGAGAACAGCATTCAGCACCTCATAATCAGTCAGTTTCACCAGAACACAAATCCAGGCTTTAGAGATAAGGGAGGACCTTCAAGCAAAAAAATGGTTCAAATGGCTCTGAGCACTATGAGACTTAACATCTATGGTCATCAGTCCCCTAGAACTTAGAACTACTTAAACCTAATTAACCTAAGGACATCACACAACACCCAGTCATCACAAGGCAGAGAAAATCCCTGACCCCGCAACCTTCAAGCCACAAATTAAAAAGGCACTTAAAAGACTTAGACAAGCTTCTTAGCAAATTATACTGACTACTGATAATGTAGACCAGTCCATATCTTACACAGGCTTTCACCACTTAATGCAGTATCTCCTGCACCTGCAGCATTCAGTACCACAAGCCAAGTGACAGCTTTTCCATACTCGATTATAGGTCCAGGTATAGACATTTGGATTCATGTCAGAATGGATACCAGAAACAGTCATCACCTACCAAGGACATCAGATGCTCTCCACCACAGTCAAAGACCTTCATATGCCAACATAATAGCCCAGGGCTGCAACTATCTATCAGAACATGATGACTACAAACAATCTCCTTGGCATGCAATCCCTTTTCCAACTACTACACAGCGCAATTTCTATAGCCACTAATGACCCAACTATTTGTCACCAGTTTTTTTGCACAGGTCTCCCATCCATGAGGAGTGATAACATAAACAATTATGGGCTCTAATGGACATGGACAGCTCTTACTGACACATCCAGCTCTCTGGTATTTTCTGCAGTGGACCCATAACAGCCTTGAACATCACCTTTGATGATACTAAGTAAAGTCAAATCTGGCACACCCTTACAAGCTCCACGAAGGAGCCTTTACGGAGACTTCAGTTATTGCTCCTATGCCACTGGTTCAGATTTTTTCCAGTCATTATTGTACTTATGCACCAGTTACTGGTGGGAGTGATTTAGTATACTTGTTGAATTGCAAGAGTTGATTGCACTCAATTGACCAACGAGTGCACCACTAGCATGTGACTGCACAGTCATTGCATGACAAGTTTCATTAGCAATAACTGCTGTGACTACTGTTGAATACTATGCCTATCTTCATGGTGAGACAGCATTCTGATCTATGCTTCTGACTATCTTCCTGCCTGGCCTTCTTTTCAGTAGGTTTGTGTTAAGCCGGTATTTAACTTGTGTTATGGTTTGGTTTGTCCTGGAATGTTCTTGAACCTGTTTGTGATTTATCCTATCATAATTCCACTATTACAGGCTTCCTGTGTCATGTATCTACTTATGCTCATCCTGAGCTACAATCAAAGAGCTTAGGTAAAGTTGAGTGGTGCAAACAGATATAATAATTCTTGTCTTCCTTTTCTTCTGTCTTCTAATTCCCCCATGTCGCTTGTTGTTTACTCCCTGGTCCCCTGTCCCTTTCATTATTTAGCTAGTCTAAAATGGCTTTACAACTATTACTTCTAGTACTATAATTTACATGGTTACTGTACTGTCTTGGACCTTGTACCACAATTTATTTCCTTTCTGTCTATACATTAACTCTTCTGCTGTCTTCAAATTCATATATTGTCTATATAATTTCCACTCTCTTTCATATGATAGTTTACACAACTGACAGAGAACTTCAAATGATTGCAGTCTTTCCTAATTTACATGTCATTCGTCTCTCAAGAGCCTGTCTTTATAATTCATTGTCTACTATGTCTGACATATATCACTTGACAGATATTTTCTCTCTCAATTTCTATTCGTGTTAGAAACTGATGACTATGCAAACATTTTACTAAAGGTAATTGAAGCAAAATCAATAATTGAATATATAATTGAAAAACTTTAGAAGCAAGTTATAACTCACATCACGAACAACAGCAAGTAGGTTCACTGACTCTCCCCGCATGCTGGACCCATTGCTGTGTATGTCAGCAAGAGTATAGAAATCTGTTGGGGGCTTTGTTGTAAGATTCAGCAGAGGCTCAAATGCACTGCAGTCATCTCCTCCATATAACTTCAAGGAATTTTGGTTCTCAGAAACTGTCAGCTGACATGGACTGCAAGTGCAATAAAATTTGCAATCAATACTTGAACTGCTGGTAATTTATTAATTATTAATCCTCTGTATTTTATCAGAAACTAATTAATTTAGATTTAGGGCATTTAAATACAGACTTATAACAAAATTATTACTGTGTAAGGTGAAAAAACCTAAGCAAACCAACAAATTAATACATATTTAAGAAAAACTAAAAATCTTACATAATATGAGATAAGCATTGCGTTTTGATAATTCAATGGTAAGTGATAGATGCTTTAAAGACTACATAAAGATTATAAGTTTTTGTACCATATTGAGCTACAACCAAAGCACACTAGCACCAAACTGTTCAGTCATAATAGTACTGCCAAATAAACTTGCAAAGATTATTATCACATTATTGATTTAAAATATAATGAATACAACATGATCAAATGAAGCAGGGTAATGGATATTTTTATTAAAAAAATCTGCATGTCCTAAGATGTGTAACTATTATACTGGTAATTTATAGATGGTTGACAGTTTTTACAGGTTACGAGTAGATTAATGACCTGCCCTCATTTATCAGCTCTAGTAGCCTACAGTACTAGATCCAGAAAACACAACTTCCCTTCATAGTAGTAATAACCTCAGTAGCCTTGGTACTTGTGTTGAAAGGATAAGCACTCAAGCATCTTATTGGTTTAGTGGATTCTTGCTGAGTGGAAACAAAATTCAGTAGATGGTTTTTACTCTAAAACACAAGCTTCCCTTAGATGACCCAATTTACACTAAGTTTTTGGGGGTATATTTAGATAGTCAGAGTCGACGTGTAGAATATATTAGTAATAATCTGTTTAAAATAATTTATGTGTTATGGCAACTTATGTACTGCTTGAAACATGTATTACAACATCCTAGGTACCATTTTTCTGAAGTATATCAAATGGTTCTATTTTGTGGAGCAGCCATATTTGTGTGCATGACACCTTAATACTGCAGAAGAGAGCCACTATTGTAATTACTGGTTCTTTACATACAACCCACTATAAATCTTTGTTTTGTGAACAAAAAAATCATTATGGTAATAAACTTTCATTTTTCTTATTTATTTAGCCATCTTTAGACATCGTACAATATATGGATATTGTCAATATATATACAACACCTTTTATATAAGTATTTAAGTATTTATAAGCAGATATAAATAGCCATCTCAATACCTATGTGATCTACATAGTTCCATATATCTTTAATAAAATAGTCACTTGTGGTATAGTGCCAGAGTTCTTGCAAGTACACTTTATGAGTTTTTTTTCTGAAAGAGTGGATGTTACTTATTTCTTCAATTTCCTGTCTAAATTTATTATACTCTTCTACACATGGATATAATGCACTGTTTTGTTTCTCCTACTTTTTTCCTGTGCCGATGAAGTCAGTGGCCTGACCCTGTGCTATGGTTGCAGTTTGTATTAATTTTTTATGTCTTTTTTAAGTACACTATGATCTGGAGTACGAACCTGCAAGAAACAGTCAGAATACTTTTGCATGCTTCAGACAGTTATGGAAGCAACCAGTTGTGAAAGATTCATTAAGGTTTTCTGTTAATGTGGCTTTGAGGCTTTTTACGTATTCTTTTGACAAACACAAACACACGCACAGGGATATCATTTAGGCCTGTTGAGTTTTTGCTTTTTCTTGCCTTGTAACATTTCATACTTCATCCTCTATTGTAGGAAGCATACCACTGAACGTACATCTATGCGGTTACTGCAATTCACACAGAAAAATGAACATAAATCTCTCTGTGGGAGTTCTAATTTCTCTTATTTTATCATTACCATCATTTTTCCCTTCATAGGTGGACATAACAAAATACTTTTGCGTTCAGAGGAGAAGAGTGGTGATCTTGTCTCCATTAAAAATGACTTGTCCGTCACCCCAACTCACATATCATACCCACGACACCCTCTTGCCTATTTCACAACAATACAAAATGAACTGCCTTTCTTTGAACTTTTTCGGTCTCATCTGTCACACTGTGCATTGGTACTCCAGAAGAGGACAGAGAAGAGTAGTGTAAGCAGCATATTTAGATTAGTTGCACCCTCTAAGTGTTCTACCAATGAAACACAGTTTTTGGTTCATCTTCCCCTACATTATCTATGTGATCCCTAGGTATTTAGTTGTGCAGACAGCCTTTGAATTTGTATGATTTATCATGTAACCAAAATTTAACAGATGCCTTATTTATTTATCCATAAAATCATCCTCACGATATGGAATACAACTTATAGCAATACACAGCTGAAGGAGCATAAACCTTTTTTTACATAGATTTCTAAATATACATGCCTTTTAAAGGACAGTATATACATACATTCACATTACAATCCTTTCTAAGCAACAATATCTATTTTAAAATACAAAGTCAGCCTGAGAATTGCGATTATTTAACCAACTTCGCTTACATTTTTAATACATTTTGGATAGAATTAAAGTTACAGGTGACACAAGTTAGTCTCCCTAAATTCAGTAACAGAAGAAAAACAATGATGGAGCATTATGTTTGTAACATTCTTCCTGAAAGACTTTTTATTATTTTTGACTAAGTAAGGTAATTCATTATAAAGTATGCTGCTTACATACCTCACACTGTCATGGCATTTACTCAGCCCCTGATTTGTCAGATGAATATTACAACCACCACAGGTGTGACAATCATGAATGCCATTATTTGTTTCAGAGAGGTGAAGATTCTTGTTTACAAATGAAATGTCTCTGAGGTGTATATACAAGGGACAAGTAATATTCCCATTTCTTTAAAGACCGCATGGTAGGTTTATGTGGTGGTACTCAAATCATGTTCTTGACAATTTGTTTTGCATAACAAATGTTTGCTTGGTATTGACCTCCAGAATGGAACATTATTTGAGATGACTGAGTTAATTAGTGCAAATTACATGGTTGTAATGGTAGTCAAGTCACACCCTTGACTGAGAATTCTAAAGGCATAGCATCAGTTTACGCAGAAGTTTATCTCTGCAGGTAGAACATTGTAGTGCGTTGTCCAGCCGGACCCCAAGGAATTTGCTCTCATTGACCAGTTCGATAACTTTCTTCTCTAATGATTCTACATGTGTTGAATGGATCTTTGATGGACAGAATATCATATGAGCTGTTTTTTCTATAATTGAGAGGTTGTTTTTGTAGAGCCCATATATGAGCCTTTCACAGTTGTCAACAAAATAGGCTCTCATCTGCTATGAAGAAATGTTACAAGACAGGAGGTTTGTATCATCAGCGAATAACACAGGTGTTGTTGAGGGTAGGTGTTCTGAAAGGTCATTAATAATGAGAAGAAAGAGGAGGGGCCAAAGGTTGAGCCCTGTGGAACTCCTGATTTGATTGGTATAGTAACTGAACAGCTTATTCTTCCATAATGTGTTGTTATATCTACCAGCTGCCCTATGTCTGACAAATATGACTGAAACCATTCATTGGAGACTCCTCTTATACTATAAGCATTTAGTTCACATAGGAGCAGTGTGTGATTGATCAGATCAAATGTCTTTGTCAGATCAATGAAAAGTCCAAATGCATAGTGTTATTCATTAAATGCAGTATTATCTGATCAGTAAATGAAAAGGGAGCCTCATGGATGGATTTATTTTTATGAAGGTCAAACTGTTGTGCTATTAGGACGGAGTTATTATCAAGAAAGGTCATTACTCAAGTATATACAATTTTTTCTATCATTTTGGACACATCTGCTTTTCCCCTTTCTTGTATAATGGATCTATCTTGGAAGTTTTCAGTGGTTGAGGGAAAGTGCTTGTACCCATTGAGCAGTTTTCATCAGCAACCTGTTTTATTACACAGCTAGGTAAACCATCAAGGCTATGTGACACATTTTGGACACATCTGCTTTTCCCCTTTCTTGTATAATGGATCTATCTTGGAAGTTTTCAGTGGTTGAGGAAAAGTGCGTGTACCCATTGAGCAGTTTTCATCAGCAACCTGTTTTATTAGCTAGGTAAACCATCAAGACTATGTGATGAATTTTTCATGATCCTAATAACTGGGAGAACCTCCTCCAAAGTTCCAGATATTATAGAAAGTGACTGTCAGATCTTTTACACTTTGGAGGGAAAGATGTTGGTGGAGAGTGATGAATTGAAAGATACCTAGCAATTCCAGAAAAGTGTTTACTAAATTCATCACAAATGTGTTTGGTGTCTGTTATTTGTTGGTCATTATACTGAACAGATTCTGTTGTTTTCTGTTTGACATAAGTTTGTAAATTTTTCTGGCAGTATCCCACGTCGCTTTACATTTTTTTGTTAGACCCATTTATGTAGGCTTTATTTGCTACTTGTTTTGCTTTAGATATTAATTTACAAAGGACCATCTTGTGCAATTTGAAATAACTGTGGAAATTTGGTTCATCTGTTTTCATACACTGCACAAAGTATGACCTCTTTGTCTTACATGACATTCTTATACCCTTTGTTTTACTTGAAAGGGCACATTGAAATTATGACCCAATATGTCAAGGAATAGTGAAGTTTTCTTATCTACATTATCTTCCTGGTAAATAACATCCCAAGACTGAGACTGAAGTAGATTTTTAAATGTGCTGATATTGTTAGGATTTCTGATATGTCTTCTGTAGATGAAAGTAGCTGATTATTTGTGTTCTATTTGTCCTAAACTAAGCCATAACAAGATACCCTGATGTTCTGAGAGATCATTGGATCAGTTCAGGACATTAATAAATAGGAGATATTCTGGGTCCAGGAATATGGCATCCATACAACTGCTTGAATTACATGTTATTCTAGTTGGATTCTTTAGTACTTTGGATTCTTTAGTACATTTAGATATTGAAAGTTACTATGAAGTTAATGACATCACTCACTGTACATGAAATGTCACTAAAATTTACATTAAAATCCCACAAAATATGGTCTTATTACCTTTGCATTTGTGAAATTATATGACACTTTCAAGCCTATTTAGAAACTGGGATATGGTGGCAACAGATGAATGGAAAATACAGACTTATTACAATAGGCTGCATGATAGCTACAGCATAATGTTCCAAATGTTTCTTGATATTTACATGGTCAGTTTTGTTGCATGTGCAGATTACTATGGCCTTCTTAACAAGTATTAGACAGCCCCTCCCCCTGACCCCATCCTGCTATTAGATCTGCAGTAACAGTTACCAATTTCAAAAGCTGAAGAATGACATATTTTGATTTTTGCATCAGTACTCTGTGAAACAAATAACATCAACCTTGATATTGCTGCCTGGCAGGTAGATATATGGGTGATCACACATCTTTTTTGTATAGAGTTAATTGCCACTTTTTCTGCCATACAGATATTTTGTCTAAATCATTTTGCAGATTCATTTTGGTCTCCTGATAGCTTTCCAAAATGGTAATGACAGCATCATCTGCAAAAAATCAAAGAGGACTGCACAGATTGTTTCCTAAATTGGTTATATAGAGTAGAACAGCAGATGTCACTTCTATTTTACTTGGTGATTTTCTATTAATTACTATGAATTGTGACTTTTCTGACAGAATATCACGAATCAAGTCACACAATTGAGACAATCCTTCACAGGCACGCAATTTGGTTAGAAGCCACTTGTGAGGAACGGTGTCAAAAGCCTTCTGGGAACACAGAAATAAGAACTCAATTTGAGACACACTGTCGATAACACTATTTGCTTCTTGTGAATAAAGAGCCAGTTTTGTTTCACAAGAACTATGTTTTCTGAATCCATGCTGACGTGTCAATAGATAATTTTTGTTGGGGTAATTCATAATGTACAAACACAGAAAATGTTTCAAAAATCAACATCACTGACATTGACCTATAATTGAGCAGATTACTTCTAGTTCCTTTCTTGTGTATTGGTGTGACCAGTACAACTTTCCAATCCTTAGGTACAGAACTTTCGCCAAGCAAGTGGTTGTAAATGGCTGCTAAGTATGGAGCTATTACACCAAAATACTCTGAAAAGAACCTAACTAGTATGACATCTGGACCAGAAGACTTGCCCTTATTAACTCTTTCTGCTCGAGTGGCGAGTAGTGCTTGACATTGTGAAATTTGTTTTCCACTTCAATGTAAAGCCTCGCTGACAATTTTTTGTAGTCTCACATGCTCCATTCTCAAATCTGACTATAGAAGGCATCAGTGCTGCATGGTACTAACATCTCGGGAAGCTTGTGTTATCTCGTGTCTAACTATAGCAGTTGTGTCGAGAGAAAAGTTGTAATTATTAAGTTCAAGTTAACAGACGTGAAATGGCTAGTTCTTCATACACAGTCCTTTCCGAGGAACAGATTGTAGAGCTTTCAGAAGAAAGTCTACGTGTAAACAAAAGTAACAATGATTTAGTTGATGACACTGATTTATTGGTAAACAATTCAAATGAAATGGCAATGAAAACAGTCCACCCTGAAAAGGTTCCAAAAAATATCACACAATGAAAAGTTTTGTATTGTAATACTTATGTAAATGTATTTGAATGGAAGTGTACATTTTGCTTTAATATATACCCTAACTTTTGCTCAGTGGCCTCATTGTTTCCAAAAAGAGATTCATGTGACTTTCAGTGACACGCTCACTGCCCGGGTGGCAGCAATTTAAATAACAGTGCATGGAGACACCCTGTGTCTGCATTATGGAGAGCAAAGGTTAAGTGACTAAAGTGCTTTGAACACAGAGGGTTATTACTTTAAGTTATTCATATTGGTAGCTGTTCTTGATTCAAATTCTGAAACACTTACTTCATCTTAAGCTCCTTTATTCAAAAGGTACCATTACTAGTTTCGAATCATTACCATTCATTGTCAGACAACTTTCATTTGGAACATGGTGCATTTTTTATTGATTAATTATCCTAAAATCTAAATAATACATAATTATAAGCATGCCACACAGATGGTTGCATTATAGATTTGCATTGGGATGTGACTTACATGACATTTCACAGCCACGGTCTCCAACCATGTCATCATATGACAAAATTGCATTAAACCTACTTCATTGTCTTTGGTGGAGGAATTTTGGGAAACTGTATTTATTAACCACTTTTCGGCACTGTCATTGGTAACATTACCATTGCTATCACGAGGTGAACATATTGATTGTGTCTTGTCTCTGGTATACTTTACATATGCCCAGCATCTCTTTGGATTTTCTCCCAGATTTTGAGACAGAGTTTTGTTCTGAAGACTATTAAAAGCATATTGCATTGAGAGCTGCACTAACTTTCAAGATTCTGTAAAGCACTGCCAGTCTTGGAGATTTTGCATTCTTTTAAATCTGGCATGCTTTCTTCGTTGCTTCTCCAACAGGTGACTTGTGTTGGTACAAATGTCTCAACTTCTGTCAATACTACACTACATCCGGTCTACACTTATGTAATTAGTTTTGAAGGAATGGAGACTGTCTCTTAGTAAGGCATCAAGTGAATTTTTACCTGCTATTTTGAATATATTTTTTGAATTTACTTTTGGTGGATCTGGATGTTGCAATATTCAGTCTCACTACAATGATCTTGTGGTCACTAAACCCTGTTCCATCATGATTCTTCCTATTTTCTCAAGATTATTTGTCACTAAGAAGGCAAGTACTTTATCACAGGTATTTATAGGTTGAATGGTCTTCTGAACTAACTGCTCAAATTAATTTTGTATTTAGTACAATTCTGAATGAGGTTTAACGCCTACCACTGACTTTAAACATGTATTTTCACCAAGATATTTAAGGCACATTGAAGTTATCACCCAACTAATATTGTATGAGTTGGGCACCTATTTGAGATGACACTAAAATTTTCCTTGAAGCTTTCAGCAGCTACATCACCTGTGTCAGGTCAGTAAAAGGAACCAATTACTAATTTATTCCAGTTGTCAAGGATAATCTCCACTCATGCCCAACTCACAACAGTTGTCTACTTCAATTTCACTACAAGATAAACTACTTTTAACAACAAGAAACATGCCACCATCAACTGATTTTATCTACTGTTTCTGAACACCATCAAGTGCTTGGTAAAAGCTTTGACTGAACTTATCTCCAGCTTTCCGTATTTATAATGATTTCTGCATCAGTGCTTTCTATAAGAATTTGGATCTCTGATTTTTTTCCAACACAGTTACAACAATTTACAACTATAATACCAATATTTCCTAGGTGTACCCTTGCCCTGTGTATTAACCAAACCCTTTGAGACTGAATCCCTCTTTTTAATCTTCAGCAAGCATCTGTCCTAAGAACAGCTACCCAAACCTATTTCCCACATTACTCATTATCCACGTAGCCATTTGCTGTGTGTGTGTGTGTGTGTGTGTGTGTGTGTGTGTGTGTGTGTGTGTGTGTGTGTGGAAACCAATACCTGGCTATCTTTTGGCACAAGTCAAGGAATCTGCAACTTACAGTCATGGAACTGTTTGAGTCTCTGATTCAGATGCTCCACTGAGCTCTGTCCACAGTCAGTCTGGTCAATGATACTACAGATAGTGAGCTGCGCTTCATCTTATAAGCAGGGCTGGCTGTCTTACTGCATCAGATTGCTGCAGGGCACCAGAGGAAATCATTTCCAACCCAAAGTGACAAACATCATTAGTACGGACATCAGCCACTGTCAGCGGTTGGCTGCACTCTGTGCTCCTCATGGAATCCAGTAGGACCCATTGCATGCCTGAGATGACTTCTCCCAACCCCATGGTATACACACAGGGTGCACACTGGACTAGTTCCCTCCTCAGCAGCCATATCCCTAGGTGCCCCATTGCGTACCTAACACTGGAGCTCCCAAATACCAATAATGCCACCCTCTATGAATGCCCAGACCTTGAAGGCTGAGAGGATTCCTCTGTAACAGGCCAAGCAACTGCATCAGGCTCAGGATCTTTATTAGCCATATATAGCATCTGAAACCTGATTGTTAGGCAAACCAGGAGGCCTGCTGACCCATCCTCTGGAGAGTCTTTCACTGTCTCTCGCATCTTGAAGAGATCATTCACTCGGTCACAGATGTGGGGTCAAGTAACCTGGCTGACCACAGTAGTGGACCAATTGAGGGGTGCACAGGATAAGTCTGGCACCCCACAGTGATCCCTCTGGCTACAGCTTCAAGATGTGTGACTGAGGCCAGCACCACAAATGGTCACCAACTCAGCTTGCATCCAAATGCAGCATTCCTGTCCATGTACATACTGAAGGTCGTGGAAAACTACACTGTACAAACAAGCAAGAAATTTACAATTAAACCACACAAACACAAAGACAAATCTAAATGAGTAACTCGCTTCTATTTAGAAACTCATAAAATGAACACATAAATGATATGCTGGACTGGTGCTAGTACAGAGGTCGGCAGGTATCCTAATTCATTTTGGAATCCACTTCTTCTTGGTGAAGGAGAGAAGACAGCTACCGCCCGTTCCATACCAAGAAGACCCTTTCATACAGCCTAGCAACCTGTGGCTGTTGCATCTGCAGTGAAGAGCGGCCCCTTCCAAAATATACTGGGTGTCTTGTTGAGGTCTTTACAGACCGTAATTACTCTCACAACCCTGTACAAAAACAAATCTCTTATGCCTTATCTTTCCAGTCACCTACCATCTCTCAAAGTCCCACTGTCCGGCTGCAGAGGAGTATTTCCGTTGTAACTCAGTACCACCCAGGACTGCAGCATCTAAATTACATTTTCGCCAGGATTTTAACCACTGCACAGTGTTTCCTGAAATGAGAACTGTCCTGCACACTATCCTTCCCCCCCCCCCACACACACACACACACACAGTGGTTTGCATCTGTCCATCAAACCCACAACCCCTGCTCCCAACCCCTTGCTCATATCTCTGTAATAGACCTAGATGCAAGACCTGTCCCATACAGCCTCACACCACCACCTATTCCAGTCCAGTCACAAACATCACCTATTCCACCAAAGGCAGGGCTACTTGTGAAATCAGTCATGTCATCAACAAGTTGAGCTGCAGCCACTGTGCTGCACTCTGCGTGGGCATGACAACCAACAAGCTGTCCGTCCGCATGAAAAGCCACCAACAAACTGTGGCCAAGAAACAACTGGACTACCCTGTTGCTGAACATGCAATTCAACACAACATTCTTCACTTCAGTGACTACTTCACAGCCTGTGCCACATGGATCCTTACCACCAACATCAGATTTTCTGAACTGTGCAGATGGGAACTCTCCCGGCAAAATATCCTACATTCCTGTAACCCTCCTGGCTTCAACCTTTGTTAGTCATTGTCCTCGACCATCTAGTCACGTTACTGTTCCATTCCAGCACTACACAGCCTTCTATTGCCTCAAAGCACTCGTTCTTTTTACTTCTCTCCTTTTCCAATACTCCCACACTCTCCCGATTGTACCTAGCTGCCCTACCCTCTCTCCATCTTGTCCCTGCATGCTTCCAAGCAGAACTTTGCTGTCCCTCACCCCTGCCCTGCTATTCCTCCCCATCCCCTCCTTCCCCCCACTGAGTTGTCTCCCCCATAAGCCCCTTGCTCGCAGTCTGGCTCCAGCTGCCAGAGACTGTGGCACGTGTGTGTGAGTTGCACTTGCATGAATTTGTACATGTGTGTATGTTGTCTATTTTTGACAAAGGCCTTGTTGGCTGAAAGCTTATTTTATAATAGTCTTTTTGTTGTGCCTATCTGCAATCCAGCATCTCTGCTACGTAGTGGATGGCAACTATCCTTTTCATAATACTGTTATATTCCATCCTGACTTTTTCATTGTTTAATTTATCATGGTTGAATGTTTCATCAAACATACTAGCTTTCAGTCCATGGTTAAAACTTTAGACATCTCAATGAGCTTGGCCATTCAAATTGGAATTGTAAGGCACAAACATTAAATTTTCCCTCAAAATTGCTTTACTAACTAATTTGGGCTCATTGTCTGACAGTCACTTTAGGAAGACCAAACTGAACAAACAAAAGTATTAATGCATCACTAGAGCAAAAGCGCAGGTATAGGACATTTTAATTACGGTACTTCTGGCCACTTTCTGGGGTCATCCAATATGATTAGACATGTGGTCTTAGAAAACTTTGTGAAATCAATATTAATTCACTCCCATGACTCTCTTGGCAGTTCCTGTGGGTAGTGAGGGGCCTTGGCTGGAGCCCTACTGACTCTTGAACACCTGTTACAAGTGGCTGTGATTTTTTTCTATTTGTTTATTCAATACTGGCCACCATACAAAGCTTCAAGGTACACAGTTTGTTTTAGTGATTGCCATAAGGTCCAAGTACATTTCTTACGAAATCTGAGGTCTTAGACTATTTGGGATTAGAATTCTCCCCCTTCTAACAACACAGTTATGAAACTTCAGGGCAGGTTAAAACTGTGTGCTGGACCGAGACTCGAACTCGGGACCTTTGCCTTTCGCGGGCAAGTACTCTACCAACAGAGCTACCCAAGAACAACTCACGCCTCGTCCTCACAGGTTTATTTCTGCCAGTACCTTATCTCCTACCTTCCAAACTAAACAGAAGCTCTCCTGCGAACCTTGCAGAACTAGCACTCCTGAAAGAAAGGATACTGCGGACACATGGCTTAGCCAAAGCCTGGGGGACGTTTCCAGAATGAGATTTACACTCTGCAGCGAAGTGTGCCCTGATATGAAACTTCCTGGCAGATTAAAACTGTTTTAATCTTCCAGAAAGTTTCGTATCAGCGCACGCTTCGTTGCAGAGTGAAAATCTCATTCTGGAAACATCCCCCAGGCTGCGGCTAAACAATGGCTCCGCAATATCCTTTCTTTCAGGAGTGCTAGTTCTGCAAGGTTCGTAGGAGAGCTTCTGTTAAGTTTGGAAGGTAGGAGACGAAATACTGGCAGAAGTAAAGCAGTGAGGATGGAGCGTGAGTCATTCTTGGGTAGCTCAGTCGGTAGAGCACTTGCCCGCGAAAGGCAATGGTCCAGAGTTCGAGTCTCGGTCTGGCACACAGTTTTAATCTGCCACCAAGTTTCATATCAGTGCAGACTCCACAGCAGAGTGAAAATCTCATTCTGGAAACATCCCCCAGACAGTGGCTAAGCCATGTCTCTGCAATATCCTTTGTTTCAGGACTGCTAGTTCTGCAAGGTTCGCAGGAGAGCTTCTGTTAAGTTTCAAAGGTAGGAGATGAGGTACTGGCTGAAGTAAAGCAGTGAGGATGGAGCGTGAGTCGTTCTTGGGTAGCTCAGTCGGTAGAGCACTTGCCCGCGAAAGGCCAAAGTCCCGAGTTCGAGTCTCGGTCCGGCACACAGTTTTAATCTGACACGAAGTTCCATATCAGCGCACACTCCACCGCAGAGTGAAAATCTCATTCTGGAAACATCCCCCAGGCTGTGGATAAGCCACGTCTGCAAAATAACCTTTCTTTCCAGAGTCCTAGTTGTGCAAGGTTCACAAGAGAGCTTCTGTTAAGTTTGGAAGGTAGAGACGACGTTCTGGCTGAAGTAAAGCTGTGAGGAAGGGGCGTGAGTCATTCTTGGGTAGCTCAGTTGGTAAAGTACTTGCTTATGAAAGGCAAAGGTCCCGAGTTCGAGTCACGATCCGGCACACAGTTTTATTGTGTCACGAAATTTCATATCTGCGCACACTCCGCTGGAGAGTGAAAATCTCATTCTGAATACAGTTATGATCAATAGAGTACTCATTGCAATGATTTGAATACTCGAAGAGTATCTGGCACCTTGTCTGGCCATTGGCCATTTTGACACATTTCAACATAACAGACAGTATTTTATCTTTGACAGTCTCATAGCTAATTTCTTTAACTGTAACAGGGGCACCATCAAACATGAGGAAATTTACATGTACAGCACTATCATCAGTTTCAAATCATCCAAGTAACGACAATTTTGATAAACAATCAGTATTACTAGTTTCATCAGTTGCAGGATATGTAATGTCATAATCATGCTGAGATAAAAGTTCTCCTGTCACAAATGGAAGATAGTGAAACGTCAGAACTGAAGTTATAGATGAGTGATTTATGATACACTATCACAATAAAGTGATGCCCACTACATACAGATTGCTGTGGCATGTGTTCTGTAAAGCACTGACAACTGACCATCTGTGAGCCACTGCATTTTAACTCCCACAACTCTGCACTGCCAGCAGCTGATCTTTGGTCTGCAACTAGAAGTCAGCTAGCGGGCTGCCAGAGGGTGATACTAGTGGCCACACTGAGCCAGCAATCAACACAGCAACAGCCAGTGACGCACTCCAGTTGGACTATGTTATGCATCCACCAACAAGGGAACCAGCAAATAAGAAATCTGTAGTTATCCACACAGCCAGGTTTTAAGACCACACTCTGACTGTAACTGGCAGTTCATAAATTCACTGAAGACTGATGTTCACCTCCTAAGTCATCACCACTGCTGCTGCTTCCCCGTCCGCTCTCACTGCCATCCGCCATCAATGTTGCACTTCTGGGGTTGGTCCTGCTTGGGCTTGGAACTATTTTCAGTGGTGACCACTGAACTTAGACAAATTTTCATATCTGATGACGGATATGGACTTTAGCTCAGAATCCAGGCAGAACACAGTACGCGTTAGGGCAGTGACTTTGCTTGTTGTTGTCTTCTTCCCTGCTCTCCCCTTTCCCCCAAGCAGTTCTGCTTGTCTGTTAGCACTGACAAACCTATAGAAATGTCGCTGCTCTCAAATCAGTTGGCCACTGTATTGTCCACGGCGAGGTGTAATGCCTAAAATCTGTTCTCAATACACTCTTGACACTGGATATTTTAGAAAATTTAACTCCCAAATGATTTTCAGTATGGAATGTCCCATGTGTCTGGCTTCAACTATCACTCTGCGTTCAAAGTCTGTTAATTCCCCTTTATACAGCCATATTCACGATGGAAACTTTTCATATGAATGCCTGACAAGGGAACCTCCCCATCACACCCCTCTCAGTTTTAATTATAATTTGGCACAGTGGATAGGCCTTGAAAAACTGAACACAGATCAGTCGAGAAAACAGAAAGAAGTTGTGTGGAACTATGAAACAATAAGCAAAATATACAAACTGAGTAGTCGATGGGAAAGATAAGCAACATCAAGGATGATGTGGGCACAGTAGTGCAGTGGTCCCATGGTTAGCGTGAGCAGCTGTGGAGCGAGAGGTCCTTGGTTCAAGTCTACCCTCAAGTGAAAAGTTTACTTACTTTATTTTTGCAAAGTTATGATCTGTCCATTCATTCATTAACGTCTCTGTTCACTGTAATAAGTTTAGTGTCTGTGTTTTGTGACTGCACCGCAAAACCGTGCGATTAGTAGATGAAAGGACGTGCATCTCCAATGGGAACAGGAAACATTTGATCCAGGAAAACATGTACGACACTGGTGATGGCATGTGCGTCACATGACAGGAATATGTTGTCGACCCACCTAACTTACACACTTGGCGAATGGGTAAAAAGATTCTTCTACCTTGCCCGATTTAGGTTTTCTTGTGGATGTGATAATCACTCCGAAAAAAGTAATGAAAACATAAGAGTTTGTCACATAAACTGCAAGAAATGAATGTAACAGTTCCACAGCCGCACAGTTTTCCCTGTGCTCTGTCAAAACATATGTTTTTAACGTTTTCA
Organism: Schistocerca gregaria; assembly: GCF_023897955.1. Taxonomy (NCBI): domain Eukaryota; kingdom Metazoa; phylum Arthropoda; class Insecta; order Orthoptera; family Acrididae; genus Schistocerca; species Schistocerca gregaria. The sequence continues at coordinate 414,419,101 of NC_064922.1, read as the reverse complement.
AATTTTTCCGTGCGTAGACCATCAAATCCTGCATATGTCCAAGCAAATCTGAACATGACCTGGAATTTTGGAAAGTGAAATTGATTATGTGTGAGTGCTTGAACTCTGATAATTGTCTGAAAATAAAAATTTAAACTTTTTACAGGAGGGAAGACTTGAACCAAGGACCTCTCATTCCGCAGCTGCTCACACTAACTACGGAACCATGACATTCCTGTGCCCACAGCATCCTTGATGTTGCCAATGTTGCCCATGGACTACTCAGTTTGTACATTTTGCTAATTTTTCATACTTCCAGAGAACTTCTTCCTTTTTTCTTGATTGATCTGTGTTCAGTTTTTCACGACCCATCCACTGTGCCAAATTATAACTAAATCTGAGGGGGGAGGGGGGGTGCGATGGGGAGGTTCCCTTGTGAGTACACAAGACAACTCTGCCAGTGCACTGCTCTTTTATACCTTATGTACATGATACCATCACCACCTGCATATGTGCATATCACTGTCCCATGACCTATGTCACCTCAGTGTATGCCATATATGTTGATACTCGCACACTCGCTCACCAAAAATTATAGGTGCTTCCAATGGAACTAGAATAATAAAACTTGGTAATAAGCAATGTTTCACAGTACAAATAAAGCAAAAATACAAAAAAAACATTAATTTGGAATTAGATCACACTTTTTTGCTCATCTGTCTTTCAGTACTCCTTTTTCTCAAGAGCAGATAGAGTTATCAAATTGAGATTTATGTCAGATACTGAAGTCTATGGTCCTTTGGCAGTGTAAAAACTTAAGCTTCAAGACAATGCAATCAAAATATATGGTCTTTTGTAAAGACCTCTTTTTCTCAGGAATGGGCAGAGGTTTCAAATTGAAATTTATGTCAAATATTAAAGAGTACTGACACTTAGCAGGATACATAATTTAAGCTTTTAAATCAATGCAATCAAAAGATATGGTGATGTATGTCGCATATTTTGAGGCTTGCAAACTCATTCATCAAATCCTACAGATGAATTGTCTACAGGGTGATTCACGAGGAGTGTCACATAATTTGTGAGTTGATTCTACATGTGAAAATAAACCGAGAAAGTCCAATGAACATGTGTCTGACTTTTGATTGTTACAGAAATGTAGTGGGTTGAAGACTATACACATCTGTGAATGATTATGAAGACAAGTGTGAATATAACTAACTGAAATGCTGTGTAGGTGCTGTGGTGAACAGAATAATGGTGGAACAGATGACTGATCCATCCGACAAGTGGTGTTCATAAAACCCCCACCCATCTCAATGCACTTCTCAACATGCAGGTGGGTGTGTTGTGTTGCACATCAAACATTATTTCAGCAGGCTTTAATGTGGGCAACAGCATTGGTGATGCAAACAACAAGTTCTTCACATGTATCCACCTTCGTAGCGTACACATCCTCCTTTATCCAGCCCCATGAACAGAAGTCTATGAGGGTTAGGTAGGGTGCTCTGGCAGACCAGTTAATGGGTCCACCACAGGAAATGTGTAACTCAGATACTGGGATACTTGCCTGGTACAATGAATCAGCACTGAGCAAGGTGGCACACTGGTTAGCACACTGGACTTGCATTTGGGAGGACGATGGTTCAAATCCGCATCCAACCATCCTGATTTAGTTTTTCTGAAATTTTCCTAACTCGCTTCAGGCAGGTTTATGGTGTGGGTTTGTGGTTCATGGTGTGGGTTCCTGTAGTCATGTCCTAGTTCATGAACCACAGGCAACGTATGAGTGGCCAAGTAAGTGGTCCCGACAGTCAGGATACCAGTTACTTTGGAATAAGGCTGGGCATCTCGGACATATTTTGAGCCGTGGTCACCTTTGTGCTCATATGGCAAAGACTACCAAATCCACTGGTTAGTCCCTCAACCATTAGGGGTAAAACCCAATGGGACTCAGGGCAAGTAAGGCTAGCAACCTGCTTCCCTGGTACTTTAAATATGATGCTGACAACAATCAGAGCAAAATACCTCGGACCTTTGGAGGCGACGGAGTCCCACCTATAACTGACAAACCAGGGACTCCTAAGATACGACTTGGCAAACAAATGGTAATGAGATGGGGAGCTATTAACATCAATGGGGGCTACTCTGGGAAGAAGATAGAGCTGGCAGAGGCTGCAAGTAACATGGGGCTGGACGTTTTAGCTGTTAGTGACATTCGGGTAAGGGGTGAGAAAGAAGAGGAAGTGGGAGAATACAAGGTCTACCTGTCAGGAGTCAAAGCAGGAATAGCACAATGGGGTGTAGGGCTTTACATCAGGAAAGAAATGGAACCCAGCTTAGTTGCAATAAGGTATGTAAACGAACGACTGATGTGGATAGATTTGACAGTGTCTAGCAAGAAAATTAGGATTGTGTCAGTATATTTGCATTGTGAAGGAACAGATCAAGATAAGATGGATAGTTTTTATGAGGCACTAAGTGATGTAGTTGTTAGAGTAAAGGACAAGGACAGTGTTCTGCTCATGGGCGATTTTAATGCCAGGATTGGAAATCAAACAGAAGGGTATGAAAAGGTTATGGGTAAATTTGGAGAGGACATGGAGGCCAACAGGAACGGAAAACAACTCTTGGATTTCTGTGCCAGTATGGGCTTATTAATCACAAACTCTTTTTTTTTAAAAAACATAAGAACATTCACCGGTATACTTGGGAAGGCAGGGGAACCAGATCTGTCATTGACTATATTATAGCAGATCAGGAATTCAGGAAGGCTGTGAGGGACACACGTGTATTCAGGGGATTCTTTGATGACATTGATCATTATTTAATCTGCAATGAAATTGGGATTGTGAGGCCGAAAGTGCAGGAGGTCAGGTCCATATGTAGGAGGATAAGAGTGGAGAAACTTCAGGATAAGGAAATCAGGCACAGGTACATAACAGCGATCTCAGAAAGGTACCAGTTAGTTGAATATAGTCAATTACAGTAATTGGAAAAGGAATGGACAAGGTAAAGGGACACAGTACCAGAAGTGGCTAAAGAATGTCTTGGAACAGTAGTGTGTAAAAGTAGGATGAAGCAAACAGATTGGTGGAATGACACAGTCAAGGCAGCCTGTAAAAGGAAAAAGAAGGTGTATCAAAAATGGCTACATACTAAAACTCAGGTAGACAGAGAAAGTTATGTTGAAGAAAGAAACAAAGACAAACAGATAATTGCACCATCCAAGACGAAATCTTGGGAAGACTTTGGAAACAGGTTGGAGACTATGGGTCAAGCTGATGGAAAACCATTCTGGAGTGTAATTAGCAGTCTTCGAAAGAGAGGTAAGAAGGAAATGACAAGTATTTTGGAGAGGTAAGGAAAACTGCTGGTGAATCCTGTGGATGCCTTGGGCAGATGGAGGGAATATTTTGAAGAATTGCTCAATGTAGGTGAAGATACGATCAGTAATGTTTCAGATTTCGAGGTGGAATGGGATAGGAATGATGATGGAAATAGGATCACATTTGAGGAAGTGGAGAAAGTAGTCAATAGATTGCAGTGCAATAAAGCAGCTTGGGTGGATGAAAATAAGTCGGAACTCATCAAATTCAGTGGAATGTCAGGTCTTAAATGGCTACACAGGATAATTGAAATGGCCTGGGAGTCGGAGTAGGTTCCATCAGACTGGACAAAAGCAGTAATCACACCAATCTTTAAACATGGAAGCAGAAAAGATTTTAACAACTACAGAGGTATCTCTTTAATCAGCGTTGTGGGTAAAATCTTCTCAGGTATTGTTGAAAGGAAAGTGCGAGTATTAGTTGAGGACCAATTGGATGAAAATCAGTGTGGGTTTAGGCCTCTTAGAGGTTGTCAGGACCAGATCTTAGCTTACGGCAAATAATGGAGAAGTGTTATGAGTGGAACAGGGAATTGTATCTATGCTTTATAGATCTAAAAAAGGCATATGACCGGGTTCCTAGGAGGAAGTTATTGTCTGTTCTATGAGATTATGGAATAGGAGGCAAACTTTTGCAAGCAATTAAAGGCAGCAGTTAGAGTTGACGGTAAATTGAGTTCATGGTTCAGAGTAGTTTCAGGGGTAAGACAAGGTTGCAACCTGTCTCCTCTGTTGTTCATATTATTTATGGATCATATGTTGAAAACAATAGACTGGTTGGGTGAGGTTAAGATATGTGAACACAAAATAAGCAGTCTTGCATATACATATGACTTAGTTGTGATGGCAGATTTGATTGAAAGTTTGCAAAGTAATATTTCAGAGCTAGATCAGAAATGTAAAGACTATGGTATGAAGATTAGCATCTCCAAAATGAAAGTAATGTCAGTGGGAAAGAAATATAAACGGATTGAGTGCCAAATAGGAGGAACAAAGTTAGAACAGGTGGATGGTTTCAAGTACTTAGGATGCATATTCTCACAGGATGGCAACATAGTGACAGAACTGGAAGCAAGATGTTGCAAAGCTAATGCAGTGAGCGCTCAACTACGATCTACTCTCTTCTGCAAGAAGGAAGTTAGTACCAAGACTAAGTTATCTGTGCACCATTCAATCTTTCGGCCAACTTTGTTGTATGGGAGCGAAAGCTGGATGGATTCAGGTTACCTTATCAACAAGGTTGAGGTTACTGATATGAAAGTAGCTAGGATGATTGCAGGTACTAGTAGATGGGAACAATGGCAGGAGGGTGTCCACAATGAGGAAATCAAAGAAAAACTGGGAATGAACTCTATAGATGTAGCAGTCAGGGCGAACAGGCTTAGATGGTGGGGTCATGTTACACGCATGGGAGAAGCAAGGTTACCCAAGAGACTCATGGGTTCAGCAGTAGAGGGTAGGAGGAGTCGGGGCAGAACAAGGAGAAGGTACCTGTTTTTGGTTAAGAATGATTTTGAATAATAAGTTTAACATCAGAAGAGGCACCAATGTTAGCACTGAACAGGGGATCGTGGAGGAATTTTATAAGGGGGCGATGCTCCAGACTGAACGCTGAAAGGCATAATCAGTCTTAAATGATGATGATGATGATGCTTCAGGCACAAATGCCAGGATGGTTGCCACAAAAGCGCAAGGCCAATCTCCTTCCCCACCCTTTCCTAATCCACATATGAGAATAGTGGGTGTTCATGACACCACTGCATGTAAATGTAGCCTCATCTGTAAATGAAGTATACTGCATAATGTCTTTGTGTGCAGCCACGCATTCACAAAATTGTTGCCTACTTACTGAGTCACCTAGATGAATATGTTGCATGGGCTGCACATGGAATGGGTACAATGTAACTCATGTTTGTGAAACATCAAGCTGACAGCTAAGATACCTTGTACTGGTGGTGAGACTTCATTGTACCATTGCAATAATGTCTTCCCTTTCCTCAACTGACTGGACACCATCAAATTCTGATGTTATTTGCACACTGGGTCTGGATTCATGTAATGTTTGGAAAAATTGTAGGAAGTACCCTGGCACAGGGAAACGTCTCTGGTATTCTGTAACAGCCCAAGGGCACTATTGCTACAGTATCAGTAAACAAACATGTCCACGTATTCTGCATGGGTGAACATACATGGCATGTGGGTATTCATGGGCCCAATGGACTTGCTCAATTAAACAACACTCAAGCACCACACACACACACACACACACACACACACACACACACACAAGGCTTCACAATCACTCATTGATCCAACCCACGACTGCACAAGGCATATGCTTGCAGCTGTTGCCTCGGTGCGATGTCACAGTGCTGCCATCTGTTGGAGAATCCCCACACATTTTGTATGATGGATCAGTCCTCTGTACCATCACTATTCTGTCCACCACAGTGCCTACACAGCAATTAGGTAAGTAATATTCACACTTGTCTTCATATTCATTGATGGATGTGTGCAGGCTTCTACTTGTTCCAGTTCCATAATGATCGAAATGAGATATGTGTTAATAGGGCTTCTTCAGTTTATTTTCTCATGTATAATCACCTCAAAAATTATGTAACATTCCTCCTGAATCACCCAATACATACGTGCCAGGCCTGCAGTTCTAGCAGCAAAGCGCGTGCCTGGAAATCTAGATGCCACTGGATCAAATCTCTGTCAGACCGCAAATTTTTCAGTCCTTATTTTAACCTAGACATCACCTCTCAATAATGTGAGTAGTCACCAGAAACAAGATGTGGTTTGGATTCCAGGTTAAACTGTAGCTCCCCTTTTCGCAATTGGATAATTAGGGTAGGTTATGGACATGCAAGTCGCTGAACTGACATTAAATAGAAAGACTTTCACCACAACACTGAACCACATAATCCACCATAGTTTGAAATAACTTACTTTTCTCAGTGTTCACAGTTAGTCCTGTAACTTTATACCCTCTAGTTAACACAACTAAATGGAACCAGTATTCTATGGTGGAGAATCCTGTGATAATAGTACCATCTAGACAGTGATATGTTTTTTTTTTTAAAAAACTAATATTTTTGTTTCCCATGTAACTGCGGCAGAAGCAGTTCCCATAGCAAGTCTAGCAAAGTTATACAAGCCCCAAGGAGTAATAATGGTTTGCACATCTTGAGATGGCTCATCCATTTCTAACTGTAACTAGGCACTATACAAGCTGGTCCATTGATAGTGACTGGGCCAAATATCTCATGAAATAAGTATCAAATGAAAAAACTACAAAGAGTGAAACTCGTCTAGCTAGAAGGGAGAAACCAGATGGTGCTATGGTTGGCCCGCTAGATGGTGCTGCCATACGTCAAACAGATATCAACTGCATTTTTTAAAACAAGAACCCCCATTTTTTATTACATATTTGTGTAGTACATAAAGAAATATGAATGTTTCAGTTGGACCACTTTTTTCGCTTTGTGATAGATGGCGCTGTAATAGTCACAAACGTACAAGTACCTGGTATCACATAACATCACACCAGTGTGGACGGTATTTGCTTCATGATACATTACCCATGTTAAAGTGCACCGTTTACCAATTGTGGAAAAGGTCAATATCGTGTTGATGTATGGCTATTGTAATCAAAATGCCCAACGGGCGTGTGCTACGTATGCTGCTCGGTATCTTGAACGGCATCATCCAAGTGTCAGGACCGTTCGCCGGATAGTTATGTTATTTAAGGAAACAGGAAGTGTTCAGCCACATGTGAAACGTCAACCACGACCTGCAAGAAATGATGAGGCCCACGTAGGTGTTTTAGCTGCTGTCACAGCTAATATGCACATCAGTAGCAGACAAATTGCGTGAGAATCGGGAATCTCAAAAAAGGTCAGTGTTGAGAATGCTACATTAACATTGATTGCACCCGTGCAATGTTTCTATGCACCAGGAATTGCATGGTGATGACTTTGAACATCATGTACAGTTCTGCCACTGGGCACAAGAGAAATTACGGGATGATGACAGATTTTTTGCACACATTCTATTTAGCGACGAAGCGTCATTCACCAACAGCAGTAACGTAAACCGGCATAATATGCACTATTGGGCAACGGAAAATCCACGATGGCTGCAACAAGTGGAACATCAGCGACCTTGGTGGGTTACTGTATGGTGCGGCACTATGGGAGGAAGGATGATTGGCCTCCATTTTATCGATGGCAATCTAAATGGTGCAATGTATGCTGATTTCCTACGTAATGATCTACCGATGTTACTACAAGATGTTTCATTGCATGACAGAATGGCGATGTTCTTCCAACACGATGGATGTCCGGCACATAGCTCGCGTGCAGTTGAAGCAGTATTGAATAGCATATTTCATGACAGGTGGATTGGTCTTCAAAGCACCATACCAAGGCCAGCACATTCACCAGATCTGACGTCCCTGGAATTTCTTTGTGTGGGGAAAGTTGAAGGCACGCTGTAACAGCATGCATTCTCAGAAATGATAAGTTCACAAAGGCACGTGTATCACATTGGAACAACCAAAATAAAATGTTCAAACGTACCTACGTTCTGTACTTTCATTTAAAAAACCTACCTGTTACCAACTGTTCATCTAAAATTGTGAGGCATATGTTTGTGACTATTACAGTGCCATCTGTCACAAAACGAAAAAAGTAGTCCAACTAAAACATTCATATTTATTTATGTACTACACAAATATGTAATAAAAAATGGGGGTTTCTATTTAAAAAAAAACATAGTTGATATCCATTTGACCTATGGGAGTGCCATCTAGAGGGCCAACCATAGCGCCATCTGGTTTCCCCCTTCAAGCTAGACAAGTTTCATTCTTTGTAGTTTTTTCGTTTGATGCTTATTTCATGAGATATTTGGCTTGGCCACGATCAGTGGACCACCCTGTATAGGTGACTTTCTCTCTTCATAAATTTCTTCTGTCTTTGGTACGGGATGTTAAGGAATGACAAGGTTAGGATTAATAACAGATATCTTAAAATCCCCACAAATTCTCACTTTAGGCATTTGTCCTTTAGCCAACTGAATGATAGGCACAATAGGTGTTGCATTTCTAACTCTGGTAATTTCTTGTCTGCCAACTTGACAAGGATTTTTTCCTCAACACTATATTTCATGTTCCATTTTCTACAAGAAATTGGTGAGCCAGAGGAACTGACCTGGTACCTAGGGTAACGGTCTGAGCCCCTTCTTTTAGCACTAGGGTACCTGTGGCGCCATTTAAGATTCAGGCCTTTTATGAAGACCTCAGGATATCCCTTCACAAGTTTTTTCAAGCAGACTGCTTGTGTCTGTGAATGTGCGGGTGGATATGTGTGTGTGTGCGCGAGTGTATACCTGTCCTTTTTTTCCCCATAAGGTAAGTCTTTCCGCTCCCGGGATTGGAATGACTCCTTACCCTCTCCCTTAAAACACACATCCTTTCATCTTTCCCTCTCCTTCCCTCTTTCCTGATGAAGCAACTGTTGGTTGCGAAAGCTTGAATTTTGTGTGTATGTTTGTGTTTGTTTGTGTGTCTATCGACATGCCAGCGCTTTCGTTTGGTAAGTCACATCATCTTTATATATATCTTGTGTCTGTATATGTATGGATGGATATGTGTGTGTGTGTGTGTGTGTGTGTGTGTGTGTGTGTGTGTGTGTGTGTGTGTTTGTGTGTGTGCGTGTGCGAGTATATACCTATCCTTTTTCCCCCTAAGGTAAGTCTTTCCGCTCCCGGGATAGGAATGATCCTTACCCTCTCACTTAAAACCCACATCCTTTCGTCTTTCCCTCTCCTTCCCTCTTTCCTGAAGAAGCAACCGTTGGTTGCAAAAGCTAGAAATTTTGTATGTGTGTTTGTGTGTTATTTTATTGTGCCTGTCTACCGGCACTTTCCCGCTTGGTAAGTCTGGAATCTTTGTTTTTAATATAAGGCTTGGAATCTTTGTTTTTAATATATATCTAAAAACAAAGATGATGTGACTTACCAAACAAAAGCGCTGGCAGGTCGATAGACACACAAACAAACACAAACATACACACAAAATTCAAGCATTCGCAACCAACGGTTGCTTCATCAGGAAAGAGGGAAGGAGAGGGAAAGAGAAAAGGATGTGGGTTTTAAGGGAGAGGGTAAGGAGTCATTCCAATCCCGGGAGCGGAAAGACTTACCTTAGGGGGTAAAAAGGACAGGTATACACTCGCACACACACACATATCCATCCACACATACACAAGAAACTTCCACATGGGAAAAATATATTAAAAACAAAGATTCCAAGACTTACCAAGCGGGAAAGCGCCGGTAGATAGGCACAATGAATAAAACACACAAACACACACACAGAATTTTGAGCTTTCGTAACTGGCGGCTGCTTCGTCAGGAAAGAGGGAAGGAAAAGGAAAGATGAAAGGATGTGGGTTTTAAGGGAGAGGGTAAGGAGTCATTCCAATCCCGGGAGCGGAAAGACTTAACTTAGGGGGAAAAAAGGATAGGTACATACTCGCGCGCGCGCCCACACACACACACACACACACACACACACACACACACACACACACACACACACACACATCCATCCATCCTTTTTTCCCCCTAAGTCTTTCTGCTCCCGGGATTGGAATGACTCCTTACCCTCTCCCTTAAAACCCACATCCTTTCATCTTTCCTTTTCCTTCCCTCTTTCCTGACGAAGCAGCCGCCGGTTGCGAAAGCTCGAAATTCTGTGTGTGTGTTTGTGCGTTTTATTTATTGTGCCTATCTACCGGCGCTTTCCTGCTTGGTAAGTCTTGGAATCTTTGTTGCATGGAGTTAATATGAACCCAACTGACAAGCTTAGACGATGTTCAGTGATCTGACATCAGGAGCTCATGGTCTATAATTGCTTCTCTATGAATTACACATATATTCTCTTTGAAATTCTACAACCAGAATTTAGAATTAAAATTAAACCTATGAATCATTCAGTAAATTAGGACTGTAGTATATAGGCCTTACACTGACTGCCTTGCTTACAGCACAATGTCTTCACTCTGTGAGTTGCTTACCCTTGGCCCAAAGGCCAGGGACTATTTACAAATACTACCAGGGTATCATGCACTGTGTACACAATACTGTGTACAAACATTTGGTTCACTCACTGTTTGCTACAGGTTCCACCAGGGGACATCACCCACACTTCCAAGAAGTGCGCCCATCAGACAGCTGAAGGCACTGCTATCAAGGGAACAAGTATGTCACGTAGCCATGAACATAGTTCCACCTGCCAGATACTTAAGGTGAAGCACAACCTGCAGTGGCAGCACTCAACTGCTTATTCAGTCCCGGGCCAGGAGCCAGCTATACTCATAGCCCATAGCCCAGGCTGAGACCAGCCTGGATGCTCTACTCTACACCACACCACCTCCGCACTGCTCTGCAGCACTCCACACCACACGCCCTCCCGGAAGCCGATCTACAGCCACTCAGGATGAGGTTTCCCTCAGAACTGGTATTACAACAGTGAACTTTGTTTCTGTTATTCTCAATGCTCGCAAACAATCTTTTAGTTGCAATCTGTACCAAACTTTACTGTGAACTTATGCCATGAGTGAAGCATTCTTAAGTTCAGCCTGGGAATCATCAGTTACTACAGAGTGCATCACCCACTAACAGTGATGAGGTGGGTAAAACAAGGATTTAACAATGGTGGCAGGAATATCACAATTAAAGAAACAGATGACACACATATATTAATAAAGATCCCAAACACATTCATAGCAGACACTGCCAGGAGAATAATGACTAGGCTTTGAATTGGTTGATAGGCAACTGCTTAAGCTAACCCTAATCTTGCAAGAACTCATACTGATCAATTCCAAACAAATTAAAACGACTTACAGGCCCTAGAAGTAGGTATCAATTGGCTTATACTGGATGAGGTTTCCTGTGTGAATTTCTGGGTATCCAGATGGATAATAAATGAATAAGACAAGCAAAATGCTCAGTTCTGTCTGTCTTACACTTGGAAACCTCTCTCCCTCTCTATGTTGACCTGCAGACAGGATCAGTTGCATACTTTTACACTTACATCATAATCTGTGCCATAATCTTTGGGAATATTGCAACTAAAGTCAAAAAAGTATTTATCCTACACAAGCGTGTAGTAGCAATATCATGTAAAGTTGGTAACCAAAACTCTTGAAGAAGCCTCTTCAGGTACCTAAGGATTCTTACATGTATTTTCAAAACATATACTACTGGTAAATAACAACAGTGAATTTACAATGAACTCAGCAATTCACAATGACCATACTATGAGTTGAAATAATTTACGTACATATAATTTACAGTTGTCAACGTGTAACTCAACTCGTACCACATACCTGACAGTTCTCTTTCACAATGTGTGAGTGAATGAATGAATGACGATCAAAATATGTTATATAACTAATGCAACAGATCTGGGGCAAAGTCAATGCACTACTGTTTATCTGTTCCCTGCTATACAAAATTTTTTAATTGGCTTTTCAGTATAGTAACTTCCAATAAAGTGAAAGACCATACAATTTGTATTTAGAGACTTTTATCATGGACCTGTAGTGCTTACTGATCATGGAATACCTACTGCTCAACAAATAACCTTACCTCTTTCACTTCCTTCAGTAACTTGCACTGTTAATTCACATAACTGTCTGGTAGCTATTTGCTAGATGACACGTTATGCAGTAAACATTATCCACAGTATCACATATACACCAATAATTTCATCATATTGTCGGGAGTGGAGCCTCACAATGGTGTAAGAGTGGGAAATGTGCAACAGACTCTGCCCACGATTAGGAAAGCTATGAATACCACTAATTTTAAGGAGATGACAGTACTGCTGCTAGGCAGCAGTCATGGTAGAATTGTAGGCTCTCAGTTACAAGAGAAATCAGAGGAAGAGTATCACGTCACCAACATTTTCAAGCCCAGTGCTTGAGGTTTAGGGTGTTTGTGTAAAAAATCCATGGAAGATGATCAGATAATGTTAGTTGAGGGTGGAGGGAAGGGAAAAGCTTGGACAGCAATGGAGTGTGCAACATAGGTGGTGACCTGAGCAAGACAGTTTCCTGTACTGGTAGCACCAAAGTGTGCCTAGCTCAGCTGTTCTGACAGTGTTATCAGTCTCATCTTGGCAATGCCCTATGGTGAGTTAATGCAGAGCTGGAATGGTATAGATGGTTGCTGACTCAGTACACATTGCACTGGTGCTGGTGGGGACTATCAGTAGGTGGGTCTACAGTCTGCACCTCAAAAGGACTGATATGGAGAGGTCGATGGAGCTAATTAGTGAGTGTAGCAGGTTGGTATGGGTCCAGATGGCCACATACCTGTCACAGTGTGAAGGACTAGACCCTTTTGTGTGAAGGACTACACCTTTTTTAGGACTAATCATGAGAACAGTCTCCCGTCCCTTAAAAGTGTTTCAATCTGTTTAGAGATTTCTTCGCTGTGTACACGGAAGATAGAATGCACCATACCAGAGTACACACTCACCAGTTACAGGGTTATCAGAGAGGGAAGTAAATCATAAGGATAAACACAACCAAAATTTGCTCAGAATTATAATTTTCATCAAACAAGGATTGTATTAAAAATGAAGTACACCAGCTTGAAGTTGAATTGAAGTCTTTGAAGAGCACAGCTCTAGAGAAACTGAAGTACAAAATATAGTGCTATCATCACAAGTATGTGCAAGTTGCTACTGTAGGGCTACTGGTACCTTAAAGGATGGGGGATTATGTGTTTATGTCACAAATGGCTCACATTTTAGAGCTAGTGAAGATCTGATCACAATTAGTGATGACTAGGTTGGGGAGTAAAGGGACCAAACTCCAGGGTTAACAGTCCAGACACAAATAGTGTAGATACAGGTTTGGAATTGGCAGCTGTTGAATTAAAAGCTAGAAATCCACGAACAAGTTAATCATTCTGTGCTTGTACCACTCACCTACTGGTACTGTGTACTTTCTTCAATAAATTATCTGAAGTACAGGCTCAGCCCTCAAACGAATTTAGTAATAACTTTCTAAATATGTGAAAATATATGGCTTAACTAATTAATGGAAAATCTCATATAAAGATGTGAAACAATTACTAACAAAGAGATAGAGGGGCTGGCCAGTACTTACCTCAGCTCAGTACAGCCGATAGAAACACAAAAAACAACCGAAAATTTAAGCTCCTAGCTTTCGGAATAAATGTTCCTTCATCAGGGAGGAGAGAGGGGAAAGAAAGGGAAGAAGGGAAAGTGGATTTAGTTACTCACAACCCAGGTTATGAAGCAACAGGGAAAGGAAAACAGGGAAGGTAGCAAGGATGGAGGCATGGTTGTCAGAGGGAACCTGGGTTGTGAGTAACTAAATCCACTTTCCCTTCTTCCCTTTCTTTCCCCTCTCTCCTCCCTGATGAAGGAACATTTATTCCGAAAGCTAGGAGCTTAAATTTTCGGTAAAATATATGGCTTGGCACAAATGATAAAAACCGATACTAGGCTATCAAAAAGTTCATTGCCAGTCTTAGACTATGTATTGACAAATATTGACAGGGAAAATTGTAAAGCATTTATATAGGAGCTTGGCCTTTCTGATCATTACTGTTAGATAATAAAGCTAAAGATATGTCTGGTAAAATGCACAAAACTAGAGGCCCATAAAAGGAGCATCTCGGAACACACAATATGTATTTTTTCTAGGGCACTGGCAAATCAAATCAGGGATCAACTCAATATGACAAAATAATACATAATGTAGAAAATAAAATGAAAGTAGTTGCGGATGTCATAAAACATGAAACTGGAAACAAGTATAACAACATGCAAATGGAAGACCAAACAAAAAATCCTCAGGAAGTAGCAAGTTTTGTAAATGACCATGAGCTTGAAGGCAATAAGACAATACAGAATTTAAAAAGATAAAGAAGTCAGCAGGAACAAATGATGTTCCAGTCTCTGCTCTGAAGGAGTGCATAGGCAGTGTACAAACCCATTAACAAATGTAATAAATGAGTCCTTTACTTCATGTATTTTTTTCTTAGTTCTCTAAGCATGCACCAACTGTTACCTTATTAAATAAAGGTAATGCAGAGTATAGGCTCAGTACTGTCAATATTCTAAAAAATGATTACATTAATAATGAAAGATATATTAATGAGTCAACTGAAAAAATATTAAATACAGGTTTGTTTCTGAAGTAGAAGTAGAAGCAGAAGCATAATAGTGGCCATTACACAGTTCACAAAAATGGTGGTTGGTGTTCTTAACAAAAATGCCTATGTCACAGGCATATTCTTAATCTTTGTATCTGTATTTTATTCGTCTCATGACATACATTTTACAGATCATCTGATCGTATTGTACAAGAGAGATTTCATTTCTTTGCTTTTGGTGTACACAGTTACACACTTTTCTAACACTAATTTTACCAGCACATCTTTATGTTGAACACAATAATATTATTAAATTGTTTTTTCTCATGATATACCAATACATAAAACGTAGTAGGTGAATATGGATTGGGTCTAAGAAGTGCAAGAGGAAGCCGCCTGGTAGAATTTTGCACAGAGCATAACTTAATCATAGCTAACACTTGGTTCAAGAATCATTAAAGAAGGTTGTATACATGGAAGAACCCTGGAGATACTAAAAGGTTTCAGATAGATTATATAATGGTAAGAAAGAGATTTAGGAACCAGATTTTAAATTGTAAGACATTTACAGGGGCAGATGTGGAATCTGATCACAATCTATTGGTTATGAACTGTAGATTAAAACTGAAGAAACTGCAAAAAGGTGGGAATTTAAGGAGATGGGACCTGGATAAACTGAAAGAACCAGAGGTTGTACAGAGTTTCAAGGAGAGCTTAAGGGAACTATTGACAGGAATGGGGGAAAGAAATACAGTAGAAGAAGAATGGGTAGCTCTGAGGGATGAAATAGTGAAGGCAGCAGAGGATCAAGTTGGTAAAAAGACGAGGGCTAGTAGAAATCTTTGAGTAACAGAAGAGATGCTGAATTTAATTGATGAGAGGAGAAAATGCAAAAATGCAGTAAGTGAAGCAGGCAAAAAGGAATACAAATGTCTCAAAAATGAGATCGACAGGAAGTGCAAAATGGCTAAGCAGGGATGGCTAAACGACAAATGTAAGGATGTAAAGGCTTATCTCACGAGAGGTAAGATATATACTGCCTACAGGAAAATTAAAGAGACCTTTGGAGAAAAGAGAACCTCTTGCATGAATATCAAGAGCTCAGATGGAAACCCAGTTCTAAGCAAAGAAGGGAAAGCAGAAAGGTGGAAGGAGTATATAGAGTGTCTGTACAGGGGCGATGTTCTTGAGGACAATATTATGGAAATGGAAGAGGAGGTAGATGAAGATGAAATGGGAGATACGATACTGCGTGAAGTCCTTTGCTGTCTCCGACAGAGACAGCAAAGGACTTGGAAGAGCAGTTGAATGGAATGGACAGTGTCTTGAAAGGAGGGTATAAGATGAACATCAACAAAAGCAAAATGAGGATAACGGAATGTAGTCGAATTAAGTCGGGTGAAGCTGAGGGAATTAGATTAGGAAATGAGACACTTAATGTAGTAAAGGAGTTTTACTATTTGGGGAGCAAAATAACTGATGATGGTAGAAGTAGAGAGGACATAAAATGTAGACTGGCAATGGCAAGGAAAGGGTTTCTGAAGACGAGAAATTTGTTAACATCGAGTATAGATTTGAATGTCACGAAGTCATTTCTGAAAGTATTTTATGGAGTGTAGCCACGTATGGAAGTGAAACATGGACAATAAATAGTTTGGACAAGAAGAGAATAAAAGCTATCGAAATGTGGTGCTACAGAAGAATGCTGAAGATCAGATGGGTAGATCACATAACTAATGAGGAGGTACTGAATAGGATTGGGGAGAAGAAGAGTTTGTGGCACAACTTGACTAGAAGAAGTGATTGGTTGGTAGGACATGTTCTGAGGCATCAAGGGTTCACCAATTTAGTACTGGAGGGCAGCGTGGAGGGTAAAAATCGTAGAGGGAGACCAAGAGATGAATACACTAAGCAGATTCAGAAGGATGTAGGCTGCAGTAGGTACTGGGAGATGAAGAAGCTTGCACAGGATAGAGTAGCATGGAGAGCTGCATCAAACCAGTCTCAGGACTGAAGACCTCAACAACAACAACCAATACATAGTATCTAAATTTTACAGGCCTTATTTCATAGATACAATATTATACACAACATTATGATATCAAATTCTCACATTGTTAAAATGATCATCTCATCACTCATGAATTCCTCAGCTGAGTAACAGCATTTTTCCACCAAGAGTTCCTGTAGTTTTCACTTCAGTGAACTCACCTCCATGCTCAGTACATCTCTACCCTAGAGTTTATTGTAGACTTCAAATTCCCATGTACATTTGTGTCTGTTGGGACAGTGCTAAGTGATGTGGGGGGAAGCATGAAATTTTCTTTAGTGTTGTACATATGTTTGAAATGGTCTTCTTCAGTTAACTCATAAGTACTGTGTCTTGTCCAACACTTTAGACCCTGTTGACTATACAACTCTGCCAAACAAAACTAGAAGCAACAGAAGTAAGAGGAATAGCAAGTGAATGGTTCCAGTCTTAGCTGGAAAACAGAGTCGAACACATTCACATGTATGCTCACGACAAATTTTTAATAAAACAATTGTTGGAAAAATTGTTTTTCTGGGGTACAATGGTGCAACTCCGTACTTAATGTATATAAATGAATTTACAGACAGCAACAGACATGGAGAAAAAGTTATCTGCACCGATTACAGCAACATCACAGTTACTTATAACTTGTAATAGAGAAAGTAAATGAAACTGTCCAGGATTTTTCCAATTGGACAGCATATAATAAATTAACAAAGAACCTAAATAAACTAAATAGCATACATTTCAGTAAAAAAGGAAGAACAACTCAATCATATTAAGCACAGACAATAAAACTTAGATTGTGTTACAAAACATTTTTGGAATGAATAAAAAGGTTTTTGGTATGAATATTGATTGTCAGTTAATATGGAATGAACACACAAAGATACTGGCAAAAAGCATGTCATCAGCACATCATGCTCTTCAAGTCCTACCATCAATTTGTAACAGCCAATGTCTTGTGGTGATGTATGATTCCTATTACCACTCAGTTTTTAACTAAGTAATTCTTTTCTGGAGAGCAGAGGCTCAAATCATGGACATAATTTTCAAATTTTAGAACTGCACCATAAGAATAAATGAAAGTAGTGATTGGGTTCATTGTAAAGAACTATTTTAAAAATTTGTATCCGTACTGTACCAAGTCAGCATATGTACCAATCTGTTGTGCATATCAGTATTTCACAAACAGCTCTATAGACCGTTTATTATTTATTTATCCACAGGCCATTTAGCACAACAATATCAGACATGCAAGATACACTGCAGAAATTATATATATGGGATGAATCACCTAAAACTTGCACTGCAAATATTGTGGAAATGGAAAGTGCTATTGTGTCCAGTTTTCATAGAATGAGTAGGTAGTCAGAGGCTCGCAGTGTTAGCCCTTAATCTTAATTGAAATAATACTTTGAAAGTGTGTTTTTTGGGCAAACATAAACTTTTTATATGGAACAATGCCTACTGTCATTAACAACCTAAAAATTGGGTAAATTAGAATGTCAGTGGTGTTTGTTGCAGGATTCCAGTGCAAGTCATTTATAAGATAGCGTATTGTAAAAAGTTTCCATAGCAACAATTGTTTGTGCCATTTAACTTACGAAGTAGCTAGGTACAATGTTTTTATGTTTGCTTACAGTATGGTTGTGCATTTCTTAAGTACAAATCGAATTGTTAGTCAGTTACTGTGTGACTGTCCAAGCAGTAGGTCATGAGTGGATGATGGGATTTACCAATGCAGAAAAAGCTGACATGCTCATTGTGTGTGGAGAGTGTAGGAAGACTGCAGTTTGTTCTTGTATGGTACATGTGGCATATATCTCAAGGGATGTCAACCATCTTGACAACTATTTATCAACCTCTTCAACCAATTATGTGAAAGTTGTAGTGTAACACCTAGACAATGTAGCAGAAGGAAACAGATGTGGCAGAAGAGTGGGAAATTAATGTTATAGTTGCTGTTGCAGTTGATCTGCATGTTAGCTCCATGCAAGTGCATGAGGAAGTGGCGTGAGTCACGAAAGTGTCCTATGCATTCTCCATCCACATAGGTTCCATCGCTATCACATCTCTCTCCATTAAGAGCTGCATGGAAATCATTAAAAGAATTGTGTTAACTTCTGTACATGAGTATTAAGACAGGATATTCCAGGTGTATCATATATATTGTTTAGTGATGAAGCCACATTTACCAAACATGGCCAGGTAAACCACCAAAACATGCACTATTGGTCTATTGACAATCGCCATTGGCTTTTTTGGATGGAACATCAGTGCCCATGGAGTTCAAATTAGTGGTTTGGGATAGCAAACCATCAGCTCATTGGCCCATTTTTCATAGACAGAACACTGAATGTGCACAAGTTTCACAGCCTCTCTAACAGATGATCTTTCAAGAATGCTAGAAAACGCTCCTCTGCAGACTAGGAGGAGCTTGTGGTACCTACATGATGGCTTTCCAGTCCATAATGCACAAAGTCCTACAGCATGTCTTCATGAATTGTTTCCAAAATGTTGGGATGGACATAGAGAATCTGTACTTTGGCTGACCTGCTCCCCAGACTGATGCCTGTAGACTTTCTGTAGGGAAAGCTGGAAGATGCTACCCACAAGGACATACCAACTATGCCCAATGATATACAATGATGTATTACTGCAAAATGCTTGGACATCTCCACTGAAATTCTAGTAAATGTGCAGCAGTGTTCCATACCACTTTAATAGTGTATCCACTAGTGTTGTTCTTTAATGTGCTATCACAGGTATTGTACAGATGTCAGTATGGGAACTTTTCAAAATACAATACCTCATAAACAACTCACATTAGAATCCTGCAACAAACACCACTGACATTCTAATTTACACTACTTTGAGTCTGTTAATGTCAACAGGCATTGCTCCAAGGACACGGGCATTGTTCCATTTAAAAAGTGTATGTTTCCATAAAAAACACTTTCGAAGTATTATTACAATCTGCTGATTGGCTAACAATACAGGCTCCTGACTACCAACCCACTGTGGAAAAACTGCACATGAATAGCACTTTCCATTTCCGCAATAATTGCAGAGCACGTTTTAAATGATTCACTATATATGTCAACAAAGTAGGATAGGATTAGATGAGAATAGGCACAGGGCAGGAAGTCAGCCACAGCCTAATCAAAGGAACCATCCCAGCATTCACCTTAGTAACTTGGGGAAACCATAGAAAACCCAAGTCAGGATGGCCAGATAGGGAATAAACGCCGGTTCTCCTTAATGCAAGTTCAGTACATTAACACCAGTGTAGCCACCTCGCTCGGTACATGATTGGAATGGGAATCACATGTCCGTAGTCCTGGGACAAGAGCCAATTTAGACTTGTATTTATCAAGGAAAAATAAACAAAAAACTCAAGACGGCATTTTCTATCAGGAAGTAAAATTGTTTAATGAACAGACCAAGAATATGACAAAACTTACTGAAAATACATCTATTTAAAAAGGCACCTAAAACATACTTCATAAACAATGCATACTACACAATTAAAGATTACTTACAGGACTCAGATTCTGGTTAATAACAAAAGAGGACAACTACAACACCTTCAGTATTAGAATGCAGAATCAAAATATACTACTTATATAAGAAAATGATGTGCTAATGACATGTAGTGCATGATACTAATGTCTTATTCTCCTGCAATCAGCATTTCATTCATATAGGGGATGTTGGCTTACTAGTTTCCTAGATGGTCTGAAGGATGGATGTCGTGATTTGCTTGGGGTATAATAGGATGTTTATGGATCTTTAGTCAAATTTCTGAATGAAATGAAGGGACTGCATGGGGTATAGCTCATATTTGTGGTCCTGGAGCCACCAGCGGGTGTGTAATGTGTGCAGTGATGGTGTGGGGAGATGGTATCAGACAGTGGAACTTTCTTTTTAATTTTTTTTATGCATTATAAGTTATTTTGGACAAATTGTTTATAATCTAAACCATATTGTACAATAAGGACCTATTAAATGAGGTAGTGCAGGTGTCAAAACACTAACCTCATATTCAAGAGGCTGGAGTTTGCTCTGTTCAACCACCCTGTTTAGTTTTTCTGTGGGTTTCTTAAATCATTTCAGGCAGATACCAGTATGATACCTTCAGCAATACCTACAACTGGCCCCTGTAATATCTTTATAAAAACATCCTTATATATTCTGTGTATATATATATCTTTGAACTGTTTATTACTATTGTATTATGATGACACAGTATTATGATGACACAGTATTATGATGAAACATGTGCAGGCATTAAAAGAACAGCTTTTAGTGTAACAGGATGACAATGTATCATAATATCGTTTTCCTGTTATGAATGTTGAATATGACACAGTAGTGGAAAGCGTGAAAAATCATCTTGTTGAACAAAGTTAGATGGTTTGAGATTTCTGCTGGGATCAGTTGACAGGTTTGTCTTCATAGCATGTCTTTGATAGTATGGATGAAGCATGTGATGCCAGCGAGAGAGAGGGGGCGCAAGCGGGCAAGGAGAAGTGGCGCTGTACATGCAGAAGGGTTGGAAGCATAACAACTAGCCAGTGGATGGATTTGGTGTGGCTCCTGGGAGGAGAGGAGTATGTGTGTGTGAAGGCAGGCACATGCTCGTACTTTTGCTAGTTCGGAGGAAGAAGACAGCACGCAATGGGCTGTCTTGTGTAGAATGATGGTATGTCACTTTTGGAACTTCTGAAACTTTTGGTCATTGAAAACGAGGGTACTGATTTCAGTTTCACCCAATGAAGGATCTTATTCTAGAACCTTGTAGAACTGTGCTGTGAAGCTAAGTTGATTTAGTTTGGTGGAAATAAGACACGAACAGTAACCTGCTGTATTGGTTGAAAAGGACCTGTTATTCTGGTAGTCAGCTTGAGAAGTGTGGTATGAGTTGTACGAAGGCATGACCAGTCCAAGGGTTGAGTAGATTTTAATTAATTTTAAGTAAGGTTAGTCTGTACATGGTACTTTGATAAAAGGTTGTCTTTTCTGTTATTGTGACATCTCATTGTGAATGGTTATGTAGTACACTGGAATTTTTCTTGTTTGAGGGCTGTGAGATGATCCCTGAATGAATGAATAAACACATAAATAAATCAGACTGGTATACAACTTTTGCATATGTAACAAACAAAAACCAGATCCATGAAATACTTGACCTATACTCTGAGTATGCGAAACTCAAGAGTATAAGAAACTAAGTTCTTCACAGTTTAATCCATCACTACCCAAATAGAATATTTCAGTGGTTCCTATGAATGTGCAACAATTGCACTGCCATTCCCTCATGCTGAAATCATGTGAAATTATAAGTTATCCTTAGCAAATCTTCCAGGAAGTGTGGAATTGCATGTCAAGTAGACATTTTGCAGAGATCTCAATTCAGTTTCATGACTTACATCATTTCAATCTTGCTTTCTAAGTTATTTAGCCCTCATCTCCCTTTCATATTTTAGTTGCTGAGGTAGTCAGTACCTGAGGAAACACCTGCATTTACAAAATAATAATTCCTCCAGTCTCAGCCTCTGGCAATGTTTGGTTCACATATACAAATTAGACAAGCACATGCGTTGAATCATATTCTATATTACTATGGTAACACAATAAAAACTGAGTATCTGTAGGAGCAGTTATTTAAGCCTGAAGTTAGTAGACATAATTTAAAGAAAACAATGACTAAAATGATTGGTAAATATCATACCTTGTCACAGTAGGACTAAATTTCTCATCTTGATCTGGCTTACGGTGTGTAACCCTGGCATTGCTGATTTCAACTATGGAAAATAAGTCAAAGGTGCTAGTTAAGTAACAAAAACACACAATAGTTGAACTATGGTATGTTACACAAATATTGTCATAAATAAGCAGATATTTACAAATCGTTAAGTACTTAGTGACCACATACCAACATCACCAATGTTGTAGTTCTCCATTTCTGTCTCAATGAAATGTAATGATCCCCAACAGTTAACATTTATAAAATCGTATGGCGAATCTCTTATTGTGAAACTGCACACGCCTCTTTCTTCTGCAGAACCGACTGTATGATTTAAGTAAACAAAAAAAGGTACTACATTAATCATGCTATTTCACTACAAGTGATGAAAACAGATAAATATTCTGAAAATGAACAGGCTACCTCGACTTTGTATTTTTCTTGGATTCTGCTTCGCTATTATTATTCCAACTACAAAGTAATTGCTTGTCCCAGGTCCTAAGGCTTCAATTGGTAATCTTTTAATGCCAGCACCTGATTCCATCTTATAACTGTTCAAAAGGAAATGTTAATAATAAGCGATATTTTCTTTATTCGGAGTTGGTGTTACACTGCAGTAAGTCAGATAGATAAAAGACATTCACTCCACACTATTGCTAACTTAAAAATTACGAGTAAAGGCATACTGTATAGTAAATAAAAAGGAGTTTCTGTAACAGTCATCATTTAAATTAGTTATTGTCAGTGACTGGCAATTATTTGTACACCACAAAGTTTACAACGCATATAAATTAGTATTACTAAAGGATGTAATTTCAATATGTGTAAACTTGGTTTCACGCCCTCCTTAAACTACTGATCAGCGTCATCGTGATGGTAATTTGGCGTCTACAGTGGCCTGTATGTTAGACCATTTACTTTGTCAAACGAATGACGAGTTCTAAATGGATAAATCAGTGCAACTCAAGCAAGCTAGCTGCATATAAACAGATAATTATGCAACAAAAATTGTGTATTTCTCTGATCAAGTACCAGAATATTACAACTATATCATAGAAAAACTGAAAAACGAGCATAGGCTTGGCTTAACCTGACAATCAAGGTCTAAAACAATTGTAAATATAGTTTTTTTAAGAAATGAAATTAGCTACAAATACAAATGATGGTATCATTTTCAATTTACCACCGCTAAAAACAGTTCTTGATATTTCTGATTAGTTGTCGTTTAAACTACGTTGCGAGTGATTTGGTAACGAAGGTAAAACTCTATTTATCTACCGTCGATAATGCCTTACAAATATTTTACTTTCGAACATCAGTTTGAATTTAGCGCTTACGCCACCTTAACACTACGTTTTCTCTCGCTTCCAATAACGACTAATACGGTTATCGATAGGATGTTTTGAGTAATAATCGAACGGTAGCCTCACATTCGAAAGAATGCAACTGATAACTGGCTCAATTGTTTCAAAATTCTCAATAACGGTAACGAAGATCTTCGATGTAAATTCGTAGAATTTTACTAAGTAATTCCGTTTCAGCATATCGCTTGGAGTTTAAACAGCAAATATTCGAACTGTGTAAGAATATGACTTGCGCAATTGAATTCGGGATTTTCTCTAGTCATAGACGCTAAGTTTTCTGTGCACTTATCGTCTATAAATGAGTAAATGTAATGTTAATTGATTTTGCCATAAGCAGTACAGAAATACACACTTGCGTCTCACACTTCTGCATATGATATGTTAGGATTTAGGAACCAGGTT
This sequence comes from Schistocerca gregaria, assembly GCF_023897955.1. Classification (NCBI taxonomy): domain Eukaryota; kingdom Metazoa; phylum Arthropoda; class Insecta; order Orthoptera; family Acrididae; genus Schistocerca; species Schistocerca gregaria. The sequence continues at coordinate 414,394,979 of NC_064922.1, read as the reverse complement.
TTAAATTGTAAGACATTTCCAGGGGCAGACGTGGACTCTGACCACAATCTATTGGTTATGACCTGTACATTAAAACTGAAGAAATTGCAAAAAAGTAGGAATTTAAGAAGATGGGGCCAGGATAAATTGAAAGAACCAGAGGATGTACATATTTTCAGAGAGAGCATAAGGGAACAATTGACAGGAATGAGGGAAAGAAATGCAGTAGAAGAAGAATGGGTACCTTTGAGGGATGAAGTAGTGAAGGCAGCAGAGGATCAAGTAGGTAGAAAGACGAGGACTAATAGAAATCCGTGGGTAACAGAAGATATATTGAATTTAATTGATGAAAGGAGAAAATATAAAAATGCTGTAAATGAAGCAGGCAAAAAGGAATACAAACGCCTCAAAAATGATATCGACAGGGAGCGCAAAATGGCTAAGCAGGGATGGCTAAACGACAAATGTAAGGATGTAGAGGCTTATCTCACTAGGGGTAAGATAGATACTGCTTACAGGAAAATTAAAGAGACCGTTGGAGAAAAGAGAACCACTTGCATGAACATCAAGAGCTCAGATGGAAATCCAGTTCTAAGCAAAGAAGGGAATGCAGAAAGGTGGAGGGAGTATATAGAGTGTCTGTACAGGGGCGATGTTCTTGAGGACAATGTTATGGAAATGGAAGAGGAGGTAGATAGAGATGAAATGGGAGATACGATAAGACCTAAGTCAAAACAAGGCCCCAGGAGTAGACAACATTCGATTAGAACTACTGACAGCCTTGGGAGAGCCATTCCTGACAAAACTCTACCATCTGGTGAGCAAGATGTATGAGACAGGCGAAATTCCTTCAGACTTCAAGAATAATATAATAATTCCAATCCCAAAGAAAACAGGTGTAGACACATGTGAAAATTACCGAACTATCAATTTAATAAGTCACAGCTGTCAAATACTAACGCGAATTCTTTACAGACGAATGGAAAAACTAGTAGAAGCCGACCTCGGGGAAGATCAGTTTGTATTCAGTACAAATGTTGGAACAAGTGAGGCAATACTGACCCTACGACTTATCTTAGAAGAAAGATTAACGAAAGGCAAACCTACGTTTCTAGCACTTGTAGACTTAGAGAAAGCTTTTGACAATGTTGACTGGAATACTCTTTTTCAAATTCTAAAGGTGACAGGGGTAAAATACAGGGAGCGAAAGGCTATTTATAATTTGTACAGAAACCAGATGGCAGTAATAAGAGTCGAGGGGCATGAAAGGGAAGCAGTGGTTGGGAAAGGAGTGAGACAGGGTTGTAGCCTCTCCCCGATGTTATTCAATCTGTATATTGAGCAAGCAGTAAAGGAAACAAAAGAAAAATTCGGAGTAGGTATTAAAATTCATGGAGAAGAAATAAGAACTTTGAGGTTCGCCGATGACATTGTAATTCTGTCAGAGACAGCAAAGGACTTGGAAGAGCAGTTGAATGGAATGGACAGTGTCTTGAAAGGAGGGTATAAGATGAACATCAACAAAAGCAAAACTAGGATAATGGAATGTAGTCGAATTAAGTCGGGTGATGCTGAGGGAATTAGATTAGGAAATGAGACACTTAAAGTAGTAAAGGAGATTTGCTATTTGGGGAGCAAAATAACTGATGATGGTCGAAGTAGAGAGGATATAAAATGTAGATTAGGAAATGAGACACTTAAAGTAGTAAAGGAGATTTGCTATTTGGGGAGCAAAATAACTGATGATCTTCGAAGTAGAGAGGATATAAAATGTAGATTGGCAATGGCTAGGAAAGCGTTTCTGAAGAAGAGAAATTTGTTAACATCAAGTACAGATTTAAGTGTCAGGAAGTCGTTTCTGAAAGTATTTGTATGGAGTGTAGCCGTGTATGGAAGTGAAACATGGACGATAAATAGTTTAGACAAGAAGAGAATAGAAAGTTTCGAAATGTGGTGCTACAGAAGAATGCTGAAGGTTAGATGGGTAGATCACATAACTAATGAGGAGGTACTGAATAGGATTGGGGAGAAGATGAGTTTGTGGCACAACTTGACTAGAAGAAGGGATTGGTTGGTAGGACATGTTCTGAGGCATCAAGGGATCACCAATTTAGTACTGGAGGGCAGTGTGGAGAGTAAAAATCGTAGAGGGAGACCAAGAGATGAATACACTAAGCAGATTCAGAAGGATGTGGGTTGCAGTAAGTACTGGGAGACGAAGAAGCTTGCACAGCATAAGGTAGTATGGAGAGCTGCTTCAAACCAGTCTCAGGACTGAAGACCACAACAACAACAACAACATGTTAGCACAAATATTTTTTTTGTGCTGTATCATTTTTTTTGTTTTCGGTGTTCTTTGGGCAGCGTGTAGTGGTTGCAGTTCGCTTGGAGAGGCTATACATCACAACAAGTACGACATAGAACTTCAATACCCACACTAACTGCTTAAGGGCAGCCTCACAGTAGGCAACGCTAAGTTTCATAATTGAAGATGTAATCTAAAAATAATTATGAAAAATATCTGCATATCATTTCATGTTACCCATTAAGTTTTATTGTATTGTTTTGATGCAAATAATAATAATATTGTACAATTTGCACATATGGTATTAGACAGGTCAGCATATATTTTGACAAGTAATTTTTACAACTATATTGTTACAATTTTAATTGTTTCTTGAAAGTTTTGTCCTATATTACAAGAAGGATATAGCTGTTACATTGTCCTTTCACTTCTTCATACTTGAAGGAAGCATGCACCATAGTCAAGTATAAGTAGTAGTAGTAGTAGTACTAGCTAAATTCATCCATAGGTCTCTTTTTACAAGGATATAGGACATGTCAAAGAATTTATAAGTTTAGATCAATTTAAAATAAGCTAATTCGTTTACACATATATTTACAGACTTCTAGTTAGAGACAATCATTAGATTTACTCCTGGTATACAATACCTTTTTTTACAAATAACTTATTAAATAATGTAATGTCACACTGAGCACTCATATCTCACTACCAGTCACCCCTATATTAATGTATTTTAGTTGTGATAAAAGTATTACTAAATGTTTAGATCTATTTGAAATATGTGTTATCTCTAGTCTTTGTACCCTATCTAATACTTCTAATTTATTTAATAGAATCTTGTGGTCGACTGTATCTAACGCCTTAGAATGATCTTTATCAAGAGCATCAAGTACAACTTTTTGAATTCTACTATGGCTGACTCTGTATTTTTGCCAATTCAGAAAGCAAACTGTGATTTGCTTAAATGATTGTAGTTATTCAGGTAATTCATTAATCAGTCTTTCATAATTGCTTCTATTATTTCTGTGAATGCTGACAACAGGGAAATGGACTGGTAATTTTCTATGTCTTCTGCATTACCATTCTTAAACAAAGGATTGGATTGGACTGTTTTGGGGGAAGAGACCAAACAGCGAGGTCATTGGTCTCATCGGATTAAGGAAGGACGCAGAAGGAAGTCGGCCCTGCCACTTCAAAGGAACCATCCCAGCATTTGACTGGAGCGATTTAGGGAAATCATGGAAAACCTAAATGAGGACGACCAGACGCGTGATTGAACCGTTGTCCTCCCGAATGCGAGTCCAGTGTGCTAACCATTGCGCCACCAAGCTTGGTTTAAACAAAGGTATAACTCTTGCCTGTTTTAACCACTCTGGAAATATCACTGATGTGAAGGATTCATTTATTATATTTGTTAAGGGCCCTTGTATAATCCATATGCATTGTTTGATTACACACATTGGTACTTCATCTAAGCCTCCTGACTTTTTATTTTTTAGAATTATTAAGAAATTTGTTAACATTTATTACCTTCTTGAAAAGAATCATTTACAATGTAAAAGTTTTGCTCTAAAAGTATTTTTTTTTAATTTATATGTAAAAATTCTTGTGATTTTTGTTTTTCAATTTCAACTATTGGGTTATTATACATCCATATCCAGGCATGTATGACACTTTTTTGGTAACAAGTTGTTCTGGACTGAACGGTCAAACTGCTGCCTTCTTTGATTGCTATGAATGTGTTCATTTCGTATTAATGGACTGTCTATGCTTACAATTGATATACTACTCTAGATGTAAGCAGATGGCATTGGCATAATGCCAAGTTTCTTGATATGTTGCCTACATGATTCATTATATCTCAGATTGCATATTATACATATTGCCTGTTTTTGCATTTTAAAGATATCTCTGCTGCAGGGTGAGTTCCCCCAGAATATGATCCCATGCTGTAGTATGGAGTGAAAGTAAGAATAATATACTTGTGTAAGGACAAATTTTGTGATTGACTTTCTGAGTACCCTCAGAATATAACACACAGTTGACAATTTATTTGAAATATAATGGACATGTGTTTCATGTAAGATTTTCTTCAAGCCATAAACTAAGAAACTCAATAGAGCTCGCACTGGAGAGCTCTTGGATGTTTAGCAAACCAGAGACTTCTCGTTTTTGAGATGAGATCTGAAACTAACATAGCTTGTTTTTTGTACATTTATGATGAGATTGTTCTCTTTGAACAATTCTCTCAGTAATGACATAGATGGTTTTATCTTCTGATTATGGTCAGCTTTGTCTGTGCCTGTTACCAAAACACTTGTGTCGTCTGCAAATAGTGTAATGTACCCTGAAGGAATCTTCTTGTTTATGTCATAAATATATAACAGAAACAGCATGGGTCTCAAGATTGAGCCTTGTGATACTCCATATCCAACAGGCATTTTTTCAGTAGAGTGCACAGTAACATTGATGAACATTTGCATTCTTTTTTCCAAATTTCATTTCAACTTTTTGCACTCTGTTTGACAGATACGATTCTAACCACTGGTTTGTGGCACCTCTTATACCTTTGTTAGCAAACTTTCTAATGAATATGGTGAGGTCAAAATCTCCAAAAACTTGCTACAAATCTAAGAAACACCAGTAATTTCTTTATTGTTATTGATTTTAAGTTTGTATTGAGATATTCATACACTTCTGTGGTCGTTGTTTTACCTTTTCTAAATCCATGCTGATGCTCCAATTTTAAACAGAATCTCCGAATAAAACTTTCTAATCTGGTGTCAAACAATTTCTCAAATATCTTTGAAAAATATGATGAGTTGTGCTGTTGGCCTGTAAATAGCTATATTATTTTCTGATCCATTTTTGTGGGATGAGGTATCTTTAGCACCCTTTAGAAGGTCAGGGAAAAGTCCACGATTCTACAATGTATTCCCCACAATTGTTTACAATAAAATCTAGTATGTTGTTACTACCAGTGAAGTATTTATTTTTTTTATTACTTTTATAGCTGTGAGCTCTTCAGTGTTTTCGACTTTTTGGAGAAACATTATTGCTTTGATGATTGCTTCATGAGATGGGTATTGAGTACTGGCTCTATGCAGTTCTTCTTTTTCAGATTTACAGCTGTTGTAATGAAATATTCATTAAAAGTATTTATGATTTTTTTCTGGTTCTGATGTCAACTCATCATTTAGATTCAGTTTCAGAGTTTTGTTTATAGTATGGTGCTTGTGTTAGTTTATTTTCCACATCTTTTCATATGTCTTTCATTTTGTTTTTCGATTCTGTTATTAATTTATCATAAAATATTTTTTTTGCTTGCTGAATTACTTTTTTGTAGACAGTACAGTAAGACTTATAGTTTGTTTTAAACTTATAATCCATCTCATGGTGTTTCATAAAGTTCTCTAGTTGGCGCATTTTTTGGTTAGAGATTTGATGCCTTTTGTTACCTTTTAATTTGCGCATTTGTTTCCAATTCTCCTCGACTTCAATGGAAATTCAATACTGAAGCAGTGTTGAAAAATTTTGTGAAAGTAACTAAAAACACTATTAACATATAATTTTTTCCATATTCCTCTGACCACCTCTCAGTCCTTAGAAGATATTGAGGAAGCCTTATGTTTCCTTCATTAAACTGCACTGTAGTTTTTATAGGACATTGTGTTTTGCAGTTTAAAATCACTGTTAGTGTCTGGGCTACATGGTCACTGTAACCTGTGTTAATAATTTCAGTTGAGTAGTATTGTCTGTCTATGTTGATAAAGATCTGGTCAAGAGATGATTTAGCGTTTTCAGTGATCCTGGTTGGGGTTCCAACAGTTAGGGATAAATGGAATTAAATAGTAATATCTAGCAATTCATCTTTGCTTTCTCCAGGTTTAAGGAAGTCGATATTAAAATCTCCATATATTAGCAAAATTTTATTGACTGCATAAAGTTTATTTTGTGTGCTTCAAGGAAGTGACTGAAAGACTGAATATTTCCCATGAGAGATCTATATATGACATCAGAGTCTGTCAAGACAAAGAAACTTCAATGTATTTTTTTTTATTACCATATTATTGTGCTTGGTGAGGCATTTGTAGTTCGCACTCTTTTTAACATAGATAGCTGTACCGCCTCCCTTACTTTAATTTTGACATGAGTAATTCGCTAAACTATGTTCTCCAAATAGTGTTTTTTCAATTATATCTTTTGTTAGCCAATGAGCAGTGATACAGAGAACATCGAATTGTAAATTAGCTTTCAGGAATGGATCTGTTTCTAACAATTAACTAAACGCTGACTGCTCATTATAGTGTAAAAGTTTAAGAGGTATTGGTGTCTGTTTTCCGTTGGGACAGGGATTTTTATGTGCTTTAGACTGTAGATGACGTTTTGAGTCACCCCTCACAAAGTTCTCCTCTAATGTAGGTTTATGGTGTTTATTTTCTGCACCTGTTGTATTTTGATGGGCTGCTAGCTGGGAGCTGTTGCTGTTTCTGCCCTCAGAAAGTCCCAGTTGTAGGCTGAAAGTATGCACTGTCATGTGTAAGATCTTGTCACTGCTGTCAATGACGATGATTCAGAGTGTGGCTGCACATTTCTTGTTTTTGTGTATTGAACGTCTTCAGATGTGGAACTTCGTTGAGTTGCTATTTTGGGGCTAGATGCTGTTGCTGGTTTCACATATAGGTTTGGTCTCCGATAGTTTTGTTTTGCCATGTCATCTTTGAGCGATATGGTGTCATACGGCTCTTTCCTGTGGCACTTCGTTTCTCTTTCATCAGTGTTGAGTAGGTAAATCCATTTTTGCTGTGGATTTTTCTTGTGTTTTCTCTTCCATATTTGCTGAAAGGTCTTCACATTCTATGTTTACTAGAGCTGGTGTTTGCAGAGTGGTCTCTACTGCTAGTTGCAAATATCAACATAATTTCTCTTTGCCTTCCTGTTGTAAGTCAAGTCCATGCTTTGTATAATAGCTTATGCTGAGAAATGAATTGACGTCCATTATTGCTACATGCTCGTAATTTTTAACAGTGCTCAATGAGATTTTGTTTGCAGCATAAACTGTGTTGTTCAATTTTTGCACATTGTGTCTTTGTGGAATTGTTGTATGAACTGTTTTTTTTAAGAGAATAAATTAGAATGCATTCGAAATTCTCAAATTTCTTTGTGATGTCATTTGCTCCACCTAGAATCATGACACTGAATTTTTTCGTATGTTCTTTGGTCTCCCCTTGGCGTTTAAAAAAAAAAAATAAATGAAATTAAGTACATATGCATACAAAAACATTTAAAGGCAGATAATATACAATATCGTTATTAGGAACATTCTGTGCTTGTACGAATTTTAGGCTATTGGATTTCTTCTCTTGCATGCACTTTAGGTACACCAGCATGTGTCATAAATTAGAAAATCCTCCTTACTTGGTTTCACTTCACTTGAATAAAATATACTTAATACTTGTATTAAATTTTGTTCTTATTTCGAAACATATATGATACAAAACACTCGTAGCCTGTCATATTCCGAATGGCACTTCTTAACAGAACTTCTACAAACAAGAGAGTGAGAAACAAAGTCATGTACAAAAAACTGAATGAATGTTTTTTCATTTGCCTGCACCTTTCCGTGCATTCATAATTAACGTCTTTCTCAATACTTATGGTCGATCAGTGTTTAATTTTTTGTTTTTAATAAATTTTAACTTTACGATATCCTGGGGGTCTTTCATCATGTACCTACACAATTGCACCCACACTGTATATTGACATGGTATGGAGACATACAGTGTTTTTTGCTTGTACATGTTACCATTTGGCGATAGGGGTCGGTGCCGTTTATTTGTTGGATTGTCTTTTCTTTAATGGAATGGATATGTCAGCTTATCCTACGTATGTTTGGGTTTTACAAGGAATTAAAAGATTATATACATAATATGATAGTCCATTGTTGTTGTTGTTGTTGTTGTCTTCAGTCCTGAGACTGGTTTGATGCAGCTCTCCATGCTACTCTATCCTGTGCAAGCTGCTTCATCTCCCAGTACCTACTGCAACCTACATCCTTCTGAATCTGCTTAGTGTACTTATCTCTCGGTCTCCCTCTACGATTTTTACCCTCCACGCTGCCCTCCAACGCTAAATTTGTGATCCCTTGATGCCTCAAAACATGTCCTACCAACCGATCCCTTCTTCTAGTCAAGTTGTGCCACAAACTTCTCTTCTCCCCAATCCTATTCAATACTTCCTCATTAGTTACGTGATCTATCCACCTTATCTTCAGTATTCTTCTGTAGCACCACATTTCGAAAGCTTCTATTCTCTTCTTGTCCAAACTAGTTATTGTCCATGTTTCACTTCCATACATGGCTACACTCCAAACAAATACTTTCAGAAACGACTTCCTGATACATAAATCTATATTCGATGTTAACAAATTTCTCTTCTTCAGAAACGCTTTCCTTGCCATCGCCAGTCTACATTTTATATCCTCTCTACTTCGACCATCATCAGTTATTTTACTTCCTAAGTAGCAAAACTCCTTTACTACTTTAAGTGTCTCATTTCCTAATGTAATTCCCTCCGCATCACCCGATTTAATTTGACTACATTCCATTATCCTCGTTTTGCTTTTGTTGATGTTCATCTTATATCCTCCTTTCAAGACACTGTCCATTCCGTTCAACTGCTCTTCCAAGTCTTTTGCCGTCTCTGACAGAATTACAATGTCATCGGCGAACCTCAAAGTTTTTACTTCTTCTCCATGAATTTTAATACCTACTCCAAATTTTTCTTTTGTTTCCTTTACTGCTTGCTCAATATACAGATTGAATAACATTGGGGAGAGGCTACAACCCTGTCTCACTCCTTTCCCAACCACTGCTTCCCTTTCATGCCCCTCGACTTTTATGACTGCCATCTGGTTTCTGTACAAATTGTAAATAGCCTTTTGCTCCCTGTATTTTACCCCTGCCACCTTTAGAATTTGAAAAAGAGTATTCCAGTCAACATTGTCAAAAGCTTTCTCTAAGTCTACAAATGCTAGAAACGTAGGTTTGCCTTTTCTTAATCTTTCTTCTAAGATAAGTCGTAAGGTCAGTATTGCCTCACGTGTTCCATTAGATATTCGAATTTAGCATGTTGACAATAATGTTAAGTTTGCTTCAGTCTCGCTGCATGATTATGTGCTTGCACACTGGCAGATTTGGTAGCAAAGAGCTAATCGCCAATGTTCAACATGTCAGCTGCTACCGTTGCACGTGGTTGCACTCATTTTCTTAGTGTTGATTTCACATTGAGTGTCACACTTTCACCTGAGTGTCACATATTGAAGAATTGCTGTGGTGTCTGTATTCATTCTGGTTGCAAAGAGTATGTTCTTATTGTTCAAAATCCAATGCTGTGGCAGAAGATCTCCATTTTTACGGCCCAGGCGTCATTAATACCTGTCGTACTCGCATTTTCAGCAGAGAGAACCCCGACCAGCAGCATACTTTGATGAGGTAAGCACCGGCTCGAAAAACTATAGTTAACTTGTTAATGTGTCAAGCATTGTGAGCCATGACACTCAGAAATTATTTCGTTGCACACACATGTTCATGTCACTGCACTTGACCATCCACTTGTTGAAAGACACATATAGCCATACAAAACACAATATAAATTGCTTGCCTTTAAAGTTCATTTCTTTGTATGGAGTTTGGTTTCCATTGAAAATTCATACAAGTATTGAGTTACAACAATATGCACAACATGATAGCTTAAATCTATGGCTGACATTCCATCCTTCGCTTATACTATGAACATGAATTTCTTAAGTTTTAAAACGTCATAAAATTTTCATTAACTGGGTTCTATTACTAGCTTGTTTGTTAGCTCCAACTTCACTTCATTCAGATCACATATACAAATTAATTATATACACATTATCATGATGCAATACAAGTATATCATATATTTATGCTTCATTTTATAGACAGGCTATTATCACTTATGGGAGCTCATTTCTTCCATTGGTAGAGGAGGGAGAAAAACATTGGAATTAGGACTAAAACATTACACATTGCTACTCTAACTATGCTTGGCGCCACCTCCTTTGTTTGGGAAGGGAGAAAAGAAATACTCATCATAAAGGGTTTATGAGGAAATGTTACTTGTACGGTCATGAGCTAGTTGACAGGGAACTTTTATTTCATGAAAATAATGGGTACTAACTAATCATTCACGTAGTATCAAGTTGTTTCTTCATGTGCTAGTGCTACTTACTTCAGTTCACGTGTAGCTAAGTCTGGAGTATGATGTTTTAACCGTCATAGACGTATCCTTCTCAAATACCTGGAAATGTCATTATTCAAGTTTTCATGTGAGACGATAGAAATTGATTGATTTTTGCAAAATCTCATGTTTAAACGTTTATGTGTACTCTACAGCGAACAGGTACTGATAATTGTCACAGAAATACACTTTGACGATGCATATTTCATTTTTAATTTGTCTTATGGACTTTGTATAAATATCCTTGTAACTAAATTGTTTATCGAGGTGGGGTCTGTTTCTTCATTTGGTACCTGCTACTCTCAACGTAATTCCTTTCTTCTGCACCATGACAATGCACTGGTCGCTGGAAGAAAAAAAACTTAAAACTTACTTGAAACTAATTTCATTACATAGCTCGGTGGCCACTGAAACGTTTGGTCATTCCATACATCTGCAGATATTTCCATACTTTGTTGAAATTCATAGCCATTCGTTTATTCTGTTACCCTTTATAATCATTTACTTTGCAAAGAAAGTTGTTTGACATTTCTTACGGTATCTTGTCGTTTGTCCTTAGCTTACACATCTCATATAATTTTTCAAAATGCTTCCTTTTGCTTGTAAATATGTCGTATATAGCTTAGTATTTAATTAAATCCCTATGTACATACATCAATAGTTTCCTTAGTTTTCAGACAGTAGACGTAATTGGTTAGTATTTCCGTTTATTTTGTATTTAAGTTAGGTACTTGTACATATTGCATTCCTATTTAGTTGCATCTTCTGCCAGTCTGTCGCTCATGTGCACAGGTCAATGCATCCTCTCCTACTACTAACGTCAGCGCGTACTGTTGAGTGCGGACAGCTGAGCCAAAAGCTAATTTTGTTTACCATTTTGCTTTGCATGAAGCTTTGTACTACTTCTCACTACTGTCAATTTTATGCCTATGCGTACAAATCAAAAGAAATATTTATGCCTATACACATTAATTCATCTTAAAATAAACTCCAGAATAAAAATTAGACTTAGAGTTAAGTACACTATGTAAAATTATCAAGTGACAGAAAGAAAAAAATGCTACCTAGCTTCATCATTCTATAAAGGCTTTTATATCTTTGTGATGGTGGAGACCCTTGACTCTCCCTGTTTTCTCATAGACTAATCTGTACGTCCCAGGGATGGTATTTTGGAAATTACAATTAGTCCTGAATAAAATAATTGCCACTTCTTATTCAGTTTGACAAATTTGGTCGATTTAGGGTGTGTCCATAGGAGGACTCGTTGACTTTAAAAAAGCTGTGTAACGCATTTTAGTTTCTTATTATAAATTTTATTTCTATAATCGGCCCTGTTTTCTAGTGTAACAATGCCTTGTTTGATTCTGTGTTGTAGTGTCATTTCTGTAGTGGGTACCTTTGGTATGGGCTACTCTCATTCATTCGTTTGTTTTGCCTGAACACCAATTTGATAGGTGTGAAACCTGTTGAAGAATGTGGATGGTTACTGACAAATTGCATGAAAGGAGATACATATTCTACCTAACAGCTGTGTTTGTGAGGGGTGTATGTCCTAATAGACCAGTTAAATTCTTTAAAGACTCGTTCTACCGGGCTTGCTTCTGGATGAAAAAACCTTTGTAACATGTGCTTTATGCCCTGTGAGGTCTTAAATTGTTTTCACTTTTACCCAACGAAATATGAAACATTATCAGTTAGTATTACCTTTGGTTTACCTGCTCTTCTCAGTCTCCCTCAATTCCTTTTCTTATATCTGTGGTAGTTGCGTTTTTAATGGTTTACAATTTGATATGTTTCGAGAAAATATCGTACAGTTCTTCTAGAAAATATCATATAGTGCCATTACGTATCTTATTACTACTTTACTTCTTGGATATGGATCATCTATGTCCAAGGATACTATATCTAGAGGATTTTTGTGAGTATTGTGTGTAACTCGGTATACTTTGACACATGGACTGTTTTGAATTTTAACATATTGCACATTTTCTTAATACCAGTAGGACTTGCCTTCCCAGATTCGGAAAATAACAGAGTGTTGCAATTTTTTCAGCACATTTGCCTGCTCCATAATGTCCCATACTTCATGTGTGCGTCTTATCAATTCGTCGACATAATCTTCAGGAATACACACACACCACTGATCAGATTTTTCATGTTTCCTATGGAAGCAAAGGTCTTTGTACTTCTGGTACCATTTCCTTGAGTTTCCATCTTCATCGTGCTTAAGGCTTTGCGTGACTTTACTCCATCTGCGATCTTGGTGTTGTATAATTTTCATTTGCTTACAAAACTTATGGTAATCAGACTGTTGTGTTGTACCTTGCATTAACAACGTTCTGAGTTCTGATCTCCCTCTATTAATTCACCAAACTGCTCTAATCCTTGTGGTAATCTGGACAAGGCATCTGCAATAACATTCTTACTTCCTTTATTATAAATTATCTCGAAATTAAATTCTTGTGAAAATAGAGAACACCCAGCTAATCTATAGTGCAATAGTTCACATGTTAAAAGAAAGGACAGTGAATTATGGTCACAGTAAACTTTGGTATTCTTGCACCACAAAAAATATTCATAACTTTTCAAATACCTATATTACAGCCAAACTTTCCAGTTCTGACACAGAGTAAGCTCTTTCTGCTTCTGATAATGTGCGACAAGCAAAACTGATGATCTTGGGTCCTTCTTTATATTCTTCTTATCGCATCTGGAACAAGCATGCCCGCAGCCCCTGAGATGAGACATCTGTGCATAGACAAAACTCCTTGTGTTAGTTTCTTTTACTGTGGATCACAACTGGTTTTGTGTGGCTTCAATTTATGTGATTGCTTCTGTGATTTTCCTTATCTGTTGTTCTACTCGATCATGATGGTCATAAAAAGAAACTACCTTCTATTTTAACTCCGTAATGTTACTGTTAACTTCAGAGAGTACTTCATACTTTACTTGTTTTTCCATATTAAATTTTTCGTGGATTCGGTTCGAAAATTTTTGGTTAAGTCATTGAATTTCTGTGAGACTGTGTCTTACAAATCCTTGAATACTTGTTTTTGTTCTTATTTCATTGTATTTAGATCTTAAGCGACAGTGTTCAGATTGTGTGCCTAATTATCAATTTCGGTTTTTATATCCTGTTTCATATCACTGAAATTGGTGTTCATATTGTGTTTCATCTCTCTGGGATTGCTGTTCATATTGTCAAATTTCACGTTGGTGTTAGACAATAACTGCCATAGCAGTGCATCAGTTGTACTACTGTTCTTACTGTCAACTGTTCTTTCCAAGCTAGTGGCTGTGTTGTGGACAAGTGGTGTTTTTAACGTGCTGTCAAGATTAATATTAGGATTACTCTCCGATGTTTCTTTGATGAGCAGTATATCAATGTGGGAGATGCCTGACAGTGTCTCATCACTTGTAAACTTTGTGTCATCAAGTTTATTTTGCTGTGGAGCATCGCTATCATTTGTCTCATATGCGACACTCATCTCTGTTCTACTTGAGCCTTCTGCAACAGGGAAGCATGGCGCCTGAACTGTTATTGCTCGGTTGCACAATTCTACGACATCGTGGCAGACTGCGTTTTTGCTATTGCTATCAACAATGGACGTATATTTTTCTGCCATGTTGTATGAATACGCAAAAATAAAAATTTCACAAAATGTTAAATTTTCATATGCTAATTGTAATTTGCGCGTCTCGAAGCCTGTTTTCCATCTATTAATGTACACAAACTATTGTACTGCAGTTTTTTATGTCCTATTAACAGTATGTATCACACCGAAAATTTACTGTAAATTTTTCGCAAATAAGACTCAAGGAACGGAATAATGAGGAAAAGGTTTCTATCTATCAAGCATAACCATGCAAGGAACTTGTGTAGCTGTCCTACCTTTGCTGCGCAGAACAAAACATGTTACTATGGAAAATTCTATGTAACCTGCGTCCAATTCTAGTTCCTTTCCAAAGTTTTTTCCTCAGTTTCTGCCTTTTGCTTTACATGATCCCCACTGTGATTCATACAGAGAATTAGTTTGTTATGACTAATGACAATGTCATAAATTTCTTACTATAATATTAGCTAACAAAACCTACTCACAACCAGTTCCCTTAAGTCCTCGCACACAGGTCGACAGTTGCTAAAAAAATTTAATATATATGCATATGAAAAACATTTAAAAGGCAATAACATACAATTGAATTATTAGAAATGTTCTGTGCTTGCACGAATTTTAGGCTATCAGACTTCTTCTCTTACATTTGAATTGTAGTTGCAGGAGCAGATTTCAAATACCTCAGTGCAGGTCATAAATAAGAAAATCCTTCTTACTTGGTTTCACTTCTCTTCATTAAAAACTACTTAATACTGCTATAAAATTTTTTCTTATATCGTAACATGTATGAGACAATATACTCATAGCCCATCATATTCTGAACAATGCTTCTTCACAGAACTTCTATATACAAGAGAGTGAGAAACAAAATCATGTACAAAAAATTGAATGAATGTTTTTCCATTTGTCTGCACCTTAGTGTGCATACATAGTTAACGTCTTTTCCAACAATTAGTGTCGATCGGTATTTCACTTTTTGGTTTTAATAAATTTTAACTTTACGATATTCTGGGGGGTCTGTCATGATGTAGCTACACACCATCTATTGTACAAACAATGTCCTTTAACTGGGCATTATGTTTTATATCAGAAGTGACTTAGTGCTCTGGATTTTAATAATTGTTCATAGTTTTAGCACAGTGATGACCATGACTGTTAGCAAGAATTAATACATTCTGACTTTTGTTTTGACTGTGTATCATTTTCGATGTACTGGTCGATTGCCTGAAAGCATATATATGAAGACCTACATTTTAATGTAATAAATGTTCATAGCTGTAACAATGTGACTGAAACGTATTAAAAAAGTTCAGTTAAGGGTAAATATACCGAAAGTAAATTTACATCAAGACTAGTTTTCGATCTTTTGCCAGAAGGAACCATATCATGTGTTGACTGTGTAATAAAATACGAGTCTACTGTGAAGAAGTTAGATTTGATAACTAAGAGAAAAAAGGCGGACGATCAAGAAGAAAAAGCATTAATTTCAGTTCGACTGTGATACTGAAATTGAAGCTTATATAATTAAGAATGGAATACAGTTAATGAGAGAATACAAACAATGTCACTGTGTATGTGAGTGCTTTAGTACAATCAGTGAGCAAGGACACTTGAGTATACTAAATAAAAGTAACTTAAGATTTTGTGATAACTTCAAGCCAAAAATACAACCGAATATTCGACTTATGAGTTTACTTTACATTAATACTAAAAAACTGCAGGTATGTGTTATGATTTATGAGTAAAATGATATTTTCATCAGAAAAGAACCAACATTATTGCAACTGATATAACGTTTATTTATTCCATCAATAAGTTATTAAGTACTATATAATCTAACTGAAAACAATTTTCGATTACTTATTATTATTTATGAAGAAAAAACTAAAGTGAATTTTTTGACAACCTTAATCAACAAACTGCTGTCAAGTAAATCAATAAAAAGACAAATACTCCATCAGACAATGTCAAACGTCATTGGCAGCAAACAGCATGTATAAATAAGATTTTAAACATGTGGGAACACTACCCATGATGAAAACAGTACCTGATGTAGGAAATTTTGGACTTATTATTTCACATACAAAACAGAGAGTGATACAAAATCAGCACCCACATGGATGGTCATCAATTAATCATATCACCGCACAGCCAGCTTCCTCCCTTCTCCCCCCTCCCCATCCCTGTCCTCTGTACCCTGTAGAGTTTGTAACCTCCCGTCCTTAATTGGCCTACTGGATGCAATATAACTGACCGTGATTGCATATGCTTACTGAAATTTTACAATGAGTAAGGCCTTTGTTACCTCAGGAACATAACACCAGTTCGTTGGAGGTAAGTGTACAACATGCTGTTCTGGAGGAAGAATCTATTCTAAACTTAAGCTAAATACTGACGATAATTTTTAAATGGATGGAATATATTGCAATCGCTCACAAACCACACGGGAGAGCAGTGTACTCTATAGTATTTACTAGAAGAATTACTGATAATACAAAGAAAACACTGCTTGGATAAAAAGGGGATAATTAAACAATGCCTAGCCCTCTAGGGCAATGAATCTCCTGAATCTCAAGGAAGGTAATGGCAAAGAAATTTAAGCAAGTAATCGTTGACATGACAACAGAAGGTTGTCATGTTTTTACACGACACAACAATTACACAAGAAAGTTCATGAATCAGAGAGGATAGCGTTTGCAGTTATTTATTCTGAAACACTAAATTTTGAAAGTAAAGTTAAATGGAGTTATTAGTTAAATAAATGTAACTAAGACTTTGGTAAGTAAAAAGACTACTTTCAGTAACCTCAGTGTAACGTAATGCAAAATTTAGGAAAAGGAAAGCAATTTATTTTTGATTATTGAAATATTGTATTAAATTTTATTTTAAGTAAATGAGCAACTGATTTTCCTTTTAAAATAACATCAATAAAATACATAGCAAGCCAGCAGAAGTCACTCACTAAGCTAAATACAGAATAAATAAAATTACACACTCTTAATTTGTGCTGTATCTTCAACTATGAGTTTTTCCAGTAATCTTCTATGTTAAATTAAATGAATGAATTTGTATTGTACCGCTCTACCAGCTCTGGTACGAGCTGGATATGGTTCTGCCTACACTGGTGAAGTATCCAACTGTGGCGAATGCTCAGGTGAAGGTAGAATAGTGGTTTCTTGCACATCGCCTGGTGTAGGTGTTGGGCGAGTGATGGAGTGGTAGTCCTCTGTTGCGTCCCCATGTAGCAAGTAGGAAAGATTAACACGTTCCAAACACACCATAGAGGATTTAGCACTTAGCAATATCTTCTAGCCAGCTGGTGTGGCCGAGCGGTTCTTGGTGCTTCAGTCTGGAACCGCGCGACCGCTACGGCGCAGGTTCGAATCCTCCCTCAGGCATGGATGTGTGTTATGTTCTTAGGTTAGTTCGGTATAAGTAGTTCTTAGTTCTAAGCGGCTGATGACTTTAGATGTTAACTCCCATGTGCTCAGAGCCATTTGAACCATTTGATTTGAATATCTTCTAAGTGTGGTCTTTGCTTGCAGGTAAGGGTAGGGCCACTGTAGACTATCTGTGATGATGACCTGACCATGTCCATACATAGAGTGACATGAGAATATATACCAAGATCTGTATGGATAAAAACATTTGTGTACGTGTGTATAGACACAAACAAACGTCGAAACTTAGCTATACAATATTTTTAAGGCGTCCGTCCCTGGTATCTGAGTGGTTAGTGCAATGGAGTGTCATATGGCCTGGGCCTGGGTTCAATTCCTGGCTGGGTTGGAGATTTTCTCCATTCAGGGACTGGGTGTTGTGTTGTTCTTATCATCATCATTTCATCCCCATCGACATGCAAGTCGCTGAAGTGATGTCAACTCGAAAGACTTGCACCAGGTGAACAGTCTATCTAGCCACATGGCATTAACATTTACTTGTCATAGGAGGAAATATGGCAAACAAAGAAGACAAGTTTGTTTTTACTTAAAGATCTCTTGTGTCAGAGGTGCCAACCATAAACAAATTCCGTGACAATACCTGCTGAATAACTAAAATCTGATCCAACTAAAAGGATTTCAGAAAAAATGGAAAACACTAAAAGATATCAAAACCATACTTACAAAAAAAACAGAAACAAAATTTTGTACAAAAAATGGAGTAACACCTGTGCTCAGAATCCAACATGAAATAGATAAAGATGAAATTAATACGAGGCCTGTTATTAACTTCAAGAGTGCTCCCCCATATCACATTTCAAAATTTACTTAAAAAATACATAACTGAACATTTCAAACTAGAGATAAAAAAGTGTAAAACAATCCTTAGAATTAATTCAAAAAATATAATATACATACATCCCATAATGGCGAAACTAATTTCTTTTGATGTGAAAGACACGTACACTTCACTTGGTGGTACAGTGAAAACAATAAGAGAACAACTGACAGGACATCCAGAAATTCCAAAAACCATTACAGAAGAAGTTACACATATCATAAAGGTGATCACCTGGCAAAACTACTTTCAATTTAACGATACATTCCACTTATAAAAGGAAGCCCTGCCATTGCCAAGCTTAGTCTTGTATATACCATTAAATATAGTAATAAACACATTTGAAACAGAATTTTTGAAGAAGTACTAGAAACAAAAAATATAATCTAATATACTGGTGTAGATATGTAGATGGTATCATATGCTCCACAGATGAACAACAACTATACGAAGCAGGAATGTGTAGGATCACTGCTAACAAGTTAGTGACACAGTGGGCCGTGTTCATGGCTGTATCCACATGCTGTGTTCAGGGTGCAGGACATGTTGACTAATTTACAGAAAACGTGTCCATACACTGATACATTTACTTGTGGTCAAAGGATATACAGCCAATTACCAATATTTCTTGATAGTCACAGTCTGTGCTCTCACAACTGCGTGAGTTGTGCATTAGATGTGCTCAAGCACTATTCCCAGAGGCTGTACACTACTCAGTGATCGAGCACATTGGTCAATCACAAACTGTGCAGAAAACAATGAACGATTGGGTGGATGAAACCAATAAACATTTCCTCCCGTTCCCCCCCAGAACGTTGTGGAATATGAACAGTGCTGTCTTGATAATCCCGTGCAGGTAGGGGGAAGCTAAAGTTATACTCAAGTAATGTGGCTGGTGGCAAGCAGAATCAGACTTATGTAGAAGGGTCTACATCATTCCGAAGCTCTTCTGGCACTGGTTTTTAGTTTATCTTGTGTGCACCCATGTGAAACAGAAACATAAGAGGCAATATACTACATCAACCTCAAAAACATATAATGCAACAACTTCTTGTTGTTCTTCTCTTCTAATTTTATTCTTTAAGTTAAAGTTTTTTCCTTCAGTAGACACTTTCTCAGGTGTTGAAGTCAATATGATGCTTCTCCTTTACGAGTGTCCAGTTGTTTTTCTTAGTGGAGTCTTTGTGACACCATGAAATTCTTCTAGCGAGATATAGTACTCGCTGGTGATGCTGTTATTAGTGCACTGACTTCAACTAGTTACCTCAACATTTTGCCTGTTATCTACCAAAGTGTTAGGATGGGTTATACTTGAGTAGGCACATCATAACAATTTACAGTGTGGTGAGAAACTGCAGAGAAATATAAATCTGACTCATCAGGGACGTTGACATAAGTGAATAAATTCCATTGTTTCTAAGCCCAGAAGTTACTTTTGTTGGTAATACTGCGTTAGGAAAACTTTCTCCAGCACATTCTGCAACTTGATACATTTTTGCAGACTTGAATTTCTCATCATCCATGAGTACACACTGTTTCATTACGTACTGCAATACAAGTCTTTCACTGTGTACTAGATACACCACCAACTTAAAAATCAGTTCTGACTATCAAAAATATACAATGACATATAATGAAGAGTACAGCTCAACAAATTTTCCCCCATAAAGGTGAAAGATGGCTTTGATTAAGGTCACATATAGTGATATCAACATGATGAAAAAATATTACTAGAAACAGTTGAAAAAGAGTTATTTATCAGTAGGAAATCGAAATGTTTATTGCAAGAAGAACTTTTTACTATTTATCGAATAGAAAATGGCATATGTATCTTAAAAATAGCACTACAGCTTAGTGACGATAAACAATACCAATATTTATCGTAGAGGAAAATAAACTTATATATTGACAAATAATATATTATACAATATTAACTGGAATTTAACTTAACACACCTTCCAAGGAGTATGGGAGAGGAGGAATAAACAGCATCGCTATGTGGATTTGGTAACCCCTCAAAGGTGTTTATATGTAATGTAATTGCCGAACATTCTCTGAAAATTAATTTACAGAAATCTTCGAAAAAGTTTTATACTTATACAGAGATACACACATATAAACACACACAGACACGCACGCACACACACACACACACACACACACACACACACACACACACACACACACACACACATACACACACACACACACACAAACATATACACAGATATATACTTGTAATATATACACCTACATAAATGTTTGCATAAACAGAGATACAATCACTGCTAACCAATCAATCATTGTATTGGTGTCTGGTAATCATCATGCTCAAGTGTTTCATATGTGGCAGCAATGCTGCAAGTCTGTAGTTGTATCTGCAGATTCATGTAGTCGCTCTCCTTTCTTTGTGGGTCGATTCTCGACAACCAACTCATTTGATGAGTTTTCAGCTAAATGAACCACTGTCAAAACTTATGAATCGAGTCTCTGAGCATACAGATGGCGAGTTAAAAAATGACATTGTTGTACTAGATGGCAAGTTTAAAGTGAACGCATAGAGCTCATACTTGTTCTCTAGTGCACAGACCTCCATGCACAGGTTCAGTAGTCTCCCAATCCCAACTGGGCTGACATGTGCAACAGTCATGCATTTGTTCATGGTTTTCTTCATTTGGTACTTTGTTTTACTATGTCTCTCTGTTAAAAGACTTAGTTTTTCATTAACTCTTTGGCTGAGTGGTCTAGCGAGAAACATAAAATCTGAAGAATATTATCGTCAATTTCCTTATACTATCTGCTTAATTCTGTGGATTATAAAGACAATAAAACGAAATGGTGGTCTAAAGGACCTCAAAACTTAAAACAACTTTGAAATAACAAATGCATACCTGAACAAAACAAAAAGCCTTCTTTCTTATTTCCGATAAAAAATGAAATGTCGTGTGACGAGGGCCTCCTGTCGGGTAGACCGTTCGCCTAGTGCAAGTCTTTCAATTTGACGCCACTTTGGCGACTTGCGCGTCGATGGGGATGAAATGATGATGATGATTAGGACAACACAACACCCAGTCCCTGAGTGGAGAAAATTTCCGACCCAGCTGGGGATCGAACCCGGGCCCTGTGGATTGACAGTCTGTTGCGCTGACCACTCAGCTACCAGGGCGGACTATTTCAGGTGAATACATGTTGATGAATACGAATGACCACGAAATATCTGCTACCACTGTTGTGTGGGTTCTGCAAATACATATATTTCTCACCCAAACAGTGTGAGAAATTCCACCTCACAACAAAAACTTGTATGACAACCAACATCTCTTCTCTAGAGGCTGAAGATAAACAAAAAAACCTAATCAAAAACTCTACTTAAATGCTGCAAACAAAATAAGACCCTTCCCCCACCTCTCACCAAACATACACATATTCTGAAATTAACACATAATCACATAGCCTGGGGCTGTGTTCATTAAGGATGAAATGGAAGTTTCGTTTTTCGTCGAAAGGAACATTAAATGGTTATCAACATACCTGAATATAGCTTTCCAGCTATTTCACCTGAGCATGTAAACTTCTGAAATTATGTTGGATATCGCTGTTCTAGATAGTTTTACTAGAATATCATACTATGGTCCTTGTCCCCAGTACCAAGATCCGTAAGTGTCGCAGACAATCTTGTCGCTATTGATTAGCATCCCTGTATTTAGTTTTCTCTTTTGCTGTTAGTGGCCCAACAAGATGAACTATTATGCTGGATTCACTCGTTCGATGCACACTTTCACCGTCCAACAATCAATTGGGAATATTGCAGTTTTGTTATTGTTGGGCATGGCAAGACATCCTGTAAAACATTACTAAAAGCCTCATATGAAAACTACTTGGAACAGAAAGTTCAGAAGCCCTATCATGATGGAAATATATAAGATCTGATATCAACAAATAGACCTGACTTCCTTGTCCACCACATTTTTGTCAGTAAGAAACACTGCCTCTGTATTTTATTTCAAACATTCTGTGTATTGTGGGAGCAGCTGAGTTTACACCAAGTGATGTTCAGCTTTCTGTGAGAGCCAAGCGATCAAAACGCATTAATGTTGATTTAATACCTGGCACAGACCTCAGAGTTTTGGTAGAAAAACAAAATATATTGCTTTGTACACAGCCATAGTCATACACTGCTTTGAATGTGTTACAGCAAAAGACAATGTATTAATCTGCTTATGAAACAACAACACAAGAACCATCTATTGTGATTGTCTCCGGGATATGGTCTTCCTCCAGTACAGGCGACCAAACCTTATGCAGGTCTGTGGAAGCTACTTGGATCACTCTCCACTTGCTCCAATGGATCAATACACATATTTAATGGGATCACACACATGATAGATATCAACATGTAGATTGTATATGTTCCCAATACATCAGAAGAGAGAGATGTGGTAAAATCTTAATGTGTTCTCTGCCAAGTAATGTTAGCGAAGTTTTCTGGTTTGTAGTTTTACTCCATTGGATGTTACAAAAATAATGAGGAGAGAGAGAGAGAGAGAGAGAGAGAGAGAGAGAGAGAGAGAGAGAGAGAGAGAGAGAGACTGTGCTGTCAACGAAGACTGACACCATTAGACTGTCTTATTTTTAGCAAGGTAATCACAGGAATACGATAAAGGAGATAAGGACTTGTGGAGGAGGTATTTATAAACTGTCATTTGGTATCGATGAACTGTAGGTGCTACGCTTCTCAATTTCTTTGTGCAGTCTACATATGCTATGCATGGTTGTGAACTTCCTCATGTAAGTTACTGTGCTAATTTGCTCGTTGTGATAGCTCTCTCCCCAATTAGTGACGGATGGAGGACTAAACAGCCTTCTAACTATAGGTGATGTCAGAACGTGGTGGAATTTCAAGAAAATTAGCAGAGGTCTGCTGGCTATCGTGCAAGAACGTACACAACACAAATAAAAGACGCGAGGGCTTTTTAATTGTAATTTCACCTTCTATTGCTCGTCAAATATGCAATAACGACGCCGTAGCAGGAGGGGTTTGCCACTGGGCAGTTCAAAACAATACCCATCAGGTGTGGGTGTCGATACATCATAATTTTTACGGACGTTATACGCACGTATAAACAATAATCGGAAATGTTATGCCATTGGAACGTAACATTACTGTGGCCAGTGTTACGAAAGAAAACGACAAGGATGAGAATATGTGTGGTCATAAGGGAGGAACAGATTTCACGAGGAAAACTGAGATTGTTTGTGCACAAAATTATTCTCCGACGACACTTTTCAATTATGGATGGCTGCAGAGGTAGCATGGCTCAAAATTTCTACAGGGGACTTCCGACGATTTGTTGAGTCCATGTCACCATCGATCTGATGTAGTACGCTGGACAAAAGGAGGGCCGAGGGAGGTGGTCATCTTGTGGACAGTGAGGTCATTAGAGACGGAGCACAAGCTCGGATTAGGGAAGGTTGAAGAAGGAAAGCGGCCACGGGCCCTTCGAAGGAACCATCCCTGCATTTTCCTGCTTCGATTTAGGGAAGCCATGTAAAACCTAAATCAGGATGGCCAGATACGGGTTTGAAACATTGTCCTTCCATATGTAAGTCCTTTGTGCTAACCATTGTGCTACCCCATGTGAGGACGTCCGACACGATATTAGGAGGTATGCCATGACTTTCGTCACCTCAGTGTAAATCACAAGTGTCTGGCATCTATAAACTGTAAGTTAACCAGTAATCCAATGCTTTCCTTCTCAGCATAGTTGATCTGGAAAGAAAGCACTTTATAAACGTAGACCTTATCTGACTAACGGAGCAAGTCATTGGTCAGCCTAAGGATTAGTGTTTCTGAAACGTTTTGTGCATTGTGCTTTGTGCAAAGTATTGATGACATTCATACCAAGCATACTGCCCAGTCACATTAATGTGAGCACCTGTAAAAACCTTGAATAACCACTTTTGGAGTGTTGCGAGACATGGAGGAAGAGAGTCAGTGAGGTTCTGGTAGATATCGACAGGGATGTGGAGACATACTGATTACAGTGTCGTGGTCAGCTGCTCTAGGACTCTCAGTTAAGTATCCATGACTCAAACAGCCCAGTCTAGGTGGTCCAACAGATTCTCAATTGGGCTTAAGTCAAGGGATTAAAAATTTGTCCAATTAACTGGCTATAGCTGTGAGACATTTATAGAAAAGCAGTTTTATTTGGCATCATCTGCATATATAAAATTTATTCTTGACATTTTGTTTCAGCCATCATCAAGTTAATGAAGGTTGAAGTAACCAAAACCAAGAGAGGTGGAGCAGTGATTAGCATACTGGACTCACATCCAAGAGGACGACACTTAAAACTCGAATCTGGGCATCCTGATTTACATTTTCTGTGATTACCCTAAATCGCTACAGGTCCCTTCAAAATGGCATAACCGCCTTCCGTCTCGATCCTTCACTAATCAGATGGGACTGATGACCTCGCTGTTTGGTTTCCCTCCCCAAATCAAGCAACGAACCATTAACTGAAACTGGTCAATAATAAATTTTATATATATATATATATATATATATATATATATATATATATATATATATATATATATATATATATGATGGCAAAACAGTGCTTTTCTATAAATCCAGGGAGTTTGGTGGCCAGGCGAGAATGGTAAACTCAACCTGGTGCTCTGCAAAACATGCACTTACACTGCGAACTGTATGCCATGGTGCATTGTTCTACTGGTATACCCATCACGCTGAGTGAAAACAAACTGCTTGTAGGAATGGTCCATAAGGATAAATGCATACTTGTGTTAGGGTTAACATGAGATCACCCAGGGTATCCTACGAAAATATTTCCAATAGCACAACACTCAGTCCTCCTGCCTGGAAGATTCTGACGATTATTGCAGGGTGTTTGCTTTCTGTCAAATGGAGCACTAAACGTGATTCATCTGAAAAGGCTGCCTATCTGAAACGGTCACCTGTAGTCACTCAGTGGGCGTCCAGTAGCTGTATAGTCCTGCAAATTACAGTTTCATCCCCGATGACGGTAGCACCTGATTCCAGAATAGCAGCAGTAGCTAGGATCTACGAACTATCCCTTCTTGACCAGGTCCGCAAAACTTAACTCGGAACGAGATCCCTTCAAAACAAATTGTCATAACGATCGTCTATAAAGGCTTCGTACAAGGAGAAGAAATGTTACACTTTATGGAATAATAACAGATACGACCAAACTGTCTTGTCTCTTCTGCTTTATTTGACATAACTCCGTGCACAGTTTCATTCGCATTCACCACTCTTTCACCGAAACCCTTTGATTAACAGTTTTGGTTGCTTGACACCAACAGTCAATGATAATGATACAGCTTTTCTCCTTTTTATAAACTGAAGCCCGCTCTCCGCGATATAATAATAATAAAAAAAGCGGTCTCAATACCGCGTCTCTGGTGAGATGCGAATAGACTTATCCCGGAACTGACCGCCCCGTATGTGTACTCAGTTTAATGACCACACTTCGTTATCCGCTATTTCTCGTAACTGAATGTCCATTTGTTAGTCTGATTATACACTGTAGCTATTTAAAATTCGCCCCTCTATTTTGCACAACGCAGAATTAGCACTTCTTTACTTATTTTTTTCTAAGAGTAAACGGAAAAAAAGACGCCGTGTCATCGGCTTGGTCGATATAAAGCAAAAAACCTTAATATGCCCAATTTTACCTCTTCTTATAGGATCGGCTACCTTACTCATTAATTTACTACATATTATTTCCATAACACTAAATAGGTATCGCCGTTATATTTTAATTGTATTCAAAAGCATGTTACTATTATTATGACCGACCAAATCGTAACAAATCGCGCGGCGTCCGTTTTTAACGATAACTTTACGCTACTCAAGTTCCGTTACAGCTATCTTGACTCGTAATGTTACAAGCTGCCTATCTGAAAAGGCCACCTGTAGCCACTCAGTGGGCGTGCAGTAGCTGTATAGACCTGCAAATTACAGTTTCATCCCCGATGAACGGTAGTCAGCATGGGAGCAAAAACCAGATGCCTATTCTGGAGGCCCATACAGCAAAGTCTCCTGAACAGTCATTGAGGAGACACTGTTGGTAGCCCTTTGTTCATCTGGTCAGTCAGTTGCTCAACAATTGCACATCTATTCGCCACTACACAACTCTGCAGCTGTCATTCATCCTTGTCATCTATAGCCCATGGTGCTCCACATTTGTGAGGGCATTGGTTTTGGATAGTGTCATTTTGCCATACATGGGATACTTTAACCATGGTGCCACACGAACAGTTTACAAACTTATCAGTTTCAGAGATGTTTCTGCTCTTGGCCCAGGAGACAGTGACCATGCCAATTTGGACACGAAATAAATCGCTCCGTTTCTGCGTTATAACAATGGCTGCATCATTTTCCACATTCTCTGGACACACATCACATTCCTGTGACTGCTAGTCCTGCCACCCACTGTCTGTGAGCATTAATTGCACGATGATGTCGAACATAGACTGTGGTCACGTTAATGTGACTGGACTTTAAAAATTGCTCTAAAGATGAATAAATAAATAATTATATCTTGAAATAATTAAAAGTAAAACAAAGGTACGATGAAATAACATGCATCTTCTTGATAGTGACATATACAGTTCTTCTTTCTCTTACTGAGGTTGCCTATCTCCTCCAACGGTCTAATAGATACTGGACGATTAATCTCCAACGGTCTAATAGATACTGGACGATTAACGGACAAGAGTCTTCCCCCGGTAGATGAGTGGTCAGGACGACAGAATCCCAATCCTAAGAGCCTGGATTCGATTCCCGGCTGGGCCAGAGTTTTCCGCCGCTCAGGGACTGGGTGTTCTGTTGTCCTAACCATCATCATTTCATCCCCATCAACGGGCAAGTCGCCGAAGTGGCATCAAATCGAAAAAATTGCAGCAGGAGAATGGTCTACCTGACAGGAGGCCCTAGTCACGCGAATTTTTTTTATTTTAACGGACAAGAGAGCAATCCATTTAATCTTGCCTGAAATTATCAAGTGCAATTGCCAACTTAATTCAATTGATATACTCTATGTGATCAAAAGTATCCGGACACCACCAAAAACATACATTTTTCATCAAAATATCCACAGGTGTACTGCCAGTCTATAGTGTCTAAGGGGCACAATATTTCGGCGATCAAACATGTCGCCATCATCAGGTGAACTGACGGACTGAGCTCCTGTGAACGTGCCGGCACGGAGATCCGTACGCTATGGCTGCTCAGGGGGAACTGGGTTCGGTCGCGACGGCGGCCGATTTAAATACCCTCCGCCCGCGGCGCGCTCCCTCCGCCGTCCGCGCCCCGCGCCACGGTCTCGCGTTGGAACAGATTGCGACGGCGTCTGAGATGACGTCGGTGTGATGGCTCTGTCCGCCGTGGTCGTCACAACTATGCGTTTGCTCGATTTACTCTTGATTAACCCAATCGCTGGTTCCCAAGCCTTGCTAAGATTATAGCCACAGTCACCGTTTATGAGGTCGTCATTGGTGCGAATTTCGATGGCCTCTCTAACAACGCTGTCCCAGTATCTCGACGTCTGTACCAGAATCCTCGTGCGGTCATACTCCATAGCGTGATTTTCCGACAAACAATGTTCAGCGACCGCCGACGTGCTCGGATACATCAGTCAAGTGTGCCTCTGGTGTTCACGGCATCGATCCTCGACAGTACGCATCGTCTGACCAATATACGACTTGCCACATTGACACGGAATCTGGTACACGCCAGGCTTCCTCAAACCGAGGTCATCTTTGGCGCTCCCCACCAGTGCACAAGTTTTATTCGGAGGACAAAACACAGTTCTGACACGGTGTTTCTTCAGAATGCGGGCGATTTTCCCCGAGAGTGCGCCTGTGTATGGAATAAATGCAGTGCCTACCTCCTCCCTCGTGACTTCATCCATATCAACAGGTTGTGCTGCAGTGGTTGGGCGGAGAGCACGTTGGATCTGCCACTCTGAGTACCCATTTTTTCGAAACACAGTTCTCAGATGTTCCAATTCCTGGGGTAGACTCTCTGTGTCAGAGATAGTGCGCGCCCTATGTACTAGAGTTTTAAGTACCCCATTCCTCTGTGAAGGGTGGTGGCAGCTGTCTGCATGCAAATTCAGATCAGTGTGTGTTGTCTTTCGATACACCCCATGACCTATGGTGCCGTCAGCCCTTCTCTTGACCAAGACGTCAAGGAAAGGTAATTTACCCTCCTTTTCAGTCTCTATAGTGAATTTGATGTTGGGGTGTATGGAGTTTAGATGTGTAAGGAAGTCAAGGAGTTTATCCATACCATGTGGCCAGATGACGAATGTGTCGTCCACGTAACGGAAAAAGCAAGTAGGTTTCCATTTGGATGACGACAGGGCTTCCTCCTCGAAGTTCTCCATGTACAAATTCGCCACCACCAGTGAGAGTGGGCTACCCATGGCGACTCCCTCCGTTTGTTCGTAGTATTCTCCATTAAAAAGAAAATATGTGGAAGTCAAGACATGCCTAAAAAGTTCAGTGGTATTCTCGTCAAACCTCTGACCAATCAACTCTAGCGACTCTCGCAGGGGTACCCTCGTAAACAAGGAAACGACGTCAAAACTCACCATGATATCTGACTCATCCAACCTGAAGCTATCAAGGCGTTTAACAAAATCCACGGAATTACGGATGTGATGAGGGCATTTACCCACATAAGGACTTAATATTCCCGTCAGATATTTGGCCAACAAATATGTAGGTGCCCTGATGTTGCTGACAATGGGGCATAATGGTACCCCCTCTTTATGAACCTTCGGGAGTCCATATAGTCTAGGCGGTACCGGACCTTGGGGTCACAATTTCTTACCGTCACCCTCCGGTAAATCTGCGTCCTTGAGAAGAACCCTCGTCTTGTTCTCCACCTTCTTTGTAGGGTCAACGCTGATCTTCCGGTAGGAATCGTCATTTAGCAGGCTCTGCATCTTATCAGTGTAGTCCTTACGGGAGACAACAACTGTAGCATTGCCTTTGTCAGCCGGTAAGACAACAATTTCAGAGCGTTCCCTCAGATCACGAATGGCCGCCCTCTCTTTACTGCTGATATTTGACTTCATCGGCTTGGATTTCGTCAACGCACGACAAGTTTCACGACGTATTTTCTCGGCTGATTCTGGCGGAAATCGAGCTGCAACCTGTTCAACAGCACTAACATTTGATTATCAAATACGCCGGGAGAAACTCAAGAATCACATACATTTTTCATATTAGGTGCTCTGTGCTGCCACCTACTGCCAGGTACTCCATATCAGTGACCTCAGCAGTTATTAGACATCGTGAGATAGCAGAATGGGGTGCTCCGCAGAAATCACAGACTTCAAATGTGGTCAGGTGATTGGGTGTCACTTGTGTCATACGTCTGTAGGAGCGATTCCCACACTCCTAAACATTCTTAGCACCACTGTTTCCGATTTGATAGTGAAGTGGAAACAGTAAGGGACATGTACAGCGCAAAAGTGTACAGGCTGGCCATGTCTGTTGACTGACAGAGACCACCGACTGTTGAAGAGGGTCATAATGTGTAATAGGCAGACATCTATCCAGACCATTACACAGGAATTACAAACTGCATCAGGATCTACTGCAAGTACTATAACATTTAGCCGGGAGGTGAGAAAACTTGACACACGTGATTAGCCGAGCAGTCTAGGGCGCTGCTGTCACGAACTGTGCAGCTGGTCCCAGTGTAGGTTCGAGTCCTCCCTCAGGCATGAGTGTGTGTGTTTGTCCTTAGGATAATTTAGGTTAAGTAGTGTGCAAGCTTAGTAACTGCTGACCTTAGCAGTTAAGTCCCACAAGATTTCACACACATTCGAACATTTTTTTTTTTTTTTTTTTGAAAACTTGGATACCATGGTGTAAGGAGCGTGAACATTGGATAATTGAACAGTGGAAAAACGTTATGTGGAGTGAGGAATCTTGGTTCACAATGGTGTGGGTATGGCGAATGCCCAGTAAACGTCATCTGCCAGCACATGTAGTGCCAACAATAAAATTCGGATGCGATAGTGTTATGATGCGGTCGTGTTTTTTGTAGAGTTGTTTTGCCTGGGACTGTCACAACACAATCCTATATCGATGTTTTAAGTACCTTCTTTCATCCCACTCTTGAAGAGCAATTCGGGGATGGCTATTGCATCTTTCAACACGATCGAGCATCTGTTCATAATGTACGGTCTGTGGCGGCATGGATACGCGACAATAACATCTCTGTAATGGACTGGCCTGCACAGAGTCCTGACCTGAACCCTATAGAACATCTATGGAATGTTTTGGAACGCCGACTTCGTGCCAGGCCTCACCGACCGACATCAATACCTCTCTTCAGTGCAGCAGTCAGTGAAGAATGGGCTGCCATTACCCAAGAACCATTCCAGCACATGACTGAACGTATGCCTGCGAGAGTGGAAGCTGTCATAAAGGCTAAGGGTGGGCAAACACCATATTGAATTCCAGCATTACCGATGGAGGGCGCCACGAACTTGTAAGTCATTTTCAACCATGTGTCTGTATACTTTTGATCACATAGTTTCACAGTGTACTTTATTTATTTTTAGATCTTGTAAAGATTAATAAATGTTAATCTAATATTTGTTACATGACTTCATATGACAGAATAAACTTCAAAGCTTGGCTAGCCTGTAGAATTTCGCATGTATGTCTTAAATCTCTTTAAATTGGAGATAATGTCTCTGATGTTGTAGTTACACAAAGTGAGGTGATTGTCTTCAGAAGGCTATTGATATTTGGATACATGTCTTCGTTGCATTACTGATGTATTTCCATGGCATATGAAGGTCTGGAATCTTCAGAGATTTTTTTCTGTTTTTTTGACATCAGACCTCAGAATCTCCGATTCTCCTGTAAAGTCTTCAGCTACTTCTGTGGCTTCTTTCAAGCACAATGCTATTCTGTGAAGGCACATGTCCACTCTTAAAGTGTTTCTTCTTCCATCAGGTCTTTTTTTAGTATTATCATTATTTTTTATGCATTTAAAGGTCACTACAGACAAATTATTAATGGCGTTCAAGCATACTATTTATGCTCTACTTAAATGGCAAGATCCAAAAATATTGAATGAATGATTCAAAAACTCAATTTATTTTCATGTAAGGTTAGTACAATTAAATTAGCACAATTACGTAATAACACTTCGCTCTTCTGAAATATAAGTAAAGAAACTTAGCCTGAAATATTTAGGTGACCTGAACAAGCAAAAAAATCTCTGTAACGCTAAGTACTGCAACTCCCTTCTTTCTACCAGTATGACGAAACGTTTTAAAACTTCCACAGATTCTATTCGCCGTTAAACCCTCACAGAAGGGCTCTCAACCTCACTGACTGGTTACAGTAGTGACACTAGCACACAGTCACTGGTTATTATGCATTTTGAAAGAGCTTGAACTTGTGTATTTGATCTTTCATTAGTTCTATTAGGTGTAATTACATAAATACAAGTGAAACTTAGATACACTCTATAGTGTGACACATTAAAAGCCTTCAAGTTTTTTAGTAACCAGTATGTTTCTTTTACTTCATGTTTAATGATCTCAGACCGAATATTTCCACTCTATAGATATTGACAGAAATCAGTGTAAGGAGTAGTGTAAAGTTAAACATCGACCTCAGGGGATTTTAACTTGTTGAGATAGCAGGAAGCAGAACTTTGTGACTACATTCAGGAGGAATGTACGGGGGGGGGGGGGGGGAGGGAGGTGTTGTCTGTCTTCTTGAAACTGATGCATTTTTAAGCTTGCATGCATGCTAAAAATCATTACCTATGGCATAAATCGCACATGGAAGTAGCAAGCTTATGTGCAGGCTTACCACTGAGTCATTCATGTTCAAACACTCTCATTACACTACTTATTTTTCAGCTGACACACAATACGAGTTTGCTACAGCTGTTAGATCGTTGAAATTGGCAGCAGTCATAAACATAAGATGATGTAGAACTAGTCACAAAGTGTACCGCAATACACAGATAACAAATAGGGAGCCAACACTCAACTTACTATCAGGCACTTCTTGACGTGCAAACTTTGTAATTTAATAATGATTCCAAGTGTTGAACAGTTATTATTTAATCTCATATTTATTACAACAATTATTTTCCATATTTTAACATGGGATTTACACCTGCTGAACAAAATGCTTCTATTGTTCTGGGGTGGGGGAGGGGGGATACTTGGACCTAGCCTCCATGGATCTATGCCACTGACCAAATTGCTAGGACTATACATGAGAAACAAGTACAACAATCTATTAGAATAATGTACATCAAAAAATACTCAGCCCACGCTTTGTTGTTGACATGTAACAATGGCCTAAAGTTCTGAACCTAATTTAAGGTAGCAAAATAAATTATGACTAACTAATCTAACTGCAGTTCAGTTTGGACTGCAGTTAGAGAGTATAGAAATTCAGTTTCTCAATAGGTAAACGTTTGACTATCATTTCAACTAATCTTCGACACTTGGCATTAACTGTCCAACAACTGGAATTTGTCGGCAACTGTAGATAACTTGCTGGCAACTGCTGGACGATAGCTGTTGCATAACTACATGCAGCTGATAGCAACTTGTCCAGAACTCAAGGCATCTGAATAACTTTTGGTGCCTTGAACTCTAGACGAGCCGACCGCGTATTGACATGCGGTTGTTTAAATCTTACACTCAGTGGATTAACGCACAACTGTACCCTGTTTGGTAGATGCATAAAATAATTCCGGGTTCCAGCATTCTCTTCGGTGGAAGATACAACAATTGGCATAACTATTTGAATGTCTAGTAGCGGGAGCATAAGGTAGTTCACCACATGAGCACCATCTAGGGGGCGATTGAGTATACATGTGATACTATGCTGAGGCTGCCTGGTACTTTGGGCCCTCTGATGATAATGTTGAGCACCACAGCTCCTTGAGAATTAGCGTAAAGAAATGCAATTCCAAGTGTTCGTTAAAAAGTTAAATAATAGCAGCCATTCCTATTATTTTACCAGCTTGTTGCCAATTCAATGTTGTTCGACATGGCTGGGCACATTGCGTCAATTTTACAGAAATATTACCACAATAAAAAAACTTAATAATGCTATGAAAACCTTGATACTAAAATGGATTTATAAAACATATTTACGTTAAGAACGAGATTACGACACATTTTACAAAAACAACACACATATGAGATCCATACTAATCAAACAGCAGAGTGGTTGTAGTTGTCAGGACAAAGCTCACAGTTGGTACTGCACATACCTCTTGATACACAGACTGTATAAAAGGAGAGTCCGTTCCATCATAAACTGTTCTATTTGGTACATTTGTACCTCATCATAAGCTATTCTACCAGGTACGTTTCTATCCAGTTCATGGTCAACCAATGTTTTAAGCTAGACCTACAGTCCCTCCACCTGCACCTACCTAGAAGTAAATCATTTTAGTTCCTCTTTCTGGTGTGATTTGACTGTTTCTTTATCTAGATTACTGAACAAATAAACCTTGTGGTCTAATACATTTGCATTATGAGTGAGCTTCTGAACTATCTGTTCTGGGTAGTTTCCAGATATGTCATTCAGTTATGTCAGCCAGTATGTCTTGTCACGCATACCACTTACATAACTATACAGGCCAATTCACACTGAAAGTCAATATACATATCAACAGGCGATGGCACCATCAAACCATGGTGAGTTCACACTAGGCAGAATATCGACACAACATCACTTTCCTTACCTCCACATTAAATGGAGAAAGTGAGGTATGGGATACCATCCACGACATAAAGAGTCATAATATAGTATCATAATTAAGGCACTAGCAATAACAAAGTTCATTAATTGCGGTTGCAAACTTCAGAAAGGGTATTCTTGATAAAGTTTGTGTGGTATTCTGCTTAAAACGAAAATAAAGGGTAAAGTGTCATCTAAATATTTCAGAACATGGGCTTTTATTTTCTAGACAAAATATGTAAACACAAACATATCAAACAACATTTAGAGTGCAATACATACAGCCTTTTTACCTTGTAGATTGTGTTTTGTTTCTTAGTGGCAAACAAGGTTCTAAAAAACCATATCTTCTTCTCTGATAGAGCAGATCCTTTGAATGTTATAAGAAGGTCACTTAATGAAACGTGTTTAATCAACCTGTGTTCTTATTCATGGACAGTGTAGGCTTTTTATTTTTCCAGGTGTTGTAGAACCTAAATAACTTTCACTTTAATATATGACATCTTTTGCAGAAGGACAATCAAGGGAAAATATCCAGTTCTGCATGAAAACTAAGGAAAAAATAAAATAAAGACTAAAAGTCAAGTCACTCCTAACGTAAAGGGACAGAAAATACAGAATGTTCAACAATACATTTTAAACAGAGTACTAAGGAAAAATTTTCGAATTACAAAAAAGGGCTCTTAAAATAATGATGATAGAGAACAAGTAGACCTAGAGTTATAAAAAGAGCCAGGGATTTTTACTGACCTCTATGAATACATTTTCCGAACTTTAATGCGTATCCAGAAACATATATGCCACTATTCCATTATTCCAACTATATGCAAACACAACACAAGAACCAGTGAATGTCTGCACCTAGAAAAAAACAAAAAAAACACGAAGTGAGAACTCAAAACAGTATCGAATAGCAGGGATTAAAACTATATAATAAATTACCTCATGGCATTTGAGAAACATCTGAAATGTAAAGGATCAAAGAAAGTTGTAATACAGTTATAAAAGTAGAAATTAACACCACTGTGCTAAATTAATGTACTGTGAACCATTTTTCGTTTCATACGGACTAGTGTGGTAGTACATGTAGCACATTGTGTGATATATTTTTATTCCTTTGATCGCTCTGCCTGGCTATTAATATTGTTTATTGAGATGAAAGGTATGTACACTAGACACTTTTGTATGTATCTAAATGTATTTACTTGTTAAATTAATATGTTTGTCGAAACCCATATTATTTATATGGGAAATGGTTGACGAATCAGTATGAATATCAGCATGAAATGGTAGCATTCAGAAAGGCTGTCAACAAAATGGAACAGGATAACAAGTTTTGCGTCCATCAGAAGGAGGTGGCTGGGTTGTCGTCTGCCGATGACATCATGGCAACTGTTCAGTTGTTGCTGGTGACTCCTGTGTTGCATATACTCTGTCAACAACTATTAGCAACTTCTTTATAGGTTGATCTTCACGCTCTATAAAGTGTGACAGTACTTGCCGTTTCCGTTTCGACATATGTAACAATAAATCGTCCAAAACCATAATTGTGTGTATTATACATCCTAGATGCCTCTAAAATTTGTAAACGTTTTGTCGCCTAGTTCTTGATAAAGAACTTGTGTGAGCATTTGATTTAGCGATTAGTGGTGTGAACAATTAATTGAATACCTCTTCTGTAAGAAGTGCTAAGGGACAAAGTGATTGTTTCAAGAAATTGCACATTACCATTTCAATGAAATCTCATAGATGAAGTATTTCAGGTATGTCCATTATGACTTTTTTAGTTGGGTAAGCCATTGCTTCCAAAAATATTTACAGTAATGAGATATTTTGAAATTTGTACTTGTACCCAAAATTTTATTCTTAACAATTCATCAGTGGGCACGTACCATTGCTTACTTGCCAAATGAGTGTACTTAACATGGGTACACGTTGACTTATCACAATTTGCTTCCTGGACGAATTAAAGTAACATTACTGTGAATCCTCCTAAAACTGTAAGATTCTCCCAAAAATTATAAGGTCCTAATTGCTTCAACTTTTGATACAATGATTTACAATAACAAATTTTTGCAGTAATAAAGTATAACAAAAAATTAATCTATGATTCTGCAAAGTATAAAATTAATGTTGGTAAGGCCCTTACTACAGCGTCTAACCAGTATTAAGATGGTTCTTAACATCTCTACCATCACCCTGTCACATAAAGATACATACGCTATGGTAAAGGAGACAACTCAACATTGTTTACTTGCTTAAATAAGTGTATTAATTTACCTGATTAACAAATACTTTGTATACAAATCTACATTCAGGAAAGTATTTAGGGCCTTTATCTGAGTCATAGTTATCAACATCATTCTCAGATTTGTAGAAATCGTCATGGAAAAGTATTTTTCTGGAACAAACCAGACATACATTACTGCTGCTGGTAGCTATGTTTTTCGCATTTACCGCTTTTTACATGCACACATCCTGACAAAACTGCCATTAGCAAGAATCTGAAATTAGAGACAGATCTGCTATTTCTCAGTATATCATGGAACTATCGACCAATTTGAATAAAGCACATAATTACCACCTTTTACTTGCAATAACTCGGTTTCACATCAACTATCTCTTACAACTGTTTGTGGCCAATCTTTTTTAAAGCACGGTAAACTTGATGAAATAGTGGATGCATAATCATGATTGACACCAATGCAGACGCCTCAGGGTTTAAATTGCTGACTGATAGAGTAAATTGTTCATGATCATGGGGTACTTGCTGGTGCACATAAGTGTTCTCTTTGGCGCTGAACAAAATTTTTAATTGGTCAGGGATAAGAGGCAGAGCCCGTAAGTGCAAGTGTGGCATGGAAGAATTGGTTCAGCTAAAAAATGGAATGTTCATTGCTTTTAGACTGGTCACAGTGCAGAAGAAATCACTGGAACAATCAATGTTTTAAAATGTGGCTTAAAATTACCTTGTGGCATTGCAGAAACATCAAAAGCACGATAATGTTTAGTCGGCATTATTGTTTGTGTTCATTGAACTGATGTAGGACTTTGGTCTGTTTTAGTGTTCAGTTCTTTGCACTGGACTGTGTTCACTTTCTGCTTGCAGGAGGCGAGAGGTCCTAACTTGCATTTCAAGGCTAAATTCTTAAATTTCATTGTGGATGGTGCACAACTTGTAAAGCTCCTCTCTCATCATTAAATGCCTTTTCCTGTTTATTTTATGTCAATTTTTTGGTCACTGGAGTCACATATGGGACGTTTACATAGAGAACATGCTTTGCTATGAAAGAAACCTGACCATGGGACTAACACAAACAAGTGTCTCTCTTAGCTTTCACATATAAAATGTACTCAGTTATAGGATGAACAAGTGACCTTTTGAAATAATAACAGTACAACTCAAATTACTTTCTTTTACTGTCCCTTTTGCACATAACACACTTTCCTAAAAATGACTATGCTCATCCTATCTTATTTAACATTTATGTTTGTTTCAAGTTGACACTGAAGAAAACATTGACTTTTCATTTACACTCTACTGTCAACATTTTGCTCCAGGGCAATTACTGCTTCTGAAACGTGGCACTGTATCAGCCATAGATCTCATGATTAATCACTCATAGCTTTCAGCAAAGTAGCTGAAATACTGAATTATTTTTCTTCTACAAATCGACTTAACACTACCACCTATCAATCCCACTTTCTGCCAAATTCTTTGTGGTGCTTATGCTCAATGTAGCTGCATGTGATCACTCTGAGTGGGGGTTCAACATCGATTCTTCTGCACTCACTCAAGTGGTGTGTGACCAGCAGCACTATAGCATAGCTGTCATTATACATCAAGACAACGCTCCCTCAGAGGAAAGATGCACTTGGTTCTGAACGTTACAGTAACCAGCAAGACATAAAGAGTAGATTATCAATATGTTAAGGCATCAAAGATAGCAGTTAATTGTTACAAGTGTCCTCTACTGCCAAGGTGCCATAGTTAGTTGTCCATACTTATAACTGCTTCTATGTTATAAGGATCCCCAATTATGGGTAAAATCCTGCACCAGCATGGGTATACACCACATAAAATAACATACACAACGTTGAAGTGTATAAAATTTCATTCAGTTTGTAACTAAACAAATACACTTTTGTGAACGAGATATGATGGATCAACACTGAGAGTAGATCCACAGATAAAATTTAACTGAAGATAACACATTACAGTTGGTTCTTGGGTCGATTATTCACATCGACTCACATAATAATATTTTTTTAAAATATTGACAATGTTTAAGAAAATGTTCTTCATTTCATTAATAACGCAAGTGTAATTTTACATCAACTTCCTAAATGAATCAACAAAGACTACATCAATTAAAAATTGGCACAAATTAACATCGTTTACTGCAACCAGTGAACTGTTGAAAATTGTGCAACACAAGCAGTACATCCATTAACTTTGAAATTGGAAGTCTATACAGTGATAAATTTACCCATATCGGATTTCAGATAAACAAAAAATACAAGGAGCAAGTATGCAATAGGTTTCCTTCATTAATTACAATTAGAAACTGTACAAATGAAGTGCTTTTATGTTTAAACTAATAAATTTGTCTGTAGACATTGGTGTCTCACCAAAATAAAACAATCTGAAAGGCAGTGAAGAACAAATGGCTGAAATGTAACAAATGTCACCCAACTATTGGAAGCACCTCAGCACAGCAAAGGAAGGGTCCAGAGTGCAGGGAACCAGCTGATAAGAAGACATCAACCTCCTTTGGAAAAAAAATATGATTTTCTTACACTAACAGCATTAGATAAAAAGAATAGTTAAGTAATGGAGCAATTGAAGCATCCAGGTGGTGAGTCACAGGGTCAGGTTCCCAGAACAACGGCTGTTGACTGTTATTAGTTTCACTACATGTTTATTGCTTTGTGGCTTAGTGAGGCAAACATGGCTCTCCTTGTTGATCCTGGCTGGCAGTGACAGACAGGTGGCAACGTCTGCCTGGAATGCTGTATTGGCATCCTGCTGTTCTGATGGAATGCCTGTGGACAGCCGGCAGTCTACTAGGCCACGGCCATGAAGTCGTCGTTACACTGCTTCTCTCGGTGTTGGTAGTGACCTCCTTTTGAAAGACTCCTCTGGCCGATGTGCATTCACTGCGGCAAGATGTGGAGCCTGCTCTGCTCTGGACTTTACACACTGACCCTGGGCAGGATTCAGACAGTGACTGACACTGTTGCACTGAGCTCCCTTGGAACTCAGTACTGGCTATAGCAGGCAATAGCAGCGGGCTGGCAGCGCTGGGATGCTAAATCCCACCAGTATCTCAGCCCTGCCAGTGGCAGGTGCAGCCCGGATTCAAACCCATGGCTGCTGCTACCGATGCTCTGTTCTACCACAGCTCAGCACAGCGCCGACGTTGAGGTGGAGTTGCACAACTTAGTGGCAGTACAGAGAACAAGATGACGAATTGATAATTAATCTAATCTGCCTCAAAATACAGCAGTATTTGTATTTGTCTGCAGCCCATCTGTTTCAGCTAATCTCATCATTCATAGCAGAGACTGCTGCCTTCGTGGCGCTCCCTGCTTGCCTGTTTGTGTACACTGTCCTACATGTCACCACACACGTGGCATCCAGCCCATGGTGGCTAATGCAGTCCTTCTTGTGGCTATCTTAGAACTTCTTATTACTTTCTCATTAAAACTCAGACTGTGGCATTACACAATAAACAATATGTTTCCTACTTTGAATTTTAAACTATTATCCAGAATGTTTGTCTCCCTCCAGCAAGATGACTGAAACAGAAATCTTATCAGACAATGTGTGTCATATTTATGTTTCATGTATTACTGTGCACTGGTCGAATAAAAGCTTATTAGAAGTGTCATAGTTACCTCAACTTAAATTATGAGGCCCTTTTTGTAGAGAAATACTAATGCATGGCGTCAACAATATAGATTTACATTCAAGAAATTACAGAATTCAGTAACATGACCAATTTTGACGGCTGATCCACAGGAAGATCGATATAATACTTAACAGTAGAACTGTCAAATCAAAACACTGTGAACTTCTGTTTGTGTACATCACCAGATGGCGATAAAATTATTGTTATATTTGTATGGAATGACCACTAGAGAATTTCAACACAATCAAGAGGCCAGCCAGTGTGCCCGAGCAGTTCTAGGTGCTTGATTCTGAAACCGCGCGACCGCTATGGTCGCAGGTTCGAATCCTGCCTCGGGCATGGATGTGTGTGATGTCCTTAGGTTAATTAGGTTTAAGTATTTCCAAGTTCTAGGGGACTGATGACCTCAGATGTTAAGTCCCATGGTGCTCAGAGTCATCTGAACCATCAAGAAAAATAGTTCCGTATACAGGGTGTTACAAAAACGTACGGCCAAACTTTCAGGAAACATTCCTCACACACAAATAAAGAAAAGATGTTATGCAGACATGTGTCCGAAACGCTTAATTTCCATGTTAGAGTTCATTTTAGTTTCGTCAGTATGTACTGTACTTCCTCCATTCACCGCCAGTTGGCCCAATTATAGGAAGCTAATGTTGACTTCAGTGCTTGTGTTGACATGCGACTCATTGCTCTACAGTACCAACATCAAGCACATCAGTACATGGCATCAACAGGTTAGTGTTCATCACGAACGTGGTTTTGCAGTCAGTGCAATGTTTAGAAATGCGGATTTGGCAGATGCCCATTTGATGTATAGATTAGCATATGGCAGTAGCCGTGGCGCGGTACGTTTGTATCGAGATAGGTTTCCAGAACGAAGGTGTCCAGACAGGAAAACGTTCGAAGCAATTGATCGGCGTTTTAGGGAGCACAGAACATTCCAGCCTATGACTCGCGACTCGGGAAGACCTAGAACGACGAGGATTCCTGCAATGGACGAGGCAATTCTTCGTGCAGTTGACGATAACCCTAATGTCAGCGTCAGAGAAGTTGCTGCTGTACAAGGTAACGTTGACCACGTCACTGTATGGAGAGTGCTACGGGAGAACCACTTGTTTCCGTACCATGTACAGCGTGTGTAGGTACTCTCACCAGCTGATTGGCCTCCACGGGTACACTTCTGCGAATGGTTCATCCAACAGTGTGTCAATCCTCATTTCCGAGCAAATGTTTTCTTTACGGATGAGGCTACATTCCAATGTGATCAAATTGTAAATTTTCACAATCAACATGTGTGGGCTGACGAGAATCCGCCACAGATTTTCTGTGAACATTTGGGCAGGCATTGTTGGTGATGTCTTGATTGGGCCCGACATTTTGCCACCTACGCTCAATGGAGCACGTTATCATGAATTCATACGGGATACTCTACCTGTGCTGCTAGAACATGTGCCTTTACAAGTACGACACAACATGTGGTTCACGCACTATGGAGCTCCTGCACATTTCTGTCGAAGTTTTCGTATGGTTCTCAACAACAGATTCGGTGACCGATGGATTGGTAGAGGCAGACCAATTCCATGGCCTCCACGATCTCCTGACCTCAACCTTCTTGACTTTCATTTATGGGGGCATTTGAAAGCTCTTGTCTACACAACCCCAGTACCAAATGCTCGTATTGTGGACGGTTGTGATACAATCGCCATTCTCCAGGGCTGCATCAGCGCATCAGCGATTCCATGTGATGGAGCGTGGATGCATGTATCCTCCCTAATGGAGGACATTTTGAACATTTCCTGTAACAAAGTGTTTGAAGTCACGCTGGTACGTTCTGTTGCTGTGTGTTTCCATTCCATGATTAATGTCATTTGAAGAGAAGTAATAAAATGAGCTCTAACATGGAAAGTAAGTTTTTCCGGACACGTGTCCACATAACATATTTTCTTTCTTTGTGTGTGAGTAATGTTTCCTGAAAGTTTGGCCGTACCTTTTGTAACACCCTGTACGTAAATTTCAGTTTTGATTAATCCTAATTCAATAAATTTAAGAATCATGCAATAGATTTCCTGATGTGCTTTAATTTAAAATCAGATGTAAGTATTCCTGCTCCTGTAACTGGTAGTTCTATAACAACCACTGACCAGGTTTTTATATATAGAGAAAAATATGTGAGCAAA
Organism: Schistocerca gregaria; assembly: GCF_023897955.1. Lineage (NCBI taxonomy): Eukaryota > Metazoa > Arthropoda > Insecta > Orthoptera > Acrididae > Schistocerca > Schistocerca gregaria. Next base: position 414,352,639 of record NC_064922.1, on the reverse strand, counting down.
ACACAAGCTGTAAACATTTCTTTAGAGACCAGAATGTCTAAATTTTAAAAATACCTAATACATAAAACCACAAAAAGCAGAACTAAAGTCAGAAAGTTCTGTAATAAAAATGTAACTTACTTTTTTTTCTCTCTTAAGAAGAAAAGTCTTGGACTGACAGATACAGTTCTAACAATACACATGACAATTTTGATGAATTTATAGTCATGTACAAAAACGTTTTTAAAATTGATTTCTCAAACAGAAATCAATAATAAATTGTGTATGTAAATGAAAAAAGTTTATAAAAGAAAAAAGAAAAATATCATGCCAAAATGAGAGAAGATTATATGAAAACTCAAAGCAAACCACAAATCCTGTTTTTATTAACTGTTTTAAGCAATGTAAAAGCATAATCAGACAAGCGCTGTCAAAAGCAAAGATGATAGAAAATGACAAACAAATAGAAAATTCAAGGAAGAAAACCAGATCATACTGGAAATACACCAAAAAAGAACTGGATACACTGTCATTAAAACATAGTAACATATGGAAATTACATTTCAATAGCTGACCTGACAATAGTGGTGAGTGACTTCTACATTACGTTTCAAAAGTAGGAGAACACCTGATTGCCAAATGTCACAGTACACAACCAGATAGCGGTAGACTACAACCAGATTCAAAATTTTTAAAAGGTCTCTATTCATGTCTCCTACAATACCTGAGGAATTGTATATGATTGCAAGTATATTACACATTAAATATTCAGCGGGAGCTGATGAATTACCAGAGATTATCGTCAAAGCAAACGTAGTATTTATTGAAGAACCACTAACAGATATTTACAGTTCATCATCCATAAGCAGTATATTTCCAAAAAAATTTGAAAACTACAAAAGTAGCAGCACTGTACAAGAAAGGGGACAAATTTGAACTTGCAAACTGTAGGCCTCTTATCAGTTTTTTTAGGCTTTGTTAAAATTCTTGGATGACTATTCATTCAGAGGCTAGGAGGCTTCCTATATAAAGAAATGATAATAAATGATTTACAAAATCGATTCAGAGCTGGCAAATGAAATACTAAGTGCAGTAGTTAACAATCAACGTCTCGCTGGTGTGTTCCTTGACCCTATTGAGGCTTTTGATGTAACTGACCATTGTATTTTGTTGCAGAAATTAAAAATTATGAAATTCGAGGACCACCAAACGTGGATACTCATTCTTGCCTCTATGATCATCAACAAGTAACTTAAATAAAATGCAAAGCTGAAAAAACAGACAAAATTTCTAATTATCATAGTAGGAGGAAAAAATTTCAGATATGGAGTCCATCAAGAGCCAATTCCAGGGTCCATTCTTTTCTCACCTAGCGAATGATACAAATATCCTAAATAGATCGTGCAAGGACGACAACCTACAGGAAACAATTTGGGTTCTCATACAAAATTTAAGTCAGTGGTTCAAAACTAAACACATTCTGAAAAAAGAAACCGTGACAGTCAGTTTCCACATTGCACATAACCTCAACTTTGCAAGAGCATTTTTCAGTATTTGTGGAAAATCTGTCTCATGAGTAAGAGAGACAAAATTTTTAATTATAAATAATATTCAGGAAAATGTGAAATGGCACATGCACCTAAACAATCAAAATAAAATGCTGAATACACACATTTGTTGTAAGGATTTGACACAAAATACAAGTTGCACATCAGTGATCATATTGGACCATAGGAGTATCCAATCAAATCTGATATATGCCATTATCTTTTGGTGGAATTCCATAGATAGTAGCAAATGATTTAGACTACAGAAAAATATTGCCAGGATAATAACACAAGTTAAATACATATACTACTGTAAACCAATATTTAAAAGTCTTAATATACTTCTACTGTGTCTGCCTTGAACGTTGGTGAACCACCAAGATTCACAAAACGAAACACATTAAAGGAAGAAAATATCTTCAAGCATAACTACAATTTTTCACTCTTATGAAACTAGGCAGAAGTATACCCTACATATCAATACAGGAAGTACAAATACTTGTAAAGGAGGAGTAAAGCATAGTAGCATTATGCTGTGTAGCCATGTGCAATTATATTTGAAACAAATAACCAATTTCTAAAAGTTTAAAGTGAAACTTAAGTAGTAATTACTTGACCACTGTCTGTTCTGTTCCTGATGTTTGGAACACCATAAAATTAATGAAATTTATCCAATGTTGCTACCAACGTTTATTGTTTTCGAACATCTTTCTTTATAATTACGTCACATACAAAATGTATTGAATCGTTATTTAAAATTTCTAGAGTGTATAAACTAAATTTACTGTTCCAAACCTGACTTGCCCTGTATCATAAGTGCAAACTGTACTAAATCACTATTTACAGGATCAATAACGAAACAGAAATACAAATACAAATATATTGTGCAAAGTCATATAGCAGGTGGAATGTTTCATATGCACTTAGACAAGAGCAGTGTAATAATTAAAACATATGTATAAGCACCAGTCAGCGATATTATATTAAAAAACAATTGTTCCACATCTTCAAATGTTAAACATAATGGCTTCATCCTGCCATGTATTAAATGTAATAAGCACCAAGTGGTTTGTAATGTTGTGGTATAGTCACTGAATTCAAAGAAATTTCAATATCAGTTTCCTCAAAGAAATAATAATTCACGAAGAGATGACTTATCTGACAAACATTCACTTTTGGCGAGCTATTTTGATAGATTCAATCCTAGTGCCTGTATGACTGGAAGCAATTCCGAAAAACGAAAGTTCAAAAATTAAAGACCTTAGAGAAAAATGTGGAATATGGACACAACTTCCTTTTAAGCAACACTTTTATAAGTTTCACAGTATGATAACGTTTTCCATGGTATAGTTTGAGTTTTCCAGGTACTTTACTTAATTCTATTTTATCACAACGGTTTTTTGTAAGTAGACAAAACAAGTGAAAACTAGAAACAGAGATACAAGAATAAATTATGGGATCAGTTAGGTACAGGTTTATTTGACTTATTTTCAGTTGATATATTTAAGAAAGTAATAAGTTTGTAGCTGTATAGTACATCTTGGCACAATCTGCATTTTATCATACTTTTCACACACCTCAGTGAAGCTTTTAATCCCTTTTTCTGCAAGGCAATCTACGTTTCTCTAATGAATATTTTTTTCTCGATACAGCTTTCTTTCGTTTGCATCTTTTCCAGACTCGTATTTCGTCAGTACACTTAAATAACCTGGTGGAATGGAGAAAATTCTTGGACTCGAAACTACAAGTAAATCTGGTGAAGGTCGTGGGCACCTCCATTAATTTCATTACAGAACTTTAAAAGTACCAATGTTATTAATTCTTCCCCTTAAAATGCTTCACATAGACCACAGCTTGGACTGATCCAGACTTTCCTCAGAATTGCTCTGTATGTGTCTGAATTTGTTGGAACTGGAAATCATTTGTGTCTTGTCGATTCTGCACAGTGATAACTGCTTGCACATCCTGGGACATTGTATTTCACTGGCATCTGAAAAATGTTTTTTCCTTGATAACAATATACACTCCTGGAAATTGAAATAAGAACACCATGAATTCATTGTCCCTGGAAGGGGAAACTTTATTGACACATTCCTGGGGTCAGATACATCACATGATCACACTGACAGAACCACAGGCACATAGACACAGGCAACAGAGCATGCACAATGTCGGCACTAGTACAGTGTATATCCACCTTTCGCCGCAATGCAGGCTACTATTCTCCCATGGAGACGATCGTAGAGATGCTGGATGTAGTCCTGTGGAACGGCTTGCCATGCCATTTCCACCTGGCGCCTCAGTTGGACCAGCGTTCGTGCTGGACGTACAGACCGCGTGAGACGACGCTTCATCCAGTCCCAAACATGCTCAATGGGGGACAGATCCGGTTATCTTGCTGGCCAGGGTAGTTGACTTACACCTTCTAGAGCACGTTGGGTGGCACGGGATACATGCGGACGTGCATTGTCCTGTTGGAACAGCAAGTTCCCTTGCCGGTCTAGGAATGGTAGAACGATGGGTTCGATGACGGTTTGGATGTACCGTGCACTATTCAGTGTCCCCTCGACGATCACCAGAGTTGTACGCCAGTGTAGGAGATCGCTCCCCACAACATGATGCCGGGTGTTGGCCCTGTGTGCCTCGGTCGTATGCAGTCCTGATTGTGGCGCTCACCTGCACGGCGCCAAACACGCATACGACCATCATTGGCACCAAGGCAGAAGCGACTCTCATCGCTGAAGACGACACGTCTCCATTCATCCCTCCATTCAAGCCTGTCGCGACACCACTGGAGGCGGGCTGCACGATGTTGGGGCGTGAGCAGAAGACGGCCTAACGGTGTGCGGGACCGTAGCCCAGCTTCATAGAGACGGTTGCGAATGGTCCTCGCCGATACCCCAGGAGCAACAGTGTCCATAATTTGCTGGGAAGTGGCGGTGTGGTCCCCTACGGCACTGCATAGGATCCTACGGTCTTGGCGTGCATCCGTGCGTCGCTGCGGTCCGGTCCCAGGTCGACGGGCACGTGCACCTTTCGTCGACCACTGGCGACAACATCGATGTACTGTGGAGACCTCACGCCCCACGTGTTGAGTAATTCGGCGGTACGTCCACCCGGCCTCCCGCATGCCCACTATATGCCCTCGCTCAAAGTCCGTCAACTGCACATACGGTTCACGTCCATGCTGTCGCGGCATGCTACCAGTGTTAAAGACTGCGATGGAGCTCCGTATGCCACGGCAAACTGGCTGACACTGACGGCGGCGGTGCACAAATGCTGCGCAGCTAGCGCCATTCGACGGCCAACACCGCGGTTCCTGGTGTGTCCGCTGTGCCGTGCGTGTGATCATTGCTTGTTCAGCCCTCTCGCAGTGTCCGGAGCAAGTATGGTGGGTCTGACACACCGGTGTCAATGTGTTCTTTTTTCCATTTCCAGGAGTGTAGATTACAATAAAGAACACTTCACTTATTACTGACATTTTACATGAAAGAAGTTTATGATTCACTTCACACTCTATATATTATTATTGATTGTTTAGTTAATTAAAAATATTTTTTATTTATTAATTATTATAAATAAATATTCTTTATGTATGCTTTTATATTAAATACTGGTTTAGTTGTTGGTTTTAGTTGGTTTGTCTTAGTTCCTTCTTTCTTTTTAACTTTTCTGTCTTGACAACCTGGAAAATATAAATAATTCGTTTAAAATACCACAAGAGAGCAAGAGATTTATTCCATTGCGGCGATCTCGTGGAAATTTCTCGTCCTTATCTGCTCCATCTGAAATCTCTAAAACCTTTACTCACTTTGTAGGTGGATTTGTACAAATGTGCGCTATGTTGGTTGATGAGTCTCAATGATAGGTCCAACAATTTAGTAAGTTAAAGTATATTAATTCAGAGAAAATCATTCGACAAATTTCGACTGTGGATATGCAGGTTCGCACTATCATTCCAAACTTCACCTCTGAGCTATCTATGTCTTATAATATCTGTACCATGATAGTTAACTAATTTCAGTATGGATGATTATTATTGGATTTTATTTTGTGCAAAAACTATTTCCACTTTGACTATATCGTAATGGCGTTCTCACAACAATACAATTTCTCCTCCTCTCACATGTCCAGTCTTTCCATTTCCTTCCTAAATAGTCCCTAAAACAAAATCTTTGGTTCAGTAAGACACAGAGATGTATTTGTAGCAAGAAACGTTCTATTCATGCAGTTGGTATCTGCCATTCGCCGCAATATTAATTCGTTGCACTCAAATTAGTGTTTTGCATTCATTGTCACATCATAATACAGTGAAACTATATTTAAATATTGTTTTTGTATTAAGAAATCAATAAGATAACTAGCTTTCAACTACAGACTATCGATCTCAATAATAATAATAATAATAATAAACAATAGTATTTGTTCACTGTTGAATAATCAGTTAAAATCGGTAGAAATTAGATTTTTAGATTTAATGAATTTTTCATTTTTTAGTACACAAAGGACATAGTTACAGATATTTTTATTGTCATTAGAGCACATGTTAATTACTAATAACTATGAACCTCACACATAAACAAAGCGCTTTTCATTAAGAGAAAGAACCCAGCTAGAGAATGAAATTTCCATTTAAAATTCTTTTTAGCTCGTCTTTTAGTTTGATAGTAAGTAGGACAGTAGCTAGCATCAGCCCAGCTTATCATATAAAACTGTTCTGTGGCTATTTACATGGCTTTATGAATTTTTGTCTTGTAAAATACTAATGTAGGCCACAGTTAAATTTTTGCATTTATTGTTTACAAAGCTTTATTACTTTTAGTGTATACACACCTACAGTACTAAGTACACCAAATTTTGGAATCAATTTCTGACAGGATTCTCTGGATTTGACCCACAAATAATTATCTGTACTGTTAACAATGTGATTAAGTTGCTATGTGTTGTTGCACCTCATATTTCTAATGCATATGTTAACTTGGTTGAGAATAATGAATGATAGCCAGTCACAGTGGCCTAGTGGTTCTAGGCCCTTCAGTCCAGAACCGCACTACTGCTAGGATCGCAGGTACGAATCCTGCCTTGGGCATGGATGTGTGTGTTGTCCTTAGGTTAGTTAGGTTTAAGTAGTTCTAAGTACTAGGAGACTGATGACCTCATATGTTAAGTTCCATATTGCTGAGAGCCATTAGATCCATCTGAACCAATGAATCATAAGCAGTTTTTAGTCACATATATCCATTACAATATCTGCTAATCTTGTTTAAGGTAAATATGGTCTTTGATAACATACGGGCTAAGAAATCGTTTATCAATTTCGCATCTGAGGTTTGTGATTCCCAAGAATTTTGTCTACTTTTCCTTTTTTACAATGTCATTTCCTGTGGATAATTTCATACCAAATTCTATTTGTTTCCTGGTGTCAAATACCGTTATTACAGTCTTTGAAGAATTTACATTTAGACGGGTTTTGTTGGAGTACTTGACTGTATCACTGGTTACAATGTTGCAGTGCACCTCGAAACTATCATAAGCGTTTTGTTTCCACACGACTGATGTGTCATCTGTGTACAACATTCTTTTTAGGGTTGGGACAACAACACCATATGACATTAACGGAAATCAATAGAAGAAGGGGTTCCAAAATGGAACTGTGTAGCACTCCATACCTGACATTAGTAATTTTGCATTAAAAGCAAATTGTTTTCTATTGCTCATATACGATTTTATTAACTGATAGCCAGTCCCTCTAATACCCAGGTTTCACTGCTTGTCGAGCAATGTTGTGATGTTGACACAAACAAAAGGTTATTCTAGATCAGGTAACACTTGTAAAATTTTGAATGACTGTGCTGATAAACGTCTACATTATTTGATTTTCAAATGGCTAAGCAAACCTCAATGTACTCAAACAGTTTTCTCTTATTCTGATCATCACTAAACTGACAAACAATATTTTTAGTGCAACACAATCTGACTTTCAATAATCCCTACAAAAGAATGGCTCTGACTAACAATAACCTATACCTTTCATGAATCACTTACCTCACAAAAATCTTCGTTACTCGAGCTACTGCAATATGGAGAGCGCCAATACTGCCAGCTAAGTAAAAGATTCTAACTACTGAAGGCACTAACTACTGATTTGCATAGTTAGCAAATGAAAGATTTTGATAGAGAACAAACAACGTATTTACATTAATAGTGTTCAAAAGTTTTTGCAAGTTGCGTAACCGAATCGCTAGACGCAACTGAGTCAATTTTAGCTCACAAGGTGTCGTGATTTTCATGAACAATGGTTTGCAGTTCTTTTATAGCTGCTTGATTCTATAATGCATTTTCATGCTGCGAAAAAATAGGTTGAAAATGCTCACAAATTTGTGTTGTTACGCCATTACAGACTTTTGGACATTTCGATTCGATTTTAAGTAACGCAGCAGTTAAATCTTGACGCATTTGTTCAAGCGTTGTGTTTAACTTTTGAACATTTTGTTCCATTGTGTCTAACCTTTGTAGCTGTTGCTCTGTTCGACCCTGACTTTGCTCCATTTGTTGCTGTGATTGTATTTGATTTTGTTCCATTAGGTCTAACTTCTGATGCTGTTGCATTATTTGCAATAACAAGCTATTACTGTCTGGATCTTGTTCCTTTGCACCTATAGGCAGTGCATATGCACCAGAAGTATAAGTATTTTGTAAAGCAGAAAATGTGTCTCATCTTAATTGAGAAAAAGGTGAGGACGCAAAACCGGAATCTACAGTATTTGCAAAATTTCGTCCTGTGTTTCAGATTCCTGAGGCTATCTGTTGCCAACCGATCGATCGACAATGCATCCCTGTTTACTACTTGTTTCACTGGTTACACCATTACAGGGTGTTACAAAAAGGTACGGCCAAACTTTCAGGAAACATTCCTCACACACAAAGAAAGAAAATATGTTATGTGGACATGTATCCGGAAACGCTTACTTTGCATGTTAGAGCTCATTTTATTACTTCTCTTCAAATCACATTAATCATGGAATGGAAACACACAGTAACAGAACATACCAGCGTGACTTCACTTCTAATACTTTGTTACAAGAAATGTTCCAAATGTCCTCCATTATGGAGGATATATGCATCCACGCTCCATCACATGGAATCCCTGATGCGCTGATGCAGCCCTGGAGAATGGCGTATTGTATCACAACCGTCCACAATACGAGCATGAGGAGTCTCTACATTTGGTACCGGGGTTGTGTAGACAAGAGCTTTCAATTGCCCCCGTAAATGAAAGTCAAGAGGATTGAGGCCAGGAAAGCGTGGAGGCCATGGAATTGGTCTGCCTCTACCAATCCATCGGTCGCCGAATCTGTTGTTGAGCACCGTACGAACACTTCGACTGAAATGTACAGGAGCTCCATCGTGCATGAACCACATGTTGTGTCGTACTTGTAAAGGCACATTTTCTAGCAGCACAGTAGAGTATCCCGTATGAAATCATGATAACGTGCTCCATTGAGCGTAGGTGGAAGAACATGGGAAACAATCAAGACATCACCAACTATGTCTGCCCAAACGTTCACAGAAAATCTGTGTTGATGACGTGATTGCACAATTGCGTGCGGATTCTCGTCAGCCCACGCATGTTGATTGAGAAAATTTACAATTTGATCACGTTGGAATGTAGTCTCATCTGTAAAGAGAACATTTGCACTGAAATAAGGATTGACACACTGTTGGATGAACCATTCGCAGAAGTGTACCTGTGGAGGCCAATCAGCTACTGATAGTACCTGCACATGCTGTAGATGGTACGGAAACAATTGGTTCTTCCGTAGCACTCTCCATACAGTGACGTGGTCAACGTTACCTTGTACAGCAGCAACTTCTCTGACGCTGACATTAGGATTATCGTCAACTGCAATAAGAATTGCCTCGTCCATTGCAGGTATCCTCGTCGTTCTAGGTCTTCCCGAGTCGCGAGTCATAGGCTGGAATGTTCCGTGCTCCCTAAGACGCCGATCAATTGCTTCGAACGTCTTCCTGTCTGGACACCTTCGTGCTGGAAATCTGTCTCGATACAAACGTACCGCGTCACGGCTACTGCCCCGTGTTAGTCCATACATCAAATGGGCATCTGCCAACTCCGCATTTCTAAACATTGCACTGACTGCAAAACCACGTTCGTGATGAACATTAACCTGTTGATGCTACGTACTGATGTGCTTGATGCTAGTACTGTAGAAGAATGAGTCGCATGTCGACACAAGCACCGAAGTCAACATTACCTTCCTTCAATTGCGCCAACTGGTGGTGAATCAGGGAAGTACAGTACATACTGACGAAGCTAAAATGAACTCTAACATGGAAATTAAGCGTTTCGGACACATGTCAGCATAACATCTTTTCTTTATTTGTGTGTGAGGAATGTTTCCTGAAAGTTTGGCCGTACCTTTTTGTAACATCGTTATTGTTTCACTGGCTACACCATTGTATGCTGCCTGGTCCATTTCCCTATGCACAATTACCAAATTACTACTTTGAATGTCTGTTAATACATTACACGGTGGTGCTGATAAACTATCATTTCTCAATTTACTTTGGAGCGTAGTGTTACCTTTTTCACACGCCATAATTATAACGTATTTCTCACGATAACTCATAAAAGCACAATATGAAGAGCAAAACACATTAAAATAGCACTGAAAATAATTTCTAATTACTTGCAAGCACGGCTGCAAAATACTTGGTGCAGATCTAAATGCATGCCACAACTATTTTACAGTACAATAATGAAAAACTACAACTACAATGGAAATTTTCTCTACAATTACGCGCTATCAATAAACAAAAACTACACTAATTACTCAAACTGCAAGAAAATATTTGAAGATTCCAGTGAGATATCCTCGGCTAAAGGTCGACATATGAAACTTCCCATTGGAAAAATTATGAATGACTGTGTTGGTAAACTCTACGTTACTTCATTTTCAAACAGCTGAGCAAAACTCAACGTACTCAAATAGTTTTCTCTATACTTATTCTGATCACCACTAAACTGATACACAATATTTTTAGCACAACGCAGTCTGACTTTCAATAATCCCTACAAAAGAATGGCTCTGACTAACAATAACCTTTACCTTTCATGTATCACTTACCTCACAAAAATCTTCGTTACTCGAACTACTGCAATGCAGCGAGCGCCAATACTGCCAGCTAAATATAACTACTGAAGGCACTAACTACTGATCTGCATAGTTACCAAATGAAAGATTTTGATAGAAAACAAACAACGTATTTACCTTAATAGTGTTCAATAGTCATAATATATATATATATAGCAATTCATGAGATCCATCCTAACAAATTTCCTTTTTCTGGCGGACACACGTCTAGATCGTCTGTTTGCAGTAACCTCTCAAAATTCTGGCATCTCTCTCTTCATATCCACCACTGCTGTTGGCTCACCTCCAACTGCCCAACACTTACCGCTGTTTATATCCAACTGCCCAACACTACAATATCGAATATTCCAACAATGTCAACTAGCCACAGGCTGCACTTAGCACAGTCAGTGATCTTCATACAGAGCGCTACGTGGCGTTACCAACATAAAAACCTAAACAGTTAACACTCCAGTAACATACTTTTTATTTTCTATGGCAAATATTAGTTCAATTATTAATTGTGGTGTGGCTACTGAGGGTGACCTGTTTTTCATAAAGCCATTCTGATTTTTAAATATCAGATTGTGTTGACTCAGGAATGACATTAGGCTAACTTTCTCTACTACCTTAGAAGCTGCAGGTAAGGCTAAGATGTAGTGCTCATTTTCGGTTTTAAATTTAGCACCTCTCTTGCAAATTGGGTTTACTTATGCTACCTTTACACTGTCTGAGAAACTACCTCATGCAGTGACATCATTTACTGCTGCTGTCATGGCATCAGATATGTTGTCTGTACACTTTTTTTATGTGTTAGTAGACAATCCATCATGCCTGCTGCTTTTATATTTTTTAGTGAACCAATATTTTACTTCTTTGCTGTCAGTTGGGGCCAACGTATGCTTCATTTGAGTGGAATAGCCTTATATCTACACTAAAGATTGTTGGAATGGTCACTGATGAATTTTCGAACAGAAGAAAAGTGAAACATTTATCCATTATCCGACTGTGATGACTAAAGTGTTCCTGAAATTACTGCAACAAGTCGACTTTTATTTCGTTTTTCAGTTTGCATTATTCCATTACCGGTTTCGAACCGCCCAGCGATTCATCATTAGATGGTACAAATTTATTGATCGTCTGGAGCAGTGTGGGAGTGTTGTCGCTGTGACAAGATGTATACACGAAGCATGTAATAGTGAGTGTTGTGAGAATTATTCACATCATGAGATCGATTTTACTGCGTTACTTACTGTTGTAAGTATACTGTTATTAGTACTGATTAAAAATGTTTGCGATCTGATATTGGCATTTGGCGATACTCTCTTTATAGTTTATGGTAAGATCAGTAGCTGATTTTTCTTACAATCCTTAAAGCCGTTTATTGATTTCCAACATGTAAGCCAGGGTTAGTAGTGTTCCTTTACAATATGGCTATGGATTTACTTTGTATGCTTCTCTTTATATGCTCATTTAAACACCCCAAACTGATTCTGGGATTGTCGCTGTAGCAGCCGGTTTTCTACCTTCAAATACGATTTTCTTTCCCATGTAAATGCACAACAATTTTCAAAATGTGTTCGTGTTTTATAAATTTTTCAGCTAATGGCCATTTCACACTGGGTTTCATATCATATCACATCACATTATCTGAAAACATTGCACAGTGAATTTCAAATAGCATCATTCACACAGGCCATCAGCAGACTGTCACATCACGTCAAGTCAAGGTTTCTTGGGGGAAAGTTTTGATCGTGTTGTCGTTTGCTATAGTTGAAATGTAACCAATTTTCGGTGCACACTCATGTTATAATAGTGGATTTTCTGCTTTTGTTTCTTTTAATGGTTGTTTTATTATTATTATTATTTTCGATTATTCCCTTTTAAGAGAGCGATTGAACTTGAGTAGTCATGATTTCTTCTTCTTTCTTCGTTCTTCCCAAATTCTCTTCATATGTTCACTGTGTTCTCTCTTGTGTTCTGCCAACCATCTTTTTCCCATTCTGTTCTCCATGTGTTCTTGTTTAAGTGTGTGTTTCTTTATGATGTTTCTAAACTGTTCTCTATTGTTTATGTTGTCTTGTGTGATCCCCAGTTCTTTAACGTCTTGTTCGGTTTCAGTTATCCACTTTGTCTTGATTTTGCTTTTGTTTAGAATCTCAAAGATTTGCCTTGTGAGCCTGTTTTTATTCATCCTGCTGAAATGTCCATAAAATTTCATCCTTCTCTTTCTAATGGTGTCTATTATTGTTCCTATGTCTTTGCAAATCTCTCTAGTTGGTCTCTTCACAAAAATTCCTTTCTGAAGCACTGCTCCATTTATTTTCCACAGAATTTTTCTTTCCTGCTTTTCAATCTCTCTGATTTTCGTATGACCATAAGTCACTGTAATTTCTACAGCATAAAGTGCTTCTGGTAGGACTACTGTGTTGTAATGCCTCAGTTTTGCATTGACAGAAATAGATTTCTTATTATAGTGATTAAAAGTGATCTTATATGCTTTTTATAATCTGGAGATTCTGTCTTTATTGGCTGTTGGGTTCAGTCCTGGTGGCTGGATTATCTCTCCCAGATATCTGAAGTGGGCAACTTGTGCCACTTTCCCATGCTGGGTAGTAATGGGGAGATTATCTACAAGTTTGTTTTCTATGTACTGTGTTTTCTCATAGGAGATTTGTAGCCTAGTTTTCTGCGAGATTTCGTGTAGTTTTTTCAATGCATGTGTGGCTTCCTCTCTATTGTTCGTTAGAATAGCATGATCGTCCGCAAAAGCCAGACATTTCACCCTGATTCTCTGCTCTTTTTTAATCCCAAGCTGTATTCCTTTTATTTGATTTTCCCATGTCCTCAATTTTTTTCCAGAACCATGTTAAATAGAAGGGGGGACATTCCATCTCCTTGGCGAACACCAGTATGGATATGAAATGTTTCTAATGTTTCTCCCATGAGTTTAACTTTGGAGGTTGTATCTGTTAATGGCTATTGAAGAAGTGATCTTGTTTTCCTTTCAATCCTGAACTCCTCTAAAGTGTGGAATAATGTTTGTCTATCTAATGAATCGTAAGCCTTTTTAAAATCAACAAAAGTTACCACAGTATTTCTACATCTTCTCATTTGCAAAATTGTTTTTAAGTTCCATATTTGTTCGATGCAAGATCGAGCTTTGCGAAACCCTGCGTAGTACTCCCCTATTAACTGGTCTGCTTGTTCTTCTAGACTGTTGAACAGGTAATTTGAAATTATTTCGTAGATTACAGGGAGCAGTGTAATTCCTCTGTAATTATTTGGATCGGTTTTTGCACCTATTTTTTTGGAGAGGGTGAATTAATGCATATCTCCACTCTGCAGGTATTTGTTCAGTTTCCCAAATATTTGGTATAAATCTATGGGTTGCTTGTGTGAGATTATTTTCATTTAATTTCCATACTTCTGCTATGATTCCATCTTCGCCTGGAGATTTTTTGTTCTTCAAAGAATTGATTATTTTCTTTACCTCTTTAAGTGATGGTGGATTTGAATCGGGATTGGATGTGGGTTTTTCTAAATCTAGTTGTTCTGTCAGAGGCTTGCAGTTGAGAAGGGAGTGAAAATATTTAGCTAAAATTTGACAGTTCTTTCTGGGCTGGTCTCCAGTGATCCATTGGGCCGCTGAAAAAACAGATTGGGTGGTTGATACCCTGTTAGGTTTTCTCTGAAAATGGTGTAAAAATTTCTGGCGTTCTTCTTGATCAATTCTTGTTCAACTTTTTTTAAGCCAGCTTATATCATATCTACGTTTTCCTCTTCGTATTGTCTTATATTAACTCTTCTGTATTCTCAAAACTCCTCCCATTTTTCTGCAGTTTCGTTGCTACTTCCAGTTTTCCAAGCTTGTATTCTTTCTTCTATTGCTTTATCACATGCACTGTTCCACCATTTGTGTTTTCTCCTTCTTGGAGATTTGCCAGATTTCATAGTGTTTTTCGGTACTTCTGCAAGTTCCTTCCAGTTTGTTGTGTTTGATTGCCCAGTCTCCTGGAGAATTTATCTCTTGTTAAGTTGAAGGTATTCTGGATCAGTTTTAACTGTTTTGTTCATCGATTGATTCTTTCTGTTAGGTTGAAATCTAATCTTTATTTGCAGCAGATGGTGGTCTGACTCATAAAATCCCTTTCTTGTTCGTATGTTGAGTATTTCTTTGATATTCTTGTTAGATACGCAACATGGTCTATCTGAAATTCACCCAAAGTTGAATTTGGTGATTTCCATGTTGTAAGTTTGTTTACAGGTTTAAGGAATTGTGTAGGCATGATTTTAAGATCAAAATTTTCACATAAGTTTATCAGACTCTTGCCGTTTTTATTTGTTCTCTTGTGAGCTGTATGAATTCCTGATTTTTTTCTCTTTTCCGAGTTGTCCGTTGAAATCTCCTAACATAATTTTCACTTGATGGCTAGGGATTTTATTTGGAGTTTGCTCCAGTAGTTCCCAGACGTCATCTGTTACCTGTGGATCTTTTCTGTTGTAATCATCTGCGAGGACATGTTCATTGATCAGTGTGTATGCCTTGTTTCCAGATTTTACTGAGATTGTCGAGATTCTCTCTGACGTTGAATGGCCGTGTGGGAGTAGCCTAGCGGCTTAAGGCGCTGCAGTCATGGACTGTGCGGCTGGTCCCAGTGGAGGTTTGAGTCTTCCCTCAGGCATGGGTGTGTGTGTTTGTCCTTAGGATAATTTAGGTTAAGTAGTGTGTAAGCTTAGGGACTGATGACCTTAGCAGTTAAGTCCCATAAGATTTTGCACACATTTTGAACATTTTTGATGTTGAATGGAAGTTTATTACTGAGTGTATATTTGATTTGTGCACAACAAAAGCTGTGCCAAATTGTTTGTGTCCATGGTTTAGGTGGACTACAGGTTTTCCTTTGTAGATTCTGAAGCATCCTGAATCAAAATGATTTTCGTCAGTAAATCGTGTTTCTTGAATCGCAAGGATTTTTATGTGGGATTTTTCCTTAGTATTCGTGAGTTGTTTGAGTTTACCTACTTTGGAGAGAGTGTTTGTGTTGAGAGTTCCTATTTTTCTGTTTTGGTCTTAGAGATTTTGAGAAACTCCGACTCTTCTGTGCATGATGTTCCTGGTTTCTATATCGTCCACAGTGCTATATTACGAAAAGACTTTAAAAAACAGTATTTATAAAGAAGAGTCATTTAAAAATTGAATAATGTATTTTTATCACGTAGCTGTAAAATAGTAATTTCTCTGTATAAGTTTCGAGTGCAAAGAAATATAACTAAATGATCTAAAGAGACGACTAGATACGCTCTTTTGTTAATTTTTTTAGTCGTCTTCACTTCTTGTCGTGTCTTGGTTGTGTGTAGATGGACATCTTGTGAGTGCTGGCAAATGTAAGCATATTTGTACGAATTAAGCAGACAATATCTTGATTTAATATCATTGTTCACTTTTAATTTGTAAGAGGTGGTCCCGATTTCATGTCCGCCTTCCTTGAATTAACCTGCATTCAAGTAATTTACAGTTCAACAATCTCAGCGACCGATGCAGCCAATGGCGCCATTACGTGGGGATATTAACTTATAAAATTTAGTGGAAGCGAAATACTCACCCACTATTAACGTAATACACATTTTTCTACACAGCCGCACGAAGTTGCAGAAAATACGTAGCTTTAAGATTCTCATCTTCAGTACCATAGCCGAGAACTAGAGCCAGGACTCCGACGACAATACAATGGTTAACGGAGGTAAGAAAAAATACTCTCGCGCGTGTGTGGGCCGCAATTGTAATTAATATCTGAAGATTTCTTGCTTTAAAGTGAACTGACTAGCCGAGGAAATTAATATGAAAGGTTTATTCCAATGTTCAACTTGTATGCCCATGTTTTAAGATTCAGCGAGTCTAACATTCATTAATGCAACAAATAATTTAAGATTAATATTGTTAAAAAAGAGAACTTCACAAAAGTATTTAACCGTAAATCAAAATTGAATGACGTATCATTTTTTAAGGCCCACCACGTAAGTTGGCAACAATCAAAAAATAATAATAACAATAATGATACACTCCTGCAAATGGAAAAAAGAACACATTGACACCGGTGTGTCAGACCCACCATACTTGCTCCAGACACTGCGAGAGGGCTGTACAAGCAATGATCACACGCACGGCACAGCGGACACACCAGGAACCGCGGTGTTGGCCGTCGAATGGCGCTAGCTGCGCAGCATTTGTGCACCGCCGCCGTCAGTGTCAGCCAGTTTGCCGTGGCATACGGAGCTCCATCGCAGTCTTTAACACTGGTAGCATGCCGCGACAGCGTGGACGTGAACCGTATGTGCAGTTGACGGACTTTGAGCGAGGGCATATAGTGGGCATGCGGGAGGCCGGGTGGACGTACCGCCGAATTGCTCAACACGTGGGGCGTGAGGTCTCCACAGTACATCGATGTTGTCGCCAGTGGTCGACGAAAGGTGCACGTACCCGTCGACCTGGGACCGGACCGCAGCGACGCACGGATGCACGCCAAGACCGTAGGATCCTATGCAGTGCCGTAGGGGACCACACCGCCACTTCCCAGCAAATTATGGACACTGTTGCTCCTGGGGTATCGGCGAGGACCATTCGCAACCGTCTCCATGAAGCTGGGCTACGGTCCCGCACACCGTTAGGCCGTCTTCTGCTCACGCCCCAACATCGTGCAGCCCGCCTCCAGTGGTGTCGCGACAGGCGTGAATGGAGGGACGAATGGAGACGTGTCGTCTTCAGCGATGAGAGTCGCTTCTGCCTTGGTGCCAATGATGGTCGTATGCGTGTTTGGCGCCGTGCAGGTGAGCGCCACAATCAGGACTGCATACAACCGAGGCACACAGGGCCAACACCCGGCATCATGGTGTGGGGAGCGATCTCCTACACTGGCCGTACAATTCTGGTGATCGTCGAGGGGACACTGAATAGTGCACGGTATATCCATACCGTTATCGAACCCATCGTTCTACCATTCCTAGACCGGCAAGGGAACTTGCTGTTCCAACAGGACAATGCACGTCCGCATGTATCCCGTGCCACCCAACGTGCTCTAGAAGGTGTAAGTCAAATACCCTGGCCAACAAGATCTCCGGATCTGTCCCCCATTGAGCATGTTTGGGACTGGATGAAGCGTCGTCTCACGCGGTCTGTACGTCCAGCACGAACGCTGGTCCAACTGAGGCACCAGGTGGAAATGGCATGGCAAGCCATTCCACAGGACTACATCCAGCATCTCTACGATCGTCTCCATGGGCGAATAGCAGCCTGCATTGCGGCGAAAGGTGGATATACACTGTACTAGTACCGACATTGTGCATGCTCTGTTGCATGTGTCTATGTGCCTGTGGTTCTGTCAGTATGATCATATGATGTATCTGACCCCAAGAATGTGTCAATAAAGTTTCCCCTTCCTGGGACAATGAATTCACGGTGTTCTTATTTCAATTTCCAGGAGTGTATATTAAAATTACGACGGCCGACGGACGCGAGATTGGCGCCGCACCTTTGGGGCCCGAGCAAAGAAAATACGAAATTTACTAAATCTGACTCTATTGTAATGAATGCAATTATGTATGTGTCTAATTGTTGTAAAATATAAATGCCTATATGAATTCTTTTACATGTACAACAACAAAACCACACCCTGAGGAGATCTGGAAAAGAAAAAGTGTAGAAAAGAAAAAGGATTACGAGAAAGAAAAATAAAGGTAAGGCCTATTGTGCAAGCATCCTGTTTATCTCTGTGCGGAATATCGAACCCATATGCACAAGAGATACCTTCGATGAAAAAACCGTACGTAAAGTGCAAATTAGACTTTGTGTATTTATATGTTTATTTTTGGAGGGGATAATTATTCGTGTATGTATCAGTGTTAAAGATTCGTCAGTGGCTTAAAGTGAATTTATTATAGGACAAGCTAAAGCATCCGTACCAGACGAACAAAATTTTGTTAATATGGAAAGTGAGTGTCATTTACAATAAGCAAACGAATCCCAAGCCACCCCTCGGATAACATAATTTAACATAATTTCCGGAGCGGGGGGCCAAGGATCTGTGGACAGTGAATGGCGCTCCACAGCAGAATGGGAATAGAATAACAACAACTCCACTGCCTGGGCAGGGGGGCCAATAGAGTGCTAGATTAAGCGGGGCACCAGTATGCTCACCGATTGCGGACCCATTTGCAGAATTTCTGCGCAGGTTAGAAGAAAGAGATAGAGAAAGAGACGAAAAACTGGCTCAGATGCTCTATGAGCAAGAGCAACAAAGAGAACAGAAAGAAAGTGAAAAAGAAAGAATGTCAGAGCAGAGGGAAAGAGACGAAATACTGGCTCAGATGCTACGTGAGCAAGAGCAGCGCAATGGAGCGAAACTAGACAGTATCCGAAGCGAATTTGCCGAGATGCTGGACACGTGCAAAGAAATACCCGATCTTGTGCAAAGCGGAGCCGTTGAGATGCAAAAACTACAGATATCGCAGGCTAGGCTTGAAGACAATGGCCAGACTTTAACCACCCGCGTGGATAATGTGGATATAGATAGATGCACGGAAAAGTACTGATACGTATTTGGAAGTGCAAGCTCAAAAAGTCGAAAAAGAATTTAATGACTGGCTAGAAGTAAAGGATCGCGAGATATCTGCTAGGATTGAAAGCGATGTAAAAACAGCTGTAGAACAAGCGACTGTAGCCGCGAGTGTAAATATTGACGCTATCGCTGCCGCACTACATGCCGAATTAACACAGATCAAATCCCGTGTGACAACGGAGTTGCCAAATTGGCAACAGGAGGTCACACGGAGACTGTCTGTGTTGGAGAGCAATGTTAACAGTGCCGGACAGATAATGAATCCGACTCCTCGTACTGATTACTGTAATAATGCTGACTGTATGCAGGGAGCGAGTGCGCAACCGCAACCTAATGCGAATTATGAGCACGAACAACATGCGATACCGTGCAGCGCACATCACGAAGTAATTAATGTCACAGAACGTAGCAATCAGATGTGCAAAAAGAGGACAATGTAATAAAACACAAGACATTCCAACCCTTCAATAGCGAAAAACGAAATGTCCACCCTGTTGTATTTATTAAGAGCTTCAGGACTGTGTTTCCCAGGACTTGGACGGAAAGACAAAGAATGCAGTTCGTGGTCTCCTTGATCCAAGGTGATGCGGCACTGTGGGCCATCGACGTGTCCGAAAAATGTCTAACGATGCAACAGTTTGAAGGTGCATTCTTGCAAAAATTCTGGTCCGATAGCGTCCAAGAAAGACTACGCAAGGAGTTGTACAGTCCAGAAATGTACAATCCTAAGATGGGAACGTTACGCAGATATTTTGAAAAGTATATAAACAAAACCAGGTACTGTGGCGAGCCAATGTCCGATCGTGACATAATCAGATTAATAAAAATTAAGTTGCCCAGTGAAATTAAAAGATATTTCATCAATGTGCCGGAATACGATACAGAATAATTCATGGAAATAGTGGATTCTGTTGACTTATTGATCGAAGGTGTGAACACCGAAAACAAGTGGAACCATGCAGGCTGTAATCAACAAAAAGCCGATTACAATGGCAGCCACAGTAACGGTAGTAACTTAGTACCAAATGGTAACGGGAATAGGCAAGAGCACCGGCAATAGAATCGAGGCACAAACAATGGCAATGGTTATAACGGCAATGGTTATAATCGTCAAAATCGAAAGAGACATCATGATGGACGCATGACTAATGGATATAATGGTAACGGCAATCCGCAATGGCGGAACAACCGAAACCAGTGGCGTGGTAGTAATGAACCGACACCACTGTGGCAACAAAACAAAGAGCCACAATGGAACGCCAACCCAGGTCCTCCACAGAACATGGCAGGAAGTTACAACCGACCACCGAAAAACCAGGGCCATACACAGTATCCAAATACGCCATCGGGGAGGCAGGGAGGCCAACCCAACAGTAGCAACAACAACAACCAGAACCACAATGTGAGGTTAGTGGAAGTGACAGACAACTGTCAACCCACTAATGATCATCCGTTTAACTAAAGAGAGCGACAATACGCTCTCCGTTGTTGGTTGCAGGATGGTGTAGCGAGGGTACATTCGCAAATGACAGCCATAAACTTTGTATGCTGAGATACAATGAGGGAATAAAAATAGAAAAGGAACTTGTAGACATACCGCAGACATACCCAACTGACAAAAGTGTTGTGCAGGCTATATTGCAAGCAGATATGTACGGAGCACCAATACAGATAAGAGTTGATACCGGTGCGTCAACCTATGTCATGACTGCAAATTTTTACAAGTACTTGAGTCAAAATAATAGGATACCATTATTGCCAGTGAAGAACTGTCATGTAACAGGTGCAATAGGTGCAGAGTCTCATATCATAAATCACCAGGTTCAAGTCGAGTTTACGGTAGTAAATGAAGCAATGAAAAGCTCGTTCCTAGTAGTTAAGGGATTAGGTGTTGCTTGCATCCTGGGGATGAAATTTTTACGCCAGAGGGACGCAAAAATCGACCTCTTGTGCGGGGAAGTAAGCCTTATGGGTGAGGGTAGACGTGTAATTTTGCCATTGTTGAGGGCACGGGAAGTGCACGGTAAATATTGCCGGAGCTTTCAGTCTAGATTCGAAGGAATACAGGTAATGAATTTATATTTTGACTTAAGTACAAGACAAGCATGTTATAAAGAGTTTATTACTGGAGACAAAGAGGAAAAAAGGAAACTGATAGCCATGAAAGTCAAAGAGTCAGAACATTTGACTGAAGCACAACAAAACGAATTGGCTCAGCTATTTACAGATTATGAGAATGTATTTTCGGAAAAACCCGGTGTTATCGAGGGCTACACCTACAACATCGAAGTGGTACCTCACGATACTTTCTGTCACGCAAACTACACAATCCCGTGGTCAAAGAAGGAGGCAGTTACGAAGGAAATAAGAAAAATGCTTGATTGGGGGATAATTGAACCATCTCTATCCCGTCCGCTCGTGGCCATAGCGAAATCGGTCGGCAGTATACGTCTCGTGCTTGATGTGTGCGATATTAACAAAATAATTGTACCTGTCAGAATGCGGCCAGAAAACCTGGATGAACAGATACAGAAGTTTTATGGAGTTAAATATCTGACCTCTGTCGATATGCGGTCGTCGTATTGGCAAATCCCACTAATTGAATCATCAAGAAAGTACACTACCTTTGTGTTTGCTCGCAGAAGTTACCAATTTAAAGTTTTACCATTTGGATTAAATGTTAGTGCAGGTGTCTTCATTGCAGCGCTCGATACAGTATTAGGACCAGATTTGTTGGACGAGTAACGTTGTATGTCGATGACTTATTAATAGCTACTCCCGATTGAGAAAGCCACATGGACACGCTGAAATGCGTACTAAAAAGATTTTCTGAGGTAGGCAACAGCAAACCTCGCAAAATCCAAATTTGGCAAGGAGAGAATAAAATTTCTTCGTCATGTAATATCACCTACAGGCATTGTGCTCGATCTGAAGAAAATGGCAGCAATCGGAAACTTCCCTCCTCCTAGAACCAAGAAACAGTTAATGGCAATTCTGGGTCTAGTGACATATTTCAGACGATTCATACCTGACCAGCTTTTAAATGATAATACCCTGTTAAACTTGTTGAGAAAGAATACACCCTAGATATGGAATGAACAGTGCCAGCAGTCATTTGAGCAAATACGACAAGCCCTTCTAAATGCTTATCTATTGTCACATCCGGACATGTCAAAGGAATTTTGCCTTGCTACAGGCGCTTCCACTGTCGGACTAGGCGCTTGTTTATTCCAAATCGATGAGGAAGGTGGAAACAAGAACGTAAGAATAATAGGTTTCGCAAGCCGAGTGTTCTCAAGTTGTGAACGATCATATACAGTCACAGAACTCCAAACACTAGCAGTAGTATGGGCCATGAATAAGTTCAAATACTATGTGTACGGAAAAAATGTAAAACTTTTCTGTGATCACCAGGCCTTAAGTTTTTTGCTGACATGCAAGTTAATGCACGACAGGTTGACTAGGTGGGTGCTTGCTCTGCAGGAATATCAATTTCAAATAATGTATGTAAAAGGATGTGACAACGTAGTACCTTATGCTTTGTCACAGTTGCTGCAATGTCTGCCTGAGCTAACAACAGCACTAGAACAGGTAACAGAGTACAAAATTTTGGTTATGAAAGACCCTACTTGTCGAAAAAAGTTCCTGCAGGCGTGCAAACAACTGCCTAGTTTACAGGACGAAGATCCCGCCTTGGGAAAACTCGATTCAAGAACTCCTAGCTTCGGGTGGAAATCAGATAGGTAGCCATTATTCTGTGCAAAATAGGGTATTATATTACTCGAAGGATGTTAACAAGGACTTGTGGTGTATCTGTGTACCGGAAGTATGTATCAGTGATTTAATCTGGCATGTGCACCTTTCTTGGGGACACGTGGGCATTGAAAAATGTAGAGCATTTCTCGCAAGACAATGTCATTTTAAGGATATGAAAAGAATAATTCAGAATGTTGTATGGACATGTGTAGTTTGTCAAAGGACGAAACCTACAAATCTGCCTACTGTAAGTGAATTGCACCCTGTTGTTCCTAACAAACCATTACGACTAGTTTCTGTTGACATTCTAGGGCCACTGGCAGAGGTGGTGTGAAATACACTCCTGGAAATTGAAATAAGAACACCGTGAATTCATTGTCCCAGCAAGGGGAAACTTTATTGACACATTCCTGGGGTCAGATACATCACATGATCACACTGACAGAACCACAGGCACATAGACACAGGCAACAGAGCATGCACAATGTCGGCACTAGTACAGTATATATCCACCATTCGCAGCAATGCAGGCTGCTATTCTCCCATGGAGACGATCGTAGAGATGCTGGATGTAGTCCTGTGGAACGGCTTGCCATGCCATTTCCACCTGGCGCCTCAGTTGGACCAGCGTTCGTGCTGGACGTGCAGACCGCGTGAGACGACGCTTCATCCAGTCCCAAACATGCTCAATGGGGGACAGATCCGGAGATCTTGTTGGCCAGGGTAGTTGACTTACACCTTCTAGAGCACGTTGGGTGGCACGGGATACATGCGGACGTGCATTGTCCTGTTGGAACAGCAAGTTCCCTTGCCGGTCTGGGAATGGTAGAACGATGGGTTCGATGACGGTTTGGATGTACCGTGCACTATTCAGTGTCCCCTCGACGATCACCAGAGGTGTACGGCCAGTGTAAGAGATCGCTCCCCACACCATGATGCTGGGTGTTGGCCCTGTGTGCCTCGGTCGTATGCAGTCCTGATTGTGGCGCTCACCTGCACGGCGCCAAACACGCATACGACCATCATTGGCACCAAGGCAGAAGCGACTCTCATCGCTCAAGACGACAGGTCTCCATTCGTCCCTCCATTCACGCCTGTCGCGACACCACTGGAGGCGGGCTGCACGATGTTGGGGCGTGAGCGGAAGACGGCCTAACGGTGTGCGGGACCGTAGCCCAGCTTTATGGAGACAGTTGCGAATGGTCCTCGCCGATACCCCAGGAGCAACAGTGTCCCTAATTTGCTGGGAAGTGGCGGTGCGGTCCCCTACGGCACTGCGTAGGATCCTACGGTCTTGGCGTGCATCCGTGCGTCGCTGCGGTCCGGTCCCAAGTCGACGGGCACGTTCACCTTCCGCCGACCACTGGCGATAACATCGATGTACTGTGGAGACCACACGCCCCACGTGTTGAGCAATTCGGCGGTACGTCCACCCGGCCTCCCGCATGCCCACTATACGCCCTCGCTCAAAGTCCGTCAACTGCACATACGGTTCACGTCCACGCTGTCGCGGCATGCTACCAGTGTTAAAGACTGCGATGGAGCTCCGTATGCCACGGCAAACTGGCTGACACTGACGGCGGCGGTGCACAAATGCTGCGCAGCTAGCGCCATTCGACGGCCAACACCGCGGTTCCTGGTGTGTCCGCTGTGCCGTGCGTGTGATCATTGCTTGTGCAGCCCTCTCGCAGTGTCCGGAGCAAGTATGGTTGGTCTGACACACCGGTGTCAATGTGTTCTTTTTTCCATTTCCAGGAGTGTATATATTTGCTTTATATGATGCCTTTTCCAATTTCTAAAATTGTATCCTGTGAAAGCTTCAACGGCCACACCTCTCATTCAGAAATTATGAACAGATTATTTTGTTAATGTTGGCAAATCACAGATCATATTATCTGATAATGCCACCTATTTTACTGGTATCAAATGGAACACGTTTCTACAAGAGCAAGGTATTAAACACATTTTTGTAGCTCGATTTCACCTGGAGAGCAGTCTTGTAGAACGTACCTTTAAAGAGTTGAACAGGTTCATGAGAACTCACATTCCGAGTCGCCACACCAAGTGGGCAGAATACGTTTCGACTTTTGAGGAACTCCACAATAGATTGCCACATTCAGCGACCGGTTACTCTCCACTAGAAGTCATGTTTGGAAAGAATGACACCGACAGCTGGCATTACCGACTGTACCGCGACAGGTTGTACCTCACGAACAAATTATACTGAGACTTTAAATAACTTAACGAGGTGTGCAGAGCGCTGAAAGGTGAAACATGACAAGAGGATAAAGGGGGTAACATTGTATCAACCAGGTGACTTGGTGCTAATAAGGACTCATCCCAAGTCATCTCTGCTAGCGAAGAAGAATGAGAAATAGCAACCGGTGTATGCCGGGCCCTACAAAATAGTAGACATACCACATGGATGTAGCTATTTGTTGGGTGACGTAGAATATGAATAGATCAAAGGACTCTATCCATATAAAGACTTAAAGAAGCTCGCTCAGTAGAGAAACTTTTACATATTTGAGTAGTAGGTTAAGTTTACAGCGTAATTTTTTTCTGTGTGTAAATGTTCAGATTTTAGTGTAACAGTTAAAGACAATGAGGCACACAAGATTAGTGCGATTCAATTTTGTAGATGTTAAGGAATAACAGCATTTTTAAGCAATTGCATTTTGAAAAAAAAATGAATGTAGGTTTAAGAATATTTCACAAATTTCATTTTTAAAAAAATTCAACAGCATGTAATGATGAAGAATTTTTCATGTGTGCTTCATGAATATTTTTGAACTGTAGTAGTAATAAAACTTATGAAATTCAATATTATAGTGTATATGTTGTTCCATGTATTTATGTCTATACCGACACTGAAATATGATCAGTCATAATTTACTAAACAACATGAGTGCGGGGTGTATATCATCTAAGGTACCTCATGTGTTGTGGACAAGGTACAAAGCAAATCAGTAAACGCCACTACCGCTAAGCAGTGTTAAAATATATTGCCATCTGCTAAGGCACAGATTTGCACGAATTTATCACGTTAACAAAAGTCACAAATCTAACATTAATCTAGGAACTTGCACGCTAGGCCTAGATTATAAAATGTGTACAATAATGCGAGAGGCAAAGTTTTGTAAAGTCGAGCCTGGCTCTGGAGGGCAAGTACGCAATAAGTGGGCAGACATGAGATGGGGACTTACCTCATATGAGACGGAAATACAATTGCATAGTCAAAAAATCTGAAGGCAAGTACGACTCTAAGTGGAAAATGAAAAGAGATAATTAGTGCGAGAGACTGGTAAAATCCAGCACGAGCCAAAATCCATTTCAGACTAAATGAAATACATTAGTGGTTGTGAAACAGTTACTTTAAGCAGTGTGAAAAACTGTGAAGGTGAAACTGTGATGCGGACAGTGAAATGCTAGTATTTAACGTTCAACAGCGGTAAGGACGCCAAACGCCAATATTACGCACGAGAAACTGTGAATTTGCTTATAAATGTGAACTGTTAACGTGAAGTGAACCCACAGTCAATATTTTTGGGACGGACTGTAATTTCAGCAAGTACAATAATGCTAGATTGGAATGCGATGCGTGGACTGTAGCAAAACAGCGACCGCAGAAACGGCGAATGTTTGTGCTAAGCTCGTATTGGGACACATAAATAATTTTATCAAAACAAAAACTGACGTGTAATGGAAACAGTATTGCATCAAAACTGCATTCACAGAAGAAGATCCATGTCATGTATTCTGCAAGACAATGCTGGCTTGACACTCGAAAACTGGCGAAAACTTAACAACAACTGCCGCACTAATAAATGCTTCTTTCCCACTAGCGTAACCATCTGCAGCGAGAAACAAATATTACGTTGGTCGTGTGTATGTTTCATGTACTACGTCGGAGATGCGTAGCAGAGCTGACTCCTGCCAACAAGCGCGGGGGGCGGATATCATCCCGGCCGAGACAGAAATGCATCACCAACCGTGCTGCCGATCAACTGATTCTGACGTTCCGCGACAGCGAGAGACACGCTGGCGTCGAGCAGGCGTTGACCTCTCCGCAGCCGCCGCGAACGCCGAGCACGGAACACACCCAACGGCGCCGTCGCGATCTAAACGTCGCGGCGTAGCTCATCAACGACACCGCAATCAATTGTTATAATGACCTCATTTTTTTGCATTGTGCGACGAAAAGTTATTGGTAATGTATGCACATCCTGTATTCCAATGACATCCCAGAAACAATTAAGTGAAAGTAACCAAAGCAGTTAGTCTGTCGCTCCGCCGAGGTTTTCCCCAGGGTTTCCCTACGGCCGCGCCAAATGGGGAGCGAACAGTTGACACCCATGGGACTTCACGTATTACAGACTAACTCGTGATTGTATACCTTTGAACACTGCAAAAGTTGCAACCCTAAAAAGAAGCAGCCAAAATGAAACTAATTCTATTCTACGTCATTTTCCTTTGTACACGACTATATTCGTAACCAATTATATATTATACTGTTATGTAAATAACTTCATCTGTATTACACTTTATGTCCAACAAACCCAGTAATTTCAACGATTTGAACATACAATGTGACATATGTAGACTGTGAAAGAAAAACTTGCGTGTGGACATTGTAGACATGATATAGGAAATATTTATGTCAACAACCATGAACATTTTTATGACATTAACAATTCGGGGGGCAATATAGCGTCCCCAGTGCTATATTACGAAAAGACTTTAAAAAAAAAAACATTATTTATAAAGAAGAGACATTTAAAAATTGAATAATATATTTTTATCACGTAGCCATAAAATAATAATTTCTCTGTGTATGTTTCGAGTGCAAAGAAATATAACTAAATGATCTAAAGAGACTACAAGATACGCTCTTTTGTTAATTTTTTTTAGTCGTCTTCACTTCTTCTCTTGTCTTGGTTGTGTGAGGCGGAAATCTTGCGAGTGCTGGCAAATGTGAGCATATTTGTACGAATTAAGCAGACAATATATCGATTTAATGTCATTGTTCACTTTTAATTTGTAAGAGGTGATCCCGATTTCATGTCTGCCTTCCTGGAATTAACCTGCATTCAAGTAATTTACAGTTCAACAATCTCAGCGGGTGATGCAGCCATTACGTGGCGATATTAACTTATAAAATTTAGCGGAAGCGAAATACTCGCCCACTATTAACGTAATACTCATTTTTCTCCACAGCCGCACGAAGTTGCAGAAAATACGTAGCTTTAAGATGCTCATTTTCAATACCATAGCCGAGAGCCAGAGCCAGGACTCTGGCTACAATACAATGGTTAATGGAGGTAAGAAAAAATACTCTCGCGCGTATGTGGGCCGCATTTATAATTAATAACTGAAGATTTCTTGCTTTATAGTGAACTGACTAGCTGAGGAAATTAATATGAAAGGTTTATTCCTATGTTCAACTTGTATGCCCATGTTTTAAGATTCACAGAGTCTAACATTCATTAACACAACAAATAATTTAAGATTAATATTGTTAAAAAGGAGAACTTCACAAAAGCATTTAACCGTAAATCTAAATTGTATGAAATATCATTTTTATTAAGGCCCACCACGTAAGTCGGCAACAATCAAAAAATAATAATAACAATAATATATTAAAATTACGACTTCAGACGGTGAATACCAAGGATTTTTATGTGGGATTTTTCCATAGTATTCGTGAGTTGTTTGAGTTTACCTACTTTGGAGAGAGTGCTTGTGTTAAGAGTTCCTATAAAGTTTCTCTTATTTGGTCTTAGAGATTTTGAGAAACTTCGACTCTTCTGCGCATGATGTTCCTGGTCCCCCAGAATCCGATGATCAGGAATATTCAGTCTAGAGGCTGATGCGTGGGGTAGTGGATTTCTTTCCTTTTGTTCCATGATTCTTATCAAGTTGAAACTTGTTTTGTGGTGATCTTCTATGAAGGTCACCTGTTTATGACTTGATTGTTGAGATCAAGAAGAGCATGGAGCAGCCGCACCAACTAGGTGAACAGACGCTGACCACTAGCCGCTGGATTCCAGAACAGATGCTAGTGGATTTGGGCTGTCTCTTACGCCAGTTCCGCCATACCGATGATTTTTATCTCCAGCTTCACTGTCGTAGAGGTCTTCGCCGTATCCCTGGCAAGGAGTTCTCACAAGGTACTATCACCTGGGCCAGGTGAAATGAGGTTTTTTGACGAGATGTTACGCCTCCCCCTCCTCCTTCTTCAAATGGGCTTTGGCGGTTGTTTTATTATTATGTATCGTGGCAGCTTCCAAATCTTACAGGACAACTTGAATTTATCTCAATTGAATGCTCTTCCACGAGTGTGGTCAGATATTTGAAAGGAAAAAAAAAAATTAGCTTTAACAATAACAGAACAGAACTGACACTAACGCTGAACTAGCACCTACACTGTGTATACGGAAGAACATAAGTTGACGAAAGAATTTTCAATAAATAACATTTTAAGTGAAAAAGTAAGAAGAAGAAAAATACAGTTTTTATGGTGTTATTAGTTAATTAACGAAAAAATGGATAAGGAAAACAGATAATATCTGTTTCCATATAAAGATGGTTTGATGTGCTTGTATGTATACATTTTCGCTAGCAAGTAAATTTAAATACTTTGTAATGATGTTTCACTTCTCAGCACTTTGCGACGCAAAATTGATCAAGAACATATATTACGAAATTTGCTGAATTGTTGTTAGCATCTCAGATCTAGTACTATACTTTGACAACTTGCATCGGGGATAATAGCTCGTAATCTCAATTTCACCATTCGGTAAACAGCTAAGCGAATTGATGTGACGTGACGTGACAGTGTGAAAATACCCTGTCGTGACATTGACGTGACGTGATGTGAGGGCCAGTGAGAACTGCCTTGAAGTGCAGGGGACTTGGTCAGGTTAAAAACATGCTGAAAATGTCATATGAAAAATTCGAACATCTCTTGTCTGTTGAACAACCAAGTATTTCTAAACAGGATACAAAAATGGGCCAGTCCAAATCACCAAGTGGTTGCCTTTCAGAGGCGTGTGCATTGACCCTTCTTATTCCTGCCGGATGTTGGATGATTAAAATCTCCTCAATTGACGTCAGTGGCTGAAGAACAATCGTAATCATTTAGGCATGTAACTTGCATTTGTGCCTCAGTTATTTGTGAGTTTTTCCTGTACTGCGACAAATACGCCACCTCTAGCTCTCTAAACTTTCAATTTTTATAGTGCTTCGAAAGAAGTCCTGCAAAAGTGGAATGCGTCCATCGACTAAAAAGTAAAAGGAAGACCTGTTCGCTGGCGCTAATATTGAATACACATTCTTGTGGAAAATACTGGAATTCAAATGTGAAACATCTTTGAACAGTGAAGTTAATTTCTTCGCGGGAAGATTCAGTTTTGTGTCACATTTTGTGTTAGTGACATGTAATAATTATATTTTAATACTGCAGTTTACACGAATGGCAGGTTCCCACCAAGCTACTTTCAAGACGTACGTAGGAGCTATAATTTTTATTAAGCCTCAGCGTAATGCTTTCGCACAGGTCGTTGCAAGTGGTGTTCAGTTTTGTATTCAGTATCACCAAGGGATTTATACTTCAGGGAATGTCCGTGGTTAATTGTGTGCTTTTGACTTTGTTATTGCAGTCCTGCAAGAAGTGTTTCAATACTTCGAAAAAGGCCTTTAATTTTTGTGCTCCTTACCAAATATTTCAGATGTAACAACGTAAATAATCAGCGGCCTCTGTACACAGCCGAGAGGTCAAAATTTTAAATTTATACTACAGTCCAAGAAGTTTCAAATACGTGTAAACATTTTGTAACACTGAGCCAATTGTGATATGAGTATTGTATGAAAGAGTTTTGCATTTCTGTTTGTCTTATTAGCAGAATATAAAATATAAAGCTCTCTCGTTTGTGGAACTCTTTAGTGTTGAATCAGCCCGTCGTTCTACGTCTGTTTCAAAAGTAATTTGATTTGTCGATTGGACTCCCCAATTTTTGGAGGAAGATATTGAATTCCAGACCGATATCGTGCAGTTCTCCCGATACGAACTCGTTAACTCCGAAGCCTGAACTGAATTATCGAGAGGTTTCTTCTTCTGGGACGATATTCATTTTTACGCTATTGTGGTTGTCTCCACGAATTTCATGTTATTGCTTTTCAAGTAAATGTAAACTGTGTTAATACCAACTACCTGTGATGCGATGATCATTTTCAGCACAATCTTGTGTTACAGTCTTTGTAATTAACGTAGCTCACAAAACTGACTGGAAAAATCATTTACATTGTACAGACATTGTAAGCACCAAAATCGCAATTCGTGTGGAAATATGATCCCTTTCATATAACATGAATGTGAACATTTGAAACTACCTCTTATATCGTAACAAGTGAATTTCGTTACATTTAAGTAATCGCAGCTGTCGTAAATACTTGTGACAAAGCACTAATTTCAAAATCTCATTGATAATTAGTGTAACATTCAACAGCTAATAAACAAAAGTCTCGTGACTGCCTAGAGTAAAAGCAGGAAGAACAATTGTAAACGGAATTTTAGATAGTACTGTTGTGATAGTGGAACTGAGTTTAATTAAAACACTCTGAACTGGCAGATATATGTAAAGTTAATAACACATTGATGCTTGTGTCCAGCTGACGAAAAGCAATTGAAAATTTATATTAATTTTCAGATATTAATGTTAAGCTTCATCAGACTGGCTTTTTTGTAGCAGTCAAAACTAATGAAGATCCGATTGTTTATAAGAAGCTGCAAATCTGGCACTGGAGAGAAATTAATAAAACACACACTTAAGTGGGGAGTTTAATGTAGGGTGAAGTGGGGTAAGTGTAACTATGAGGTTAGTGTAACCACGGGTTATGGTACCTTAAAGGAGCTGTATTCTTATCTCTGACCTATCACACATATTTACTCCTTTCTTTGTTACAAGTTGCCAAATATTACATAAATTGGTAATTAATTTTTGGACTTGAATAATTGACATCTACATGCTCAAAATTAAAGTGGTCTGTAATTTTTGCAGTTTTAAAGATAACTGCACAATTTTTTGTTTACAAACTAACTTTTGCATTATAATTTCAAATATGAGATTCGTTTTACTCTACTGATAAAGCTCTTGATATGCTGGGCATGGTTACACTTACCCCAACTTTTTCCCAAGTGTACCCTGCAGGGTATTACAATAATAAAGCTGCCCCCTCATTCAAGTCACATCCTGCAGCCAGTGGATGTAGCAGTGTTTAAGAGTGTGAAATCTACTTGGGACCAAAAGTTAACTCAACACCAGACACATCATCAAGGGGTAAAAATTAACAAGCGTGACTTTTCCAGTCTCCTCACTGCTGTATGGAATGAAACACTACCTGAATGGTTGAAAAGTGGTTTTCTAAAAGCAGGAATATTCCCTTACTGCAGAGAAGTAATTGATCAAACTAAATATGATCTGGAGGCATATAAAAGATATGTAGCTCATACAAAATCTTTGGCAGAAACAAATCCAATGCCAGCCATAGATTGTGCGGAAGCTACGTCTCTAACAGGAAGTACTCAGATTTTTGGGAAGCTTCCAGCTGAACAACCTCCAGAATTTTATTGGCCTACATCTACTGAGCCCTGCAGTTATCCCAGTATCAGACAGAGTTCTCTCAACCATTTCCGAGCTAACCAATGTTTCATTATGTTCTGGAACTTCTAATTTGTGATTTGAAAGCTTATTATTGGAAACAGTCTGACAGTGTAGGCCCACTGCTAAAACAAAGAAGAAAAGGATTGCACCAGGAGCTGAAGCTATCACTTTTGATGATGCCATCTATAAAGAAAAAGATTTTAAAGGAAACAAGAATAATAAGGGAAAAGCAAAACAGAAAAGCATTATCGACATAAGAAAGGGCTTGGTAATGAGAAGTAAATCTTCCAAAGAAAGTGCGGTTACTTTATCCGATATGGCATCTTGGAATGTTGTGGAAAAAAATGCCTGACTGCTCATGTGGGTAACAAGAAAATAAGACTGGAAGTTGAATCATCAAGTGAAGAAAGTGAAACTAAAGGAGGCCTATCTTTAATAAGTAGATATGAAGAAAATGGGACCATAACAACACTGGATGATCTCGGGAAAGAAATGATAAACTGTGAAGAAGAAGAGGCAAATTTTTTGAAGCCAAAGATAAAACTATGTTCTGGTAGCTTTTGCAACAAAATGCAAGAAAGTTCATTTTATTGGCCAAGTTACCAAAATTAGTGATTTAGGAGATCCAGAAGTGATTTTCCTCACATACAAAAATAAGACAAAGCATAGCACCACATTCTACAGGCCTGATAGAAGAGATGAGACGAAAGTTCCATCCTCTGCTGTCATTTCAGTGCTGCCGGAGCCTACTTTGGGTCACAGGCGAGACCTGACATTTGGTGTTACATTTGATTCATACAACATTCAGTGACTAACTAATAGTTAGGGCCTACGTGTGGTTATAAGAAGTTGAATTAGGGCAGTTTAGCATTAAACACAAATTGCCAACAACTTTAGTTCAATTACCATGAAAAATAATAGAAAGTGAGCTTATAACGTGAATTTTTCTTTTCTCTTGATACTAGATATTTTATTATTTTTGTTAAATTGCCTACTAAAGACAAAATATTACTTTTGTAGAATTTAAACTATTAAATTACTGGCCTAAAACAAAAGTAAATCATCTATGAAGCATTCTGTTTCAGTGTTTTATGGTTTAGGCTAACACTTATTTTTTAGTTTAGCTGACATTTTCTGTGTATTTCATAATACACATAGAGGCGTGTGCAAAAAAAGTTCATATCTTGAGTAAAATTTAAGATATTTTAATAATTTTAAAATCCTCAAATTCAGTGAAAAGTGCGTAATCAAGTCACTTACCCCAAGTCTCTTTTACAATGCTCTGTATGGGTACAACAATGTGGGCAAGTGTAACCTCACAACACAAAATTTTAAAAAGAATTATTAGACCTTTTTTTTTGAAAAACAAAGTGTAGATGGTTTAAAAGTCAATAAGTCAAACTTTAAGCTTGAGAAATTTCAAAATCATATCTTCAATAACAAGTTGGCAATTTGGTGCCAAAGTTGAACTATGCCAAAATGTGGTTACACTTACCCCACTTCATCGTAGTTCTTTATCCAGGCATTCTCGCAGTTGTCATGATAATAGATTGAAGTGAATAACTCAAATATACCTATGAGGGAGAGTCAAATGAAAACCTTAAGTATTTTTTTAAATATTATTTATTGTGCAGAAGTGGTACAAAGCTGTATCAACAAAGTGCATAAATTCCTTTAGAAAAACATTCTTTTGGTAGTCAGTTCAACCACTCGTGAACCGCATGGCGTACCGTATCAGAACGGAACTTCGTTCTTCCCATTGTGTTTTTGAGTGCTCCAAACATATGGAAATCACTTGGGGGCAAGGTCTGGTGAGTTTGGTGGATGAGGAAGACACTCAAAATGCAGGTCTGTGATTGTTGCAACTGTTGTACAGGCAGTGTGGGGCCTTGCATTGTCATGTTGCAAAAGGACACTTGCTGACAGCAATCCACGTCTCTTTGATTTGATTGCAGGTTGCAGATTTTTTAGGAGATCTTGTGTATGGTGCACTGGTGACAGTGGTCCCTGTAGACATGTAATGCTCCAAAATGTCGCCTTTCTCGTCCCAAAAATGAGTCAGCATAACCCTCCCTGCTGATGGTTCTGTTGGAAACTTCTTTGGTTTTGGTGATGAGGAGTGGCGCCATTCTTTGCTCGCTCTCTATTTCCGGTTGGTGGAAGTGAACTCAGGTTTCGTCCCCAGTAATGATTCTTGCAAGGAAGCCATCACCTTCTTGTTCAAAGTGCTGAAGAAGTTCTTCACAAGCATCAACATGTCGTTCTCTCATTTCAGGAGTGAGCTGCCATGACACTCATCTTGCAAACACTTTGCGAAACTGGAGCACATCATGCACAGTGTGGTGTGCTGACCCATGGCAAATCTGTAAACGTGCTGCAATGTCATTCAGTGTCACTTGGTGGTCTTCCTTCAATATGGCTTCAACTGCTGCAATGTTCTATGGAGTCACAATTTGTTGTGCCTGACCTGGACGAGGAGCTTCTTCCACTGAAGTCACACTATTTATGAACTTCCTACTCCATTCGTAGACTTGCTGCTGTGACAAACATGCATCACTGTACTGAACCTTCATTCATCGATGAATTTCAATAAGTTTCACACCTTCGCTAGGCAAAAACTGAATAACAGAATGCTGTTCTTCCCTGGTGCAAGTCACAAGTGGGACTGCCATTTTTGTACCGATACTGTGACGGTATGTGTGCATCTGCACTATGCTGCCACCGAGAGGCCATTCTGCACGCTGTTTGTAGCACGCTTACCAACTTACAGGATAACGGCACGAAATTTTGATTTGTTATTACAGATTTAAGGTTTTCATTTGATTGATCCTCATATTTTATGAGGATAGATCACGTATTTTAACATGATCTTGCTGAATGAACAATCCCAGCATTTGTTTGAAATGATTTAAGAAGACTGTGGAAAACCTAAATCAAGATTTATTTATTTGTCCATAGACTATTTAGTACAACAGTATTGGCCATGACTTACATTACAGAAATAGTATACACATATGTAAAACATTAATGAAGTAGGGTGGGATTAGGTGAGGATAGGGTGGGAAATTGGCCATGGCCTAATCAAAGTAACCATCCAAGAATTCACCTTAGCAACACAAGGAACCATGGAAAACCCAACACAGGATGGCTGGACAGGAAATAAACCCTAGTCCTCCCAAATGTGAATCCAGTATTTACAATTGGCACAGCCAACTTGCTTGGTATGTGATTGGAAGGGGAATCACAAATACAGAATCGAGCTTGTGACTCCAATGTGGACAACGAAGTAAAGCAATAAACATTAAATTTTAAAAATAAAAACACTACCAAAAAAGTGAAAACGCATGAATTCATTACATAAAACTGATGGAAAGTGCAACATGCACAGTAAGTAAGTCAGTGGTGTAGTTAAGTCATGAAACTTGGATATAAAACACACGTGAAAAAATGAAACCACACAAACACAATACACAGCACTGCAGAAAACCTGCTGGTATTATGTCAGGAACAACTAGGCTACCATCAGATCCCTTGTCAGATATGTATTGCACTGCATCTGAAACAGAGGAAACAAAACTAACAGCAGAAACACTCTTTTGCAAAGACAAAACAGAATGACCAGACAGACCAAACTGTCCTTCAGGATATGAGGTCAATATCTTAATTTTGCCCTGCCTCATTCAGTTGGTTTCTATTGTACAATAATGTAGTATGAAAATTATGTACTATCACTTCACACACTATGGACACCTGCTGTTCCTTCCAGGAGCATTGACAGGTGAAAATAACATGGGACCAATTGGGGCTGTATGGAGGATGATCGATGACAATGAACCCAAGGTGTCAGATTTTTGCTGGTGTTGTAGCACTTGTGACACCTGGCATTGTCGTGCTGAGAGGGTGCTCTGTGTGGACAGACTCTTTGAATTCAAAACTCAGCTACAGCATGCTGTTTCTCATGCACTGCCGAAGTTAATTACACATCACCATGTTACACGCTACAGTTCGGAGCACTCGAACGGCAGAGAGAAGCAAATTTATAGACACAAAGAATAAAGATATAGAATGTAAATAAAATTTGTTTAATTCAAAAGGATTTAAGAGTTTCCACAAAAAATTTAGGAGGCATTACATTACAATGCATCCTCATATATTCTAAATGCCTTGATGCAATCCCATTCTTCTGTCACTGGCGGTTTGCTACACTTTTGTGTAATTGTCACATTCTATCCTCTTCTTGATGTCTCCCAAATATGTCATCCTAGGCTGTTCTTTATGTTTCTGCCCGAGCACATTTCCTTAAAAAATGATAGTGTTGTCTGGTGACCAATAAATTTTCATTTTCTCTTTTCTGTTTCTCTAATTTTGTCTACCCTTAAGACTTCTAGGTTTATTTTTATTTTCATCCAGCCTGCATTGTTCCCCAAACAGATGGTTTAGCAGAGGATTTTCTGATATCTGTATGCATACGTTTGCTGGTTAAAATTAATTTTTTAGTCATAAAAGCTTGTTTTGCCAATGCAATCTTCCCTTCACTTCCATCAAACATCTACTGTCCTCTGTGATTATACTACCAAGATAACAAAGTTGTTTCTCCTGAACAATTCTGACCTAATCAATTTCTATATTGGTTTGACATTGTTCCATATTTTTCTGTGCTGCTGTTTGTTCACTTTAAATTTCCATAGCTAAGAATGCCTCCTAGGACTTTTCTTTTCAGTTTGAGTCTCCAGCTATTACTACGTCATCAGGAAATCTGGTACAGTCCATCTTTTTGCCATTGGCTTTTATTTCCTTTCCATTCTCCTTCATGATCAGAATAGGTTCCTCATTGAACACATTAAAGAAATGTGGAGATTGGGGACATCCTTGTCCAACTCCTTTTCTAATATTGGCTTCTTCCACTATGTTACTGATGTTTATGTTTGGCTTTAGGTTCTGATACAATTGATCATTCTTCTGTCCTTCAAGTTAAGTCCTATAGTTTCATAGTTCTAAAGACTAGCTGACAGTTCACATTGCGAAAAGGTTTTCTAAGTCACTGAAGTAAGATAAGCTCTCCTATTCATATTCGTCCTTCTGTCCAATAGTGTTGCTTCCATTGTTCTCCAGTTTCTCTAAATGCAAATTGGTCTTCTATAGTCATCTGCCTTTCCCATTTTAGTAGTGTCTTGTGGCATGATTCACGTTTCATAGCAATAATTTATTATTCTGAATAATTTATGTTTCATGTTGTTAACTAAATTTTTCAGCAATTCTGCAGGGATGTACCCACACTAGCTGCTTTTTCTTCTACGAATTTTTGACCAGCATGTTACAATTCATGTCACATGATTGGAGGACGTTGCATTTCTCTTAACTCATTAATGCCATCACTTAGCTTACTTCAGCTGTTGGTGTCCTTATCACAAAGTTGTGTTGCATGCACTTCCCAATGAACGCACATCTCAAGTTTTTCTATTGGTAATATTCCCTCTTTGTTTTACTAGTACAGATTTAATTATAGGTTTATACTGAAGGGCTCTAATTTTCTTATAAACTTGCTTCTGTTTTCTATTGTTTTGATCCTCTTCTTCATCTCTAGATATGCTTTTGGTCCATACCTATATTTCTTCTCCACATTTGTTGTGATGTCATTTTTAGTTCTTTTGTAGTCATCTAGAGTGTTTTCCTTCCTGAGCATTAGAGAAGTTTCCAATTCCACCCTACTGCTTTGACCTACGGTGTCATCCATATGTTGGAAACGCCTGCTTCCAGTGTATATAAAATGGAGACGATGTCGTCACGACACAAAAATGCCTCTCTCCAACAATAAAACGAAACTAATGCGTAACTGTGGGAAATATGGGGTTTATGGCGGGGACAAGCTAAGTATATAACAATACAAAACATCACTCCATCCCAAACCGAATATTATTTTAAAAAAGAAAAATTCTAAACTTGAACCTCTTGACATAATGCTACAGTCACAAAACCAACAGGAATTGTACACTTGACTCTACCTATGTAGCTCAAACAAAGCCCATGATACCAAGAAAACAAACATGTGAAAAGCAGAATTGGACATTGATCTATATAGCTCACATGAAGCCCTCGGCACCAAAAGACCAACACCTACAACTCCAAACAGTGGAATCAGACATTTTCCTTGAACTATATAGCTCAAACACAACTCTTGATACCTACTGGGAAACCACAACCACAAACTTCAAACTCCTGCATAGCTCACAAATCACCACCGAAACCCTAACAACTTGAAAACTCAAAAACTTCCATATTCACTAGATAAATAAACAAAACTGAAATACCATAAATATAAAACAGACAAAACATCACAATTGCTGTAGATTAAAACAAAAATTACATACCATCAAAGTATCTGACAAAATCACCTAGGTTGCCCCAACCCCCTGCACCCATCCACATAAAAAAAGATGACAAACACCAAACTAATCACATCTAACAAAAACACCAAATATGTAAACAGAGGAGAAAGAAACCTATAACAACTCACTGAAAACAAAGCAAACACTTCAGAATCCACATTACAGCCTCAAATAAACCTAAGTTACTGCAGCGATAACCAAGACTCAACATACACAATACCACACATTAAACTCAACATGTTAACAGCCACAACCAGTGGGTGGTGGCAGTTGACGTCTACAAACATGAACCAACTAAAAAACATCACCACCATAGTGACATCACACCACCGTTACATAATGGGTCAAAGCAGGTAGGTGGAATCTGATGCGTCCAATGTCTAGGATTTTCTTGGCTTCAGTTTCTTTTTCTAAAAAGCTCATTTTTGGTTCATTTATCTCCATCATGATTGTATTCCACTGCTTTTGGCTCATCACTTCAATTGCTATTTAAATGATACTTTCCTAGGAAGCCATCTTTGTTGCTTCATCTTTCAGTCTTCTACATTCCTTTTTTGTAAAAAAAGAAAAAAAGATATAGAAAGAGAAACCGCTTGATTCTTTTAAATCTAGAACTTGGCTAACACAAGTGTATGGTCACTACTTATGTCTGGACCGGTATAGCTGTGGCATGATTTTTATCCAATTCCTGTACCTTTACTCCATTAGTAAATAATTTAACTGAAACGTCTGTTTTCTGTCGTCTCTTATGTGTACGTCCTTCTAAGAGGAACTTCAAATGATGTATTTATAATATCATTTTGGTTGCAGAAATCTACCAAATTTTGAACTCCTTCATTTGTTTTCCTGTAGCCCAAAATTTCCTGCTGTTTTATTGCCTATATGGGAAATCACAAATGCATTTAAATTACTTTGCCTTGAAATAGTTTTGCTTGATAATGACCGGAGGAGCCCTGTTCCCTTTCCTGCCAGATGTTGGGCTGTGTGATCCATGATCAGTAGTTAATTCCTCATTAATGTCGACTTCCATGATTGCAGCGTACTCAGGATATTCGTAAGATCTTCAATGGAATAGTTTATCATTGCCTTTACCATTCTGTGCTCTTGACCAATATATGTTGGTTTATCAACCTTTGTAGGTGATTTCTCACCCCTAGGATAAAAGTGTGCCCTAACCTCAGTTTGTTCATCCACCCTTGAGGGAAGCTTTTGATGACATATGTTCAAAATGGAGCAAAGGTTGCCAACAATGAATTTAGACCCTGAAATATCCTACAGATCACTGTGTTACCACAACTTCCCACCCTATTCTAATCCTTAGGCTACAGCACAGAGCAGTCTGCCACCACAGCTGATTCCTGGGGCAAATGAAGTTGGAAAGAAATTGATGTTATTTGTCTGAGTGGGCACAATATAATTACAGTGACTCATAATTTCACAAACATTCACTAGAAAAGTTACTATCAGGATACTAGGTCACAAGTTCTGTGAATCCTGTTGCTTGTATCAGTCAGGTAACAATAGTCAGAAAAATGTTAAGAATTTTAGCAAATACCATTAAGTGTTGATAGTTGGGAGATGGAAACATCCTGGCTAAAAATGTAAAGTACAGTATTAGTTGTGAATGGGAGAAAATAGAAGCAGATACTGAACATGCAAGTAAGGATTTTGATAAGGTCCTGTGGTAGCATGGCCATCCTTTATTTAATTGCTGGAAAGCAGGCAAATAAAGATCTGGGTGGCTGCACGATGTTAGGTGGGTGCTGTTCCAGTGAACACTGTAGGGAGATGGTTATACATTTTTCATGGTTTACACCAGAATATAAGGGATAAAGACAAGTAATGTTGCTACTCACCATATAGAAGATTTACTGAGTCATGGACAGGCCCAATGAAAAGACTGATATACATTTAAACTTTGGCCAAAAGGCCATCTTCTGAAATAGAAAACATGCACATGCACGCAATCACTGTCGTAGCCAGCTACAGCAGCGGTTGTTTGTGTGTGTGTTGATTGTGAGAATGCTTGTGTTTTCTGTTTCAGAAGAAGGCCTTTTGGCCAAATGCTTAAATGTATAGCAGTTTTATCATTGTGCCTGTCTGCAACTCATCACCACCTCTATAAGGAGAGTAGTAGTCTATCCTTTTTGTAATGTTGTTGTTATTCTGTCCTGAACTTTTCATTGTTTTATTTGTAATTATTGGAATATGATGCGACAGCTCTTTTAGGTCCCAATCAGGAATCAGACACACAACATCAAGTAAGATGTAAGTGACACACACATCATGACATGAAATTAGGGGTTAGAGGAAATCAACCAGCTTAATCGCAGTATGAGGGAAGAAGAGAGGGATAGCTGATTCTTTAGAGAATCTTACAAGTTGGAATGAAACTAGTGTTATTTGTCAGCCTGAGCACAATATAACCACAGGGTTCATAATTTTAAACTAAGTGGTTATATAGCAGCTACATAATCATATCATTCTAATGTGGATGGACGAGGAGTTCATACAATCATAAATAAATTAATACAGATAAGTCAACAATGTAAAAGTAATCTGTTCATAGATCAGGATGTAGAAGCGTGTGCTTGTGGGTTAATGTTGCCCATTGTAAAACTTGTTATTTTTGCAGTATACAGTTCAGTCTGGGTAGTTAGGAAATTTGCATGAAAACTTCTGATTTGATTTGTTGTGTTCTGTTTGTCAGATAAAGGAGTTTATTGACCTGTGATGATTTTAAAATAA
Organism: Schistocerca gregaria; assembly: GCF_023897955.1. Classification (NCBI taxonomy): domain Eukaryota; kingdom Metazoa; phylum Arthropoda; class Insecta; order Orthoptera; family Acrididae; genus Schistocerca; species Schistocerca gregaria. The sequence continues at coordinate 414,310,794 of NC_064922.1, read as the reverse complement.
TTTTTTTAAAGTTATCTGGCAGTAAAGTGATCGAGAGGTGCTTTTAGCAACTTACAATTTCATATTTTCATCAATTTTCCTACTTGACTAACTCAAGAAAGTAGTCTTCTCAGAAATATCTCATTCATACAATTAGCAAAGGCTAACACGCACGTGCCTATGCAGTGTCAAATGGCTCGATGGATCATGTCGCATTCAGTCACATTAAATAGCTTAGCTGCTTGTACACTCCAGAAACGCCCAAAATAAAACTATATTGGTGGTGATTTTACCAGACTAATGGAAAATGACCTAGAAAACTTAAAAAAAAAAAAGTTGACTAGGATGAAGTTTACTATGACCTGAATGCCAACTTTAAATTCACCATATTTATTAATGAATCTGTGTTGTTTTTTGAGACTAATTTACCCAAGCAAATAAGTACAGTACCGATATTTCTGGAAAGACACCTTGGATCATTATTTATGTCTTCAGAATGAAAAATGGATGTACACAAGATGGTCAGGAACAAGTAAGGGTATAGAAGTACTTTCATGTTACAAACAGTACTGTAACACATTAAGAATAGTTGTAAAGGAGCTAGCAGTGTGCCCAGAAATTGGCAGACAATACTCTATACTGATTTTATTTCGCTTTAATAAAATCAAATCAGTGTGGTAAAGAGAATGGGAAATTAATAAATGCAGTTCACATGTAGCAGCTATTTATAAATAATTACTACCAAGATGTATACAGAAGTAAGCAGTGTGGTACACTAAAGAAGGAATGCAGAAGAAATTTAGAGAAATGAGTTTCTCACATATTTCAGTCCAAAATAAGGAGAAATTGTCACAGTTATAAAAAAAATATTAATATGGAGTTGAAGATATTTCAAATAAGACACTGTAGATCTATAGAGCATAGGAGACAATTACGATGAACAATCACTGGATCCATATACTCCGTATATAAGACGTGTTTGGATGTATAAACATACACTGTACAAGCAACATAATGTGACAGTCACCAGATTGACTGCTCGTCTCTGTATTTCCTGTGTGGGATTCAGGTCGATATTATTTTCTGGAGCAATGTCCCCAGTGTGGAGAAGGGCGAGGGAGGCTAGGCCAAGTGTCAAGGTCGAGAGGTTGCACAGAGGCAGGTAGGCCTCACAGGTGCATTGTCATCTTCAGTGTCGAGGATATCTGGCAGTGACATACATTGGGTGGCATCCAAGTGGTAATCGTGGAGGCGATCTGGTATGTGGTGGTGGACGTCCAGTTGTAATATGAAGGTTGACGCTACAGTGTCACTAATGGGAGAGTCGGCAGGTGTTGGAGGTGGAGTGCTTGACACGCGTTGTCATCCAGTGAGCTCTTTAAAGTGTCAACACAGGTTTGAGTCGGTTGATGGTTGATAGACACGGTTGTTCCATTTATTAAGATGTGGAATATTTGATCATCTCTTCAGAGCACCTTGTGGGGGTCTGAGTAGGGAGGAGGGGGGAGGGAGATGTAGGACAGGTTGTACATTGTCATCTCTTAACATTACAAAATCACAGTCTGAGTGCTATGGGAACAAAGACTTTAGGTGACAAGTGTGGAAGGTGTGATGGTATAAAGAGGTGTGCTGTGAGACTTGACTTGTGCGACTGAGTCCAGTAGGTCTGATGCAGTAATTGGTGATTTGTGGAGCACAAAGTCTACTGGAGATGGGGGAAGGGAGCTTGTCATGGTATAGAATTTCAGTCAGTGAGCCTCTGATTATGTGTTTTTGTGCTGTGCAGACTCCCAGAGACCCTACTGAAAACATCAGTCCATAGTTGATGGCACATGGGGGCTGCTTTTTGTGTGTCTTGCTACTGCTTGACCAAACCGTTACGTTGAGAGTGGTATGCTGTAGTTGCAAATGCTTGGTGTCTGTCATGTTGCTAAGTTTGAGGGGGAGAGCAGATTTGAACTGCCTGCCCTGGTCTGATGTGATGGGCATCGGGCAGCCCGAGTATGAGATCCATGTTTCAGTAAACACTTTGGCAGTAGATTAGGTCATTCTCTTTTTAGTGATGTTACTTTGACCCATTGTGTGATCCGTTCAATCACCGAGAGAGTGGGCTTATGAGGTTAGTATGTTTTGTGTTAAAAGCACCCTTTCGCGAATTGGAAATGGCCTATGGGAGGTTGCACATGATGTGAGACTTCTTTCTTTTGCCACAGGATACAAGTGTGAGCCCAAAGTTTACTGCATTTCTGTACATTAGGCCACTCAAACCTATCTGTCTCTAGTCGAGTGGTTGGGAAAATGCCCGGATGTGCGAAATTGTGGTGCTGGCTGAATATGACATGGTGGAATCATTGAGGTATAATTTTTTTGGTTGGTTATTTCATTTGGTGCAGGGGAGCAAACAGCAATGTCATTGGTCCTATTGTATTAGGAAAGGAAGTCAGCCATGCACTTTCAAAGGAACCATCCAGGCATTTGCCTGAAGTAATTTAGGGAGACCACAGAAAACCTAAATCAGGATAGCTGGATGCAGGTTTCAACCATCCGATTTTGTGAAACATCACAGTGTAGGGTGGGTTGCCACCAGGTTACATGTGCCTAGGTGATGGCCTGAGCAAGACACTCCTTAATATTTTCAAAAGTGGAGTGCCTGTCACTAATCCACATGAGTTTTTGCTTGCTGGTGGTATTCTTGTCAGTGAGGGCTTGCAGGTAGGTTGCCTTTTGAAGGCGTCTTCTGTAGAAGTCTATCATGCTTAAGAACTGATGAAGTTCTTGATAGTACAGGGTGTCCATCTCAAACTTCCTTGATTTCAAAGGCCCAGGAAAAAACCACAGTAGATACAACAATGAAAAATGCACCATGTTGTAGAGCATCTCAAAGAATTTTTTTATTTATCATCAATACACCTCTATATGTGAACCATTTGTAGCATAAAGAATATCGAGTCTATATTCAATTTCTTGCCAAGTTCTTTGTAATATTTCCTCTGTTACTGTTGCAATCGCATTAGTGATACGATGTCGCAACGTAGGAATATTGTCTTCTTTGGTCGCATACACGCAGCCCTTCATGAATCCCCACATGAAGAAATAAAGCGGTGGAATGTCGGGTGAACGTGGTGGCCAAGCAGTGGGTCCTCCCTGTCCGATCCAATGATTGGGTAATTTCCTATCCAGGAACTTATGAACAGTTGTTGCCCAATGCAATGGAGCTCTGTCTTGTTGAAAAATGATGTTGGGTTGCGAGTCTTGTATCTGAGGGTACACAAACTGCTCCAACATGTCCAGATACACTGAACCATTCACTGTTCGTTACGCAAAGAAGAATGATCCAATGATCCTGTCATGCATTAGCCCGCACCAGATGTTTAGTTTAGGGCTGTCATGAACATGTTCAATGACAATGTGCTATTTTGCAAACCCCAAAGCTGAACATTGTGCCTATTAACCCTTCCTGATAGATGAAAAGTTGCCTCATCTGATAATAAACATCTTTCCAGGAAGCTGGCATCCATATCAATATGCTTCAGCATATCCACAGTAAATTGCTGTTGGCATGGTTTGTTGTTCGGCATCAGATGTTGTAGAATTTGCACTTTGTAAGCATACATAGAAAGACGCTAGTAAACTTCACCATGCAATGTTGATCGAAATACATAAAGTTGCCTAGATGCTTGGTGAATTGACTTATGTGGGCTTCTGAGAAACATTTGTCTGATGTCCTCCACTGTCTCTTCTGAAACTCCGTAACGTGCACTGCCAGAATGTTTCAGAACACTTCCTGTCGCCAGAAACTTGCTATACCATTCTTTAATTGTTTTCACACCAGGTGGATCACATTCACATAGAAGATGATAATTTCTTTGCACAATAATTGGTGATTTTGTTTTTGCAAACCACACTACTGCTTGTGTGCACTGCTGTGGAGTCGCCATTTTCTTTTCGTGCGACCATGCTGCACTCTGGCGGCGATACTTGGCACTTTTGACGCGGGAATATAATTTCTTTGAGATGCTCTACAATCTGATGTATTTTTCATTGTAGTATCTACTGTGGTTTTTCTCTCCTGGGTCTTTGAATTCAGGGAGATTTGATTGGGACACCCTGCATTGTGGTGGGGCCATTTGTTTGATAGTCTCTATACATTGTGGTGTCTGGCGGATGCCCAATGCATTGGAAGTATGTCCAAGGAAGATGACTTCTTTGAATCGAAGCTTGGCATTTGTCTTCACTGATTATGACACACGTGTGAGAGAGGGGTGTCGAACACTTGTTTGAGCTGCTTGTTGAGAGATTCGTTATCCAGTGAGAATATTAAAATGTTATTCAGATAGGCATGTGAGAATGAAAATTTGGAGAGTAAACAATCACCAGTGTTGACATGTTTGTACCACATTATTAAGTTTGTATGACATGAACATACATTCAAACAAACCAACATCTTACAATCAGTGACACTGAAAACTGAGGTGTTCACTAAATAAAGGGTGAAATCCGGGATGTTTGGTACCAGGCAGCTGTCTATAATGGTACAAGTATTGAGGATTCTGCAATCACTGTGCAGTGTGAGAGATTTATTCTTTTTGGGGACCAATTTAATGGGAGAAGCCCAGGAACTGTCCCTGTTTGTAAGTGCTCATTTACTGCTGCTTTGGTGGCCATCAGTAGATCTGGCAGTAGTCGCATAAGGGGAGCTAGGGTGGTGGTGATCTTGTGGACTGCACTGTTCATAATGGCATACTGTCTGAATTGTTCTGGTGAGAGGGTGCACAGACTCGTCAGTGGGTGAGCAGTTGGGCGGTGTGGCACTGACCTCTGTAGGGGCATTTAGAAGCATTGCTGTAGGCATCTCAGTGGATGGCGGTAGGAAATGGTTGATTGTGTGGAGGCACTCCTTATTAGCCAGTGACCATCTGACGTGGCCGGAATTGACGTGAAAAGTAGGCTGTGCCATGTTGTTGAGGCACCAAAGGGGGGTGTCCAACAGCACTTGCAGTAGAGCAAAAACTGGCTGTGTGTGTTAGCACACTGTTAGTCAGGTCAGGAACCAAGTGGAAATGTCAGAGAAAGTCTGCACTGGCAACTGTTTCTGCTGCATCTGTGATGATAAATGTCCAGGTAAATGTCTCACTGAAGCCAAGATCTAGTGTGCGGGGTGGATACACCATGGGGCAACCGGAAATCTGGGAAAAACACGTGAATATTGTTGTTTGGGAGAAACCCGGAAACTTTTTAATTCTGGGAATTTTTCATTGTTTTAGTTTCCATTTAAGTTTTTGTAATTTTGACTGATGAAAATTGATATTCTAAGAAAGAATTTTACTTTAGCTCACTACTGCAGATTAATACTGCAGCAGTAAAACATAAACGAGAGAATAATATCAAAATAAAACTTAAATTGGAAAGAAAATGGGCCACTCATGATGATGAAACACAATGCACATGCAAGCATCAGTCGACAGCAAAATGCGCCAGAGGCTTTAAGGCGAAGACTACGCAATACTTCGTAACATCATGCTGCTTTCGATGAGTGTGATGTCACAAGAAGTTGCGGGAAAATGTTCTGAATCCTAGTTTAAGAAGCATTTCATTCAAAGTAAATTTCCTTCTACACAAGATGAATTGTGTTACGTGTGAGAATGTGTGACGAATTTCAACTCTCATTCAAAATTTAATGTTTTGAGAACCAGCTACTTATAAAAATTTGGGGCCCATAAACCAGCCATTTATACCATTATCTAAAATTTTACTTGCACATTTGTGTTTGATATATCTTAAAGGGTAACACATGATAAAAGAGACCAATATTATATGTGAAAGCTTGGCTTTTCCTGTAACTATACTGTGCACATATTAATTTAAACCATTGGCATTTCCTGTTTGTGTGTTTGCGCTACTTAACAGTGATGTTGCTGTTGGCTGACATCATGTGCCCTTTGCTCAGAATATCTGCTGTCATTGGTTAGTGAGATCACGTTACGTGAGCTATGATTGGCTGACAAGCATCGCACAGGGGAATCTTGATTTCAGAGCTCGGAAGCTACTATGCTGTATTCGGTAGAATTCATATTTATAATTCCATAATATGAAAATATACAGTGTACATGTTGCCGCGCATCAAAGAACTTTTCAAAATGCATTGTTTTCTGCTGAGTTTCGTTTCTTAAAATGCCGAGAAGTTATAAGCTGGTAGTTAAAATCTTTAGCGTGCAAAGGATTGATAAGTTTCACAGCTCTGAGGGAAAGTATATTGTCACTTAACATGGAAAAAATGTACTTTCACCCAGGAAAAAAGTATTTTTATCTGGGAAAAAATCTGGGAGGTTTTTTTTTTGTGTGTGTTGGTCCATGTGTACACGCTATGAGCTTGAAGGCTTGTGAGCCATAGACTGTGATGATAGAATTATTTGCTACATGGAATTGGACAAATGCATGGAATGGTGTTTGATCTGGTGAGGATGGCAGCGATATCCTGACCTGTAGAGGTGGCTGGGCAGATGTGGTCCATCGTTGTCGTTGTGGGCAGATGTAGTCCATCATGTGAGCCGTTCGATTGTCAAGAGAGTGGGCATATGAGGTTAGTATGTTTTGTGTTAAAAGCACCCTTTCGTGAATTGGAAATGGCCTATGGGAGGTTGCACATGTGAGACTTCTTTCTTTTGCCACAGAATACAAGTGTGAGCCCAAAGTTTACTGTATTTCTGTACATTAGGCCACACAAGAGTGAGGTGATTTACAAATCCTGCACGGTCCAGTGTGCTTCTGCTGAACCATGCATGTAGTTTGGGAAATTACATGGAGGACAGCAGTTGCAGGTGGAATTAACATATGTTGCATGATACCAACAGAAAGATTCTGTGTGTTGCACGATAGGTGGCATGTTGCGGATGCAACATGACACAGCTGATCATGTTTTGCCCAGACAGAGGGGTAGGGGTTTGTTGATGCTGCACAAAGTTCATTGCTCCAGCTGGATGCCGTGATGTTGTCATTGCTGGAAGTCAGATGGGGTCACCTTGCCTCATAGTTAGCGGTCTGCCTCTTGTACTGCCTTTGAAGTTGCAAGTCATACTCATTACCATTGTCGTCGTTATCATTGATGTACTGTCAGTGTTGTTGATTGAACATATTCGATTGGCAAGCCTAAGGCATGCGTTGAAGGGTACATGTTCATTGGCAACCACTGCCAGCTGCACTTGTGTGAGGAGTATCACAACCCACAGAGTTCATAATGTGTGCTTGGGCATAATGTGGGTGTCAACCTGTGTGCGGAGGGGACAGAATAGTTGTTACGGGGTCTTGTCATTTAAAACTTCATTGCAAATGATGTGATGGCTTTGGTCCTCTGGGGAACGGTTAGGCAACGGAGCAGAGTGGTTTTCAATATCTTATATTTGGTGTCTGCTGGAGACAGAGGCAGGGATGAGGATGATACCACTTATTGTATCCACACGTTTACCCAAGAATATTAATGAAGTGATGAATTTAGTGCCATCATTGAAGAATTCACTCAATGTGACGATATTGTCCATGATGGCAATCCACAAAGTAAGGTGATCTGGCTGGAAAGGCGGTAGTTTGAGGTTTGTCCTTTGGCCAGAAGATAGCCAGGCTGGTGCTTGTAGTGGAAGAATAGCAGAGCAAGAATTGTTCACATGCAGCATGACATGATGTGTGGCGTTGATGCAGCTGGCTTCGTGAGTTGTGATGCGATCATGTTCACCTGTGGTTGGGTTTTCTCTTCAAAAGCAGTGCAGCTCAAATCTGACTGGTTGGTTTGCAGTGGCACAAGAGTAGCCTGATCTGCAAAGGGAACTGAGTGCTGTGCTAGTTTGTAAAGTCCATTGTTTGCTATTTTCCATTGTTCAGCAAAATTGCACATTAAAGTAGCACTGTCCAGGAAAGAGTCACTGTTACTTTTTATTGCAGGGGCTGTGTGTGGGGTGTTATCCATAATGGCTGACATTTGGCATGAGAAATGATGTCTATAAGTGAAAACTGCGTCATAGTGTGAGCAAACCAACAGCATTGCTGTGGCACAATAGTCCTGAATGTTGAAATTTGCGTGTGATCATGATCATCAGGAGTCACCATTGTAAATCCATAGGGTATAGGATACAATTACGATGAACAATCGCTTGATCCATGTACTCTGTATAACAGTTTTGTTGATGATATACACATACACTGTAAAAACAACCGAACATGACAGTCATTAGACCGATTGCTAATCGTAGTGTTTCCTATGTGGAACCCAAGCAATGTTATTTTGCGGAGCAGTGTTCCCTCTACACCAAAGAGTAATAGCTTTATAATATGTAATGTTGTTAGACATCACAGATATTTTCCCAGACAAAATATCGTTTTTAGGCCTCTCTGTAGTAAAGGTGATTCTACAGATGTCCATAACACTGACCAGTATCACTCCTTTCATGATTCTCCAAAATCTGTGAGAAGTTAAACTACTCAAGGGTTGTCACCCATGTGCAATACAGGGATAATTAGTATTTAACAGGTGTTTGATGGTTTAACAGGTGGAGCAGGTCTGCAGTAAACACATGCTCAGTGTGGAAGTTCTTTGCATTTCTACTTAACCGGCAACAACAAATCTTAATTTTCAATGTAAGGATGATGTAAGTGAACATGTAGATCACATGAAGACTGAAATTCTGGTGCCAATGTGGAGAAAACATTTTGAACTATGGTCACTTGGGTGCCCTGTTTATTGCAGAATGATTACTGCTCTGATGCTAAGGGACTAGATATGTTGGATAATCCAATTTATTGACTGTAAACCAGTCTAAAAATCCACCAACATATGAAAATAGCACCAGCTTGTTCAAATATTAATGTAACATTTGCCTCGAGAAGCCTTTGAGATTGGAGTGGCGGGTAGATGATGAGTCAACAGTAAGTGAGTGTAACACAAGATATACAGTTGTTGATCATAATAGGATAGAGGCTTACAAAAGTGAGAGATCCATCATGGCAATATCAAAAAGATGACTGATTACTTGTAAGTGAAGGCTTTGATTTGTGAGAAGAACAAGAGGGTCATCTAAGCCTTGGTAAGAGAACAGTTAGGTCCGGAAAAACAGTAAAACTTGGAACTAACATGGCAGTGTTAACTGTCAGAAGCAAACAATTACAATGGAGATTCCCACATAAAAATACAACAATTAAGGCATATAATGATTGGTGGATGAATTATGTATCAAGTTAACTGTCACTTGAGTCCCAGAGCCATGCCTTTTAAATTAATTGCCAAAATTGGAGCATCAAAGCTTTTGTCAAATTTGAAAAGAGAAGATAATGATCCAATAGAAGATTGGGAAGAGTTAACTTGTCAGCTGATGAAAGCGTAGCAGTTAGATGATATCGAGAATGAGGAAGATGAAAATCGGAGATTATTATGAGAAGAAATAGCTTGCATAAAGGCTGAAATGCATCAATTACTGGAGGACGAAATAGCTCCTTAACTGAAAAGTCTGTTTAACAAGTCTGTGATGCAAGGGAGAATCCCATGTCCATGGAAGTTTGGGCACGTGTTCGTCATTAGAAAGGTGGTGATAAGGACCACACATTGCCGAAGTCCTATTGATCCAATGCCTCATAAACTAATAGGCAAACATGCACTAAAGGTTGCCCTTCAAGTATCTAGTAGAGGCAAGAGAATTGAAGGAACTCAGTGAAAATCGGTGTGGAATACAGAAAAAGAAATTAACAGGAAATGTCATTAACTGATCATTTTAAAAGGTACAGCAGATGTTTGTGCTCCGGGAATAATGGTGGACATCACAGGAGCATTCAATAACCTGCAGTGGCCTTCTGTGTTTACACAGCTCCCTGATATCCAGTGCCCTACTACTTAGTACAAAAGTTTAATGACCAGCTCTACTTGCCAAAGTGAAGTAATGCGAAAAGCAATAACTACAGTATGTTCACTGGGGTCCTTTTTGGGATGTAGGCATAGAGCTCTTGCTACAACGAATGACAGTCTTCTGAGTGTGGCATAATGTTAAATGAAAAGCAAAACTTTATAGTTTACGTGAGCACCAAAGCATCAACCATGAGGGCTGAGATAGTGATGTAGCCATCTGTGACATGGAGGCCAACATTGGGGGACCTCAATTGTTGTGTTGAGCAGGACAAGATGAAGCAAATGGGGGAGAAGAGTTTCTTCAGGATTGGGTGTCCTCACCCTTGGTCCAGATCTCAAAGATGTCATCAGTGAATGTGAACCAAGTGAGAGGCTTGGGATTGTTGGTGGCTGGGAAGGATTCCTCTAGGTGGGCCACAAATAGGTTGGCAAGGAGATGCCATGTGGATGCCCTTTGCTGTAACATGGATTTGTTTGTGGGCAATGCCTTCTAAGGAAAAGTAATTGTGGGTGTGGATATAGCTGGTCATTGTGACCAGGAAGGATTTGTGGATTGTATGTTTGGAGTCAATCAGGTGTTCAGGAAGGTAGTTTTCAATAGAGCAGAGTTTCTTTCTCTGGGGGCGCAGTAACTGGCCACAATGGGGTGTGTTGGGTGGTTTGGCTTTATGGATATTAAGAAGCACATATAAGGTTGGAACGCAGGGTATGGAGATTGTGAGGAGAGAGATTGACTGAGGGAGATGTTCTGGGGCCGACATAAGGATTTGAGGAGGGAGTGGAGATCCTGCTGGGTTTCAGGAATGGGATCACAAGTGGCAGGGTTTGAATGTGGGTGTATCTGACAGCTGGCAGAGTTCCTCTGCCAGGTAATCCCGTGGGTCATAACATGAGTTGGTGGAGCCTTTGCTGGCGAGTTGGGTTATAATGTTAGGATCAGTTTTCAGATGGTGGATTATGATTCTTTCTGGGAGTGTAAGGCTACTTTTGCATTTGAGAGATTTGGGAATGATGAAGTGTGGTTTGAAGTTACAAAGTTCTTGTGAGTTAACAGGGGACAATTTGGGGCAATGGGTTGGATCACAGTTGGATGGAAAAGTGAACTAAGTCAGGCAGAATCCAATATTTGTTTGGGATTAAGTCTGATTGATAGGGTTGGTGGCAAATAAGTGTTTCCACTATAGAGACCAAGAGAAGAAAAGGTCGTGACCAAACCAAGTGATTGAATTTGGGAGTGTTGGAAGAGGTAAGGCTTTTGGTAAGGACTGAGACTTCTGTGGGATTGAAGTGTTTGGGGGATAGGTTCATGACTCCATTTGGAGTCTGGATTGTGGATTCTGTATGCTGGTTGGAGTGAGTTTCTGAGGCTGTGTTAAGTGTCGTATATCTGCGAGTCAAGGTTTGGCAGTGATAAGTGGAATGGGAGTGAGGTTTGAGGGAGGCTCTTGTAAAGGTGGTACACAGTGGTAGTCCAAGGTGGGAGTAGGTGAAGAGGTTGGAGAATTTTTTGGAGTGATGATGTGCATACTGCTCTAGTTCCTGGAGGGCTAGAGTTTGCTGAGAGATGGGGTGCACGATTTTGAGACTGCAGAGCTGGAGAATTTCATGAATGGAGAGTACATAGTGCAAGGAGCCTTGGGCCTTATTTACATGGTTTACAGAGCTTGGCTGAGAGGGCTTTAGACTAACATAATTTGAACAGATAGAGGTCATTGTGGAAGAAGGGGTTGCAGCCAAGGATGGGTAAAGTGATGGTCAGACCATATGGGAGGACTCCAAGTACTAGAAAACAACATAGGAACAGTAGCAGGCTAAGGATACGGAGACTTCTGTTTTGTAGCAGATGGAAGGAGCAAGGATTCATAATGAAGTATAAAAACACACAAAATGTGAGGGAAAAATCCCAAAAAGGACAAAACAGATGAAGTATAGGGAAAGAGGTAAAATTTGAGGGGTAGGGCCTTATTGAAAATGAAAATGATGTAAAATTGATGTGAAAACAAAATGAAATCAAAGAGAAAATTAAATAAAAAGATGATAATAGTAGGATACAGGTTGGCAGGTGAATATATGTGAAGAGACGGGGTAGCAGGTGTAACTGGATTATGTGAGGTCAGTATATGCATTCTGAGATGAGGAGGGACAGTGTGTTGATGTTAGATATGGGGTTCAACAAAGTACATGTGTCACAGGAAGGTACAGGAAAAAGAGAAAATATGCTGGGGAGAGGGAGGGAGTGTGATCTGTTATGGAAAGAATGTGGGGCGCAAGATGCTGTACTTGTAGTCCATGTGGTCGTGTGGCCATGTGTTGGGTGCAGATGAGACCGTTGAGACTGGGTCATTTGGAAGTCAGAACATATGCAATATGGAAGATGACAATAAAACACAGAAAGAAGAGGAAGGAAGGGACAGACAATGAGTGAATAATGTGTTAGAGAAAAGTAACGAAGGAAAACAGCACTGGATTGTGGGAAGGAAAGAAAACTGTTTGGCAAAATCAAACAGTAGAAAGTCGTGAGTGGAATAACAACATGGAAAGGATAGATTGCTACTCACCACTTAGAGGAAGCATTGAATCACAGAGAGGCACAATAAAGAAGACTGCTAAAATATTAAGCTTTTGAATAAAGTCCTCCTCCTGAAACAGAAACCACTCGCATGATCTGCTAGGGTGGGTGGTGGGGATAAGGAGGATGCATGATGTAGAGAGCAGGAGGAGTAGTAGGTTAGGGATGGGGAGAGCTGCTGTGTTGGCTGTACGAATGTGCAGGATGAATGTGAGGGGAATATTCTGGGGCTGATACGTGCAGTGTTTGGAGGCTCTGTTGGGTGGGGAGAAGTGAGAAATACAGAAGGAGAAAAGACTAGGATGAGCACTGTTGGGATAGGTGTGTATGGTGCTGAAGTGGGAGAAAGGAGAGAAGGGCAAAGGATGAGAACTAGTGAAGGTTGGGGCTGTGGGGTTAACAGAAACTAATGATATGTTGTAGGTAGAGTTCACACTTGTGGAGCTCAGAGAAGCTGGTGTTGGTAGGAAGAATCTGGATGGTGCAGGCTGTGAAGTAGCGATTAAAGTGAAGCACATTATACTGGGCAGCATGTTCACCATTGGGCAGTCTGGCTGTTTCTTTGCATTGTTTGGCAGTGGCTACTCATGCAGACAGCCAGCTTGGTAGTTCTCGTGCTGACATTCGAAGCGACACTAGACTTGTGGCTTGGTTTGTAGATCACATGGCAGCTGCCTTTGGTTAGGTTGGGGATGTCTGTGACAGGACTGGAAGAGGCTGTAGTGGGAGGTTGTGTGGAACAGGTTTTGTATGTAGGTCTGTTGTAGGGATGTGATTGGGGAAGTGATTGGGAGCAGTGGTGAAGTATGAGAGGATAAGGATGTTATGCAGGTTCAGTGCGCAGTGGAAACCTCTGTGTGACGGATGAGCAGGATTTTCCTCATTTTGGAATGTGGTGACAGGTAGTCAAAGCTTTGGCAGAGAATGTAATTTACTTCAGTCCTGGTTGGTACTGAGTCATGAGAGGAGTGCTACTCTGTGGTCAGACAGTGGTATGTGGGAGATAAGTGACTAGAGGGATAAGGCATGGGAGATCTGTTTGTGGACAAGATTGGGAGAGTAATTTCGGTCTGTGAAGGCCTCAGTGAGACCCTTGTTATATTTGGAGAGGCACTGCTTGTCGCAAAAGATGCAACAATCATGGGTAGCTAGGCTGTATAGAATGGACTTTTAGGTATGGAATAGGTGGCAGCTGTCTTAGTGGACGTGTTGGTGGTGGTTGGTAGGTACTGTAGTAGCCATCCTTGAGGTGGAGGTCAACATTGAGGGTGATGGCTTGGGCTGAGGAGGAGCAGGTGAAGGAAATTGGGAAGAAAGTGTTGTGGTTCTGGAAGAATGTCATGTCCATATCACGAGGATGTCATTAGTGAATCTGACCCAGGTGAGGGTTTGGAATTCTGCGTGGTTAGGAAGGATTCTTCTAGATGACCCATGAAAAGGTTGGCAAAGAATGGTACCTTGCAGATACCCATTGCTGTACCATGGGTTTTGATTGTATGTGATGCGTTCAAAGGAGAAGTAATTGTGAGTAAACAAACAATTAATGAGGGTGACCAGTTGCAGCCACTGTGCCTTTTTCTATATAATCATGACAACTAACAAGCTGTCTGTCTGCATGAATATCCATGACCAAACTGTGACCATGACTGATGTGTTAGACACATAACATAATACTATATATATTGATGTGTAGATTACGATAGCATTTTAAATTTCATCAGTATTTGGCAGCTGAAGAATGCTCCTGTCTGTGCACAAAAGCACAATTACACTCCTCTTTAAAAGACTGTGACAGAAGATTGGGGAACCAGCTACCTCAATCCTCACTCCGTCCCCCTCACCAAAAGTTTTGGCATGAGAACATATTCCTACTCATTTAACGCAGATAATCCTATATCTTTTTATCCAGTCTATTTTTGTAGTGGATCCTTCACGCTCAGAAACTCCCTCTTGCAGCCGTAAAAAAACGCACTCACTCTCTCCTTTCTTTCCCATTGGCGCTATGTCACTGTCTTCATCCCTTTCTCTTAATATTACTTACCACTGTCTCCTTATTTGCCACTTTCACTGTTTCTCTGTTCCATTGCAATTTTTTGCCTCATTCTTTTTTTTCCCCATTGACGTGCTTTCACTTTTTCTCACTTACAGTCTCCTGTCTTTCTCTTCAACCACCATTGTCTCCCCTCCACAAATGTCCTTGGGGATGGTCTGCTCGAGGTCCCCCCCCCCCCCTAAAGCAGGAAACTTTAACATGTGGGTATAGGAGATGGGGCAAAATGGGCAATTTTTTTTTCATGTTAAAGTTTGGCGGCTGGCAGTTCCTGACCCCATCCCCAAACCTATGTATGAGTGTATGGCCTTCACTCATCTCTCTTTTTCATTTCCACCATCTCATTTTGTTACATGTACTTCTATCTCCATCCATCTCTCTTTCTCTTTTACTGCTACTGTCCCTCACTGCCCATCACTGTGTTCTCTCTCTTTATCTCCCACTGGCACTGTCTCCTCTCTCTTTCACCATCACTGTCTCTCTGCTGCTCAAGAGGAGCATATTCATCTTTTTGTGCACTGACATGGTCACTTTTCAGCTGGTTCCCTTCTTTACCCTGTTGCAGCGGTATACCGATGCCACTTCTTTAGTCTTTTCTTGTTTATCCCGGCTTCTTGTGATGTCTTGTAAAGAGACAAGACACAAGAAGTTCTGTAGTGGTGTAGGACAATCAATGAAGTTACACAACAGTTAAATTATAAACTTTTGAAACTGCAGGTTTATTGGCATTTATGGAAAGAAAAAGCTCTCTCGTACTCTCATGCGGTCAGCAAACTTCGTGTAACATTTTGTGTGCGTAATGGGCCTTACTACGCCGCAAAACGTTCTAATGAATTAATTATGCTGCTTTACAGTGTTGCTAGGCAATGTAATCAACAACGTGATACGTGTCTCAATTAAAACTGGACCTTGATATTTTGAATAAACTTTCAGTTAATTTTTTGTCCAAATCAGCACTTGTCTCAAAATTAATTTCCAACTTTGTGCATAAGTCCAAACACATCTGCAACTATTGTACTCGAATTACTGGACGGCTCGATCACACAATGGCGCGTAACGTATTTCAAATTGAGAGCGCAGGTTTCAGTTTTCCCTAATGCGCTAAATAACTCTTTTGTTATAACGTGATGTGTGTATCTCACATGAAGTTTAAATGAAACTGGATTTACTCTCCTTTCGGGTCAAGATCACAAAATAAAATTCACCACGTAGGTCAGCGAACTGTACACGTGCACTTTAGCACCCTCCGCCACACACCGTCAGGTGGCTTTCGGAGTATGGATGTAGATGTAGAAGTGATAACTCGTCTCAGAGTAAAAGGTGCACATAAGTTCACACTTTGTTTTATGCATACAAAATTCAAAACACCTTTATATTATACAAATAAATTATGGCATGTAATTACTAATTAAATATTTCTGATGCTGAATAAACTTCAAGAATTTATATTTCATAATCAATAACATTTTATCGCCTGAGAGAAATTATTAGTTTGCTAAAACGGATTCAGATTGCAGTCAACTCGTGTCTGGACAGTGGCATCACAAATAGACACTTGCTTGGAATGAACGAAATATCTGTACTGAAAAATATTGTCTATTGAGTAATTTACTGACTCTTATAACAAATTTGGTACCCCTTGCATCGCTACAGTGTGGTGTGCTGCTTATATAAAATGAATTTTGTGGGTTTGTGAAGTTTTCACAGTTTGTTTATACACTTAGACATATTTACTTACTTTGACACACACAAACAGTAAATGAGTATGCATAATATAATGGTAACAAAAAAATAGTCTCACTTTACATAAAAATTCACAACATTTTTAGGCTACACATGCAGTATACCAAAAAATGCAGTGTCTGATTTGCAAGTACAGTACAAAGAATTTCGTATTGTACTTATGCCTCCAGGTGGCACCATTGCATAATTTCCAGGTTAAGACAGTATGTATAGCTGTAAAGTGCCCATTATACAAAGACAGTGCACCATATAGTTTTATTGGTGAAAGAAATAGTGATTAAAAGCATAGTTTGGTGACCGTACAACCCTTGCGGTGACCCCAGAACCCTTTACGTATGTTCACTATGTCACTTAAATCTATGTTTACACCTCAGACCAGGTATTACACACACATTTTACATACGTAAGTATGGTAACTTTGAAGTTCTGGATCTTGGTAGCAGATAATGATATAGAAAAAAGTTTCAAGGGTCCCCGAGAACATTACGTTAGGAACACATAATAAAAATTTTGACAACTTGATGTGAACAGAAATTACAGAAGTGGCCATCCCCACACTTGGTACATAAGATACCCAAAAATTATGGAGTTATGAGCACTTGAAAAATTGCATTTTTGCATGCAGCTTTTTGGAACATATTGGTATTGTGCACTGTCATGCATGGATCAATACGAATTGTTGAAATGAAATTGTTTTTTGCCCCTGGAAGCTATTATATCAGGGCTGGTTTACGGCAGAAGTGACACAAGCCACCTCTTGGCACGCCAAACTGAGAGGGGCACCAGAGTTGTCACAGCTGTGAGATTTCTATACAGAACTTATCGCAATTAGTAGCGAAAACAAATTTGGATGAAAGTATATGAGGTGATTTGGTGGCAGCAAATGATAAGTCACTTGTGTGGAAAAATGGTATTGATCTGGCTCTGCAGTAGAAAGATAACCTGCACCTGGGACCATACACCATTTTAGTTCACTTAATGGTAGATGACACATGGTGGATCAAGTGACACCATTCAAAGTGATTTATTTATTTATTTATTTATTTATTTTTTTCCCGCCTGTCCCTCATCTGCAGTCCACTCAGTGTGTAGATAGGGGGCAGTATCTTGACACTTTGCCAGAAGTGACAAGTATGACTGTTATCAATGTTGCATTATTTCAACTTTGCCACCTTGCCGGAAACATGAGAGCTTGTCATCATAATAATGTATTTTTATGTTTAGTATATGTGTGTTTTTTAACTGAGCACATAAACATTTTAAGAGATAGTGTAGCATTTCGTGGTAAACCCAACCATTTTCCAGTCTGTTGTCAACTTTTACCTGCACTAGCAAAAAGATACTGTAGTTGACAAAATGGTTTAAGCTACATATCTGTGACGACTTCCAAACAATGCTGGAAGAGTTTCGCATATTTTATTTACATGTTCCGTGATTATAATTGTGACCTGTGACTAAGGTGTGGAATGGATCAGCTTGTTTATAAATATAGCACATTTTTCCAGTGAAAAAAGGGCAAGATGATGATCAGTTACATGTTTCTTTCCCAATAATTTTAAGCTACCCATAGTTTTTTATGTAATGGTTTATGCTAGTCTCACAGAAATTTTTTTGTTGAGTGGATGATGATGTCAGGAGTATGTGCTCTTAGCTCATATTTGAAATGTTTCATAATAGATTCTTCGCTTTTTAATGGAGTACATACAGGTCTTCATTGGGTAGATTTATGAAGCTTTCTTAGAGAGATTACCTTAATTAAAATACTAGACAATCAGAGGAAGCTAAATTACACTTTAAAGCACAGTGGTGGAAGTTTATAGGCTTGATAACAAAGAGACTGTCAGGCAGTGG
Organism: Schistocerca gregaria; assembly: GCF_023897955.1. NCBI lineage: Eukaryota > Metazoa > Arthropoda > Insecta > Orthoptera > Acrididae > Schistocerca > Schistocerca gregaria. The sequence goes on along the minus strand of NC_064922.1, from coordinate 414,292,719 downwards.
CCATTGTATATTAGTTTCTCTCAATGATTACTACTCTAATCATCTGAATTATTTTGTGTCATTTGAGGTGTGTTATGTACTTTGTTCCTGATCACAGTTTGCTAGTTGACTCACTTTGAGTCACAGAAATTCTGTCTCTTGTCTCAAGAAGCATCATAGCTGTAGGAAACCCAGAAGGTCAGTGTAATATCAAAAGAAATGCCTTCCACGGGTGAGAGTATTAAAAACCTAATGATTAACTGCCGAAGCATTTGTAGCAAAGTGTGAGTTTGTAGTGCTCATGAAAAGCAGTGAAGCTCACATAATACCAGATAGAGAAAGCTGGTTGAAATCTGAAATTGGTAGCAGTGAGATTTTGAGGGAAAATTTAAGTGTATATTGAAAGAATTGATAAGTGGGAAATGGGGCTGGAGTATTTGTCACAGTAGACAAGATACTCAAGTCTACCGACATAGAAATTTAAACTGCATGTGAGTGTGTTTGGGCAAAACTCAGTATCAGGGATGGGCATAAAATCATAATTGGCTCATCTGGTGTAACTGAAAATTTTAGAGAAAACCTCCACCTCAGTTCATTTATACATATGTTTCCCAATTGTACTGTAATCATCAGTGGAAATTTTAATCATCCAACAAGTAATTGGGAAAATTGCAGTTCTGTTAGTAGTGCAATAAGACATCCTGTGAAACTACTAAATACCTTCTCTGAAGACTACGTAGAACAGATAGTTGGGAACCGAACTCATGATGGAAATATATTGGATCTAATGGCAACAAATGGGCCAGACCTATTTGTTGATGTCAGCATCAAAACTGGTAACCAGTGACAGTGATGCAGTTGAGGCAACAATGATTACCAAAGTACAAAGGACAACTAAAACGAGCAGAAAGACATATATGTTCAGTAAACTAGATAAAAAAATCAGTGGTGTCATATTTCAATGAGGAATGTGAAACCATCAGTACAGGGCACGAACATGTAGAGGAACTCTGACTCAAGTTTAAAAGAATAGTTGACCAAGCATTGGATAGATATGTACACAGTAGAACAGTTCATAATGAGAGGTAACCTCCATGGTATACAGTCACTCTAAAGAAACTTCTGAAGAAACAGAGATTACTGCATAGTAGGTGTAAAGAGATTACTGCATAATAGGTGTAAAACAAAATATAGGGCTAGAGATAGAGATATACTGAATGAAATGCATTTGGCTATTGAGAGCAGTGTCTGATGCCTTCAATTACTACTGTTGCAGAATATTGTCAAATGATCTTTCACACAACCCAAAGAAATTTTGGTCGTATGTAAAGGCTGCTTGTTAATGGAACCAAAGTTAATGTCCAGTACCTAGTGAATGAGACAGGAACTGAAATGGAGGGTAGCAAAGGAAAAGTTGAAATGCTTAAATGCAGCACTGAAAAGTATTAGTGTCAGTGGAGTTGAGAAACACCAGAAATTGTTAAAATTGAACAAAGCTCCAGGGCTCAATGAAATCCCATCAGATTCTATACTGAATTTGCAATTAAGCTAGCCTCTTTTCTGAGTATAATCTTTTGTAGATACCTCGAACAAAAAACTGAAGGCACAGGTTACACCTGTCTGCAAACAGGGTGGTAGACGTGATTCACAAAGCTATTGTCCAATATCCTTGACATCTATTTGTTGTAGAATCTTAAAACATATTCTGAGCTCAAACATAATGAGGTATCTTGATCAGGATGACTACCTAAATGCCAGCCAACATGAATTTTGAAAACATCGATCACGTGAAATTCAACTCACACTTTTCTCACATGACATACTAAGCTTTGGATCAAGGCAATCAGGTAGATAGTGTATTTCTTGATTTCCGAAAATCATTTGACTCTGTACCATATCTATGCTTATTATCAAAAGTATGGTCATATGGGGTATCAAGTGAAATTTGTGACTGGATTGAGGAGTTTTTGGTAGGGAGGACCCATCATGTTATCTTGGGTGGAGAGTCATCGTCAGATGTAGAAGTAACTTCAGGTGTTCCCCAGGGAAGTATGTTGGGATCCTTGCTGTTCATTTTGTATATTAATGACCTTGCAGACAATATTAATAGTAAAATCAGGGTTTTTGAGGCTAAAGCAGTTATCTATAATAATGAACTTTGTGAAAGAAGTAGTGTGAATATTCAGTCAGATCTTGATAAGATGTCAAAATGGTGCAGAGATTGGCAACTTGCTTTAAATGTTCGGAAATGTAAAATTTAAGGGTGTTAACACTTTGTAGGGGGTATAAAATGGAATGATCATGTAGTTTCAGTCGTGGGTAAAGCAGGAGGTAGACGTCAGTTTATTGGTAGAATACTGAGGAAGTACAATGAGTCTACAAAGTAGATTGCTTACAAATCACTCATGTGAGTGGTTTAGAATACTGTTGAAGTGTGTGAGATGCACCTCAGAGAGGCCTAACGGGGGATATTGAACATATACAGAGGAGGACAACACAGAAGGTCACAAGTTTGTTTAATCCATGAGAGAGTGACTCAGAGATACTGATGGATACTCTAGGAATAAACTACAACCCCTTACATATTGTTCCCAGAGGGAGCGTGAGGATAAGATTAGAACTATTATTGCATGCATTCAAACAATCCTCCTCCTCATTCTCCATACTTGAATGGAACAGGTAGAAACCCTAATAACTGGAACAATGGGATGTATGCTCTGCAATGGAAATGACAAGTAGTGGTAAAGGGTACTGTTCGCTTCACGCAGTACTGTGGCTTGCGGAGTATCTATGTAGATGTAGATACGTAGATCTAGACGAATCTCACAGTGGTTGACAGTGTATAGATGCAGATGCAGGTGCAGATGCAGATGTGTCACACCATGGGTTGTTACAGACATTGCCACGACTAACCCAGCACTAAAAATGACAGAACAATGATGTCACTGAGCGTCACAAAATCAAGAAACTCAGAAATACAAGAGGACTTATAAATTGTTTCTATCAGTCCTTCACCCAATGACAAGGACGTGACGACAACCAGTGAACCTAATCTTCAAGTGTTAACTCTGCTAATGTATTTAGAAGTACAAGTACAAAATCACGGGTGTAGTGCTAATTAAGATTTTTTTTGGGAAGGACAGGACAGAAGCTTCAGGGTAACTTTACTCTGGGAGTATTGAGAAACTACTTTAAGCCCCCCCCCCCTCCCCCCATCCATCCCCCCCCCCCCCCCCCCTTATGCGCAACGCATACACACATTATTCAATTTCAAATCTTAGGGATATTTGAAACTTCCTGGCAGATTAAAACTGTGTGCCAGACTGAGACTTGAACTTGGGACCTTTGCCTTTGGCAGGCAAGTGCTCTACCAACTGAGCTACCCAAGCACAACTCATGACCTGTCCTCACACCCTTAATTACGCCAGTACCTTGTGTCCTACCTTCCTGTGAGGACAGGTCATGAGTCGAGGTTGAATAGCTCAGTTGGTAAAGCACTTGCCTGCGAAAGGCAAAAGTCCTGAGTTTGAGTGTCGGTCCGGCACACAGTTTTAATCTGCCAGGAAGTGTCATATCAGCACACACTCCGCTGCAGAGAGAAAATTTCATTAACGATATTTGATTATTAAGATTTACCAAATTGTGTAGTTATTCATGGGTTGTGATGTCAGGTGCCAGCATGTATCCCTGGTGTAAGGCAATGCCTTAATTTTCTCTACTTTTAAACAATTTAAGAGTTATACCAGGTGTGTTAATCCTGAGAAGGACATGCTGGTTTATTTTATACACCAGACTCACCTTTCACATCAGTAAAAGGCTAAGTTTTATAGCTATCTAATGGTTGATACCTTTCTAGTCATTGTTTAGCTTATGTTTAACTATGTCAGAGTGATTGCAGCATCAACAGATCAAGGACAATGATAAAGTTACCATCTGGAACTGCAATAGTGGTGTACTGTGTTCACCACATTCCTGGTCTTTACATACTATATCAATTGTCAACATTATCTTTCTATGTTTACACAAAGTCTGTCTTGTGGGACCCTACCACCACAGCACAGCGCGTCCCCAGGTTGCGGATAGGGGATACGGCCTTCAGATATGAAGGGTAGGTGCGACCACAAAAAAATAAGCAGTCGCGGACAGCCGGTGGGGAGCAGGCGATGGCGTGATTAACCATCCCTGTTTCTTCTTCTCTTACTATCAAATCTATCCGTCAAGAATCAGCAACATTAATGGGTCCCTTTGAAGTAAAATATTCTGGAAGTAAACTAGGTTCCCATTCGGATCTCCGGGCGGAACCTACTTTGAAGAGATTCAGGCCGAAAGGAACTTTCAGGTTGGGAACATGGAACTTTAAAAGTTTGAACAGGCCAGGAACATTCCAGACATTATTAGACGAATTAGATAGATACGATCTAGACATTACAGCTATTGAAGAAACTGGTGGCAGGGGGAGGGGAACATAAACAGGGGTAACTATGCATTTTTCTGTGGAGGTGCGGATGCTCACAGTTTCGGAACAGGTTTCACAGTACAGAGGAAAGTGCTTCACGCAATCAGAGATATAAGGTTCATTAGTGACCGACTATCAGTTACAGTGTTGTCCGGCAGGTGGAATAGACTAGTAGTAATTAATGTACACACACCAACTAAGGACACTGAAGAGATTGTTAAAGACTGCTTTTATGAAGTAGTAGATCAACTGTAGGATGAGTTCTCCTCGTATGATACAAAATTAATCATAGGTGATTTTAATGCGAAGATTGGGAAGGAGGAAGCATTCCGGCTTACAATTGGGAAAGTAAGTTTGCATAACATTTCGAATGATAATGGCACAAGGGTGGTTAATTTTGCTGTTTCATAAGACATGATTGTTGAGAGCACGTATTTCAAAAGGAAGGACATTCATAAAGCAACTTGGGTCTCTCCAGATGGACACACCCGAAACCAAATTGATCATGTTCTTGTAGATCAAAGATGGCACACTAGTATAAAAAATGTTAGGACTTTCAGGGGAGCAGACTGCGATTCTGATCATTTTCTTGTAGTTTCCAAAGTTCACCAATGGCTATCTACAGCAACTTCAAGGTGTCACAATGCAGAACTTTTTAGGTTCGACACTGACAAGCTAATTGATGAAAACTTTAGAAGAAGGTACATGATAGAAATTTCAAATAGGTTTGATGCTCTCAGGACACACGAAGATAAAGATGAGGATGTAAATAAACAGTGGATCACTGTGAGGAATAATATCAAAGAGGCAGCGAAGGTCACAATAGGTACAATTAAGAAGAACAGGAGGAAACCGTGGTTTGATGAGGAATGCAAGAAATTGGTAGAGGAAAAGAGAAAAGCACGATTCGATTGGTATAGAATGGGAGACAGAAAACGAGAAGAGTTCTTGAACTTGAGAAGGGAAGTTGGTCGTAGGCTACGGGCAAAGAAGAGGGATTATTTGAACAATCAAATTACAAAAATGGAAACAAACAGTGAAACAAAAAACATAAGGGAACTTTACCTAGACATAAATGGGTATAGGAAGGGCTTCAAGGCTAGGAAAAATGCAGTTTGAGGGGATGCTGGGGGAATACTGACAGACCCCAGTGCTATATTAAGTAAATGGAGGGTGCATTTTGAGCATCTATTAAATGTACACCAGGAAGGAGGAAATGAGCAGGTGTATGAAATACATGCAGCAGAACCCCAGATACCTGAGCCAATGTTAAAGGAAGTAAGAGATGCAATCAAAAAATTGAAAAACCATAAAGCACCAGGATCAGATTGCATAACTGCAGAATTAGTTAAAAATGGGGGACAGAAATTGGTGGAAGTAGTTCACAAAGTGATTACTAAAGTATGGAACTCAGAGATGATACCTGAAGAGTGGCAGGAGTCGATTCTGATCCCAATTTTTAAGAAAGGTGACAAAATGGATTGTAGTAATTATAGATGCATATTGCTATTACCGGTATGTTCCAAAATTTTCTTGAATATTCTGCTAAGTAGGCTTACACGATATGCAGATGAAATTGTGGGGGATTACCAAGCCGGCATTTGCAGGAACAGATCAACTATAGACCAAATATTCACCCTGCGTCAAATTTTGGAAAACAAATGGGAATACAATAAACCAGTTCATAATCTTTTCATAGATTTTACAAAAGCATATGATTCAGTATTGCAATCAAAATTGTACAGAATTCTTTTGGAACTTGGAATACCAAAGAAATATGTTAGACTTATAGAAGTGAGATTGAAAAACACAAAAGGTAGAGTACGCGTGGGGAAATTGGAGTGAGAAGAATTTGTAATAGAGAATGGACTTAAGCAGGGAGATGCCCTGTCTCTGCTACTTTTTAATTTAGTCCTAGAATATATTGTACGAATGGCAGCAGATAATTCAGAGGGTGTGGAGTTAAATGGAAATATTAAGATATTAGTGTATGCAGATGATCAAACATCATTAGAGATAGGAAAGAATCTGTAACAGCAAATGCGAATGCGTTAATCAAGGCTAGTGAAGATGTAGGTCTAAGGGTAAGTGAAGACAAAACTAAATACCTGGTTACTACTAGAACGCTAACAGCAGTAGATCAGGAAATGTTAAGAGTTGGAGACATGCAGTTTGAAAAAGTGAATACATTTAACCTATCTAGGCATGGACATCACTTCAAGAACTGAGATTGAATCCAAACTAAAGAAGAGATTACGGTCGGGAAATGCGTGCTACTTCTCACTGAACAGATTACTTTCATCATGGATATTGTCTAGAAATTTAAAGATTAGAATATACAAAACTATTATTCTACCAATTATGCTGTATGGGTGTGAGACTTGGTCTCTAACTGTGCAAAATGAAAAGCCGTTTAGAGTGTTTGAAAACAAAATTTTGAGGAAAATTTTCAGAGCAAAAAGGGATGACATTAGCGGAGAGTGGTGAAAACTGCATAACAAAGAGGTTCATGAACTCTATTCAAGCCCTGACATAATCAGTATTATTAAATCACTTAAGCTGCGATGGGCGGATCACGTAGCTCGAATGGATGAAGGCAGGCTCAGCGCACAGAGTATTGTAAGGCACCTAGAGAAAAAACGTCCTGTGGGGAGACCGAGGCGTAGATGGGAGGACAATGTGAAGGCCGATTTGAGGAGCCTAGGTATTGAAGGAGAATGGAAGGAAATAGCCCAAGACAGGGACAGATGGCAAAAATACGTTGCTGCGGGTCCTGTATGACCAGTGAGTAAGTAAGTAAGTAAGTAAGTAAGTATGTTTACACAAAGTGGTGTGCTAAAAGGCGGTTGTTTCAGAAACGTCCATTATTATTCTCCATTGTTATTCTTCATTAGCTACTGACAAAAGTTTGTGTTTCTGATTGAGGGGAAAAACTACTTGATGGAGGAGGAATTGGAGTGGATTCTTTTAGAGGTGCTTGCAGGAGCAGATGATGGGGTAGATGTTGAGCATTTTTTTTCTGATGGAGAAAATGAAACAATATAACTGAGTGATCATGACAGTGAGTCTGAAATTGAATATGGCGAATGATTACCTTCTTTTGGTAATAAAGGCAAAACAGTTATTGGTAGGAAGAAACAAGCAAAATAGATGAAAACTGATTTGTATAAGAAGATATCACATGTACCGGGAAAAAACATTATAAAGTTCTTTCCAGGGCCGGCCCTAAAATGGTAGCACGAGGTATTATGAGGAAATCGAATCATTCCATAAAATCATCAGTATTGATATGCTAGATGAAATTGTGCATTTTATAAATGTATTCATTCACAGCAAAAGGCAAGAAGAAAATTATTCTAGAGACAGGGTTGACAGTTTGTAATGAAATTTGTGCAGTGTTAGGTATTCTATATTTGATTGGAAACCACAGAAATGTACTGAAACTTTGGTCAAATAGGAGAACAGGCATGATTGTTTTGAGATCCTGCATGCATCACAAGAGATTTTTTGCTTCTCAGCTGTATTAGATTTGATGATAAAGAAACTGGGGACGTGAGATATGAAACACATAGGTTAGCAGCTGTTAGGAGCTGTCTGGGTGCATTTGTGAAAAACTACATGAATAGTTACAATCTTTTAGTACAATTATTTAGTATTAATGAGAGAGGTATTAGAAGCTTTCAGAGGTCATTGCAGGTTCACACATTATATTCCCAACAAATGACCTAAATATGGCATCAAAGTATTTTCTATATGATGCTAAGTCACTGGTTTGTTGGCAGTGTATTGTGGCAAACAGCATGAAGGACAGTTTTGTGTTTCTAATAAACCATTTGATGTTATGTGTAGACTTACCAAGCCAAATAGAAATATGACTACAGATAATTCGTATACTAGCTGTCTGCCAGCTCTCTTACTGCTACAAAACAAAATCACTAATATAGGAGCCCTAAGAAAGAATAAAAATGAAATACTGCCTGAGAAATTGGTTCGGAGGCTTTTGGATACCAGAAAGATGTTACTATGGTATCATATTTACCTAAAAGTAGCAAATCTGTTGTACTCATTTCTACAATACACAATTAAGGGGTAGTAGATGAGGCCACTAAGAAACTTTACCACTAGACTATAATTATACAAAGGGTGGGGGCTGACTCTGTTGACCAAATGTGCAGTAAGTATTGAGTAATGTGAATGACAAGAAGATGGACAATGGCTATACGGCACCATTGTTGAACGTGGCTGATATCGACGTGCAGATGTTATATCAAGAAAATGAAAAGAGCAAGAAATGTCCACATTTAGTTTTTCTATAGAACCGTTTTTTTCAGCTTGTGAAACCACATCTTACCGAAAGAGCCGCAATACCAAATTTACCAGCTGATGTTAGCATGTATCTGCATTGTTACAAAGTTCAAGACATGTATATAAAACAGCAACCAATGCAAGTAAATTATTGCTATGTAACAAATTAGCATCTGTAACATGTATGGAAGTATTGTTAAGCATAAGTATAAATGTTACTTGCAATTGCCGTATGGTGTAATGTAAATTACTGCAATAAATGATAAAGCATACATGATGATCATGCTTTTGTAACATTAAGGAGTGTGCCTGCTGTAGGGTTAAATGTGATGGTCCTTATCCAGTTCAGTTTAGTAATACTTATTATATTAAACGTATCAGTTGCAATATGAGCATTTCACTATAAACAGATCATGTATCTATTATTATAAAAAGAATGTGGGTCTGTAATTGAGTCTTACTCACAAAATTTCATTACAAGAATGCCAGACTTTGGCAGATTATTATTCATATGTTAACACAGCTAAAAGTGATCTACAAATGGCCACTGTTGCTATGCAAACGGAGGTTGCTAGTAGCACTAATGCGTGCGTTTGCCAGTGCACTTGTGCTGCTGCGGTTGTTTTGAAACCTGCGGCTCTCGCCGCAACGTCGGACAAGGATGTGCATCTCCCTATATGAAGCATTCTGCCCAGGCAAGTAAAGCTCCACCTGTTGACAAGGCTCTGCATTCTAAGCCCCTCAAGACGAAGACGCCGAAGGTGAAGGTTTTGCCATGTGAGGAGACTAGTCAGGGTCGGTCCGATGACGAGGCCATCATACTGTCTGACATCTCCCGTGGGTCGTCATCGGAGCTGATGGACATTGATGTCGACCGGGGCGATCTTCTGGCCCCAGGAATAAATCTCCGGCCAGTACGGGCTCTCCTCCAAAGCACAGAGGCAGGGTGAAAGTTCAGCCACCCTGATCACTGGCTCCCATATTACAGTGGAACCCGAATGGGTTCAGGACGCATGTGGCTGAATTACAACTCCTTGTACGAGAGTGCCCTTTGTGCTTATGTCTTCAAGAGAAACATTTTCGGGCCACTGATGCTCCTTCTTTACGGGTCTATACCGTATATCGAAAAGATGATCTGAGGGGGGAAAGGGCAAAGGGTGGTGTTGCAGTTTTTGTCCGTGACATGCACCCCTCATCTGAGCTCCCTCTCGTTACAGACTTGCAAGTAGTTGCAGTTGACCTTCTTGTGGGTCGGAGGCTCACAGTCTGTTCAGTTTACTTACCACCTCAGGATGCGATAGACTCTGCGGCTCTCACAGACCTTATTATCCATCTCCCCTGCCCCTTTTTTCTTCTGGGGTACTTCAATGTTCATAATGTCTTATGGGGCTCTCCGACTACTTGCCCCAGGGAAAGCCTCATATCATCTGAAGAACTGTGCATCCTCAACTCTGGTGCTCTCACTTATTTCTGTACTGCTTCCGGGTCATCATCGGCTATTGACCTTTCCTTTTGCTCTCCAGCACTCGCGGCTTCTGCTCTGTGGGAGGTTGCTGCTGACCTCCATTCTAGTGACCACTTCCCTCTTTGGATTGGTCTCCTGGATGAGGCTGTGGCATTACCAGCGCCTCTGCAGAGCTGACTGGACACTTTTCAGCCAACTGGCTGTTTTGGAACACCGTGCCAGTGTCCATGAATGGGTAGATCATATTACAGCCGTGATCTCCCATGCTGCTGAATTGTAAATCCCACAGTCATCCGGTCATCCCAAGAGGCCTCCTGTCCCTTGGTGGACCACTGAGTGCCGCTCAGCCATCCGAGCCCGCCGTGCAGCTCTGCGCCGCTTCAAGTGCCGTCCCTCAGCTGACAATCTTGCGGCCTTTCGGGTGGCAAGAGCCAAAGCGCGGTGAGTGATTAAAGAGAGCAAACGACGGTCATGGCAATCGTTCTTGAATTCCATCTCCTGCTCCACTAGTTCTACAAAAGTACAACACTCGTGGCTGCCGCATCTCGTTCTTGAATTCCATCTCCTGCTCCACTAGTTCTACAAAAGTACAACACTCGTGGCTGCCGCATCTCGGTCAGGAAGTGAGACTGAGGCAGCTTCAGTTAAGGTTTTAAAATATGTCAACACTTGGTGTATTTGTATTTTTAGTTTGACAGTGTCCATTATGGACAAACATTAGTAAGTGTAATTCTGAAGAAGGTTGGGTTATCTCAATTGAAACCTAGGTAAATCCAGGTAACTTCGCAACTGAGTCTGTTAATTTGAATTTAATATTTATACAGTTGCTGACAGGGCCGCGAAATGCTGAAAGTATTCTGATAAAGCGCTTAGAGGCATGGACTGCAAAGATGGGTTTTACCTTTTCTGCAGACAAATGCGTGTGTGTTCATTTTAATCGTTCTTGACGTCTTTTTACCTCCCATGAATTGCGTCTGAGGGACACCGTTCTTCCTTTTAGAGACATAGTGAGGTTCCTGGGCCTCACTTTTGATTCCAAGTTGTCGTGGTTGCCTCACCTTAAAGACCTCAAGGTGCAGACCCTGAAGGCACTGAATATTTTGAAGTGTCTGAGCCATCGGTCCTGGGGAGCAGATCGGGTGCGTCTAAAGCAGTTTTATAGGGCTTTCGTCCGATCGCATCTTGACTATGGTTGCACCTTGTATGGGTCAGCAAGGCCTTCATATCTGAAGATTCTTGATGGAGTACACCATGAGGGTATCAGGCTGGCCACTGGTGCCTTCCGTACCAGTCCCATCCCCATCCCCAGCCTGTGTGCTGAGGCAGGGGAACCACCGCTCGCCATCCGGCGGAAACTCCTCATGGTGCGACGGGTGTGTCAATTCCTTGCCTGTCCTACCTCCCCTGCGTACCCTACAATTGCCCGACTGCCTATGGAACGTCTCTTTTCCAGTCGTCCCAGGGCAACAAGACCATTTGGGATTTGTGCCAAGCATTTGCTTGAGTCCCTTGGTGTGGAGCGTGTGGCTCCCCAACGCCAAGGTTTTACCCGCCTGCCTCCCTGGTTGCTCCAGAGGCCCAGCGTCCTTTTAGACTTGTCGGAGTACCGGAGGAGCTGCACTCCTGCGTTTGTTTTTACCTCCTTATTTTCCAATATTTTACACCAGCATCCCGACCGTGTACCAGTATTTACGGATGGCTCTAAACAGGGGGACTCTGTTGGTCATGCTGTTGTCTTCCCTGATCGAGTCGTCAAGTTACGGTTTCCTGCGGCGTTTACCATCTTTGATGCCGAATTGTTTGCGATCTTGCGGGCATTGGAGCAGATGAGATGTGTTCCCAGTCTTAAGTTCCTCATCTGTTCTGACTCCCTGAGTGCCCTTCAGATCATGCAACACTTGTACTCAGCGGATACGGTCATCCAGAACATCCATGATGCCCTACTCCACCTGCAACGGCAGGGGAAGGAGGTTTCTTTCTGCTGGGTGCCAGGGCACATGGGTATTAGGGGAAACGAACTGGCAGATGTGGCTGCCAAAGATGCATGTTCCCTCCCTCACGTTGCTGACTGTGCTGTCCCCGTCCTTGCTGTTACCTTCCTCCTGTGTTTTTGTGTTATGCGTCAATGGGAAGAGGAGTGGCTGGCAGTCGGTGAAAATAAGCTGCATCTGGTCAATGCCACCACACAGCCATGGCGTACATCCTACCAGTCATGCAGGCGAGATGAGGTTCTCCTCACTTGCCTCCGCGTCGGGCACATTCCCTTAACGCATGGTTTTTTACTCCGGCGGGAGGACCCTCCAATCTGCAGTGCTTGTGGCGTCCAGATTAGTGTCCGCCACATTTTACATGACGGTCTTTTATTCTCTGACCAGAGGGTGGTGGTTTCTTTGCCACCGGATTTGCCCTCTATTTTGCAAGACGACACAACGACTGTGGTTAAGGTCGTACAGTTTTGTGTCCTGTCCAATTTGTTGTCTCGAATTTTAGGGAGAGGGTTTTAATGTGCTGCTGGGTGACTGGCTCACCCAGGTTTTAGGTAAGAGGTCCGCCAGTTTGGTTACCTCCTCGTTTCCCTTCGGTTTCTGTTCTCTTTTCCTTGTGTTTCCTTTCCTTTTTTAGTGCGTTTCTTCTCCTCGTGTTTTGCCTCTGTACGTGAGGATTTGGAACTGCGTCAGGTCTGTCTCTTTTAGCCGTTCTCCTTGTTCGCTGTTCGTCTTAGTCCCTTCACTGCATGTGTTCCTGTTTTTATGCGTTTGGGCGCTGATGACCACGTTGTTTAGCGCCCGTAAACCTCAAACACACACACTAAAAGTGGTCAACATTACTTATCGTTTCCATCCATCATGAGTAGCAGCTAAGTCCCAGTTGTCATGCTGGACATGTCAACAGCCTTTGAATGCTCCCATTATAGCCTGCATTCACCCACACCACAAGCAATGATGGAGGTGCATTATGAGTCAGTGCTATGTATTAACCACAGAAGCAGAGCTGTAAAGGTGCTAACTATCTCTACAACTCAACAGTTATGAAACCTATTCTCAACATCAGCCATAACAATTTCCATTTTTACAGATTGTCCAAAATTTGTATTTACTGATCTCATAGGAAATGGTGCAGCCTACTGCAACTAGTTGGCCTAGTTCAGAACATGTTATGGGCACTATTATAGCTCATATCACCACCCATGAAATCACTGATGAAATACACAACTTAGGTCCAGCTTGCTTAGATCGTGCTACATGAGGCCACATTGTTCCAAAAGCCATGCCACATTCAAGGTGTAATCACCCGTATCTTCAGGTTTAGGAATGCGTTTTAAAATCTTCCATTAGTTTGCATGGTCAGTGACATATGGCTAACGATAAATGCTCCCATGTGACACAAATTAATCATCCATTCGTTTTGGCGACTGTGGAGGTATTGTTAAAGCCTAACCCTCAGATTAGATTCTCCTGATACAACAATTTTCTAGCAGACAGGGTTGAAACTATGGCATACCAGCAATAAATGGCACTGCACATGCTATGAACATCCCTGCTCGAGCTTCACGTGTGAAAATACCAGGTAACTCATTTGCAGTCCTATCATTCTGCAGTCCATAACATTTATTCATATTAACTCATGTGTGGCATGAAGTCTTCTCACAAACACAATCAGCCATGTGCCAACTGTAACTCTGATGGTACAGCATTAGTCTGCCTGGCAACAGACTGAAATGATATGGCTATTTTTCATCAACAGAAGACTAAAACCTTGTACTGTCAAAGAGCTTTTGCCACAAAGGTATTTTCATTTTATCAAAGAAGCTAAGGTGTGTACATCTGTAACTGTTCTCCATCTATTAGTGTGATATATGTGTGGGAAGGGTCGAGATACCCCAGGGGGTTGGATCTGGATCATTATTCATCCTGATCACTGTGATGGCAAACTTGGATCCTCTGCTCCAAATAGAAGGGTCAAACAAAGAGAACTTTTTGTGGCTGACTGGGAGTGTTATTTAGCACAAGTAAAGGCAAAATGATCAACTTACCCTGTCAGCTTACTGGACATAGGACTAGTTCATTGATACCTTGGAGAAATCAGTTTCTACAACCATTCCAAGGAAAATTATTCAATTTGTTTTGAGATTAGCGTTATTTGAATGTACCTAAGTGGTCATTGAAATAGAGTGAAAGTGATTCCTGGCTATTGTTGTGTGTGTTGTTAGCCTGTAGTACTAACGTGATAGACAGGAGACAAAACGAGTTTTGGAAATTAAAAATGCTGGAAAGACTGCTGCATGCTGAGAAGAAGGCTTTAAGGATACTATCAGCCCACCATCTGTTAAACCTCAAGGAATTTCATTACCTCACAATGAGGGATCACTTTCTGTGCATCACCATAATAAGAAGAGACATACTGGCCACATTAATCCTACGCTGTTTCCTCAGGACTTTTGTCTTCAATATCTCAGTAATAGTAGAAAAAGTTATGGTGATGGGAAGTAGTATTGGTTTAGTTTTAATGGTGTGTTTTGTATCATTAGATGCCAATTAATAGGAAAAAAGTTGATTGATTATGTTAAGAATTAAAATGAGCACAACCTATGATTAAACTATAGGTAGCAGGCTACAAAAAGAATCATCCAATTTCAAAACATCATAACTGTTATGTTAGTTGAGATATGTGCATGAACAATGTACTGTTGGAAAGAGCAAACACTCGAGTTTCACATGGTTCCCACTAGGTAGCAGCATTGTGTGCTCTCTTCATTTCTGGTAAAAATGGTGTTGGAGCAACAGAAAGCATCTTGTGTACTACGTTTGCACAGCGCAGATCAGTAATAATTGTTCACTATGACTTTCGTACTAGGTAGGGTGTGGATCCCCCTACAGCACAGAACGTTAGATGATGGTATGAGCAGTTCCGAGAAACAGGTTGTTTGTGTAAAGGAAAATCACCGGGCCATCCCCGAGTATCTGACAGAGTGGTCGAACACATCCGGCATAACTTCATAAGGTGTCTGTAGAAATCTGTTAGCTGTGCAGCTCGACAGCTCAACATGTCCGTGGAAAAGTTTATTAGCTTCCTGTACCTGCACATATATCAGTAACTGGACCATACTACAGGGATGTCCTGAAAACATTGCAAGTCCATATCAGATGCAAAAGACCACATTTCCATGAAGCAGGCTGGATGCTGCACCACGGCTGCATATTATCAATGTTGTTGATGAATATTTTGCAAAAATCAGTGTGAAGTGCATCCCTCACCCTTCCTACAGTCCGGATTTAGCCCCATGTGACTTTTTTCTATTCCCTAACATGAAGAGACACCTTTGTGGGAGGCATTATCAATCATCAGAAGCAGTGGTGAAGGCTGAGGAAGCGATTTTGAAGGACCTATCAAAAAATGGTTTCCAGTGTGTATTTGAAGACTGGCAGGAACACTGGGGCAAGTGCATCACACTCTTCTCAAGATAATATTATAATTTTTAATGCCTTGCTGGCTAAGAAAAATTAGGAAAGCATCTCCATTCAGAACAATGCTGATAGCATATTCATGATTTTTGCTGTATTGTTGTAAGAAATTTAGAGTTACCCAAGAATTTGCAGATTATTCTAAGCCTAAAAATCTATGGTTAAGTAGTCAGAGAGGAAAAATTACGTGGAATGATAATTTGATAACAAACTCATCTAACAATAAGATCCATGTAGAGTGTTATGAAGAAAGAAACTTGTAGCTCAATACCAAAATAAGAGAATGTATCATTAACACGAGTGCTCAAAAGTCACAGACCTAAAATTAGGCATGACAAAATTCAATGACTACTTCATTTCACTAGCTGAAGACCTCTTTGAAGTAAACTGTAAAGGATCAGTCCCAAACTGCTTTAGCAAATCAGTGGTTCTGGATGCCTGTGTGTGTTTTTATGAAACAAATCCCGATGAAATTATAAGTAAAATTAAATATTGAGTAATAAAATTTGAAGCAGCCATGATGAAGCACCTGATTCCATATTAAAAACATGCGTTCACCACATAGCAAAACAGTTGGCAAACTTTTTCAACCTCTCTGTACAAACTGGTGTCTTTCCAGATATTCTCAAAATATTGGTAGCAAAAGTTTCCCCACTGCCAAAGAAGGTTCTTCTGATAAAATATTAAACTACTGACCAGTATCAAGGTTACGTTCCATCTCAAAAATTCTAGAAAACTTCTTTTATGACAGGCACTTAAGTTTCATAAACAAATACTCTCCTCTTACTGTACATCAATATGGTTTTTGAAAGTCTGAATCCATACAGACAGCGATTTTTTTAATTTTTAGACAGCGTTAGAATGTGTTGATCAATGTAATTAGATGCAGGTATTATTCTAGAGCTGTCAAAAGCCCTCAATGTACTGGACCATGATATTCTGCTTGAAAAGTTACAAAGGCAAGAAGTAATAGGTGTAGCACATATCGGGTTGTCTTCGTACATAAAAAAAGCACAGGCAAAAGGCTTCATTATGAATTCAACACTACAAATAAAACAGGAAACAACTTCCTCCTTTCTAGCGAATTACCAATAAAATTTGGCATACCGCAGGGCTCAGTCTTAGGTCCACTATTCTTCTTTATGTATGTGGACGACTGTTGAATACATGAGTCCAAAGAAAAACTATCCTATTTTCTTATGACACCAGCATATTGCAGTCAATAGCAGAAATTTCTATGAAAAGACTTTGAGTGGTTCGTCAGAAACACTCATTATAAATACTAAAAAAGCTGTGTGTCAGCTTTAGTTTATTTCCTCCATCTAATCAAATGTCTGTTGCCTAGAAAATGTGTCACAAAATTTTTGGGTCTGTGGGTTCAGCAAGATTTAAAGTGAGGCGCACATAAAATAACTTGTCTAGGAAACTCTCATCGGTGTGCTATGGTCTAAGAATATTAAAGTCGACAACAAGCAAAACAACATTACTGCTGGCATACTATGTGCAGTTCCACTCACTGCTTTGACATGGGATCATTTTCTTGGGACATTCAACTCACATTATAACGGTTTTTGGAATGCAAAAAAAAAGAGCTCTAAGAATAATTTATGGTCTTAAAAAGATGGAGCCCTGTAAATATTATTTTACTGAGCTTGGTGTTCTGAATGTTCCAAGATTATTATTTGCTTATGAAATTATCTTGTTCACTAGAGGCTACCTCTTGAAAACAAGCTACCCTCTACAGAACAAAAACGTACACTACTATTGTACTGGAGGGAAATCAAATATACATAAAAAAATATCACAGAACAACAGCCTATCAGAGGAGTGTCATTAACATTGATGTAATGCTACAGAATAATATACCAGAAGAAGAAAAAATTGCTACATATCCAGTATTTAAAATTAAACAAAAAGCTATGTTTCTATGTTGTCAGACCTAAAATAATTTCTGGATATACAACAAAAAAAGTTACTTAAAAATTAAATTTTAAGAATAGGTACCTAATTTTAATTTGCCTACTATCTGCTAATTCTATGTATTATTGAACATTTTCTTTGATTGGGCCAGTATCAACTGTACAATTTGTGCTGTATAAATGAAACTGAACCTGTACAGAGCCAATAACATGGGAAATCAAAAGTATTAGATAGTTAATAAAATAGAAAGAAACTTCCACATGGGAAAAATATATTAAAAACAAAGATTCCAAGACTTACCAAGCGGGAAACCGCCGGCAGACAGGCACAATGAACAAAACACACAAACACACACACAGAATTACTAGCTTTCGCAACCGATGGTTGCTTCTTCAGGAAAGAGGGAAGGAGAGGGAAAGACGAAATGATGTGGGTATTTATGTCTGCTTGTGTCTGTGTATGTGCGGATGGATATGTGTGTGTGTGCGAGTGTACACCTGTCCTTTTTCCCCCTAAGGGAAGTCTTTCCGCTCCCGGGATTGGAATGACTCCTTACCCTCTCCCTTAAAACCCACATCCTTTCGTCTTTCCCTCTCCTTCCCTCTTTCCTGAAGAAGCAACCATCGGTTGCGAAAGCTAGTAATTCTGTGTGTGTGTTTGTGTGTTTTGTTCATTGTGCCTGTCTGCCGGCGCTTTCCTGCTTGGTAAGTATTAGATAGTTATTCTCAGTTGGCATTAGGAGGAAGTCAGTCCACCAATCTTACATTCTGCTTTCATATTGGTTCACACAGAATAATAATTCATGAAATTTTCCATATTTTTGGTTTTGGTTAATCTCTAGAAAGACATGTACTAATAAAATATATTTCTATATCTAGGTTAATACATTTCTTAGAAGAAGCTGTCACATGGACCTCTGATGCAAGACAGAGACTTTCCTATAGCTGTGGAGAAGTAAATCAGCTGTTGCACAATTGGAATCCACCTCAAAGTATTAAATTGGATGCAGTCGTTTGTTCAGAGTGCTCAAATAAGAATGATGGAATCAAAGAAGGCCAGAGAGTCAAGGAAACATGTAATTCATCAAACAAAACTAAGAACAAAACAAAGAATGTAGTTGGTAGAAGCAGTGCTTGCCTCAAGTCAACGCAAGGGGAGACAATAGGTAAAAAAAGTGTTTCAGTACACTCACAGTCAAAAGAGTTTACTTCATCAACTGGGAATTCAAACATGTTGCACAAAGGCATTCAAGAGAAAGACAGAATGACTGAAAATGTGTCGCCATCAGCATCTGAATCTAAAGACCCTTTAAGAAAGAAAATGCTTGTGAAATTCAGACAAAATCCGTTAGTACCAAGGACAACTTATCAGAGTGATTATTCAACATTAAAACCGACAACATATTCAAAACAATTGCAAAATGCAGATAGTATTAATATAACAGCCAGAAATTCTCAAGTAAAGGAAAAGATCAGTGAAAGTTTGACAGGTGTGAAAAGTGAGAGGACTAGAAAATATATAAATGAGAAACATGGAAATAGACAGACAGAGAATGGGAAATTGAAAGACTTGAACACAGTTGGTGATAAACTAGAAAACAACAAAGTGAAACCAATGTATTTGCCCTTAGAGGAAGCTGTAAAGAATTTCAACATTTGCTCCACTTCCTCGGAACTGGTTCGTAACTTCGGGTTACATTATAGTTTCTTGCACAATATAGAAGAGAAGAGGGATCATCCAGCTGCTGCACAGAATGCTGCTGCTTCAGCGGCGTTTCTGAAATTGTTTTCAGAGCTGGTAAGTTTATACATGTATGGTAATGTAAAACAACTTATATATCGTTTTAGTGTTTGAAATAGTATTTATATTCAATTGTTATAGTTTAAGAACTTTAAAAAGACAAGATTAATGGAAAAATAGTTTTGTTTGTTTATTTGTTGTTTTGCTGTTGTAGTGATTGAAGAATTGCAGATGCAGCATTTAATACACCATACTGCAAGCTGTTTGGTACTTTGCAGGTTCTGGAGACCACTAACATTCTGTACAGTGGTGGCAGCTTTGCCATGTAGCTTTGAGAATTCAGTTATTTTGAATAAAATGCATAATACAGCATCTTACTAAAGCACAAAATAGTTTTCCACGCTAGCAATTGATAATGGAGACACCAGGTTGGAATGTCAACAGTGTAAGGAAAAGGATAGATTGCCACTCACCATAAAGATGACACATTGAGCTGCTGACAGACATAACAAAAAAAACAGTTACAACACGCGTGCGCAGAATCATTCACACAAGCAATTACAATTCAAATACATGACTGTCACCTCTGGCAGCTCAGACCAGAGTGAAACCGTTACGTGAGGAGGGGCTGGGGAAGGTGAAGGGATGGCAGGGTATGGGTGGGGGAGAAGAGTGCTGTCTAGCAGCATGTGCAGGGCTAAATGGAGGCATGGGATATATCACTGCTGTCTTAGGTGTCTCCGGACAAGTCTCATCGTAAGGGCTCAATTTGAAGTGGGACTCAACACTAAAGACGATTTTACTCCAGTCAGTGAGATTGCAGGCTGAAGATATTTTTGGAGACACCCTGGACTGCGGTGGGCTACTAATATGACTGTTTCCTGCCATATGGCCGGACAACCAGTCATGATGGTCTGGGGTGTGCCATTTCTTTTCATAGCAGGACCCATTCGGTTGTCTTCTGTGGCACACGTACAGCACTGTGGTACGTCAACAATATTCTACGCCCCGTTTTGTTGCCCTTCATGACAAGCCAGCCTGGGGTTAAATTTGGCAAGATAATAACCACTAGCACATGGTGAGAGTTTTTACTGCTTGTCTCTGCACTTGCCAAGCCCTACCTTGGCCAGCAAGGTTGCCAGATTTCTCCCTAACTAAGAATGTTTAGAGCATTATTTGCAGGGCCCTCCAACCATCTCTAGATTTTGATGATCTGACTCACAACTTGGACAGAATTTGACATGATAGCCCTCAAAAGGACATCCAAGATCCCTATTAAGGAATGACAAGCTTAATAACTGTGCATAAGAGCCAGATGTATACCATCATGTTATTGTCTTGCTCAGTTTGTGAAGCTCTTTCTCTTGAATAAATAATCCAATTTTTCTAAAACTGTAATCATTTATTTGTCTGTACATGTACAGCACATCTATCAATTTCCATCCCATTTGGATAATTCCCTTATTCTATGTCTCTTTTTGTGTGAAAGTGTATATTTTCTGTACACAAAGGATCAAAGAAATTAGTGCATGGTTGATGTGACATTTGTTTGTGCACAAGCTCCTGGAACACTTATGCAACACATCTATCCAACTGTATCAACATTGCTGAGGTATAACAGACTCTGTCCAGGCAAATCCAGGCTCTTCTTCACTACTGTCGTGAGCCTGCTAACCAAACTAACAAAATCTGTAATAGATAAAAAATTCACTCACCAAGTGGCGGCAGGCTCTTCCTTTCCCTTTAACCCTTCTGCTTGAAAAAAGAGCTGTTGGCTCTGAAAGCTTGTGCATTTCCATATCTGCAGCTGTTTGAGAGTAGATTTGTTATCTATCCACATTATATTTTCACACACTGATTATTTTCATTGAATAAAATCTGTAAGAGGATAGTTACACTACTAGGGAAGGTATCTACATCAACGAGGGATTTAATATGACAAAAGTTTGAAAAATCAGTGTACCCACTTGTAATCATCCCTGTCCATTGAATCTACTCATAATAATTATCAGACAATGGTTACAAGTTTTGGAAAAGGTTGTCCTTTACTCATTTGTAGAAGCTGGAGCAAACCTCTAGCTGATGCTGTTTATAAAATGCCTTACTAAGAGTATGTATTAATTGAATCAGTTGTAAAGGACCAATATAGTACTATTCCAAAAGCAAAGGCAATTGGCAAATACCAGATTGATGATGGTACTATATTGCTGTCACTTGATCACCATGGGCGAGCATTTTATGTACTATGTGGCTCACATTTGTTTGTGGAAAGACAGTTGAATTTAAACATAAATAATCAGTCACTGTTACTCTGTTCTGTTCTTGTTGGCGATGTTCATATTGGGAACACACAAAGGCTGGACATCAACAACACTGTCTCCTCAGTCAATAGCATCCGAGATGAAATGAATGTTTAAATCTCCACACAGTATGATTTCCCAGCCATCTGTAGTAAGTTTTATTAATACTTTCTGTAACTGCTTAATTAAGTTGAAACCTTTTCCTGCTACAGGCGTGCACTTTAGTCTTGTATAGTTCCAGTTCTACAAGGTGGGCAGGAAATAACTATGTATTAAAACTTATGTATAACTTTTATCTTTGCACAGTTATTTACTGAGTCCATTAAATTTTGATGTAACCACCTGTGATGTTGACCAGTGTCCTCAAACGACCTGGAATGGAATCCACACGTTTCCGGAGGAAGTTGTGTGGGATGTTGGTAAGAACTTCCAGACTCTGTGCTTCCATTTCATCCTGTCGGCAAGGTTTCATCTGGTTCACCACCTCTTCTGCCCAGCCCATAAAAAAAGGTCACAGGATGTCAGGTCCAGGCTTCTTGCAGGTCTCTCATGAGGTCCACATCTCCCCAGCCAACGTCCTGGAAACTTCTTATCCAACTAGTTCTGCATATCACTTCCAAATTGCAAGTCTTGCTTGAAGATAATGTCTTTGGTATCCAGAACTGTGGTTCAAACATAACCCTGAAGCATTTGAAGGTAGCGTTCCCCATTCATTGCGTCATGCAGGAGATATGGGCCTATGACATTTGTAGCTGTTATCCCACACCACATGGGCACTTTTTTGATGAGACTGAATCTTTTTTACTGTAACTCCAGGATCCTGTTCATTAATCGTAGTTGTTCCGATTCATGAAACCTCACACACAGAAAATGGCCTCATCACTCCACAGCATGTTGTGAGACAATTGAGGCCAATCTCTGTGCCAATCCAGCATCAACTCCCCATACTCCTTTCTGTGATAACAATCTTCTGGTGTCAGCTGCTGGACATAATGAGGTTTCAATTCTCGAAAGTCTGATTCTTAATCCAACATCTGATGCACATCACACCTTGTGAGTCCACTCTCAAGAGCTGCCTAGTGTGTTGATTTCCCCAGGCTATAACTGAACATTGCACAATCATCACATTCTCTGGACACCAAGATGTGGATGGCCAACCTGTTTTTGCTACATCCTATACTGAACCTTTAGTCATTGTGTTCATGGGAAAATTCTTTATTGTCTCCAGACGAACTGTGACATTCACCTCATAGTGTGGAACAGTCTTTGCTCTGAGTAGTGGCAAGAATAGGGGGGGATAAAAGATAATATAAAATGAAAACTCATTAAATAATTTCTGCTTGAATAAGTAAAAAAAAATTGGAAAAAATAATTGAAAGAAATTGGAAAGTACACACATCTGGAGTGAATTTTAACTGGGAGTAATATCAACCGACCTTCAATATTCAATACATATATTCAGCATTTAAATTCACGTACTTCTTTTTCTTGTTACCGCCATTGTGCACGGAACTTGGTATGACAATACTGGTTCTGGATTGCCTGCTCTCTGCTCACGCAAATTATTCTTGTTTGCTTCGATCCTCTTGATGCAGGATTCTTGATGTGGGCGAAATGATGAACATATGCGGTTATAAATGAGCTGTCTCGCTAGTGACTTTTATAACACTTCTTTAATGTCTGGTTACCATACCCATTTTTGAACAATATTTATGTGGCAGAATTTGTAATACTCCTCCTGCTACCACTTACCATATAGAGACATATAGGTGAATATATATAAATTAATCAATTGAAGAACATATCTCTACTTGCTTTGTTTATGACCCAGTAGTATCCCTGGTACAAAATAACTTATTATTTGACATATATCTTATATGTGTAAAAAGAAAAGAACGAGAGTAGTAGTAATAATAATAATAATAATAATAATAATAATAATAATCATTACAATTGCCCCCCGCCCCCACTATGTGCTAATGTCATATGGAGGTGTACGGTGTTTGGGCTTCTTTCACTTTTCTTTGGGTTGATAACTCTGGCCAGTATGGGCATAGCCTTTATTTTTGGAGTTATCCTGTATGGTTATCAATTTATACACACGTCAGCTTCCCTTAACACACACATACATACATACATACATACAGACATACATACATAAGTTTTCTTTCATAACAAAGTGCTTGCTGTAACTGTGTAGTCCCATTACTGTCAGTCAGTATCTGCCCAGTGTTTAGCTTGCGGAGCATGCGTGCGCAGCTTGACGTCCGTTACCGTCCCAGCTCGCTTTCAAATGTTTAATCTAAAGTCAGTGTGTCCAAGTCGTGCATTCACAGCAGCCTTCACTGCGCAAATTCGTGAAGCTCTTACTCAGCGGCATAATCCTTTGTGAAATCTTTGATTTGATGAAAACTGGTTTCCATATCAGCAGCCCGAGGAATTTTTCACCTTGTCGCTCTCACTTATTCACTGGCGACACCAGCTATACATCAGACCTCTGTCGACAAAGTAAGTTCCTTGCTGCTTGTACAACATTGTCGAGCATAGAAAATTCATGTTACATTAAGTATTGTCATGTTTAGTTTATCACGTGCACACCCACATATCTCACATGCACTCTTAACACTTTGCAGGCAGGTTTTGTATATTTTTTTTTCTTTTCTTCTCTCTCTCTCTCTCTCTCTCTCTCTCTCTCTCTCTCTCTCTCTCTCTCTCTCTCTCTCTCTCTCTCTTTTTTTTTTTTTTTTTTTTTTTTTTTTTTTTTTTTTTTTTTTTTTTTAGCATCTTTCTTACCATTGCATTACACAAAATTTCTGTAGTGTCCTTTCCAAATCATACTACACACATAACAAAAAAAATACAAAAATAAGTATAAAAATAAACTTATTCTGTTCATTTGCTGACATGCCATTATGATTGCTTATACAGGGTGGTCCATTGGTAGTGACCGGGCCAAATATCTTATGAAATAAGCATCAAACGAAAAAACTACAAAGAACAAAACTCATCTAGCTTGAAGGGGGAAACCAGATGGCGCTATGGTTGGCACGCTAGATGGTGCTGCCATAGGTCAAACGGATATCAACTGCATTTTTAAAATAGGAACCCCCATTTTTTATTACATACTCGTTTAGTACATAAAGAAATATGAATGTTTTAGTTGGACCACTTTTTTCGCTTTGTGATAGATAGCACTGTAATAGTCACAAACGTATAAGTCTGTGGTATCATATAACATTATGCCAGTGCGGAAGGTATTTGATCCGTTGATACATTACCCGTGTTATAATGGACCGCTTCCCAATTGTGGGAAAGGTTGATATCGTGTTGATGTATGACTATTGTGATCAAAATGCCCAACGGGCGTGTGCTATGTATGCTGCTCAGTATCCTGGACGACATCATCCAAGTGTCTGGACCGTTCACTGGATAGTTACGTTATTTAAGGAAACAGGAAGTGTTCAGCCACACGTGAAACAAAGACGTGCAACAAATGATGATGCCCAAGGAGGTGTTTTAGCGGACTAATTGCGCGAGAATCTGGAATCTCAAAAACGTCGGTATTGAGAATGCTACATCAACATCGATTGCAGCCATACCATATTTCTATGCGCCAGGTATCGCATGGCGATGACTTTGAACGTCGTGCACAGTTCTGCCACTAGGCACAAGAGAAACTACAGGACAATGACAGTTTTTTTGCACTCATTCCATTTAGCGACGAAGCGTCATTCACCAAACCGGTATAATATGCTCTATTGGGCAATGGAAAATACATGATGGCTGTGACAAGTGGAACATCAGCGACCTTGGAGGCTTACTGTATGGTGCAGCATTATGGGAGGAAGGATAATTGGTCCCCATTTTATCAATGGCAATCTAAATGGTGCCATGTATGCTGATTTCCTACATAATGTTCTGCCAATGTTACTACAAGATGTTTCACTGCATGACAGAATGGCGATGTACTTCCAACATGATGGATGTCCGGCGCACAGCTCGCATGCGGTTGAATTGGTATTGAATATCATATTTCATGACAGGTGGATTGGTCGTTGAAGCACCATACCATGGCTCGCATGTTCACTGGATCTGACGTCCCCAGACTTTTTTCTGTGGGGAAAGTTGAAGGATATTTGCTATTGTGATCCACCGACAATGCCTGACAACATGCGTCAGCGCATTGTCAATGCATGTGCAAACATTACGGAAGGCGAACTACTCGCTGTTGAGAGGAATGTCGTTACACGTATTGCCAAATGCATTGAGGTTGACGGACATTATTTTGAGCATTTATTGCATTAATGTGGTATTTACAGGTAATCACGCTGTAACAGCATGCGTTCTCAGAAATAAGTTCACAAAGGTACATGTATCACATTGGAACAACCGAAATAAAATTTTCAGACGTATCTACGTTCTGTATTTTAATTTGAGAAACCTACCTGTTACCAACTGTACGTCTAAAATTGTGAGCCATATGTTTATGACTATTGCAGCGCCGTCTATCACAAAGCGAAAAAAGTGGTCCAACTAAAACATTCATATTTCTTCACATACTACTCGAATGTGTAATAAAAAATGGGTGTTCCTATTTAAAAAAACGCAGTTGATCATATCTGCTTGACCTATGGCAGTGCCATGTAGCGGGCCAACCATAGTGCCATCTGGTTTCCCCTTTCAAGCTAGACAAGTTTCATTCTTTGTAGTTTTTCGTTTGACGCTCATTTCGTGAGATATTTGGCCCGGTCACGATCAATGGACCATCCTGTAAACTGACTGTTGTTTTGTTTTAGTACATTTTGTTAAATTATAATTTCATTACATTGTTCAGTTCCAATTATATGAGTATACTTTTTACTCTCATTTGTTTTTATATTCTTTACACAACATTCATACAATAATAGATTCTATTATTTTTTTGGAATAAACGGATATACATTTCATTTCAGTTTACAGTGACTTCTTGTCACAGCATATTTATCAGTTTCAATAATTAAAAAAGTAAACAATAGTTGCTACAATATATTCTGTGTGCAGCTCCAGTAACTACGCATGGCCTCGCCTGTCTAGCATTCTCCAGAAAGACTCTACATGCTACAAGGTTGAAGAAGTTTCACGGAAAGGCATTTATGTGCTCAGTTCCATCTCGTTGCTGGTCTCATCTGAGTCCTCAAGAACAAATTAGTTTGTTGTTAATAAACACAACGCAAACCTGACTATACCAATCATATCGAATAATTATCAGTGTTTAAAGTGCAGCTTAATATTTACTTGTTATGTTCATTGTATAAAGGATGAACCATTTCATATGCTGAGGTATACAGAGTTGTATCATGAATACTATATGGTATGTACAATGAGCGTAAAACAGTGTTTATACGAGTAACAACATGTATAAATATTTCATTGTACATCAGATGTTCGATGCTTTCATGTGCAGTCAATGTTTGGTTTTGACCCCTTAATTATTTGGTAGTGCTCAACCTTAGTTCAGCATCGTGATATGTGATGTGCTGCAACTGTTTCCTTCTACACACATTTTCACATTCATACATATCATAAACTTACAACTATATTTACTTGTGCTGCAGTCCTTTCTTGTGTTTATATGGTACTTAACACTCCACAAGCATTTATCTTTCTGCACATTAGGATTTGTCGTTGCAAGGTTCCCTCGAAGAAAAACCTTAACACTAATGTAAAACTAAGTTTTCATAGATAAGTGTACAGTGGCTCAGTGGTCACTAATACCTCTTTCTTATATTCAACCATGTATTATTTACTTCAGTGTGCAGTCGTGCTATCACAAACTCATTTAATGTCATGTGTGCGCGTCTACTTACCTTATAAATCTGAAAGATAAAGTGTATCATAGTTTGCCACTTACATTGTACTCACTTGTTTACTTGCAGCAAGAGTTTTCTGGTCTCTCAATTATAATTAATGCATGTACTTTCAATACTTAAATTTGAAAATATTTAGATGTAATGTATATAGTAGCCTAAATTCAGTAAATATCTCGTAGTTTATGATCCCCTTCCATATATATGATCCCTTAGCTTATCTTTGTTTTTATTGTGCAGAGCGTCGTAGTTGTAGTATAGACTCTCCTTTAATTTTCTATGTCCCTGTTTATACAATAGGCTTTAAAAATGCTATTGCAGGCTGTAGCTTTTAGGGTTTGTTTGTTTTGGGTGCTCCAACACTTTCAGCTTTGTCTATGTGGCATGCACGGTTTGTTGACTAGCTTGCTCCCCAATGCGCATGTGCTAAATCACTCTGTTACCGCTAATGTCATGGCGAGTTGTGTATTGTATTGCGTGCTACCATGAATTTCACAAGTTTGTTTAATCATTTACAACTGGGCTACGCGCAAGCCGAAACATTGTGTTTAAAGTAATATCATCTCTAGACACACAAAAGTAAAATTCTTTCTTGTTACATCCACTCACCTTATCATTTACACATTTGACATATAAGAAAAACAACACAAACAAAAACTTTCCTTACCAACTAACAACATAAAGTCTGGAATGTGATCTTCCAGCATCTTAAATCTAATATTGTTATACATATGTACAACTTAGAGGGTATATTTCCCTTCTTCAGTATATAAACGTTCTGAAGTCTTTGTGTGGGTAAAGGCCCTCGTCTCTGACCATGTTCGCATGTGCCGATCTGTATGCTCCCGGGTAGGAGATTACTAGTAATTATGTATGGTTTTGTGTATAGTAAATAAAATAGAAAGAAACTTCCACATGGGAAAAATATATTAAAAACAAAGATTCCAAGACTTACCAAGCGGGAAAGCGCCGGCAGACAGGCACATTAACAAAACACACAAACACACACACAGAATTGCTAGCTTTCGCAACCGATGGTTGCTTCTTCAGGAAGGAGAGGGAAAGACGAAAGGATGTGGGTTTTAAGGGAGAGGGTAAGGAGTCATTCCAATCCCGGGAGCGGAAAGACTTCCCTTAGGGGAAAAAAAAAGGGACAAGTGTACACTCGCACACACATACACACACACATATCCATCCGCACATACACCTAGGGCAGAGATGTCAGTCGAGGCGGAAGTACAGAGGCAAAGAAGTTGTTGAAAGACAGGTGAGGTATGAGCGGCGGCAACTTGAAATTAGCGGAGGTTGAGGCCTGGCGGATATCGAGAAGAGAGGATATACTGAAGGGCGAGTTCCCATCTCCGGAGTTCGGATAGGTTGGTGTTGGTGGGAAGTATCCAGATAACTCGGACGGTGTAACACTGTGCCAAGCTGTGCTGGCCGTGCATCAAGGCATGTTTAGCCACAGGGTGATCCTCATTACCAACAAACACTGTCTGCCTGTGTCCATTCATGCGAATGGACAGTTTGTTGCTGGTCATTCCCACATAGAAAGCGTCACAGTGCAGGCAGGTCAGTTGGTAAATCACGTGGGTGCTTTCACACGTGGCTCTCCCTTTGATCGTGTACACCTTCCGGGTTACAGGACTGGAGTAGGTGGTGGTGGGAGGGTGCATGGGACAGGTTTTACACCGGGGGCGGTTGCAAGGGTAGGAGCCAGAGGGTAGGGAAGGTGGTTTGGGGATTTCATAGGGATGAACCAAGAGGTTACGAAGGTTAGGTGGACGGCGGAAAGACACTCTTGGTGGAGTGGGGAGGATTTCATGAAGGATGGATCTCATTTCGGGGCAGGATTTTAGGAAGTCGTATCCCTGCTGGAGAGCCACATTCAAGGTTTGATCCAGGCCCGGGAAGTATTCTGTCACAAGTGGGGCACTTTTGGGGTTCTTCTGTGAGGGGTTCTGGGTTTGAGGGGATGAGGAAGTGGCTCTGGTTATCTGCTTCTGTACCAGGTTAGGAGGGTAGTTGCAGGATGCGAAAGCTGTTTTCAGGTTGTTGGTGTAATGGTCGAGGGATTCAGGACTGGAGCAGATTCGTTTGCCACGAAGGCCTAGGCTGTAGGGAAGGTCCGTTTGATATGGAATGGGTGGCAGCTGTCGTAATGGAGGTACTGTTGCTTGTTGGTGGGTTTGATGGGGACGGATGTGTGAAGCTGGCCATTGGACAGATGGAGGTCAACGTCTAGGAAAGTGGCATGGGATCTGGAGTAGGACCAGGAACCAAAGGAGGTGAGGTTGGAGAGGAAATTCTGGAGTTGTTCTTCACTGTGAGTCCAGATCATGAAGATGTCATCAATAAATCTGTACCAAACTTTGGGTTGGTAGGCTTGGGTAACCAAGAAGGCTTCCTCTAAGCGACCCATAAATAGGTTGGCATACGAGGGGGCCATCCTGGTACCCATGGCTGTTCCCTTTAATTGTTGGTATGTCTGGCCTTCAAAAGTGAAGAAGTTGTGGGTCAGGATGAAGCTGGCTAAGGTGACGAGGAAAAAGGTTTTAGGTAGGGTGGCAGGTGATCGGCGTGAAAGGAAGTGCTCCATTGCAGCGAGGCCCTGGACGTGCGGGATATTCGTGTATAGGGAAGTGGCATCAATGGTTACAAGGATGGTTTCCGGGGGTAACAGACTGGGTACGGATTCCAGGCGTTCGAGAAAGTGGTTGGTGTCTTTGATGAAGGATGGGAGACTGCATGTAATGGGTTGAAGGTGTTGATCTACGTAGGCAGAGATACGTTCTGTGGGGGCTTGGTAACCAGCTACAATGGGGCGGCCAGGATGTTTGGGTTTGTGAATTTTAGGAAGTAGGTAGAAGGTAGGATTGCGAGGTGTCGGTGGGGTGAGGAGTTTGATGGAGTCAGGTGAAAGGTTTTGTAGGGGGCCTAAGGTTCTGAGAATTCCTTGAAGCTCCGCCTGGACATCAGGAATGGGATTACCATGGCAAACTTTGTATGTAGAGTTGTCTGAAAGCTGACGCAGTCCCTCAGCCACATACTCCCGACGATCAAGTACAACGGTCATGGAACCCTTGTCAGCCGGAAGAATGATGATGGATCGGTCAGCTTTCAGATCACGGATAGCCTGGGCTTCAGCTGTGGTGGTGTTGGGAGTAGGATTAAGGTTTTTCAAAAATGATTGAGAGGCAAGGCTGGAAGTGAGAAATTCCCCTCTCCCTTAAAACCCACATCCTTTCGTCTTTCCCTCTCCTTCCTGAAGAAGCAACCATCGGTTGCGAAAGCTAGCAATTCTGTGTGTGTGTTTGTGTGTTTTGTTAATGTGCCTGTCTGCCGGCGCTTTCCCGCTTGGTAAGTCTTGGAATCTTTGTTTTTAATATATTTGTGTATAGTAATTACCACTTACAGTTCAGTTTTCCAATTTTTGTGGATTTGGGATGTGTTCTAAGTAATACCATTTGTCCTATGAAAAACTGTGTTGTACATTTCAGATTTCTGTTGTAAATACCTTTCCTACATTTAGCCCAGGTTTCAAGGTAGATTAGTGCTTGTCATATTTTATCATCCAGCGATAATTCTGATATAAGTATCTTGGGTGAAGGTTTTTGCCATTCACCTACTTGTTTGCAATTGAACATCAGCTAATTTGGTGTAAATCCGGTTGATGTTTGTGGAAGGTTGTTAACAACTTGTAAGAAAGGTGTGGCATATTCAATCCACTTGGTATGTTTACGAGGTATATAGGTCCTCACGAACCTGTTGGATTCCTTAAACACCCTTTCTATGGAGTTCTTCGGGATGAAATTTGAACACTAAAATGTCTTTGATTTGGTTGGAATCTACAAACTCTTTCCATTTACATCCAACAAAATGTGAGGCACTATCTGTTAACATGACTTCTGGATTTCCTAGTCGTGCAAAATAATCCTCTTTAATTCATCTTATTATTGAACTGGCTGTAAATTTTTGTACAGCATACAGTTTTAAATATTTTATGAAAATATATGCAGGACTACTGTATATTTTACTCTCTCTTTACCTCTGGGACAGGGTCCAGACACGTCTAATGATACATTTTCTAGAGGTTTCTTAGCCACAATAGGATGTAGTTCTATCTGTTTGGAGATGTTAGAATGTTTTGCTTTCTGGCAAACAATACACTTTGTTACCACCAGTAGTACTCTTCGTCAAAGATTGGGGAAATAACAATATTTAGCTATTTTATTAGTAAATTTTGCAGTGCTATAATGGCTCCAAGTATTGTGCGTATATAAGATAAAATCATCCACATATTCCTCTGGCAAACACACACACCATTTCTAGTTTGGGAGGGTTCCTATGGAACAGCGCACCTGTGTAAATAGTGAAAAATCTTTTTAATTTTTCATCACCGTTATGTATAGGTTTTGCTCTTACCTTACTCC
Organism: Schistocerca gregaria; assembly: GCF_023897955.1. Taxonomy (NCBI): domain Eukaryota; kingdom Metazoa; phylum Arthropoda; class Insecta; order Orthoptera; family Acrididae; genus Schistocerca; species Schistocerca gregaria. The sequence goes on along the minus strand of NC_064922.1, from coordinate 414,260,813 downwards.
AGTGTGTGTCTTCCTCCCGTAATTGCTCCATGTGTTTATAAATGTGGAATTAGTATGGTCGGAGTGTTTGTCCTCTATTAACACAGCTCTTGTTTTACCTTCCTGCTCTACAAGATCGTTGAATTCCTCTAAGCCTTGTGGTAGTTGAGAAAGAGCATCAGCTATTATGTTTTGATTTCCTTTTATGTATACTACTTCAAAATTGAATTCTTGACGATACATACACCACCTGTCTATCCGTCGGTGTAGCAATTTACAAGTTAATAAAAACGATAGGGACTGATTCAGATTCTTTATTTGCCATTGACCACATGTAGTGAAATAGGATTTATAATGATGTCAAGATACATAACAAGTTATTATATGCAGATGCCAGACTGAGATTCATTGGAAGAATCCTAAGGAAATGCAATCCGAAAACAAAGGAAGTAGGTTACAGTACGCTTGTTCGCCCACTGCTTGAATACTGCTCAGCAGTGTGGGATCCGTACCAGATAGGGTTGATAGAAGAGATAGAAAAGATCCAACGGAGAGCAGCGCGCTTTGTTACAGGATCATTTAGTAATCGCGAAAGCATTACGGAGATGATAGATAAACTCCGGTGGAAGACTCTGCAGGAGAGACGCTCAGTCGCTCGGTACGGGCTTTTGTTAAAGTTTCGAGAACATATCTTCACCGAAGAGTCAAGCAGTATATTGCTCCCTCCTACGTATATCTCGCGAAGAGACCATGAGGATAAAATCAGAGAGATTAGAGCCCACACAGAAGCATACCGACAATCCTTCTTTACACGAACAATACGAGACTGGAATAGAAGGGAGAACAGATAGCGGTGCTCAGTGTACGCTCCACCACACACCGTCAGGTGGCTTGCAAAGTATGGATGTAGATGTAGATGTAGATTAGTTAGTGTTTACAGTACAAGTACAAATTATTTATGCTACATTAATCAGTTGCTCAGAATTGCAATCATAGACTTAAAACTCAATTTCTATGTTACAAGTATCCAAGAATTCTGTAAGACTGAAGTGTGAATTTTATATTAACTATTTGTGCAGTTTACTTTTAAAATTATTGAAAGGTACATTGAGTGCAGTATGTGGTAATTTGTTAAGTAATTTCAAACAGTTCACTTTGTGGGAGTTGCCTGTTTTTGTCAGCCTTTGTCTAGGAATGTCAATACTCTTTGTTTCTGGTGTCATGAAACTGTATAATCTCTTTGGTGTTAAATTCTGTTCTGTTCTTCTTAGCTTATATCAGTGTTGCATAAATATAAAGATTTATCACTGTCATTATTTTCATTTTGATGAATAAGGGATGGCAGTGTTCCCTAGGAGAACAACCTTGCACATTATTTGTGGCATCTTTTTCTGCATCGGTAGTACATCACTGTCATGACATGAGTGGCCTCGTTACATAGTAACAGCCCATAAGATATAGGCAACTGAAAAAGTCCAAAGTAAGCTGTTCTGAGATTTTTTTATGTACTAGATCAGACGGTTTCCAGATGAGATAGGACACTGTTGATAACTTTTTGCAGACATGGTTGATATGGGGTTGCCAGTTAAGTTTGGAAACAATTTGTATCCACAGCAGTTATACGGATTTTGGTTCTACCTTTTTAGCCATTCCCAACTGCAGATGCTGAATTTTCTCTGCTTCACATAGAAGTTTGTTAGCCGAGAACCCGTTTAGTGTTACGGTGAGTGTGTCCTGTGATTTCTGTGTAGCTTCGATAAATCTCGATTTGTGTTGATTAAGGTTGTATCATCTGCATAGCAAATAACTGACTTGTAGTGGTTCCGCCTCCTTTTATTTCTTTGTTCCAGTACTTGGTGTTGGCATACTGGCTGAAATATGAGGTTGTAGTTTGGCCACTGACTACTGTAAATAATGTAGCTGACAAATGCATAGTTGTGTTCACTGTCTGTTACTTTCACTTTTCACAACCCCTCAGTATACACATTTATATAGCCAGTGCACTATTGCTTAACTTTCCATAAGCCTCAATAACAGTTTGCAGATGAACAAGTTTGGAGCAGACACTGTCATTGTTTTTACACACGGTCTAATTGTTTAACACACATTCCACAGTTAATTTGAAGTATTGTTCTAACCAACACAGGTTTTTTGTCTGAAACTTGGCCATGGACTGACTGACTCATGACCAAAAATTATTATATAACTTCGCAATAATAGGTACTGAAACTACACATTGTTCAAAGTTAAATTTAGAGAAATTATAATTAAAACTTAACTCATTAAATTAACAGAATAAATCGAAAAATTGCGTCTTTTTGGGCAGTTTCTTCTACTGGAAGAGTTAGGCTGAATTATTTGTTTAAATCATGAAATTAACAAATATCGTTACAACAATACCTTTGACAAAACTGTTACGTACTTTGGAATTAATGAAGGGTGGCTGTGTAAACATGTTTTCGAATAGAGAGCCAAATAGATACTTTTAAGTTCCCTAGCATTTTGTCTTCCAAATGTTTGCAATTATTAAAGAATTTATATTTATTTATATGTCAACAGTAGATTTAAGTTATGAAACAATTACTGATTTCACCCTAACGAGGAATAGTCAAAATAAATTAGGAAATCAATTACATTCATAAAACTAAGCAAAATCAGATCTGGTGTTATATTCTTTAAAACTAAGGGCCAATCTTTCTCTTTTTTGAAAATACAGATTATATTCCTGTATGCTAATGGTAAATAGTTAAAAGCAACAAAACGAATTTAAGGTGGCAGATGGGAAAACAAGAGGGGAATTAAAATTATCCCAGCTTGCTTCATCACACTCAGGCCCAACATAAGATGGTAAATCATTAATTGCAACAGTGAAGAAGAAAGGACCGACAGAGCTCTGAGGTACGCCAGATGTGACACTATTCATGGAAGAGTGTCTATTTTGAATTGACACCAAATTGTCTCCTGTTATATGATTATTTCTAACTCTGTATTATTTATACCATAATACTTTGGTTTGGCTAGTAGGATGTCAAATGTGAACAATCAAATGCCTTTCTCAGGTCACAATGTTCAAATGAGACTGTTCATTTTCAAATGCATTTAATGTCTGATTAATTATAATCAAGGACTGCAGAGGTGGTATTGTTCCCTTGTCGAAAACTGTGTTTTGTATTACAGAGAATGTCATACTTTTCAAAACAACTGCTTAGCTGTTTGTGGAAAATTGCTTCAAATATTTTGGAAAAGGATGATACTGATCTGTAATTTTCAGGGAGGTGTTTTTCCCCCTTTTTGTATATGTATAACTTTGGAAATTTTGAGCTGATCAGGGAAAATTCCAACTTTTAGGCATTTATTCATAATAAAAACGTGTGGATTGTAAATGAGGTATATTGTTTTTTTTAATTGTGTAGTTAGATATTCAGTAGTAGCCCATGCCTTTCGAGTTTGAAAATTTTCTAACAATATTTATTATATTGTGGGTATGACAGGGCCCCAGTGACATTCATGCCCTTTAGGTAGCTGATCAGCAAGTATATCAATTGCTGGTATGTCTGACTGTTTAATTTTTTATTTTAATTCATTTACTGTAGTTACAAAATATTTATTGAGCTCTTCTGGCTCAAGTAGAATATCTTGTGTTTGGGAAGAAGTATGTTCTTGTTTTATAATGTCCCAAGCAAACTTGCATTAGTTTGGGGCTCCTTCTACGTAACTTTTATAGGCAGCTTGTTTGGCAAGTTTAAGGTTGGCTTACATTTCAGATAGTTGTTATAATAATCATCATTTTTCTTCTGTCCCAAATTTGCCATTGTTTTTATATGTTTTGTACAGTGAAAACATCTTATCCTGGATACTAGCAACATCTGCAGTGTACCATTTAAGCTTTTTACCTTCTCTATTTGGTTTAGTACTGGTTCTTTTCATTGGTGAGCAAGAGTACCATAAGTCAGAATGTGTCTTAAGGAAATTATTAAATAGAGTTTCAACAGTTGATTGATCTGTGTCATATTCATAAACAAAGTCCCAGTTTATCTTTCTGAGGGAGTCTGTGAATAACTTAACATATTCCTCTGTCTGACCTCTAACCCATGTCATGCTTGGCTTCTTATAATTCTTATCTGACTGTGTTCACAGTGTACTTTTGTGTTTACCCTAAAGGAAATATTCAAACTTTTTAAAGGATCAAATTATCGTGAAACTCTCCTACTCCATGACTTGAATATGAACGTTCAGCTTTGGATAAGATGCAACTGGCGAAGCTAATACTTTAGGGATGAGATTTCCCTCCTCTTCTATCATTTGAAAAAGGCGTGCACCCAGACCGTGGAAGACTTTTCGGTGCATAAACAAAAATCTTTCCTCGTGTCTGGCTGAGATAAAATACTACCATTTAATAAGGCTTACTTGATGGTTTTGAAATGGGTTTGACATTGCTTGTCCAATAACAGAAGTCTGTTTTTCTGGAGAAGATTGAGTACAGCATCACTATTCACAAGTTGGTTAGGAATGAACTCCCTGAAAAAATGACACTGGGCCTAAGTATGCCTTTAATCATCTTCATGGCAGTTCCAAATGGCATCAAGTTTTTTAGGACTGGCAGTATGCCTTCCAAAGAGATTGTGTGTCCTAAAAATTTACCTTTTCTTGTCTGAAATTAAATTTCTTGAGATTTGCTTTTACTCCATATTCGGAAAAACAGCTCAATACATCTTCAATTAATCCTAAATGTTCTACGCAAGTGGGTGTAGCAACTAAAAGATCGTCCAACTAAAAGATCGTCCACGTATACTGTTACCTTACTCAAAAGCAGGCCCTAGCACTCTATCAAGTGCAGAGATAAGTACACCTGCACTTATGTTCCATCCAAATGGTAATACTTGAAATTCGAAGCCTCTGCCCCTTATATGAAGGCGGTATACTTCTGACTGTCTTCGTGTAGTTTTATTTACCAATTTGAAGACTGGAGGTCAATTATAGTAAGAAATTTAGCATCACAGAATTTCATAAGCTGTTCCTCTAAATTGCCTGGACATGTTTGGACTGGTACAATGATCTTATTAATGTTACGTGTGTCAAAGATCAAGTGCACCTTGACTTACTCATGGCCAAGATAGGACTACAATAAGGGGAAAATGATGCTTGTATTATATCCTATTCAAGCATCCTGTTAATCTCTTTCCTTACTGCTTCCCTCTTTGTCCATGGTATAGGGTATGAGGTAGCACAAAAGGTTTCGTGAGGGTACACTTCCATTTTTTACACGAAATCCTCAATAATACCAGGTGTTTTTTCAAATATATGTATATAAGCAAGTATCAGTTCCCTAAGTTCCGCTTGCTGTTCTTTAGACAAGCACTTGGATTCACTTACCTTTGTGCTTATTGTGTCGACGTTTTACTTCTGCTGACAACTGTTCATTATTGTATGTGTTGACAAACATAACTGTCGGATTTACCAACTGAACTTCAAAGTTGCGCGTAACTTCAGTTTTACATCTATTAGTACTTCCGCTGATTAGGTCTATTGCAAATAATTGGTTATTTACAGAGAAATGACATTGGCCTTTTCCAATATCAATACGTACTTGGTGTGTCCTAAATGTGTCCATACTGATTAAACAATCAACTATTAATTTCTCTACTATCAAAAAATTGCAGCATCCAGATAACTTTCCTAATTGTACAGGAATTAAGGCTTGTATCTTGATTCCTTTCGATTTCTGACCAGTGGCAGTTTGTACCTTGCAATTTTGCAATGGCAGTATGGTTATACGTCCAAGTTTCTTCAATTCCTGAAAGAATCACTGTGACATCAAATTAGTCACGGCAACTGCGTCAAGCACAATCGGTACATAAAGATCAAATATTTTGGCTTTAATAGCAGCTTGTACCGTGTCCTCTGTCACGTTTTTCAGTGTACCCTCATTACCTTGATGCAGATCGTCTCCCACATCACTACCATGATCGTATCTGATAAAGCAAGTGTAAATCAAGCTTGTGCCCCCATTCCCCTCCAGGGTCACAGAATGGGGGCCTGCTATGACTGGTTCAAGTTTCCTGGCATCGTGGTGGCATTGGTCTCTGAGTTATTCGTAACTTCAGCTATGTGGATTGTTGGTGTTTGTTTGATTATGACAATTAGTGTCCTGAGAGGCTCTTCACTCAAATTCTCTTTGCCTCTGCATATTATTTGGCATATGTGTGTTACTTTGATGGCCGAATTCCAGTGCCTGTGGTTTACTCGGTTGTCTGTTATTGTTTTGCTTTTGCCAAGCGATCAGCTGATTGTTGCTGGTAGGTTGTGTCTGTACATATTGTACAGGCTGGCCCTGCGCTACTCACCCATTGTAGTTGTTATTGCAAAATTTTTGCCTATTTCTTTTATATCCGCCTTTGAATTTATGGCTTTCTCCATCGCCATTGTGATTACCGTTACCATTACCGTAGGTCTGTTTGGGGTAAGGTTGTCATCCGCGTTGTACTACGAATCCGTTGTTTACTTGTTGGTCCAAAAATCTCTATGGTGGTATCGGTGTATTAACAGGCTTGGGTTGTACTGGTCTCTCTTTGTATATTAATCTATTGAGTCCAGTACTGATAGAAAGTATTCGGTGTTGTGTTCCAGTATGGTAATGAGTTTTCCCCATTTTCCCTATTGTGGGGAGGATGACGGCTCTGTAAAATTTTCAGCACGTCTACTTGAGATACTGGGTTTGTCCAGTATCTGGTTTTATTCAAATATTTTTCAAAATAGCCCCTTAAGCTTCCATACTTGCTAGAGAACAGAACTGGATTGAATACTTCATGTCTGAGCCTCTCTTGTACAGCCTCAGACCAATACTTATCCAGAAAGGCTCTGTCAAACTGTTCATAATAGAGGCAACATACCACCATGTCCGCAGTCCATAGCAGAACATCACCATATGTGTATCCAACAACAACAAATCTAATTTTCTGGGCTTCGGTCCAGGTATGACGTGAAACATTTTGAAATGCTCTAATAAAGACTACAGGGTGTGTTCATTTCCCTTCACAGGTGTTGTTGTTGTTGTTGTTGTTGTTGTCTTCAGTCCTGAGACTGGTTTGATGCAGCTCTCCATGCTACTCTATCCTGTGCAAGCTGCTTCATCTCCCAGTACCTACTGCAACCTACATCCTTCTGAATCTGCTTAGTGTACTCATCTCTCGGTCTCCCTCTACGATTTTTACCCTCCACGCTGCCCTCCAGTGCTAAATTTGTGATCCCTTGATGCCTCAGAATGTGTCCCACCAACCGATCCCTTCTTCTAGTCAAGTTGTGCCACAAACTTCTCTTCTCCCCAATCCTATTCAATACCTCCTCATTAGTGACGTGATCAATCCACCTTATCTTCAGTATTCTTCTGTAGCACCACATTTCGAAAGCTTCTATTCTCTTCTTGTCCAAACTAGTTATCGTCCATGTTTCACTTCCATACATGGCTACACTCCAAACAAATACTTTCAGAAACGACTTCCTGATACATAAATCTATATTCGATGTTAACAAATTTCTCTTCTTCAGAAACGCTTTCCTTGCCATTGCCAGTCTACATTTTATATCCTCTCTACTTCGACCATCATCAGTTATTTTACTTCCTAAATAGCAAAACTCCTTTACTACTTTAAGTGTCTCATTTCCTAATCTAATTCCCTCAGCATCACCCGATTTAATTTGACTACATTCCATTATCCTCGTTTTGCTTTTGTTAATGTTCATCTTATATCCTCCTTTCAAGACACTGTCCATTCCGTTCAACTGCTCTTCCAAGTCCTTTGCCGTCTCTGACAGAATTACAATGTCATCGGCGAACCTCAAAGTTTTTACTTCGTCTCCATGAATTTTAATACCTACTCCAAATTTTTCTTTTGTTTCCTTTACTGCTTGCTCAATATACAGATTGAATAACATCGGGGAGAGGCTACAACCCTGTCTCACTCCTTTCCCAACCACTGCTTCCCTTTCATGCCCCTCGACTCTTATGACTGCCATCTGGTTTCTGTACAAATTATAAATAGCCTTTCACTCCCTGTATTTTACCCCTGCCACCTTTAGAATTTGAAAAAGAGTATTCCAGTCAACATTGTCAAAAGCTTTCTCTAAGTCTACAAATGCTAGAAACGTAGGTTTGACTTTTCTTAATCTTTCTTCTAAGATAAGTCGTAAGGTCAGTATTGCCTCACGTGTTCCAACATTTCGACGGAATCCAAACTGATCCTTCCCGAGGTCTGCATCTACCAGTTTTTCCATTCGTCTGTAAAGAATTCGTGTTAGTATTTTGCAGCCGTGGCTTATTAAACTGATAGTTCGGTAATTTTCACATCTGTCAACACCTGCTTTCTTTGGGATTGGAATTATTATATTCTTCTTGAAGTCTGAGGGTATTTCGCCTGTCTCATACATCTTGCTCACCAGCTGGTAGAGTGTTGTCATGACTGGCTCTCCCAAGGCCGTCAGTAGTTCTAATGGAATGTTGTCTACTCCGGGGGCCTTGTTTCGACTCAGGTCTTTCAGTGCTCTGTCAAACTCTTCACGCAGTATCGTATCTCCCATTTCGTCTTCATCTACATCCTCTTCCATTTCCATAATATTGTCCTCAAGTACCTCGCCCTTGTATAAACCTTCTATATACTCCTTCCACCTTTCTGCCTTCCCTTCTTTGCTTAGAACTGGGCTGCCATCTGAGCTCTTGATATTCATACACGTGGTTCTCTTCTCTCCAAAGGTCTCTTTAATTTTCCTGTAGGCAGTATCTATCTTACCCCTAGTGAGATAAGCTTCTACTACCTTACATTTGTCCTCTAGCCATCCCTGCTTAGCCGTTTTGCACTTTCTGTCGATTTCGTTTTTGAGACGTTTGTATTCCTTTTTGCCTGCTTCATTTACTGCGTTTTTATATTTTCTCCTTTCATCAATTAAATTCAATATTTCTTCTGTTACCCAAGGATTTCTAGCAGCCCTCGTCTTTGTACCTACTTTATCCTCTGCTGCCTTCACTACTACATCCCTCAGAGCTACCCATTCTTCTTCTACTGTATTTCTTTCCCCTATTCCTGTCAATTGTTCCCTTATGCTCTCCCTGAAGCTCTGTACAACCTCTGGTTCTTTCAGTTTATCCAGGTCCCATCTCCTTAATTTCCCACATTTTTGCAGTTTCTTCAGTTTTAATCTACAGGTCATAACCAATAGATTGTGGTCAGAGTCCACATCTGCCCCTGGAAATGTCTTACAACTTAAAACCTGGTTCCTAAATCTCTGTCTTACCATTATATAGTCTATCTGATACCTTTTAGTATCTCCAGGGTTCTTCCACATATACAACCTTCTTTCATGATTCTTAAACCAAGTGTTAGCTATGATTAAGTTGTGCTCTGTGCAAAATTCTACTAGGCAGCTTCCTCTTTCATTTCTTAGCCCCAATCCATATTCACCTACTATGTTTCCTTCTCTCCCTTTTCCTACACTCGAATTCCAGTCACCCATTACTATTAAATTTTCGTCTCCCTTCACTATCTGAATAATTTCTTTTATTTCATCGTACATTTCTTCAATTTCTTCGTCATCTGCAGAGCTAGTTGGCATATAAACTTGTACTACTGTAGTAGGTGTGGGCTTCGTATCTATCTTGGCCACAATAATGCGTTCACTATGCTGTTTGTAGGTAAATATCGGAAATTGTTGATGCCTAAGTAATCCTTCATCTGCAAGTAATGTTGACAAATATGCCTCCCTGTCGGTGACAGTTCGCTTGTGGGGTAGCACATGGCAACTGCGCTTGCTCGACAGGTGCAACTGCTGGCAAGTGTTGTTGCATTCTGCAGCCTTTGCTATTTTCCTTCGACGGGCTAGCGCTATATTGTGGGTAAGTAGTGAAGGTATCCAACTTCTCTAAAAGCAAAGGTTTGTTTTCTGTCATTTGTTGTTTTTGAATGTCAGTAGATTTAGCAACACTGCCTCGTAACCTTTCTTCTGCTTCCTTTAAACTCGAATCTATTTTAGATAGAAATTTGCTTTCTTTCTCTTTTAGAGCTTCTTCTACAGTATCTGCATAAATTTTGCACCCTGACAAGGGTGCTGTCCATATCCAGCATCTCGGCTTAACCTTTTTCAGTTATTTCCTTTACATCTGCTTATAACTTACCTCTGTGTTATTTGGCAAGTTCTGACTCTAAGCTTAACTGATCTACTCTTAGACTCAACTGGTGTATTTCCGTAGGTAGGTTTTTGCATACATCTTGCAGCTTGCTGACTGCGTTCATCACATTTTTTACCGATGCATCCACTAGAGATTGTGTGCCCTCAATTTAAGAATATGCTTCACTAAGGTTTTATAACTCACCTGCAAGTTGTTCCTGTTTATAGTCTATGGACGTTACTTTTTCCGGTAATGTGTTTATATTGTGGGATACGTCGGTAATTTTCTTATTTTAGTTGTTTACCGAGCTCTGTGAATTTCCCAGATAATTTGTCAGATAATTCAGTGCATATAGTTTTGCTCACCTCACTGAACTGTTGTCTAATACTGTTCTTGAAATCATTAAATGCCTGAGTTTGCTGTGCAAACTGTTGTCCTATATTTTCCTGATGTCTTGTGAACTGCTGTGTTGTTAGTTGCATGAGCTGTGTCAAATTGTGTGTCGCTACATTTCTTGTAGGAACTGCTTTCTGTTCTTGTGTTCAAGATGTCGTGAGCAAATAATCCAAGGAATTTTCGCTGTGAAAAAATGTCTCCTGGTGAGACCTGAGATATTCTCATCGAGCGTCATAAAAGTGATATCATCTACATCTACATCTACGTGACTACTCTGCAATTCACATTTAAGTGCTTGGCAGAGGGTTCATCGAACCACAATCATACTATCTCTCTACTATTCCACTCCCGAACAGCGAGCGGGAAAAACGAACACCTAAACCTTTCTGTTCGAGCTCTGATTTCTCTTATTTTATTTTGATGATCATTCCTACCTATGTAGGTTGGGCTCAACAAAATATTTTCGCATTCGGAAGAGAAAGTTGGTGACTGAAATTTCGTAAATTCGTATATTACCAGTGTCATAATCTTTTAATAGTAGGCCGCCAGCGTGGTTGTTTTGGTAGTCATTGGCCAGTTCACAAGTTGTTGCGTTACTTTCAACTGTTGCCAAGCTCAGATTTCCAACATCTTGGCATACTGCGTTTTGTAATGAGTTCTCAACAGTGGCCATTTCCTTTGACTCCATTGTGAACAGTGTTTAACAAAATTATGAAAAAAGATTTTCAAACATGAAATTTTCTTTATATTGGTATTTTTCAATTAAATTAGATTTATATGCATCTTCATTAATTAATCTTATGTAGTCTTCACGGGTTGTCAGCTGAGTAGCATTGTTGTCTCATAGCAATGTTTCGATGGAATGTGTCGGGATATCATCAGTAGCAGGCTGATATCTCTGCTGGAGCGCTCTCCACTTCCCGTCACCGGCCAATCACGCGCCCATGGAATCGCCCGATGCACCTGGAGCGGTCGGTGGTGGTAGGGGGGAGGGGGGGGGATGCATGTGCGGGGTTCGTGTCTCGGCATACATCTCTATCTGCTCCTTCCGTGGCCCTTGGTGGAACGGAACGTTCTTATCTGATTTTACTGATTGTAGGCTCCCAGGCTGTGCTGAGATGGTAGCCACTGTTGCAGTTGATTAGGTTGTCATGTAACCATATTTCTATGGACTCTTTGATTGCTGAGTCCCAAAATCCGTTTGTACTGCATAACATTTCGGCGGAAGAACACAAGGCACTACGGGCACTCAGTGAGGACCAGGACACAGCGGACTAAGGGAACGTGGTGGTGCCGCTTAAATCAGAAGACTATTGGCAAAAATTGACATCCTCTTGCAGGATCCTTTTTTCAAATGACTAGAGAAAGACCCCACCAGGACAGTGACTCGGAAGACCATTGAGATGCTCAACTACTTGGGACTAGAGAAGAATATCATCAGGAAGCCGTACCCGAGGGCACCGGCACCACGACGTCTCTATGGCCTCTCGAAGGTCCACAAAGAAGGCATCCCATTCCGACCTATTTTGAACACTATTAACTTGCCGACATATGGTATTGCTAAGCATTTATCACAGATGCTAAAATCCTTGGTGGCTTATGGTCCACCCATGTGAAAAACTCGGCTGAGTTTGTGAATGTACTATAGGGTAAGTGGCAGGAAAATGAAAACCTACTAGTCGGCTTTGATGTCATCCTTATTCTCACAAGTACCAACAGAAGACTCACTGGCTTGACTCGAAGAACACTTTGAGGAGGATATCATCAAGCTGTTTCACCATGTGCTAACCACAACCTATTTCAAATGTGGTGGGAAGTTCTACGAGCAGATAGATGGTGTAGCTATGGCTCCCCCCTAGCACCAGGCACAGCCGACCTATACATGGAGCACTTCGAAAAGCTAGCACTGGACACTGCTAATCACAAGTCAAAAGCCTTCTGCAGGTATGTTGATGATACTTTTGTAATTTGGCGACATGGCAGGGACAAACTGCTAGAGTTCCATCAACACCTCAATGGTATACATGGAAATATCAAATTTACCATGGAGGTAGAAGAGAACAGAAGCTTCCTGATCACAAGAAACATGGATGGCACGCTGGGACACACAGTGTACGGAAAGAAAACACACACTTACCTCTATCTTAATGCCAACAGCTGCCACCATCCTGTGCAACGCAATTCTGTACTCAACACCTTAGTGCACAGGGCCAGGTCCATCTGCGATAAGGCAAGTTTGCCAGGAGAATTGCAACACCTCAAGGACACCTTCAAGAAAAATGGATACAGTGAGACAGAAATAAGGAGGGCTCTGTATACCGACCACAAGAAGAGAGGAGAGAGACCCCATGAAGACAAAGCAACGGGCTGTGCATTTTTGCCGTACGCAAGTCCTCCAATGGCCAAGATTGCGAGAATTCTCAAGAAAAATAAAGTGAAGACTGTTTTCTGTGCTGCGGGAAAAATCAAAGACCTTCTTGGTTCAACCTTGGATCCACTAGGTCTGATGGCACCTGGTGTGTACAAGATGAGACTGTGGGAGTCAATATATAGGACAGACACAGTGTTGCATCTTACAGCACCGCAATGAACGTATCAGGCATGTACGCTTGGGTCAGACCAACAAATCTGCTGTGGCGGAACATAGTATTGATGTGAAGCACACCTTCAATTTCGAGGACACAAAGAAAATATGCAGTACAAACGGATTTTGGGGCTCAGTAATCAAAGAGTCCATCGAAATATGGTTACACAACAACCTAATCAACTGCGACAGTGGCTACCATCTCACCACAGCCTGGGAGCCTGCTGTTAGGAAAATCAGAGAAGAACGTTCCGTTCCATCAAGGGCCATGGACGGAGCAGACAAAGACGGACACCGGGACACGAACCCCGCACATGCGTCCTCTCCACCACCGGCCACTCCAGGTGCATCGGGTGATTCCGCAGGCATGTGATTGGCCGGCAGCTGGAAGCAGGGAGCGGTCCAGCAGAGATATCAGCCCACGACTGACAATATCCCGACACTTCGCCTGAAGATGATGAAGACGCATTCCATCATAATGTTGCTACGAGACGATGACGCTACTCGGCTGATAACCCGTGAAGGCTTTATATATGAAATTTGCCAAGAAAGCCTGCACTCGCATATTAATGAACCTGATTATTCTCTGACACAGTCTTACAGAATTTGAATGAATTATTTTGCACTTAAGTGCTGACTTTACATGAATTTTTCGCCTTTCCTATAGAAATGCACTTTCTGTAAAGGATATTAATTGGAAGGAAAAGAGATTATCTACTACGAGAGAGACGGTGCCAAGCGCAGCCAAATAAGCATACAAAGAGCAGCTTTCTACCTTAACTGCTGAAATCCGCATTCCCGGTGCATCTCGTTTGCAGGCAGAATTCAATTTTAATTTGTTCCTTTAAGTTTTTATTAGTCCCAATCTCACGGACATGTAACAAATGCAACGAAGGCCTGATTACAATTGAAAGATCTGTTCATATTACGCTCGGCGCCGTCCTTTGGATGGTCGCCATTAAATATTGGTAGTGGCAAGCATGGGGGGAGATAAAATATAATGTATAATGGGAACTTATTAAATTATTGCTGCTTGAATAAGTAAAAACAACCTGGAAAGAATAATTGAAAGAAATTGGAAAGTACACATATCCTGAGTGAACTGGCACTAATATCAACAGACTCACAATATTCAATACATATATTCAGCATTTAAATTTATGTACTTTTCCTTACTACTGCTATTGTGCGTAGAGCTTGGTATGACAATGCTGGTTCCGGATCGCTGCGTCCCCTCCACTCACACGAATTCTTCTTGTCTGTTTTGATCCTCTTGGTGCAGGATTCTCGATGCGGGGTGAAATGATGAACAGATGTGGTTATAAATGACCTTCATCTAGCTAATAACACTTCTTTAATGTCCAGTTAGAATACACATTTTTGAACAGTATTAATGCGGAGGAATTTGTAATCTACCCCATATAGAGACAAACAGGTAGTATCGCTGGTACTAAATAACTTATTATGTTATATATATCTTATATGTATAAAAAGAAAAGAATGAGAGAAATAATAATAATAATAATAATAATGTGATTCATTACAGCTCATTCTCTAAGTGTGAGGCGATTGGCCATCTTTGTTGTTGAATGTACCGTCTCTCATGGCCACTGTCGGTACTATGTGGCATGAAAAATGACTTCCTATTTAATGTTCTGTGTGTTTGCACTATTACCAATATTATTCCGTCAATATTAAAAACTTAGTAATCACTTCATAATACCTACTTACTTCTGCTCATATTGTATCACTGTTCCACAGCTTTCTAACAGCTTTTCAAAGCAATACTTTTATTTAGCTCTATAGCTTGGAGTTTTAGTCCACTTTATATGTGTACAGCCATTTCTCAATTTATGCCTCCAGTGATGAGATAAATTATGACCATGTTGGTGCATCTGTTCTGTCTCTTATTAATTCCATGTGATGATTTGTTATGCATGGCATATCTGTAAAAATACTTTGTATTATTCAGTTTCCTGATATGAGAAGCTCATTATCCTTGTCTAACAGGCTTCTTAAATTTTTACGGAAAAATCCAAGCATTTTATCATTGTTACACTTTGTTCGATCGAAGTTGCTGTTTCTAGTTTCTCGATTGAGTGTTGCACCAGTATCTGGCACCTGTATATTACAGAGACATTTATCATAAAAAGGTCTAGTGAAAATATTGTGAGTCTCGGAACTGGACAGACAGCACTTGTTACACAGAATCCTTCTAGAAATTAGTTCTGCGAGTAACCTCTTATCAGAAACAAACAGGTGTAATTAGGACATGAAGAAATTTTCACCTTAAAGATATGGCTTGGAAGGACAGCTAGTTGTGGGATAATGTTCCTTGATTACCAAATTTTGCACCAGTGCCCAGGATTAAATTTAACACCTTTGTTTGGAGCTTCATAGTGGGAGCATGTGTGATGCTGTTGTAGTAATCAGTCTTTTTGAATGAAGATGTTCAGCTCAGTGTTAAATTTTACTTAAGGGGATTTACATTAGTTAGCTGTATTAGGGTAGGTTAATTCTCTCTTCTTTCAAGAATAGTGTAAACACCATACTGCATTCTGTAACGAATTATCCTTAATCGGAATGGAGTGGGTGGGAAAGAAAGGGGGGGAGGGGTGGAGGGGGAGGGGGCAGGTGAGTAGATTTCTATGTGTTTGAATGCATGTCTGAGATTTAAGAAAAGAAATCTGCCAGTTAAGAGAAACAGCAAGAGATATTCATACCTGCTGTGCATAGATTTTTGACACAACCAACTTGCTCCCGAAGTATTTCAGCATCCACCATAAGTAAAACAGTTGGCAATAAAGGCATACTGTTTGTGGTAAAGGATAAAAAATGGCACAGCTGCATCCTGAAATAAAATAATAGTGTTTATACAATTGAGGGTACAAAGTGTCAAAATATTTGTAAATGGTATACTACTGCATTTCAGTATGAAAAATATGAGCCTAAGTAACTTACTGAATTTGGAGACGTCATGATTGCCTCGAAGAGCTTCCGATAAAATTTCTTTAATTAACTACTAGTTTCATTCTAGAGACCATAATCAGGTTCGTAAAAGCATTTTCATCATCATATTAGGCAGTATAAAATCATTGGCATCAGATGATAAAATCCATGAATTCATCACTGTTGCCACATAGTAATATAAACTACATCATCATTCGTATAGATGTATTCTATATTACTATGTGATAACAGTGACAAATTCCAGAATTTTATTATCTGGTACCTATGGTTATATATCACCGAATATGATGTAAATGCTTTTATGAACACCCAATGATGGTCCGTGGAGCAAAACTGGTTTGTAAAGAAATTTTATCAGCAGCTCTCGCCCATAATCGTGTCATTCTTCAAATATTTGAGCTGAAGACACCACATTCTGGGTTGTTTATTTTATCACGTTATATTCTTCGGCTCTGAACCATTATCTTTTATGAAAATAGTTAATTCAGTTCAGGAGAAGAATAACAGGAGGAGACTATTTGTGTGTGTAAGAGTGTACTGTGTACTGTGACTTGTAGCTAATTTGGCCAGAACAACTTCTGACATTTTTGTTTATCAATTTTGCAGAATAAGACAATCTGGCTCAAGAATCTCTCAGAACCTCTAGGACGCTTGTTTGCAGATACTATGAGTCTCTCGAATAAACTATTTGATGTACATAGTTGTATTTCAAGAACAGACATACAGGAAGAGCTGGAGTTGAGAAATATATATGAAAGAATGGAAAAACAATTTTTAAGACTGTCAAATCAAGATAATATTGTTCATACTGTGAGCAGATCAAGATCAACACCTGAAAGGAGTAAACACACCACTCCATGTCAGAACATGGGACTGTGGTACTGGAGGAAGACGGCTATTTTTGATGGTATGAGGATAGTTACATCTTTTTATCTGTCATTCATTGTATAGATATAAAGATCATGTATGTCGTTATAATTATTACTTCTTACATGTTATGTCATTTCATGGAATATTATGTTCCTTTTGCTATTTATAATTGTGCCCATATTTTAAAGATTTTCTGTATGTGGCCAAAAATGTCCACACACACATTACTGTTTATTCCTGAGATTTTGTCATATAACTAATAGTGTTCTAGGACTTCCTCTCATTACTACAATACTATAGTTTGATTATCAGGGAAGACACTCTAATGTGTTCTTGTATAATAGAGATGGAATTTCTTCTTGACACACGTTGCTCTGGTTCCACATACAAATGTTCAGTGGGGTTCTTGTCAGTTTTGCACAGCCCAGTCCAATATGTTCACCTATTTTCTTCAAATCACTAACTATATAAGTACACATTTTTATTGGTTTCACTATTGAAGAAGAAGAAGGGGGGAGGGGGAGGGGGAGAGAGAGAGAGAGAGAGAGAGAGAGAGAGAGAGAGAGAGAGAGATAACTGTTTGAGATACCAGTTATTATCCACTTCGATGTGCTTTCTTGGGCTCCGTGATTTTCGTTGTTATTAATGGGATAGACAGAAAATCAGCTAAGTGCAAAGTCTGTGCAATCTGCACATTTGTATACACAAGGTGACTTACAGTTTTTCCTTTGTACAAATGAGACATGTAAGCCAAAGAAGTCACTTCAAATCTAAAGATATTAACATTTAATGTACAGACTAATATGTTATTCTCCACTAATATCAAAACTTGTGTGTATGTCATGATATGTTCTGGATTTTAGAACACTGGGTTTAACAACAACAACAACAAAAACAAAAAAACTAGTTTGTAACATAACATCAGTGCTACTCTACATTTGTGCATTTTACAAATTTCATCATTAGTATCCTCAGTCAATCATTAAATCTAATTTAAAGTCTATTTGTGAAAATAATAATGTATTTTTGAGAAATTTTAGAACCTTATGAGTGCATGCACATAATTCATTTTGTGGCAAACTGACATTTGTCAGCTACAGTTGGGCGTTCAACTGACTTTGAAAAGTCATGATTTGGAAAATAATTTATCCTCAATTGAAATGTTGATAGTTACATAATTAGTGTGATTTTGCTTCTTTTCCCAGTTGTTGCCCAGTTTCTTCAGAGGAGATGTTTAAAAGATGAGAATTGTGACATAAATGTACTTCAGACGACTGCTATGGTGTAATATTGTGTTCTGCACTTATTGTAACTATCATATTGTACACAGTTTTGTTTGCCCTTTCAACAGCAATTTATAATGTCTCCATTCATTGCAAATTTCCACTATTTTACAGTTTGTTAGTTAGCATAACCCCATCAAAACAAAAAAATTCGAGACTAAGTTCCAAGAAGTTAAATTTTGTCTCAGCTTTTACTCTTATTATAACACAAAATTTTTTTGTTGGTGGTTAACTGCTTAACTTTGTAAGGAGAGCTTTTTGTCCTCATTGTGTAACTTACCCAGAAATTAAACTAAGCTTGTTGATTCACTTCTAGAGTCAATTGTTTAGTATGGAGAAAAACGTTACACCATTTAAAATGCAGTCCTACTCTGAATGCTGTCACTGGGTCTACTGTTGGCAAGCAGGTGGAAATCGCCCTGACAGCTGTCAAACAACTGGAAGCTGCTGCAAATGGTTGTGTATGTGAGATAAAAAGTCGTGCATACCAGACAAATCGAAGGTACTGAAAGTACTCTTCTTTTCCATGCATATTGTCTCTTCTCCAGAAAATACACGGCCTATCATTACTTAAGAATTAAACTGTGTGTAGCAAGTCAGTGGTAGGTTTACTGCCAGAGGCCAGGAGAAACAAGAGTATTATGCCCATCCAACTAACCAACAAATTTAAAGTTCTGTGTCCCACTGAAAATGAGTCGGTGAGATGTGTTTCCCTTGTCGGGAGGCCTATTTGTCATGCACCAGGAGAAGTAAGTGCAGAAGGGTAAGGGTCTGTTCATTGTCAGCAGTTCAGATGTATAATGAATAATGACACCACATAGGAAATTAGCAGCAAGGGTAAGATAGATCACCTTTTGCTCTCTGTTTATATGCCTGGATGCCTCATTTATCACGTTAAAGAAGCTATTTTGGCAGCCATTGAGGAAACAGGATGTTATGAGTTGCAGATTGTAGCACATGTTAGAATGAACAATTCTTGTTGTCTGTGCTCAAAGGTCACACTTGAATCATATTGTGACCCCCACTCCATTGTCCTTATTCTGCATGGAAAGGAAGGCTTTAACAAGAGTTTTTTGTGACAAGCTGTGCTGCACCGTACAGTTTCAGTACTGTAGCAACCTCCTTAATGGGTCAGAAGAGCATCACACATCTGAGGCTGAGAAGAGACCGTTTGTGTGTTAAGCAACTCTCCATCCAGTTCAGATAACAATATCTGTAGGAAACCTTCAAGTATTAGTGTAAATTCCAAAGAAATTACCCCAGTAGATATAACTATAAAAAAGCTAGTGATTAACTGCTGAAGCATTATTGACAAAGTTCTAGATTTTGAAGCACTCCTAAGCAGCAAAGGGGCTCACATATATTAGGTTAACAAAGCTGACCTTCCTTAGATTTTTTGGGACAAGCCTAAGTGTACATTGAAAGGATAGGTTAACGGGAAAGGGAGGTGGTGTATTTATCACAGTAGGCAAGAAACTGAACTCTGCTGAGACAGAAATTAAAGCTACATGCAGCAGGATTCAGTATAAAGATTCAGTGTAACAGATGGGTATTAATTTATATTGGGAACCAGCTGTTGGCAACTAGATCAACCCCCAGGGGGTTCATGATGACTTGTTGGTATGGCCATGGTGAGCGTGGGTGTTGAACCAGCCATTGAAGTACTCCACCTTTTCTGTACTGCAGTTGCTAGCCCCTAGTTTATTCCCCCACTCACTATAGTTTATTCCACTTTTCTGATGACAACCTGGCTTTCACGTAGGTTTTAGCTTGGCTTATTCTTGTGACCCCTTAAATTAATTCCTACCATTTTCAACTTGGTCCCTTCCCAGGTTTGATGGCCATACTTTCCAAATTTGACTGAAGAGTGAATTGTGCAGGGAAAGGTAGAGAACAGAACAGTGAGGTCCATATCCAAAAAAAAGTTACTTTTATTTGCCATTATTAAACCCATCATTGGTTCAGAAAGCTGTTCAGTATGAAGCAAAAACAATCTTTGATTATTTGCCCAATCACACAAAATGTTTGACAGGTAGTAAAACAGATTTTCAGCCTAACCTAAAATCATTTCTCCTGGACTACTACTTCTGTTCCATGGATGAATTTCTATTGAAAAACTGCTGACCAGTAAACATCAACAACGCTAGTGTATACATAATCAATAAAAGAATCATTCAAATGATCCATGGAACATGTAACTAATAAACATTGTACTTGTGTATCTGCCCAGGCATGACCATCCTGACAGCCACTTCTAGGTAAACTGCTTCCCACTCCCAAAACATAACATAGTAGCCAGTGCATAATAGAGACATTGTCATGTGACCACACAGTTGTAGCCGCCTGACAGCATGATATCACACCTTGTGTCCATCCTAAAACTTGTGTCAGAAGACTGAATGGATATGATCCTGCTTGTCAAAGTGCTCTGTTTTCAATAAGGAACAGTCATTCAAGAAAACGAACACTTTGGTCATATACCACACTTTGATGAGAAAAGGAAAATGCTAACATCTTCATCACATGACCACTTTTTCAATGGCCTTGGAAAAATCGGGGTACTGATCCAGAAAACATTACCCCTCTTCACATGAGATGGAGTTGACCATTTTACCAAGTATTCTCTCAGCAATGTTAGGACACCGATCCTGCATCATCGCCTGGAGAAGCCTTTGTCTTGTTCAGTGTCGCTCAGTAAAATTGACCACCCTTCACGGAATTCATTTCCACAAACCATGCAGACTCATAGCCTGTGTGTGTGTGTGTGTGTGTGTGTGTGTGTGTGTGTGTGTGTGTGTGTGTGTGTGTGTGTGTGAGGGGGGGGGGTGTTCTGAAGAAGACCTTGTTGGCTGTGAAAGCTCACTTTCTAACAGTCTTTTTGTTTTATCTGTCTATGACTCAGCATCTCCGCTATATGGTGAGTAGCAATTATGCTTTTCACAATATTGTTACATTTCCACCCTGGATTTTCTATTCTTTGCTCACTAAATTTTGTGTTTCTTGTATGAAATTGCATCTTCAGAACAGCTGTTTAAACAATTTTGTGTTTTGTTGGAATGGATAACCAGGAATACAGCTCCATCATTAAAACCATTTTTCTTGGATTGTTAACACAAAGCATTTCAATGTCGGTGGTGGTTGGTCATATGAAGGACGTCCCAAAACTACAATCAGTATGAAAATGTTGAGAGCAAGCATAGTTCATATTTGAACTATCTGTGATTACAGAGCTGCAAAATAACTAATATTATACGTGAGGTAGCTGTGCAGCATACTGCTTATTTGCTGAATAGAAATGCTCACCAAATAGTAGAAAAATTTAGCAGGACTGTCATAGCAAAGTGGAAGTTTTGAGACAGTAATGTTCATTCCAGTGGCCAGGACAACATGGCGTAACTAGCTTTTGTAACACTATGCACAATATGTAAGAAGCAAGGAAAATCCATAGCAGTGAGGAGATTGTCACAATAAATTTAGGCTGATGTAGCACTCTGTAACAAAAAGACAGTCAAGTTTTATTTGTAGCAGGGTCAACAGAGATTAACGATATTACAATGCAAGACATAGTCTTGGTTAGAATCGAAAGCAGTATTGTGGCAGAATCCTGTGAACAATCTCAGTGCAGTGATCCATGTGGTGGTCAGAAAGTTCTTGCTGGCAGTCATATGGGGCAGCCATCTATTGCAGACAGTGCCCGACTGGGTATACAAAAATGCATCAATTAGTGTATCATCACTCATTGCATTTTATATGAGAAATCAACTATGAGAAGGCTTCATGTAGTATGGTCAGCACATTTGTTGAATACTGACAAAAGGCAAATATGAAAACCAATTTCTCGGTTTGTTTAGACCATTTAAAAAAAGAATCCCACAGATTTTTTATCAACGATGCGTGATGCAGGTCAGATATAAATCATTTGCTCCGTGCCAAAAATCAAGCAACAGTGAAAACAGTGAAAGATAATGACACTGCTCCAAAAAAGATGAAGTTGGATTTCATTTGCTAGAAATGTTAAAATGTGTTTTTCTGATAAAGAGATTCTTATTGGTGCAGTGTTAAATCAAATTGTGACTACTTCACTAGACTTCAGGTTCCGCTTGATGAAAAACAATCGCAAAGAGTGCCTGGATTGCAAAGAAACAAAAATCAAGACCTGCATTTTGTAAAATTACTTTCTTCACTTTGGCACTGGAATTGTGAGTAGTTTTATCTGAAATATTAAGTCTATTAGTTTCACTCTGAAAACCATACTCTTGACCATAGCCTGTAACTAAAAGTTCATCATATATAATGGTCTGCATTTACTATTCTCACGAAAGTTAATTTTCTCTTATTCAGATTATTTTAAACTCCAAATTGCATGGCACTTGTTCTTGAATGCCCACGCACAGTACTAATCACATGTTCAGCATCCACATTTTGGATTAAGTTTGAACATTCAATACATCATAGAAGATTCAGATCATTATTGTTACTATGTGGGACATTTATTCCAGTAAAACTTGAGTTTATGGGTAACCACCAATTACCACATCAGCACTTTACTGTCCTATGTTTCTTAACCTAAGAGCCTGTTCACCTTGTAATTCCCTGGGTTCATGGCTTGAACTGCTCTTTAGCACTCTGACTTCTTAAGTCAACCTCATCAAACCTATAACCCTATTTTAGCAGCCCCACATATTCCTTCCATGCCTGCACTTTCAGTACATACCCACTCTGAGAAAGTTCTGCCAATACTTAACTAATGGTGTCTCACATTGTCACTCATAATTCCAGTTCAGAACAAGAACTCTAGGACAACAAGCAGATCTCAAGATAAGTGTTCAGAGTTACACCATCCATACAGACTGCTTATATTCCACTGATATTATGATAGCAATAACTTTACTTATATACATTTTCATTTCTAGAAGAATATGTTTTGTCTCAAAGGGATTGGAATATTTAAGTGTCACCTGCAATGAACAGAAATGCAACACTGAGTGTAAACTACTTGTTGTTTTGTGCCCCATTACCATCAATCGGATTTAAATGAGCATGATGTGAAGGATGCCTGGTTACACACTGTCCTATGCCATTAGCCAGTTTGTTCACATGGTAGTATAAAGTTTTTGGCTTGTACTGTGCTACAAGTTCCATTAACTCCACCTTATTCATGCTAGATGCAACTTTATATGGTACCCGAAGTATAATATACACTTACCTCCACTGCACTGTTACAGTTTTATTCATCACAATAGGAAGGTATGACACTTTTCTGTTACTGTTGTTGAATTTGGAGGACTATTTTGCGGCGGAGTATTCGAAAACCACTTCATGAAAACTCTGGCATTCATTTATTCATGATAGGTGCTTTGCTGCCTGGAACAGAACAGCAATAAAACGTTTTGAATGAAGCAGCAAGCAGAGCCATTGTGAAGGATGATTATGCTGCCGCCCTGTCCTCACAGCGTTTTTTTTTGTTCCTTGTGCTACGCAGTCTGTCCACCCCTTTGTGAACATGTCACATGTGTTAATCCCAAGTCAAACAATGTCTTTGACTGCACTCCTCATGGCAAACAGATATCAAACTCTCCAGGCCAGTATGTCACTCCTCTCGATGATAAATGTCTGAGAGGAAATCATCTTGTGCCATAAACCAATCTCTTGAAGACAGTTTTGAAGTGATAACCAATTCCCCGTGCACAGGTCTGTTTCTTTAGGCTGAAAAGCAGTTTATTTAAAGTGGGGTACTATTTGCACTGATAATATGCATACAAATGCATCCATCTTGGTTACCCTTCTGTCGTAACTTCTTTTTTTGCCCAGGATTTCTACTAAAGAACAAGTTAATGTTGCTTAATCATTTCCTTCTCCTTCCCAGCTCTTAGTACTATAGATTGATGAATGCTAAGTTCTGTCCATCACTATTGCAACATCTAAAATTGTACTGCCAGTATTGCACTCAATTTTGAAATAACTGTGCACAGAAAACACAAATTTGTGACCTTGTGGACAGATTGAAATTCCCCTTCCAAAGCTTAATAACTTTGCAGCTGGTGAATGTTTTCTTGGAGACCTCTTCTGTTGTGAATCTCTTGTTAAGACAGGCTGCACTGTTTTTATTAAAGCAATGCCAACATAAAACACTTATTCAATACACCTTATTGCAGAACATTTCAACACCAAAAAATACCACTTCACTATGAGAACTGATTAACATTCACACATCTGTTGCATGGCAACACGGGTTCTTTTCCAACTGAACTGTTGGCTGCGTGGTGGGAAAGGCAGCTTGCCATTGGTGTCACATCCATTCTTGTGAGCCAAATGCCAAAAGCTGCAACTAATTTTGAGCACACTATATCTTCAGTTTTATAATGCCTCTTCTTGCAAAGCAGTTGGTCAAAATCTGGAAGAAAACAGTACTTGAAGATGTGCTAGATTTCTTAAGAATTCTACAGATTACATGTGGGTTTCTGTGCAGTCCTTTCACAAATCCTGTAAGGTTTACATTGTTTTCTCTTATGTCAGTGTGTGCAGATGAAAATAAAGGTGTGAAATTATAGGTGAACAGGGGGCCTCGTTAAGTCAGCTAGGATATGGGCACCTGAACGGATTTTTTTAAATGAAAGAGTTGGTTAAAAGATAGTAAACTCACTATATTCCGTATATGGGATACACCTACGTTGGTTTGTTGATGCCAATAGCCTGTCACAGCATCAATTTAAGTGTCAGGACAAAGTCCGAAAAAGAAAAAAAGTGTAAGAGAGATTTCATGTCTTTACCAGTTGATAGCTGGTGCCAGAGAACGTCCAGCAGTTAAACTGTGGTTTACCTCCCATGCTCCCAATTAGCTACATACAACGAAGTGTAGTAGGCCTGTTGGACAAACAACCTTTGCTGAAGTGACAGTCCAACTTGGCATGCAGGCCACAATGAATTGTATTTGCACATTACAGAAGAATATTAAAATGCAAAATCATAAATAAAATAAAAAAAATTTCAAACGCCAATCAGACTGGCTACGCAACCTGCACAAAAGCAGCTTATTAACATGTAGGATTAGTTGAAATACTGATATTGCTGTCTGGAGTGGTCCATTGCTTGAAAGCAAGTTGCAGTAATTTTTTTTATCTATACTGCCTACGAGTAGCTGGATTTATATCGGGTGTTTCTCTCCCAATCGCTGTGTTTCCAGGAAAACTTGTTTCAATATTTATCTACTTATTGAAAGACTGCTAGTCACTGACTAAACAGTATTTGAATTAGTGGCTTTATTTCACTTGCAGAACTAATGTGTATTCATATATTTCAGGCACCAAGTTACTT
Source organism: Schistocerca gregaria (assembly GCF_023897955.1). Classification (NCBI taxonomy): domain Eukaryota; kingdom Metazoa; phylum Arthropoda; class Insecta; order Orthoptera; family Acrididae; genus Schistocerca; species Schistocerca gregaria. The sequence continues at coordinate 414,235,261 of NC_064922.1, read as the reverse complement.
GCTCTTTTGTAATTTGTTGTATCTTACAATTGTGTATTTTCGTGTTGCAGGTCTTAATAAAAAACTACACTTGGTTTACAAAGATGAGAAACAGTGGCAGAAACTTCAAGAAAATCTTCTGTTAATAGAGAGGCTACAATTTCAAATAGATGTATTTGATCTGATTTTATCAGAAATGATACCACAGATTTTGTCGATGGATCCCAACACTAAGAATTTTCAAATGATGCTGAAAGTTGTATGGGCAGTGACAGATTTTACAAGACTTCCTATTCCAATATCCATAATTCCTTGAAACAGTAGCCTTGTGATAATTAGCTAAGGAGTAATTAACACTAAACAGTCAATTAAAATCATTCCACAAAATTTATTAACAACAAATATTTACATTAACTTCATTTATTACAATAATTCCATTAATTGTCCATTAATCATTTTAATGAATATAGACAAAACGAAAGTACAGAATCTGCTATTAATCCTACATGAAACAACCTAGACATCTACAGGTAAAATATAAAATAAGAAGCCATCAGTCTCTATATGCAGATCACTATTCCATGAATTGAGTCAGGACTCGCACAGCTGCACTCATTGCTTGGCTACCATCGTGCGATGCTGACAACACGGCACGAGCAATGCTGTAACATGTTTCTAAGATGAGATTTTACTGAACAGTAAAGAATACCTGGAGACAAGGTTATTTCAATTATAAAAGAAAAAGCACTACAACATAGTTTTATAAAAAGTGTACAAGCAGTTAAATATGGTAGTATAATTCAGTTTTCAGTTACAGATTTGTGGCGTCAGTACTTTCACTAGAATTTAAAAGCAAATTAATGTAAGCTGCAGTACAAAGATAGATCACTGTTGAATTGAAATTTGCCAGGCGGAAAGCTAAACTAAACACACACAAATCTTCAGTAAAAATATTGTGTTCTACAGGCTGTTACACCTTACATTCTTTATTATGAAACAATAGAGACTGGATAGGTAACCACTTATCTGTAACTTATTGATTGAAGTGCATAGAAGCATGTAACAGCACTGACACTCCACTTGCATTTGAAATACCACTTTAAGCTACACCGTATGCAGTTGTGGACCTGTGGCAAATGGACACATTCTGCTGTGGGAAACACCTCAGGTCCCAAGAAAGTAACAGTATATAAAATGATGTCAATTTTGGTTTCCACAAGAAGCAAATGATCTTTCATGCAGCTGTTAAAAATGGTCAGTGCACCGTCACACTACCATCTGGCTGTTTTGAATTTGAGCTTAACATATATATTGTTCCTCAGCAAGTCTACAATATCATTGTATACAGGTTCTTGAGCAATACCAAGTGGTTCACCATTATATACATACCATGATATGCATTGACTTGATTTTAGCCTGTTATCTTATTAGTCAAAGCCATCTGTCTTCATCTGTACTGATTAGTGCAGATTTTTTCTGGGTGTTCAAATGATATAGCAGATCCAGCGTGTTTTTAAACCACTGACAGTTGTGTGGCGGCAGCAGCAGAGCTAATGCCATACCTGGCCTACAGGCATTATCAAGCAGTGACACACAGTTCAACACCCTTGAGATATATATATTAGCACCATGACCAAAGTGTTTACTATATTTATCATCCAGTTTTGTACAACTTAAGACATTGCTTCTATCATCTGTGAAACATTGGTGTGTGTGTGTGTGTGTGTGTGTGTGTGTGTGTGTGTGTGTGTGTGTGTGTGTGTGTGTGTGTAAAGACTTCAGTGGCACACTGTCATGTCACATAATTTTGTTGTATTAACCACTGCTGTATTGATATTCTTCATAGAGATATTAGTATATTATATATTACACAGCTTAAATTTGTGAAGTTGTCAAAATTTCTGAATTCCTTGAAATGTCAGCAAACATTCCTGGTTGTTCAGATGTAGATGATAGTGACTTTGCATGCCTGGTTGCAGAATGACTGTGATGATGAAGTGGGCAATAAAAGTGGCATTTAAGGGGAGGAAATAATGCCTCATGTGGGGCAACGGACAGCTGGAAAAAGTTAATGGTTCACATAGAGTATCAGCCGGAAATAACTTGAGATGAACTGATATTAGTGAAATGTCTACATGATCATGCAAGTTCGAAATGAAAGAAACTTAAACTCTGTTTACTGAAGTAGTGTGTTAGTGTCTATAAAAACTTTGTGTATTATGTTGAGTTTTTGCATTTATTAGAATATTTCCAGGTAAAGGACGTTTTTGTGTACTCCACTGAAAAGTATCTGAAGAGCTGTTGACCCAAATGTTTTGGCAAACTAACATGCAAAAGTGCTGCTGGTGTAGCTCCAGAGGCATTTGAATGGTGAGCAGAGAACCTGTGTTCAATTGCCAAGAACATTCACACATTTTTCCACGTTTTGAAACTGGTAGGAATATCAGGGTTAATAAAGTAAGTAAATCAATACAAAACAGTAACAAGGTAAGCAAATAAATGTCTCAAATGACTTGGATTAGTAAACAATTACAAATTTCATCCTGGTCACCTTACAACGTCTCTCTAACTCACTCTGTTATATATTCTCCAGTATTCAGAGAAAACAGACTTGGTTTTCATTTAAAAAAATTCATTTATTGAGTATTAATTTTGATGCATACCATGCATACAACAACACTGCCTGAAAAACTGGTGATGGAAAGCTCATACAGTTGTGCAATTTCTGCTGAGCCTCCAGAAGCAGATTGCAAGTGAAGCTCTCGCGCCCCCCCCCCCCCCCCCCCAAAAAAAAACAACAGTTTTTAACTTGATGATAAAAATTAACATCACATTGTTGGCACACATGTTGCTGGCAGTATTACCTCTACCATGCAAGTCGGCTGATCCTCCCATCTGTAATGACAGTATTAGCTTGCCCATCCCAGGAATTGAATATCAGACCGATTGACCTCTCCGACATCCAAAGAGCTAAATTAATCATTTGTTCCTTACAAGCAATAGAGAACTTCAGACAACACGACAACATTTTTGCAGACACTGTGATGGGGTGTTGTTATGTGTGTACTACCAACTGCAACAAGGGATCATTTTTCTCCATTAAGCTACAGTATGTTAAATGCTTGTCTTCAGAGCACTCTTACTCGAAATTGTTTTCATATAATGAGGTGTAAAATTTTAATTCAATAATATAAGGGGGCAGTCAAATCAAAATTGGACACCCTCATAATGGGCTCAAGTAATACTTCCATTCAAAAGAAATCACCATATGCCATTTATCTCAGTGGGAGAGGAGACTATCAATTCTTGTTTAGCAGAATGCAGTCAGCTGCTGACAGATCCACAACTGTACCCACTGTTGCACTTCCTAGATTGACTGAAACCAACATCCACAAACATCTCTTCAGGTGTAAGGATCACATGACGAAAGATCCAGGCTGTACAGAGGGTCCCAACCAAATCGCTCAACCATAGCCTTTGTCCAAATGACAGTGTGGGGGGCAGGTGTTATATCGTGCATTACAATGATTGTGCCCAACAGCATTCCTGTCCTTTTTGACTTTGTTGCGTTGAGTCAAAACATCTTTGAACTTTTCATTTTAGATTGTATACAAGTGACCTGCCAAATATCTATATCTACAAATCACATTTAAGCAGAGGGTTCATCGAACTACCGCCCAATTCTCTATTATTCCAATCTCATATAGCACGCAGAAAGAATTAACACCTATAGCTTTCTGTACAAGCTCTGATTTCCCTTATTTTATCTTGGTAATCGTTCCTCCCTCTGTAAGTCGGTGCCAACAAAATATTTTCACATTCGGAGGTGAAAGTTGGTGTCTGAAATTTCGTGAGAAACTTCCGTTGCAACAAAAAACGCCTTACTGTTAATGATGTCCATCCCAAATGCTGTATCATTTCTGTGACACTCTCTCCCATATTTTGGTAATACAAAATGTGCTGTCTTTCTTTGAACTTTTTCGATGTACTCCGTCAGTCCTATCTGGCCAGGATCCCACACCGTGCAGCAGTATTCTAAAAGACGACGGTCAAGTGTAGTGTAGGCAGTCTCCTACAGTTGGCTGTGTCCGAGGCCTTCCCTTTGTGAGAGTAAGAGGGGGTAGAATATTGATGGTATGGCAAAAAATTGGAAAAAATGAGTTTAAAATGTACAGTACAGCACTTAGTGATTAATATACAACACTCAACTAGTGTCAAATAGGCTGAGCAGACATCCCAATTTTGCTGGGAAGTCCCAGTTTTCGCATAAATGTCCCAGTCTCCTGAGAAAATCATTTGGGACACATAATTGTCCTGGTTTTTAATTGAAAAACAAAATGCGTGCAATAGTGTGAGTTTTTCAATTAATTAAATATTTATGAAAAAAATCTTAAAAGCAGAATGTTACAAAAATATATATTTTTACAATATACATCACATTTGGTTTAAGTCGATTTAAACCTAATGAAAGAGCAACAGATTTGTTGGAAAGAAAAACAGGTATAATCTACCACCGCCCCTAACTTGCCAAACTTCCACTTAATAGCCTTGTACACAAAGGAGCATCACAGCCATTTCTCTTAATGAAACTACATCCGTATGGAAGTTAATTTTGTGGAGGATTTGAGCAATGTGGTGTATGTGTTCGCATTGTTTATTGTTTGGCATGTATACACGCTTACCCTAACAGTCTGCTGTCAAATGAGAGAGCTGTACATTGTTGGCAGATTTCACTTACTTAATGATAGAAAATCGTGTCTACCGATTTTTGGAGCAACTGGCAATGGTTTTGGAGCAACTGGCAATGGTTCCTACTTAGAAGTGAAAGTTGATAGGTCAGTTCTGCAGACAAAGTTACTAGCTAGTAGACAGTGAAAGTGAATATTAAACTTGAAAAGTATGATGCCTGGCAAAAATGCCCAAGGGGAGTGTTCATTTAATGAAATGTTAAAAAAAAAAATCCTGTGACATAAACAATCACCTCCAAAGGAAGCATCATTGCCATCTACAAGTAGCTAGAGATGAAATCTTTTTTTAATACAGAAACACTCCAGGAATGCCATCTCTCACAATCAACTCAAATGACTGTACTATTACTTTGATTCAGAAGCTTTTCAAAGGGCTAATTATTATTTTTGTGCTAGAACTAAAAGTGAAGCAATTGTAGTTAATTTGTTTGCCCCCACTTTTACTCCTACAGCAACAGCTAATGAATTACAAAAAGCAAAAAAATATTTCTATAATGACTGATGCATCAAATCAAGTTCTATTAGTGGTTCAATATAACATTCCTGGTTTCAACATAAAAGTCAGAATGTTGGATATTAGAAATGTTCCAAATGAAATGGTTGACACATCACAATCAATAATTTTGAGAGAACCAACCATAATGCCATAAAGAATGTTTATCAGAAATTTCAAGCAAAATTAAATAAATTATTTGTTGGTTTTAGCTGTGGTGCTTTGTTTTGGTACAGTAGTGTCCAATCAGCAGCAGATGGTCAGCTGATTGATACTGAGGTGATTTTGGTCAAAATTTACAAATATTTTGAAACGTACACTGTTGTGCCTTAAAAGAATTCTGAGTGTTAATTGGTGTTGAATACTAGGATCCTGTTAAATAACAGCAAAACAAGTTGGCTCTCTCTTCTTTCTGCCTTTCAGAGAGTCCTGGATATTTCTGAAGGACTTAAGTCATACTTTTTGCCCCCTGACAGCTGTCCTCAAATTTTAATTTCTTCTCTAATAGCACTTCCCCAGTATAGTTGAGATTTTTAGCAGACCAGTCAGAAGTTTGTCTGCTACCATTAAACAAATTGAGAGTCAAAATATCTCTCCCACTGAAACTTCCAATTTTATACAAATGCTAATTTCCAGAAAGGTCAACAGATTCAAAACTCCCAAGTCGGTCCATTTGATGTCCTACCCCCTTAATGAAATGTTGTGGAAGATGGAATTATTATAGAAAAAAGACTTCAGCATTTTTTGATGACTCTGAATTACGTAAGAAGTGTATTTTATGTCGGTATTGAGATATTCTGAATGATCTTGGATTCGTTGCAACAATCTGCTCACTGGACTGATGTTCAGGATTATAGTGTTTACCTGTCTGCTTTCAATGAGAATTCACTAATCAGTGAGTTTGGACATATTAAGAACATAATGGAAAAGCATATCAAAGATAGAGATGGACTACAGTATTTGGAAAATATAGAGAAAATTATTAATTCTGCATTGTGTCAACCAGATACAAGTGCTGCAGCAGAAAGTGTTTTCAGTTTGATTAATATGTATTGGCACGATGAAAAAGGTCATGCTGTTATTACTGTGAAAACTCATTGCAATCTATCTTGTACAGAATTTTATGATTATCTTCTTTCTGATGAGGAACTGCAAGGATCAATTCATTCTTCTCACAAATACAGCAAAAGTAAACCTACTACACATGGTAGAATATGTGTATATACTATTGTAATAAAGTATGTATCAGTTTCTTTTTTTATTTCTGAAGAAAATCGTGTCCCAGTTTTTTCTCTTTGAAATATGGTCAACCTAGTTTTAAACTGTAACATTACCTTTTTTTCCCTTCTTCTCTTCACAGACTGAAAATGAACACAATTTAAATCCCTGTGCAGCCATGGAGCCTAAGGTTTTCCCTGTTATTTCTAAACTGCCCAAGACAAATGCTGAGATGGATTCTTACTCCAGTTCTCTTAATTATTGTGCTATTGATTAGTGATTAAACTCTTAACACGCCATTTATTGTATAAAATAATTTACAACTATGAAATCAATGACTGATGTTACACTCCAGAGAGTGGCATCTAAATAACATTTGTAATGGACACTAAGGGAACAATGATGAGCATCTGCACTGGGAGCAAAGAAGTCAAAACCGTATTGCAAAGCTGGTGTGTTGTCTGAACATCCGATGCAGAGAAATTTCCAGTTCAAAAAGGAATCAGATGTCAGACAATTCACATAATATCCAGCACAAGTGATTACTGCAGTGCTCATTGAAATGTATGACATGAATAAGATAACATAAACAATAGACTAATGTTAAGGATGTATGTTTGCTACTCCTTTTCCAAATAAGCTTGATGTACCAGAAATGGTTTAAATGTTTCAAATGACTGACCTTGGTTGATTTAGAAGAGAAGTAAGTTCTTCCACACGCTGTATTACTATCTGCTTCTCGCTACTTCTTTTTAACAAACTCACAGCAATGTTTGTCTTTACCTTACTCAGGGACAGAAGAGCTCGAGGAATAAGATCTTCTGATCTACTTGATAACTGCAACAGAAATGAGGTTTTGTTAATTTCATTTACAAATTTTAAAGATGCTTATGGTTTACTGTTTGTGGTAACTAAATTTTTATGCTGTTAAAAAAAAAGTGCCACAATAGCAGCGTGTTTTTCCTCAATGTAAACAGCAGATGTTGGAGACTCTTTATCCATCATGTACATTCTAAATGATACAGTAAATATTTTAGAATAATTGCAATGTTGCAACTCTGACTGTACATATATTCAAGGCAAGCAGTTACACATCCCTCATTTCAGGGATACCTCAGGCTATAGGTGCCTACTATGTTCGATAGTACTGGAGCTTTCAGCATTTTGGAAAAAAAAGAAGGGGGGAGGACCTAGTGCAGTGTTACAGAAGATTTCTCATGATGTTTAAAACACACACACACACACACACACACACACACACACACACTAATGTTTAATTATGAAACAACCAATAATATGAATTGTACTAGCTGGTCACTGATGTAAAGTGCATGAGCCAGCCAGTAACACAATCTTACTGTCTAGAAAAGTTTAGGAAGAAAACTAGTCAAATAAAAATTAATTCCACAAAAGTTAGTGTTTTTAAGTTTCCGTGTAAAAATGTCATAAATACTTTTTCATCAAAGTTGAAGTTTACATACAACTTTTCATTTCTCATGCAAACACCTGATCTCAGGTCTCAGGTGATGTGATGCAAAAACCAACAAGGTAATTACTGAACTTTATGATGGTGACAGATTTGCATCCTAAATAAATGGATTCTACTCTTGCCAACAAGTTCACCTGACTGTTGATAATAGGAAACTAATGGACATTCTCCATCAATGTAGACTGGTTTTGTGAGCAAAAGGAATGGTAGTATCTCCCCTGGCCACACCATACCTCAATATCATTGTCTTTGTCATCTACTTTAGAGAGAAGGTTGCTTGATTGTTATCCACCTCCATCATTGTCCCTGTACATAATGTTTTGGCACAGTACTATTATTGAACAAACCAATATGTTAAGCAATTTAAATTCCAATAATTTGAAATGTTTCAGTATTTGTTACTGTTTATCTCGATGTGCCACCTCCACATTAGCACAAGCTTGATAGTCATAGAGAGCATAATATTCATTGCCTTTGCCTATCAATAAAACTTCTGAAGATACAGTTAGAACAGGACTATATTTGTTGTAGATATAGATTGCCTATGTAAAAGCACAATGAACACCGTATCTATCAAATTGTGAACTCTGATTATACCATATACTGACTAATGAAAAAATTATTTAATAGTGACAAGTGCATGGACATTACCTTCAAATCTTTGATTAGCAGCAACTTTAATGTGGATAAGAAGAAGAAAAATGGCTGAGTATAGGACTGTATAAACAATTCTGAAAGTCAATGGAATGCTACACCAACTAGAAAACGAAGATTTTCAGCAGCGGATAAATGAATTAACTGAAGGTAGGCTGCAACAATTGATTGCAATAACCAGTGTGATTTTTCAGTTAGCAGTTTAATAAATACTAATTACTGTTACCACTGTTGTAATAAAATCTTTTCCTGTAATACAAAATTACCGTAAGCCTGAGATGGTGGAGGAACTAGCTGGCAACAATATCAGTACTGACAAAAGAGCTTGTGTTTTTGTTTTGTTACTGAACACTGTTGAAGTTTGGAATGAGCAAAAACTTTTTGTTGCAAGTGTATAGGTCCTCAACACAATATGCTCTCAGTGTGAAAATGGTAAAGTCTTTTAACACTGCCTGACATAAAACATGAAGGGAAGGCCTGACATAAAACATGAAGGGAAGGAAGAGTATATGCTGATATTGCAATGAAGCCACGTATCAGTATGATATTAAAAACCCCCCTCCCAATGGTGTCATAAAGCTGTGGTATCATTTCCTGAGGCACGCTGGCCTTCAGCTGTTTTAACTGATCCTGGATTGCCTGAATACCGGCACTGGGATGGGGCTGATGTCCGAGCTGGTCCAACATACTCTATCAGAGACAGATCTGGGGGTCTTGCTGGCCATGGGAATACATCTTGGGAACAGCTCGTAGAGACGTGCCATGTGGGGAAGAGCATTGTCCTGTTGCACTGCATGTGAGGTAGCTCATGAGGATGCAGGATGTCTGTAACTTACCACTGTGCTATTAGAGTTCCCTCAGTTACTACCAGTAATGACCTGAAGTCATACACAAAGGTTCCCTACATTGTGATGCTTGGACTAATACTGCTGTGCCTCTTCAGAACATTGGAAGAATGGGACCTCTCGCTAGGTTGGTCACCATACTTGATCACATTTGTCATCCAGGGCATGCAGAAGTGCAATTCATCACTGAAACAATGCAGTGCAGTTCATCAGCAGTCTGTGCTTCCTGATCATGGCACCACTCCTCACACAGCCATTTGTGTCGTGGTGTGAATAGCAACCTACACAGGGTATTGTTAATTCCCTCATTTGAGTGCTGTTGGCCTCTGACCAACAGTGCAGAATGACAGAGACTGTTGCAAGGGTCCAAGTCTTGCTCTAGGAGGGCAGGCGCAGATGTGAAGGAGCGTATGATGTGGCTGGTGCACAATATGGTGATCCTTCCTGTGTGGTGGTGAGAACCTTGATGACAAGTATGTCTTCCCTCATGTTCCCATCAATCCAACCTTGGGGCACTGTCACATCTGGATGTTGCACAGTTAAGACAAGCTGGTCATTGCTTACACTGTCTCACACAAGTACCTCTGTGACCTGAACACTGATCATTGAACATCTGATGCTGTTCACATCCCTTATATAATCTACTAGGCCTCTTTACAATACTGAACATCAACAATACCAATTCTCTCCAGTGTAGAGCCATGACAGTTTGTGCCTCCAATGTGTGACATAGAGCAAGAGTACATTTCACAAACATTGGCGGAAGTTGCTGAATATGAACGGTGCTTCCTGGCCTAATAGAACAAGTGAGTGCGTGCTTGCGCACAGCTAAGCAGATAGTGCATGCACATTGACTGAATTTGTAGTGTAGCATTCGCTGCACTTGGCCACGTTTATTCACATAACAAATGGAGATTAAAAATTATTATTCATTATTCATGAATAACAAATTAAAATATTTATTGTTTCACGCCAATAAAAACATTCAATTGTCATGTGTGAATAAAACAGTTACAATTAATAGATAAATATGATATCCACTGACATTTACTGCTCCAGTTCTTTATAATTTCTTAAACAAAAGCACTTTTTGTTGCTCTGAAATTATTTCAAAATAACTATTTTTTCCCAAACATCTCATCAGAAAGTTTATTTGATTCGTTAAGATTTGTCATTGTGATACACTACACAAAATACTATATTTATCCAAGTATAAATTTATGCCATTTATTGACTCTCTACACTTTCATAATACTAGGAGAAATAAAATAAACAAAAAGGAATTGTTTACATTAATTTCTATCTCCACTGCCTTTTTTTGTTTACTTAGCCTGTTGTCTGTGATTTCATTATTTTTTATCACCATCATCTTAACAGGACAGCTGTGTAACTTATAACTCCACTGTCACAAATGTCTGGTTGTTTCTTCCGAATACGTTGCAATTTATGAGGTTGTGGGAACTGAGAAAACAGCTCTTTCTTTCTTTCTTTACACACAACATACTTCGCTGCTTCTATACTGACATAAGAATGTTACAATGTCTCTTTCTTCCAAACACATCATTTACCTGCTGCTCTCTCATTGGCTGTGCAGAACCAGCAGCTGACACATCTCGAATTTTGAAGAGGTGCAAATATGGCCAACTTGCTTAAAATGTTCAAAAAAAGTATGTTATGACTGTAACATCAGTGATTTACATTTGGGATCTTTAAACTCATACAAATAGTTGTGTGTAACACTTGGTGGGTGTAGCAGATAGCAGACTTTGGTTTATTGGTAGAATACTAGGGAAATGCAATCAGTCTACAAAGGAGATTGCTTAAAATTACTTAGGTGATCCATCCTACAATGTTTTCTAGGTGCTTCACTTGTGTCATGCAAATGTTTTTTCAAGCAAAATTTCTTAGTTTGCTCTACAATAACTAACTTTAGAAAGAGAAAGCATTTGTATTCGCAGCATTTAAAGGAGAGGAAGAGATATTTCCTCTTTCAGTGTTGACATGTTGGTACTTCCAGCTTTCCACAGTCACTTATGTGGCAGAATGTTTTGAATTGATGATAAAATGCAGCAGGAATTGAATATGTTAATTAGTATTCTAATGGCATCCACATTTGTAAAAGACCATGTAAATGATTTAATGAATATGAGTGTATAATTAGTCTTCAAAATACCCTACTTCTTATGAACTATATTCCAAATTAAAAAGCAGGGGGAAGATGGTTTTATTATTGTGGGAAGTGGAATTTTAGTACAGAAACAGCAATATTTTGAAAAATGTAAAGACACAGATACTTCAGGAAACATTCAAACACACAGACTGACAGCTGTCCTGGCTACAGATCTATGCAAGTCAGTGCTCTCACCCTAAGATGTTAACCAAGAACTTAAGATGTTGACATGGCAAAGAGTCTGCAATGTGTGCTTGGAATGGCAGGTCATACTACTGCAGATATTTTGAAGGGATACAACTTGCAGTAGGATATGTGGTACTGTCAAATGCCTGTAAGCAGCTAAACTGCACAACCTGCAATTTGCTACTGTTGTACCGATTGCAGTTTAGCTGGGACATTTCAATATAGACTGTGTGGCTATTTTCATTGTCCAGTGAACAGTTGACAGATTGCCACCATAATCTCCCAAAATAGAACTTGAGGCTTTATAACAATTATTAAGTGTGTAATTGTTTTTTCTTTAATTGAGCAGTTCATTAGTATTAACCTTAATGATTCTCTTTCTGTCCAATATTGTAATTAAATTTGATGTGTAATAGCTAATAAGGACAATGTGACGGATAAATATATATTTATTTTCAATATATGAGTAATACTGAAATACAATGAGATAAGATTGTTCTTAATTTCCAACTTAAAAATAAATAATCAGAAAATAACACCAAATTGATGGTAAAGTAAAATAATTTTTTTCTGTCCCTTCCTAAGTGTGGTTTTTAAAATAAAGAAGACATTGTTAAAATATATGAGACTGAAACAGTAATGCCATAAACATCACCAATTGGTGTGAGGAGACTCCTTTCGGAGATTTCTTTGCCATGGATTAGTGCAAAGGTGATTTACTGGGAGTTATAGTTTTGACAAACCATAATCTAACAGAAGACATAAAAACCACTGCACACAGCCACAAATTCACTGAATAATTAAAGGCATGTAAAGACAGTGTTATACATTTCTTAAGCAGTTTTATAAGCTACTTGTAATTTGAGAGTTTCCCTTTCATTCCCTACCTCAATTATTGTACCAGTTTTTACAAACAGCAGCATTTGTAACTAAAGATAACATTACACCATGACTCCTGGAATTACCTTAGCAAGTGAAGAACAGGTGATGTTTAATAATTTCAAGTCCATATTTGGTTCTGAGTTCAGTGACATTAGAATCTCGTACAGAACACACTCCAGGGTCTCGTAGTATTTTAGAATGACATCAAGTTTACATAGGTCACCACTGAAATAAATTAAGAAATCAATACTGAAGCTAAAATTTGTTACGCAAAGAGATTAAGTTCGATATTTGCATAACTGACTGAACGGTATGAGAAATAGTATTGTACCTTTCAAAAAGTTTCTCACTTTGCATGATTGGATTTTAGACAAGCCTGTTGATTGTAATTTCTTACCTGCAGTACATAATGTAATCCTTGATAAAAGTGCACTTTCATGCCAACATTGGTAAAACTTACTGAAAACAAATGTAATCAATTATATCTTACTGACTACTGTTTACTATCACCCAATTGGCTGTGCGACAGACCTCAACAAATTGCCAACATCAGCATGCAACAGAAGAGCCGTGGACACCATTAGTCTATTCATTTACTATATTTAGGAGCAAAGAATGTGGTTGCTGACAGGCCAAGGAAAGTAGCCTTTTTTTATGCAGCCACTGACACTTTCTTGCCTTAATTTTCAGTCGGCAGAAAATGGAAGCTTTTGGATAAATAATTATTTCCTTCAGCCCTTGCCCACCAGAATTTTCAATAAAATAAATTTTCAATAAACAGTACCACAAAGTAGCAGCCATTGCTGAATATGTATCTGTGTACATGAAATTCAAGTTTACCAAATCCATCTCAGTGATTGAATCTGATTTCAAAATTACTGTTTCCTTAAGATGTGACCTGGGTAATATTCATAGGAGAAATGTTGTGGTAACAAGCAGCATTGTACGACATTACAATCTGAATATTCATGTTGTTGTTGCTGTGGTCTTTATTCCAGAGACTGGTTTAATGCTACTCTATCCTGTGCAAGCTTCTTCATCTCCCCATACCTACTGCAACCTACATCCTTCTGAATCTGTTTAGTGTATTCATCTCTTGGTCTCCCTCTACTATTTTTACCCTCCACACTGCCCTCCAATACTAAATTGGTGAGCCTTTGATGCCTCAGAATATGCCCTACCAACTGATCCCTTCTTCTAGTCAAGTTGTGCCACAAATTTCTCTTCTCCCCAATTCTATTCAGTACCTCCTCATTAGTTATGTGATCTACCCATATAATCTTCCGCATCCTTCTGTAGCACCACATTTCGAAAGCTTCTATTCTCTTTTTGTCTAAACTATTCATATGACAAGCATAATAAGACAGGCTAAGAAAATATGATCATATTTCAAGCTGATCACTATTTCATATACACACTTGATATAGAAATTGAAAAAGAATAAAATAATGGCACTGACCATTGTTCTGCTGATGTGTACTCTCCAATGGCCCAGACAAGATGAGTATACACTTCTGGGCAGATGCTTCTGTTATTAAGAATAGAAATGTAATCACTGAGCTCAGAATGTTTCAATAACACAAGCTTTGGGAATTCCTTGAAGATGTATTTGACCTGATGCCATAAACACCTGAAAATAAAGTACATCTGAAAAGAGAGAGAGGAAGGATGGGGATGGAGCAGTTTAATGTCTCATTCAGATAGATTGTTAAAAACTAAAATGTTATTCATGTAACAATACGTCTTTTACAAAACGACTACCTTCTAAATGGAAAGAAACAGGCAATCAGCTCTCATTTGTTGGAAAGTATTGTTTAAAGATCAAACATACTGCTGAAAAAACATTGGATAAAGTGTTATATCCAAAGAAGCCTGTTGCCAAACAACAAAGAATATATATTTTTTGTATGTTTTATGCGTAATTAGAGTATTACATTAACAGAGTGATAGTAATGTTTCTTGCCTTCAGAATTACGATTGGCCTCCTTGGGAACGTCCAAATTGGAATCAAATGCATGAAGGCCAGAAATGTTATGCAGATGAACAATGGCTAATGTCACGTGTACATCGTGGTTTGCCTAAGCATAGATTATATTAAAACTAAAATAAAATCCTTGGAGAATTTCGCGTTAAAGTAAAATTAATAAATATAATTCGTGAAACTCTAACAAAGACTATGTCTATAGTTAAATTTATAGGAGAACTGTCTCAGCCATTTGAAATTCAAATTGTTGTTAGACATGAGGATGGTTTAACAGCATTCAAGAAAAACTATAGGATCTGGAATTTGGAGCTAAAGAATCACAATATTGGACAAAAAGTTCTAGGAAGGAACACAAATGAAATTAAGGAGAGTTGGAACGCCCTATCCCGACAATGTTAAATTTAGTGACTTGGCTTCCCTGTACTTCAGGAACCACTGTAATCATTGACATGAAACTTTTACAGGACATTAAACTGTATGTTCTACTGAAGAACAATAATTGCATTTCAGCCACTGCTTTCGGAAATACAATTTTTTAATATGTTATCCTAATTAATTTTAATTATACATAACATTATGTTCTTCTTTTTATTCAGTAGACTCAGGATATGTACATTATTACTCCCTGAAAATTTGAATACTCTACTTAAAGTGTTTTCTGAGATTTAGGGGAAAATGCAACAGAAAATGTAAATTTTCAGGAACTGCTTCTAAAGTTTCAAAAGAGTGTAAGTTTTCTGATGCAGTTTGCTCCAGGATTAATTCCCATATGCTATAGCACTTTCACCCTACCAATGTTGCCATAATTAAAAGCAATAATAGCATCACTCACCCTCCACATTAGTGTCTTCATTCCAACAAAAAATTTTTTTGGTAAGCAAGTTCATATAAGATTATTGATCGATTCATTGGGATTTTGAGTCTGACCATGCGTACACTTCTTCAGTAAGTCAGGATTTGCCAGTTCTCTGTAAACAGGTTTTATGATATCCGTGAGTGGTGTTGGGATGGAATGCACCGTGAATCACGTCCAGGAGGTCAAAGATGGTGTACTGGTTCTTCATCGGTTGACAATCTGTGGAAGAAGGTAGCCCATACTGCCTGTCTAATTTACAACACATCCTCAGTATTATTTGAAATGGCCATCCATTAATACTGCTGTAGTTCATTAATCATTTTGTCTTTCAGCCTGCCTCTTATGGTTTTACCACCATAAAATTTCCTGTCTCTCAAACTTTCTTTCAACTTCCTCAACTTGATGCCCATCCTCTTCTGGACAGTTATGTGGTAATCTTCTCACCATGAGGATTAGGGGCTACTACACTATTATATGCTTTTGGGTCTCCATCACCTAATAACTTAGTGTAATACTCTCCCTGTTCATCCACAGATAGACTAAAAATTTCAATAGCTGCAGAGGCCTCCATACCCCCACTTGTTCCTTCATAATTTCTGTCACAGATATGCCCTTCTTCATTCTCTGATTTACACTTATAACAATGTTTGGTTAAAATCTGGAAATATATTACCTTTCCAATATCCACACTGGTCACTGTAGCAACAGAATTCTTAGAACTGTAGCTGCACTTCTGCGAAATGTCATCAAAAGCTGCTGGTGTGTCAGTCATACCATCATTTATTTCAACAGCTTTATTTGCAGTGCCTTTCATTGACTCACATGCATAAATTCCACAGCAGCTCCAATAAATCCTGCATACTTGTCAATTTTACTAGGTAGGCATGGCATATTCATCATGGCACACATTGTTTCTGCTGCAGTGTGTTCTTTGCCAATAGCTCTCAATCCATAAAACCACCTAACATTTACTTCAAAATAATTATCTTTACACTTAGTAGACTTCCAAAATGAAAAAGTATATTTACAACAGGTGCGATTAATGATAAAGTTTCCTGGCTAGTCAATTTGATACCTCACTGTCTTCATGTAAACTAACTGGCCCTCCATATATTTTGCAACACACACATTCACCAAATATCCTTGTGAGGATGTGTCAATCTACCAGAATATAATCTAACCTACCATTTACATCACTTTTGTTATGGGAAAACTGTGTATCACAGCGTTTCATTTTAATCTTCGAAGCACTAATGGGTGTTTCTCTAGATGCTGATGAGTTTGCCTGTACTTCACTGTCTGTAACTACACACGCTACGGGTGGAACACAATGTTTCCCTTTATTTGAAAATCTATTACCATGAAACGCACGTTTCTTAAAAACACTTCTTTTTGGTGACACTTTACTATTTGAGAGATTTACCAATCTATTTGTCACTTTTCCTCAGAAAAATGTTAGCACTTTGACATACAATGCATGTTTATACTATGAAACAATACAATACTTTTTGACAGTGCTACCAATACAACACCTAATTTAACCTTTATAACACAGCAATCCAACGCCTTCTACTTAAAAAAAATTATCGATTTTATTGGATCTTGAAGTAACCCATGTAAAAATTTTAACATTTTCAACTGGTGAGATTATATTTAAAAAATAAAATAAAATACTTCTCACGTGACTTTATAAATGATATCATTTTATTTGGAAAATTGCAAATTTTATAATGAGATAAAAATCTGAAAACATGGAAAAAAAAAATTTTCCATTCTAATTCCCCTTAAGGTAAGCTGCCTGGCTACACAGTTTTGCAATACTGTCAGAAAATGTGACAGACACAGTTATTCAAATAAGTCTGTAAGAAATAGCACTGGTCTCAAAATTTCAGATGAAAAAGCCAAATTCATGACAAACATAAAAATACACTAAAATTCTTGGAAAAACTAATAGGTAAAATAGAGCGAGTAAGTAAATTCAAATATCTTTGAGAAACTTTACTACAGCATCAACTAGAAAATTGTGTACCAGATGTAAGAGTTAACAATATGGAGAGAGCATACGGTTTGACAAATGATATTTACAAAAAGAAATGCACATCCAGAAAAACAAAACTAAAACACTATACTACAGTGGTATGACCAAAATGTTTACATGGAGATGAATTCCTAACAATGAATTATAAGCTGAATAGAATAGAGGTACCTGAAAGATGGATATTTAGAAAAATAATGGGTGCAATAAAACCTACAGATGGCTGGAAACTGAGAAGTGATGAGGAGATCTCCAGAAATAGAGATAAAACATGGGAAATAATGTCTAAAAGAAGAATTTTTTGGCACCTCTGCTGAACAAATTACAACATTTTCATGACGCAACAAATATTCCTGTGTTTCTGGAAGAAAAAATTGACAACAGCATGGACTACAGAAGTAAGGAAAGGTATAGAAAGAAACATCATCAAATAATCAGAAATAAGAGACAGAAATATTTTCAAGAATAAAATATTAAATTCAGAAGCCTTTCAATGCAAAAGAAATAAGAAATTGGGAACAATATGGACAGGAGAAATGAAAAGACAACATGGGGATAAGTTAAAGGGATAATGGAAAAAAATTATCCCTTTGGTCCATTTCTATATGCAGACAGATTCTATTCTGAACAATGTCAAGTCTGTGTTTACCTTCTTGACATGTTTTCAACATGTCCACTGACATTGGAAATGTACTCAATATATAGATGTCAACCATTTTACATGCACATGTGATGTTCTACAAAACTTGAAATGAAAACCTTTAACAAATTTATGTCCTTCCTGATCCAGTAATTGGAAAATTTGTTGTACTTTGAATTAAAAAGTTCTTGAGTGAGAAAGAGGAAGGTTGCAATTCTGCTGCAAGAGAACAATTATTGCAGATCTGTTTTGTGGTATGTAAACTGCTGTGTTATGATATGCATGATTCATTGGCTTTTTGACAAAGAAAAATGAACTGACACTATATATTTAAGGGAACAATATAAAAACAAAGCAGGCAAAAGGGAATAAATACACCTAAAAATGAAACTGACAGAAAGCACAAAGTGGCAAAGCAGGAATAGCTAAAGAAGAAATGCAAAGCTACAGAAGAATGCATGTTGGTGGCAAAGGTAGACGCCACTTGTAGGAAAATTAAAGAAACCTTTGGACAGAAAGAGAAGTAGCTACATGAAAAGAGAATATGAATTTGACAGAGCACTGACAGACATAAATATAAACAAGAAACATAGAGCAGACAGAATTCCTAGATCCTCAGGAGAAGAGAAGCAACCTCGACATAACTGATCTATGTAGTATGCAGGGCCTATGATGCAATAACTCCAGTACTAAAGAAGTTAGGTGTTGACAGGTGTTAGTATTGCCAAAACACCAGTTCAGTAAACCACAGTTGCAAAATAGTAACATGAATTATATAGAGAAGAAAGTAAAAAGCCAGTAAAAGTCAATTTTGGGAAAGAATAAATTTTATTTCCAGAGAAATGTAGGAACATTCTAAGCTATGGTGCCCTTACCTAGCTTTGTCTTAGTACATAGGTTCAAGTCTGGCAAACTTTCATTTATAAAGTAATGTGGACGAATAAAAAATCAGCTAACCAAGTGGGGCAGTACAAGAAAAGGCATAAAAAGGGGAGGAAACACAAGGGCTTTCAGAGTCAGCGGTTCCCTTCATTTGGCAGAAGGTTTGCAGGGAAAGACTAGTGAGGCTTAGGAAATGGGGAAGCGTTATGGAACCGACATCATTGCAGACTTACTGGATGGGATGAGAAGGAAAGATTGATTGTTGGTACCTTCACCAACGAGATTTGAAAAGCAGAGGACTTAAAGATGGAAGATGAGTCGTAAAAGCAGAAATCCAAGTGAATTATTCATTGTAGACAGGTGAAGGGGTGGGTAGATATAGATAGGTCATAAAATAAACAATAAAAAAATGAAAGATAGTTACTGAAAAGAAATGCTCATGCCACAGAAATTAACGTAAATTTATGCCAAGTGGGTGGTGAGAACCAAGCACATGTTGTAAGGCCAGTTCCCACCTGTGAAACTAGCTTCAGGAGGAAGAATCCAGATTGCATGTGTGGTGAAAAGGGCACTAAGGTTATGACTCAAGTTGTAGACCTTGTTGTCCAACAGTATATTGTGTGTTGCCAGTACATAGCCTCTGTCTATGCTCATTCATCCTTGCCTAAGGCACATTTAATTTTTGTGGTATAATACATACATAAGAAAAACAGAGAGATTTTGAGATTTTGTTTCAACATGTCACTGAAACACTTTAGTTCACTAGTATGGTGAAGGACTAACTTGTCTGTGCGATGATGGATATGTGAATATTTCTGAGAACAAATTTATACAATAGGAAATGGACTCAACTAATACAAAGAGAAGTGAGGAAAATAATGATCTTTTTTATTCCTCTGGTACTAGTGAACATACTAATCAGTTGTTTATTTCAATAGGATAATTCGTGTATGAAGGTTGTCTTCTTTTTCAGGGCCTTATCCAGTGTCTTTCACAGCATCAGCATGTTATCCTAGACCTGGTAATGTTAATGATAGAGGGTGGCTGGGTGTCCTTCCTATCGCCCCCCCCCCCCCCCCCCCTCCCTTCCTCTCTGGGACAGACTACATGTACATGTACCCCATCTCTCTGTGTCAACTGCTATCCCAAGTGAAAGTGTGTGAGGATTTTCAAAATTTTGTGAATTGAGTAATTGAGACAGGACATGGGCACCAACCTCAGAAGTGGGAAACCTCCTGAAAACCACATCCAGGCTCTGGCACTTGTTGTTAATCCACAGAATGGATTTGATACACGACCAGTGCACCTCTCACAAGTGGTGTGCTAATGTGCACGACTATATAGACAGATAATCTGTGTACAAAAGCACTTTGTAATTTTTATACTAATTATGAATTTATTTCGGCATTGTGATGTCTTGTCAGTAATCTCGAATAATATGATCTTTTTAATTACAATGTGAACTTTTGACACACATGGTATCTACAGCTGACATAAATGTATTTGTAACTTGTGATTTAAGTAATCAAATTACATTAGACTAGTACTAATGAAAAATAATTAAAAAAACTGCTTACTAATGACACCAAGCTCATTCTGTTCACACTGCACTTACATTTGTGTATTAACTTATGTATATATGGTTCCAATTTGAACACATTTCCAATTAATAATAAGTGTGTATCTTATCTACCCGCACATTTGGTTTTTTTATGCGTATTATGTCTTTAATGCCCTCGGTTTGATTGACACTAATAATATTGTATGATTTGTAGGAGAAAAGGCACTTCTTACGTGATGTTTACGCAAGAATTCAAGCAAAAGAGATGAAGATGAAGGACTGGTCGCACGAGATAGAGATAGAGAGAGAGAGAATATGATGAAGACTAATTAAATTTAGTTCATTTTCAATATGTGTGTAAAAAAACTAATTACACCATTAGTTATGTTTGAGAGAACAGTGTAAACACTTACAGTTAGCAGTGAATACATGGTGTGTCGTGGGGCGATCACTCTGTTTTTAAAATAATTGAAAAGTCACGATCGCTTCAGTCATTTATAAGATGACCAGTTTCAGCACTCAGAAGGTGCCATCATCAGATCTGTGAAGGTATAACGTAACAGGTTTGAGGACTGTGTATGTGCTACTTGGACAGCGCTATCTGGTGGCCGATTGTGAACTGCTAGAATTGCAGCAGGTAAGCCTGTGCAGAATAGGGCAGTGATGATGCCGACCGGTGTTAGGCGAGCAGTGGTAGTTTCATCTGGTGACTTCAGTGGTAGTTTCATCTGGTGACTTCAGTTTTATATTTTATGGAAAGAACGACCAAGAGAGCAGATTTTTATTATTTTTTTTATTGGTTGTGACAATGATTTTATCAGATGGTATTCCTCATATGCCATGATGCAAAATCTTTCCTTCTATGTTGCATGTCTGTTCTTGCAGAATCTCATGCAGAAGAACAGCCTTAGACTTTCTATAGGACTATAGGACTAGACGATACACAATCTTTAGTGAATTACTTGATACATTGCATCTTTTAATATGTTTCTGTTTACTACTTTCACATTTATTATTCATTATCTGACAGTGTTTGCAATAACTGAATGTGCTGTAAATAACAAGTTAGCTATAGAATTTCATGTATACACATTCACAATCTGTTAAAACAATTTATAATTCACTCATGCAATACAGTAGCTGTACAATATATGCAAAATTAAGGATATGAAAATTCTAGAAAAATACTGCATAATGCTGTGACTCACCACTGAAACTGTAGTACACCAGGTAATAATCATTAACATAGATAATGTTAGTTGTATAAAATAATGTAACTTTAGCACTGATTTTGCTAATAGTAGTAATTAAAATAATGAAGCACTTTAGCAGCAGTTTACGTACTTCAAATGTAATTGTTCAACATCAATACTTTACAAAAATTTCTAAAAAACATTGTATAAGAAAACAATGCTGTATTAGGCTTTTTCCATTTATGTAAAACTTGTTACATTTAAGTTTTGCCAAGTAGCAAACAGACACAATGTAAAGACTACTAAACATGTAAGCTTTCAGATTTAAAAAAAAAAAAAAAAGGGGGGGGGGGGGGGTACTGCCTCTGAAATAGAACTATAGATCTCTCTCTCTCTCTCTCTCTCTCACTCACACACACACAGGGCCACTGGAGCCCAATTGTAGACTGCATCTGCATCTGACACAAAAGGATTTAACTTTCACAAGCTTTTGGAGTCAGTGGCTCCTTCTTCTGGTGGAAGAGTTGAAGAAGGAAGGAAGAGGGGTGAAGGAAAAGGACTGTAGAGGTTTTAGGAATGGGTTACAGCTTAGAAAAGTCACCCAGAATGCTGGGTAAAGGAGACTTATCAGACAGAATGAGAAGGAAAGACTGATTGTTGGAGACTGCACCAGACAAGATTTGAAAAACCTGGGAGCTTAAAGGTGGAACACAGGGTGAAATATGACACAAAGATTACTAATAAAACAATAGAGTGAAAAGCTAAGTGCATTATATGTAACAGAGGCAGGAAATTGGACGGTGAAAAATAGACAAGTCAGAAAATGAAAGATATAAAAAACTGAAATGGAGTGAAGAAAGGAGTAGTTACTATGAATAAATGCTGAGATGGAAGGAATTAACATAAAGTAAGGCCAGGTGGGGGGTTAAAACCAAAGAAATGTTGAAGTGCTAATTCCACCTGTGGAGTTCTGAGAAACTGGTATCTGGGGGAAAAATCCAGATGGCGCATGTGGTGAAACAGGTGCCAAGGTCATGACTGTCACGTTGTACAGCAGGATCTGCAACCGGATATTGTATCTTGCCTGTATACACCCTCTGCCTATGCCCATTCATCCTCCCTGATAACTGGGTGGTAGTCATGCTGATGTAAAAGGCTGAACAGTGTTTACATAACAGCTGGATATGAAATGTCATTTAATAGGTGGCTCTCCGTTTGATAGTATGTGTTTTGCAAGTTACAGGCATGGTATAGGTGGTAACAGGAGGGTGCATAGGGCAAGTCTTACACAGGGGTGGGAACCATAGGGTAGGGAGATCGGTGCAGAAGGAGCATAGGATCTGACAAGTATATTGCGGAGATTGGAAGGGCGATGAAACACTCTTCTAGGTTTGGTGGGCAAAATCTCAGACAGAATGGATCTCATTTCATGGCAGGGTTTTAGGAAGTCATGGCCTTGTCAAAGTGACGACTGGTGTACTCCGAAGTTTCTTTCTTTTTTTTTAAGGGATCATCAGTACCAGGACTGGATGTGACGGCCCGGGAAATCTGCTTTTTGACTAGGCTGTTAGGATAATAAAATCCAGTGAAGGCTGAAGTGAGAGTGGTGGTGTATTGTGGTGAAGTACTTACATTTTGACAGTTGCCATCTGTTCCACATCAAACGTTCCCTTCCACACAGCCTTGGTATCTGAGGCAAACATATTTGTTTGGATGCAGACTCTTTCCAGCAATACACCGCCATTCTCACCTCAGCCTACACTGCATGTAATTACCCCACCAACCTAGTTCAAAAGCAAATTTCCTGGGCCATCATGTCCAATCCTGGTACTGCTGATTCCACCAAAAAACAACTTCGGAGCATACCAATGGTGACCCAGTATTGTCCTGATCAGGAATGTATAATCAGCTACTTTGAGAGGACCATGACTTCCTAAAATCATGCCCTGAAATGAGATCCATTCTGTCTGAAATTTTGCCCAACACATACGGAATAGATTTTCGTTGCCCTCCCAAACTCTGCAATATCCTTGTCAGGCTCTATGCTCCTTCTGCACCCATCTCCCTAACCTATGGCTCCTACCCTTGTGGCCATTCCTGCTGCAAGACTTGCCCTATGCATCCTCTTACCACCACCTATAGCAGTCCTGTAACTGGTAACACATATATTATCAAATGCAGAGCCACCTATGAAATGACACGTCATATATCAGCTGTTATGTAAGCACTGTTCGGCCTTTTACATCAGCATGACTAGTACCAAATTATAAATTAGGATGAAAGGGCATGGACAGATGGTGTAACCTGGCAACACGCAATATCCTGTTGCAGAGCATGCTGTAAAACATGACAATTGTAACCTTGGTGCCTGTTTCACCACATACGCCTTCTGGATTCTTCCCTCAAACACTAGTTTCTCAGAACTCCGCAGGTGGGAACTAGCAGTGCAACATGTATTTGGTTCTGCCCCCCTCCCCCATCTGCCCTTAATTTCTGTTAATTTCTCCCATCTCGGCATTTCTTTCACAGTAACTACACTTTCCCTCATTCCATTTTAGTTTTCTAAATCATTCATCGTCTTACCCATTTATTGTTCACCACCCGCCTCCCACCTCTGTTATGTACAGTGCACTTAACTCTTCACTCTTATTAACTCATGCATGCTGTTTCAGCAGTAACTTCTGTCCTACATATTACCCTCTTCCACCTTTAAGCTCTCAGGTTTTCAAATCTCGTCGAATGCAGTCTCCAACAATCAGTCTTTCCTTCTCATCCCATGCGAGAAGTCTGCCCTGACCTGCATTTCTGGGTGACTTTCCTGAAATCTACCCCTTTTCCTAGACTTCTCCAGTCCTTTTCTTTCACCCTTTTCCTTCCCCTTCAACCTTTCTGCCTGAGGGGGAGCCACTAGCTCCGAAAGCTTGTCTAATTACAACCTCCTTTTATGTTTGTGTTCTGCCACCGCTTGGTGAGTAGACTTTTTATATACTCAAATTCTTTTGTCAAATAATTAAGTTTGCCAGGACCACTTGTAAATCTTTTTGTTGATTAACAGTTTCAACAGATCTTTGTAGTCATCACTGTGTCTTGTAACATATTAACAGAAGTTCATGATCTTCACAAACTTGCAATCCAGATTGTGGTGACACTTCATTTTACAATAAAAGGTAGAAAGGAGCATCAGCATGTAAAACATAAAATACTACAAATATAAAACATAAATCATGCTGTGCTGATGATCTAGTGCATTAAGACATTAACATATCATTATTTGTGTTTTATATTTGTGGTATCCCGGCCACCTCACTAATAACACAGCAGCTCCCTCTGCCGAGGTCTGTATGATTGACACCTGGCCATGCTTTGGATTGTCAGAATGGCGTTCCGCTCTCCCTCCTGGGAATTGTGGGTTCAGTGAGTCTGTGAGGGCTACAGGCATCACTCAGCGGAGTAAGGTGGCTATAGCAAGACAAAAGGCATTCAAGAAAGCTCTTTACTGTTCCATCAAGCTTAGACCGCCTATAGGTGTGCACCCTTGTGATATGGCGTGGTCTGACATTGACCATGTTCCGTGGACTTGCAGAGTGTGGTTGCAATGAGTTTTCACTGTAATAACAACATGACTTTTTTCATCATGACAACACATATTAATCAAACTGAAAACCCTTTTCTAATGCAGCACTTGTACCTGGTACACACAATGCAAAATTAACAATTTTCTCTATATTTTCCAAATATTGTAGTCCGTCTCTCTCCTAGAGGCACTTCCATCATTACCCTATCTTTGATATGCTTTTCTGTTATGTTCTTAATGTGTCCAAACTCACTGATTAGTGAATTCTCATTGAAAGCAGACAGGCAAACACTATAATCCTGAACATCGGTCCAGTGAGCAGACTGCTGCAATGAATCCAAGATCAATTCTGACTATCTCGGTACTGACCTAAAATACACTTTTTATGTAATTCACAGAGTCATCAAAAATGTTGAAGTCTTTTTCTATAATAATACCATCTTCCACAAGGCTTTTCAACATTTCACTAAGTGCTACAGTTATGAATCTGTTGACCTTTCTGGAAACCAGCATTTGTATAAAACTGTCAATCAAATTCAAAGTTTCAGTGAGAGGGAGATATTTTGGCTCTCAATTTGACTAATAGTAGCAGACAAACTTCTGACTGATCTGCTAAAAATCTCAACCAAAATGGGCAAGAGCTATTAGAGAAAGAATGAATACTGAAGATACACCAAAATGGAGAATAATCTGTATGGAAGGTAACAGATAAGACTTCTACATGATCAGAAATGGATATAGCAAAATGGCCACTGGAGTTAGTATACAATGACATCATGTGTCCTACTATTCCCATATGTTATACGAGAAAGAGAGATGTCATTACATTTATAGAAAATTATATTCATTTTACAGCTGTTTATAAGATACATAATAAAGCTCCAATGCTAGAATATTTAAAACAGTATGAAGCAATGGCAACAGTTCATTTCAATAAGAGGATAAGTAGATTTCACTATGATGATGAAGGTGAATAGTTGTCCAATGATATGAATAGCTTTTTTTAAAGAAAAGGGAATTCAATATTAATTTACTAAGCAATACCCACAACAAAATGGAATACATGATAAATACATTACAAACCAAGCTCACTGCAAGCTTTTGAACAATAAATTCAGAAAATCGTTTCAGCCAGAAGCAGCACTGACTGTTGTTTAGCTGATAACCAGAACACCATCGACTGGAAGTTCCAGCATCTTATGTGGTATGGTGAAATGCTGAAACAGCAGAAACTGGAAGTGTTTGGTTGTGTGGTATACTTATAGCTTCTTGGAGAACTGATTGCTAGAAAATTTGGTGCCAGAATAAAGAAATGCTTAATGGTTCAATATTGCTTTGGTGCCCAGAAAAGAGATGCATCATTCTTGGAAGGGATGTCAAGTATGATTAAAATAATTTTTATCGCAATAATGAGAACCGCTTCTCTTGAAAAGAGACAGAAATGTTGTAATTATCGTTGATGAAGACAAAATTGACTACTGAGATGATTTCATGTCAGCCAAAAATAACTGAAGGAGTTAAATCTCCTGAAGGCCATAGACCTGGGAATGAGAGAGAAAATGCCCACCATGGAGGAAAGACTATGCAGTGTTAGATCAATGATGTTCCTGAGAATTTCAGTGTAATTTTCAGCAGAACAGACAAAGAACACAGGTTTCACACAGCAGTAGAAGAGGTTAATGAAATTAAGACCTGGACATTTGTGACCTATCTGAAAACAAGAGGGCTATTGACACTTAGTGAATTTTTAAATTTAAACATGATGATTTAAGAAACAGTAGTCATCAGAAAGCTAGGCTACTCATTCATGACTGTTCTCAAAGAAAAGGGTTCGAGTATAATGAAACATATGCTCCTGTAGCAAGACTGACAATTCTGAGGACACTGTGCAGTTCTGAATTGCGAAAAACTGGTTACAAACTGTCTGAATGTAAAAAGTGCTTTCCTTTAAAAAATGTAGAAGATTACATTATATAATTTCCAGGTAGTAGTGAATCTAGAACCAGGTAGTGCAGGTAAGCTAAACAAAGCATTTTATGGTCTAAAGCAGGCCTCAAAAACTTAGAATTTCACATTTGACAAGTTTGTTAATGATCTAGGCTTTGTTTAAAGTATTGCTGATAGGTGGTTGTAAACAGGAACTTTGTCTGTAAGGTTTATGTTTTGCTGAACATTGATGACATCAACAATTTGGAAAATTGCAGAACAAAAAGTGAAGAATTCAAGTTAGCATTAACAAGTAGATTTGAAATGAAAGATTTAGGAGACTGTTTCTGATATTACAGTAGATAGAAGGGAGAAAGGGATACTTATGAGTCAGAAAATTTGATGCAGAGCTTCAGCATGAATGAATGTAAGCCTAACACACACACACACACACACACACATGTAAGTGAATTACAAAGAAGTTGAGAATATGAAAATGAATGAGAAAGTGCATTATAGAGAACTAGTAGGATGTTTGCTTTATGTGACTAAAGCATGACTTGATTCACACTTTGCCATTAATTATTTCAGTCATTATCAGAGTGATTCAAAGGAAGCATATAGGAAAGGTTTAAATAGAATACTATTAGCACAAAAGACACATTATATCATAGATTACAGGGCTACTATAGATGATTCATTCATTTTTAAAGTTCTATATTTTCCAATGTATAACATACACATATATGACTGATTTATGAATATAACTACAAACTCATGAACTTAGCATTGTGTACACCTCTTGGTATTATGAATGAGGTGCCTTGACAAAATGATGACAAAGCTTCCATTTAGCTGGAAAGGTTAATCATCACAATGTGAGAGTAAGGGCCTCTGAAAATACTCATGAAATTGTGGTATATTCACTTAAAATTAATGTTTTCTGTGCAATGTCACAGACGAAGGTGTGAGGGTGAATTTTTTTCTGCAGGAGGGCTGTGACAAATGTCTCCTACCTTGATGAGTTGAAGTTGTGGCA
This sequence comes from Schistocerca gregaria, assembly GCF_023897955.1. Taxonomy (NCBI): domain Eukaryota; kingdom Metazoa; phylum Arthropoda; class Insecta; order Orthoptera; family Acrididae; genus Schistocerca; species Schistocerca gregaria. The sequence goes on along the minus strand of NC_064922.1, from coordinate 414,206,907 downwards.
GTCTTCCCTACTGACTGTTGATGCCGAGAATGTCATCTTCCACCAAGGCAGCCCTGGAGCATTGATGTTTGTCACACTCTGAATGGCGAACTTCCCCAATGCTGGGTTGGGCGTGGTGGCGAAGATGGTGTGACTGCTTCCTTGGCCCCAGGTTGCCTGGCCTAACACATTGTGACTTTTTCCTTTGGGTACATTAAGGACCATATTTACATACCTCTATTGCCAGGAACACTGGAATAGTTCAAAGAACACATCAATACTGCTGTGATCCCCCTAGGATGTTGCTATATAAAGTATAGAATAAACTTGATCACAGCTTCGACAGGCATTGTGTGGTGGCCAGTGGAGCACTCATACAATATCTGTATAGTGTAAATTGCAAATCTGGTGAAGTTCACGTTTCTATTCATGCATCAGTCAAATTTGTATATGTAATACTTTGGAAAATATAGAACTTTAAAAAGGAAGAATAATTTTATTTATAGTAAGACCTGTACATTATAAAAATGAAAGCAACGATGAAGCTGTGGGAGCTTATGGTGATTGGGCCAATAGCTCAATTATAAAATCAACTTCAGGTTATAATACCAAATTATTTGGTAACATTGTAAGATGGGCACTAGAAAAACAAAGTACTGTAGCATTATCTTCTACAGAAGTAGAATTTCTGTACCCTGCAGCTTGAGTTGTAGAATATTTATAATTTATGAATAGAGTCAGTTCTGTATAGCTCCTTTTTGTAAATGGGAGTAAACGTAAGTATGAGTCTGTTACAGATTCATGTTTAAAAATTAAGACATCAAGCACATTTCTATAGATTGTTGCCCAAATGAGGTAGAGTGGGGGAATAACAGTTCTACATTATGCCATAGTACAGAATCTTTGATTTTGTACTGCATCATACGCATACACATATTACTGATTGTTTATTATGTCTGTTTCTTGTTTTTGAGTGGGGATAAATTAATTGGAATTAAGTTTCCTTGCTCTGCGTATTTGCTGTTTGCAACCACACTCTGTTAGCCAATCATCTCTCATCAAGTGCCCCAGCTTTTTGTTGACAAGAATGTATTTATACTTCCTGTCAGTGACTGCATTATTTCTCATAGGCCATAATTTATCCACAAACATCACTCCACTTTCCTCCTTTTAGTTAATGGAAACAGGCCATTATAGGTACAGAAATCGGTTTATATTTATGAAGCATATACAACAGAAATAGAGACAGTAAAACAGAATAAGGTCTCTGTTGGATGACATAAAATTTCTCCATTATATTAAGAAGATGCAAACACACACAAATTTTTGCTCTGGTTAACCTGTTCAACAAAAGTTTAAGTGAAGGTGTGTTTCCAATCTGAAGTAAAGTTTACAATAGTCAAGACACTGCTTAAAACATAGTAACAACAAAGCCAAAAACTAATGACCCATTATTTTCATCTCAAGTAAAAGTATCAGAAAAAAATTATTGCACTTATCTTAGAAAACTTCCTTTTCAAACAGGAAGTACTGTAAGAAATGCAACATGATTTTAGGAAAAGCTACTCAGTGTCACCTGCCATATACAATCCAGAGCATACAATGTTAATGAAATTAGATGACAGAGAAAGGACAGCATGTTTTTCCTGGATCTTTCATGTGCATTTGACAAAGTATCTTACGACCTGCTGCTTGATAAAATGAAAACTTGTGGTATCAGAGGAATAGCTAAAAGACCGTTACAATCATACCTACAAGCCAGATATGAGATTGCACAAGTCACATACAGAGTGACAGGTTCAGTTGAGCTGTAACAAAGTGAAGTGTGCATTAAGGGTCAGTTCCGTGGCCTCTATTCTTAATACTAGATGTTAATGATATACCATAGTGCCCAACAACAAGGTACTTAACCGTGCAGATGACACAACAGTTATTAATTGTGTGCCCAGCAATAATAATCTGGTCCTGAATTATTCTGGTTTCTTACTTGGCAGTAAAAATAACTGATTAAGCTTAATGGACTCCCACATACACCAACAATGTGACAGTGTGCAACAGAATGTTGTGTCAATGATGGAACAGAAATGAATCTGGGTGATACAACTGTCTTCCTTTGAGTAACATTAAACAGGTATCTCTCTTGAGAACAAGTCTTCAAATAATTTAACAATAAAAGCAGTACAGTAGTCTAAATAAACATTTACACATTTATAAGACTTGTAGACGAGTGATTATCATCTGGAAACACACAACCCAGAATGTGGAGATAACAGCCTATATTACACGGGAATCAGATTTTACAACACATATAAAGAGAATTTAAAAAGCTCAAGTAGAAGCTGCTTTGAAACGGAACTGCAGAAGTTTCATACCAATAAATGTTTTTCTAGTATTAAGGAATTCCCTTCAGAGGAGTAAAAGACTTTCATTTATACCAATAGTATATGTAAGTACCAGTAATCAAAATACATAACGTTTTTATTGTTTGTAAAGGTAAAGATATGATGAAAAGTGTAAAATACGTCCACATTAAAAAACAAATCCTGTGTTACTGTACAGAAAATATATAAATACATTACAGATATTCTGCTAATATGTAGGTAAATTATTCTTCAACTATATCTCTAAAGAAAAACCGCTGTAGAATCGTGTCACAAAAGTAGATAATGGAACAACAGAAATTTTACAAGATACTTAAATTTAATAAGTTTTTCGTGTGTGTAACACATGACAACGTTATAAGGTATATTTCACTGACTGCACTTTGAACTTACTTATGAACTGAATTGGTGTATCCAGGAACTTTGAATAGAAGTGTTAGTCTGGTAAGAAGAGCACATAAAACATCAGCTGCAGCATCAGCATCACCTTGAAGCATGAGGGCCGAGAAAAACTTGTCTAACAGAAGTGGCACAATCTGACTGCAGGTTATAACAAGAGACTGTGTTGCCAGTTCTCCAAGCAGATCGATGTATGCACCTAACCTTTGGATACAGAAATAAAACTATATTTCATAATGGCAGAATTATGTAATTAATTTGATAATGGATGACTATATGCTGCATGTTACAGGCTAATCATTATAATTAACTTATCACATTATGGAAAAATAAGGTAAATGTAAAGTGTTATTACTTATCTGCCATGTGAAAATCTCAATTTGAACATAACATAAAGACAAGATGTAAATAAAAATGATCAGAGGTAAGAACTCTTTATTCTCTGTGTTGCTATGTGTATCTTATGTAACTCACATCAGTCAGGAGAATGATTTGTTTATTAACAAGAACATAGTACATTAACACTATGAACATGACAGAAAACTTATCTTCTATTACCATTCCAAGGAAAACCAGCATCTGCCACAATGAAGCATTACATAAGGGTTTTATTATATTTTGTTGAGGTATGTGCAGTGGTGATTTGATTTTTTTTAGGTCTTTCACTGAGGATGAAACATAAATTTCTGCCTCAGTCAAGCTTCATCACCACTTCAATATTCTGTAAGTGCACATTTTGTTTATTAACTGACCTTATGTAATTGTACAAATTGCATTCCAAAAACTGAGCAACACATCATTTTCAGTACCGCTACCTACATCATTTGACAGGAACATTTATGGATGAACAAACTATTCCAGAATTAAAATTCACTTTCAATGAAATATAAGGACTTTGGCTGAGTGAACAAATGGTACAAGTGTGCCATATGATGCATGCTCCAACTTACAGGGCAAAAGCAAACCATATGTTTACTACTCTGAAATTCCAGTTGAATTCACCCTGCATTACAGCGATGACATTAATATGGTGTATCTCATGCATAGCATACAGTAGTTATAATTAAACTGATGGTGTTCCAAGTGATGTTGTGTGGGCTGTATACATCACAGGATGCTGAAACATCGTAGGTACGTTCATTAATTGGTGCGCTTGTGGAGTAGACTGAAAAAATAATAGTTCCACTTTCTGCCCCTAGGTGAAAATATGATGCTGTAAACTGTCACAGTGTGAAATGTTTACTGTTTTGACATTAGCATGCTGTTTGTGACTTGGCAAAGAATATTGACTTCATCTGTAAGGACTGTTGGTGTCTGGGGCTAATAAGGTTGAAGTTTTTTGCATGAAAAGTGATGGCTATTGAGAAGAAAGAGCATGCACAGTTAGTAAAGCTGTTTTATCAGAATGGCAGCAATAGTAGTGCTACATTGTGGGAATATCACTGACAGAAACAGCTGCGAAGAGGCATCCCGTCAATAAACAAGCTAAAGAATATGGTAAAGAAGTTTGAAGAAACAGATGGAATTACGTGGTGCAGCAGAGAGAGGGAGGCAGTCCATTCCCATGGCATCTGATGATAAACTTTTTGTAGCTGTAGCTGACTGTGCAGCACATCTCAAACTCTGCAGCCACTGCTCAAGCTATGCCACGGGAATCGTATGTCCCCTGATCAACAGTTTCAAATATTTTATGGCACATTTTACATAGGTACCCTTACAAGAATCAGAATGTGCACCAACGAAGCTCGAAGATAATATACATCATCACTTTGCCCTTCGTTTTTTGGCACACTGTAGCACTCGGAAAATTATCAGTTTAATAATAACCAACCGGCACATAGGTGGTATTTGCAGAGCTTTCCTCTGGAGACTGATTTTTGAATACTTCTGAAAATGTTCTCATTATCATTCTTGTTATGTCTTGCAAAATTTTTTATGAGTGACTTTCTTCACCAGCATCTGAACTTTTGCTTCTTGGACAATATGATCCATATTTATAACTGCATTAAACTGTATAGGAAAGAAGTGCATTAATGCCACTGTGCTCCTTATGTTCATTTAGGACACAAATAATTTTATAATTATCTTGCACATTTTGTATGGTTTTTCATCTGGGGTTTTGTTGTACATATTGCAAATTGACTTTCCAGTGACACTTATACCACACAGACAGGTCTAGCAACAACCTCATTATCTTACCGATACTGGTGTATTTAACACTGGGTCTTAATAGACTATTTTTGATGACACTTATTTGCCTAATGTAACAACATTGGCCAAGTCACAGGCCAAGAATGTGGACATCCCTACTGGTTGCTGATAATTAGCCATGAGCTTCTTAGCTTTGTTTAAAATTCATTTAACACATCAATATATGAAATAGTGGAAGGGGTGGGGGCAGGCAGCTAAATGCTACAGTGTGAATGCAAAGAGAAACACTATAAAGGTTAGCCAATAGTGACTTTCTAATAGCTAACCCAACATGTGCATTAAGGGCAGCAGATAAATTATATTGCATGACAAGAAAAACTGAAGCACCCAGAAGTGGAGGAGGAGGAAACAAAATGAAACTTCATAGATTGAGAGAATATGTCAAGTTATTTCTGTTATTACAAAACTGAGGCAAGCTGTCCCACAACTGTTATAAATGGTAATTGATATTCTGGATACTGGCAATGGGAATGAGTTGATGTTGAAGCTGGTCAAACACATGTTCTACATTGGACAGATCTGGGAACCTTGCAGGTCACAGGAATACCCCAACATCGCGCAGACAGTTCACAGAAACATGTGCCATATGGGGACAAGCACTGTCCTGTTGAAAAATGGTACTACAACACTGCCATGTGAGAGCTAACACATGATGATGTAGGATGTCCTTGATGTACCATTGTGATGTCCGAATTTCCTCAAACACCACCAACCAGGACCTGAAAATGTACCCAACAGGTCCCTAATCATGACACTAAGAGTACCACCACTGTGCATCTCTAAAACTTTGGAAGAATGGGACTTCTACCCAGATTGCCACCATGCTCGCCAGCAATTGTAATCCATAGTAATGCAGAACTGTGATTCATTGCTAAACATAAGTGTGACACCATTCATCAGCAGCCCATGCTTCCCTGTCACAAAACCACTCCAAATGCAACTGTTTATATTGTGGTCTTAATGGCACTCCACACATAGGAATGTAATTCCCTAGCCATTCTGCTCTTAGTCAACAACCAATGGTGTAGGATGACACAGAATGTTGCAGGGACTCTCATACTTGTTCTCAGATGTGAGATGAAGATGTGACGAGTTATTCTTGGTGCACAATATGGCAATTCTCCGTTGTGGGGGTCACACAGGGTTAACTGGAATGCTTATGACGAGTATGCCTGCCCTCATGTTTTCTTGCAGTCCAACATTAGGTCACTGTTACATCTGAATGGTCCACGAATCTGGATATTGCACGATTCAACCTGCTGGCCAAATGGAAACTAAAATGAAGTGCTTTTCAGACTCTGTCAGGTGCTGATAACAGTGTTTCACCTGAGTACAGGGCATCTCTGTTTCTTTTCAAAATCTAATGTTGCCCACACCTCTAATATATCCTACCAGGCCTGGTAACTCTGATGGCCATTCTGCCTGTCATGGAGAACTGAGACGCTAAATCATTTTCACACCTGCCGATAATGTGTACATGTACGAAGTAACACTGGCATTAGACAATTTCTTATGGGGGCTTCACTTCTTTTGGTCAGGCAATGTACATAATAATCATTCTTGAGAAAGATAGAAATTGTTTCAGCTGAAAGTTTGCAGATTATTAACCACGTAACATGGATGGAATCCTTGAATAATTTATAGAAAAGCAAAACCATGAGTAAGATTAGTGTTAGGCACGAACGATGTTAACAAAACATTTACACATGTAATGACAACTGTCAATCTGTGCCAGACCTGGACACAAAGCAAGGTTTTCTGGTTACCATGAGCACTTGCCTTAACCATTAGACTATATGAGTGTGCCTCAAGACCTGAATCCCATTTTATTGTCACTGATGGTCCCATTCACAATTTCTAAAAACCACTATGTAGAAGTCATACCACTGGGAGAATGGATTTGGTGGAGGAATTGCAAGGTCAACATATCATACCATTTCATTTCATCATTGATACATCTGGTGCATTTAAACCATTTTAACAACATATTTTTGTGTAAAAAATTACAGAAATGGTATGACACCTTGAAAGCATGACAGGAATGGATTTAAAATGCAGATTGATTAGCCAGTTCTGAAATACTCTGTACAATTATGGAGAAGACTTTTTAAATTACGTTCTACATCACAGTGGTTTCCTCGTTAACCACATCTTTGATGAACAAGAAAAATGTAAAATATAAATCCGTGCATAACATGCCCAAAAATTAAAAGTTATGTGTAAAATTGCATTGCACTGCAATAAACTAAAGTGGATATGCTAAATGAAAATGTACCTTCCAGGGAGTTGACCTTTCTGGCTCTGTTGTCTTAAGAGATAACTAAAGGTAGATCGGAAAGCTGCAGACCGTACATCAACCACAAGACTTGCCCAGCAACTATTACTGCTCTGTTCTGTGGGCAACACAGCAGGTACCTGATGCAGTAACAAGCTTGCAGCAAGAACTGGCAGATCCAACAGGCTGTGCAGAAGCTGTAACAGTTAGGTATCATAGTAACTAGAGATGTAATGAAACACAAGCAATGCTTAGACTGTCTGCACCAAATATGAGTAGCTGAGGTAATTATATAAATACATAGTATAAAAGTGGATGTACATATGTGTGTGTGTACATGCAGTGACTCAGCATAATTTCTCACTCTTCCAAATACTGCAAACGTGTACTACAGGTAGCCATGACCCAGCATGACGACAATGAAAACCTCGTTTACTGCACTACTGCTATGTTCCAAGATCAATATCTTTGTGCAAAGTCTGTGTTCCAAGGCTGACTGATCAGGAATATGATGCACTTTTTGTGGAAATCACTATGAAAATCACTGTTACAGGTTGTGATAATGTCAAAGAAAACTTACAAAAGAGGAAATGTTCTGACATGGAATCACTACACGGGAAAGCAAGTGGTGAATTGAGAGAATAGAACATCTGTTGGGACCAATAAAAGTGAACATAAAAAGTGGGAAAATGTAAAATGTAGAAACATAGAAACAGGGTTTTACCGCAGTTCAGGAAATATGACATCATAAACACTGAGATGCATGAAAAACTGCTGCAACAAGTATGGCATTTAAATTTATTACTTCTTTGCTATTATCTCTATTTGCAGACAGTATCCACATATGAACCTACAAAAATATATCATTGAACGACATGTATTTTAGAAGATACAACATCATAAATATTGTGCTATGTGAAAATGAAACTGCAGCTGAAATCCACTAGAGATACAGATGAAATATGTGTACAAATACATGTGAAATATTTAAATATACGTGAAATATATTTGACACATGTACACAAGCAATGCCATGGTTAGAAAGCTCATCCTAACACTCTGGAACAATTTCAACCAAATTTGTTACATACGTTAGTTACAATCTGGAAAGAAATACTGTGGGGGTAAATCCACCTACCTTTTACTGATGTGGGGTGATAATATGGAGAAAGAAGGGGTGATAACGTGGAGAAAGAAGGAGGAAGCAGCAAATGGACAAACATAGGAGGAGATGGACAGTGTGGTGTCACCGCCAGACACCACACTTGCTAGGTGGTAGCCTTTGAATCGGCTGCAGTCAGGTAGTATACGTCGGACCCGCGTGTCGCCACTATCAATGATTGCAGACCGAGCGCCGCCACACAGCAGGTCTAGAGAGACTTCCTAGCACTCGCCCCAGCTGTACAGTCGACTTTGCTAGCGATGGTTCACTGCCTACTTACGTTCTCATTTGCCGAGAAGATAGTTTAGCATAGCCTTCAGCTACGTCATTTGCTACGACCTAGCAAGGCGCCATTATCAGTTACTATTGATATTGTGAACTATGTACCGTCAAGAGCGACGTTCATCATTAATGGATTAAAGTTAAGTATTCCACCAGCTACGTCCGTTGTTTCTAAATTCTAATTACCTTGTCCTGTTCCAGACCTCACGCCAGCCTGCGTGAGCTAAATCGCGTGCCTTTCGGCCTCCTCTAGTTACACGGTGTTGGCTCTCCTGCCAACCACAAAAGACAGAAATTATGTTAGGTTGGATTAGGTTATGAGGAGATGGACTAATAGAAAATGGAATAAATACATGCTTGGACAATGCTGGGTACTGAAGGAGTATGCAATAAAACAATGCTATAGTGTCCAACAACAAATGAGTGTGATATTCTTGATGCTGATGTTTCTGAAGACTTCTGCTTTCCATACTGAACAAAGATAGAAAATATATAATACTTTCAGCAGATTATAATAGAAAAGGTAAAATACCGTAACACAATTATATAAACCCCCCCAAACTGACACCTCCAAAAAATATGTATTAAGGGGAAAAAATGCCTATTTTTTCAATCGACTTTTTTCAGCTTTTGGGCCTGTCATTAATTTTCACTGGTGAACAAACAAAAGGAAGGGTGCAAGCAGGTCACTTTCATTCTTGATTATGGACAGTCTTCAAAATAAGAAAAAAATACACTCAGAGGAAATGAGAGCACCATAATCAAACATGGAGAATTTTGTAGCAAAAACAATGATTTAAATAAGTTATTATAATGAGACAGATCAGATACAGTGAAAAAATTCACAACGATCACTATATGAAGAGTATATAATAATATTACTGTTAATTTTATACGCAGACTCTGACCAAGATTATGGAAGAAATTTAAGTGCACTTCCCTTGACAATGATAAATATCATAGAAAAAAGAATATAAAAAATTGAAAAGGAAGAGTTGTAAAGGGAAATTGACAAGGCATGGGATTAATGCACATAAACAGGAGGAGAGAAATGGCAACAGAACATGAAAGATGAAACAAAGTGTTGCAAGTCAGAGGAAACAGGTGTAGATGCAGCGGTGAAAGTTACAATGAAACAGACGAGTGTACAAAAAGAAAAGCAGGCTAGGTTAACTGGTAAAAGTATGGATGAGGAGTGGGACTGAGAAGTGAAGGTATTTTGATTAGAGACTGAGAGAGAGAGAAACGCGTGTGGACCACAAGTGGAGCTTGACAACAGGAATAATAATAATAATAATAATAATGAAGCAGATGTGGCTAGAGGCACACAGAAGAGGATTTGCCTGATTAGGTAAGAGTGTTGCAACACAATGGGGAAAGAACAGTGAGATTTCAGAGTAGGTTAGCATATGTGATATGCATTCATAGTACGATTTCCTAGAATATTACAGCATGCTGTGCATCGTCCGCAGTGGTGTTTAGGTTAGAGCCAATGGCCAGTGATGTGTGCATCACCAGTTTGTTTCCTATCTCATGCAATTATTTATCATCAAACATTAAACATCTCTGGAAGAATTTTCTATGTATGTTTGAATGAGATGACACTCTGCTGAGGCAGACAGCTCAGCTACATATGCACTTTTTGTATAAGCTCAATAAATGTACTTCCACTTTGTTCTTGTTGATGATGCTCTCATAGCTAGTACTTGGTCCTAGATGTTATGTGATATAGTTTGGTGAAGACACAGAGTATCTCAGATAATTACATTGCTGTGACTCCAATAAAATTACACAAAAACTGTTGCTTAAAAGGGCAGGAACCTGAGTACTTCCTATGGCCCTCATTGTCAAGGTACTCATGGATACAAAAGCATCAATGAGTGAGAGAAGTAGCAGGCATCCAGTAGTGTTTTTTGGAGATGCTGGCTAGAATCTGATGAAATAGTGACACAGATTAGATTGTGCCACTAAATACATTTGGTCGGATGACATGGTGTATCTTGACAATGTCTACTTGTACAGGGTTGAACAAAAATTTGGGAACACTATGAGAAACACAGGCTTGAACATAAATGCAGATGCTAGCACAGCCTGCAGGTGGTGGTCAGTATCTGACCATGAATGGCACATGTGTAGTGTCCTCAATATGTTGCAAGTATCAGTCATGATCAGAACTATGTTCTGTATTGTTGTGAGTGTATTATGTTGGAGCTATGTGAATTCAGATGTGTACAAATTTTGGAGATTGTATGGTGAGTGCTTCTGTAACCTAGGTAGCTAAAGAGTTTGGTGTTTCAAGAGGCACTATGTTGAAGATCTGTAACACATACAGGGAAAGCAAAAAAACCTCATCCACTAAGTCACTGCGGAATTGAATGCAGCACTTGCGCAAACCCTGTCAGCAAGAAAACAACATGAAGGTAGCTCCATAAGCTGGGAACTGCAGGGCAAGCTGGAGTTCCAAAAGCAAACATCAGTGATGCAAATACCCATGACAGGAAAATATGATGCTGAAGTCATAAAACATGGGAGTATGAAGCAATGAAAGAATGTCATTTGGTCAAGTGAGCCTTGTTTCACACTGTTTTCAACTTTAGGACAAGTTTTTGTCCCAAGGGTGTAACATGGCAGAAGTTTGGTGTTGATTTGGGCAGCTGTTTCATGGTATTCCATGAGCCCCATGACTACTTTGTAAGATCACAATTCTGCCAAGGATTATGTGATCATTTTGGCTGACTAGGTCCATCCCATGGTATGATATTTGTTGCTCGCTGGTGATGCTGTGTGTCAAGAAGACAGGGCACCTGTTAACACTGTTTGTTGTCCAGGACTGGTTTTGTGAGCATGGGGAGGAATTACTGTAGTTCCCCTGGTCACCAAAGTCACTAGATCTCACTCAATATTATTCAGCCTTTGTGGTCTACTTTGTACAGAAGAACACTATCCATCTTTATCATCATTACCTGAAGTTGCCACTATTTTGCAGTAAGACTGGTATAATATTCCCTTGAAAACCATACGGGACCTGTTTTTATCCATTCCAAGATGAATGGAAGCTGTTTTGAATGCCAACAGTTTTCTACACTGTATTAGGCATGGTAATTTGTTGCGATTTTGGTGTTTCCATATTTCTGTCCAACACCTGCATATCAATGCCACAGACTAGCAACAGCTTGCCAACAAGGAAAGTTCAAGTTGCTGACACAAATTTGAGTAGAAATTAAGAAATTATTTAATGACAACCAAAAGCATGTTCACATAGCTGCAGTACAACTGACAAACAGAGCCCAACACCATGGAGCAATGACAAAGTCATTTCTATATGTTTTGGCCTCGGCTAACAGTGAACACGAACATGAGGGAAGCTGTCAATGTTTAACACTTAACAAAGTATGTCACAGAGGATGTCTACGAAGTGAACCTTTTGTTGAAGGATGTTACCACAACAGAGGAGATCATCAAGTGGTGCCAGCTCATTGAGGCAATGCAGCAGAAAACAGTATGTCAAAAGACATTCAACAACTTCCATATGTCGTACCAGTGACATTCATTAAGACCACCAGGATCTCATACTGCTAAAATGGAAAACATCAAAAAGAAATACGAGGGTTTACGATATCTTAATCTTGAACCAAAATGGGTCAAAGCAGCATCTCTGAATATAAAATCAGGAAAAAGAGTTTAGTTCTATCATTAGTACATATCCCTACAAGGCAAAGTAATGAAGCAACCTTGCAGAATGAAGTTGGATACCCCAGATTTATACCACAACCACCACAGCACATCCGAGGTTCTTGACAATACAGACACAACCAACTTCTCACCACAAAAACAGACATTTAGGGAACATAAAACAACATGCCAATTTGTTTCCACTGTAGATATCCAGGGTACATCGAACACTTCAGTACAGAAAGAAGAAGAGTGTTCCAAGACTATTACACAGTAAAATGTTGTACAACAGGCTAATTCTATCGAATCCAGGCAAATGTAGACAACTACAGCCAACCTATGGGATAAGGCCCTCACAATATCATTCTTAAGGTCATTCTAATGTGCACTGAAGTCATTCCCCTTCACCACACAAAGATTCTACATAAAAAAAGGAAAATAAGTGTTTAACATCCTGTTAACAATGAGGTCATCAGAGATGGAGCACAAGCTTGGATTAAGGAAGGATGGGGATGGAAATTGGCTGTGCCCTTTCAGAGGAACCATCTAGGCATATTTGTATTAAGCGATTTAGGGAAATCAGATAACATGTAACTCCGGACGCCTGAAGGGGATTTGAACTGTTGACATCTCCAATGTGAGTCTGTGTTAACCAATGCACTACTTGGACAGAGAGTCTGGTTCCTTACCCTGCAGGAAAAATAAATGAGGCAGGCATCTATGAAGGTTAGGTCACTATCGATACAAATATTTCAGATGACAGTTGCCAAGATGTTGGGAAATGACACTGACACTGTCATTGATAACCAATCATTTTCTGAGATGTTTAATACTTATGGTCACTAGTTGAAGGAGACTGTTCTGAGGCTCAGAGGCCATTGTGCTGAAGGTTGCAAACGCTAAATGTCCGCCTGATAAAAATCTGTGTGTTGTGAAAATAATAATCAATGATAGTACACAGCCCTTTAAGTCTGTTGTTTCACCAGAAGATGGGCATAATGTCATCCAAAAATGAAACTTCTATCAGGCATCACAAGCTCAAAGATTGGAGCTCTAGACTGACAAAGCTACACCAACAGGATCAGATAACAACAATCTAAGATGCACTTATCCCACAGTTATTAACAAGACAAGTTCTAATCAACTGTACAGACACTCATTTTAGCTGAGAAACTTTAGTACAGCACAAAAGAAATTGATATGCCCAGCAATAATTATAACCATTATAAATGAACAAGCAGAGTTCTGGTTCACCAACTGCCATGGACAGCCACTATTCGTTTCTAAAGTTATGTGCATGTGGGCAGTTTTCCAGGAAGGCAGTTTGGTGCCACTGATGGAAATTACGCTACACTTCCACTACCAACTACCCACTAGAGGAATGAACTATGTTGTTCAGTGCCTGTGAGTTTTTGGATACATCCATGTCCTGAGTAGAAACAAGGTAGATCAGACAACCCAATATGAAGTACCATATTGGCACATGGACACAGTCTCTCATCAGTCAGTGTTTATACATAGTAGTTACAGCTGAATGATAGACGATTCAGAAGAAAGGGCAACAGATGCTGGAAGACGACATTGTTATGGCAAAGACATCAAGATTGTATTGGGGGATTTTAACTGTGAAAGTGTTGACTGGACATATGATTCAACTCATAAAAATGGGGAAGAACTAAGCAGCTAGAAAGAAAGTGATGGACTGAAACATATTTTTGATCCTAAAAGACCATCATTTAACAGTGGCAGACAGCACAGATGGTATAATTCTGATAACATCTTCATCACTGAGAACATTGCTCATCATGTTGCAAAAACAGTAGACCAACCTTTCCCCAGGATGCAACATTGGCCTATATCTTGTACAGTTTCTCAAGTTGACTGAGTAGAAAGCGTATCCTTCAAATGCTGTTTCAATTTCAAGAAAGTCAAAAAAATGCTTTCAGAGAACTGAATGTTGATGTTGAAAATATAGAAGCAGACCCAAGAAACTACAAAACACTTGTCAAAATTGTAAATAAATCTCAAGGAGGCACATTCCTATAACTAACCTTGACTCAAGTTCAGCACTTCTTGAGCAACTATCATAGCAAGTAAAATGCAGATCATTTCTCAGCAGATACAACTGAAGTGGGAGTAGAACTACACCAAAACATAGCTGAACAAAGAAGGGAGAGATGGGTTAAACTACTATCTTATTGGACATGAAACAGAACAGTCGATGAGTGCAGAAGCTGATAAAAAATCTTAGCAATGATGTTACAAGCCCACCATTAAGTACGAACACCACTCTGAACCAGACTGCTCATCAACTGCTACGAAGTGGCAAGACCAGACAGAAAGTGACTAGTTTGAATCTCAAGCAAAACTGAGGAGGAGGGTGTTAATCTGCAGACACCCCATTCTCACTTAAAGAACTGGTAAGAGCAGTGTGATCATTAAAAGAAAATAAAGCAGCAGACCATGATGAAATACAAACTTAACAAATAGAGCAGTATGGTCCAGAAACTAATGAATGGCTACTGAGGAAGATGAACAAATGTTTGGAAACATTTCAGATTCCCGCACTGTGGAGGAAAGCACAAGTAATAACATTACTACAGCCTAGCAAAGAGTCAAATGAGCCAGAAAATTTCCATCCTATTTCCTTAACCTGCCAGCCATTTAAATTATTTGAAAGGATGATTCTGTCAAGAATAGCACCAAAATTGATACAAAACTTATTCCTGAAAAAGCTGGATTTAGACCAGAGGAAGCATGTTTTAATGAAACACTAAATCTGACTCAACACATTGAAGATGGGTTTGAAAGGAAATTTATAACTGCTGTTGTCTTTGTTTACCTTTCTGCTGCGTATGATACACTAAAGCACCAACAACTCCTCACAATGGTCTATGGAATAATAAAGGACATTTGACTGACTTGCATGTTAAGAGGCATGTTGCAGAATTGAAAATTCTCCATAACCCTCCAAAGGAAGAAAAGTAGATGGAGAAATCAACAATTAGATTACCACAAGGCAGTTTTCTTTCCCTTGCTTTGTAAAATATGTACACAAATGATCAGCCACACCAGCCAGAAAGAGATAGATTCATTTATGCAGATGACAATGCCATTACTGCTCAGGGAAGTACATTTGAAGAGGTGGAAAGAAAACTGAAGAAGGCTTTGTATACTTTGGGAAACTACCGGGAAGAAAAGCACCTGCAACCTAATGCAGAAAAAAATGCAAGTATGCTCATTCCAACTGCATAACAGAGAAGTCTCGAGACAGTTGGAAATAGAATGGAGAGGGGTTAGACTACAACACTGCACCAAACAAAAATACTTGGGAGTCACCCTAGACTGTACACTGTCATTTAAAAACCAATGCAATTATCTAAAAGAAAAAAAAAAAACATGTGCAAGAAACAATATTATATGTAAAGTGACTGGTCCAACATGGGGAGCACAACCTGAAGTTCTTTGATCATCAGCAACGGGACTGTTTTGCACACCAAACAAGTAGACGTGGATTTAAATGAGACCGTCAGGATTATCACATGATGAAGATGGTATTTGTTCCCGAAAGAACAGATACCATTGATGACCGTGCCGATTCTCTAAAATGAAATGTTAATTAAATCTAAACCCTTAGCTGCTGACAGGAGTTGTTGAAATATATCCATGGGGACAGCTGAAAATGTGTGCACCAGCTGGGACTCGAACCCGGGATCTCCTGCTTACATGGCAGACGCTCTACCCATCTGAGCCACCGAGGGCACAGAGGATAGTACGCCTGCAGGGACTTATCCCATGCAAGCTTCCCGTGAGACCCACATTCCCAACTGTCCACAAGCTACATTTGTAGTGTTCCGGGTTCGAATCCCGGTTGGGGCACACATTTTCAGCTGTTCCCATTGATGTATTTCAACAACTCCTGACAGCAGCTAAGGGTTTCAATTTAATTATCACATAACCTGATGCCTGAGGCCTACACTTGTCCACAAAGTTTACCCACTTCTGGCCATTGCAGATATCAGAAACAAATTGGCCACTGAAACAAAGAGGAAAAAGCAACAAACTGACCCCCATGGCACTTAACATATAACCACGAAACAGTTCCAACCTGTTTGCTAGAAAGCTGATCTGTGATTTTCCATCTATCTTTATTGTTGAACTCTCTGCAATGTACAAACCTGCACCCCAAAGAGGAAATCACACAAGGGCAGCAACTACACTATTGTACATGGAAAGCACTGAATAGATTAAGAACAAGAGTCACAACATGCGATATGAACATGGTTAAGTGGGGCTACTCTGAAGGCAACGGCTGTGATGATGATAATGATGTTCGGTATGTGGGCACTCAACTGCATGGTTATCAGCATCCGTACAAATTCCCAATCTTTACTCAGTCCAATCTCACCACTTTCATTAATGTTGATGAAATGATGAGGACAACACAAACACTCAGTCCCCAGGTGGAAAAAATCCTCAACCTGGCTGGGAATCGAACTGTGCTGTCCCAACGACAATTGTGCCGGGGGTGGGAGGGGGGGGGGGGGGGGGACTTGAAACAAGAAGTGTATCTCACGATGAAATAAATGTACACGAACCTTAAGTGTTTCCACCAATGACATTGGCGGCATAAAATTATCCTGTTTTATAGTAAATATTAAATTTAATCTTAGTATCAAGGAGTAAACTACTTAAATGTAATAACATCTGTGCAATTAATAAGGGAGAAGAATGCTCCTAGACTGCTCTTCTCTCCCTCTCTCTTTACTTGTTTCTAGTAATAGGAAGCAGGCATACTTTACCGTGAAGGTTAGTGGTTATTAATATAGTACATTAAAGTTTACAAGTGAGTTATTTCAATGTGTGTTCAACTACTGCTGACCCCTTCGCAGAAGTTTTGCAACGACGCAATCAAATAGAGTGGGAGAGAGAACAAAGGTTATTTTAAATGCTCAGTGAGTGGGAACAAGAGTGCGATAGGAAACTTGAATAAAGAGAACAAATTTTAGAGAAAAAACTGAATAGCATAGATTCGGAACTTGTGGAAATGTGTGGTGAATCCAAAGAAATACCGGATCTAGTCCAAAACTTAACTAGTGAGATGTAAAATTTACAAATAGTTCACACTAGTGTTAGAGACGAGGTTCAAAACTTGACAAGTCGTGTCAAAAATGTAGAGCTTGAGGCACATCAGAATGTAGACAAATATCTAGATGCCCAAGCACTACAGGTTGAAAAAGAGTATGATGAGTGGCTATCTGTGGAGGATCATGAAATCTCATCAAAGATCAAAGTAAACATAAAATCAGCTGCTGAACAAGCGACAGTGGATCTGAGTGCAAAAACCGACGCTGGTGCTGCCGCAATTAAATGGAATTAGTTCAGCTAGAGTCATGTGTACCAGCAGAGTTACCCATTTGGCAGAGAGATGTCACTTGGAAACTAACCGAACTGGGAAAGCAAGCTGACAGTTGCGGACCAGCAGCCAATCAGGTTCCTCGGTTGGAAACGAGCAATAACATAAACAATGCACAGAGCACTATGTGCATGCACCACTGGTTGACAACAGAAATTCACAGTGCAGATTACCTTACAGTTCACCACCTGATATGAGGACGGGAATGGACAGTGGTAATTCACTGTACCGAAAGAGCATAATGTTATTAAACATAGTCAGTTACAACTGTTCAACAGTGAAAAGCATACCATTAAAAGCTTCCATAATATTTTTCCATGGGGATGGACAGAAAGACAAAGAATTCAATTCGTTGTATCAATAACGCAAAGTGACACGGCACTCTGGGCAATGGACGCATCTGAGAGATGCCATACTGTGCAACAGTTTGAGTACGCATTTTTACAAAAGTTCTTGTCCACTTGCATACAGGAAAGGCTAAGGAAAAAGTTGTACAGTTCTCAGATGTTCAATCCAAGACTGGGAACCCTCCGCAAGTATTTAAAAAAGTATATTAATAAAGACAAGGTACTGGGATGAATCATTGTCTGACCGGAACATATAAGGCTAATTAAAATGAAATTACCCAGTGATATAAAAAAGTACTTTTAATGTACTGGAATATGACATTGAACAGTTTATGGAGATTTGCTTATCGAAGACATGAAAAGTGAAGGTAAACTTAATCATGTAGGTTGAAGTCAGCAAAAAGCTGAAAAACTACTGCAACAGTATTATACAAAAGTCTAACGGTAATGGTAACCATAATGGATGGAGGCAACCGAATTGGGGGAAATAATGGTGATAGGTATATGAATCAAAGTAGGAAAAGGTGTCACAACGAGAGCATGAAGAATGAATACAATGGCACGGTAACTCGCAGTGGCAGAGTAACCATAACCCAAAGGCGTGAGTAAAATGAACAACCAGTGGAGTGGCAACCAAATATGGTGCCACAATGGATACAGAATTCCAACCAGCCTCCCGAATGTGACAGCTGGTTATAGCAACTACCAACAATGCCAAAATAATACAGCTTATCAAACTACGCGACAGGGAAGGCAAACCATCCGACCCAACAAGCATAATAATAATAATTAAAATCATAACGTGAGTATAGTGGAGGTGACCAACAATAGTCAACCCACTATAACTGATGCGTCAAACTAGAACCAGCCACAATCTGCTCTCCGCTGGTGGCTGTGAGAGGATGTAGTTAGGGCACATTCCACACACAAGATGCAAATCTAAAAATCCTGAGGTACAATAATGGAGTTAACATTGAGGATGAATTAATGAACGTACTTCTGAAGCACCAACAAACCGATAAAGATGTTGGGCAGCCTGTATTACAAGCAGAAATCTATGGCATTCCGATCGAGGTGATAGTGGACACAAGCACATCGACGAACATCCTGACTCTAGAACTGCATAAACACATAAATCAAAATAACAGTATACCTGTCTTACTGGTTAAAAATTGCTGAGTGACAAGCACAATCAGTGCACAGTCTCAAGTGATAAGGCACCAGGTGCAAGTTGAGTTCAGAGTAGGAAATGAAGCCATAAAAAGCTCATTCCTACTAATCAAAGGGTTGATGGTTGCTTGCATCCTGGAAATAGAGTTCCTGTGTCAGAGTGACATGATAATCGACCTCTTGTGCAGAAAACTAAGTCTTGTAAACAAGGGTTAGCGAATTGTATTGCAAATGTCATGCATGCAAGCAAACCATGGAAAGTATTTCCGAAGCTTTCGAGTAAATTATGAAAGTCTGTAGGTTATGCATTCAGATGCATGCTTGTAGGTTATGCATTCAGATGCATGCTATGTGAACCAAAAGAGTATTACAATGCATTTATAAATGAGAACACCGAAAAAAAGGGAACTCATAAATCAGAATTTGCACAACAAAAGGAACTGACTCAGTTGCTAATACAACATGAGAATATGTTCTCAAAGAGGCCAGGTACTATCAAGGGATATACCTACAACACAGAAGTAGTGCTTTGTAGCACATTTTGCCACGCTAACTATACCATCCCATGTCCAAAAAGGAGTCAGTTTGTGATATATTCTCTAATGTGAAGACAGAATATATTAATACCTGTATGTAGAGAAAACCATGCATTAAAAGTTGGTTTATGTGAGTAACTGTACTGCTATTGAAATCAATTCAAATCTTGAAAAATATGATGTATGCCATAAGTTTGCGTATATCCTAAAGACTTACTCAAGCAAAAATGACAGCACAGAATGCTAAAAGAATTTAAATTTGAATTTTCCGTTAGTGCCTAGAAAAAGTATTATTTCTTGTTAGTAACCAAGTATGTAGATATAAATGTTGTATATTATGTCCTTAGCATACATGTTTAAAAAATGGGAGATGTGTTAACACTGATTTCAAAGGCACACATGAGAGTAGGGCGCACTGACACCAAAGACACCTCATGTGTCGTGCGCTGGAAATTACGCATTTAATATACGTGTCTAAAGATAGACCCTTGTAAAATGCGACCCTGGTTGAAAATACTAAGATTTTTTCTTTAAATAACTATGACTGATTTGCACTTGGTTACACAACCATAAACATAGGAGGTTGCACTTTGAACATATGTGAATGTCTTAAGACGTCAAAAATAAATGAAAAATTCATAGATAACAGTATGGTCAAAGTTTCAGTAAAGTCAAGTCTGGCTCTGGGAGACAAGTGGACAAAAAATGACATGACATGGGACTCGCCACAGATAGGACAAAAATACAATAGTATTTTCTAAATTCTGACGGAGACATTTTGTATATATGGAAACATAATTATGAACTGTAATTTATAAAGGAAAGAACTGCATAACCCTGAGTGAACTGAGAAACGGTCTGACTGGAATTTAAAATGTCAGTGTTGAATTTGCTAGCCGAGACAACCTTAAACTAAGAGAAACTGTGAAAGTTAAACTTTTTATTATAGGCATAGAAGTGCAAATATTGAATGTTATATAGTAAAAAGACATGGAAGATGACAATATCGTGCACGAAAAACTGTGTGTCTGTTCTTTAAAAGTGTGGAAACTTTAGCACAAAACAAACACAAGGCTAGTGTCTTTGAGACAGACTATACTTTCATTTATACAATTTTAGCGGCCAATGCTTCAACAGACGCCGTTATGCGTCGACCTATATAGCGGAAGCGCAAAGATCACACACCTGAACATTTAACAAACATTTTTTTTCATAGCAATGAGCCACAGCAGTTTCAAGATTTTACTTTTCAGCTTACGTGAGAGCCAGGGTTCGACTATCACAGCCTGGATATGAAGATAAGAGAAGTATTCTTTGAGTGTTGTGTGGCTTCACAATAAATTTCAATTTTTGAGTCCATGCTCTTAAAGTACAAATACGCTGAGGCTAATTATAATCCTGTCATATTTTCATTTTCAAGTAATATTCTTGGAGGTAAATCAGTCCATTATGTTTGATGGTTTTACTGTTCAGTTGCAAGTTATGTAAAAGTAAAACCAATTTTGAAATAATTTTCTAAAATAGTTAGATAATTCAGTAGTAAAAAAAAATCGAAGGGTATATTTAAATTTCTTTGAGTGATAGATTTCAAGTAAAAATCATTTAACAATTTTTGCACTGAACAAATTAGAAAAATATAAATAAATAAATATACTCCTCCCGAAGTGCCACTTCAGAACCCAGGACGCCGTGATACGGAGGCAGCAACACTAGCCACTAGACCACAAAGATGATTACTGTGAATGTGGAGAAACACAGAGGATTGAACATTTGCTCATGTGCCCACAGATGGAGTTCGGTTGCACAGCAGATGATCTATTTCTGTGCAATGACAAGGCCAATAAAGCTGCAGAGTTTTGGAAGAGGAGAACTTAAATGCTCTTGCCCAGACACAGAAAGTAGAGTAAGTATATCTGAACTCATAAATAACAACCTTCTTCAACAATTTACATGGAATCTGTGTCTTTTCTACTTGAATGACATTTGAAGAGCTTCTGAGTCATTTGACAGTTGTACTGAAATGTGTACAAGACCTTGGTCTTCACCAGACTCAGAAAATGCCTCTTCATCAGCCAAAAAATAAAAATCTTTGGGAATCTAGTTAACATAATATGCTTGGATCCAGAAAACGTAATAGCCATAACAAGTTTTCCGCTTCTTGAGACACTGATGCTAGTGGTTGTGGGTCTCGTGCCATTCTCGTTCAAATCTAGGAAGGCACGGAAGAGTGGCTGCTTACATCTACAGATTAATCTCCAAGTCCAGCATCAATTATTATACAACTGAGAAAGATTCTCTTGTAGCTATTTGGAGAATTTGTAAATTCTGGCCATATTTATATAGCAGACCATTCACTTTGTGACTGACCACCACCCTCCTCCATTTAGGATGACAAGCCTAACATATCCAGCATGACAGTGGTTCAATGGGCACTGAAGCTTCAGGGGTGTGATGTCACAATGGTAACAATACAAAAATTTATGCAAACACAAAGATAAAAACTGACTTTCACATAATCTGTTGGAGGAACATTACAGTACTAATGATATCTCGGTATTTCAGTTATCATTGCGCTATTGAAGACTGCAGCTGAACAAAAATAAGATTTAGCATTACTGATGACCATATATGTTAGAGATGAAAGAAGCTCTCAAAGAAGACTCCAGACAAATAGATGACACACTATACAAATGGACTTATGGCCAATATAATACTACTTAAATTTTAGATCGCAATAGTAATAATCTCTGCTAGAGTGATTACAATAATCCAAAGACACCGTCAAGTACTTGAAATAAAGCACTAAAGCTAGTGGTTTGCAATGCATTATTAAAAGTGAAAAAGCATCATTTTAGGCTTTGAAGGTAAAACAGTAAAGTTGTATATACAATTGGCACCTAGATGTGCCACCCTGTAATGTGCATTACACCAATAAATTACTCATCTTGGTTGATGAATTGGACAAATGAATTATCCCTATTATGATTTCATTGACCTTATTCAAATACTTCAATGAATATATTTTTCTCTGTTTCATATGGATACTCCAAATATTAGTGTAGGGTAACAGTCGATCGTCCCTCTGGCACACTTGCATCTTTATGAGGGTTTTTCAATAGGTTATTTTAATTTCAACTTACAACTCAATTATTTACATTTCATTTTTATCTGTCATCTGATAGTAAAGATAGATAATTACACTATACCAGTCATACTGAAGTATTTTTACAAATCCTGTATCAGGTCATCTGGGATTTGAGAAGACCCTCAACAGAACCAAAAGCAGGTATCATTTGCCATGTCTCTACTGATCCGTCAGACATTATGTAAGCCAGTGATGGACTTATGTGCTTCAATTAGTCCCGGGACACTGGCTACCAATTCCTAATGCAGTTGCTCAGAAGGGATCTGATCTCTTTGGGAGGTTTCCCAAGACAGAAAATGGTAATAAGTGGGTAATAGTGATCACTGACTACCTCAGTGACTACACTTTCATGAAAGTTCTGGATTTTGGCAGTTTTATGGTAGAAGACATAATTTTGAAGCATGGAGCTCCCTGAGTATGTCTTTGATCATGGAAAAGTGTTTCAATTAAGACTGGTGTCAGAGGTAATTTCACAATGCAACATCAGCTATGGATGAAAACTGTTCACTACCTGCAGATACACACTCTGAAAACACTGATGCAGAACAGTGAGGCTAGGATACAATACTGCCTCTCGTGGCATTTGCATACAACACAGCAAAGCAAGGGAATATCCGTTTCTCTTTTTTTTTCCTAAACCAATATCAGGATATTTTGCTTCTATTTCAACTTTGCAATGTTCAGATTGATTACATCAAACAGTTCATCACCAGACCTGGAAGAAAAAAAAAAAAAAAAAAAAAAATCTGCTGGAAAGCACTCTAACCCTGATCACACAGGATAGTCTCATGGCAAACATCCATTTGTAAACTACACCCCAGTTGACCTAGTATGGATTTTTAGACCTGTGCAGAAGATTGGGACACACACAGAAATAAATACACACACATTCAAATACTTCATTCTTTTTGTTGTGCATATCTGCGACTCAGCATCTCTGCTATATGGTGAGTAGCAACTATTCTTTTCATTATATTGTTACATTCGATCCTGGATTTTCCTTTATTTGAAAGCAAAAGCTAAAATGCTTAACTCCATTTCCAAATGTTGCTTTATGAAGGAAAACATAAGAGAACTGTCCCAATTTAATACTTGTACCACTGAAAACATGAATATGTGTCAGTGCCAGTGGTGTTGAGAAACAGCTGAAATCATTAAAATCTATCAAATCTCTGGGGCCCGATGGAATCCATATCAGATTCTATACCAAATCTGTAGTTCAGTTAGCCCCTCTTCTAACTATAACCATTGTAGATCCCTTGAACAAAAAACCATGGCCTGTTCTTGGAAAAAAGCACAGGGCACACCAGGCTACAAGGAGGGTAGTACAAGTCTACCGTACAGCACCTTTGACAATGATTTGTTGCAGAATCTTAGAAAATATTCTGAGCTCAAACATAATGAGATATCTTGACCAGAATGACCTTCTCAATGCCGTCCTGCATGTATTCCGAAAATATTGATCATGTGAAACTCAACTCGGACTTTTGTCACATGACATACTGAAAGCTTGGGATCAAGGTGGTCCGGTAGAAGCAGTATTTATTGATTTCTGAAAAGCATTTGACTCAATACCACAAATATGTCTGCCATCAAAAGTACAATCATAAGGGGTATCAAGTGAAATTTCCGACTGGGTTGAGGCCTTTCTGGTAGGGAGGACGAATCATGTTACCTTGGATGGAGAGTCATTGTCAGATGTAGAAATGGCTTCAGGTGTGCCACTGGGAAGTGCGTTTGGACTCTTGCTGTTCATATTGTATATTAACGACTTTGCAGACCATGTTAATAGTAACCTCAGATTTTTTGCAAATGATGCAGTTATCTATGACGAAGTACTGCCTGAAAAAAGTTGCATATATATATATTCAGTCAGATCTTGAAAAGATTTCAAAGTGGTGCAGAGGTCGGCAATTTGCTCTAAATGTTCAGAAATGTAAAATGTAGTGTCCTGTGGTCGGCAGAAAGAAATAATCATCAAGTTTGAACACATTTTATTTAACTAAAACGCCTTCTTGATGTCCACTAATTTCCAAACTCAAGAACAACAAGAAACACAATAAATCTTGTGGTGGAAAAAAAAAAAAAAAAAAGATAAAAGTTAAAAGACAATGAAAAGAAATAATAACAACTAAAAGGCTATGCTACACAATTCCAAAGTGGCGTTACACCCAACAAGATACAAATTTTTACAGAAGACTATGGCAAGAGTCTACTGGGCTATAGCCAGTGTAACTAATGGCTGGTGCTGTCCCAGCTGTAAGTACACACTGCCAGTCTGACTCTACTGGAGTTCTTATAACTCCGAATCTGCGGAGTGCTACACTTAGTCATATTAGTTCCAATTAGTGGATCTCTGTCACATGGCTTTTCACAAAGTTGTGACATGTTTATGTTGAAGGTCGTTGATGTTTACATTCACTGGCAATGTTCAGATATGAGTTCTTGAAGGGAGATTCGCAGCCCAATTTGCCTTTCTGTTGTATGAGCGCTCTAACCGATAAGCGGCTGTTACTACATAAAATTTTGCACTACACGAAAAGAAAAAAATGTAGGTTCCAATGACTATAATATCATTGAGTCACTGTTGGAATTGGCCAACTCATACAAATATCTGGGTGTAACAATTTGTTGGGATAAGAATGGAAAGATCACACAGTTTTAGCCATGGGTAAAGCAAATGGTAGACTTCCGTTTATTGGTAGAATACTGGGAAAGTGCAATCAGTCTACAAAGGAGATTGGTTACATGAAACTTCTAGGCAGATTAAAACTGTGTGCCAGACTGAGATTCGAACTTGGGACCTTTGCCTTTTGCAGGCAAGCGCCCGCGAAAGGCAAAGGTCCCAAGTTCAAGTCTCAGTCTGGCACACAGTTTTAATCTGCAAGCAAGTTTCATATAAGAACACACTCTGCTGCAGAGTGAAAATTTCTTTCTGGAAATACCCTCCAGGCTGTAGCTAGGCCATGTCTCCACAATATCATTTCTTCCAGGAGTGCTAGTTCTGCTAGGTTTGCAGAGGAGCTTACGTGAAGTTTGCAAAGGAGACAAGGAACTGGCAGAAGTAAAACTGTGAGGACAGATTGTGAGTCATGCTTGGGGAGCTCAGTCGGTAGACACTTGACTACGAAAGGCAAAGGTCCCAAGTTCAATTCTTGGTCCGGCACACAGTTTTAATCTGCCAGGAAGTTTCATGTCAGCACATACTCCACTGCAGAGTGAAAATTTCATTCTGGAGAGTGCTTACAAATCAGTCATGCGACCAGTTTTATAATATTGCTCAAGTGTGTGGGACCCTCACCAGATAGGACTAAGAGGGACTATTGAATGTATACAGCAAAGGACAGCACAAATGGTCACAGATTTATTCCATCCTTGGGAGTGTGTCACAGAGATGCTGAAGGAACTGGAAGACTCTTGAAGACAGATGTAAACTATCACAAGAAAGTCTATTAACAAACTTTCAACAACTGGTTTTAAATGATGACTCTAGGACTATACTACAATGCCCTATGTACGGTTCACACAGGGATTGTGAGGATAAGATTAGAATAATAACTGCATGCACAGAGGCATTCATACACTCAATCTCCCCCTGATCCATATGTGAATGAATGGGAAGAAACACTAAGAACTGGTACGATGGGACATACCCTCTGCCATAGACCTCATTGTCATTTGCAGAATTCAGATGGAGATGTAGACGTGTTATGTCCCTGATATGGGGCCACTGCTGTTGAGGAAACCAGGACATGATGCCCTTCAAACAAGACAAGAAAACCAACACAAACTGTGTCTTTCATCAAGCTCTGCATCAGCATCATCTTAAATACAAGAATTCAGAAAAATTAGTGCTAGCTGAGCACAACATATGAAATAAATAGAGGGTTTTGTTTGAACAAACAAGAATAGCTCATGCATGAACTAATTGAACTCAGAGACTAGCTATGCACTTAGCAATGTAAGGAAGTGTGTCCTTGACAAGAAAAAAATCATAGATGAAGACTTCTTGCAGGGATAGCACTGCATGCAATGCTTGATAAAGAGTGCAAACACAATCTATGGACATAAAGGGCATGACCTTGGTAATTGGTAATTCCGTGTTGTTGCAATGACTTAATTCAGCCTATCAGATGCCCTCTCTCCTGGAAATAAAGAGGGGGGACTTGCCAGTTCCACTATTATTAAAAGCTCGGGATTTTATCTGAACTTGACATGGCAGGTAAACAGATAACTTTTTATGCAAGGACTCCACTGCAAAAGCTTTAACAGTCATGCTCCCCAGCTGGCAATAAAACTAAATTGATGAACAATGTCTATAGAGTGCACTCATTTTGAGTTGCATATTGGTGTTGTGACCCCCTATGCTGTTCAAATTATGGGTGCAGCATTGTATGTATTAAGATTTTTTGTCACATGATGCATCTATTTTGCTTGATTTTCATTTGAAAAGAGTGAGGAATGAACCCAGTAAGCATTACACCTTTGGACATTTTTCTTATGTAAGATTGTACATGGCCTTGATTGAAACAGTCACCCCATTCTCAATGTGATGTTGCTGCAAGCCTGTTGTGGAGCTATAAGTTTTATTTCTTTCTTTCTCAGGTCTTGTATTTTAAATTGTCACAGTTAACACACCTCTACGAAATTTTCATATTTGTGAAACTTCCAAGTAGGTTTGTGCCAAACATTACCAATGTATAAAATCAGACAATAAAAGTATTCAGCAAATTCAAACTGAGAAATGCTTAAGTCTTAATGGTACCAGTAATTAAGTAATATGTGACAGAGAAAAGCTAAAGATCAAGATCTTTGGCTTTTCATGTTTCAAACAGTTCTTCTCCTACCCATACAGATCCCCAAATTAGCAGGTAGGTGCTTCTCCTCTGTTACTTGGGCTAGATTTTTTCTACATGTTCATATTTAGGATTTAAATTTAAGTAACATATGAAGTCTACAGTTCAAAATAACACATATTACTGGAAAACAGCAATTCTGACTTACCTCAACAACAGTTGTAGGAGCAACAAATGTGGGGATTATTTCTAAAAACTCTTCTATGACAAGATGAGGATGACAAGCAATAATTTTAAGCAGATTAGGAAAGAATTTTTTCAACATATTTTGTTCAAGTGTAGCTAATTTATTTTGGTTCTTCAATATAAAAAGCATGATATCCATAGCAGCTATGTCTGAGGAATAACTGTGATACACTGCATCTCCAAACAGTTGCTCACTGATGTGATAAGAGTTATATCCCATTGTCTCACCTGAAAAAGAAGCATTTTGTTGGACAGATTTCAGAACCTGATCAGTATTCTTGTGACACAGCATCTGTTAATGTATGAAACCATCATATAAGTACTGATTATGTCACTTAGTTCAAACGGTTCTTCTATTTTCTTGATGTCTTCAATAAACTTCAGAATTAATTGTCCATCCATGTTTCTTAAGATCCACAAACAAGATTTGTTCTTCAAAGAAGAAGAAGAAGAAGAAGAAGGAGACTTTCGGGCTGGCAGAGTTTAATGTGCTTTTATTTGGTTTGTTGGGCAACTTGCGGTGACTCCTACACTATCAACTGCTATCCAGTCTCTACACTAGCACACAAAAACTTATAACTCATCACAACTTGTGAGTCTGTCACATAAGCCCTCTCCTTCTGCATTCTGATAAAAAAGAAGTCCTGAGAATCAGTCATATGTTCACTTTTGTCATTCGCAGAAAGTACTTTTGGAACAAAGAACTTGTACCCTAATTGTTTAAACATGATCTCATGAAAAAAAAAAGAAAAAAAAAATTAAAAAAAAGATTTGCAGAAGATAGTCTGACAGCTGAGTTCATAAAACACATTTTCATCACCACCGAAGCAGAGTACCTTCACTCTTCACATTTTGCTCATATACAGCACAAATTTTGTGATGAACATTAATGGCTTTGCGATTTTTCACTTCTAAAAATTGTATTACAGGAAGTATACCACGAATGACAAGCTTTTCAAATGTAACACTCATTTTGAATGGTTACTGCAAGCCAAGTGAGAATCTCTCACTTAGCACGTCAGTCAGTGCACAGATTGTTCTCACTGCCTTCACTTTTGCCAATATTACCTGACATACAGCCCTCATATGGGTGGAATATCGTAAGGGTTTTGATAACTAAACAGCAAACTCACAGATGAAACTTTCTGGCAAAAATTAAAACAATATGTTGGATCAGGTCTCAGACCTAGATTCTTGCCGTTTGCACGCAATGCTCTAATGTATGTTTTCCTGAAAATCTTATTAGACTAGCTCACCTGAAAAAAAAAAAACAAAGTCTAATTTTTTTTGTTTTTTCAAAATGAGTATTTCAGTCAGTAGCAAAATATGTGCAATCTTGAAACTGCATGGTAGTGTACTCATCAATTTCCAATACAGTGGTTTTGTGTGTGTGTGTGTGTGGGGGGGGGGGGGGGGGGGTTATTATACAACATAACAAATTTCTGAATGCAACAATGTTCAGTAAGCTAGTGATAAGCACATTTCAGTTAAAAAATTATTACAACATTTGTTATAAGAATAAGGCTGTTCAAAGAATTTTTATTGATCAACAAACAAAACATAAGCCAGTATCTTCTTCAATCATCTTCTGAAAAGCAAAATAACTATAATCAATATCAGTACATTCTGCATAATTACCTTATAAGCTAATAAAAGCAAATCACGAAAGACAAACACACTTCACTCTCATTTCTTTTCAATGAACTCTCAAACTGAAGGATTGCACAGGGTGGGCAGGAAGTAACTAGGTATCATTAAATGGCTGTTAAGTTTTCAATACTGAAAGAATAATATTGGAAATAGTGCAAACATACCGAACACTAAACAGGATAGTCATTTTTCATGTCGTGTAATACCAATAGTGGCCGCAAGAGATGGTACACTCAACACCAGCAAAGATGACTGATGGCCTTACAGTTAGATAATACGCACAGATTGCTTCACATTATGAGGTATGGAATTCGATCATTCTTGTGTAGAGATGGTGGCTTATGGTGAAGGGCAGGAATGCTACAATTTGTCTGGAGACAATAAAGAATTGTCACACAAAGCTAAATGACTACAGGTTTGCTAAAAGATGCAGCAAAAACAGGTCGTCCACTCATGTCTCGGTGACCTGAGAATGTGGCGATTGTGCAGAACAAGTTCAATCGCACCCTGGGGAAATCAACACACCAGGCAGTTCGTGAGAGCGCACACACAAGACACGCTGTGCATCAGGTGTTGTATAAAGAATTAACTTTTGAGCACAGAAACCCCATTATGTGCAGCAGCTGACATCAGAAGACTGATCACAGAATAGAGCATGGGGAGTTGATGTTGGGTTGGCATGCAGATTGGGTTCAATTGTTTCAGAATATCATCTGGAGCAACAAGACCATATTCCATGTGGGAGGTTTTGTCAATTGGCAGAACTGTCATTAACTGGTGTCACATGATCCTGGAATTATGGTGGAGAAGAGGCATTCTCATTCAAAAGTGCCCATACAGTGTGGAATAATGGCTACAAAAGCCATCAGCCCATATCTCCTGCATTACACAATGAACAGGGAAAGCTAACTTCAAATGCTTCATGATTATGTTTGACCCACAGTATGTGGATGAGAAAATACTGACGACATCATCTTCATGCAAGATGGTGCACTGCCTCACTTTGCGAATGTCATGTGGAACTGGTTAGATGAGAAGTTTCCAGGACATTGGCTGGGGAGACATGGACCTCATGAGTGGCCTGCAAGAAGTCCGGTCTTGACATCCTGTGAGCTTTTTTTTGTGGGGTGGGGCAAAAGAGGAAGCGTACCGGATGAAAACTCGCACACTGGAAGCACGGATTTGGGGAGTTCTTACCAAAATTCCACACAAATTCCTCCAGAAAGATGTGGATTCCATTCCAGGTAGTTTGAGGAGATTGGTCAATGCCACAGGTCCCTATGTAGAAATTTAATGGAGTTCCAACATATACAATTGTATTCCCATCAACAGTGTACACACTGTATTAATTTCAAATAAATAACTCTGAAAAGACAGAAGTTATGTCTAGTCACTGCCTGCTCACCCTGTATGTCTGTTTCATAGTGCAATTATCAGATTTGTTTTTACAGCATGAAATAATAACTGTCACAACACATCCAGCATTTTCAACTAAGCACAACACATAGTTAAAATATAATATTCTTAAATTAATTTAGAATAGTTATCCAAATTACTTTCAAACAATAAGTAAAAATCTCCATATCTGTTAAGATATTTTCCTGAACATAATTAAAATACAGTCCTTGAACTGCCAGCTGAAATAAATCTGCCAACTGAAATAAACCTGTTGCACACACGCTGTTCTGCACCTCACATGAATCCCAGGAACTTCAGGATCACTAAAAGTCACATTGATGTAGAGCTTTTATTTTTTTTAAATTTATTATGCCAGACCAATGTCGGGCCTTATGTCCATTTCATTGTGCACCTGAAGGTAAGCAGCCAGTTGTAATGAGACACCCTCCTCTGACATTACCTTACCTTTTATAGAAATAGCTGATACCATTTATACTATCGATTCTTGTACAGGTGAACATTATCACAGTTGTTGACCTATTTAAAGTATTTCATATGATTCTGCATACGACGTATTATATTTAAGGCAAAAATGTATTAAAATAATTAATGTGTTACAATCGATACATGCTAACAGTTAAAATCATTCTTGTTTTAGAAATATTTGAAATTACGATTTTTCTGGTGTACTTAAAATTCATATTATTAATTGCACAATCTAATGATAATTATTAAATTTATTTCTGGATTCATTTATATAATAATTATATAACTTGGTGATGATTCTTCTTTTGTTGACCAAGTTTGTAAACTCTTTTGCTTTGTAAATTCTCTGGAATATTGTGAGTTCAGCAGAAAGTTGCAAGTAATGGGCACGCCTCTGATGGAAGAATACGTTTTTCTAAGTTTGTCAACAACAATGTAATTACTGGTATAATTAAATGTGGAAAATGTAAAGACAGTGTGATATTAAATAATGTGACAAAGAATAAAATTCAAGAAATATATAGGCAAACCTTCATCAGTTACTTAGTCACCAGGAACACACAACAGCTGCAAGAATGTAGCCCTAGACACAAAAAGTGGAGCCAACAACTTCAACAACAACAATAACAACAGTGAGATAATGAAGATAAGTAAAGAGTTTTTCATTTGCATATCTTACACCTCTTGAATCTTTTGAAAATAATGAAGAGACTAAGAATTTTAATAGTGATATGTGGGAGGGTAAGGTTACAAGCGTGAGTGTCAGCTGGAATCTGTTGACTGATAATGAAGTTTTGTCTGTTGCTAAAGAAGAAAGGACAGTTATTTGTATTTGCAGTTTTTACGTAAATGAACTTCAATCACTTGACAAAGCAAGGCCTGAGAGCTGCACAACAAAGTCGTATCAACAGTGTTGAGATAATATCAACTTTGATGGACCAGATGAATTGAAAGAGGACTTTACAACTACGATGAAGGATATCAGAAAAGATTCATACAAACTATTTGCGAAATTAGTTTTTCATGGTGGATTCGTGTGATTGCTAGGAAAATGAATAGAGACAAAAGTAGGGGTGATGAAGTGAAAGCGGTAGAGCCCAGCCAAGACATGTTTAAACGAAGTGAAAGTATAGTCAACATAGAAACATTTAAAACTGATATTTTGCAGTTGATTTTAGCAAAACAGAACGGTCTGAAAACAATAGTGAAATGGACAGGGTACAGACCAACTTAGTAATCAGGTTTTCGAACTAACAATGGGTTGTCAGATGGATTAAAAAGTGTGAACGAAAAAGTTGATGTCTTAGAAACTAAATTTATTGTTTTGAAAAATGAGTTAGTTGCACAATCTTAACAACAGGAGAAGAATGTTAATGATGTCAGAGTTCAACAGAAGGTCTTAGAGGAAAAACTTGAACAGAAGTTCAGCAGTTCAGTTAAAAGATTTTAAAACAATATGCTAAATAATGTTAATCTTTTACATCAAAAATTTCAGTAGTTCAGGAAAATTGCATTCACAACAGTCTGTATTCAAATAACGGTATTGTGTGGTCCAACATTCCAATAAGAAGTTTTCCATCAGATAATTTACGTCCAGTGGATTTTCTACACAACTGTAGAGATAGTTTTGTGTCAGGCATGGGTGACGACCAAAAAAATTAAATTTGTTAAAACATGTCTTCAATACAAAGCTCTGTCGTGGGGAAATCTAAATTTAAGTCAGTGGGAGACATATCAAAGTTTCAAAACAGGTTATTAAAAGTGAATTTATGAATGGTCAAAATTATAGGAATAGGAACAGTACCTTGAAAGAGTTATGTAAGAATCAACTTAAGAAATTAGCTCATCTAGATAAACCATTTGATGAAATGACATTGACTAATGCACTAAAAAGGAGTTTGACAGAGAGGTTGCAGTTGGATTTAGTACATGGACCTGACGATTGCCTTGAACAATTTTTATTATATGTTGGCAGGATGGATAGGGCAATAGAAAGAAGCATGTACCATAACAATCAAAATGATAGAGATCATAATAGTAATAACTACAGAAACAGAGATCATGGTAATTTGCATCAGGGTCAAAATGGTAACACAGACAGAAATTTTGAACATAACCAGAATAGGAATAATGGGGATAACCATGGTCAACTTAATAGAAGAAACAACCATAGAGGCAACTATTCGGGAAACGGCACCCAATGAAGGTCCACAGTTCTGGGGTGCGGAAACACAAGTACAGGACCCTCAATTTACACTTCCAATTAGACAATAATAACAGTATTAATAACACGGTACAGGTGCCTGTAGTTGAACAGAAGGAACATCAGATTTGTCAATTATGTTTTGATCAAAAGTTTTGGAATACTATGTATAATTATAATGATGTAGGTGCTGATCACAGACCAGAATGTGAGAGTAATGAGAATTTTGATGTAGTGTGTACTAATGATTCAGGTGTTTGATGATGATACAGATTTTGACGAGATTGAGGATCAAGAGTTTGAAAGTGTAGTATATTCTACAGTAAGGGAATTGACCTACAAAAGGGACAACTTAGGAATTTGTTATTGGAGTTAAGAAATGTGTTTAGTGAAAAACCAGGAAATGCGAAAGGCTATCAGTGCATACTTTACCTTAAATATTATCAATCTTTCTTTCTCAATCCATATAATATACCATTTTCAAAAACAAAAGATGTAGAGAAAGAAATTCAGAAAATGGAAACATGGGGTGTAATTAAAAGAAGTAGGAGTGCTTCCAATAATCCTTTAGTTGTTGTCAGTAAGAGAAATGGTGGAGTGAGAATTATTGTGGACTCTAGACATCTTAATAAATTTCTTATCAGAGATAATGACAATCTCGAGAACAGGGACGAGCTGTTACACAAATCTGATCATGTAAAATATATGACTAGTTTGGACTTGA
Source organism: Schistocerca gregaria (assembly GCF_023897955.1). Lineage (NCBI taxonomy): Eukaryota > Metazoa > Arthropoda > Insecta > Orthoptera > Acrididae > Schistocerca > Schistocerca gregaria. Next base: position 414,172,429 of record NC_064922.1, on the reverse strand, counting down.
CCTCCAGATTTCACCTGACCCCACTTGAAATGAATTCTAGAAAGTATAGAGCATTTTTGTATGGAGATAAGTGTTTTCAATATTGTCATGCCATTTGGGCTAAATGTATCTGTAGCTGAATTCATAAGAGCTCTGGATTCTGTCTCAGAAAGTGAAGTGAGTTCAAAATTAATTGTGTATGTTGATGACATTCTGGTCACTGAAAAGACTTGGGAACAACATTTGAATCTGTTAAAAGATTTTTTTTTTTTTCAAAATTAGAATCAGGAGGCATGACTTTGAAAATAGGTGTGCAAATTTGGCGTGCAAGAAGTTAAATTTTTAAGACATGTCACATGTCATATCTGAAAAAGGAATTTCACCTGATAAAGAGAAACTTGATGCCACTGCTGACTTTTCTCCTCCTTGCATTATAAAAATACCTTAAATCATTTTTTGAATTAATTGGATTTTATAGAAAATTTTGTAGCAGCCAAGCTTTGAATGCTTCATGCTTGTGTGAACTTTGGAAGAAGAACCATTTGGGACTGGAATCAGGAGTGTCAGGATGCTTTCAATGAGATCAAAGGGCAGTTGTGTCAAAGTCATATATTGTTCAACCAAGGCTTGTGTCTTCCTTTTTGTATTATGACAGACAGCAGTGACATTGGATTGGGTGCTCATTTATTTCAGGAGGTTGAAGTTGATGGTGTTATTGAACATACATCTCATGTATTTGCTGGTAGAGTGTCGCAGAAACACAAAAAGACATACACTCTAACTGAGAAAGAACTTCTGGCTGTACATTGGGTTTTAAACAAATTTAAATATTATTTACTAGGTCACAAAGTTATTATCTAAACTGATTACAAAGCATTATGTTATCTTCAGGTGTATAAGCTGTACCATAACAGAATTACTCATTGGGCCTTGTTTTTACAACAGCTCTATTATGAAATCAGTTACATTAAGGGCACAGATAATGTAGTTGCTGATGCTTTGTCTAGGCGTTTAGGGTATCTTTAGGAAGTGAATCATCTAACAACTTTGGAGAAGGTGAAAAAGAGTTTAAAATGACATACTTCAGAGGTGTGAAAGAGGAAAAAAGACATCATGAAAATTTTCAAACACATCCAGATGTATTACAATCATGGTCAAACCTGTAAATTGGTTAAGAGCATGTTGGGTAAGAAAGGAGGAGAAAAAGCAGAACAGTATTATAACGTACACAAGGGTATTTTATTCAGGACATATAAGACTGACTCAGAGGATTGGAAATTACGTTGGCCGGAACAGTGTACTGATACTTTAATTACTTAAACACATGAAAATTATCGCCATTGTGGATCAACCAAATGCATACAAAAGATTCAGGATAACATCTATTTTTATAACATAGGAAGACAAGTAGAGGCCAAATGCAAAACATACTGCCTAATAGTAACCTTGATCTTGTGACTGTTGATGTTTATGGACCCTTACCTAAATCTAAGAATGGATTTTGTGGCGTTTGACATATGTTTGAAGTTCATAAAGCTGTTCCCTCTTTAGAAAGTTACCAGTAAGCAAATCATCTCTAGGTTTGAAAACACATATTTTCATCAGGTGGGTATTCCTAAAACAATTTTAACTGATAATGGTTTTCCGTTTACATCACAAACTTGGAAAGATTTTGTTGATCACACAGAAATAACGCATATTCAAACCTCGGTGTACCATCCTGAGAGTAACCCTGTACAAAGATGTGAGAGAGAGATTGGAAGACTGTTTAGAACATATTGTAGTGAGAATCATACCCGTTGGAAAGATTAAGTCAGTGATTTTAAGGATATTATGAACAGCTTACAACATTCTTCAACATGTTTTTCACCATTTCACATCATGTTTAATTGCAGACCAGCTGACCTGATTTTTGAAAATGTTGCGTTTCCACCTTGTAAAATTCTGTCACCACAATTGAGGGAAGAATGTGTTAGGGATATGATGAAAAACCAGGGGGATAGGAGAAAACACACAGCCAGGATGGTGAAGGCAGATTTTATAAGTTTGAGGTAGGAGATCTTGTGTTGGTGAGAGCCACAGAGAAATCTAAAATTTTGACATCTGAGATAAAGACATTTTTTGATATTTATATTGGATCATTCGAGGTTCATGAAAATCCACATCCTAATGCATACAGACTTGTGTAACCAAAATCTATGAAGTTGATCGAATTGGATTTTTGTTTGTTCGTTCTTTTTCCATTGTCATGAATTTAGTGTTTAAGATCATGTAGTTTCTAGAGCTCTACCTTATCCATTGACTGAGTTTAAATCTATCTGTATATGCAGAAGACTAGATAGCTGTGTTTTGTTTGAATGTAATGTAGTACGTACGATGATGTGATTTTTAAAGTCCTGTTTTATCTGCTGACCGAGTTAAAATCTATGAGACACCATATAGATACATGCTTTAATAGATATGTACTTTAGAATTTGATACATGTATGAGACTAAATGAGTACATCCTTTTACAATTTTGAATGGGATAATGTTTATAATTTGTGCTCTAACAATGAGGAATAGTATCTGACCCTATCTATGTGTAATACCTTAATAGTCCATTTTTTAAAAATTGCATTTAACTCCGTTTATTAATGTTTCATATGTGAACACTTTTTAATTGCACCTGGCATAAATCCCATATAACCAACTTTGAAAAGTTATTAAGAAGAACATATCTCAAGTGATGTGAAGAAGGTACTGAACAGCACATCTAGTACACAAAACAATGTTTCAGGATTTGATGTGAATGCTAGACAGGAAGTTACCTATCCATTGGAATGCATGGCAAGAGCTCCAAGGAGGAAGCAGGAAGATGTGGGCAGGTCCACTCCCCACACTGCTGTATGGCTGTACCATGTTGGACCAGTCAACTTAAAAGAGATTGTGGGTGCTGGATAACGTACTTGAGCATCTGTTGACTGGATCTGTGTTGGGACTGATATTTATGAATTGTTAGCCAAGGCTGTGAAAGACAGCATAAATGCACGTGTCTTCAAGTAGAATACATCACATGACTTAAAATTAATTTTGTTTTTATCATTTGTAAGTGAATTTTCTAGGTCTTTATATACGTAGATTACTTTGTATGGACAGTTAGCAAATGGTGTGGTACACATTCACTAGTGTAGACAATAAAGCAAGATGTATGCATGTCTGCTTTCATACTCTGATTTTGAGTCTCAAGCTACTGGATTGTATCACTATTCAAAGCTATTTATGACTATGTTTACTTGAATCTATCCTGGGTATTGCAATATTGTATCTGACTGGAACTTCAGTTGTGGACAGACTCGTGCTTAGGTCTGTTTTGGGTACCCTTGGTCATCGCAACTCTCTCTCTCTCTCTCTCTCTCTCTCTCTCTCTCTCTCTCTCTCTCTGTGTGTGTGTGTGTGTGTGTGTGTGTGTGTGTGTGTGTGTGTGTGTGTGGGTGGGTGGGTGGGTGGGTGGGTGTGCGAGCTCGCGCGCCAGCGCTCAAGGAGAGCGTACACCCACTGATTGAGGCTAGATGCTTCTTACAGTTACTCTTTGCACATAATTAGAATTATTGATATGATTATTAACTTATTCATTTTGTTGTATCAAAACATATTTTGCTGTTTTGTAACAAGTGTGGTTTGGATTTGTGGGTCGAACCCCACATCGTAAGCTTAGTCCCTAATATTTTTCCATTATTTTGTTCTCTCATGTGTCAACATAACCTTGAATACTCTGGTTTAGGTGGGTGACTGATTCCTAATTCTTGATTGAGTATATTTTTCTGGTCTGTACCTATTGTCGTGAGTTTTTCATACACTTAGGCTCCGAAATTTTTCTCTTCTCTTTTGAAGATTTTGAAGGTTTGATTGTATGGATGTTAACTTAAAATTTATTATTCTAGTAATTTACATTGTCTCTGTATTTAGATCTACAGTTTAGTGGTGTAATGTTGTAGCTTTGATTTTGTAGTATTTTCTTGTGACAGTATGTTCCATAGACCAGAAAATTTGAATGCCATATCCTGAAACACATATAGATTATGATTTTTGTAGTAGATATTTTTCATGTTTTCTGTAATATGTTATCTATTAGATACTTCTATACATCCATATTCTATCCTGGGCATCAGTTTGTACACTGTTTGGCAAACCTTATAGTCTGTCACAAAATATTGTAAACATACTGTTTTAAAATTTTGTAAGGTGGATATTATAAAGGGACACCCTCCTCTAACACACCCCTTTTTTTTAAAGAAATAACTGATAACATTTGTACTATCAATTCTTGTAAAGGTGAACATTATCTTGGTGTTTAACTAAAAGAATTTCATATGATGTATTATATTACAGGCAAAAATGAATAAAAAAAGAAATTAATGCGCTACAATCGATATGCACTAACAGTTAAAATCGCTCGTTTTAGAAACATTTGAAATTATGATTTTTCTGGCACAATCTAATGATAATTATTAAATTTATTTCTGGACTCATTTATAAAGTAATGATATAACTTGGTAAAGATTCTTCTTTTGCCGAGAAAGTTTGTAAACTTTTTTGCTTTGTAAACTCTTTGGAATATTGTAAGTTTGGCAGAATGTTAGGCATAGTGGGTATGCCTGTGATGGAAGAAGACATTTATGTAAGTTTGTCAACAACAAAGTAATTATTGAAATGATAATTAAATCAATATCCTAAGCTGTCGACGGCATTGATATACATCTACAGGGACAGTTGAAAATGTGTGCCCCAACCGGGACTAGAACCCAAGACCTCCTGCTTACATGGCAGACACTATCATCTGGGCCCGTGAGACCCACATCCCCAACTTAATGTCCACACACCACATTCGCAGTGCCCCTGCACATTACACTCATTACTCGTGGCAGACAATCTTACCAAGACCCGTAAGAGTTCGGGCAATGCGTGTGCATCTGCACAAAAGAAGGAGGTCAATGGCCGGTTAGCCTGAACTATATGAAGACATGTCTGAAAGAACAGATACCATCTTCATAACACAATTATTGTTTAAATGCGGACAATGTAAAGATGTTGTGATATTTAACAATATGACAAAGAATAAAATTCAAGAAATATATAGGCAAATCTTCATCAGTTATTTAGTCATCAGGAACCCACAATGTTAAATCAAAATTTCAGCTGCATGAATGTACCCCTAGACACAAAAAGTGGAGCCAACAACAACGAGATAATGAAGATATGTAAAAAGATTTTCGTTTGTATATTTTACACCTCTCGAAGCATGAAGAGACTAAGAGAATTTTAATAGTGATGTGTGGGAGGGTAAGATTACACAGTCCAATAACGGTCCAGTACAATAAATTTTAAAAATAAATCCTTTGCAGCCAATATTAACAGTTGGCCACTGAAGTTTCTGAAATGAGCTCAATTGTTTGGCAACCCAAGAGTTTTATATCAGTTCTAATTTTCCTAAAGTCACTTTGGTCATGGTCATTGTTCATTAATAGCGTAAGTTACATTAATATTCTCAAGTAAGTATTTTTTACTTTGTATACATACCTATATTTAAAAGGAAATTCAGGGCTCTTATAAGGATGGAAACATCAGAGTGTTGCCCTTTAAATCTTTCGGTAACATAACTGTTTATTCTTTTCACAATAACTAGTGCTTTTGGACCCCACTGTTTATCACTGTGGACAAGTTGACTGAGTAGGTCCAGCACTTCACAAAGAACCTGAAAAAAATGTAGTTAGCTCAAATGAAATGAAATACTGGAAAAAATTGTGCTTTCAAGGTGGCAAGAGATATGTGAATAAATAAAAGATGACATAAATGCTAGTTTTCAAAACCAGAGATTTCCTATCGGCTAACGCAAGAGAGGAAACAGTAGCACAAATTGTGTATACTCAGTCATTAAGACAAAAATCACAACAAAAAACCAGGATCAGTCATTGTGTCCCACATATCTCATCAAGGTGGAGAACCTTCGTGGATGTATAAGCGTCAAGCTGTACACAAATGGAAAACAAGCAAATAATCAAACTTAATCTGTACACTATATTAACATTAAACTCTCACTACACTACTTAACAGTATTCGTGCTAAGTTTAACCAAATATGTTAGATAGAAAGCTGCTGCTTCTTGGCTCGTATTAAGCAGCTCCTGTTTATCTCCTATTGGCAGATTAATATTCACTTAACTACATCGGTATTTTCAAACAAAATCATTACCAACATTTGCAAAAACAGTGTCCTGCTTACAATACGCTATGGCTAGGACTTGTCAGGCAGTTTTACAATGAACACTGCTACTTGCCTTGTAGCTAACAGAAGTTTTCAATCCTTGAAACTAAATATTCAGGTAATTCATATGAAGAGTGTTTAATGAGGTAAGTTATAGTTTTCTTTTGCAGTGGCAGGAATTCCCAACTTCTTGCTTTATATATTAAAAACAAAGATTCCAAGACTTACCAAGGGGGAAAGGGCCGGTAGATAGGCACAATAAATAAAACACACACACAGAATTTCTAGCTTTCGCAACCGACGGTTGCTTCTTCAGGAAAGAGGGAAGGAGAGGGAAAGACGAATGGATGTGGGTTTTAAGGGAGACGGTAAGGAGTCATTCCAATCCCGGGAGCGGAAAGACTTCCCTAAGGGGGAAAAAAGGACAGGTGTACACTCGCGCGCACACACACACATATCCATCCGCACATACACAGACACAACCAGACGCTTGTGTCTGTGTATGTCCTGATTGTATACCGATTAGGTTCCTTTCAGATTGCGCTGATACAATAGGTCCCTACTTAGCACTCATATACAACCGCTCGCTCACCGATAGACATGTACCTACAGATTGGAAAATTGCGCAGGTCGCACCAGTGTTTAAAAAGGGTAGTATGAATAATCCATCTAACTACAGACCTATATCATTGACGTTGGTTTGCAGTAGGGTTTTGGAGCATATACTGTATTCAAACATTATGAATCACCTCGAAGGGAATGACCTATTGATACGTAATCAGCATGGTTTCAGAAAACATCGTTCTTGTGCAACGCAGCTAGCTCTTTATTCGCACGAAGTAATGGCCGCTATCGACAGGGGGTCTCAAGTTGATTCCATATTTCTAGATTTCCAGAAAGCTTTTGACACCATTCCTCACAAACGACTTCTAATCAAGCTGCGGGCCTATAGGGTATCGTCTCAGTTGTGCGACTGGATTCGTGATTTCCTGTGAGGAAGGTCACAGTTCATAGTAATAGATGGTAAATTATCGAGTAGAACTGAAGTCATATCAGGTGTTCCCCAGGGAAGCGTCCTGGGACCTCTGCTGTTCCTGATCTATATAAATGACCTGGGTGACAATCTGAGCAGTTCTCTTAGGTTGTTTGCAGATGATGCTGTAATTTACCGTCTAGTAAGGTCATCCGAAGACCAGTATCAGTTGCAAAGCGATTTAGAAAAGATTGCTGTATGGTGTGGCAGGTGGCAGTTGACACTAAATAATAAAAAGTGTGAGGTGATACACATGAGTTCCAAAAGAAATCCGTTGGAATTTGATTACTCGATAAATATTACAATTCTCAAGACTATCAATTCAACTAAGTATCTGGGTGTTAAAATTACGAACAACTTCAGTTGGAAAGACCACATAGATAATATTGTGGGGAAGGTGACCCAAAGGTTGTGTTTTATTGGCAGGACACTTACAAGATGCAACAAGTCCGCTAAAGAGACAGATTACACTACACTCGTTCGTCCTCTGTTAGAATATTGCTGCGCGGTGTGGGATCCTTACCAGGTGGGATTGACGGGTGCAAAAAAGGGCAGCTCATTTTGAATTATCACATAATAGGGGAGAGAGTGTGGCAGATATGATACGCGAATTGGGACGGAAGTTATTACAGCAAAGACTTTTTCGTCGCAGCGAGATCAATTTTCGAAATTTCAGTCACCAACTTTCTCTTCCGAATGCGAAAATATTTTGTTGATCCCAACCTACATAGGTAGGAATGATCATCAAAATAAAATAAGAGAAATCAGAGCTCGAACAGAAAGCTTTAGGTGTTCGTTTTTCCCGCGTGCTGTTTGGGAGTGGAATGGTAGAGACATAGTATAATTGTGGTTCAATGAACTCTCTGCCAAGCACTTAAATGTGAATTGCAGAGTAGTCATGTAGATGTAGACTAACCATTTGATCAGCACAGGATTCCTTATGAACATTTGTCACACAATGACAATAATGGCTAAGACCATATAGTTCAGCTGCCCATGTCCTGTAAGACTGTTCTGACCATTTCTGGCAGCAGTTAAACTCTACACGAGCAGCAATAATGTGAGTATGTTTACAATGATAGGTAGAAAATAACTCACACTTCTGATCGGCACTTGAAGGTCCTCATAAGGGGCAAACTTACACAACTGATATCCAAGGGTTAAATAAATGACAAACAAAAGGCCTTGCAGAAGTTTATGTCTGTTATCCCAAATGCCTCGAATGTTGCTGCAGGCATCTTCTGCAAGTGTCCCAGTCTTCTGCTGCATCACTGTATGCAGGAAACAGTGGCAGATATGTTGTTGCCGAGGTCACAGGTTGTGCCTTCTCTTTCCGCACATTCCATGTTTTGTGAAATGACTCCTTTTACTGCTACTAATGTCCAATAATTTGATGCTCAGAGTCATGAGCACTCCCCTAGTAAATAACTTTTTAGCTGCATCTACATACATACTGTGCAAGTCACCGTATGGTGCATGGGTACCCTGTACTGCTATTAGTTATTACGTATCTTGTTCTACTTGCAGACAGAGCGAGGAAAAAATGACTGTCTACATGCCTCGATATGATCCCTATTTTCTTGTATCTCATCATTGTGGTCCCTGCTTGAAATGTATGTTGGTGGCAGTAGGGTCATTCTGCAGTCAGCCTCAAATGCCAGTTGTCTAAATTTTCTCAATAATGTTCCTCGAAAGAATGTTGTCTTCCCTCCAGTGATTTCTATTTAAGTTTCTGAACGCTTGTGTGTTATTTGAACCTAATGGTAACAAACCTAAAATCCTGCATCTGAAGTGCTTTCGTGTCTCCCTTTAATCTGACCTAGTACAGATCTGAAACACTCAAGCAGTATTCAAGAATATGTTGCACTAGTGTCTCGTATGCCGCCCCCTTTACAGATAAGCCATTCTTTTCTAAAATTATGCCAATAAACCAAAGTCAGTCATTCACTTTCCCTCACACAAACCTCAAACATTTGTCATTTCACATTGTTTTGCGATGTTATGACCAGATATTTAACCAACATGGCTGTAACACAAGACACTACTAATGCTGTATACAAACATTACAGGTTTGCTTTTCCTACCCATCTGCATTAATTTACATTTTCTGTGTTTATGCTGCCATTCATTACGCTAACTAGAAATTTTGTCCAAGTCATTTTGTATCATCCCACAGTCACTCCTCTTTGACACCATCCTGTACACCATAGCACCAGCAAACAAACTCAGATCACTGGCCACTCTGTCAACCAGATCATTTATGTATACACAGAATAAGAATGGTCCTATCGCACTTCCCTGGGGCACTCTTGATTGTATCTTAGTCTCCAATGAACAATCTGTCAATGACAACATACTTGGTTCTACAACTTAAGAAGTCTTTGAGCCACTCACATACATAGTTACAACAGTGGGACTGTTATATGATTGTATTTAGCACAATACTATAACACACAGAAGTCTGCTTGCCAAACTATTGTTGTAGTTTTAGAGAAAGACTATTATGTGACATTCTACCGCTTAGTAAAGCCAGAAAAGTCAATGTCAGTATAGTTGGGATGAAACATCTTTATGTCAAAATGTTTTTAAAACACCTACTGCCTACCGCGAAAGCTAGAATGCCCAGGTTGACTACCACTGATTTAGAATAATATTCTGAGATACAGAGTCGTTAAAAATAGTTAAATACATAAGCATCATTTTGAACAGCATTGACTTCCACATCATTGTCTTTCCCTACATCCCTGTCTTTCACAGGAATCCGGCAACAAATGATTTGTTAGAACAATTTTTCTCTTTTTTCTTATTCTTGATCATGCTGAAAACGAGATCAATCCCACTGTCATTAAAGTGATGTTCTCAAATTTAAAATATGAAATGTATGTATCATGAAGTCCAGAAACCTCTCCTACTACACTTATTTGTCTTGCTGGGGAGCATCTATACACTGACTTTATAAATAAGCCTCACACTTTTGTATTCCTCTTCTTCTTCTTCTTCTTCTTCTTATTTCATATAGGCCAACTAAGGACCACGACATTCGACTATTGCATTTGGAGTGGGCTTTGACATTTGCACAGTAATTATGCATCCTCTGGCTTTGTTGTTCCTTCCTCTCCTGTGTCCAGAGGGCACCAGTCTCCTTTCTCGGTAGTCTGTCCTGGAACCTCTTTTGTCAAAGCTTCTTCATGCGTATTGTCCGATCCTTCAAGTTTCCTTCTGTTATTCCGAGTTCCTGAAGATCTTTCTCCACTTCCATCAACTATGGTGACTTCGTCTTCCTCTTTTGCCATTAGCAGAGAAGCTGGTTGGTCACTCTATCACGATGCATCCTGTAAACTGTCCATAAAATGCTAGACTTTTTTCCTAGCTACATCTGTGATTGTTTCACAGCACTCTTAGAGCTCTTGGTTGGGTCGTCTTTTATAATTGTCGCCTTCCTTGACTGGCCCCAGTAGCTCCCTCATTACCTTTCTCCCCTGGATTTCAAGTTTTTCAGTAAGTCCCTTCCTATTGAGTATTAAACATTCTGAAGCATATAAGGCTTCACGACAGATGACAGTATGGTAGTGCTTCGGTTTGATATGAAACCAAAAAGATGTTTACAAGAAACCTATTACATATGAAAATATGGGCCAGGTCTGTTTCACAAGATTCTGTCAGTCCATATGGTGCACAAAATTTTAATACTCAATACATCTTAATACTCCCCCCATAAACCATGGACCTTGCTGTTGGTGGGGAGGCTTGCGTGCCTCAGCGGTACAGTTGGCCGTACCGTAGGTGCAACCACAATGGAGGGGTATCTGTTGAGAGGCCAGACAAATGTGTGGTTCCTAAAGAGGGGCAGCAGCCTTTTCAATAATTGCAGGGGCAACAGTCTGGATGATTGACTGATCTGGCCTTGTAACACTAACCAAATCGGCCTTGCTGTGCTGGTACTGCGAACGGATGAAAGCAAGGGGAAATTACAGCCGTAATTTTTCCCAAGGGCATGCAGATTTACTGTAAGATTAAATGATGATGGTGTCCTCTTGGGTAAAATATTCCGGAGGTAAAATAGTCCCCCATTAGGATCTCCGGGCGGGGACTACTCAAGAGGGCGTCGTTATCATGAGAAAGACAACTGGTGTTCTAGGGATCGGAGTGTGGAATGTCAGATCCCTTAATCGGGCAGGTAGGTTAGAAAATTTAAAAAGGAAATGGGTAGGTTAAAGTTAGATATAGTGGGAATTAGTGAAGTTCGGTGGCAGGAAGAACAAGACTTTTGGTCAGGTGAATACAGGGTTATAAATACAAAATCAAGTAGGGGTAATGCAGGAGTGGGTTTAATAATGAATAAGAAAATAGGAGTGCAGGTAATCTACTACAAATAGCATAGTGAACGCATTATTGTGGCCAAGATAGACATGAAGCCCACACCTACTACAGTAGTACAAGTTTATATGCCAACTAGCTCTGCAGATGAGGAAGAAATAGATGAAATGTATGATCAGATAAAAGAAATTATTCAGGTAGGGAAGGGAGACGAAAATTTAAAGGTCATGGGTGACTGGAATTCGTCAGCAGGAAAAGGGAGAGAAAGAAACATAGTAGGTGAATATGGATTGGGGGGAAGAAATGAAAGAGGAAGTCGTCTGGTAGAATTTTGCACAGAGCATAACTTAATCATAGCTAACACTTGGCTCAAGAATCATAAAAGAAGGTTGTATACATGGAAGAATCCTGGAGATACTAAAAGGTATCAGATAGATTATATAATGGTAAGACAGAGATTTAGGAACTAGGTTTTAAATTGTAAGACATTTCCTGGGGCAGATGTGGACTCTGATCACGCTCTATTGGTTATGAACTGTAGTTTAAAACTGAAGAAACTGCAAAAAAGGGAATTTAAGTAGATGGGACCTGGATAAACTGAAAGAACCAGAGGTTGTACAGAGTTTCAGGACGAGCATAAGGGAACAATTGACAGGAATGGGGGAAAGAAATACAGTAGAAGAAGAATGGGTAGCTCTGAGGGATGAAGTAGTGAAGACAGCAGACTATCAAGTAGGTAAAAAGACGAGGACTAATAGAAATCCTTGGGTAACAGAAGAAATATTGAATTTAATTGTTGAAAGGAGAAAATATAAAAATGCAGTAAATGAAGCAGGCAAAAAGGAATACAAATGTCTCAAAAATGAGATCAACGGGAAGTGCAAAATGGCTAAGCAGGAATGGCTAGAGGACAAATGTAAGGATGTAGAGGCTTATCTCATTAGGGGTTAGATAGATACTGCGTACAAGAAAATTAAAGGGACCTTTGGAGAGAAGAGAACCACTTGTATGAATATCAAGAGCTCAGATGGAAACCCAGTACTAAGCATAGGAGGAAGTGGAAAGGTGGAAGGAGTATATAGAGGATTTATACAAAGGCGATGTACTTGAGGACAATATTATGGAAATGGAAGAAGATGTAGATGAAGACGAAATGGGAGATAAAATACTACGTGAAGAGTTTGCCAGAGCACTGAAAGACCTGAGTCAAAACAAGGCCCCGGAAGTAGACAACATTCCATTAGAACTACTGACGGCCTTGGGAGAGCCAGTCATGACAAAACTCTACTATCTGATGAGCAAGATGTATGAGACAGGCAAAGTACCCTCAGATTTCAAGAAGAATATAATAATTCCAATCCCAAATAAAGCAGGTGTTGACAGAAGTGAAAATTACCGAACTATCAGTTTAATATGTCACGGCTGCAAAATACTAACGCGGATTCTTTACAGACGAATGGAAAAACTGGTAGAAGCGGACCTCAGGGAAGATCAGTTTGGATTCTGTAGAAATGTTGGAACACGTGAGGCAATACTAACCTTACGACTTATCTTAGAAGAAAGATTAAAGAAAGGCAAACCTACATTTCTAGATTTGTAGACTTAGAAATAGCTTTTGACAATGTTATCTGGAATACTCTCTTTCAAATTATGAAGGTGGCAGGGGTAAAATACAGGGACCGTAAGGCTATTTACAATTTGTACAGAAACCTGATGGCAGTTATAAGAGTCGATGGGCATGAAAGGGCAGCAGTGGTTTGGTAAGGGAGTGAGACAGGGTTGTAGCCTCTCCCCATGTTATTCAATCTGTATATTGAGCAAGTAGTAAAGGAAACAAAAGAAAACTTCGGACTACGTATTAAAATTGATGGAGAAGAAATAAAAACTTTGAGGTTTGCCGATGACATTGTAATTCTGTCGGAGACAGCAAAGGACTTGGAAGAGCAGTTGAACGGAATGGACAGTGTCTTGAAGAGAGGATATAAGATGAACATCAACAAAAGCAAAACGAGGATAATGGAATGTAGTCAAACTAAATCGGTTGATGCTGAGGGTATTAGATTAGAAAATGAGACACTTAAAGTAGTAAAGGAGTTTTGCTATTTAGGGAGTAAAATAACTGATGATGGTCGAAGTAGAGAGGACATAAAATGTATACTGGCAATGGCAAGGAAATCATTTCTGAAGAAGAGAAATTTGCAAAGATCGAGTGTAGATTTAAGTTTCAGGAAGTCGTTTCTGAAAGTATTTTTATGGAGTGTAGCCTTGTATGGAAGTGAAACGTGGATTGAAACCTTCAAAATGTGGTGCTACAGAAGAATGCTGAAGATTAGATGAGTAGATCACATAACTAATGAGGAAGTACTGAATAGAATTGGGGAGAAGAGGAGTTTGTGGCACAACTTGACTAGAAGAAGGGATCGGTTGGTAGGACATGTCCTGAGGCATCAAGGGATCACAAATTTAGCATTGGAGGGCAGCGTGGAGGGAAAAAATCATAGAGGGAGACCAAGAGTTGAATACACTAAACAGATTCAGAAGGATGTAGGTTGCAGTAGGTACTGGGAGATGAAGGAGCTTGCACAGGATAGAGTAGCATGGAGAGCTGCATTAAACCAGTCTCAGGACTTAAGACAACAACCACAACAACAACAACAACAACAACAACAGCAACAACAACACATCTTAATAGTAACAGACATTAGAAATTAATCACTCACTGATTTCTGAAGTAAGACATCATGTTCTTTAGCTGCAGTTCGAAAGCACTGTTCTGATAGTATATCACAATGAGTGAAAACTGCTTCAGCCAAATGGTGATGCAGCAATGTGTGGCATTCTGCAAGTTCTCTTATCAGAGAAAATGCATACAGCCTCATGGATCGATTTGTGTCCACACCGTTATCTGAAACAAATGATGAATTTAGTTTCAATAACTGTGTACAATAGTTATTTAGGTGAGTTACAATAAAAAAAAGATTTAACCAGAAAACTGTGTAAACTCAAAACTTGAGAAAATTTGGTAAAAAATATTCTTAATTTGATAGAAATACTTTATTTATGAAATATGAAAATTATTTTTATAATTAATTTTTTTATTGATTTCATTTACTTCTATCATTTTTTCTTGCCTTGCACTAAAAACAGTCATAACAGCCAATATTCCTTATCGCTGAACCCAACTTTTATTTTACACTACTCCTTCCAGCCTATATTTCCTCACACTTAATTAAATAAAGTAATGAACTCTGGATCCGTAGGAGCACATCTGACAGAATGTCTCTTCTTCTGATAATATTTTGCCACGGTTTTCTTAGTCCAGCCTTACATCAGTTTTTACTATGCATTTTACAGATCCGGATTTCTGACACTTATGTTACTTCTATTGTGTATAGTATTTTCTTATGATAGTTTAAAAAGCATTTGTATCAGAGAATGAATACTGTGTGTGTGTGTGTGTGTGTGTGTGTGTGTGTGTGTGTGTGTGTGTGTGTGTGTGTGTGTGTGTTTTGCTGACGAAGGCTGTGGTCGAAAAATATATGTGACTGTCTTTTAATAGTGCCTGTCTGTAACTTGGATGTCTTCTTTACGGTAAGTAGCAATCTGCATTTTCCTACATTGTTCATTTTCCTGCCTGGAGTTTTAATTCTTTGGTACATTTTCAATATTTAAGCAAAAATTGTAATTAATATTCTGATATTTAGTATATTTTTAAAATATTTCATAGTATTTTACACTAAATGTTTTTCATTTTAATATATTAACACACAATATATTTTCGATTCTCTAACTCAAAAAAAAGTACATTCAAATGGATAACTGGTATACACACAAAGTTATTTCCAGCTACAAAAACTGTACTGTTGCATTCTGTTTCTATTTTGTGCATCCACAGTGATTGGCTTATTTGGTATTTGACAAACGTAACATTACTTTGCTAACCCATTAAAATTTTCTTATTATTCCCATGTTAACTATGATAATAGTATGAGTATTATTACACTGTCTTTAGAAGTTACACTTTAGATTGAGTACCTCAGCAGCAGCTGTTGTCAAGTCCAAGACTATAAAAAGGAGAACAGGTGATGCACAAAGGAAGTGTAAGAAAGTAGTCGGCCAGCTTGATTTTAGCAATCTAGTTTTAATTACGTCATCATGCCAGATGATCACCCTTGCACAAACTTTCAACTTGCACCACTGGTCTGATGGGATGCATGCTTGCACAAGAACTATCCTTGACTCTGGGGCAAATGCAGTATGGTTTCTCCTGATCATCAAAGTCTGACAGGTCAGGAATGTCATGCGGACAAGGATCAGAGCTTCTTAAAATCTTTTCTTCTATAGAACAAGAACATTTGGGGGCACTTAACATCAACAAGGTACTGAAAACTGGCAAGCTTTAACACAGGGTGCATATGCAGACAAGGGAAAAAAAGGGGTCAGGATTTTCCTCGGATTTGACAGTTAAAAATACACTTTCTCCTGGGTGCAAATATACATTTTTCCAGATTAATATACACATTTTTCCATGAGAAAATACATATTCTCCATGTTACGTGAAAGTGTACATTTCCTCGGAACTCTAAAACTTACCAGATCTTTCAATGACACACATTTTATACACCAGTGTAAAATTTACCGGCACTTTAGGAGAAGAAGAAGAAGAAGAAGAAGAAGAAAAAAATATATTTGGAAAGATCTTTGATGCACAGAAACACGTACGCAGCATATTTTTGTATTACAAAAGTGTAAAGGGAGGGAGGGGGAGGGGGCGGGGAGCAACCATAATATGTTAGTTTAATATACATATACATATAGTTTGGCAACAAGAAAAGCTACGTTTTCACATATAGTATTACTATTTATTTGCATGTATTGCCCTTTAAGATGTATCAAATACAAATGTGGTTCTAAAATTTTAAATAATTACATAAATGTCTGGTCTTCTGGGTCCACATTTTTCTAAGTGGTTGGTCCTCAAAGTGTTAAGTTTTAAATGAAAATCAAATGTTCTTCACTGCACATTCTTACACATAACAAGATTAATTTCTAAATTAGACTCTACAACTCAAAGGACTCTAATATTTTTCTATGTGGTGACTTTTTTTTATTTGTACACTGCAATACTGTTATGTAGCATTTCCAATCAAGTTTAAATTCACACAACACTGCAAAAACCTGGTAAGAAGGAATACAAATTTCTTGGGGGGGGGGGGGGGGGAGGGGGGGAAGCTGTTTGTACACAGCAGAACTAAGATGAATAAGAATTTTTATGACTTTTTCAAACTGTATAAAAATGAACAAAGTTATTTGGGAAGCCAAGAAACTGTATATCTGGCAGTTTATATTATATTCCAGAAGAAAATACAAAGCCTTGTGGGCAGTTACAATGATAAAACATGGTGTGCTGCCACTATATAACTTACTGAAGAATGGCATTCTGCAAACTTAAGATGTGAGCAACACAAATTAAGAAATAATTCCGTGCCTATAGGAGCGGCAGACAAATGTTGAAACGTATCTTATGATTGAAAAATATTGTGTTTGACAGACGGAAGATATGTAAAATTCTGCTTAAGCATTTCAGTGTGGTTTTCGGGAAGCCATTTTTTTGTATCTCATCTCATGGTTGGTTCTTTATTATGGCGTAATGTGATACATACAAGAAGATGAAAACATGTAATTAAAATTCAGTGGACAGTTGAAAATAGTCAACAGTTTGGAATGAAACACTTCATTTCAGTTGACCTCCTCTGAGGAAAGGGTTAATAAAAGCCAAATATCTTTCACAAACCAACAAAAATAACTTCATTGTTGTGCAAGGTGATTAATGTTGGAGTGCCAATAATGCATAGGGGGAAAAAAAAATCAGAAAACGGAAACTAATAACATATTTTACTTTTCTGCAATTACGTGAATGTATTCATTTGATAGAAATCCATTTTGTGAGCCAGCCACTCTGCAACACATTAAAATCTCCAAAAAGCACTAGGGTGGAGAACACACAGGGACAAAACTTAGATCAAATGATAAAACCCACCCTCCTGAATAAAATATAAAACTAAATCAGCCACTGAGGCATTGTCAGATAAAATGAGCGGAACAAATCTGGTAACCCAAGATTTCATTGCTGGGCAGCAAAGTGAGGCAGTGCACCAGAATATATGCTACTGTCAACTGGGCGCCACACCGACACTCAGGCAGGTCTTCGCGGCACAAGAGGTAACTGTGGGTAGCCCAAGCATGGCCAATGCAGAGCCAGCAGAGGACAACTGATTCTCCGCGAGATGCCTGTATGGAAGACTTCCACACATTAGTAGTTTCCTTAATGACACGCAGTTTGTTGTGCGTACTGTAATGCCATTCCATCTCCCCAAGCAAAAAAACCCTGCGGCAAAAGTCAGAACGTGGGTCAGGTTCAGAGATACCCATCTCCAGAAGCAGTTTCTGAGTAGCCTGTTTGGCCAGCCTGTCGGCAAGTTCGTTGCCTAGGATGCTGAAGTGTCCTGGGGTCCATACAAACACAACTGAACAATGGGACCGGTCCAGGGCATAGATGGACTCCTGGAGGGACTTCACCAAATGATGGCGAGGATAGCACTGGCCAATAGCTTGTAGGCTGCTCAAGGAATCAGTACACAGAAGAAACGATTCCTTGCGGCACGAACAGATATGCTGAAGTGCAAGAGATACGGCCACCAGCTCTGCAGTGAAAACACTGCGGCCATCGGGTAAGGTATGCTGTTCAAAATGGCCTCTGTGGATGTAGGCGAAGCCAACATGACCATCAGCCATCGAGTCATCGGTGTAAACCAGTTTAGAGCCCCGGAACACTTCAAGGATCGAGAGGAAGCGACAGAGGAGAGCTACGGGGTTAATGGAGTCCTTAGGGCCACGCAAAAGGTCCAGGCGAAGCTTTGGCCTACAGCTACACCACGGAGGTGTATGTGAATGGACCTCGAGGAGAGGTGGTGTAGGGAGGGACTCCAGTTCAGACAGAAGCGATCGAATGCGAACCACAATCATTACCCCCGACCTGGGCTGCCTATGCACGGGGTGAACCACCACAGTTGGGGAAAAAAAGGCGGTAGGTAATTAGGATGTTCAGGAGAGCTATGAATGTGTGCAATGTAACTGGTGAGCAGTTGTGCACGTCTGATCTTCAATGGAGGGACTCCAGCCTCCACCAGTATGCTTGTCACCGGACTCATCCTAAAAGCTCCTGTCCCTAGTCGAACTCTGGAATGGTGCAATGGGTCAAGCACACGCAATGCTGAAGGCGCCGCTGAACCATAAATCACACTCCCATGGTCAACGTGGGATTGAACAAGTGCTCTGTACACCTGCAGCAGCACGGAGCGATCTGCACGCCAGTTGGTGTTGCTCAGGCAGCGGAGGGCATTGACGTGCTGCCAGCACTTCCATTTAAGCTGACAAAGTTGAGAAAGAAAAGTCAAACGAGAGTTGGAAACCAGACCTAAGAATTGATATGTCTCCACTACAGTGAGTGGATCGTCATTAAGGTAAACTGCTGGTTCCGGAAGAAGTGTACGATGCCAACAGAAATGTATGGCACATGTCTTCACGGCATAAAACTTGAAGCCATGGGCTAAAGCCTGTGACTGCCCAGCAACACCAGTACTGTAGCAGCAGTACGAAATGCAGAAGTTGTCTGCACAAAGAGGGTGAGACGGACGGCCCTATAGCTGCTGCTAAACCATTAATGGCCACTAAAAATAGAGATACGCTCAAGACTGAAACCTATGGGACTCCATTCTCCTGGATATGGATGGACGTTGTCCTCGATGGTGAGTGTTCATCGGAGGTGAGGGTATCATCTGGAGTGCCCCAGGGAAGTGTGGTAGGTCTGTTGTTATTTTCTATCTACATAAATGATCTTTTGGATAGGGTGGATAGCAATGTGCGGCTGTTTGCTGATGACACTGTGGTGTACGGGAAGGGGTCATCGTTGAGTGACTCCAGGAGGATACAAGATGACTTGGACAGGATTTGCGATTGGTGTGAAGAATGACAGCTAACTCTAAATATAGATAAATGTAAATTAATGCAGATGAATAGGAAAAAGAATCCTGTAATTAGTAGTGTAGCGCTTGACACAGTCACGTCGATTAAATATTTGGGCGTAACATTGCAGGGCGATATGAAGTGGGACAAGCATGTAATGGCAGTTGTGGGGAAGGCGGATGGTCGTCTTTGATTCATTGGTAGAATTTTGGGGAGATGTGGTTCATCTGTAAAGGAGACCGCTTATACACTCCTGGAAATGGAAAAAAGAACACATTGACACCGGTGTGTCAGACCCACCATACTTGCTCCGGACACTGCGAGAGGGCTGTACCCAGCAATGATCACACGCACGGCACAGCGGACACACCAGGAACCGCGGTGTTGACCGTTGAATGGCGCTAGCTGCGCAGCATTTGTGCACCGCCGCCGTCAGTTTCAGCCAGTTTGCCGTGGCATACGGAGCTCCATCGCAGTTTTTAACACTGGTAGCATGCTGCGACAGCGTGGATGTGAACCATATGTGCTGTTGACGGACTTTGAGCGAGGGCGTATAGTGGGCATGCGGGAGGCCGGGTGGACGTACCGCCAAATTACTCAACACGTGGGGCATGAGGTCTCCACAGTACATCGATGTTGTCACCAGTGGTCGGCGGAAGGTGCACGTGCCTGTCGACCTGGGACCGGACCGCAGCGACGCACGGATGCACGCCAAGACCGTAGGATCCTACGCAGTGCCGCAGGGGACCACACCGCCACTTCCCAGCAAATTAGGGACACTGTTGCTCCTGGGGTATCGGCAAGGACCATTCGCAACTGTCTCCATGAAGCTGGGCTACGGTCCCGCACACCGTTAGGCCGTCTTCCGCTCACGCCCCAACATCGTGCAGCCCACCTCCAGTGGTGTCGCGACAGGCATGAATGGAGGGACGAATGGAGACGTGTTGTCTTCAGCGATGAGAGTCGCTTCTGCCTTGGTGCCAATGATGGTCGTATGCATGTTTGGCGCCGTGCAGGTGAGCGCCACAATCAGGACTGCATACGACCGAGGCACACAGGGCCAACACCCAGCATCATGGTGTGGGGAGCGATCTCCTACACTGGCCGTACACCTCTGGTGATCATCGAGGGGACACTGAATAGTGCACGGTACATCCAAACCATCATCGAACCCATCGTTCTACCATTCCTAGACCGGCAAAGGAACTTGCTGTTCCAACAGGACAATGCACGTCCGCATGTATCCCGTGCCACCCAACGTGCTCTATAAGGTGTAAGTCAACTACCCTGGCCAGCAAGATCTCCGGATCTGTCCCCCATTGAGCATGTTTGGGACTGGATGAAGCGTCGTCTCACGTGCTCTGCACATCCAGCACGAACGCTGGTCCAACTGAGGCGCCAGGTGGAAATGGCATGGCAACCCGTTCCACAGGACTACATCCAGCATCTCTACGATCGTCTCCATGGGAGAATAGCAGCCTGCATTGCTGCGAAAGGTGGATATACACTGAACTAGTGCCGACATTGTGCATGCTCTGTTGCCTGTGTCTATGTGCCTGTGGTTCTGTCAGTGTGATCATGTGATGTATCTGACCCCAGGAATGTGTCAATAAAGTTTCCCCTTCCTGGGACAACGAATTCACGGTGTTCTTTGTTCTTATTTCAATTTCCAGGAGTGTAGAATGCTGGTGTGACCTATTCTTGAGTACTGCTCGAGCATTTGGGATCAATATCAGGTCAGATTGAGGGAGGACATAGAAGAAATTCAGAGGCGGGCTGCTAGATTTGTTACTGGTAGGTTTGATTATCACGCGAGTGTTACGGAAATGCTTCAGGAACTCGGATGGGAGTCTCTAGAGGAAAGGAGGCATTCTTTTCGTGAATTGCTACTGAGGAAATTTAGGGAACCAGCATTTGAGGCTGACTGCAGTACAATTTTACGCAGACCACAACAATAAGATAAGAGAGATAAGGGCTCGTACAGAGGCATATAGGCAATCATTTTTCCCTCGTTCTGTTTGAGAGTGGAACAGGGAGAGAAGATGCTAGTTGTGGTACGAGGTACCCTCCGCCACGCACCGTATGGTGGATTGCAAAGTATGTACATAGATGTAGAGCTGTGGGAGGCACTAACTTGGGCATGGAAAGTACGGAGTGACAGGAAGTTTTGGATAAAAATCAGGTGCATGTCCCAGAGACCCCACTATTACAATGTGACAAGGATATGATGTCCCCAGGTCATGTCGTAAGCTTTACATAAATCATAAAAAGACAGCAACCAGGTGTTGGCATCTGGAAAAGGCTGTTTGGATGGCAGACTCAAGGGACACAAGATTATCAGTGGTAGAGTGACCCTGGTGGAAGCTGCCCTGACATGGAGCCAGTAGGCCACATGACTCCAGGACCAGTCCCAACTGCAGACACACCATACCTTCCAGTAACTTACAAAGAACATTGGTGAGGCTGATGGGCCAATAGCTATCCACATCAAGTGGGTTTCTACTGGGTTTGAGCACCAGAATGATGGTGCTCTCCCACCACTGCGATGTAAAGACACTATCACACCAGATCCGGTTGAAGATGATGAGGATATGTCGCTTGTAGTCAGATGAGATATGTTTAATCATCTGGCTCTGGATCCAATCAGGCCCAGAAGCTGTGTTGTGGCAATGCGGAAGGGCACTGAGGAGCTACCACTCTGTAAATGGGGCATTATAGGACTCACTATGGCATGCAGTGAATGAGAGGACTTTTGCTTCCAGCCACCGTCTGAGAGTGCGAAAGGCTGAGGGATAATTCTCTGATGCAGATGCTCGAGCAAGGTGCTCGGCAATCGTGTTTGCATTGGTAGATAACACACCACTTATGGTAATACCGGAAACACCTGTTGGGGTTTGGTACCCAAAAATTTGTTTGATCTTTGCCCAGACTTGGGAAGGTGAGGTATGGCACCCAGTGGTTGAGACTTATCTGTCCCAACACTCCTGCTTCCGTCGTCAGATAAGTTGGCGAATGCAGGCATGGAGCCGTTGAAAGGCTATGAGGTGCTCCAGGAAAGTGTGCTGCCTTCACCGCTGTGGAGCTCGCCGACACTCCTTAATTTATTCAGCAACTTCTGGCGACCACCAAGGGACTGCCTTGTGCTGGGGGCACCCTAAAGAGTGAGGGATAGCATTTTATGCCACAGAAACAGTTGTTGTAGCCACCTGCTCAACCACACATCAATGTTACCGTGTGGGGGAGATTCAATGGTGACAGCACAGGTGGTAGTTTCCCAGTCCACCTAGTTTAAAGCCCATCTGGGCAGGCATCCATGGGCCTGATGCCGGGGCAGTGACAGGAAGATGGGGAGGTGGTCACTACCGCACAGGTCTTCATGTGCTCTCCAGTGGACAGATGGGAGAAGTCCTGGGCTGCAAATTGATATATCAATGGCCGAGTAACTATCATGAGCCACAATGAAATGTGTGGCGGCCCCAGTATTTAAGAGGCAGAGGTAAAACTGAGACAGTGAAGTTTTGACAGCTCTGCCTCAGCCAGTAAGAACGGTGCTACGCTACCCCACAAGGGATTATGAGCATTAAAATCTCCCAAAAGTAGGAAAGGTTTAGGGAGTTGATCAATCAATGCAGCTAATAAATTCAGGGGCACTGCACCATCTGGAAAAAGATATACATTGCAGACAGTTATTTCACGTGTCGTCCTTATCCTGACAGCCACATCTTCAAGACGGGTTTAAAGGGGCACAGTGTCACTACAGACTGAGTTTATGACATAAACACAAACTCCACCTGACACTCAATCATAGTCGCTACAGTTCCTGTAATATCCCTTATAGCCATCGGGGGCATGGGTCTGCATTGCCGGGAACCAGGTTTCCTGGAGAGCAATGCAGGAAACAGGTGTAAAGCTTAACAGTGTCGTAGCTCAGCCAGGCGGCGGAAAAAATTGCTGCAATTCCACTGGAGGATGATGCCATCGTGAGACTGGGAAGGCATGGAATGAGGCAGTTTACGCCTCAGTATCACCTGCTGCCACCGGCTTTTTGCCTGAGCAGTCTACATCCATTGAGTCTGAGGGTCTGGTGAGATCTAGGTCCTCAGTGGACGCCATATTCTATACCCCTTCCTCAGGTGCAGAGCTTGTAGGTAGTGATGGTGTGCGTGCCATCACAATTTTCTTGGTCTTGGGGGTCTTCTTCTTGGATTTCTCTCACTGCTCCTTGGGTTTCCCTGGCTGGGAGGACTTCACTGGCTCAGTCTCTGGAACTGAGGATGAGCATGAAGCCCTATGGCCAGCTGCTTTTGAGCTCTTCAGCCACTGGTGGGTGTCATCTTTTCCACTATCAGAAACCTGGGAAGGGAATGACTCAAGGGACCCCTTCCTAGCAAGAGAAGCCAAAGAAGACTTCTCTGGCTTAGAAGTGGGGATGGATGTCGTTGATGGTTGGGGGGGGGAGGGTGGGGGGAGGGTGTTTCTCCTGAAGTATGTGGTGCAGGCGCAACAGGGAGGTAAATGCCCTCCACCATCAAGGGGGAAGGTGTAGTATTCCAACTCTGAGAAGTGACCGGGGTTGGCAGAGCTGACGGTGACAGAACTATTGTAGCAGTGGCGTAAGACGATATCATATGTACAGGATGCAGGCGTTCAAATTTATCTTAGCCTCAGTGTAGGTCAGTCGGTCCAGGGTCTTGTACTCCATGATTTTCCTTTCTTTCTGGAGAATCCTGCAGTCTGGCGAGCAAGGAGAATGTTGCTCTCCGCTGCTGAGACAGATGGGAGGCAGGGCACACGGAGCATTGTGATATGATAAGCATCCACAACCTCGACATGTGATGCTGGAAGTACAGCGGGAAGACATATGGCTGAACTTCCAGCACTTAAAGCACCGCATCGAGGGAGGGATATAGGACTCTACATCACAGCGGCAGACCATCACCTTGAGCTTCTTAGCAATGTGTCACCCTCGAAGGCCAAGATGAAGGCACTGGTGGTAAACTGATTATCCCTTGGATCCCGTGTGTGTGTGTGTGTGTGTGTGTGTGTGTGTGTGTGTGTGTGTGTGTGTGTGTGTGTTGGGGCTTATGGGTGCTCAACATCGAGGTCATCAGTGCCCTTGCAGCTCATCGTAAGACTGCAAAAGAAGGTCCCTGTGAAGTATGATACCCTGGACCATATTTAAGTCCTTAGTGGGCATGATGATTGCAGAAACATCCCCCAGCTTGTCACAAGCGAGTAACGTCAGTGACTGGGCAGAGGATGCTGTTTTGATCAAGACTGACCCAAATCTCATTTTGGACAAACCCTCCATCTCCCCAAACTTGTCCTCTAAATGCTCAACAAAAAACTGAGGCTTCATCATCATGAATGATTCCCCACCAGCTCTCAAACATGCAAGGTACCGGGGCGAATAAACTCCACTGCCATCCTTAGCCTGACATTCCTCCCATGGTGTGGCCAGAGAGGTGAACAATTTGGGGTCATACTTCAATGAGTTGAATTGAGCTCATAAACAATTAAGAGACTGCTGGTGTTTCAGCACCAGCAAGAGACGATGGACTATGCTTCATCGTGTGTCATCCGCCCTGATGCCACCCACTCCAACCAGGGGCCCTCCTCACATGCGCCACCCAGCTGCAGCAAAGGCCACCTGGCAGGATGGCCATTGCTGGGAGTCCTGATGCCCCTGGGGGATGGGCATCTACCCCTTGACTTAAGTGGGGAGTTAATGGCGCAGGCATCAGGGGGCTCCAACCAACAGGGTACATGGCGGCCCCACCACAACGGACTGGCTACTGTGCTGGATATCAGGTGCAAAGAAATCGATGGTCATCGTTGACACAGAAAGTGACACTGCATAGTGCAAGGTGGAAAATGCACCCAGGAAGGTGTCCTCACACAAGAGATGGAGAATGAGCGGGACTGAAATGTGATGACAAGAATGTGGGCTAAAGATCTCAATGCACGATGGACACGATGCACCATGTAAGGCACCCTTTCTCAATTGATGCACTCTTACGGAAACTTTTGAGGAATAGAGGTCAAACCCTACAAGGGACCATCACATAAAAGCCAAAAAGTGTGAAACTCCTTTTAGTCACCCCCTTACAACAGGCAGGAATACCTCGGGCCTATTCTTATCCCCGGACCCGCAGGAGGAAATTCCTGAAATTCTGAGAAATTCCTGGAATTCTAAAAATTTCCATGTTTTCCCCACTTTTCCCAGGATGAAAAAATTCCCAGTTTTCACCTGGATTTCCCAGTTGTTGCAAGGTGTATTTTGATTTAGAAAAGTACAGGACATGTAAGGTTACACCAATCATTTAACAGCACAGAGTGAGTTCTTGCAATAAGAAATTCAGTACTTCTCTTCAACTCTTCAACAGAAAGAATCTCCGTAATTAATGAACAAGCAACAAAGCATAGGCAGTGATCAGCACTCATGTGCCCTTAAATACAGATAACAAGAAAAATCCATAGAAAATTGAAGCCTTCTGGTAACTCTCAGAGGAGATAACCGCCAAGATCCAAGAACATTGCATCAAGATCTTATTGGATGAGTGTTATGTGCAACTGGGCAGAGAGAAAAGAAACAAATTGCTAGTAGGCCTTCAGCCAGCTAACTGGAAGATGGATAAAAATTGAGTGTCTCTAAGATTCCTGTAAAATCCTTCTTTTGAAGTCTATTGTCATCGTCGATGCAGAAAGTGACACTGCATAGTGCATGGTGGAAAATGCACCCGTGCCATGATGGCAGAATTTTGATGGAATCCGACTGCAAACCCAAAAATTACTGGAAGAAGAAATACGCCGGGAAAATTTCCGAAGTCACATCAAATCCTTTGCTAGTGGAATTCCCTATTGTTGCAATCTACAGCAAAAATATGTCTGAAACTTAAAATGTCAAAGGTGCAGAAAGGTTGTTTTTGACAAAGACCATTACTTAATATGGGTAAAGTAAAATTACAGCACAGGAGATCTACATCTAAAAGCAAGAGTTTTCAAAAATATCAATATTCTGTGCAGGGCATATTTTAACAAGCTCCAAAAACTCACCAAGCCAATGCAACACACTACAAACATCAGCTATTAAAGTAGAACAACCTCCAAGAAATCACAAATACAGGTGGTAGGGCACAATCTGTACTAAAAGATAGGAGTATTCCCTGAAACAATGAAAATATACTCCAAAATAATCCCCAAAGAAGAATGAGCTTACGACAGAAACAGACTGGAATAGAACAAATCTTCCTCAAACGAGTGCACCCCACTTGCCAACAGTGCTTGGCAGACCGGATGATGACCCATCAAAGTGCTAGCCCAGCCCGACAGTGCTTAACTTTAGTGATCTGACAGGAACAGGTGTTAGCACTGCGGCAAAACGATTGGATGAGAAAGTGGAACCTTAGAGAAAAACACTAAAGAGAGCTGCACAGTAATGGTAAACATTTAAAACAGAATATTTAAGACAGATCTGAGAAATCAGAACAATTCCACAGAGCTGGAAATGTGCGATGATACATCAACAGCATAAGAAATGTGATTTGGCAAACCCAAACAATTACTGAGCCTTATCTTATTTGCTGATATATAAAATTCCATCTAATGACCTCCTAAAAATGGACCCTGAAGATGATAGTACAGACATGCCAATGTACCAGCACAATTGTCATGTTTGTGAGCTTCAGGAAGGCCTATGACTCTGCTCTCAGACAGACTGTTTTGACAAGACTACATCAGAAAATAAATATGCATTAGAAAAAACAACAAAATATAGTATCAAAGGCAAGCCTCCAGATATCTGACAAGAAAAACCATTACAGGGCAAATTTGAATGAACACAGCTGAAAAGTTCAATTACAGATGGAATATGGTACAATTTTACAGGTATCACCCTTAAAAATACCCTGGAAAGATCATATGGTTATATGGTTGTACAGCAGTATAATCTTAGATAGAGCCGCCAAATGTTGAAAGGCATTCAGAATCCCACAGGGCCATGAGAGCAAAAAAAGTAATCTCAACATTACACGACATGGAACATTAATTTCTAATCTTCTTTCCTTCCTTAAAATTAGGAGACAGTTCTTTTAATGGAAGCACTACATACATCAGGGACCATAGCTCCTGGAGAGTATTCTAAAGTTGCAGAAATTGTAAACAAGGAGCAGAAAATTCTTAGGAAAATATATGGCCTCACACAAGAAAATGGCATTTTAATGAAGACAACATCTGACCTCTGCACACTAATGAACAAGTTCATTAACACCCTGTGGAAAGAAACATCTGAAATTCTATGGCCACATTTATATAACAGACAACAAAAGACTCACCAAAAGCTCCTCATAATTATTAATTCAAAGGAGGTTAAAATCAATTGATTAGAAGAAACTAGAGAAGATTCACAGAATATGAACATCCAGAGAAAATTCAATAAATCACCCAGTCCTTGGAACACATGTAACGAAGTGCAGATTCATGGAGAAGCAATGGTCAGAAGAACAGAAGAAAAAACATATTGAATTCATGGAGAGATTTTGGAGGATGAGACAGGAAAAAACACGAAGCAAACTACCAAGTTTAAATGCATTACTCAAGTGAACAAAACTGAGGAAAAACAATATCATGTGACCATCCATCTCAATGGTTCTTTCTCCAAAGGATCTTAAGAGTTATGAGGTAATGTTGTCTACTTCAAGTCCCTTGCTTCAACTTAAGTCTGTCTCTGCTCTACAGCAACAATATTGTATCACACCAATAACTGAAATCCTTGCAAAAATCAAACAATGGAAAATCCAGGATGGAATGTAACAACACCAGAGAAGGAAAGTTGCTACTCACCATATAGCAGAGATGCTGAGTCACAATAGGCACAACAAAAAGATTCACACAATTATAGCTTTTGGCCATTAAGGCCTTTGTCAGCAGTAGACACAAATGGTTCAAATGGCTCTGAGCACTATGGGACTCAACTGCTGCGGTCATCAGTCCCCTAGAACTTAAAACTATGTAAACCTAACTAACCTAAGGACGTCACACACCTCCATGCCAGAGGCAGGATTCGAACCTGCGTCCATAGCAGTCGCATGGTTCCGGACTGCGCACCTAGAACCGCGAGACAACCGCGGCCGGCAGTAGACACACATACACACATGCACACACACACACTCACGCAAACGTAACTTGCACACACATCCGCAATCTCAGAGAACTGAAACCGAAACTGCAAATCACTAGACACTAAAAAATATACAGACGAGTAAGCACATCCCTTACAATTTGCAGAAAACTTGGAGTCAGCTATGTAAATTCCTGTTAACACTAAGTTTCATAGGAAACAGCTTTTAACTTTTCCAATAAAGAGGCTGATAGCATTTCCAAAATCAGTAAAATTACATAAATGTTTAGTATGAAACTGTAAATTAAAAATGCAGCTGAAGAGTGTAACATGGAAACAACAGCTATTTTCAAAGTAGCAATTTTTCTGCCAAAATATGCCACATTTTGAATAACACCACATAAAAAGTAATCTCTTAGTAATACTCAAAATTACCTGAGTGTGTAAATTACAGAAGTAATCTAGCCTGCAATCACTGCTTCTGCCTCCTAATGTATAACCTCTTCACTTCCCATGTGTTGTATATGACACACGGAACTGGTGACACTTACTTCCATACAAAACTCATGCAACAATGAAGATACATGCACCAATACTTTGCTCACCTTTTGCAATGTGTCATGACCTTCTGTAACAAGTTTCACTGCTCTGTGTCGTCAATTACATGTAACAGAAATATTAGATGGATAAATATATTTTTCTACCAGTAGAACTGAAGAGGATAACTAGACTCATTATTGAGTTCTAGAGGCTCTCCTTCATGGTTAGATTTATGGAATATGATGTGTGAATGAATAAACAAGTATAAAGTCATCACTGTTTATATTGTTCGTGATTCTCCACATTACTTTGTAGTCTCTCAAATTCTTCATCCAAACAGGTATCAGAAGGCCCAATGGTGCTGACGAACCACGTCATTTTTAGCTTATGGGCTACACTGGATATGGACATGAAGGGGCATGTGGTCAGCACACCTCTCTCCCATCTGTTGTCAGCTTTCATGACTGGAGATGTTACTTCTCAGTCAAGCAGTTCCTCAATGGCCTGTCAAGGGCTGAGAGCACCATGCTTGCAAACAGTGCCTGGCATACCTGACAGTGCTTAACTTCAGTGACCTGGCTGAAACTGGTGTTACCACTTTGGCAAAGCAACTGACACTTTATAGTCTGCTAACTATTATTCTGACATATTTTGCAGAATATGATCATAAATTTTTCTGCTGACTTATTCTATTACACTATTTACCTGAAGAAATGCATTTCATGTGTATTTACTCATCTTCTAGGCCCACCACCATACACAATGCATTGCCACAAACATATGACTATATGACTCTTGTTAAGCAAACACATATAGTTAAATTTCTATAAAGATATGGTTGCATTTACTTTCTCCAATAGAAGCTGATATCAGTACAACCAATAGAGGAACAAAAGTGAAGTAAGTATTCATTTTTTAGAGCAAGAGCAGAGGAAGCAAATGGGTGATACAGAAAAAAATTGAGAGGAACAGACAGGATTCACCTACAAATCCAGTTAAGATGAATCCACATGGGACATGAGATGAGATTCAGATGATTAATTTTCTCTGTTTGTCCATATTTATAGAGACGGTTGCAAGACAACAACAATAAAGGATGTCAAATTAAAACTTTTCAGCCATAATATTTCCAACCATATTTTATTTGGCAAAGAGTTTCTGCATTTTATTACACTATCTTCAGGCTCCTGACCGACATTTAGGAAGAATCTACATTTGTTGTGATCAATACAAGGGCCAGCAATACTGGTATCATCATCATCATTTAAGACTGATTATGCCTTTCAGCGTTCAGTCTGGAGCATAGTCCCCCTTATAAATTCCTCCATGATCCCTTATTCAGTGCTAACATTGATGCCTCTTCTGATGTTAAGCCTATTACTTCAAAATCATTCTTAACCGAATCCAGGTATCTTCTCCTTGGTCTACCCTGACTCCTCCTACCCTCTATTGCTGAACCCATGAGTCTCTTGGGTAATCTTGCTTCTGCCATGCGTGTAACATGACCCCACCATCTAAGCCTGTTCGCCCTGACTGCTACATCTATAGAGTTCATTCCCAGTTTTTCTTTGATTTCCTCATTGTGGACACCCTCCTGCCATTGTCCCCATCTACTAGTACCTGCAATCATCCTAGCTACATTCACATCCATAACCTCAATCTTATTGATAAGGTAACCTGAATCCACCCAGCTTTTGCTCCCATACAACAAAGTTGGTCAAAAGATTGAACGGTGCACAGATAACTTAGTCTTGGTACTGACTTCCTTCTTGCAGAAGAGAGTAGATCATAGCTGAGCGCTCACTGCATTAACTTTGCTACACCTTGCTTCCAGTTCTTTCACTATGTTGCCATCCTGTGAGAATATGCATCCTAAGTAATTGAAACCGTCCACCTGTTCTAACTTTGTTCCTCCTATTTGGCACTCAGTCCGTTTATATCTCTTTCCCACTGCCATTACTTTCGTTTTGGAGATATTAATCTTCATACCAAAGTCCTTACATTTCTGATCTATCTCTGAAATATTACTTTGCAAACTTTCAATCGAATCTGCCATCACAACTAAGTCATCTGCATATGCGAGACTGCTTATTTTGTGTTCACATATCTTAATCTCACTCAGCCAGTTTATTGTTTTCAACATATGTTCCATAAATAATATGAACAACAGTAGAGACAGGTTGCAACCTTGTCTTACCCCTGAAACTACTCTGAACCATGAACTCAATGTACCGTTAACTGCTGCCTGACTATCCATGTAAAGACCTTTAATTGCTTGCAAAAGTTTGCCTCATATTCCATAATCTCGTAGAACAGACAATAACTTCCTTCTAGGAACCTGGTCATATGCCTTTTCTAGATCTATAAAGCGTAGATACAATTCCCTGTTCCACTCGTAACACTTCTCCATTATTTGCCGTAAGCTAAGATCTGGTCCTGACAACCTCTAAGAGGCCTAAACCCACACTGATTTTCATCCAATTGGTCCTCAACTAATACTCGCACTTTCATTCCAACAATACCTGAGAAGATTTTACCCACAACGCTGATTAAAGAGATACCTCTGTAGTTGTTACAATCTTTTCTGTTTCCATGTTTAAAGATTGGTGCGATTACTGCTTTCTTCCAGTCTGATGGAATCTGTCCCGACTCCCACACCATTTCAATCATCCTGTGTAGCCATTTAAGACCTGACATTCCACTGTATTTGATGAGTTCCGACTTAATTTCATCCACCCCAACCGCTTTATTGCACTGCAATATATTGACAATTTTCTCCATTTCCTCAAATGTGATATATTTGCTACAGTGATTACTTCAACCATCACCTGCAGAAAATTATCTGTTTTTACAAGATAAACAATAAATGTATACAAGGGATGCAGCACCTGAATCCAGTACCTAGTGTGAGTATTGTTTGCAGCCCTCCAGCAGGTGTCCCATCCACCTCAAATGCATTCACATTCTGTGTCCGTAGATTTGATTGTGTGGGTGACACAGCCAATGCTGAATGGTCTATCTGAAGCCATTTGTTTATATCTTGGCATAAGCTTGCAACCTGGTTCCCTGAAAGTAAGGACGGATAACTTGACACAGCTTGACAAATGAAATATGCAAGCTTCCCTCGTTCTTGGTCATTTATACTTTCTTCCTTTAGCAATCTGTTTGAATCAGAAAGGAGAAATATGATATTAGTGAAATGTTGCATTATTAATGGAAAAAAGACAAATATGCATTAACTACAATAAACAAAGGAATCTCATTAGAGAGAGAGAGAGAGAGAGAGAGAGAGAGAGAGAGAGAGAGAGAGAGAGAGAGAGAGAGAGAGAGATCAAAGTAAAGTGACCATGGTTTAGATGAATTGTATGCTTTGCATTTTTATTAATAAACAGAATTTCAAATCTCCACAGGTTACAATTTGTTTTCTGCTGTCAGGCAAGTAAGGCCAAAATTACCCAAGTTTTAATTTTGAATTATCTGAATACTTCCTAGTAGTGACTGATAAATTTTAATAGCTAAATATGTTCTTTTTGGCAACCACAGTCCTCAAGTATATATTTTTTAAACCTGTTTTTAATTATTTAATATTCTGGTGTATCAAGATAACCTTATTCAATCAGTTTTCTTTCATATTTGATACTAGACTCCTCTAAATCTCATTTACATTTTAACCTAAGAAATGTACACCACCCACACCCATTATCACAGGAATTTTAACCTTTTGACAGTGCTGTCCACCATCAGATGCTGAAACCTGATCTGAGGTAATCGTTTTGGGGTAGGTTGCCCCAGGGCTGCATCTAGAGATGTGGTAAAAGTAGTAGGCTGCATTAGTTTGCAAGTTTTTCTAGTCTTGGCATATGATTTGTGTTCCTTCATCCTTTGTAACATAAATTAACAGTCCCTCCCCAGGGCAACTAGACAATATCCACATCATAGGATTATTTCCCGAGAAATTTATGCAGAGCTATAGAGATAAATGGGTTTTGTCTTGCTTATGTGCTGGTATCACAAAACTTAATTTACAAATGCTGTCTGTCCTTCACATAGTGTGGTATCTTTATACTTTTGATTTATACGACTCTTCATTGGATTGAAAATGACAGAATTTAAGGTGGATGAATCCAACCTTTATAAAGCTGGGCAGAATCAACAAACTGAATATAATTATAAGGGCCCCTGTCTTTTATCCTGCAGAATTAATGATTTTCATTATCTTATGCACATTGTTTTTGTACACCAACTGTGTCATTAGTTGTCAAGTGCCCGTCATCTCATAGAAGCTCAAGTTTCACAGTAATGGGAAGATCAACAGTCTTTCACGTTTTAAATGACTGATTCCCAGATGATGGAAATATATCTGAGGAGGAAGTTTCTTATTACAATGCCACCATAGCATTCCTAGTTAGTCTCTCCAAACTCTTGTTTATGCAGAAGGTACCTATTTTCTCAGATATGCTCACTACCACAAATTTGTGCTTTCATACAGCTTATGACCTCTATTTCTTAAGTATTTCTGACGAGGACTAACTACACAAGCTATCTTACTCAGCAACATAATAATAAAAGGCCCACGTAAAACCTAAACCACTGTGACTGTTATATGATTTAAAATAATTATTAATGACGATGTAAATAAAACAGAAAGAAACTTCCACATGGGAAAGATATATTAAAAATAAAGATTCCAAGACTTACCAAGCGGGAAAGCGCCGGCAGACAGGCACATGAACAAAACACACAAACACACACACAGAATTACGAGCTTTCGCAACTGGCAGTTGCTTCGTCAGGAAGGAAGGAAGGAGAGGGAAAAATGAAAGGGTGTGGGTTTTAAGGGAGAGGGTAAGGAGTCATTCCAATCCCGGGAGCGGAAAGACTTCCCTTAGGGGAAAAAAAGGACAGGTGTACACTCGCACACACACACACACACAGACATATGTCTGCTTGTGTCTGTGTATGTGCGGATGGATATGTGTGTGTGTGTGTGTGTGTGTGTGCGAGTGTACACCTGTCCTTTTTTTCCCCTAAGGGAAGTCTTTCCGCTCCCGGGATTGGAATGACTCCTTACCCTCTCCCTTAAAACCCACACCCTTTCATTTTTCCCTCTCCTTCCTTCCTTCCTGACGAAGCAACTGCCAGTTGCGAAAGCTCGTAATTCTGTGTGTGTGTTTGTGTGTTTTGTTCATGTGCCTGTCTGCCGGCGCTTTCCCGCTTGGTAAGTCTTGGAATCTTGGAATCTTTATTTTTAAAATAATTATTAAAATACAGAGCTTCGTGAAGATGATATTTAAATACCACTGCAGATAATATATATGGCTGGCTGATTAATCAACTAAAAATGAATGAACCAACTATTTTGCAACACACTAATACCTCCAATGTGAGAGTTCTGGCTGGAATTGGGATAATTCACAAAATTTTAAAATTCTTACCGCATTCATCCCGTGCAGGTCCCCACTTAAAATTAACAGCTGATCTCTCATCAGAATATAAACAGACAGTTAAAACAGAGAGTACTGAATCCCGTGAGTCGGAGGAGCGGAGGGGGGGGGGGGGGGGGGGGGTAAAAGACCTGGCTCGGGGTCGCACTTCTAGTCACTATTCTTTCCAAAGGCTTATGACCTTCCCATTCAAAAGTGATGAAATGGCTCACAACGGGATGACAAGCTTCCTTAGCTGCTAATCAGCTTCCTCATTTTCCTGTATTATAACATTACATGGTAACCACAAAATATACTTCCTTTTCCTGGCCCAGGGCAATCTCTGCATAAATCCCAACAGGCCTTATTGCTAGAAAACCAGTATTACCACTAGAGCCGTGAAGGGGTCAAAATGACCAGTCACATTGGTTTTGTTCAAAATTATAACCATTTTTTTTACTTTGTTCATGACATCATATTACTTTTCTTCTTCTCTTCATGGTGATATATTATGTTTTACAAAATACCTATATTTTCTTTGAAATTTCATTCAATATACCTAGGACACAAGAAGTCCAAAAATAAGTAACCATGTAGAGTTAATTGTTGCATCTTGAGACACGCACATTCCAATCTGCCACAGTTTATAATGTGACATTCAGGTAATATACTTTGTCCTTGAAAGAAATTTTTGAACACAGCTCATTAACGTGGACTTTCTAATGAAGAAATGTTATTTCTCTTAGAGTACTCTGAAGCTGAATCAGAATATGACTTAGATAATAAAGATGACAATTTGCTACCAGAGACAAGTGAAGATGAAGATATTGTGAATGAGGAAGGATTAGTGGAGGGGTATTCAGATGCTGATCTACAATACTCCTCACCTCATCCATCACAGCAAATCCAGTTGAATGCCTCTAAAAAGATGGTTGCTAGGGACAGAACCTGCCAATTTTTCATCTTCTAGAAGGAGGAAGGCTGTGAAGTTCTCCAGCAGGAAGGAAGTCCTATTGTTTACGTTTGTGAATGTCTACACAATTCTGTCACCATTGCTGTCCATCTTACCATCTTACTTTTGATGAAACAATGCTACATCTCATTAAGAAATAAACAGAATCAAATGCTAATAAGTGTTAAAAAAACATTGAGTGGAATGTATCACTTGAGGAACTGGAAAAATTTTTGGCCATCACTTTTTCTCAGGGTGTCATCTGTATAAAAGGTAGGTCTGGAAATGATATTTGGTCACATTCCTGTGGGCTTACTTTCATCAAGGATATTATACTAAGGGACAGATTTCAGTAGTTTCTCAGGTTTCTCCATTTTGACGAAAAATCAACCCGAGCTGAATGCCTGCCTGCCACAAATTCACTCTTGCACAAGAAATTTGGAGAAAGCTCACAGAAAACAGTATTCATTCTTACTGCTGTGCAGAAAATATAACCATGGTTGAGCAAGAATGGGGGTGCCTTAAAAGAAAGAAAGTTTACATTTGAAGCACCCTCTGCATGTGTGCAACAAATCCAGGTGAGTGAGGGACACATTTCTCACTTGCTTGACCTCTGGGAATTCAGGGAGGGCTTCTCGGGTGTGGACTGCATGTTATGTGTACCAGAATTCTAGAGAAAAGGTGATTCGGCAACTGTAGCATGGAGGAAATTTTGCAGTGATTCTGGACTGCATAATGTAAATGATGTTCCAACTGTTCCTCTCATCTGGAAATGGATCAAAACGATTGAGAAGACTGGTTCAACAGTGGCCAACTCAAAATGCAGGCAACCGAGGTCATTGAGAACAGGCAAATCAGTGGAGAGTGGAAATTGGTCAGTTAGTGATGATCCTAACCTCTCCATTCATAAGCGTGCAAGTTCTTTAAATGTGCACAGATCAGCACTGTGCTCAATTCTACAAAGATACCTTAAACTGCACACTTACAAAATCCAGTTGGTGCAAGAATTAAAGCCTCAGGATACCAAACACAGGCTGTAGATCATTAATGGAGTGGCTGACTGCCCTTCAATCTTTTTTCTAATGAGGCTCATTTTGACCTGAACAATTACATCAATAAGCAAAATTGCCACTACTGGAGTGCAAAGAATCCTAAAGGGAAGCATGATAAACCCCTTCATTTGCTAAAATTTACTGTACGGCTGCGATATCTGCTTGAGGAATAATTGTGCCATACTTTTTATAGCCAGAAAACGTGGTATCAGCAAGATGAGGCACAGCACACAGGTCCAATGTGCCTATACTGTGTGTTCATGAAAATTTCCCTCACAAACTGATCTTGGAGAGGTGACATAAACTGGCATCCTTGCAGTCCAGATTTGAGCCCCCATGGGGATGTGTCAAATATGTAGTTTATGTCAATAATCCAACTTCTTTGGAGCAAATCAAAGAAAATATCCATAATGAAGGGGCAGCCACCCCAGTGCCTAGCTGTCACGCAAAATTCTGTTTATCATTTAAATGAGTGCTGTAGTCTTGTTGGATTGCATTTAAGTAACATTATTTTTAAGAAGTAAACTCCTAAACTGTATATTTAAATAAGAAATAAAGCTTTTGCAATAGACTTCAACCTCTATATTATTTTGACACGTCAAATATAAATTTTCTTTTGAGACACCCTGTATCACCAAAAAAAGACGAGTTTATGCCAGCAAACCCTTCTTCTTCACATCATTGAAACTTGCTAAAAAGCACAAAGAAAAGAAAATTTATTAGTTGGTACAATAAAAACATACAGTGTGAAATACTTGAAGAGATGTTGTTTGTTGTTGTGGTCTTGAGTCCTGAGACTGGTTTGATGCAGCTCTCCATGCTACTCTATCCTGTGCAAGCTTCACCTCCCAGTACCTACTGCAACCTACATCCTTCTGAATCTGCTTAGTGTATTCATCTCTTGGTCTCCCTCTACAATTTTTACCCTCCATGCTGCCCTCCAATACTAAATTGGTGATCCCTAGATGTCTCAGAACATGTCCTATCAACCGATCCCTTCTTCTAGTCAAGTTGTGCACAAGCTCCTCTCCTCCGCAATTCTATTCATATACCTCCTCATTAGTTATGTGATCTGCCCATTTAATCTTCAGCATTCTTCTATAGAACCACATTTCGAAAGCTTCTATTCTCTTCTTGTCCAAACTAGTTATCGTCCATGTTTCACTTCCATACATGGCTACACTCCAAACAAATACTTACAGAAATGACTTCCTAACATTTAAATCTATACTCGATGTTAACAAATTTTTCTTCTTCAGGAACGCTTTCCTTCCCATTGCCAGTCTATTTTATATCCTCTCTACTTCGACCATCATCAGTTATTTTGCTCCCCAAATAGCAAAATTCCTTTACCACTTTAAGTGTCTCATTTCCTAATCTAATTCCCTCAGCATCACTCGACTTAATTCGACTACATTCCATTATCCTCATTTTGCTTTTGTTGATGTTCATTTTTATACCCTCTTTTCAAGACACTTTCCATTCCATTCAACTGCTCTTCCAAGTCCTTTGCTGTCTCTAACAGAATTACAATGTCATCGGCTAACCTCAAAGTTTTTATTTCTTCTCCACGGATTTTAATACGTAGTCCGAACTTTTCTCTTGTTTCCTTTATTGCTTGCTCAATATACAGATTGAATAACGTCGGGGATAGGCTACAACCTTGTCTCACTCCCTTCCCAACCACTGCTTCCCTTTCATGTCCCTCGACTCTTATAACTGCCATCTGGTTTCTGTACAAATTGTAAATAGCCTTTCGCTCCCTGTATTTTACCCCTGCCACCTTCAGAATCTGAAAGAGAATATTCCAATCAAAATTGTCAAAAGCTTTCTCTAAGTCTACAAATGCTAGAAATGTAGGTTTGTCATTCCTTAATCTTTCTTCTAAGATAAGTCGTAGGGTCAGTATTCCCTCACGTGTTCCAACATTTTTTACAGAATCCAAATTGATCTTCCCCAAGGTTGGTTTCTATCAGTTTTTCCATTCGTCTGTAAAGAATTCAGGTTAGTATTTTGGCAGCTGTGACTTATTAAACTGATATTTCGGTAAATTTTCACATCTGTCAACACCAGCTTTCTTTGGGATTGGAATTATTATATTTCTTCTGAAGTCTAAGGGTATTTCACCTATTTCATACATCTTGCTCACCGGATGGAAGAGTTTTGTCAGGACTGGCTCTCCCAAGGCCGTCAGTAGTTCCAATGGAATGTTGTCTACTCCCGGGGCCCTTGTTTCAACTCAGGTCTTTCAGTGCTCTGTCAAATTCTTCACGCAGTATCGTATCTAACATTTCATCTTCATCTACATCCTCTTCCATTTCCATAATATTGTCCTCAAGTACATCGCCCTTGTATAGACCCTCTATATACTCCTACCTTTCTGCTTTCCCTTCTTTGCTTAGAACTGGGTTTCCATCAAAGCTCTTGATATTCATGCAAGTGGTTCTCGTTTCTCCAAAGGTCTCTTTAATTTTCCTGTAGGCTGTATCTATCTTACCCCTAGTGAGATAAGCCTCTACATCCTTACATTTGTCCTCTAGCCATCCCTGCTTAGCCATTTTACGCTCCCTGTCGATATCATTTTTGAGACATTTGTATTCCTTTTTGCCTGCTTCATTTACTGCATTTTTATATTTTCTCTTTTCATCGATTAAATTCAGTATTTCTTCTGTCACCCAAGGATATCTACAAGCGCTCGTCTTTTTACCTACTTGATCCTCAGCTGCCTTCACTACTTCATTCCCCAAAGCTACCCATTCTTCTTCTACTGTATTTCTTTCCCCCATTCCTGTCAATTGTTCCCTTATGCTCTCCCTGAAACTCTGTACAACCTCTGGTTTAGTCAGTTTACCCAGGTCTTTACCATAGGGGAATCGTGGAACGATCACATCTACAAGTTAATGTCTTCTCACACCCGGCACACCCCAGCTGGGTGGTGGGTCCATGAATGACGAACCCAAATAGTTCGCAAAAAGGTTCCGGTAATCCTGTCTGTTCGTTAAGACCAGAAACTCGTCGATCATATAGTACCATAAATCGAGGACGTCTTTGTCTCCATCGCGGTATATGTAGTGTATCGCCATATCTGTCTCGCGTGTGTCTCTGCACAAAATTCTACCAGGCGGTTTCCTCTTTCATTTCTCTCCCCCAATACATATTCACCTACTACGTTTCCTTCTCTCCCTTTTCCTACTCTCGAATTCCAGTCACCCATGACTATTAAATTTTCGTCTCCCTTCACTACCTGAATAATTTCTTTTATCTCATCATACATTTCATCAATTTCTTCATCATCTGCAGAGCTAGTTGGCATATAAACTTGTACTGCTGTAGTAGGCATGGGCTTTGTGTCTATCTTGGCCACAATAATGCATTCACTATGCTGTTTGTAGTAGCTTACTACTGAAAAGGCTGCTACCCCTCTTCAAGAACTACACATTTGTCTGGCTTCTCAACAGATACCCCTCCACTGTGGTTGCACCTACAGTATGGCTATCTGTATCGCTGAGGCAGGCAAGCCTCCCCACCAACGACAATGTCCATGGTTCATGGGTGGTGGTGGTGGTGGTGGTGGTGATGGGGGGGGGGGGGGGGGGGGGGGGGGGAGGACTGAAGAGATAGAGAAGCCAAATGCTGAAATACACTACATCACCTACCTGTGCAAGCCTGGTAACACAGACTACATCACGTTGTAAATGAAGGAAAGAGGAATAAAAATTTCTTCTTTTTAAACTATGTGCTTAAGAAGCAATGGGGTTGGTTGGTGGTTGGTTTAAAAGAGGGGGGAAGGGACCAAATTGCCACGTCATTGGCCCCTTGTTCCGAATAAAACAGAAGTAAAGCTGTGAGTACCAGGCGTGAGTCGTGCTTCGGTAGCTCTGATGGTAGAGCACTTGCCCGCGAAAGGCAAAGGTCCCGAGTTCGAGTCTCGGTCGGGCACACAGTTTTAATCTGCCAGGAAGTTTCATATCAGCGCACACTCCGCTGCAGAGTGAAAATCTCATTCTGGACTTAGTCTGCTTCATTGTGGGTCATCTGCCCTGATGCCACCCACTCCGATCAGGGGCTCTCTCGCCACGAGTGCCACCCAGCCACAGAAAAGGCCAACTGGCATGATTGCCGTCGCCAGGAGTCCTGATGCCCCCTGAAGACAGCCATCTACTCCTTGGCATACATGGGGAGTTCACAGTTCAGTCATCAGCAATGCGATCCCTGTGTTGTCAGGGGGCTACCACCAAATGGGTATATTACGGCGCCACCATAATGGACTGGCTACCATGCTGGATATTGGGTGCAGAGAAATCCAGTACTGTCATGGGGGTGAAAGATGACACGAGATAACAGAAGAAGATGACATACCCTGGCAAGTGTCCTCACCCAAATAGTTGAATCACAAGTGGAGATGCAAAGCTATGACAAGAGATTCAGGAGATAGAATCTAAGGGCACATGTGCACC
Organism: Schistocerca gregaria; assembly: GCF_023897955.1. Lineage (NCBI taxonomy): Eukaryota > Metazoa > Arthropoda > Insecta > Orthoptera > Acrididae > Schistocerca > Schistocerca gregaria. Next base: position 414,131,291 of record NC_064922.1, on the reverse strand, counting down.
ATGTAAGGCATCCTTCCCCATATGGCCTGCACTTCTGTAGAATTTTGAAAGTGGCAGAAAAGTGTGAGACTCCTTTTAGTCACCTCTTACGACAGACAGGAATACCTCAGGCCTATTCTAACCCCCAGACCTGCAGGGAGGAAGAAGCAATGAGCAAAGAAGGCAGAAAGAAATCTGAAAGCATACAATTCTACAATGCAAGAAAGTAGACACACAACATTCTCTTGCATAAGAAAATCTGATAGCAAACCACCTATTTTATGTCTAAAATAATCTGGAGGAATGGAGGGCCAAAGCAAAATTGGGAGGTGTACCTGAAAGTCCCATATGTAAAGTTAATTTAGTATTTGTGTCCCCCCAAGTAGTATTACAGGCCTTCATGTTATGTGTGCAGGTGTAGGAAAGCCTGCTGTACAGGTATCCCTGGCTGGGTCAAGTTATTAATGGTAGAGTGATACATTCTGAACCCAGCAAGAAAGTGACTAAAGAGCTGTCCAGATTCTACCATCCATACAATATGGGGGTTCATCATGTACTCCGAGGTCTTTTCCACACAGCTGGTGAGGACACCACTACAATAATTATTCAGACATGCATGATTATTCCCAGATTTGAGGTCAGGAATTGAGACACCTTCTTTCTACCTGTCAGTGAATTGTCTTGTTCCAAAAATGAAATTAAACACACCAAGCAGAATTTTCTAAAGTATTTTTGCTGAGGTGCTGCAATATGCTCTAATGAATGCTGGTCTAACATGATAATGTATCATTTATCACAATGTTGACTCTAGTTCTTAAATTGAGAAAGGGCAGTTGTGTAGGTCATCATCAACATAACTAAAGTGAAAGAACCCCTTTCAGCTATCAGTTGATGCTGATGGAAGACTGGATCTTGGCTGCCAGATGTGGTTATGCAAGTCCAATGCTGCACCATGGACTGGGCAATGTCTCCTTTTTGGTCTCAAGAACACATTTTCTCAGGTCCTCAACTATGGTTTGCATTTGACCCTTTGCAACACATTATATCTGTCTCTCTGAGTGGAGTGTCACTCTTTTCTTCCACCAGGGACCAGTCTGTCTTTTAGGTTGTACACGAGAATTTGGCATGCATGCTTTTGCAGTGTGGTGTATTATGCTGGTAACATAATCCACCTGCTAGTCAACTACCTGTACAACATCCAGTCAGGCAGAGACAACGTACAGTAACTCTATTTACACAAGACTTGTAGCAACCTGTGTGCTGATGCTGTCTCCCCACTTACATCACTTATATGAAGGCTGTAAGCACTTTCCACACCATCATAATGTACGATCTGATTACGTCATAGCATTTCCCTCAAAGACCATACTGACAGAGTTTCTACAGTAGCCTGGAATTATTCACATTGTCAAATGCTTTAGACAGGTTCATGAAGTTCCTGCAGGTCTTCTGCTGCCTATCAAGTGAACTCGGAATGTGCTGTTACTGTTGTGCAATTCAATTCTTTATTACCATTACATACATATTTGCAAAGGTGAAGATATATGATATTGGCCCGTAGTTTTCTAATTTACCTGTTTCCTTCCTTGTACACTGGATCAGATTGGAATGTTTGGGGGAAGAGACCAAACAGCGAGGTCATCGGTCCCACCAGATTAGGAAGGGATGGGGAAGGAAATTGGCTGTGCCCTTTCAAAGGAACCATCCCGGCATTTGCCTGGAGTGATTTAGGGAAATCACGGAAAACCTAAATCAGGATGGCCGGACGCGGGATTGAACCGTCATCCTCGCAAATGTGAATCCAGTGTGCTAACCACTGCACCACCTCACTCGGTTTGTACACTGGTTTCAGCTCACTCGCTTTTAGTGAATCTGGAAATAATATCTTCTTCTACTGGAGCATTCAGCACATGTGTTAAGGGTTTTGATATACTTTCTTTACATTCCTTTATGAGATGTACTGTAACACCACCTAAGTCAGATGAATGTTTGACTTTTAGTTACTTTATTAGGTTTGAAACTTCTATCAGTTGCTGTGAGGAATGCAATGGTGTGGTTTATAAATGGAATTCTTGGTGTTGTACTTAATTCAACTGTTTTATTTTATGTTATCAACCCATGTGCTACAGTTCAATAATATCAATTAAAGGTGTTTGCTAGTTCTAGAGGATCTACAAACTTCCAGCCCATTTCGACATTGCTAAATAATTTTTATGTATTCCATATAAATTACTTCTTTACATTTTTGTAATTAATCAGAGTTTTATATGCAATTCTGATTGTGATATGATGTAGAACAGTGTAGAATACCATGGAACTTGTCGTACATAGGGTACTGTATACCCTTGTATTTTTTTATGCCATGTATTTTCTGACAAAATACATTCAATGTATACTGTCTCTGGATGAATAAACTAGTACTACTACTACCACCACCACCACCACCACCACCACCACCACTACTTAACCTTGGGAGACTGCAATAGTACAGAATGTCAATCCCTTGAATTATGAAATACATTTTTACTTACACATTATCATGTTTCTGTGTAACAGACATCTCCACTACAAAAACTATGGATTCCATAAAGAGAGAGAGAGCTCGCACTGTTCAACCATGAAACCCCGAGTGCCATACCCAAAGGCACCCAGGTCAAGTGCCTTGACTTCAGTGAAGCATTCAATACGGTAAGCACTGTTATTTGGTACACAAAATATGAGCTTACCAAGATTGGACCAGATTTGTGACTAGCTTCGGGAGATTCTAAGAGAGAAAACTCAGTTCTTTATTCTTTATGGGATGAAATTATCACAGGCACAGGCAATTTCTGAAGTGCCCCGAGGCAATATTATGGGGCCACTACTGTTTCCAACATTCTAAATGCTCTATCAGGTAATGTCAAAAGCTCAATGAGGCTTTTAGAAAAGAACACTGTTGTCTACATGAAAGTGGCAATGCCAGAAGACTGCAGTGAAATGAAGGAAAACCTGTGGAGGATTAATGACTCATGCAACGAATGCCAGTTGACCTTTAACGTAAATAAATGTAACATATTGTGCATAAATAAAGGCAGGGTCAATCCATACCAAGTGGTCCAAGTAAAAAATAATTGGTTGCTTGACCATCTCAGAAAAATATTATATTTGCTGGGTGAATTTCCCAATGTTTAGTAGTCACAATTTTTTTTTTTTTTTAAATATTGTTCATTCTGTTGAAATGGTGGCCATATTTGTTCCAGGCCACATGCGTTTTTTCTGTATTTGAAAGCATCTACATTTTTTTACAGTTATTCAATAGTGGATTGTCCTAAGCCTTTCAGATAAAATGCATTTAGTTCAACACACAATGGGATACAAATTAACATCATTATCACTTAGCTCCTCCCCCATTAACCATGGACCTTGCCATTGGTGGGGAGGATTGCGTGCCTCAGCGATACAGATAGCCGTACCGTAGGTGCAACCACAGCAGAGGGGGTATCTGTTGAGAGGCCAGACAAACGTGTGGTTCCTGAAGAGGGGCGGCAGCCTTTTCAGTAGTTGCAGGGGCAACAGTCTGGATGATTGACTGATCTGGAGTTGTAACATTAACCAAAACGGCCTTGCTGTGCTGCTAATGCGGATGGCTGAAAGCAAGGGGAAACTACGGCCGTAATTTTTCCCGAGGGCATGCAGCTTTACTGTATGGTTAAATGATGATGGCGTCCTCTTGGGTAAAATATTCCAGAGGTAAAATAGTTCCCCATTCAGATCTCCAGGTGGGGACTACTCAAAAGGATGTTATTATCAGGAAAAAGAAAACTGGCATTCTATGGATCGGAGCGTGGAATGTCAGATCCCTTAATCGGGCAGGTAAGTTAGAAAATTTAAAAAGGGAAATGGATAGGTTAAAGATAGATATAGTGGGGATTAGTGAAGTTCGGTGGAAGGAGGAACAAGACTACAGGGTTATAAACACAAAATCAAATAGGCGTAATGCAGGAGTAGGTTTAATAATGAATAGGAAAATAGGAATGCGGGTAAGCTACTACAAACAGCATAGTGAAAGCATTATTGTGACCATGACAGATACGAAGCCCACGCCTAATACAGTAGTACAAGGTTATATGCCAACTAGCTCTGCAGATCCTGAAGAAATGTATGATGAAATAAAAGAAATTATTCAGATTGTGAAAGGAGATGAAAGTTTAATAGTCATGGGTGACTGGAATTCGGCAGTAGGAAAAGGAATAGAAGGAAACAGTAGGTGAATATGTATTGGGGGGGGGGGGGGGGGGTGAGAAATGAAAGAGGAAGCCGCCTGGTAGAATTTTGCACAGAGCACAAATTAATCATAGCTAACACTTGGTTCAAGAATCATGAAAGAAGATTGTATACATGGAAGAAAACTGGAGATACTAAAAGGTATCAAATAGATTATATAATGGTAAGACAGAGATTTAGGACCCAGGTTTTAAATTGTAAGACATTTCCAGGGGCAGATGTGGACTCTGACCACAATCTATTGGTTATGACCTGTAGATTAAAATGGAAGAAACTGCAAAAAGGTGGGAATTTAAGGAGATGGGACCTGGATAAACTGACTAAACCAGAGGTTGTACAGAGTTTCAGGGAGAGCATAAGGGAACAATTGACAGGAATGTGGGAAAGAAATACAGTAGAAGAAGAATGGGTAGGTTTGAAGGATGAAGTAGTGAAGGCAGCAGAGGATCAAATAGGTAAAAAGATGAAGGCTAGTAGAAATCGTTGGGTGACAGAAGAAATACTGAATTTAATCGATGAAAGGAGAAAATATAAAAATGCAGCAAATGAAGCAGGCAAAAAGGAATACAAACGTCTCAAAAATAGGGGTAAGATAGATACAGCCTACAGGAAAATTAAAGAGACCTTTGGAAAAAAGAGAACCACTTGTATGACTAATAAAAGCTCAGATGGAAACCCAGTTCTAAGCAAAGAAGGGAAAGCAGAAAGATGGAAGGAGTATATAGAGGGTCTATACAAGGGCGATGTACTAGAGGACAATATTACGGAAATGGAAGAAAAGGGGAGATATAATACTGCGGGAAGAGTTTGACAAAGCACTGAAAGACCTGAGTCGAAACAAGGGCCCGGGAGTAGACAACATTCCATTAGAACTACTGACAGCCTTGGGAGAGCCAGTCCTGATGAAACTCTACCATCTGATGAGCAAGAGGTATGAAAAAGGCGAAATACCCTCAGACATCAAGAAGAATATAATAATTCCAATCCCAAAGAAAGCAGGTGTTGACAAATGTGAAAATTACTGAACTATCAGTTTAATATGTCACGGCTGCAAAATACTAACGCGGTTTCTTTACAGACGAATGGAAAAACTAGTAGAAGCTGACCTCGGGGAAGATCAGTTTGGAGTCGAGGGGCATGAAAGGGAAGCAGTGGTTGGGAAGGGAGTGAGACAGGGGTGTAGTCTCTCACTGATGTTATTCAATCTGTATATTGAGCAAGCAGTGAAGGAAACAAAAGAAAAATTCAGAGTGGGTATTAAAATCCATGGAGAAGAAATACAAACTTTGAAGTTCACCGGTGACATTGTAATTCTGACAGAGACGGCAAAGCACTTGGAAGAGCAGTTGAATGGAATGGATAGTGTCTTGAAAGGAGGGCATAAGATGAACATCAACAAAAGCAAAATGTGGATAATGGAATGTAGTCGAATTAAGTCGAGTGATGCTGAGGGAATTAGATTAGGAAATGAGACACTTAAAGTGGTAAAGGAATTTTGCTATTTGGGGAGCAAAATAACTGATGATGGTCGAATTAGAGAGGGCATAAAATGTAGACTGGTAATGGCAAGGAAAGTGTTTCTGAAGAAGAGAAATTTGTTGACATCGATTATAGATTTAAGTGTCAGGAAGTCGTTTCTGAAAGTATTTGTATGGAGTGTAGCCCTGTATGGAAGTGAAATGTGGACGATAAATAGTTTGGACAAGAATAGAATAGAAGCTTTTGCAATGTGGTGCTATACAAGAATGCTGAAGATTAGGTGGGTAGATCACATAACTAATGAGGAAGTATTGAATAGGATTGGGGAGAAGAGAAGTTTGTGGCACAACTTGACTAGAAGAAGGGATCGGTTGGTAGGACATGTGTTGAGGCATCAAGGGATCACCAATTTAGTATTGGAGGGCAGCGTGGAGGGCAAAAATTGTAGAGGGAGACCAAGAGATGAATACACTAAACAGATTCAGAACGATGTAGGTACTGGGAGATGAAGAAGCTTGCACAGGATAGAGTAGCATGGAGAGCTGGATCAAACCAGTCTCAGGACTGAAGACCCCCCCCCCCCCCCCCCCCCCACACACACACACACATCACTTTGCTGAATGAATTCTTTAATATATTTTTAATAGTTCAAAGTTATCAGCCACAAATTAAAAAAACTCAATTTTTGAACAGTAGTTTTCCAAAGAAAGATTAATTTCTCAGCTTTAATATTTATTCTGCTATTACACTGTATACTATAATTACTTTTTATAGAGTATCAATGGTGAGCAGCTTACTCTAAAAACATACACCATTTTAAAAAATGGATTTTTTAAATTTTTTCCATTTTTTGGCCTGCAATATCTTTATTGGGGGACCAGATAAAAATCTGAAAATTTTACAGTTATTGGATCTCTATTATATCAAACTTCAGAATAAATATCGACTTTGAGATTCAATTGGAAGTTATGGAAAAAAAATTACAAACACAAGCCAAAAACACATTTTTTAACATCTGCGATATCTAGGCTAATGGAATAAAATATATCAGTTACAGTATATAATTTAATCATATCTATGATTGCTTATATTTTTAATTGAAAAGAAGCCAATTAATTACATCATATTGTTCTCCTGTTATTTGTTTTTAGTACATCGATCATTGAACATTTGAGAAATGTGTTCACTCAATTTGGGTGTTAGATTATAAGTTCACCCAGTGACAGTTGTAAATTCCATGGGAGACAGCTTCCTTAGTACAGTTTTAAGTGGCATCCAAATTTGATCCTTCTCAATTTTTTAAGAAGATATCCTTGGTTCTGGAGGGTGATAAAATACAACATGTACATCTTGGTTTTGACAGTCAACTTCGCCAATCCACCACTGTTCATCGTAAACACAAGTCACTATGTCTTTATTTTGAAGAACCAGTTGTAAAAGTTTTCCACACTGATGAAGCTCAGTATCAGGCGGAGTTGGTGTGATCTTACACTTCATTAAAGTTGTGTGAATGGGGTACAAAACAATGAAAAGTTCGAGTGCCTTTAATCTTCTAAGTGTTGTACCTTTCCTTCCAGACACTGTCGTAGACTTCTTATATTTCCTCACATTGTACAAAAACATAGGTAATTCCTTTGATATGTTTTTTACAGAATTCAAACATTTCATTGAGGTGTTATGGTATGATTGTCATCAGTCCGCTGCAGGTTTGCTTTTGTGACAGCTCACTTTGTTGTACCCCCATCACAATCACAACCATTTTTCCCATGGCATGAAGCAAAAAAAGTGTCACTCTACATCAAACCCAAAATCTTCTTTATAAAAGATGTTAATAATTTTGTTTTGTTTTTATATTGACTTGCTGACCCATTAAAAAAGCAAATCAGTTTTTTTATGGAAAGGTGGTGCTGTTTAATGTAGTTTGTTAATTTTAGTTGAAAGATGCGCACCTCTGTAGTGTTGTCTTCAAGGTAGTCACTTATGACACAAAAGCTGCGGCTCATTAGTTTATCTCCATCTTTATAATAGAATACAAATGGATGAACTGTGTGGCCTGTTTGTTTACCCAGTAGTGCCCTTGTACTTCATCTTGAACAACAAAGGAATAATTTTCCGAAAAGTCAGCAAGAACTAAGCATTCATCAGCCACCAAGATTTGCTTGTTGTCTTTCAAAAATTTACTTTGGCCTTTTACAATAAAATGATTCATTTTAAGATTTTCAAGGTTAGCCACCAACACTTCAAAAAACTCTGCTTGTGATTTTATGACTGTTACCATTTCAGTTCTGTCTTGAGTCACCCATTGTTTGTATTTTATATAGTCAGGCATCAAATCATCTTCTTCGGAATCTTCAAATATGTCAAGTAAGGCTTGTTTGCTTGGACAATCTCCACATTTTCCCTTGATCATACAATTGTAACTGTCAATATTGCATACCATAAGTTCCAAAAGGTCTTTATAGTCAACTCTAAGACTGGCCCCATCTATCATCAACTTTACATTCTGATACAAACAAACACAAACATTACAGGTGCCAGATGCCCCTGCAACAATACACCATCTTGGTCTCAACTTGCAAAACTGTGAACTTCCAATTTTAATGTCAGGATCTTCTTTTTTAAATTTAGTGAATACTTCATTTAAATTACACGATATTTTCCTTTTTTGTCTTTGAACCTTAGAGCCATTTTCTTTCACAGACATCAAATAGCTGTTATTGTCATCATCATTATTGATTGTGTTTTCGGCTAGCAAATTAGATGCACTTTTCTTTTGTAATGCTGGTACAGTTTCCTGTCCTTTTCCAAATTGCTTTTAAGTTAACAAGACGTTCTGACGCATTAAATTAATCACTAACTTTTGCTAGACGCCAAGAATTTGACAGTAAATTACTAATCTTAATTTTATCCTCTTTGTTTGAAGTACTGCATTTAGTTTTTAGTTTTTCTATCAATCATCATATTCGGTTGGTGAAGTATTAGAACTTCCATCTGTTTTAGTACAAATTGTATTTTGAAATGAAAGTTCCAAATTATTTTTGACTGTAGCTGCCACTTTCTCAATTTTGTATTCAAGGCACTTGGTCTTTTATCTTGACTTAGTTTTCTAATTTTACTAGCAGGCGATATAACCAGGATTTCACAAGCTGTATCTACTTTTTTAATGGTTGTTGATAAGTCACAAAATTCTGTATCTGAGGTTTCACTATCCTTTCTCTTATGAATTGCAAATATCTTAGACAACATGTTGGACACATTGATTTTCCTGGTATGAGATTGACAAAAGGGCTTTTATTTTTAGAATAATGATCAAATGTTATTTCTCGCAAACCTATTGGTATTCTGCTTCTCAAAAAGGTCTATGCAAGACTGACCAAAAAAGCGACGAAATTTTTTTAGTATTTCATTTCATGGTACTTGCATGTTGATTTGACCTCTGGGTCGACTCATACGTTAAACAACACTTTTTCTTCTTCACTGTAGTCTTCGATTAACGGAATGTCTTTAGGATACACTCCATACACACTCAGTGCATTAATAATAACACCTACAGAGCACTGAGACGCCATTTTTCAACTGCACACTTCAAGAACTTCTAGCTAAATAAGTGTGAGTAAACAATTGTCGGTGTAAGGGGGAAGACAACAATCAGACTTGTATAGGCTTGCAGATGTAATTGTCAGCCTGTTGAAACAATTACCATGGCATTGTTTCGACAAATGATCATTACCTAGTGTAATGTGGTGTGTTACATTATGCAATTGTATACTTTATTTGATTAGCCTACCAGATATCGCAGATATTAAAAAACGTATTTTTGACTCGTGTTTGTAATCTTAGCGTCCAATTGAATCTCAAAGTTGAAATTTATACTTAAGTTGGATATCGTACAGATCTATTAACTGTGAAATTTTCAAATTTTTATCTGGTCCCCAAACAAAGATATTGCAGGCCAAAAAACGGAATTTTTTTAAAAAATCCATTTTTTAAAATAGTGTATTTTTTTTAGTGTAAGCTGCTCACCACTGACACTATACTATACAGTGTAATATCAGAAAAAAATATTAAAGCTGAGAAATTAATCTTTCTTTGGAAAACTACTGTTCAAAAATTCAGTTTCTTTTAAAATTTGTGACTGATAACTTTGAACTATTAAAAATATATTAAAGAATACATTCATGTGAGTGATAATGATTTTAATTTGTAGCCCAGAGTATGTTGAACTAAATGCATTTTATCTGAAAGGCTTAGGACAATCCACTACTGAATAATTGTGAAGTAATGCAGACGCTTGCAAATATGGAAAAAAAAAAAACACACGCATGTGGCCTGGAACAAATATGGCCACCATTTCAAAAGAATAAACAATATTTTTGTGACTTCTAAACATTAGGGAATTCACCCAGAAAATACAAAATTTTTCTGAGATGGTCAAGCAACCAGTGCTGGACCACTTAGTATGGATTGACCTGGTAGTGAGATCCACACTACTGATGAAAACTTACTGGGAATTGTAACAATTGTAAAATATCTAGAAGATGAGAACTAAAGTGAAATGAACACACAAAAATAACTACAGGAAATGCTGAGATAAAACAGGAAGAATTTTAAGCAAGTAGCTAACAAAACACTTGTTTGACAATTCTTGAGTACTGTTCGTCAGTCTGGGGTCCTTACCAAGTGGGATCAGTTAGAATAGAGAGAGAAGATACAACAAAAATCAGCATGTTTCATAAAAGAATCATTTATTCAGTGTGAGAGAGTTGTGGTGATGCTCAACAAACTCCATGGGGAGTTGCTAAAAAATCAACACTGTGTATCCCAGAGAGGATTACTGTTGAAATATCACGAGTGTATGCTCAGAGGGTTGGGCAACACATTACTTTTCCCCCATGTACATGACCATAACCAGAAAATCAGGGAAATAAGAGCTCATGTGGAAGTTAACAGACAGTTGTCCTTCCCATGCACCATTTACACAAGGGAAAACAACAGTGGTGCCAGAGGTACCCTCTACTACACACCATATGGGGCTTGTGAAATATAGATGCAGATGTAGAATGTATTAAAAGGGAAATTCCCTATAGTCAGATCTCTGGCGAAGGATGTGGTTGCCTAGAGGATTGGATGATATGGGGAGTACAGGTTGACTGCCAGTTCACAGATGCAGCAGGTTTGTTGGGGTCATGAAAGACAAAGTGGAACAAAATTGTATTCTGGATACTTGGCAGGATACTGTTTGCCTGTGAAAACTTTTGGTGTTGAACAGGTGACAGCTGTCAACATTGGGATATTCTTTTTGTTTAACTCCTGAAAAGTCTTTGTCCATATCAAATGCAGAGACTAGATACCCAGTGCAAGCAAGTGCTACTCAAGGGCTTAACTGCGTACATGTTTACTATCTTCAAGAAATTCACGTCCTTCCATTATTTTAATGCGACTACTATTGAGGTACCTCAGTACATTGAATCTATATACAAACAGAAAAGGTAATTCAACTGCTTCATACTGATCAAATAAAAATGTGCTCTAGAGTAGAATACATTATCCAAGAAGTTCTTAATGTTGTCTATCACAACCAAGGCTATAATTAGTGGATTGGCGTGACATTAAAATTGGTTTTTAAAAAAATTATCCTTACCTTACTAATTTCTCTACTGCAGTTTCGTCAAGAAGTGGTATCATACCACCGATAAGCATGCAGTTTAGTAACTCGATTATCGATGAAAAATTGGATGAAAAGCACACCGTTTCTGCAATACTGCTTTCCAGAAACATACATGTCTCTTCTATTATTTGGAAGACTACAATTTTTGTTTTCTTTGACGTTCCTTTACTAGCAAATATCAGTAATAATGAGTCGAAATACTTCTGCTGAGGTGTTGGATACAAATAGTTGTACATATAAAACAACAGAATATCTCGTAATTGGTCAGATTTGGCTCCTTTCTTCATTAATTTATTCCACAATTCTTCTACATGATGACCGGGGAATTTCCTGTAAATAAATACAGAAGTACCTGTATAGTTATAATGGATATTTAGTATATTATTAAAAAATTGGAAACAATTACTATCTACAATGTAAATAAGTAAAGCAGTACACACATCATGTGATTGCAGTATTTGGCTCCTGAGGAAATATGTTCGCATTTATGGCTTTTCAACTACAAAGAAATACAAATCAACTGAACTCGTATAATTTACAAGAGGAAGAGAAATAAATCTGTAAAACAGGGCAATGTCATTTAGAAGAAGCAATCTGGCCATCACCACGAGTAAATATCAATTCGATGTTTCTTTCTGTAAAGTGAATATCATCATTGTATAATTATAGTTTACTGAATTACGCGCACGGACACGATATAAAGAATAAATTTCTACTGGAGAAAATTACAACCTGTAATAAGAAACTAGCTGGTTACAGTCAGTCATTTCTCCTGCCACACTACTACGCGTAGCAAAACTTCAAAACATAAACAAACACAGCTGTCACATGGCACATGCCTTTATTTACATATATCGTAATGACAGGTACTGTTGCTGCGCTCCTGTCAAAGTTATACTTTGACGCTCTCGAAGGCATCGATAACTGACTTGTCTCTGGATACAGCAAACCTTCGTGCCGATCGGCTCACCTACTGGTCTGCAGCTTTCCATGTGAAATTAAAAACTGTATGTTGATTACTGAACTTTTTAATTTCATGCGCATAGTCACAATCTCCACATCGCAATGCGTCGAAGTGCCTGGGCGGCTTTTCCGTTTTTAGGATCTACAGTTTAAGGTAATGAAGGAATTTGCTAAAAAAACCTTTAAAATATATCTTACAAATAAAAACATAGGTAAATTCTCCCTAAGCCATGGATATTTCTTCGCGAGAAGAGTGTTCCAGCAATTGTTATCTTAAATGACTGCAGAGGACAATGCATATACATTTGTATATGCATTGTATATCCCGTGTTTATCAGCAATGGCTGCACAGACGTCAGGGACGCTGGTTTCCTTCATTAACGTGAAGCCGAATTTGATTTTTAACTAGCAACTTTATGTAGTTCTCGCGAAAAGTTCGGATCCAACTACAGCGCTTTACGAGAAGATTTGTATTTTTATGCAACATTACCTTCAGTGGACTGAGTCTGCCTGTAACACGAAGACTTGTAATTATGTTTCACAATCCAGGAGATGCGGAAGCATTTATTAAAGTATAGCACTGAAGTGGAGAATCCGAAATAGTTTTGACACGGTTTGTGACATGGGCTACTTAATAAATATTACTAGAGCAATATATAAACAATATCATTGTTTATGTACTTCGTTAGTGTATGAACTTCGGTATTTCGAAAATTTGGGTACCTGTTTTATGGTGTATAGTCTCGGTGGCAGTAACCTAGGAAATTTTCTTACTGAAGATCTTTCGCATGAAGAAATCGCTAGTAAGGTTCAAGGTCTGTTACAATAATTCAGGATTATTTATTATTAAGATTGCTTTAGTGTCATACAACGGTATGAGTTTACATCTACATCTACATGGATACTCTGCAAATCACATTTAACTGCCTGGCAGAGGGTTCATCGAACCAACTTCACAATTCTCTATTATTCCAATCTCGTATAGCGCACGGAAAGAATGAACACATATATCTTTCCGTACGAACTCTGATTTCCCTTCTTTTATCTTTGTGATCGTTCCTCTCTATGTAAGTCGGTGCCAACAAAATATTTTCGCATTCAGAGGAGAAAGTTGGTGACTGTAACTACGCGAGAAGGTTCCATCAAAATGAAAAACGCCTTTCTTTTAATGATGTCCATCCAAATCCTGTATCATTTCTGTGACACTCTCTCCCATATTTCGCTATAATACAAAGCATGCTGCCTTTCTTTGAACTTTTTCGATGTACTCAGTCGGTCCTACCTGCTAAGGATCCCACATGGCGCAACAGTATTCTAAAAGAGGACGGACAAGTGTAGTGTAGGCAGTCTCCGTAGTATGTCTGCTACATTTTCTAAGTGTCCTGCCAATGAAATGCAGTCTTCGGTTAGCCTTCCCCACAATATTTTCTATGTGTTCCTTCCAATTTAAATTGTTCTTAATTGTAATTCCTAGGTATTTAGTTGAATTTACAGCTTTTAGATTAGACTGAATTATCGTGTGACTGAAGTTTAACACCTTCTTTTTAGCACTCATGTGGATGACCTCACACTTTTCGTTATTTAAGGTCAACTGCCACTTTTCGCACCATTTCGATATTTCTTATAAATCGTTTTGCAGTTTGTTTTGATCTTCTGATGACTTTATTAGTCGATAAACGACAGCATCATCTGCAAACAACTGAAGACGGCTGCTCAGATTGTGTCCCAAATCGTTTATATAGATAAGGAACAGCAAAGGGCCTATAACACTACCTTGTGGAACGCCAGAAATCACTTCCGTTTTACTCGATGACTTTCCGTCAATTACTACGACTGTGACCTCTCTGACAGGAAATCATAGATCCAGTCACATAACTGAGACAATATTCCATAAGCACGCAATTTCAAACGAGCTGCTTGTGTAATACAGTGTTAAAAGCCTTCCGGAAATTCAGAAATACGGAATCGATCTGAAATCCCTTGTCAGTAGCACTCAACACTTCAAGTGAATAAAGAGCTAGTTGTGTTTCACAAGAACGATGTTTTCTAAACCCATGTTGACTGTGTGTCAATAGACCGTTTTCTTTGAGGTAATTCATAATCTTCGAACACAATATATGTTCTAAAATCCTGCTGCATATCGACGTTAACGATATGGGACTGTAATTTAGTGGATTACTCCTACTGCATTTCTTGAAAATTGGCGTGACCTGTGCAACTTTCCAGTCTTTGGGTACGAATCTTTCGTCGAGCAAACGGTTTTATATGATTGTTAAGTATAGAACTAATGCATCAGCATTCTCTGAAAGGAACCTAGTTGGTTTACAGTCTGGACCAGAAGACTTGCTTTTATTAAGTGATTAAGATTCTTCACTACTCCCAGGATATTTATTTCTACGTTACTCATGTTGGCAGCTGTTATCGATTCGAATTCTGGAATATTTACTTCGTCTTCTTTTGTGAAGCCATTTCGGAAGGCTGTGTTTAGTATCTCTGCTTTGGCAGCACTGTCTTCGATAGTATCTCCATTGCTATCGTGCAGAGAAGGCGTTGATTGTTTCTTGCCACTAACATACTTCACATACGACTAGAATCGCTTTGGTTTTTCTGCCATGTTTTGAGACAAAGTTTCGTTGTGGAAACTGTTATAGGCATCTCGCACTGAAGTCCGCGCTATATTTTGCGCTTCTGTAAAAGATCGCCAATCTTGGGAATTTTGCATCTGTTTTAATTTTAGACTAAATGCTGCCCATGTTGTCTGACAGCCATTAATGATTCTGATGATAAATAAAAAGCAAATTAAAATTGTCATTGCTAGCGACAGTGAGTTAAAAAAGTAGAGCAAATTGTCAAAGCACATTTTTTATGACAAAGTAGGTGACAATAGATTTCTTTGGTTCGAGTTGCAAATTTAACAATGCCTGAGAAATGGGCTATTTAAGTTGCAAATACAGCAAATGATTCAATATGTGTCACACAGATCAAATAAATAAATTTTTTAGTTCATCAGTTTCGATTTTGACGTTATTTGATATAAATTACACATACGAGAAGCCTAATAGTTACTGTAGGGGTAGAAGAACATTGTGGCAACACAGTTCTTTGTGTAAGTTTCAGGGATAGCAAGGTTTACGATATTCAAGATCAAAAGTCAAGGCAAATTAATTTGAAGTGTAACCTGTTATACGGACTTGCAGATTAAATAGAATGCTGTATTCCTTAGCTTCCGAGCTAATTTTCCTCTCCTAAAGTAAAGAAAAATGTTACAGCTATAGGTAAGTAATGTTAATTTTTATGAAAATTTTGATTCCATGCCTCTGTCTTGGACAGTTTTGCAATATAATCTTTTATTACTGCCATATCTTACCATACATCAGTTGCAACTATATTTTTCCATTTTTCAGATGGTAGCTCTACTAACATTAAGGCAGAGCCACACATGGAGCAAAAGTGTCTCCACAGCAAGTGATATACTGCAGTTGCAAGTGTGAACTCCCAGTTTTTAGTGGTGCAACTTAAGAAACGCAACTTTTGTTATGCCACAAAAACTTCACCCTTGTTGTACTTTGATGCATCGCCTTCCTTCTACCACTGCTTCCTTGTGGCAGTATTTCGAAACACTAGCGTTCTGTTGCAGTTATCGTGCAGTAATTGAAGCTGTACTTCATACCATATCAATGTGTTTTCATATTATTTCTGAAGAAAGTGAAAACAGTAGTCGGCAGGTACACTTTTGCAGCTTCTGGAACTACAAGAAGAGCAACTTATGTTTGATTTTCTGCAGCAGCAGCAGCAGCAGCAACAGCAGCAACAGTGTGTGTATGTGTGTGTGTGGGGGGGGGGGGGGGGGGAGACGAATGATGTATTCCACAACCTTATTTTAATGAATACATAAATAAACTTACATATACACCAAAAAAGCGAGTTATATAAACTTCGTGATTTGAGAGAAAGTTATGTATTATATGTAGGACATAGCTCCAAAGTATGATGTGGTAGTTGTTAAACTAAAAATTAGTTATTCGAAATGCCTATATCAACGAATGCAATAATATTCAAAAATCTTGCTACTGTAACGTGTGTGCAGGTGGTATTTACATGTTAGCTGTTGGTTAGTTTTCCATAACAGATAGCATTTTCGTCTCTGAGTGTTGTCGTTTTTACAAATGTGTTTGTGGCCCCCAATTTATCCCTGCGCTTAATCTATTTTCGAATCCCAAATTTGGGTTTTGTCTTCCTTGTATTCAACTCTTGTCACTGCTCTAATGTAGTAACCCGCACTACAACATTCATACCTGCCCGTATGATTTCAATTGACGCCATGTTGAAAACTGTGCAACTAGGTAGAATTTATGGCGTCCTGTGTGAACGGTAGCTCACAATGCCACCAAAGAAAGCCACAAGTTGCGGTGCTACGTTACATGCGCATGTGAATGCGGCTTCCAGAAACGCACAATATCGAAAAAATGCAAACAGTACACAGAAGAATAGTGTAAGGCTTCACTGGCTGCCACCAGAGAAAGCTACGAGCTGCAGATTCGAGGCCAGCCGATCGGCTGGCTACCCGATCGCCACCGAGATTTGCTGCCCCTAGACATAAGTTGGACAGATGTCACAGTTGTCAATGTATCGCCACAGTCTAATACATTTGTTAATCCCTGATCACACAAGCAACTAACTGGCGCCATAGCTTGTGGCTTGGTGTATTTGCATCGTGAGCTGGCGTTCACATGGGATGCCACAAATTCTACATAGTTGCACAGCTTTCAATATGATGTCAATTGAAATCATATGGGAAGATACGGTACTAGAGTTATGACATGAATCAAATACAAGGAAGACCACCCCCAAGTGGATCCGAAAATAGATTTTGTGCAGGAATAAATCAGGGGCCACAAACACAATTCTAAAAGAAATAACACTCGAAGATGAAAATGTTGTCTGCAATGACTAACTAACCAACCAAGGTTTTAGAATCGTACTGTATTTGCTAATATAGACGTTTCAGATAACCCATTTTTTTAGTTTAACAATTGCCACATCACACTCGGGAGCTATTTCCTGTAAATAATCCGCAATTTGTGTAATGCATGGTCTCACAAATCACGAAGATTATCGTTTCATTGTCTTGGTTATATATATTATGTTTATCTATTTATTGATCCAAAAATATTTTAAGACTGTAGGATTTGGTTTACAAACATTGCTCCCTCTCCCCCCCCCCCTCCCCCCACACACACATACATACATGCATACTGCTGCACAGGTTGATGCTCTTGTAGTTCCAGAAGCTGCATTAGTGTAACTGACCACTTTTCCAATAATAGAATGAAAACCATCGAATAGAGTACAGCAGCAATTACTCCATGATAACTGCAACAGACTGCTCGTGTTTTGAAACACTTCCACCAGGGAGCAATGGTGGAAGGGAAGTGATGTGTCAAAGTACAACCAAGTTGAACCTTTTGTGGCACGACAGTAGTTGCGTCTCTTAAATTGCACCACTAAAAACTATGAGGTCACACACGCAACTTATTTGCAACTGCAGTATGCCACTATCTGTGGAGACACATTTGTTGCGTGCCTGTACCCAGTTTTAGACTGTGGTGGTGTCATGAGTGCAGCAGCTATTCTAGCAGACGAATAAGAGCAGAAGGTCTTTGTATTCTTTGCAAATTTGTAAAGTATTACTGTCTTTTTTTTCTTTGAAAGGGAGAGCCTACCAACTTTACACTCGTTATTTACATAGCGGTGTGCAACATGGACTGCACTTAAGAAGTTCCTCCAGTGCTAAATAAATGTGTTGCTTGTGTGAAATATGTTCTAAGTATTGTGAAAAATTACAATTTACTGCCAGGAAAATATAACTTATTCCTTTGCTCTTGAAAGTAAATGAAATAATGAGAAAAAAACACCAGTAGGAATATGACTGTGCCAGTAGTAGAATATATTTTGTATGCATACATGCTTTATTTGAAGATGTTCTTCTTTGGTATGGAAGCCTCCTAAAGGAACCAGCTTGTAAATTTTCTTTTATAATTTATAAGCTTTTTATTCTTTCTCACACATCAGTGTTTTTTTTCTGGCAACAAGTGGTAGTTTGTTTTTACCATATAATCTATGTGTTTTGAATATCCACTCGCATTTCGGTCATTCATGATTCATTGGTAAATTATTGACGATGTGAAGTTCCAGAAGCTCTCCGAAATGTGAAGGAGAATGATAAAATTTTTGGCTATGGCAGGATGCAAACCAGAATCACTGTATTCGCAATTCCATTTCTTCATCCACTACTGTGAACGACATCCACTGCACCACAACGACAATGCACAATTTCGGCCATTATCCTGCCTCATAAGCTTTTTGAAAGCTTTAAAAGCCAGTAACTCATTGTCTGACATTTAACATCAATAAATTGTACCTTTTTGAGGGACCCATGATGTGCTAGTGTTTTGTAACACCATTTATTTATAGGTCATAAGTTGTAATGTGGTTATAATGTAAAACACATCGAATATGAACTTGACAAAATCCGATATGGCCTAACCCAGGTGCTTCAGCCATAGTACATCTTTGAAAGGGGTGCAGCCGCTGTACCTCCCTTAATGTTTATCTAAATAAAGACATGTACCAACGAGAAGCTCGTTTGCATGTACACATGACAGCTGAAATTTATATCGATGTTATATGCATGACAACCAATGTGTCCACTACCAGGCTACTTCTGAAAATTCTTTGACATGGGAAGACTTCTCAGCAAGCCGAGTTCCACAAGTTTTGTGAACTTTCACAATTAGCCACCGCAGGTGAAAACAGGTTTTGGGTCTTGCTCTAAGTATCTGTACTTAGTAGTGAATGGAAGTTCTTCTCAAACTGGCAGAAGCTTTGTGTGTTCAGAACCATCATGAAAATGTCAGTTTCGAAAAGGAGAAAGATTCAAAAGGCAAATGGGCTGAAACAAATGAATTACTGGAACCCCTAAAATATATAATTGGGGCAATGAATTTACCGATTACTTTGTTTCACCAGATGGGAAAGTTGAAAGTCAGCACAGATTTCTTTGAATTTTAGCTATTTTTTAATGTTAACAAAAACATAAATGTATTACATGTGTAATAAAAGTAATAAATACTGTTTGCAAAAATCGACGAGTAATTAAAAGGTGATAAGTTTGTGATATGGTTCATATCAATTTTGTATCGTGCTTTCGAATACTTGATTCTCTAGTATATAAGAGTTGTTTGGAAGTTCCACATGGGACCCTCAGCATGATTTTAATCTGAGCAAAGTCCCTTGATTTTAGTTCATTCAGAAGTGTTTCTTGATAGCTTTAATATGTACGTCTCTGACAAAATAAACTGCAAGTGAACAGCCAGCTGTCAGTGTCCAATGGGCATATTCCAGGAAGCGACCACATTGCGCCATTTATTTTTCATCCTTTGATCAATTTCTGTGATGATATTAGATACGTAAGAAAATACATGAATTGATACAAACTATTTTATTTTTATGTTAAAAAATAGATGTTCACAATGTTTCAGGTATTTGTAAGTTTTAGCATTTACCCTGTAAAAACAAATTACACACATACATAACAAAGTAGCATGAGAGTTTAAAAAAAAGTATGGGTGTGCATACATACAGAGGTCAGCACAACATATTTATAAGATCTTAAATGGAATTTGTAAAAAAATCTTGTTTAAAGACTACGTACTTGCATCTAAGAACTCTATTACACTAACAACAGACTGGCCATCATTAGATGTGATGACGAATGTGGTCGCTTACTGAATTATTGTAGCTGTTGGATACTGACATACAGTCATTCATGCATTACCTGTATGATCATGACTTGGGAGAAGCTGAAGAATCAGGTATTCATTTCTCTGTAACCATTTCTTTGTCCAAACATATCACTTTTCTTAACTTGGCAGTTTTTGTCAAGATTTCTCTTAAATAATAATAATGCCACAACAGTGGTGACTACTCTGGTTTTTAAACATGAAAATGTGGACCTCCAATTGCCTATTTCATGACATGTCTCGAGTGGAAACACTTCTGCAAGTACATGTGATAAGTTCCTGAAGAAACAACTTGCAGAAGTAAACATACACAAATTTTTGCTCTAATGTAAAAATTTCAGCTAGTGGTAACAGAAGTTAGTTGCAGAAGTACCCAGTTATCAACAAGCTTAGAATAATGAGGAACATTGGGATCTATTGCTATGTGCCTAAAGGGGCTCTCACATGTTCAATAATATTGCCAAATCAACTATGTATGTTGACCATCTGAAGGTATGTATTAACATACTGTCAATTGTAGAAATACTGACAAGCATTATTGATGTCCCCCAAAATATTACCAATATTTTCAATATGTAGGCTACTGAATATCTAAGATCGAATATTGACGATTTGACAATATTTCGTAATCAAATGTTAACAGAGCGTCATGGATCAGTTACATGTCGTCACATTGTGCACTGTTTTCTATTCGTTTGTTGCTTTTTCTAAATGTTGACAGTTCACTGTTCTACTCTCTAAATCAGTGACTGTCAAACTGCAGCCTGTAGTACATATACAGACCAAACCATGTATTCATGTGGCTTGTAGTTTTCAGTTGTATTTTATAATAACATGCATGTAGCAATGCATTGCTGAATCCAAAATGTCATTTAACATTAAGAGCTCAGGAACAAACAAAACTATGTACAGAGCCAGTAATATTTTATGATGCTCTTAATTTTAATTGCTACTGGTTAATTCGGCCATGAACAAATAGAGTTGGTGGCATAACGTCAGGGGGCGAGGGATATGTAATGTGGTCAGTGCAGGGCTAGAGGATGTGCAAGTGAAAATGTTTCTGTTTCAGAAAGTACCTCGTATATAAGCCATGGCTAAGACAATGTCTCTAAAGTGTATGTCAGTCTCAACAAATGTTTACAAACCGTAAGAAAATGACTAATAAGACATCTGTAAAGTGCATATCACTCTCAACAAACTATAACAAATTGTAAAAAAACAGGTTTTCTTTAAGTATCTGAAAATATCCTTCCTTCACAAGTTTCCATAACAATTTAGCTTCTTGCATTCCCTGATATTAGCCTACAGCACTAAATTTGAAACACTCTAATGACATACCTGTGTTCTAAATCTCTAAGTTACTCCAATTTCTTGCTAGCTGCAATTGCCTCTCTCATTCACGTAACTGATTTCTCTTCCTTATATCATATCAACACTAGTAATTTATCATATGTTGTAACATGCGAAAAAACTTTATGAAGTCTTTTGGATCCAGGGTTCTGATTTAAGACAGTGCATTAACATGTGACAAGTCGCTCCTTTTTTTCACCAATTTTCACTTTCATTTTGTCATTTTGTTGTTTCTTGCCAGCTATAGACAATATAACTGCGACATATGCTTCATTTTTGGTGTTCAACATCTTACCTTTGTGACAGTGTTATTGATGTTATGAGGATTGCTTCAATAGGTGGAAGGTTTGACATACTAGTGTTGATGATAAATATTGAAAGTGTCTATTCAATGCCATGAATTTGAAGACAATGATTTGGCAGTCTGCCATAATGTGGAGACCAATACACTGAGAGTAGCATGTGTGTATTGTATTGTTATTCATCGAAATACAAACATAAATTGGGTCAAAATGAGAACCACTTTATCTACAGAAGCACAAACTGAAGCAGAAAGTCTGCTGTTACTTGCTATAGGTAAATGTTTTAGTTGAAATAGTACTTTTGTTTTAAATATGGACTATTTTGATGTTTTCTCTCACTGTCTTTAAGCTTTTGTGTTTACAAACTCTAAGGGAATACATCATATATCGAACGTTAAAATTTTTGTGGAATGACATACTTTTGAGAAAATTAACAGTTACACGTAGACACGCAGAGATCACAGGGATACTGCACCGTGTTCTAGCGGCAGTACATACACAAAGCGACAGTCAGTCCATGCGCCGCACAAGGGAGCCGTTGACAGCAAACAATTACGTCCTACGTCACATTTACCTAAAGTTGATCGAGCGCTCAATGCAAATGCACTGACAGCCATAGACAAATACAGAGTCTAATTTCTCCTGTTAAATTCAGTATAAAGCTACAGCGACTTGATAACTTATGTTATTAACGTTCAGTTTTTCCAGGATACAGTTGTATAAATCTTTAAGAACTACAGGTAAATTCTCTGCGTGTCCGACATTAAGAAGACTTGCTATCGCAAAAATTTCAGGAAGAATGTAATTTAGAGGAAGAAAGTAATAAACTAAAAAGGTACCTATTAATTGCGTTTATTTTTCAGGTAACATATTTTTACTTCGGTATGTACTTGATACGTAATTTGCTATTCACGATTACGTGATTTATACTTTGTGTTAAATTTTCTGCTCTATGAATTTACTTGTGAAGCGACATTCTTGGGAAAAATTTGATGAATTTGACAATGTTTTATTAATGAACAGGGTTGTTACTTGTGAATATTATGCATTGCTTGGCTGCTATGATTTTTCACTGACGTCATATATTTCATTATATGCCTGCTGTTCCTATTTATTTAAATTATATTTGTCACCTGATTAGTTATCCTGATATGGCTACATATGTAAGTTATACTTTGTGATTTATGTGCTTGCGCCTTCATGATTACGTGTGAACATTTATTTGCTTATGCTGATATGATGCAAATGACTTATTTATTATGTAACATATATACTTGCTGCTTTGTGTATGGATTGCATATTTACACATTACTGTTTTGTTGTCATAACTACTCTTTAATTTAGTATATAGAAATGTTTATATACTGTGTATGAACATAGAGTTTAGATTACACTGTGGCATTAATTATAGATTTTTCGCATGGCAGAGCCTCATTGTAGGGATTGTGCTGCATCCATTTGTTGACATTCTGTTCTCTACTGGTATATTTACTCGCTATTGGATGTTTTGCTTACGCTCAGTGCTTTACATTTTAAAATAAGAAAATGAAGTGCTATAATTCTACAAACTACATGGGTACAAGAAACGTCATTGAAGTCACACGAACTGGAGGTTTTATAGAAGCTGTATAAATTTATTATTATAGAGAGGAAGTTGAGGACATGAAATACCAACACTAGCTTTAGACCATTGATATTTATTACACTGCATTCTTAGTGAGCAATTGAAACAACAAGTGACACTTGACACAAAGAAATACTCCACATGTTTGATTCAGTTTTGCCATGATTCTTGAAGTGGTGTACACACTGTGAAATATTACGATTTGTTCATTAAAATTCTTATGTGATCATTAACACTGTATACTCACACCTACTTACTGAAATTTATTCAAACTGAAGGCCATTAGAAGTCGTGTATGCATTTCTTTTCTTTTATGATGGACAAGGTAACCAAAATGTATTTTATAATTCATAATGAGTAGAAGATTTAGGTCAGGTGGATTACACAGAGGTTGTGTGTGGACATTGTGTCTTCAGATTGTATGGGATGATGAACTGAAGTTTGCACTAGGAGTTTATCTCTACTTGTTTGAGGAGACTGACTAGAGGAAAGAATTGTTATGGAAGTTAAATGATATTTGTGATAAGGTTTATATGTATCAACGTATTGAAGAGGTATTATTGAAGTATTGAGATTGTGTGATGCTGATGATTATTGGAGTTTTGGTGGATAAGAGGTAAGGTAAGTGAGGAGCATATTTTTTTGTTGGTTTATATGGAACAAGAAGGATGAAGATGGCAGACTAGAACACTCCAGTGGAAGGAAGATTGTCTACACACACACACACACACACACACACACACACACACACACACACACACACACACACACACACACACACACACACACACACATTATTAAATCAATAATCAGTATATACTTATTATTTTTGGGAAAGAAGTACTTGCGTATGTTAGCAAACTGACAGCTGTTCAGCAACCATATATTTTGATGTGGCTAGGCAAACATTGGTCTTGACATGATGACTATGATGTTGACTAACTACTATAAACTATTATACACTGCTGCCACTACTAATTGATACACATGTTAAACATCAAATTTTGAGAGAATTGCATTTAGACAGGTAACACTATTGACTTACACAACAGTACTTAGTATGTGGATGAAAGATGAGTGAGTGTGTTTCATGTGTTTTCCTTTCCTAATCCCAAATAATTAGTACCAACCTACCTCCTAAATATTATTTTACTTATTTGTTGTGGCTTGCACTGACACCCATAAATATTATAGGTTTACTGATATTGGTGTATTTGTAATAGTTAATATGATAATTATCTGATATCATTTGTGTGTTTATTATAATTTGTATGTTTAGTGTAAGAGATTTGATAATAATTTTGTAAAAGTAATTGTGTGTGCATTCAAATAATGGTTTGTGCTTACACCTATTATCATTGGTGGGTGCCACTTGGAAATGTTTAATTTCTGCTGATGAAATATGATGGACTGTTTAATCTCTTCTGAAGGAATATGATGCACTGTTTAATTTCTGCTGATGAAATGTGATGGACTGTTTAATTTCTGCTGAAGGAATATGATGAACTGTTAAATTTCTGCTAATGAAATGTGATGAACTGTTCAATTTCAGCTGATGAATTGTGATGAACTGTTCAATTTCAGCTGATGAATTGTGATGAACTGTTCAATTTCAGCTGATGAATTGTGATGAACTGTTCAATTTCAGCTGATGAATTGTGATGAACTGTTCAATTTCTTCTGATGAAATGTGATGAACTGTTTAATTTCTGCTGACGAAATGTGATAAACTGTTTCATTTCTGCTGACGAAATGTGATAAACTGTTTAGTTTCTGCAGCTGAAATGTGATGGACTGTTTAATTTCTGCTGTTGAAATGTGACGAACTGTTTAATTTCTGCTGATGAAATGTGATGAACTGTTTAATTTCTGCTGATGAAATGTGATGAACTTTTCAATGTGATGAACTGGTCAGTTTCTGCTGATGAAATGTGATGGACTGTTTAATTTCTGCTCATGAAATGTGATGAACTGTTTAATTTCTGCTGATGAAATGTGATGAACTGTTCAATTTCTTCTGACGAAATGTGATGAACTGTTTAATTTCTGCTGACGAAATGTGATGAACTGTTTCATTTCTGCTGACGAAATGTGATGAACTCTTTAATTTCTGCCGATGAAATGTGATGAACTGTTTAACTACTGCTGGTGAATATTATGGACTGTTACCTGCATTTGCTCAACAGTGATGGGTGCCACTGTTGGAACTGCTACTATTGATGTGATGCCACTCATTCCTGCCTGCACCTTCTCGCCATTGCTGGGTGCCACTGTTGGAACTGCTGCTATTGAGATGATGTAACTTGTTGCTGTGTGCACCTGTTCAACATTGATGTGTGCCACTGTTGGAACTGTTTAATTAGTACTGGTGAATTTTATGGGACTGATGTCTGCACCTGCTTGCCATTGCTGGGTGCCAGTGCCACTGTTGGAACTGCTACTATTGATGTGATGTCACTCATTCCTGCCTGCACCTGCTCGTCATTGCTGGGTGGCACTGTCGAACTGCTGCTACTGAGAAGATGTAACTGTTGCTGTCTGCACCTGTTCAACATTACTCGGTGCCACTGTTGGAACTGCTCAACCACTGATGAGATGTCACTTGTTTGCTGTCCGCACCTGCTCGCCATTGCTGGGTGCCACTGTTGGAACTGCAACTATTGATGTGATGTAACTCATTCCTGCCTGCACCTGCTCGCCATTGCTGGGTGCCACAGTTGGAGCTGTTCAAATGCTGCTTATGAAATGTTATGGGACTGCTATTTGCACCTGTTGACCATTGCTGGGTGCTACTGTTGGAACTGTCAACTACTCTGAGGAGTGCTACTTGTTTATTGAACTATTGAAAAGATTTTATGTGTATTTACTGTTTATGAAATATTATGAGACTCTTACCTGTACCTATTCGTCATTTCTGGTGCCATTGATTGAACTGTTTAACTAATCTGAGAAGTGATACTTGCGTAAACTTTTAATGAAAATCACATGTATGCAAGCATTTGTATTACTTAACGTATTTTTATATATTGGATTATTGAAGGGTTAGTGCAAAATCAAAATTTATTTAGTTATGTGATATTTACTTATTAATATCATCTTTTATTTTTGTCTGTGTATTTTGGACAGATTTGGTGGTATTTTCACCACCAATGCTGGCAAATATACCACCAAATTCTAGCCTATGCAGTAGGGGCATATGAAAGGTGGCTACATTGAGTCACAGCGCCAGAGATTGCGCAAAGATTATTATTCCGCCGCCTCCACTGGTGCAGTAGTAGTCCAGAGGCTGTCAAGGGCAGTTGTTGTTCTGTTGGTGGAGAGAGTAGATGTTGTTCGGTTGGTGTAATGTATGGATGGAAGAAGTTGTAGTTGTCAGAATACATTTGAGAAAGGACATTCGCTTTTGATTTATGATGCTGGTGTAATGGAATATTTTCATAATATATAATGAGGTAAAAAGGTATTACAGTTTTCTTTAATGACAATCCGTCTTGCTCACAGGTACAGTCAACAAAGCATCTGGCTTGTGTTCATTTATTAGACTTGTAATTCTGTTTTGTATGTGCAATTATAGTATTTCTAGTTTTTCAATTAGTTCATTGCAAATGGTGTCTAAAATATTTTGTCGTATTGAGAAAGAACCGAACCAGATACATGTACGTTGAGTCACACTACCGCACACAGAACAGTTGCACTTGTGCTTTGTTGTTTCCTAGCTTTCATAGTTGCAGGGGACTTAATTAATCAATTGTGATAATGGAAATTCCTTGTCATTCTTTATTTTTATTTTATGCAGTCAGATTGCGTTCTAATACTAGTCAGGGCCAACCGGTTATGAGACTTCGTAACCAGTCACACAGCTACTAAAATTATGGCATTCACTCATTAATACTAGTCCCTTTCCTTTTTAATTAAGCCCCGATGCAAGTGGCGATCGCTGCTTCGGATCGTACCTTGGAATTCTTTTGATAGTAAAAATAGTAGACAGTAGTATTATTGTAGCAATTTGTAGTTTAGTAATTGTAGTCTCTATTGCACAGTGATTTAAGAGTTTCTACTTCAACAGTGTTATCATGAATAATTTTGCAAACTCTATATGGACCGTTATGAAGCAGAAAAAATTTGCGACACAAGCTTTTTCCTTTGTGAGACAAACGATGAGACTTAATTAAGACCTTTTGACCAACTGACAAAGTTTTTAAACGACCAGGACGTTTAGCCGATTTCTCTCTTCTAGCAGCCGCAGATGCAATATTTTGTAGAGCCAGGTTGACAATTTCAGAATGCCGCAGTTTCCGTGTAGGTGGAAAAGGAACTATTTCAGAAACACGACTTGTTGGTGCTTTCTTTTTTAATATCAATATAGGCAGTAAAGAAGTTGAATCAATAGGGAATTCGTTCAGAATGTTTTGAAAAATATGAAGATACGGATCCCACGTTCTGTGATTATGATGACAATAAAGATGACACAATTTATTAATTTCCTTCATCCATCTCTCTGACGCGTTAGATTGAGGGTGAAAAAGTGAAATGAAAATTGGTTTCATCTTACGACGCCGTAGAGTACGAAGCCAAATTTTAGAGCGAAACTGTGATCCATTATCTGATAAAACTTTATCAACATGACCCTCTTCTTTAAGAAAATGTTTAATGAAAGCATTAGATACTGAACGAGCTGTTGCTTTGCGTAAAGGTGTAAAACACACATATTTTGATGTCATTTTCACTACTACCATAACATACGCAAAACCGTTAGTAGAATGAGCCACTGCACTGAACAAATCGACTGCAGCCATCTCCTTTAATCTCGCTGAAATGATACGAAACAACGGTGCTCTGTGAGAAATAGTTGGCAGCTTAGCCTTTTGACATAATTTGCATTTAGCAAGAAAAAATCGAATACGTTTTTCCATATTACTGAAGTAGCAATTTTCTCGTAATTTATGAAAGCATTTTCTGGGACCAAAGTGTGCATAGCTGAAATGTGTATACCAAAATCAATTTATTAAACGTCATCTGTCACTTCAGCTTTGTTAACCTTTTCATTAATTAATTCTTCACTATTAATCATATCATCCATCGCGTCTCTGTATCTATTGTCATTGCCATAAATGAACACATTGTCGTCATAATACTCAGCGAAAACAGCAGAAGTAAGAAACCTTAAACAATTTGTGTCTGATTCAGATTTCTTTACACACTCGAAAAATTTCAGACATCTCGGAATTCCGGCAACAGTCAAGTTCACACTTCCTTCCTTAAAGTTTAAAATTGCTTTATATGTGTTAAGAAACTCCATACATAATATAATTTGTGTACTGAGTAATGGAACAATAATAAAATTAGCAGAAAATTCATATCCTTGACAAATGAAATTTAAGTTGGTCTGTTGTTTGACTTCCACCCTTTTTCCAGAAATAGCTCCTCGAATTGTGGTTTTAGAAACAGGTAACACAGGACAAGCAATAGTTCTTACACATATACGAAAAACTGATTCACTAATAACATTCAATGGGCTCCCAGAATCTAAAACCGCAGTGAACTTATTCTTACTCACACATACTTCAATAACAGGATATAAAAATGCGTCTACATTACTTACCTTTTCGTCTAGCAAATATCTCTCATGTCTTCCAAGAGTACGTAGTGTAAAGTCGTAGTGTCATTACTTACTGAACCGCCTATGTTGCTGCCAGAAGCCGAAGCTACAAGTCATTGTCGATTTTTTGCGTCACGTCTTTGATTATTCGCGTCACTTTGCGGATCAGTATCTACGATTTGCACATGTCTCTCTGAATTTCTATCACGTGGAGGATGCCAATTAGGTCCCTCCTGTCTGTTGGATGTAAATTCTTGGTTGTGTCTGTTATTAAAATTTCTATTTTCATGGCTATCTGCATGACTTCTTCTTGTGTAATTTCGACTGTCACTTCTGAAATTATTGTTAGGTCTACTATCCTGGTAATTTCTGTAGTAAGAATTTCTATTACAGTACGAATAATTTCTGTCTTGATGATACCAGTTACTGTTTCCGTATGATTGATCATTCCGGTAAGAATTTCTGTTATTACAACTGTCTCGGTAATTTCTGTTAGACCGTCTGTTATTGTCATAAGGCTGGTATCTATTAACCTGTCTGTTTCGTCTGTCATTTTCAAAATTACTGCTATAACGTCGGTTCCCATCATCATCCCTTTTCTCTGAATATCTATTGTGATTACCGTTACTGAAAAAATTACAAGAAGTTCCGTCGTCGTTGTCATACTCAAGTTCTTGTAGCAAAGTCTTAAAAGTCGTCTTTACACCTTCCGGCTAAAGCAATGTGTCTTATCGATTGTGGCAGCTTAGTTAAACAAATACTAATTATTTCAGTCGGGCTATAAGGGTTGGAAAGAAATTGATTCTTTCGAATCATGTCTTCAAAGTATTCTGCCGGCGTGCGGAACTCAGACTGTTTAAAATTACGCTGCATAATAAGACTATGTTTGAGTCTGTCTTGCGTGTTTTCGGACCAATATGCCGATATAAATGCACGATAAAAATCATTTAAATTATTACAATCTCTAATAAGTGCGAGCATGCGCGTCGCCGGTTCGTTTTCTAAATATCCACACATAAATTCCAATTTGTGACTTAGTGGCCAATTTGGCGGAAGTGCGTACATAAATTGATCTAACCATGAACATGGATGTATGTCATTATTAGAATAGAGAAAGATCTTAAATTTCGGAACAGTTAAAAAGTGTTTATAATAGTCAAAGTTTTCGCCTCGTGGCGACAAAGGCATACCGCGTCTGTCCCAGTCCGAATGTCGACTATTGTCAAGTTCGCGCGCCTGGCGCTCTCTTGTTGCATCTCGTAAATGAAATAAATTATTTTCTTCAAAACCCCCTGCTATCGGTGATTCTAAATTTCTTCTACTGTCTCTTCCTTTCGCTTTGAGTTTGTTTAACTTGCTTTCGTAGAGCCTCAAATTCCCTATTAACGTGTTCATTAAATTTTCTTTGATTTTCAACATGTTTATTTATATTCTGATACTCTTTTGCTTCTGCATATGGCAATGGAGCTGTATCATCTGAATCTCTGTCCCCATTTAAACTAAGACTTGTCAATTTATCTGAAATCTCCTCAACTCTTTCCGATAAGTCACCTATTTGTTCTTTCTGTTTATTTACGTCTTCCGTAAGTGTCGCAGACTTGGGTTTCAGTATTGACACATTTAGTAGTTAACTGTTCATATTGTTGTGTTAGATTATTTATTCTGTCATTTGGTACGGATTCCTCGATTCTTTCAAATATTTCTTCCTTATCGAGTAGACATTGTAAATTTAACTCTGAAAATTTTTGTACTATCTCGCGATCTCTTTCTTCCTGTTCTCTATCCTGTTCCTTTTGTCTAATTTCTATTGAAGTTAATCTATTATTGTGAGCATTCAAAATCGGTTGTACTTCTTCTCTGATTTCTTTCTTTAATTCATCTTTCATGTTTTAAAACATGTCCCTATTCGTGAGGCTAACCGTCTTTCCATTGTTCCCATATCAGTTTTAATTGTTCCTTGTCATTCTTTATTTTTATTTTATGCAGTCACAATGCGTGTTAATATTAGTCAGGGCCAACCGGTTACGATACTTCGTAACCGGTCACACAGCTACTAAAATTATTGCATTTATTCATTAATACTAGTCAATTTCCTTTTTAATTAAGCGCCCTTGCAATAGCTTCTCCTAAATGAACGTTCAGTCATCTGCAGCAAGAGCCTGGTGCATGCATCCAGTGGTGACTGCTGTTCACCGACGACAAATCGTGGAATTTACAGCCAGTATCGCACCTGGACGTTCACTAAGGGGCGACAGCTGGCCTTTCTGGATGAATTACGTTCTATGCTCCATTGGAGTCAAACGTCTGAAAGCAAACACCTTGCAACAATGGTCGGTATGGTCCAGGCCGGAGGAGGGAGCATTGTGGTCTGAAGTATGTTTTCGTGGAATTCCCTGGGTGATCACGTCATTCTGAAAGGCACCATGGATCAACACAAGTACTCATCTGTTCTTGGGTCTCGTTAATCCCTACATGCAGTTAGTTATTTCTCAGCATGATGATATCCACCAGCAGGACAACGCAACATGTCACACGGCTCGCATTGTTCGAAGAGTACAAGGGTGAGTTAACCGTATTTCGCTGGCAAACCAAACTCCACGGATTTAAATCCATTTGAGAATCCGTGGAACCACCTCAATCCGGCTGTTCGCGCCATTTCAGTAGCGTAACTTTGCACAGCTGGGCACACCACTCGAGTCGGCATGGCTCCACATCCTTGTCGGTACTTTCCAGAACCTCACTGACTCTCTTCCTGCAAGTCTCACAGCAGTCTGCACTGAAAAATGTGGATGTTCACGATTTTGACAGGTGGTCATATTTATGTGACTGGACAGTCAATAAAATTTTAAGCTTACTTATGGTGTTGAGATAACATAAAACTATATACCTTATGTGTAATTAGTTATTTACCTTAACCACTAGCGCATTTTCCATAGCACCAGTAAAGAAATTAGAACTTTTAGTCCTTCTAATCTGACACCAAGGCTCGCAGTCCGCTCTGGCGAGCCGGTGGCTGAGGTTGGCAGGTGGGCATAATTTATCGTCCCGGTGCTTCAGCTGCCACATGTACGCATCGTTCGGAGAACGTACCTCCCTGCCTGAATTGTAACTAACAATGAGTGCGGGCTTACAAATTTAATCACGAAAAATCAGCTGCACTAATCCGAAAATAATGTATTACATAATATAGCTTTCGCGATCTGAAGTTTTCCCGGCGTATTTCCAAGTTGAACAGTTCTCGGGTATCCTACCGGGTAGCGTCGTAATTTCTCCACAATATTTCGGTAGACGTGGGTGCTGCCATCTTCAGGTGGTTGCTGACTAATGCCCTATATCTACATCTACATCTACATCCATACTCCGCAAGCCACCTGACGGTGTGTGGCGGAGGGTACCCTGAGTACCTCTATCGGTTCTCCATTCTATTCCAGTCCCGTATTGTTCGCGGAAAGAAGGATTGTCGGTATGATTCTGTGTGGGCTCTAATCTCTCTGATTTTATCCTCATAGTCTCTTCGCGAGATATACGTAGGAGGGGGCAATATACTGCTTGACTCTTCGGTGAAGATATGTTCTCGAAACTTTAACAAAAGCCCGTACCGAGCTACTGAGCGTCTCTCCTGCAGAGTCTTCCACTGGAGTTTATCTATCATCTCCGTAACGCTTTCGCGATTATTAAATGATCCTGTAACGAAGCGCGGTGCTCTCCGTTGGATCTTCTCTATCTCTTCTATCAACCCTATCTGGTACGGATCCCACACTGCTGAGCAGTATTCAAGCAGTGGGCGAACAAGCGTACTGTAACCTACTTCCTTTGTTTTCGGATTGCATTTCCTTAGGATTCTTCCAATGAATCTCAGTCTGGCATCTGCTTTACCGACGATCAGCTTTATATGATCATTCAATTTTAAATCACTCCTAATGCGTACCCCCAGATAATTTATGGAATTAACTGCTTCCAGTTGCTGACCTGCTATTTTGTAGCTAAATGATAAGGGATCTATCTTTCTATGTATTCTCAGCACATTACACTTGTCTACATTAAGACTCAATTGCCATTCACTGCACCATGCGTCAATTCGCTACAGATCTTCCTGCATTTCAGTACAATTTTCCATTGTTACAACCTCTCGATACACCACAGAATCATCTGCAAAAAGCCTCAGTGAACTTCCGAAGTCATCCACCAGGTCATTTATGTATATTGTGAATAGCAACGGTCCTATGACACTCCCCTGCGGCACACCTGAAATCACTCTTACTTCGAAAGACTTCTCTCCATTGAGAATGACATGTTGCGTTCTGTTATCTAGGAACTCCTCAATCCAATCACCCAATTGGTCTGATAGTCCATATGCTCTTACATTGTTCATTAAACGACTGTGGGGAACAGTATCGAATGCCTTGCGGAAGTCAAGAAACACCGCATCTACCTGTGAACCCGTGTCTATGGCCCTCTGAGTCTCGTGGACGAATAGCGCGAGCTGGCTTTCACACGACCGTCTTTTTCGAAACCCATGCTGATTCCTATAGAGAAGATTTCTAGTCTCCAGAAAAGTCATTATACTCGAACATAATACGTGTTCCAAAATTCTACAACTGATCGACGTTAGAGATATAGGTCTATAGTTGTGCACATCTGTTCGACGTCCCTTCTTGAAAACGGAGATGATCTGTGCCCTTTTCCAAGCCTTTGGAACGCTACGCTCTTCTCGATACCTAAGGTACACCGCTGCAAGAAGAGGGGCAAGTTCCTTCGCGTACTCTGTGTAAAATCGAACTGGTATCCCATCAGGTCCAGCGGCCTTTCCTCTTCTGAGCGATTTTAATTGTTTCTCTATCCCTCTGTCGTCTATTTCGATATCTACCATTTTGTCATCTGTGCGACAATCTAGAGAAGGAACTACAGTGCAGTCTTCCTCTGTGAAACAGCTTTGGAAAAAGACATTTAGTATTTCGGCCTTTAGTCTGTCATCCCCTGTTTCAGTACCTTTTTGGTCACAGAGTGTCTGGACATTTTGTTTTGATCCACCTACCGCTTTTACATAAGACCAAAATTTCTAAGGATTTTCTGCCAAGTCAGTACATAGAACTTTTACTTTCGGATTCATTGAACGCCTCTCGCATAGCCCACCTCACACTACATTTCGCTTCTCGTAATTTTTGTTTGTCTGCGAGGCTTTGGCTATATTTATGTTTGCTGTGAAGTTCCCTTTGCTTCCGCAGCAGTTTTCTAACTCGGTTGTTGTACCACAGTGGCTCTTTTCCATCTCTTACGATCCTGCTTGGCACATACTCATCTAACGCATATTGTACCATGGTTTTGAAATTTGTTCACTGATCCTTAACAATATCTGTACTTGAGACAAAACTTTTGTGTAGAGCCGTCAGGTACTCTGTAATCTGCTTTTTGTCACTTTTGCTAAACAGAAAAATCTTCCTACCTTTTTTAATATTTCTATTTACGGCTGAAATCATCGATGCCGTAACCGCTTTATGATCGCTGATTCCCTATTCTGCGTTAACTGTTTCAAATAGTTCGGGTCTGTTTGTCACCAGAAGGTCCAATATGTTATCGCCACGAGTCGGTTCTCTGTTTAACTGCTCAAGGTAGTTTTCAGATAAAGCACTTAAAAAAATTTCACTGGATTCTTTGTCCCTGCCATCCGTTATGAACGTTTGAGTCTCCCAGTCTATATCCGGCAAATTAAAATATCCACCCAGAACTATAACATGGTGGGGAAATTTATTCGAAATATTTTCCAAATTATCTTTCAGGTGCTCAGCCACAACAGCTGCTGAGCCAGGGGGCCTATACAGACATCCAATTACCATGTCTGAGCCTGCTTTAACCGTGACCTTCACCCAAATCATTTCACAATTCGAATCTCCGTCAATTTCCTTCGATACTACTGCACTTCTTATCGCTATAAACACGCCTCCCCCTTCACTGTCCAGCCTATCTCTGCGGTATACATTCCAATCAGAGTTTAGCATTTCATTACTGTTTACGTCTGGTTTCAGCCAACTTTCTGTTCCTAGTACTATATGGGCGTTGTGACCGTTTATTAATGAGAGCAGTTCTGGGACCTTTCTATAGACGCTCCTTCAGTTTACTATTAGCACATTAATATTGTTATTCCCTGTTGCATTTTGCCTACTCCTGCCTTGCCGCGTCTCAGGAGGCGACTTGTCGGGCCTAGGGAGGGAATTCTCTAACCTAAAAAAACCCCATGTGCACTCCACACGTACTCCGCTACCCTCGTAGCCGCTTCCGGCGTGTAGTGCACGCCTGACCTATTTAGGGGGACCCTACATTTCTCCACCCTATAACGGAGGTCGAGAAATTTGCACCCCAGCTCTCCGCAGAATCGTCTGAGCCTCTAGTTTAAGCCTTCCACTCGGCTCCAAACCAGAGGACCGCGATCGGTTCTCGGAACGATACTACAAATAGTTAGCTCTGATTCCACCCCGCGAGCGAGGCTTTCCGCCTTCACCAATTCCGCCAACCGCCTGTACGAAATGAGGATGACCTCTAAACCCAGACGGCACACTAGCCGTTACCCCCCTCCACCGTTCCTCTCCTGGTGTCTTCGGTGCGGCCGGCGCGGCGGCTACTGGAGGTGGAGGGGAAGCGGCGCCTGGGTCTGAACTGGGGTCTGCAGTCTCCCTGCTGCCGCCGTCGGGGGCGATCCTCGATCTCTGGGACCGCTTCTTTCTGTCCAGGCTGAGTGCAGGGTTCCAAGTTGAAGGCCGCTGTCTTTATTAATTAGATCGCCCTGTACTCGGATTTCGATGACCTCTTTAGTTATGCAGTCCCAGAAGGAGGATTGACAGAGTATTTTTGTTTTTCATACACCATAGTGTGGCCAGTCTCTATATAATGGTCAGCCACAGCTGATTTAGTGGCCTGGTAATTGTGGTGGAGCCTTCGTACTCAGCATCTTCCTCCCTCTGCCACTGTCTATATAAGCCTCTCTGTCTCCTGTTCGCCTTTCCCACTGTCACTGTCTCCATCCCTTTCTCTGGCTCTTCTTTAGCATTGTCTCCTTCTCTGGAACTTTCACAGTCTTTCTGTCTCCCTGACATTGTCTTGACCCATTCTTTTTCTCTCCAATTGCCACTGTCTCCTACTTTCTTTCTTACAGTCCGTTGTCTTACTTTTCAACCGCCATTCTCTCCTCCCTATACATGTCAATGAGGACGGTTTGCCCCTGGACTGGGTAACTTCAACTTGTGAGTAAAGGGGATGGGGTAAGTGCGCAGATTTTTTCATGTTAACGTTCGACGACGTGGGGAGTGTAGGCGCTGAAACACCCAAGCCTCTCTATGGTCTCCACTCGTCTTTCTTTTTCATTTCCACCGTCCCATATCTCTTGTGTTCTCATTTCTACTATCTCCACCCATCTCTCTTTTTCTTTCACTGCCACTGTGTCTCTGTTCATGATGATCTCCTCCCTCTTTAGCTCTCACTGCTGTGGTCTTTGTCCATCTCGCTTTCTCTTTCACTGCCACTTTCTCTCCCCCAATATCACTATCTCCTTTCTCTTTCTCTCCCATTGGCAATGTCTCCTCTCTCTTCCACCATCATTGTCTCTCTGCTACTCTCTTGCAGCACAAAAAGTGCTGATGTGTTCACATGCCAAAATTTTTGGTGAGAATGATGGAATGAAGATTGAGGCAGCTGATTCCCCACTTTTCTGTCTGAGTCTTATAGCCTTTTCGGACCCTCGGTCGACGCATGTGGATCTCTGTTCATAATTTTTTTTTTCGAAAAATAGGCCCATTTTTCTGCGTATTGACCGATGGTCGAGGGGAATGGACCTTCTACTTTTTAGTTTTAGAACCAGGTTGTACCGCCTTGCAGAGAAAGATTTGAGTGTTAGTTTACAGCTGGTTGTAAGCAGAAATTAGTTATTTCTGCAAATCGAAAAGGTATGTAAATAATTATTGTGCTCAAATATTAGATTGAGAATATGTGTTTTTTTTACCTGACGTTCACTAACTTTCTAGAGACTGGAATTAGTTCATATTTGCATAAATTTTGTTCGTCACTATGAAATTAAACGTTTTCTGAAGAACGTCGTATGTGGACTTCAGGTGATAAGGCATATTTGCTAATTTAAATTTGGTCTATGATACAGGAATACTGGAATAACAGTTATTTCTGTGCTCTACAGCGTTGCCTAAAGTATTAACTGATGAACAATTGGAAGTTTACTTGATGGCAGCAATGCGGAATTATGTGATTGAGAACTTAACGAATTCTCGTTTTTGGTCGAAGATTGTCCAGCTGAACTTGATGAACCTGACTGGGAAACAAAAATATCGGTAAGACATCGTGCCACTAGCCAGGAGAAGACGATGTCCTTGTACAGTGAAACCCTCTGACAGTGAAGTTATAGATGATGCCGAAAATGTGAATAAAAAGGCAAAAAGAGCTGTGTTGAAACCGATTTCAGAACTTAGGTATACAAATGTTGACAAAGTATAGAAATTTGTAGAGGCGAAGAATGCCTCAAAAAGTAAGATACATAGCTACAATTCCAAGATAAGAGATATGTGTGTCAAATGTGGAATGTATTGTGAAAAATAATTGTACTGAAACATCATAAAACGTAAAGATTTATTTACTGGTAGCAGCAAATTATTACTTGCCAGATATTATTGTATGGTTATTGTTTTCTTCCATTTATGAATTTATTTTAGAACATAAAAAATCTGTTTAGGAATTCATGTATTTCAAAAATGTTAAGAGTAAGAAACCTGTTTTCTGTGTGCATTAGCATATACAGGTTACTGTTTCAGATAAACTATATTTATTGCTGAATATACCGTTTTTATTAAAGAAAGGCGAAAGAAAATACGAAGTAAAGACAAGTACATTTTTATGTAACTGAGACTTCGAGGTCCACACATGTGGACCTCCATTTATGCCTTACTGAACCAGCAAAAAAATATTTCATTTGCATTCGTATCATGCTTGTTTATTAATTTGCTGGAAAATATGAAAAGAAAAATTTCCTGCGAATCTTTTTTATCTCAGGATGGAAGAGATTAAGCAAGATCATATACTCCTTTTTGTGCTCAGATAGGAGAATTTTCCCTCTGGTTCCCTTCTATTTCCTGCTACAGCAGTGTGTGCTGCTTATATAAACTAAATAATTGAGGTCAGTAGAGTTTTTATTGTATATTTATATACTTCGACACATTTACATAATTTAATACCTATAAAGAAGAAATAAGTATGGCAATATAAGGTTCTCACAAAATCATTTGCTTCACATAATTTGTTGGTTACAGTGCTCATCTACTGCAATTCTCCGGAAACTCCCGGTTTATAATTTGTATTATAAGTGTAAGAACGTTACTAGAGATGTTTTACAGAATTTTCAATCTTTCCAGATTTACAGAATTTCTGGCAGTCATTTCAAGTTGTTAAGACCTTTCTCAAACTATTTTTTGTCGCTGCAATACCACTTTGGGCACGTTGGATAGGCGTGAGGCACCCATTATATAGAGAGGTCTCGTCATAAAGTCTTATTGGTGACACAATGTTGACTGAAACATAATTTCCTGACCCCCGAGCCCTTGCTATGACCCTAGAAATCTTGATACGTGTTCAGTACGTGTGTTAAAACAAAATTTACACCAGATATTACGAGCATATTTTACATGCGGTAACTCTGAACTCCTGGACCTTAGTAACGGAAGTTGTAAGGTTCCTCTACAACATCCCTTAAGAATGGTAATGGTGGCCCATGGTGCAAACTAGGCTTAAAACTGGTTTTTGCGATGTTCTGCGTAAGTGTTGCAACTCAGAAACTCGAGAAGTTGGTAACGGATAATGATATCGAAAGAAGTTTAAAAGTTTCACAAGAACATAATCTTAAATATATGGGCTAAAAATTTCGACGATCTGCCATTAATAGAAATTACAGAAGTGGCCATCTGCACAATTCGTCTTTTGGTATCCAAAAATCATGGTTTATCGGGTTTTCTCAGGAACCATCCAGGAAGAAATGGTGATTTTATAAGTCGACTAAGTTCCACCCCAGACCACACCTAAGGCAAAAGAACCAACCGGTTTCCTCAATTTACATGGACTGCAGATAGTGTATAATGTTTAAATTTTGACCCTGTATTGTAGGATAGCAACAGAACGTCCGTTCTTCAAACAGGTATACGAAAGTATTGGGACAATGGGGACATCAGCACAAAGTACCATTATCCAAGATGGTGGCCATGACATCAGCTGATAATGTCATCAACTGAAGTCAGCTGATGACATAATCAACTGACGTCAGCTGATGACGTCATCCAAGATGACGGCCATGACATCAGCTGATGACACAAGTACCATTATCCAAGATGGCGAGGATGTGCCCCACCTCCACTGGTGGAAAGTTTGAATTTTGGATGGAAGATAGGTCAATTGGGTTATCTCTACTAACCTAAGAAAATGGCGGGAAAGAAAGGGCACTAGGGCTACTTCCACTAACCTACGTCACCCGACTGGCACATCGTCCTAGGAATTGGTGGGAAAAAGACCCAGCCTGCACTGGGCTGCTGGAGAGAGGAAGGAGTGTACTTTATTTATTTTGGAACAATTTATTTAGGATGGATTTTGAGAGATAGTATATTTATTACACTGATACTGAACACGCGCTTTGACATGCTAGGGGTCACGTCACAGAGCCTACAGACCTGTAAAGTACTCCTAAATAACACATGTGCAATGCTCTGCAGATGTGCTTGCCAATTGTAAACAGCCAAAATAATACATTGCATACCCTACAGACCTGCAATCTACTTGTAAATAATGAAATAAATTTATGTCCAGAGACCCAAACAACTCCTAAATCGTCGAAATAATGATTAATCTAAAAGACTCTGCAAACATGCTTGCTAATCGTCAACTTTCGAATTCATGCAACAGTCTTTATTTAAAAGATTTGAAGCACTACCATCATCCAGTGTGGTCGCCATTGGGTCCTGTGACCAACTAACCTAGTGCACAGTACTGCCACCAGAGGGCGCTGTCGTCCATTCCAAGATGTAATCCAAGATGGTGGGGGGAAAATGGTGGGAAACAGTGTGTTCACCACGAGGTCTGCAGTCCAACTGGTCTAGTACATAGTACTGCCACCAGAGGATGCTGTTATCCCTCCTGTGATGTAACCCAATATGGCTCTCTGGAAGGGAAAATGACTCACCCTGCGCTGGGCTGCTGGAAGCATAAGGAAGGAATGTACTTTATTTATTTTAGAACAATTTACTTAGGGAGCGATTTGAGATAGTATATTTATCACAATGTTACAAAACAGTCGCCCTAATGTGCTTGGGCTCAGACCATACAGCCTACAGACCTTTAAACTACTCCTAAATAACGCACTACAGACATGCAAACTCCTAAATAATGCAGTACACTGATGTACAGACACGAAATCAACTTTTTAAACTGTCCAAATAATGCATAGCTCAGCCTACAGTACTGCTATCAAAATAATGCAACAGGTAAAGCACACAACAGCTTCTACTGTCATTCGTTAGCAAAAGATATTACCGAGAATCCTAGAAAACTTTGCTCTCATGCATAATTGCTAATTTTCAGTCATTATTCGAACAGTATGGTGTGGCGATAGGAGACAGAAAAGGAAAAATAAAGTTTTAAATTCCTAGCGTTGAGAAGCAACTCAGACAGTGAAAACAAGTAAGTCGCCATGTCCAGCTGGAATCCCAATTCGGTTTTAAGGCCTGGTCACACAAAACGCGGTCTGCGACCTTGAACCACGGCAGGCAGGCTGCGTCATGTTGGCGCAACGTGTCGGTCGCATACAGGGCGGTCTTGCCGCCGCGGCGAGCGCCAGTCTGTCTCAAAATACATATTCGCCAGTGAGGATGACGGCTGTGAGCGCCTACATCCACATTTTTTCCGTGTTCGCACAGCAGCGGCGTCAGGCAGATCTGTCGTATCGGCGCGTGTGGAACGCACTCAGTAGAAGTCATGCAAACAGAAAAACTTATCGTACAGGTGAGGAAGTACAACTTCTTATATGGTACAGGCGATGCAGTTATAAGAACATTATGAAGAAGGCGGAAACATGGCGGGATACAGTTCAAAAACGTAAATATTTTTGGAAAAATTTTAATTTTCACACATGCAGTAAGTTACATAAAAAGAAGTTCAGTACAGTGTTAAGTACTGGAAATCAGTGAGTGTATATTACTTCTTAAAGTATATGAAAGATATTACAGCAAGTATGTAAGCAGCTAGTGATCAAAATGGAAAGCAACACGTAGAAAAAAATTCAAATGGCTCTGAACACTATGGGACTTAACTTCTGAGGGCATCAGTCCCCTAGAACTTGTTGCTGCTGTTGTGGTCTTCAGTCCTGAGACTGGTTTGATACAGCTCTCAATGCTACTCTATCCTGTGTAAGCTTCTTCATTTCCCAGTACCTACCGCAACCTATATACTTCTGACTCTGCTTTGTGTATTCATCTCTTGGTCTCCCTCTACGATTTTTACCCTCCATGCTGTCCTCCAATACTAAATTGGTGATCCCCTGATGGATCAGAACATGTCCTACCAACCGATCCCTTCTTCTAGTAAAGTTGTGCCACAAACTTCACTTCTCCCCAATCCTATTCAATACTTCATCATTGTTGTTGTTGTCTTCAGTCCTGAGACTGGTTTGATGCAGTTCTCCATGCTACTCTATCCTGTGCAAGCTTCTTCATCTCCCAGTACCTACTGCAACCTACATCCTTCTGAATCTGCTTAGTGTATTCATCTTTGGTCTCCCTCTACGATTTTTACCCTCCACGCTGCCCTCCAATGCTAAATTTGTGATCCCTTGATGCCTCAAAACATGTCCTACCAACCGATCCCTACTTCTGGTCAAGTTGTGCCACAAACTTCTCTTCTCCCCAATCCTATTCAATACTTCCTCATTAGTTATATGAACTACCCATCTAATCTTCAGCATTCTTCTGTAGCACCACATTTCGAAAGCTTCTATTCTCTTCTTGTCCAAACTAGTTATCGTCCATGTTTCACTTCCATACATGGCTACACTCCAAACAAATACTTTCAGAAACGACTTCCTGATACATAAATCTATATTCGATGTTAACAAATTTCTCTTCTTCAGAAACGCTTTCCTTGCCATTGCCAGTCTACATTTTATATCCTATCTACTTCGACCATCATGAGTTATTTTACTTCCTAAATAGCAAAACTCCTTTACTACTTTAAGTGTCTCATTTCCTAATCTAATTCCCTCAGCATCACCCGATTTAATTTGACTAAATTCCATTATTCTCGTTTTGCTTTTGTTGATGTTCATCTTATATCCTCTTTTCAAGACACTGTCCATTCCGTTCAACTGCTCTTCCAAGTCCTTTGCCGATTCTGACAGAATTACAATGTCATCAGCGAACCTCAAAGTTTTTACTTCTTCTCCATGAATTTTAATACCTACTCCAAATTTTTCTTTTGTTTCCTTTACTGCTTGCTCAATATACAGATTGAATAACATCGGGGAGAGGCTACAACCCTGTCTCACTCCTTTCCCAACCACTGCTTCCCTTTCATGTCCCTCGACTCTTATAACTGCCATCTGGTTTCTGTACAAATTGTAAGTAGCTTTTCGCTCCCTGTATTTTACCCCTGCCACCTTCAGAATTGGAAAGAGAGTATTCCAGTCAACATTGTCAAAAGCTTTCTCTAAGTCTACAAATGCTAGAAACGTAGGTTTGCCTTTTCTTAATCTTTCTTCTAAGATAAGTCGTAAGGTCAGTATTGCCTCACGTGTTCCAACATTTCTACGGAATCCAAACTGATCCTCCCCGAGGTCCGCATCTACCAGTTTTTCCATTCGTCTGTAAAAAATTCGTGTTAGTATTTTGCAGCTGTGACTTATTAAACTGATAGTTCTGTAATTTTCACATCTGTCAGCACCTGCTTTCTTTGGGATTGGAATTATTATATTCTACTTGAAGTCTGAGGGTGTTTCACCAGTCTCATACATCTTGCTCACCAGCTGGTAGAGTTTTGTCAGGACTGGCTCTCCCAAGGCCGTCAGTAGTTCTAATGGAATGTTGTCTACTCCTGGCACCTTGTTTCGACTCAGGTCTTTCAGTGCTCTGTCAAACTCTTCACGCAGTATCTTACCTCCCATTTCGTCTTCATCTACATCCTCTTCCATTTCCATAATATTGTCCTCAAGTACATCGCCCTTGTATAAACCTTCTATATACTCCTTCCACCTTTCTGCCTTCCCTTCTTTGCTTAGAACTGGGTTGCCATCTGAGCTCTTGAAATTCATACACGTGGTTCTCTTCTCTCCAAAGGTCTCTTTAATTTTCCTGTAGGCAGTATCTGTCTTACCCCTAGTGAGATAAGCCTCTACATACTTACATTTGTCCTCTAGCCATCCCTGCTTAGCAATTTTGCGCTTCCTGTCGATCTCATTTTTGAGACGTTTGTAGCCGGCCGCGGTGGTCTCGCGGTTCTAGGCGCGCAGTCCGGAACCGTGCGACTGCTACGGTCGCAGGTTCGAATCCTGCCTCGGGCATGGATGTGTGTGATGTCCTTAGGTTAGTTAGGTTTA
Organism: Schistocerca gregaria; assembly: GCF_023897955.1. NCBI lineage: Eukaryota > Metazoa > Arthropoda > Insecta > Orthoptera > Acrididae > Schistocerca > Schistocerca gregaria. Next base: position 414,087,645 of record NC_064922.1, on the reverse strand, counting down.
AGTAGTTCTAAGTTCTAGGGGACTAATGACCACAGCAGTTGAGTCCCATAGTGCTCAGAGCCATTTGAACCATTTTGAGACGTTTGTATTCCTTTTTGCCTGCTTCATTTACTGCATTTTTATATTTTCTCCTTTCATCAATTAAATTCAGTATTTCTTCTGTTACCCAAAGATTTCTAGCAGCCCTCGTCTTTTTACCTACTTTATCCTCTGCTGCCTTCACTACTTCATCCCTCAGAGCTACCCATTCTTCTTCTACTGTGTTTCTTTCCCCCATTGCTGTCACTTGTTCCCTTATGCTCTCCTTGAAACTAGTTGGCATATAAACCTGTACTACTGTAGTAGGCATTGGCTTTGTGTCTATCTTGGCCACAATAATGCGTTCACTATGCTGTTTGTAGTAGCTTACCCACACTCCAATTTTTTATTCATTATTAAACCTACTCCTGCATTACCCCTATTTGATTTTGTATTTATAACCCTGTAGTCACCTGACCAGAAGTCTTGTTCCTCCTGCCACCGAACTTCACTAATTCCCACTATATCTAACTTTAACCTATCCATTTCCCTTTTTAAATTTTCTAACCTACCTGCCCGATTCAGGGATCTGACATTCCACGCTCCGATCCGTAGAACGCCAGTTTTCTTTCTCCTGATAACTACGTCCTCTTGAGTAGTCCCCACCCGGAAATCCGAATGGGCGACTATTTTACCTCCGGAATATTTTACCCAAGAGGACGTCATCATCATTTAATTATACAGTAAAGCTGCATGTCCTCGGGAAAAATTACGGCCGTAGTTTCCCCTTGCTTTCAGCCGTTCGCAGTACCAGCACAGCAAGGCCGTTTTGGTTAATGTTGCAAGGCCAGATCAGTCAATCATCCAGACTGTTGCCCCTGTAACTACTGACTTCATCATTAGTTATGTGATCTACCCATCTAATCTTCAGCATTCTTCTGTAGCACCACATTTCAAAAGCTTCTATTCTCTTCTTGTCTAAACTATTTATCGTCCACGTTTCACTTCCATACATGGCTACACTCCATACAAATACTTACAGAAATGACTTCCTGACACTTAAATCTATATTCGCTGTTAACAAATTTCTCTTCTTCAGAAACGTCTTCCTTGCCATTGCCAGTCTACATTTTATATCCTCTCTACTTCGACCATCATCAGTTATTTTGCTCCCCAAATAGCAAAACCCCTTTCCTACTTTAAGTGTCTCATTTCCTAATCTAATTCCCTCAGCATTACCCGACTTAATTCTACTACATTCCATTATCCTCGTTTTGCTTTTGTTGATATTCATCTTATATACTCCTCTCAAGACACTGTCCATTCCATTCAACTGCTGTTCCAAGTCCTTTGTTGTTCTGACAGAACTGGAATGTCACCGGCGAACCTCAACAGTTTTATTTCTTCTCCATGGGTTTTAATACCTACTCCGAATTTTTCTTTTGTTTCCTTTTCTGCTTGCTCAATATACAGATTGAATAACATGGGGGAGAGGCTACAACCCTGTCTCACTCCCTTCCCAACCACTGCTTCCCTTTCTTACCCCTCGACTCTTATAATTGCCATCTGGTTTCTGTACAAATTGTAAATAGCCTTTCGCTCCCTGTTATTTTACTCCTGCCACCTTCAGAATTTGAAAGACAGTGTTCCAGTCAACCTTGTCAAAAGCTTTCTCTAAATCTACAAATGCTAGGAAAGTAGGTTTGCTTTTCCTTCATCTTTCTTCTAAGATAAATCGTAAGGTCGGTATTGCCTCTCGTGTTCCAATATTTCTACGGATCCAAACTGATCTTCCCCGAGGTCAGCTTCTATCAGTTTTTACATTCGTGTGTAAAGAATTTGCGTTAGTATTTTGCAGCTGTGACTTATTAAACTGACAGTTCGGTAATTTTCACATCTGTCAACACCTGCTTTCTTTGGGATCTGAATTATTATATTCTTCTTGAAGTATGAATTGTATTTCGCCTGTGTCATACATATTGCTCACCAGATTGGTAGACTTTTGTCAGGACTGGCTCTTCCAATGCTGTCAGTAGTTCTAATGGAATGTTGTCTACTCCCGGGGCCTTGTTTCGACTCAGGTTTTTCAATGCTCTGTCAAACTCTTCACGCGGTATTGTATCTCCCATTTCATCTTCATCTACATACTCTTCCATTTCCATAATATTATCCTGAAGTACATCGCCCTTGTATAGACCCTCTATATACTCCTTCCATCTTTCTGCTTTCCCTTCTTTGCTTAGAACTGGATTTCCATCTGAGCTCTTGAAATTCATAGAAGTGGTTCTCTTTTCTCCAAAGGTCTATTTAATTTTCCCTTAGGCAGTATCTATCTTACCCCTAGTGATATATGCCTCTACATCCTTACATTTGTCCTCTAGCCATCCCTGCTTAGCCATTTTGCACTTCCTGTCGATCTCATTTTTGAGACGTTTGTATTCCTTTTCGCCTGCTTCACTTACTGCATTTTTATATTTTCTCCTTTCATCAATTAAATTCTGTTACTCAAGGATTTCTACTAGCTCTCGTCTTTTTACCTACTTGATCCTTTGCTGCCTTCACTACTTTATCCCTCAAAGCTACCCATTCTTCTTCTACTGTATTTCTTTCCCCCATGTCTGTCAATTGATCCCTTATGCACTCCCTGAAACTCTGTACAACCTCTGGTTCTTTCAGTTTATCCAGGTCCCATCTCCTTAAATTCCCACCTTTTTGCGGTTTCTTCAGTTTTAATCTACAGGTCATAACCAATAGATTGTGGTCAGAGTCCACATCTGCCCCTGGAAATGTCTTACAATTTAAGACCTGGATTCTGAATCTCTGTCTTACCATTATATAATCTATCTGATACCTGTCAGTATGTCCCTAGAACTTAGAACTACTTAAACCTAACTAACCTAAGGACATCACACACATCCATGCCCGAGGCAGGATTCGAACCTGCGACCGTAGCAGTCGCACGGTTCCGGACTGCGCGCCTAGAACCGCGAGACCACCGCGGCCGGCGCTCACGTGAAACCTAGTTCACACTTTTCTCATATGACATACTGAAAACCATGAATAAAGGCAGTCAGGTAGATGTAGTATTTCTCTATTTCTGGAAGCAATTGACTTAGTATCACATCTAAGCTTATTATCAAAAGTATGAGCGTATGGGGTACCATGTGAAATTTGTGACCAGATTGAGGAGTCTTTGTTAACAAAGATGCAGCAACCTATCTTGGATGGAGACTCATGAAGAAATGTTGGTGGAAAGTGTGTTGAGACATTTTCTGTTCATGTTGTGTATTAATGACTTTACGAACAATATTAATAGAAGCCTCAGATTTTTGCAGATCATGTAATTCTCTGTTGTGAAGTACTGTTTGAAAGAAGCTGCATAAATATTCACTGAGGTATTCCTAAAATTTCCGTGTGGTGCAAACATTGGTAAAATGCTGTAAATATTCAGAAATATGAAAATGCACCATCCAAAAAAAAAAAAGACCCGAAACATTAACGATTCATAGTTCGAATTAGCCAAGTTGTACAAATACAATACTTTGTGGGGATATGAAACAGAACGGTCACATAGACCCAGTCATGGGTAGGGCTGGGCAGGTTTCAGACTTCGCTTTTTTAGTAGAATACTGGCGACATGCGAATCGGTCTACAAAGGCGACTTCTTACAAGTCACTCATCTGACCTATCCTGAGTATTGCCCAAGTGTATGGGCCCCATACAAGACAGGACTAACTGGGAATACTGAACAGAGGGGGACAGAGCGAAAAGTCAGAGGTTTGTCTGACCTGCAGGAGAGTGTCACTGAGATACTGAAAGAACTTAACAGGCAGATTCTTGAAGATACACGTAAACTAGCCCGAGAAAGCCTACTTGCTTCAAGTGATGACTCTAGGAATATACTACACACCCCTATGTATCGTTCCCAAGTGGATCGTGTGGGACACAGTGAAGCTAATTACAGCACACACAGAAGCATTTAAACAGTCTTTTTTCCCGCGCTGCACACGTGAATAGAACGGGAAGAAGCCCTTACAACTGTTGCAATAGCACGTACCCACTGCCACGCACTTCACAGCGGTTTGCAGAGTATAGATGTATATGGAGAATTATTCTAGATACACACACACACACACAAATCTTGGATGCATGTTTCTCTTTCCTCTAAAGGTATTCATTTATTCAGATGTAATACTGTAGTAGTCTACGAAACTACTGAAAATGCAACATAGCTAGCTCTTCAGTTAACTGCGTTATGAGTTATTAGAGAGAGTGGCTGTGTGTCTACAACAGGCTGAGCTTGGTAAGTATTGACAAAGTTCTGATTATTTGTTATGTAGTTATGCAGAACGTGCCATAATTTAATGTAAACTTGCTTTATTGTCTTGAAAACTGTAGAGTGTTCTACCTGAAGTGAAAATGTGACTTTTGTTCATACTTGCCAGGTATATGGAAAGAAACACCACTTACGATAGAATAAATGATAAATAAACCACTGTAGTTTGCAAAGTATTTTGATTTTTCTTGCTATAGTATTACCGCTAATTTGACGTCAGGTGTTATTGGATACAAATATATATTTGATGAATTCTTCCCGAAAGCTCCTTTGACCAGATCCAGGTAATAGTTAAACTGGGAAATATTTAACCTGAAGAACTCACAGAACCTCGTGTTCTTTTAATAAAAATGAAAAATGTCGTGTGACTAGGGCCTCCCGTCGGGTAGACTGTTCGCCGTGTGGAAGTCTTTCGATTTGACGCCACTTCGGCGACTTGCGCGTCGATGGGGATGAAATGATGATGACAACACAACACGCAGTCCCTAAGCGGAGAAAATCTCCGACCCATCCGGGAATCGAACCCGGGCCCTTAGGATTGACATTCCGTCACGCTGACCACTTAGCAACTGGGCAGACTCTTCTTTTAATAAATGATGACTAATAACTGCCGTAACCTAAATTTTTGTCAAGTCTTGTCTTAAAGATAGTTCATGTTTCAACTTGCCACTACGCAACTGTTGGAGTAGAATGTCTTTTTCATCATTTTCTTCCAGCAGTAAGTACAATAATAATTCGCGATCACTAATTTAAAAAAGGTGCGTGTATTTGCACGAACTGCTCGCTGCTGAGCCTGGCCGTGGCTCGCTCAGGCAGCGTGCTCGGAGTCAGCGCTCACTAGTACGGCCATTGCCCAGGAGGTAACGCACCGCATTTTTTTCTTCAACAGTTCTTTATTCAACATAATGAGAATTACACACACGAAAGAACGGTGTTTTATGTACACACCCTACTTTTCCACGTAATCTCCATCCCGTTCTACGGCCTTCGTCCAGCGCGAAACAAGGGCGTGTGTGTCCTGTCAGTACCAAACTTTGTCCGGGTGGCGGAGCCAGTGCTTCACTGTGTGAATCACCGCCTCATCGTCCTCAAAATGTCTTCTACGAATTGCCTCCCCCTCAGCTTCAAAACACTGCAACAAATTAAGACAAATGTTTTTTCTGAGCGATTTGTGATCCATCGCTAGACATTGCGGGACCCATCTTTCACACACTTTTGAATATCCAAGAGTGCGGATAATTGCATCGACACTTTCATTGCTGTTGTCATATGCAGCGCCAACTTCCGAGTCGTAATGCGTCTGTCCTCGCGAATGACCTCAGCTCGCTACTACAAGTCAGGTATGACAGCCGTGGATGGTCTCCCCAACCGGTGCAAATCTTGGAGCTCAATCGAATCTCCTTCTGATGAACTCACCCTCCGTGCCCAGCGTCTAACTGTACTTCTGTCAACAGCAGATGCTCCATAGACTTTGCACAAGCGTCTGTGAATATTCCCCACAGTTTGTGGGGAACACCTGCAGTGAGAAATTCAATGACGGCACGTTGCTTGTAACATACTTCACCTACAGGCGCCATTTTGAAACTGCCTTGCAGGTACACTTTTTGTCGGAAGTTACGGAAACTTGGCGCGCTCGCTCTGGAGACACCAAATAATAGGCTACATACGCAACGTTTCGCATTCGTAGCATTGTTTCCGGCTGAGAAAAAAAAATGCGGTGCATTACTTTCTGTGCAACTCTCGTACTTCAACTTTCATTTCTCCATACTGTACTAAGATACGGCTTTCGTTCCAGCTGGCCGGGCGGTTCTAGGCGCTTCAGTCTGGAACCGCGCGACCGCTACGGTCGCAGGTTCGAATCCTGCCTCTGGCATGGATGTGTGTGATGTCCTTAGGTTAGTTAGGTTTAAGTAGTTCTAAGTTCTAGGGGACAGATGTTAAGTACCATAGTGCTCAGAGCCATTTGAACCATTTTATCTTTCGTTCCAACTTTAAAAACACTTTCGATACATTAGCTAAATTTAGTTCGCAGCAACATATCATCTAAAACGAACAAAACGTAAAGTACCCAGCGATCAATTTTCACTAAAAACCCTTCAAAATTCATGCTACGTAGTACTTGGAAAGTAGGTATCACAGTAATTATGACCAACATCGAAAAAATAGATACTCATTATGAAGCTATAACGGGAAACTGTAAGATATGCAAATATCGACTTCTGTGCCAATTAGCTTTATTAGAATCGAATGAGAAGTATTGTATGCTGAGGAAAATATTAAAAAAACCGGAAGAAGTGGTTTTTAATGCTTTAAAAGAAGAGAGTCTCTACCAAAAAACTAACTACAAGAATTGACGCGGTTTTTCTTCTTTTACATACAGTATTTTTCACATCAACAAATTCGGAAAACTCATTTTTCCGCGTACCGCTATCAGTCGTTTCCTATGTGGCGTCCTCGCCGCTAAAAAACGCTGCGAGCCGCCGCAGCGTGAACCGCGCCGCCAGACCGTTTTCTGTCTGGCCAGGCCTTATTTACAGCGAATACTCGTCGGTACTGGCCCCTTATTTAGCTTGCATTTATGGTGAATCTCTTGCCGGGCGCAAACACCCAAACGATTGGAAAAAAGAGCAGACGGTTGCCATGTATAAGGAGGGTAGACGAACCGACTCTTAAAATGACAGGCCAATACCCTTAACCTCGGTTTTGAGGTAGAATTCTTGAGCATATTCTAAGTTCGAATATAAAACATTTCCTTGAGAGAGATAACATTTTTCCCACAGATTAGCACGGATTTAGAAAGCATCGCTCATTGGAAACTCAGAAGGCATGTTTCTCACACGATGTCTTATGGACCATTGATGAAGGCCAACAGGCAGATTGTGTATTCCCAGATTTCCGGAAAGCTTTTGGCACAGTGCCACATTGCAGACTGTTAGAGATCATCCGAGCACACAGAATAGATACTCAAACATATGAAGGACTCGATGGCTTTTTAAATATCACAACGCAGTTCTTTGTGCAAGTCGGCGAGTGTTCATCAAAACGAGTGTGTGTCGCAGGGGAGTGTGATAGTATTGCTCTGTTCTCTGTATACGTAAACGATCTGATGGGTTGGGTGAGCAACAATCTGCGCTTTTGGTTGACGACGCTGTAGTTACGGAAAAGTGTCGTCGTTCTGTGACCGTTGGAGGCGAGGATACCAGATGATAACTGGAACCTGCTGGATGATACACTACAAAGTGACTAGGACAGAATTTTTGTTTGGCGTCATGAATGGCAGCTTATTTTAAATGTGGAAAGTTTAATGACGGTGTAAAGGAAATGCAGTCCTGTAATGTTCGAATATGTACAAAGGTTAGACAAAAATGTGGAAAACGCCCGGAGAAATTCATGCTTGAACATAAATGCAGATCTAGCCGAGCCTGGAGTTGGCGCTCTTCTGTCTGACAACGTTTGCAATATTGTGTCACAGCTAACTGGATTCGTATGTGGGCTAATTATTGGTGGTCATATGGTGGGCTAAATGGCTCAAATGGCTCTGAGCACTATGGGACTTAACATCTTAGGTCATCAGTCCCCTAGAACTTAGAACTAGTTAAACCTAACTAACCTAAGGACATCACACACATCCATGCCCGAGGCAGGATTCGAACCTGCGACCGCGCCTAGAACCGCGAGACCACTGCAGCCGGCGCAAACGACACATGGTGGGTTCTCCCGTAACCAAGCTAGACGCAGTGTATGGTGTTTCAGGAGACACCGTACCAACAATTTACGCCTCACACAGAGAAACCTGAAAAAAAAAAGCATCCGGTAAGTCATAATGTAGACGAAAGTGTGTGTGGAGTAATGATGTGGACCGGGTATATTCCCAGTGGGAGGGAACTTATAAAATGGGAATGTTGGCGAGAATATTTCTTTGGCCCGGGAAGATTCCCAAAAATTGAGAATTTATGAAAATTTTTAGATTTTGATTGTTTTAACAGTTATTTACAGTAAATGAACCTTACAACTAGGTTAACTAAGTAAATTCAAACGTTTTAATCCAAGATTTGTCATTCCGTACATTAATTTCCGTGCAGATTCCTGGCAAAACATAATTTACCGTAAGTTTGGAGAAAAAAAAATTAAAATATTCGGTAGGCCTACTATTTTTAGGTAAGTTGAAACCCACATTTCTCTGAACGAAATCTAAACTTACAAAACATTTCTCTGGAAGCGTGTTTCTCAACCTGCCATTACCTGTAGAATTTTTTAATTTTTCCAAACGTATGACTAGAGGTGTTTCACTTTCAGAATTCAAGGACTCCTCATTTCCTGCGATGAATTATGATTTATAAATTTATTTTCCGAAATATTGCTATCACTTTCACTTTTAGAATTGTTAATTAATATTTTACCATGTTCTGTGTCTATAAAAACACGTGTATTTTCAAGTAAATCATAAATCTCGGCCGGTTTATTAGCATAATTTTTCCCTGAAATGCCATTTTCAATGACTAATGTTTACAAAATTCACACAAGTTTATTTTAAACATTATAGCCTAAAATACCTCTAACATAGCCAGAAAACTTAACAAAAATGAATAAAAAATCTTCCCTGTGTATTTTAGCAACTTTAGTTACTCACTAGATGGCATATCAATATTATGAACTCATTTTTTCTTAAGGCTGATTATTATGACGCTGACAGTTGTAGGTAACGTAAGAGTCGTAAATGTTGATGCTTGGCAATTCTAGGGCTAATTCTTTGATATTTAAAACATTGAAAACCAAAAAATGCGTTTATTTCTAATAAGGAGATTAAGTCCAGATCCATATAAATTTGATTTAACCTTATGATTACTGCGTTGACCTATTAACAGTTGTAACCTCCCCACAAAATAAAATAGTGTAACTTCCCAATAAAATAAAATAATATGAATAATATTCTCATTTAGCGTAACTACCCAACAGTCAAAATATAATACACTCCTGGAAATTGAAATAAGAACACCGTGAATTCATGGTCCCAGGAAGGGGAAACTTTATTGACACATTCCTGGGGTCAGATACATCACATGATCACACTGACAGAACCACACGCACATAGACACAGGCAACAGAGCATGCACAATGTCGGCGCTAGCACAGTGCATATCCACCTTTCGCAGCAATGCAGGCTGCTATTCTCCCATGGAGACGATCGTACAGATGCTGGATGTAGTCCTGTGCAACGGCTTGCCATGCCATTTCCACCTGGCGCCTCAGTTGGACCAGCGTTCGTGCTGGACGTGCAGACCGCGTGAGACGACGCTTCATCCAGTCCCAAACATGCTCAATGGGGGACAGATCCGGAGATCTTGCTGGCCAGGGTAGTTGACTTACACCTTCTAGAGCACGTTGGGTGGCACGGGATACATGCGGACGTGCATTGTCCTGTTGGAACAGCAAGTTCCCTTGCCGGTCTAGGAATGGTAGAACGATGGGTTCGATGACGGTTTGGATGTACCGTGCACTATTCAGTGTCCCCTCGACGATCACCAGAGGTGTACGGCAAGTGTAGGAGATCGCTCCCCACACCATGATGCCGGGTGTTGGCCCTGTGTGCCTCGGTCGTATGCAGTCCTGATTGTGGCGCTCACCTGCACGGCGCCAAACACGCATACGACCATCATTGGCACCAAGGCAGAAGCGACTCTCATCGCTGAAGACGACACGTCTCCATTCGTCCCTCCATTCACGCCTGTCGCGACACCACTGGAGGCGGGCTGTACGATGTTGGGGCGTGAGCGGAAGACGGCCTAACGGTGTGCGGGACCGTAACCCAGCTTCATGGAGACGGTTGCGAATGGTCCTCGCCGATACCCCAGGAGCTACAGTGTCCCTAATTTGCTGGGAAGTGGCGTTTCTGTCCCCTACGGCACTGCGTAGTATCCTACGGTCTTGGCGTGCATCCGTGCGTCGCTGCGGTCCGGTCCCAGGTCGACGGGCACGTGCACCTTCCGCCGACCACTGGCGACAACATCGATGTACTGTGGAGACCTCACGCCCCACGTGTTGAGCAACTCGGCGGTACGTCCACCCGGCCTCCCGCATGCCCACTATACGCCCTCGCTCAAGGTCCGTCAACTGCACATACGGTTCACGTCCACGCTGTCGCGGCATGCTACCAGTGTTAAAGACTGCGATGGAGCTCCGTATGCCACGGCAAACTGGCTGACACTGACGGCGGCGGTGCACAAATGCTGCGCAGCTAGCGCCATTCGACGGCCAACACCGTGGTTCCTGGTGTGTCCGCTGTGCCGTGCGTGTGATCATTGCTTGTACAGCCCTCTCGCAGTGTCCGGAGCAAGTATGGTTGGTCTGACACACCGGTGTCAATGTGTTCTTTTTTCCATTTCCAGGAGTGTACAATGTGACAAACCTATAACCTTTCAATAATTGACAGTCAATTTAACATGGTAAATTTTGGACGTCAGCAGTGCTGCGTCATGGCCCTGATACATCATTCTGAATAAACTGAAAAATCTTACCTTAATTAGGTCGCCGGATAACGCGTATATATCTGCTCCTATAAGAAATGTTTCCTGGCGCAGCTAAGTGCAATGCTGGCCGATAGATTTGTCTTATATAAGAGGAAAGAACTGATTATTCTTTTCAATAATCGGGATGGCCAAGGATTAGAGAAATTAGTGAATTCTTTAAATTGAGATGAATGTCAAAAGTTACTTTTTATGAGAAAGATTATTATTAACAGATTTTTTTTAAAAATATTTACATGGGACTTGATGTAACAATACTACATATGCGCGAGGCTGCTTTTACCTTATCCTACAACGCTCAGGCTCCGCCATCGCTGCACCGCTGCACACGACCGGCCCAGCCAACACGATACACCAGACACGACTGCCCGCTAGCAACAACATACTCCTACTACTACACAAGTTCCTACTGCAGTCAAAACTGCTCTTTGGTCTCAGATTCTCTTCTAGCTTACATATCGCAGGCAGCGCGTGAGCAATACATCGAAATTACATCAGCTCGAGTGCGCTAGCAACAAATTCTTTAACTATGGACCTCTTACACAGTTTTTGAGCTATATTGCTAATTAACCATAAATTCCCAGGAATTTATGGACTTTGGGAACATTACCGGCAATATTCCCTGGGGATATTTCTTCGCTTTTAAATTACCGGGAATTTTACAACACTAGTGATGAGTCATCGTCGCAGACGATCCTTGAAGAGCACTGCGAAGAAAAACACGAGGACAACGATGGCAAATGAGTATTGTTCGACAGTGCTTCTACCATCAGGTCCAGTTCATGTCTGGCTTACGTCGTTCCGTGTCTACGGTGCAGACTGCTTCTTGCCAAAAGTGAAACATGTCGGGGCACGGTGATGATTTGGGCGGCCACATCGTGCTATTCCATTGGCCCCATTGGTACTCGGCAATGTCACTTTACTGCGAAGGATTATGTGGTCATTTTGGCTTGTCAGGTGTATCCCGTGGTACAATATTTGTACCCCAGTGTTGATGCTGTGCTCCAGGATAATAGGGCACCTGTTCACACAGCTCGTATCATTCGGGACTGATTTTGTGTGCACGAGGATGGAATGTCGCGTCTTCCCTGGCCACCACAGTCAATAGATCTCACTATTACTGAGCCTTTGTGTATAGACTATTAGCCATTAAAATTGCTACACCACGAAGATGACGTGCTACAGACGCGAAATTTAACCAACAGGAAGAAGATGCTGTGATATGCAAATGATTAGCTTTTCAGAGCATTCACACAAGGTTGGCGCCGGTGGCGACACCTAGAACGTGCTGACATGACGAAAGTTTCCAACCGATTTCTCATACACAAACAGCAGTTGACCGGCGATGCCTGGTGAAACGTTGTTGTGATGCCTCGTGTAAGGAGGAGAAATGCGTACCATCACGTTTCCGACTTTGATAAAGGTCGGACTGTACCTTATCGCGATTGCGGTTTATCGTATCGCGACATTGCTGCTCGCGTTGGTCGAGAATGACTGTTAGCAGAATATGGAATCGGTGGCTTCAGGAGGGTAATACGGAACGCCGTGCTGGATCCCAACGGCCTCGTATCACTAGCAGTCGAGATGAAAGGCATCTTATCCGCGTGGCTGTAACGGATCGTGCAGCCACGTCTCGATCGCTGAGTCAACAGATGAAGACGTTTTGCAGGACAACAACCATCTGCACGAACAGTTCGACGACGTTTGCAGCAGCATGGACTATCAGCTCGGAGACCACGGCTGCGGTTACCCTTGACGTTGCATCACAGACAGGAACACCTGCGATGGTGTACTCAACGACGAACCTGTGTGCACGAATGGCAAAACGTCATTTTTTCGGTTGAATCCAGGTTCTGTTTACAGCATCATGATGATCGCATCCGTATTTGGCGACATCGCGGTGAACGCACATTGGAAGCGTGTATTCGTCAACGACATACTGCCGAATCACGCGGGGTGATGGCATGGGGTGCCATTGGTTACACGTGTCGGTCACCTCTTGTCCGCATTGGCGGCACTTTGAACAGTGGTCGTTACATTTCAGATGTGTTACGACCCGTAGCTCTACCCTTCAAAAATGGTTCAAATGGCTCTGAGCACTATGGGACTTAACATCTGTTGTCATCAGTCCCCTAGAACTTAGAACTACTTAAACCTAACTAACCTAAGGACATCACACACATCTATGCCCGAGGCAGGGTTCGAACCTGCGACAGTAGTAGTCGCGCGGTTCCGGACTGAGCGCCTAGAACCGCTAGATCACCGCGGCCGGCTCTACTCTTCATTCGATGCCTGCGAAATCCTACTTTTCAGCAGGATAATGCACGACCGCATGTTGGAGGTCCTGACGGGCCTTTCTGTATACATAAAATGTTCGACTGCTGCCCTGGCCAGCACATTCTCCCGATCTCTCACCAACTGAAAACGTCTGGTCAATGGTGGCCGAGCAACTTGCTCGTCACAATACGCCAGTCACTACTTATGATGAACTATGGTATCGTGCTGAAGCTGCATGGGCAGCTGTACCTGTACACGCCATCCAAGCTCTGTTTGACTCAATGCCGAGACGTATCAAGGCCGTTATTACGGCCAGAGGCGGTTGTTCTGGGTACTGATTTCTCAGGATCTATGCACCTAAATTGCGTTAAAATGTAGTCACATGTCAGATCTAGTATAATATATTTGTCCAATGAATACCCGTTTATCATCTGTATTTATTCTTGGTGTAGCAATTTTAATGGCCACTAGTGTATTTTAGAATAAAGGGTGCCTGATCGCTCTCCGCCTCCATCCTCGTTATCTGAACTTGGCATTACTTTGTATGAATATTGGTACCATATTCCCTTGAAAACCATGCAGTTCCTATATTTATTCATTCCGGGACGGCTAAAAGCTGTTTCGAATGCCATCGGTTTTCCTACGCCATATTAGGCACGGTAATGAGTTGTGTGTTTGGTGTTTCCACATCCTAGGCTAGTGATACTCGGATCAAGTTTACTTCTCAGCTTATAGAACACATTACTTATTCCACCTCTAAACGCTCGGCCTGTTTGTGTTCCCGATGTTTTGAGAGAAGATAATGCTTCCGGAGTTGGTTTAGAATAAGCTCCGTTAATGTATCGGGTATCTCATTTTGTGACTGTCGATTTCAAGTAGCTTTCATGTGAGGGGAATAATTTAGTGATTTTAGTGCTTTCGTAATTACTAGTAATGATAGATAGATTTATTAATGGCATATCTTTTAGACCACTTTTCATTTCGACAATCGATGCCGGGCTTGCCGTCCGATGTGACCGAGCGGTTCTAGGCGCTTCAGTCCGGAGCCGCGCTGCTGCTACGGTCGCAGGTTCGAATCCTGCCTCTGGCATGGATGTGTGTGATGTCCTTAGGATAGCTGGGTTTAAGTAGTTCTAAGTCTAGGGGACTGATGACCTCAGATGTTAAGTCCCATAGTGCTTAGAGCCATTCGAACCATTTTTTGATGCATGGCCTCAACACGTTCTTCACAATAGCTGTAGGTTTCATGCAGTTGCACGCTACATTTTTGCCGCATTTGAATCTGCGAACATTACTCGATTTAGGGAAATGTCAGTCCAAAGACTGTGTGTTAAAGCAAGTACCTTCAGCTGCACGAATCAGATTTTCAACTGAGCCAGATTTAGCCTTTTCAAAGAATTTAGTGATGTTTGAACCACTAGGCTCGTATTTCGGATTATGTTTATGGTTTTTGTGTTCAAGTTATCATTAACATCAGAACACCCTCTTTGGCAATCGAAGTGGATATTGAACAAATTGTACAGGCTACTTGGCAGTCATGATAACTCGCTTGTGTTCAGAAATATTCTCGAACCCACCCGAACTGCATACTTTGAGATATGTTTGAGGCACCGACGTGTGAAGTGAGCCTCGTTAGCCTGTGCACACGACACGGCTGTCTGACGGGCAAGGCGGTGACGCGGTGTATGCGACCGTCGATTGTAGTGGCTTCTCAGTGTTATCAATAAAGAAGTATGGAAAACACGTGTGTAGGAGAGCTAAAGTTCTTGTTTAACTCATTTGAACAAAGATTTATTAAACTCTACTTATTTCCAAACAATCAAATTTCTCCAATATACAGGGTGATTCACGACGATATCTAAATATTTTAATATGTTATTCTGCAAGTAAAACTAAAGAAAAAAGTTCATCTAAACATAGGTCCGCAAATGTATGAATGAGCTTTGTTTTTTCCGGTCTAACATGAATTCACGTGTGCTGTGGTATTAATAAAACCACATTAACTGACACATTCACACAGTTTCAGTTAACGTTACTTATTACCATCATTTTTCCAAAAATTAAATTCTCTACAATTTCCGTTGAAAACTTTGTGCAATTGTCTCTGGGACATGTTTTATTAGATTCAGCAGATCAATAACAATAAAATAAATGAAAATCGTGCTTTACTTCAACCTCATACAGTTTTGCGATGGCTTCACATTAGCGAAGTTGCTACACTTCAGGCAAAATCTTTTGTTAGCCGTAACTCGTAACTAAACATTTGCGCACCTATGTTTATATGAACTTTTTTCTTTATTTTTAGTTTTAGAATAACATATTAAAACATTTGCATATCTTCGTGAATCACACACGATATGGCAGCCCTAAGTGCTCCAGGAACAACACAGACGTCTTGTATTGTATAGGTAATTGAATACGAATTTTCTCAGTTTGACGGTGAGAATGGTGACGATAACTCAAAACAACAGTGCGCCAACAAAACCGCGTTTCCCCAGACAAATGCAACTGTTGAAACATCGAGGGGCTCATTTAATTGCAATGGCGCCATCATAATTTTCAATGATGGAGGTGTTCGTGAGGCGGACGCTTTCGACAGCTGATGCGGGGACCTGGCCACCAGCGAGCCTGCAGCTATTGATGTAACGGTTACCCTGGCAACCGCTCCAGTGGCAGATGTAAACGCGCGGTCGTGGCTACAGACGTGCATGTTGCAGAAATGGACTTGCAATATTCGTACACCAGAAAGCGATACGAGTTCGGCAGGCCATACTACTTTCAAGATGATGGGCCAAAAGTTCTGGAAAATATTTTACCGTGTAAATCTGGGATGGATGACTACATCACCAAGAATCCCGTCAACAGTACAGCTCAGTACGGCACTGTCCTAGCGGAACACGAGGTACTGTGAACGTCCAGTAAACAAACAGAGGCGATACGAGCCATACATTCTATAACTGCTAACTGCCTGTGCTAGATGTATTTTGTGCGTATTTGGAGCGGAGACGGTTGTTTCAGCGCGAATGTCATACCGATATACATTGTTTCGGTCTACACGTATGTCTTACAATGCACACTCATTCGTGTTGTTGCCATTGCCCACTTCTCTACACGCTGTGTGTATCTTCGCGTCTCTGCATATCTATTGAATGTCTTCTATAATTCAGCCCAATCTTTTTCTTCCCCTGTAATATACTCCCTCGATCGCTGTTATTATTCGTTTCTTTACTTATGGCAGCCTTAGTATCTATCACACTAAACTCCGTCTTATTTTGATAAGGATTTTATATCTGTTTTCATCGTCTTCCATGTATCTCTTCATATTGTTCTTTACCTGTTCACGTAGTTGTTAACGTCCTCCTGTAGCGTGACATTCCAGATGTAACCAGATTCAACTTTTTCTGCTCTCTACAGACGACATTATACTTCGGTGGACTGCTGTGCAACAAACTTACGGTAACCAGTCAAATGAGAAAATATTTTTTCCAGCATAACAATGAACTACGCGTCAGTATGTACTCTTTGGGAATAATAATCAATCAAACTGATAAATTTACTATGTATTTCTTAGCCTACCATCAGCTATGGGGTGGAAAATGTTCATATCAATGAATCAGAATCACAAAATATATGCTGAATGTGTCTGAAATATCTGTGGGAAATCAACAGTGTCAACTTCTATTAGTACAATATGCCCTCGGGACTGAATTTCACGACCAACTTTAGACGATGCATATAAATCCGCATTTGCATCCACTTCAGAATCAGTTAGTTTCATGACTTCCGTGAAAAACTTCTTCAAACAAAGGCAAACGGTCTGCTCTGCACTACCTAACGCATTCGTACCAGATGTTTCAACCACTGGTCCACTTGACACTGCTTTATCCTGACCGCCATCAGTTACTGCAATAGTGTTTGAAACTGTGGAAATAGTAGCTATCATGCATCGTCTGCATTAGTCTCCTCCAAACTCTGAATCTTCTACGCAGTATTTTGTAACCTCTTCCCAGTAGTTTATTGCACAACCAGCCAGAACTACATGTGTCGTGAAACTATGCCAACTCCATAAAGTCATTCTTACAGATCTAAAATAAATATTCACAAATCTTAATCTGACCCCTCTAACTACAAAAACCAAGTGAAATCATTAAATAACATGGTTATTACATTCAAGTATGTGCATAAACTGTTTTCGTGACACTGCATACTTCTTTGTAATCATTCTACATATGCACTGTCTGCCGAAATAATTTATACTATCTCAGCGGCTAACATTTTCGAGGTAATTTGCGAAACAGTATTATCTAAAAGAAGAACTTCACAGCACAAAATCAATAAAATTTTATGTAACTAGGAACTTAACCCACGACACGATTTGTTTACGTGTAGGGCGTAAAGGGAAATTATCTGTAAATATGCTTACAAACGACTCCTGCATTGATTTCATACTTTATAATATAGGAAATATTACTGTGAATTGAAGTTGCAGACGTTTATATCAGAAGATATCAGAGGAGTAATCCTACGGTGACAAATGCTAGCTGGACACAGAACTAACTCTAAAGATAAGTGCCTCAAAGTCCATCGGTAAATATTCGTACTGTTACTGACTTTGTCATTGATATCTCAAGCTCACACACTTAGAAACACAAAAATTGTATTGTTATCTATCAGTGATACTTCTGTGACTACGTTAATTAAAATAAAATCGATTGTTTGTGATAAATAAGACATAAACAGCAGTTTAGACATTGACATATATATGCACACCAGTTCACCCAACAAGTGTACGTTAGTATTGTTTAATACAGTTTTAAAGAACGCCACAGAGTCATGTCGATAGTATTAATTAAAAAATGAAATGAAAATAATCATACTTTAAAAGTATATTAGTTACTCTCATACGTTTAACGGAAGTAGCTAATTCTTAATAAAGGACAAACGTCACGTACAGAGTGAAACAAGAGAACAAGTAAGTTCACATTATTTGTTATTACAAGGCAAACTATGGTGACTTTTCGAATTACACTGGTTAGTTTTTCTCTTACAAAAGCACCTTTTCGTCTTCTTATATTCAAAGCGAGCAAATCCCTGGCCTTTTCCTAAGGTTGCTCTTTTGGTAGCAGTTATTAAAGATAAATTTATCTCTGGCTCTTCTTCTACCGGCAATAAATTTTTCTATGGCTCTTCTTGTAGTAGAAAGATTTTTCTTTGGACACGTCGAATTCGGATGTGAAAATACACATTTACTTAGCTTACTTAAAAAGGGATTAGGAATTTAATATAAGCTTCTACGCACTATACATATTACGATAAAATATTAATCCTTAAAACATTAATGAATCACTTGAATAGTTAGCAACATTAAATAGAGGCACATTTTGAGAGCTTTGAACTAAGGAGCCACTAAAAAGAGTTTGCAACGACATTCGTCCCAAATTATTGAAACTTGTTCCACATCCACACTTGCAATATACACTCCTGGAAATTGAAATAAGAACACCGTGAATTCATTGTCTCAGGAAGGGGAAACTTTATTGACACATTCCTGGGGCCCGATACATCACATGATCGCACTGACAGAACCACAGGCACATAGACACAGGCAACAGAGCATGCACAATGTCGGCACTGGTACAGTGTATATCCACCTTTTGCAGCAATGCAGGCTTCTATTCTCCCATGGAGACGATCGTAGAGATGCTGGATGTAGTCCTGTGGAACGGCTTGCCATGCCATTTCCACCTGGCGCCTCAGTTGGACCAGCGTTCGTGCTGAACGTGCAGACCACGTGAGACAACGCTTCATCCAGTCCCAAACATGCTCAATGGGGGAAAGATCCGGAGATCTTGCTGGCCAGGGTAGTTGACTTACATCTTCTAGAGCACGTTGGGTGGCACGGGATACATGCGGACGTGCATTGTCCTGTTGGAACAGCAAGTTCCCTTGCCGGTCTAGGAATGGTAGAACGATGGGTTCGATGACGGTTTGGATGTACCGTGCACTATTCGGTGTCCCCTCGACGATCACCAGAGGTGTACGGCCAGTGTAGGAGATCGCTCCCCACACCATGATGCCGGGTGTTGGCCCTGTGTGCCTCGGTCGTATGCAGTCCTGATTGTGGCGCTCACCTGCACGGCGCCAAACACGCATACGACCATCATTGGCACCAAGGCAGAAGCGACTCTCATCGCTGAAGACGACACGTCTCCATTCGTCCCTCCATTCATGCCTGTCGCGACACCACTGGAGGCGGGCTGTACGATGTTGGGGCGTGAGCGGAAGACGGCCTAACGGTGTGCGGGACCGTAGCCCAGCTTCATGGAGACGGTTGCGAATGGTCCTCGCCGATACCCCAGGAGCAACAGCGTCCCTAATTTGCTGGGAAGTGGCGGTGCGGTCCCCTATGGCACTGCGTAGGATCCTACGGTCTTGGCGTGCATCCGTGCGTCGCTGCGGTCCGGTCCCAGGTCGACGGGCACGCGCACAATCCGCCGACCACTGGCGACAACATCGATGTACTGTGGAGACCTATCGCCCCACGTGTTAAGCAATTCGGCGGTACGTCCACCCGGCCTCCCACATGCCCACTATACGCCCTCGCTCAAAGTCCGTCAACTGCACATACGGTTCACGTCCACGCTGTCGCAGCATGCTACCAGTGTTAAAGACTGCGATGGAGCTCCGTATGCCACGGCAAACTGGCTGACACTGACGGCGGCGGTGCACAAATGCTGCGCAGCTCGCGCCATTCGACGGCCAACACCGCGGTTCCTGGTGTGTCCGCTGTGCCGTGCGTGTGATCATTGCTAGTACAGCCCTCTCGCAGTGTCCGGAGCAAGTATGGTGGGTCTGACACACCGTTGTCAATGTGTTCTTTTTTCCATTTCCAGGAGTGTCTTTTATCGAGTATCCCATACTTTGTTCCTCTCTTGTGGAAATCCTGGTTATCCTTTTGAGGAACCACTTCAATAATATTGCGGTGGTCTGATTTTGTCTGTCGACATCAGGAATTGGCATAACTACGTTATCACTGATTTCTACAGACGCATGTGTTGAACGCCAGGCTAATTTCATTCTCTTGGTCTTTTTATGTTAAATTTTCGTGACCTTTTTGTCTAGCTGCTGTTATTTGGGATTATCGATTCGCATTAGCTACAATTTTTTCATCGTCGTCACCAGTCAGAATTATTTGAAACGCTGCACTCGTGCTAGCTGCAGCTCCTGGGCCTTCTTAACTAGGTGCTGCTGTGATTGTAGAGTGTCCACTTGCATTAGCTGAAGCTTCTGCGTTTTATTGACTGGTTGCAGCTGTAATCTGAGAATGCCCACTGCTTCTAGCTGCAGTCTTTTCCTCCTCTGAGTTAGGCAATATTTCCACATCATGAGTTACATCATTTACATCATCTGTGAGTTGTGTCCAAAAGAAAAAGTACTAGACAACGCTGTGGACGTAATAGAAGTCGTTATTAAAGAGTGACTACCAGAGCCCGGAGCACAACTATTCCATTGTTTCACGAGCCGAAGGATTCCCTGTTCCCAGACTTCCCGTGGCTGTGACAAGGGCCAGTTCTCCTCTATGTCTTCAGGTCGTCTTTCAGTTGAACCACTTGCCAACGAGACTTGTTTCTTTATTTTAGCGGGCCAAACACATGGAAGTAGCTAGGCGACGTGTTTGGGCTGTAAAGCGGATCCTCATGCTCTTCCCACTTGATCTTCGCAGTTACACTCTGCGTGACCTCGGAACCTCGAAGACAAATTGAGGCATTTTGTCGTGGAGTAGAATCACCGTGACCATCCCAGGCCGTTTGCTCTTGATCGACTTGCGTAGGCTACGGAGTATCTCGCGGTACACATCACTATTAATGGTTTTTCTGTGCTCGAGGAATTCGGTGGGTGTCGGACGACGGACTTCAAAAACGAAGGTGAGCATCACTTTGCCTGCTGAGAGCACAGATTCGCATTTTTTAGGTGGATGCATCGACACCACATTCGCGTCCCTAGATGTCTCATTACGTTGTCCCAAAGCGTCATATACAAATTTCAACCGGTTTGATTGTTATAACGTTTCGCAACTTTCCGTTTCAACAACTCTTAACCACATTACTTTTATTTAAAGCCTCTTCAGGACCATGTTCATCCCACGTTTCCTTAATAACGTCTAGAGACGAACTCGAAGTCGTAATTCCTACTTGCGGCTCTTTACCAGATGTGGCTTTACGTGGTGACTGCTTCATATCAGAATGAAGTGTCCGATTTCTCATAAAAGGTACAAAGCGAAGACCGTTTAACCAGTTCATAGTGCTGTTATCTTGAGTTCAAGTAGCCTACATATTTTTCAATGTCTTGGTTGGTACGTTAGTAGTGGGACAAAGAGAAAATCAGCGCATTTTGTAAGTGTGGGTTGCCTACATCAGGGGCAGGTATGCACTCAGGGGCAAACCTTGTTCACCTTTGATTGAAAGATCATTAACCTATTGCTCTCCTTTGATTGACAGGTCCTTAACCTGTTGCTCTGCTAAAAGGACTCTTCATTTTGATTGACACAAACCTAACCTATTGTTCCCCAATCTCCATCCCCCAAAGCCCTCAGGAAACCTCCAACCCACCACCTCCCCCTTGCTGCTACACGTACACTGTCAGGTCTGAGTTATTAGATCAGCCCTCTCTCACTCTTATCAATTTGATTGACTACTTAATTAAATAGATCAATTAATTAACGTCTCCTCTCCAGCACTCTGCTCCCCTCATCCACTCTCCTTCCCTCTCTTCCTCCTCCCCTCTACATTTAAATAGGTGGCTCTGCAGTGGACAGGATGGATCTCACGAAGGGAAATTCAAGGGTATATTGTTTATTTATAAAAAAAAATCCAGTTTGCAGTGGGTTGGATTTCTCTTGCCCATCACTTCCTGCTGTTTGGAAAGATGCAGGTCTTGTAAGAAGTAATTAAATTGACAATGCAAGGAAAACAGTCATGAAACACACATCACACATAATTACACAGTTAAAAATATTTCGATTACGAAGCACGCACGGCCCGCCGCCCCCCTTACCATTGGACCACACAGAATGCCACCGCACATGCTCCCAGGAGTCGGGGTGCACCGGCAGCCCCCGTGAAGTGACAACGCGACTATCAGCTGTCAAGCCATGCACGTGTGTCCGATCAGGTCCCTCGAGCAGGAGGTGGTGGCATCCCTTTCATAACTGACACCTGAGAAATTCCTGTCGAAATACGTATTCACCTGGGCTGTTTCCTGGCACGATGACACATAGCTGAGAGAGATGTTTGCAAAGCGGCTCGCCCTCAGCGAGATGTTTGCATAGCGGCTGACCCTCGCAGATGTGGCAAAAAAGTTGTCAGTGTTATACTGACGCGACATGTCAATGTAAGTAAGAGCCATGTCTTCCTCTCAGAAATCTTAAAATGTTGCAGAAATAGTTAATGGTCACTTTTGTAGGAGCTTCCGTGATGTCTCAGCTTGTCTGCATGGAAATTCTGGTCCTAACAGTACCTGTTCACGAAAATAGCCAAGAATAACAGCACCTGCCTTCTTTCTCGCGATCCTAACGGGACAGCCCTTCTATTACTTATCAGTCCATTTTTGTAATTGGTAAAATGTCACAGAATTGGTTAACCGACGCTGTTGTAGGTGCTTTCGTGATGTCTCAGCTTATCTGTATGGAAATTCTTACCCTAACAGGACCTGTTTGTGAAAATACCCCAGCATAACAGCGAATGCATTATTCCTGATGCTCCTAACGAGACATCACGTGTTCGCTTCCTGGAAACCGTGATGTCCTGCTTTCAACATACATCTTAAAAATGGTAAACGTTCTCGTCGCTAAAAACCCTCATCATGTCTGTGCACGTTTGCAAAACCACTGTTAATCATAAAAGCATTTTTGTTGTTTGGAAACATAGCACAGTTCATATGGTTAAAATGGCTCTCACCACTATGGGACTTAACATCTGAGGTCATCAGTCCCCCGTCTGCTTCACGTCTGCTGTGCAGCGAGCTACCTTAATTTAAGTATTAACTGTATTTTTCTTACTTGTCACTTCTTCTTCTGCGTGTTTTTGCTTTTAGGAAGCTTTAATAGTCGAGTGCTATTAAGTGTTCCATAGATTTCGTGTTTGTTTTGAATACAGTCAGAGAGTCCCTTTAGTCAGCCATAGTGCCAGTAGTGTCAGTGTCGCCCTAACCGCCGTCTGCTTCACGTCTGCTGTGCAGCGAGCTACCTTAATTTAAGTATTAACTGTATTTTTCTTACTTGTCACTTCTTCTTCTGCGTGTTTTTGCTTTTAGGAAGCTTTAATAGTCGAGTGCTATTAAGTGTTCCATAGATTTCGTGTTTGTTTTGAATACAGTCAGAGAGTCCCTTTAGTCAGCCATAGTGCTAGTAGTGCTAGTGTTTGTTTTGAATACAGTCCAGAGACAGGTAGTGCTATTTTCCTTGTTTTCTACAAGGAGTGGTTAGCAATCACACTTTAGTCAATAATCAACCGCCTTTAGTGAATTAGCAGTCTATTTAAAAGTTTATTCACACTCTATAGTAAATTGACTTCTTAGGATGGATAGGATGTGTGGCTGCTGTGTACGGACGCAGGAGGGGCTGGCCACTCTTCGCGAACAGCTGAGCGTGTTGATGGCCGCGGTCAGCCGTCTTCAGGCTGCTGCCTCGGAGTGTAGCGGCAGTGGGGAGTCTGGTGCGTCGCAAGGTACACCCCAGGTGTTACATGCTTCACCCACTGTCCCTGCTGTCGAGACATCTTCGCGGGTACCGGGCGCGGTTGGGCCACCCTCTCCCCAAGGGGAGTGGCGGGTTCAGCGGCGTTCGCGGCGCACGAGGCGGAGGGTCAATGTGGAGGCTGGCCGTGTGGCATCGCCCGCTCTGCCTGTGAGTGGACATGTGGCTGCTCCTTCAGCAAGGTCCGAGCAGGCACACGGGGGGAGGGGTTTATTAGTTATTGGGAGCTCCAACGTTAGGCGGGTGATGGAGCCCCTTAGGGAAATAGCGGAAAGGTCGGGGAAGAAGGCCAGTGTTCACTCTGTCTGCTTGCCGGGGGGTCTCATCCGAGATGTGGAGGAGGCCCTACCGGCGGCGATAGAGAGCACTGGGTGCACACGACTGCAAATTGTTGCTCATGTCGGCACCAATGACTCCTGCCGTCTGGGTTCAGAGGTCATCCTCAGTTCGTACAGGCGGCTGGCGGAGTTGGTGAAGGCGGAAAGCCTCGCTCGCGGGGTGGAATCAGAGCTAACTATTTGTAGTATCGTTCCCAGAACCGATCGCGGTCCTCTGGTTTGGAGCCGAGTGGAAGGCTTAAACCAGAGGCTCAGACGATTCTGCGGAGAGCTGGGGTGCAAATTTCTCGACCTCCGCTATCGGGTGGAGAAATGTAGGGTCCCCCTGAATAGGTCAGGCGTGCACTACACGCCGGAAGCGGCTACGAGGGTAGCGGAGTACGTGTGGATTGCACATGGGGTTTTTTTAGGTTAGAGAATTCCCTCCCTAGGCCCGACAAGACGCCTCCTGAGACGCGGCAAGGCAGTAGGCAAAATGCAACAAGGAATAACAATATTAATGTGCTTATAGTAAACTGCAGGGGCGTCTATAGAAAGGTCCCAGAACTGCTCTCATTAATAAACGGTCACAACGCCCATATAGTACTAGGAACAGAAAGTTGGCTGAAACCAGACGTAAACAGTAATGAAATGCTAAACTCGGATTGGAATGTATACCGCAGAGATAGGCTGGACAGTGAAGGGGGAGGCGTGTTTATAGCGATAAGAAGTGCAATAGTATCGAAGGAAATTGACGGAGATTCGAATTGTGAAATGATTTGGGTGAAGGTCACGGTTAAAGCAGGGTCAGACATGGTAATTGGATGTCTCTATAGGCCCCCGGGCTCAGCAGCTGTTGTGGCTCAGCACCTGAAGAATAATTTGGAAAATATTTCGAGTAGATTTCCCCACCATGTTATAGTTCTGGGTGGAGATTTTAATTTGCCGGATATAGACTGGGAGACTCAGACGTTCATAACGGGTGGCAGGGACAAAGAATCTAGTGAAATATTTTTAAGTGCTTTATCTGAAAACTACCTTGAGCAGTTAAATAGAAAACCGACTCGTGGCGATAACATATTAGACCTTCTGGTGACAAACAGACCCGAACTATTTGAATCAGTTAATGCAGAACAGGGAATCAGCGATCATAAAGCGGTTACTGCATCGATGATTTCAGCCGTAAATAGAAATATTAAAAAAGGTAGGAAGATTTTTCTGTTTAGCAAAAGTGACAAAAAGCAGATTTCAGAGTACTTGGTGGCTCAACACAAAAGTTTTGTCTCAAGTACAGACAGTGTTGAGGATCAGTGGACAAAGTTCAAAACCATGGTACAATATGCGTTAGATGAGTATGTGCCAAGCAGGATCGTAAGAGATGGGAAAGAGCCACCGTGGTACAACAACCGAGTTAGAAAACTGCTGCGGAAGCAAAGGGAACTTCACAGCAAACATAAACATAGCCAAAGCCTTGCAGACAAACAAAAATTACGCGAAGCGAAATGCAGTGTGAGGAGGGCTATGCGAGAGGCTTTCAATGAATTCGAAAGTAAAGTTCTATGTACTGACTTGGCAGAAAATCCTAAGAAATTTTGGTCCTATGTCAAAGCGGTAGGTGGATCAAAACAAAATGTCCAGACACTCTGTGACCAAAATGGTACTGAAACAGAGGATGACAGACTAAAGGCCGAATTACTAAATGTCTTCTTCCAAAGCTGTTTCACAGAGGAAGACTGCACTGTAGTTCCTTCTCTAGATTGTCGCACAGTTGACAAAATGGTAGATATCGAAATAGACGACAGAGGGATAGAGAAACAATTAAAATCGCTCAAAAGAGGAAAGGCCGCTGGTCCTGATGGAATACCAGTTCGATTTTACACAGAGTACGCGAAGGAACTTGCCCCCCTTCTTGCAGCGGTGTACCGTAGGTCTCTAGAAGAGCGAAGCGTTCCAAAGGATTGGAAAAGGGCACAGGTCATCCCCGTTTTCAAGAAGGGACGTCAAACAGATGTGCAGAACTATAGACCTATATCTCTAACGTCGATCAGTTGTAGAATTTTGGAACACGTATTATGTTCGAGTATAATGTCTTTTCTGGAGACTAGAAATCTACTCTGTAGGAATCAGCATGGGTTTCGAAAAAGACGGTCGTGTGAAACCCAGCTCTCGCTATTCGTCCACGAGACTCAGAGGGCCTTAGACACGGGTTCACAGGTAGATGCCGTGTTTCTTGACTTCCGCAAGGCGTTTGACACAGTTCCCCACAGTCGTTTAATGAACAAAGTAAGAGCATACGGACTATCAGATCAATTGTGTGATTGGATTGAGGAGTTCCTAGATAACAGAACGCAGCATGTCATTCTCAATGGAGAGAAGTCTTCCGAAGTAAGAGTGATTTCAGGTGTGCCCCAGGGGAGTGTCATAGGACCGTTGCTATTCACAATATACATAAATGACCTGGTGGATGACATCGGAAGTTCACTGAGGCTTTTTGCAGATGATGCTGTGGTGTATCGAGAGGTTGCAACAATGGAAAATTGTACTGAAATGCAGGAGGATCTGCAGCGAATTGACGCATGGTGCACGGAATGGCAATTGAATCTCAATGTAGACAAGTGTAATGTGATGCGAATACATAGAAAGATAGGTCCCTTATCATTTAGCTACAAAATAGCAGGTCAGCAACTGGAAGTAGTTAATTCCATAAATTATCTGGGAGTACTCATTAGGAGTGATTTAAAATGGAATGATCATATAAAGTTGATCGTCGGTAAAGCAGATGCCAGACTGAGATTCATTGGAAGAATCTTAAGGAAATGCAATCCGACAACAAAGGAAGTAGGTTACAGTACGCTTGTTCGCCCAATGCTTGAATACTGCTCAGCAGTGTGGGATCCGCACCAGGTAGGGTTGATAGAAGAGATAGAGAAGATCCAACGGAGAGCAGCGCGCTTCGTTACAGGATCATTTAGTAATTGCGAAAGCGTTACGGAGATGATAGATAAACTCCAGTGGAAGACTCTGCAGGAGAGACGCTCAGTAGCTCGGTACGGGCTTTTGTTAAAGTTTCGAGAACATACCTTCACCGAAGAGTCAAGCAGTATATTGCTCCCTCCTACGTATATCTCGCGAAGAGACCATGAGGATAAAATCAGAGAGATTAGAGCCCACACAGAAGCATACCGACAATCCTTCTTTCCACGTACAATACGAGACTGGAATAGAAGGGAGAACCGATAGAGGTACTCAGGGTACCCTCCGACACACACCGTCAGGTGGCTTGCGGAGTATGGATGTAGATGTAGATGTAGATGTAGATGTAGATGAACATAGAACTACTTAAACCTAACTAACCTAAGGACATCACACACATCCACGCCCGAGGCAGGATTCGAACCTGCGACCGTAGCAGTCGCGCGGTTCCGGACTGCAGCGCCTAAATAGCGTGGCCACCGCGGTCGGCGATAGCACAGTCTAATCACAGACGAGAAAATCGGAACAATTACGCAAGCAGAATTCGAAGCACTGTCCTACAGAAGAGGCAAATGGCTGGAATTTTCGGTGTCGTACAGCTACTGGTCTGAAGATGTCCTAATGCCACAGTGGTGGCATCTCCATCAAGGATGGATGGTGTGCTTCAACTTGTCTTTGAACTCGCTTTCTCAGAACTTTCCGTAGAGACCTTGCCTCTGTCTTGTTCGAATCAGTTTGTAGAGGCTTCTATGCCCCAGCACAAAGGATGTCTTGTGAATGGATGGAGAATTCTGAGCGGATTTTATTGAATTTACCCTCGAAATTACTGATGCTGCTGGTGTGGAAGCACTGTCCGCCTTTTCTCACTGCAGACGAGACTTTCAGCGGCAAAAAACTATTTTGTACAGATCGCCATATTGCACTGACAGTTAAACCCCGCAGATGTAGTCAAATACACTCCTGGAAATGGAAAAAAGAACACATTGACAACGGGTGTCAGACCCACCATACTTGCTCCGGACACTGCGAGAGGGCTGTACTAGCAATGATCACACGCACGGCACAGCGGACACACCAGGAACCGCGGTGTTGGCCGTCGAATGGCGCGAGCTGCGCAGCATTTGTGCACCGCCGCCGTCAGTGTCAGCCAGTTTGCCGTGGCATACGGAGCTCCATCGCAGTCTTTAACACTGGTAGCATGCCGCGACAGCGTGGACGTGAACCGTATGTGCAGTTGACGGACTTTGAGCGAGGGCGTATAGTGGGCATGCGGGAGGCCGGGTGGACGTACCGCCGAATTGCTCAACACGTGGGGCGTGAGGTCTCCACAGTACATCGATGTTGTCGCCAGTGGTCGGCGGAAGGTGCACATGCCCGTAGACCTGGGACCGGACCGCAGCGACGCCCGGATGCACGCCAAGACCGTAGGATCCTATGCAGTGCCGTAGGGGACCGCACCGTCACTTCCCAGCATATTAGGGACACTGTTGCTCCTGGGGTATCGGCGAGGACCATTCGCAACCGTCTCCATGAAGCTGGGCTACGGTCCCGCACACCGTTAGGCCGTCTTCCGCTCACGCCCCAACAGCCCGCCTCCAGTGGTGTCGCGACAGGCGTGAATGGAGGGACGAATGGAGACGTGTCGTCTTCAGCGATTAGAGTCGCTTCTGCCTTGGTGCCAATGATGGTCGTATGCGTGTTTGGCGCCGTGCAGGTGAGCGCCACAATCAGGACTGCATATGACCAAGGCACACAGGGCCAACACCTGGCATCATGGTGTGGGGACCGATCTCCTACACTGGCCGTACACCTCTGGTGATCGTCGAGGGGACACTGAATAGTGCACGGTACATCCAAACCGTCATCGAACCCATCGTTCTACCATTCCTAGACCGGCAAGGGAACTTGCTGTTCCAACAGGACAATGCACGTCCGCATGTATCCCGTGCCACCCAACATGCTCTAGAAGGTGTAAGTACACCTCTGGTGATCGTTGAGGGGACACTGAATAGTGCACGGTACATCCAAACCGTCATCGAACCCATCGTTCTACCATTCCTAGACCGGCAAGGGAACTTGCTGTTCCAACAGGACAATGCACGTCCGCATGTATCCCGTGCCACCCAACATGCTCTAGAAGGTGTAAGTCAACTATCCTGGCCAGCAAGATCTCCGGATCTGTCCCCCATTGAGCATGTTTGGGACTGGATGAAGCGTCGTCTCACGCGGTCTGCACGTCCAGCACGAACGCTGGTCCAACTGAGACGCCAGGTGGAAATGGCATGGCAAGCCGTTCCACAGGACTACATCCAGCATCTCTACGATCGTCTCCATGGGAGAATAGAAGCCTGCATTGTTGCGAAAGGTGGATATACACTGTACTAGTGCCGACATTGTGCATGCTCTGTTGCCTGTGTCTATGTGCCTGTGGTTCTGTCAGTGCGATCATGTGATGTATCTGGCCCCAGGAATGTGTTAATAAAGTTTCCCCTTCCTGGGACAATGAATTCACGGTGTTCTTATTTCAATTTCCAGGAGTGTAGATCCCACTTACTCACCGTGCCGCTGTACAGCGCCGACGGAGGAAACTGCCGCAGTAAACGCGGCCCATGACCGCAACTGCGAAAGTGCATGTCAGCCAGAGAGAGGCCAGATGGCCGTGGACGACTCCCACACCCCAGGAGGACTTGAGTGTTAGCAGTTCGACCGCTATCAATACTCCCAGCGCAAAAAACTCGTCGTATTGAATCTTCTCAAATTTCCGCAGAGTTACACATGACACACGCTTTCCCGAAGCCACCTGGGTATTAGTTCACTATTCGCCTGCCCAGGGGGAGCCACGAGTCAAATTGTCACAAGCTGGACGGTTTCTCGGGCTCTCTGAACTGGTGTACAAAGATGGGCAAGCCTCATCTCAGAACAAAGGCATCCACTTAGATGCTTTTTCCGGCCCTGACCTGCTTGCTTGCTGCTACGCTTTCTACAGCCATCTCCAGACTCACAGGAATATTGGGAACCAGATACATATTTATCAGTGTAACTACAATTAAATATTAGGATTGCTGCCACTGTCTGACATCGAGCAGTGTACTGGATGTGTCTCCTCCTTAGGACCATGGTTATGAAAAGAATCTCAGTAGCTATAGCACACATAATTTCTCACGTAAAAAAATCCTTAATTCCCCTTACTACTATCGATGGGCTGAATCTATACCTCTCTCACAATAGGACACGCAGTAGCGACCACCAGACACTCGCACATATACTGCGAGAACTGTTGTAGAAAGGCTGGGTCAGGTCCCCTCGCCACACTAGGCATTACTCTTTCTGGCCCCGACCTATTTTCTTGCTTTCTTTCTCTACACACCCATCACTCTGCATTTTCACATGATCTGCCAGAATACTATACCATTTATGCGATACTTCTCGATATCAAGCACATAGCAGTGTGTTACCAATCAATCGCCTAGCATAATTCTGAAGATATATACTAGAAATTATTTCTCTAAAATCCCGAAACTTTTATGAGGTGGAGTGTGGTCTAAATCATTGAGTAACTAGATACGTATCCTGTCTGAGAAGACCTTCACGTGAAAACTCGAAAAAAATAGAGGAAAATGATATTTCTACTCGCGAATACAGATTCCGAATCATCCCTATAATTTACAAAGTCAACTAAGGTGTTTCTCATGTTTAGAGAACCGGCAAATATGTTTTCCTCCTGCCAGATGCACACACCACAATCGATGTTCTCTCAACTATATAAAGGCGCGAAGTGTGTAGAAGCAGTCAATCGGACAATTTACATGGGAGGAAATAATGGACAACGCAAACACACGTCCATGTTGAATCTTCTAAATTTTCCACGCTGTCACAAAAGCTATCCAACACCTACTAAGAGTTAGTTCGCTATGCGGCCGTCTAGAGGACGACACAGTTACGTCAGCTACATTCCTGCATCACAACAGGCCTCTCCATTCGGACAGTTCCCACCATTTGTCGGAAACGTGAATCATTTTCGCCACAGGCCACCGGCACAGACAGAATCATCCTAGGAAACCGGCCACATATATATTTTATCACTGTACTTACAATTAAATATTACGATCGTGGTCGCAATTGGACAACAGTTAAAAAACGCGACCATATTACTATCACAAGCGGTCTTGGTTCTACAGGTACACACAAGTATCCATGTTAAAAGCTATATTTGCTTTATAAATCGAGGTATGGCATTACCTCCAAATAAAGTGGTTTTTCCAGACAAATACCGCGACACCGAATATAGATGGTGATCACTGGAGCGTATATCATCAGACCAACAGTTCAGTTACACGTAGCCGACGATGCAACCTCGTGATAAAATCACTGACTTTAGAAAGTGATTCGGCTAAGGCACGTGATATGCAACTCCCTCATGCTGCCGCTAGCTATTTCTCCAGTATTTGTAATGGAATCTGTCTTGATGCCATGTCAGAGGTTCTGCGATATATCCACTGGGTTATAGGCGAAGGTTGATTGAGAAGGATCACAAACAGTAGATGGTGTGCTGATTGAGGTCGTAAGAAATGTACACTAGCTTTTCAGATCTCTAGTGTTACGCTCTATGGTAGATGTTGCTGTCTGGGATTTGGAATCAAGTCTTTCCATTCAACCACATACCTGCGTTGCATCCTATGGAGAAATTCTTTAATGATTACAGCCACTAGTGAATCATATTTCTGGCGCTCTGATATCCTGAATCGAGTCACCTTTTACGAACCCATCAGCCACAGTAAAATTTTAGATAGTCCCTATGTCTCTTGCAACTGCTGCCATTTTTGCATTTTTGCGCATGTGATGGTTCCAGTTTATCGTTTAAGTAGGAACTGAGAAGAAGTCGGAGAGAGCTGCATCTACGACGTTCTGCAACCTGTGCAGAAACAGAGTGACTTGAGTTAGTGTGACAGGATAGTGTTTTGACCATTTCGTGGAAGTGGCGACATGTTGTCATAGCTCGCCAACAGTGTACGATGTGTAAGGTCAGCACCAAACGAAGCCTGCTCCTCCAACACGAGGTAGTACAAAAGACAGTACGGGAACTGGAGGAAGGACGAGAATTTTGCTGCTGCATTGTGAAGCGTCCCCAAATTACATACAAGTACTGCTGTCCGTAGCAGATCCGTGTCCCTCAGGGCCCATTCATGTCTATCACCCCAACGTACTATCTTTGTTATTCTGTACCATCCAACAAAGAAAAATTACAAACTATGAAAGCTGCACTAACTTCAGCCAATAGAGAAGATGATAAGATTTTTACCGCATCTCTCTCCTCTCATATATCGAAAAAAATACCGTCTAGATACCGGCATTGAGCACATGTGGCGACCCTATTAAATATTCAGCTGTTGATCCACTGCATGGACCAGTGTGAAGTTGCATCGCCTGTGCTGTAGGAGGATGACCGTATCCTACAAACTATACTGTAAATCAAAGACACCCTCCCTGTTGCCCTGTGTCGTTGTTTGAAACATTGTATTTTTCTGCTGTAACATGCTTTGTACACTACCACAGATTTTGTTTTTCCGTCATGACTTCGAGGTATGTGTCAGGTTCTAAACTGACATTAATACGTTCTGATATATTTCTTCTTACAGAAAACTAGACATTGCACGGTATAAGTCATGTTGTTACTGCTGCTACCATGACACACCAAACACACTGGATGATTTTAAATAAAAGACAGTTACAACATTAATAACTGGAAGAGTTTGGAGGCATTGTGGAGAGTTTCCAAACTGCTGTCCGAAGGTGATTGACGACCTCTACGTTTAAACTCACCTGTTAGATTGATGGAATAGCTGATGGCTCTGCATTCCGTTTCGACTGATTCCTCTTATTGCCCAGTCATGTACGCGATTGATGTTTCGGTGCTAGCCATCCCAAGAAACTCTTTCTCCAACTGAAACAAGCGATGTCAGTCAATCATTATGTGGTAACAAACAGCGTACCAGTGGACAGATGGGATGGAAAAGACATTGTCGATGTACTGTAATAATAAGCATCAGAGTTGATAGTGCCAACAATTTAATCAATTTGACAGCTCAACATCGACCAGTGATGCGATAGCATGTTACCCAATTTCAGATCATAGCTAAACAGCCCCTTCTGTACTTTGCGAGTATCATTATGTATGTAGTTAGATGACTGTGCAGTACGTTCATTCATTGTTAATTCTCGAACACATACATCATCAAAGAATACCAGACAGCACTCTACATATTTCTAGCACCTCGCGCATAGTGCATACTTCTATGCGGATGGGATTCACAGATCATTCTCGTAGTCTTAGGATAAAATTAGAGACTGAAAGACCCCCTCACACTATCTTTGACCAGCCCGAACTGCAGCACCATTACCAATTTAATCTGCAGGTGACCAGAAGCAGACTGCTACATTCAGTGTCTCGTAAATGAATGGAGCTAGCCACGTCCTCGCCCATCCAAGTACACAAGATTTCTCCAGGTGCTCCCATGTCGTGAAGGTTAGCACCCCTTATCGGTGTATAGTAGCATATTTGAAAGTGTTGTGATGTAACAGCAGACAGTTAAGAAGAACAAGAAACCTTTGGTTTTTGTGCATGTTGGAGCTCCAGACGGATGGAGTTTGAAGCATTTTTATGTAAATCAACCACGCTATCAACTCTAAAGTATTGTTCTAGGGTCTGGGATCAGTACCTAGAAGGTACTGGTAAGAGAAAACTAAACAGACACACTCCTAAGCGTAAAAGGTTCCACACTTAAAACAGATCGCTTCAGTTTCAGACCTATTAGCCGTATGGAATGTAGCACTGTTAAGATTCGAATGTGCCAGTTTCTCTATGATAAACTATGGTAACAAACTGTAAAATGAAAAAGCTACTTCCTTAAAATATCGATTCTGTGTGATACGTGGACAATATAACTTTCCAGAGATGTATAGCGTCCACTGTTCGCATCCAATCATGGTTCTGAAATTATGCTATGCCCGCATCACTACTGTATAATATGATAGTTAGTAATGGAAAATACCTCTTAGAAGGAAACAGATAAATGCATAGCAGCGGCGTTTGACATGTGAAATTACACGTCATGCTACTACTAACTTTGTAAACAGGACATCTGTCAAGCAAATGTATACACGGGGATTGCAGTGCCCCACAAACACCTATGGCTAACTTAGAATCATCTTAGTTATGAAACTAAAGTCTTGATTTTATACCCAAGACGCAACTGGGGAATGGAGTACATCGCATAAATCTTTATTCGTTTAGAGCAATGTGTCATGTTTCATCATACATGATATGGAAATCCTCTGATGACCAAGAGGTTTACTGTTACCGATTGCAAGCAGACACTGCTCTAAGACCCACACCGAACATGCGGTTTTATACGAGTCGAACATAGGCTATGTCACACAACTGATGCATCCCGACTGAGCATCGGGAAGAAAATGGTCAAATGACCTACAGCAACTTCTCCCTCTCTACATTGCATCATCAGTCTACCATTAAATCATACCTCGTTACAACTCCATCTCAACCGTATTCCATTCCTCTTGCTGTCACATACTCGTTCCTAAGTACAAGAATTCTTCTGCACCAACCGGAAGACACACAAGTACATACTCAATTTCCCGGCATTTTGGTGTATTTTCTCACAATTTATATGTATTTTCCACAATTTACCAATTTTATATGTCACTTCTACCCATGCGATTACAATACATCTCTTCCCGTGTTGTAAAATTGCTTGTAAATGTAGTGCAGCTACCAACACCTAGCGCAAATGCACTTATCATGAGACATAGTGTAGCAATGTACTCTATAACATCCGATCGCCTCCAACCCATATATTCCACATTTGCAATGTGTTTGCTCTATTTCCGGTATGTCTCTGTATATGCATGTGTCACGGATGGATCAATGGCTATATATTTAATAGGATCGTCACACGTGCTTGATGCTGGCACACAGATGGTATTTGTTTTTGATATATGGGAGGAGAGAGATGCGGTAAAAATCTTATAGAGTTCTCTATCGATTGAAGCTAGTGAAGCTTTTACAGTTTGTAATTTTTCTCTGTTGGATGGTACAAAAAACGAAGATAGCATGTTGGGGTGATAGACATGGCCGGCCGGGGTGGCCGAGAGGTTCTAGGCGTTACAGTCTGGAACCGCGCGACCGCTGCGGTCGCAGGTTCGAATCCTGCCTCCGGCATGGATGTGTGTGATGTCCTTAGCTTAGTTAGGTTTAAGTAGTTCTATGTTCTAGGGGACTGATGACCTCAGAAGTTAAGTCCCATAGTGCTCAGATCCATTTGAACCATTTTTGATAGACATGAATGGACCCTGAGGGACACGGATCTGCTTCGAACAGCAGTACTTGTATGTAATTTGGGGACGCTCCACAATGCAGCAGCAAAATTCTCGTCCTTCCTCCAGTTCCCGTACTTTCTTTTGTACTACCTCGTGTTGGAGGAGCAGGCCTCAATTGGTACTGACCTTACACATCGTACACTGTTGGCGAGCTATGACAACATGTTCCCTTTTCCACAGAATGGTCAAAACACAGTCCTGCTACACTAACTCAGGTCACTCTGTTTGTACACAGGTTGCAGAAGGTGGTATACACAGCTCTCTCCGACTTCTGCTCAGTTCCTACTGGTAGCAGTAGCCGTCCGCAACACAAGCAGCAACAGGGAAGTAACTGATTTTGTGACATTTACGAGTTCATAATCAGGAGCGAATTTTACAGTATCATCTGTACGCTTGAATAGTTTAGTTTCTTGTGTTTCTGCTAGTATATTTAATATCTAATAGCCACAGTTGTCGCCTTTTCGTTTTGTCAGAATGTAAATCGATTTCGTGACATATTACAAATTCCTAATCAGGGAGAAATATTTAGTTTCACGTGAGTGCTTCGGTAGTTAGTTTTTTGAATCTCTGCATGTAAATCTAATTTATTAGACACAGTTCCTGCGTGTTCGTCAGAGTCTACAGTAGAGTTACGCAGTACGTGCCGATAGTCCGTTTATCTACATAGTTTAGTTTTCCATTGTCTTTAGTGTGGACAAGGACTGCGAATGTTGTGTGCGAATGCGAGCCGTGTTGGTGACACTTCACTCTCAACTTCAGGTGTGATGGCTTTGGTTACACAACTTGAGGCTGCAAAGGGTGGCACCAGTCTTGTGGGCCGTCTGTGGGGATCCAGCGGACGTCCAGCACGGCCGAGTCCTTCGATCGGTCCTCACTGGTGGACAGCCCAGCTACTGCTCGCACTAGGAGGTCGCCCTGGGGCGACGCAGGCGGCGAAAGACTTCCCAGGCGGCCGCACGTAAGATCTCGCCGGTTTGTCTGACAAACAGGTTCCAGGCGCTGTCTGTGGCTGACGCTGTCGCTGAGCCAGACGCTATCGCCTGTCTTGTTTCAGAGAAAACCTCTCAGCCTGCAAGATCCGGACAATCACAGAGGGTGGGATTATTGATAGTTGTGAACACCAATGTTAGGCCCCGGCCGTAGTGGCCAAGCGGTTCTAGGCGCTTCAGTCCGGAACCGCGCGACCGCTGCGGTCGCAGGTTCGAATCCTGCCTCGGGCACGGATGTGTGTGATGTCCTTACGTTAGTTAGGTTTAAGTAGTTCTAAGTCCTAGGGGACTGATGACCACAGCAGTTGAGTCCCATAGTGCTCAGAGCCACTTGAACTAGAAGGTATCAGATAGATTATATAATGGTAAGACAGAGATTTAGGAACCAGGTTTTAAATTGTAAGACATTTCCAGGAGCAGATGTGGACTCTGACCACAATCTATTGGTTATGAACTGTAGATTAAAACTGAAGAAACTGCAAAAAAGGTGGGAGTTTAAGGAGATGGGACCTGGATAAACTGACTAAACCAGAGGTTGTACAGAGTTTCAGGGAGAGCATAAGGGAACAATTGACAGGAATGGGGGAAAGAAATACAGTAGAAGAAGAATGGGTAGCTTTGAGGAATGAAGTAGTGAAGGCAGCTGATGATCAAGTAGGTAAAAAGACGAGGGCTAGTAGAAATCCTTGGGTAACAGAATAAATATTGAATTTAATTGATGAAAGGAGAAAATATAAAATTGCAGTAAATGAAGCAGGCAAAAAGGAATACAAACGTCTCAAAAATCAGATCGACAGGAAGTGCAAAATGGCTAAGCAGGGATGGCTAGAGGACAAATGTAAGGATGTAGAGGCTTATCTCACTAGGGTTGGTTGGTTGGTTTGTTTGGGGAAGGAGACCAGACAGCGAGGACATCGGTCTCATCGGATTAGGGAAGGAAGGGCAAGGAAGTCGGCCGTGCCCTTTGAAAGGAACCGTCCCGACATTTGCCTGGAACGATTTAGGGAAATCACGGAAAACCTAAATCAGGGTGGCCGGACGCGGGATTGAACCGTCGTCCTCCCGAATGCTCTCACTAAGGGTAAGATAGATACTGCCTACAGGAAAATTAAAGAGACCTTTGGAGAAAAGAGAGCACTTGTATGAATATCAAGAGCTCAGGTGGAAACCCAGTTCTAAGCAAAGAAGGGAAAGCAGAAAGGTGGAAGGAGTACATAGAGGGCCTGCACAAGGGCGATGTACTTGAGGACAATATTATGGAAATGGAAGAGGATGTAGATGAAGATGAAATGGGAGATACGATACTGCGTGAAGAGTTTGACAGAGCACTGAATGACCTGAGTCGAAACAAGACCCCGGGAGTAGACAACATTCCATTAGAACTACTGACAGCCTTGGGAGAGCCATTCCTGACAAAACTCTACCATCTGATGAGCAAGATACATGAGACAGGCGAAATACCCTCAGACTTCAAGAAGAATATAATAATTCCAATCCCAAAGAAAGCAGGTGTTGACAGATGTGAAAATTACCGAACTATCAGTTTAATAAGTCACGACTGCAAAATACTAACACGAATTCTTTACAGACGAATGGAAAAACTAGTAGAAGCCGACCTTGGGGAAGATCAGTTTGGATTCCGTAGAAATATTGGAACACGTGAGGCAATACTGACCCTACGACTTATCTTAGAAGCTAGATTAAGGAAAGGCAAACCTACGTTTCTAGCGTTTGTAGACTTAGAGAAAGCTATTGACAATGTTGACTGGAATACTCTCGTTCAAATTCTGATGGTGGCAGGGGTAAAATACAGGGAGCGAAAAGCTACTTACAATTTGTACAGAAACCAGATGGCAGTTATAAGAGTCGAGGGACATGAAATGGAAGCAGTGATTGGGAAGGGAGTGAGACAGGGATAATGGAATGTAGTAGAATTAAGTCGGGTGATGCTGAGGGAATTAGATTAGGAAATGAGACACTTAAAGTAGTAAAGGAGTTTTACTATTTGGGGAGCAAAATAACTGATGATGGTCGAAGTAGGGAGGATATAAAAGGTAGACTGGCAATGGCAAGGAAAGCGTTTCTGAAGAAGAGAAATTTGTTAACATCGAGTATAGATTTAAGTGTCAGGAAGTCGTTTCTGAAAGTATTTGTATGGAGTGCAGCCATGTATGGAAGTGAAACATGGACGATAAATATTTTGGACAAGAAGAGAATAGAAGCTTTCGAAATGTGGTGCTACAGAAGAATGCTGAAGATTAGATGGGTAGAGCACATAACTAATGAGGAAATATTGAGTAGGATTGGGGAGAATAGAAGTTTGTGGCACAACTTGACTAGAAGAAGGGATCGGTTGGTAGGACATGTTCTGAGGCATCAAGGGATCACCAGTTTAGTATTTGGAGGGCAGCGTTGAGGGTAAAAATCGTAGAGGGAGACCAAGAGATGAATACACTAAGCAGATTCAGAAGGATGTAGGTTGCAGTAGGTACTGGGAGATGAAGAATCTTGCACAGGATAGAGTAGCATGGAGAGCTGCATCAAACCAGTCTCAGGACTGGAAACCCCAACAACAACAACATGAGTTAGTATGGGCAGAGGTCATTGTTGGCAACCGGAATAAAACAATGATTGGATCCTTTTAACGGCCTCAGATGATTCTGTTGCTCAAAGGTTCAAAGTAAACTTGAGTTTGATTTTAAACACGTACTCGACTAATATGTTTATAGTTGGTGGTGACTAATTTACCCTCGATATGTTGGCGAAAGTACATGTTTAATTCCGGAGGTATGCATAAAACATCATCCAAGATTGTACTAACTGCGTTTTCTGAATATTATTTCGAGAAGTTATTTCATGAGCCCACGCGAATAGTAAACGTTTGTGAAAACACACTTGACCTCTTAGCAACAAATAATCCTGAGTTAATAACGAGAATCAACACACAGTGAACACAGGGTAGGGAGACTAAATATTATAGCCCACAAATCGTCCAAAAATGAACGAAAA
Organism: Schistocerca gregaria; assembly: GCF_023897955.1. Classification (NCBI taxonomy): domain Eukaryota; kingdom Metazoa; phylum Arthropoda; class Insecta; order Orthoptera; family Acrididae; genus Schistocerca; species Schistocerca gregaria. The sequence continues at coordinate 414,048,055 of NC_064922.1, read as the reverse complement.
ATACACCTATTCAAAAAAGCAGACAGAAATTCACTTAACGCCTTCCTGAGAGACAATCTCCACTCATTCCAAGTTAATGATATAAGTGTAGACCAGTTGTGGCTTGAATTCAGGGTAGCAATTGAGAGATTTACACCAAATAAATTAACAAACGACGGAGCTGATCATCTTTGGTACACAAAACGGGTCAGAACACAATTGCAGAAACAACGAAACAAACATGCCAAATTTAAACAGACGCAAAACCCTCAAGATTGGCGGTCTTTTACAGAAGCTCGAAATTTTGTGCGGACTTAAACGAGAGATGCTTGTAACAGTTTCCACAACGAAACTTTGTCTCGAAACCTGGAAGAAAATCCAAAGAGATTCTGGTCGTATGTGAAGTATGTTAGCGGCAAGAAACAATCAATGCCTTCTCTGCGCGATGGCAATGGAGATACTATTGAAGACAATGCTGCCAGAGCAGAGTTACTGAACACAGCCTTCCGAAATGCCTTCACAAAAGAAAACGAATAAATATTCCAGAATTCGAATTAAGAACAGCTGCCAACATGAGTAACGTAGAAGTAAATATCCTCAGAGTAGTGAAGCAACTCAAATCACTTAATAAAAGCAAGTCTTCTGGTCCATACTGTATACCAATTAAATTCCTTTCGGAGTATGCTGATGCATTAGCTCCATACCTAACAATCATATAAAACCGTTCGCTCGACGAAAGATCCGTGCCCAAAGATTGGAACGTTGCACAGCTCACATCAATATTCAAGAAAGGTAGTAGGAGTAATCCACTTAATTACAGGCTCATATCATTAACGTCGATATGCAGCAGGATTCTGGAACAAATAATGTGTTCGGACAACATGAATTACTTGAAAAAGAAAAAAAAACAGTCTATTGACACACAGTCAACATGGGTTTAGGAAACATCGTTCTTGTGAAACACAACTAGCTCTTTATTCGAATGGAGTGTTGAGTGCTATTGATAAGGGGTATCAGATCGATTCCATATTTTTTTTTTGTTGTGTACCACACAAGCGGCTTATAGTGAAAATGCGTGCTTATGGAATATCGTCTCAGTTATGTGACTGGATTTGTGATTTCCTGTACAGAGGTCGCAGTTCGTAGTAATTTACGGAAAGTGAATTCTGGCGCTCCCCAAGGTAGTGTTATAGGCCCTTTGCTATTACTTATCTATATAACGATTTGGGAGACAATCTCTGCAGCTGTCTTAGGTTGTTTGTAGATGACGCTGTCGTTTATCGACTAATAAAGTCGTCAGAAGATCAAAACAAAGTGCAAAACGATTTAGAAAAGGTATCTGAATGGTGTGAAAATTGGCAGTTGACTCTAAATAACAAAAAGTATGAGGTCATCCACATGAGTGCTAAAAGAAATTCGTTAAACATCGGCTATATGATAAATCAGTCAAATATAATGGCCGTAAGTTCAACTAAATACCTAGGACACACAATTACGAACAATTTAAATTGGAAGGAACACACAGAAAATGTTTTGGGGAAGGCTAACCAAAGACTGCGTTTTATTGGCAGGTCACTTAGAAAATGTAATAGATTTACTAAGGAGACTGCCTACACTGCGCTTGTCTGCCCTCTTTTAGAATACTGCTGCGTGGTGTGGGATCCTTACCAGGCACGACAGAAGGAGTACATCTTAAAAGTTTAAAGAAGGGCAGCACGATTTGTATTATCGCGAAATATAGGAGAGAGTTTCACTGAAATGATACAGTGTTTCGGCTGAGACATTATTAATAGAAAGGCGTTTTTCGTTGCGATGGAATCTCCTCACGAAATTCCAATCATCAGGTTTCTCCTTCGAATGCGAAAATATTTTGTCGACACCGACCTACATAGGGAGAAACGATCACCACGACAAAATAAGGGAAATCAGAGCTCGTACGGAAAGATATAGATATTCGTTCTTTCCGCGCACTATACGAGATTGAAACAACAGAGAACTGTGAAGGTGGTTCGATGAACCCACTGACATGCACTTAAATGTGATTTGCAGAGTATCCATGTAGATGCAGATGTAGATGTACTCAAACGATAAACTGGAACGATCACATGCGCAAAGCTGCAGAAATGGCAGCAGTTGCAAGAGACATAGGGACTATCTAAAATTTTACTGTAGCTCATAGGTTCGAAAATGGTGACACAATTCAGGATATCAGAGCGCCAGAAATATAATTCACTAGTGGCTGTAATCATTAAAGGATTTCTCCACAGAATCGAACGCAGGAATGCGGCTGAATCGAAAGACTTGATTCCAAATCCCAGACAGCATTTCTACCATAGACCGTAATACTAGAGATCTGAAAATCTAGTGTACATTTCTTACGACCTTAATCAGCACACCATCTACTGTTTGTGATCCTTCTCAATCAGCCTTCGCCTATAACCCAGTGGATATATCACAGAACCTCTGACATGGCATCAAGACAGAGTCCATTACAAATACTGGAGAAATAGCTAGCGGCAGCATGAGGGAGTTGCAAATACTGGATTCATACCACGTGCCTTAGCCGAATCACTTTCTAAAGTCAGTGATTTTATCACGAGGTTGCATCGTCGGCTACGTGTAACTGAACTGTTGGTCTGATAACATACACTCCAGCGAGCACCATCTATATTCAGTGTCGCGGTATTTGTCTGGAAAAACCACTTCATTTGGAGGTGATGCCGTAACTCGATTTATAAGGCCAGTATAGCTTTTAACTGGGTACTTGTGTGTACCTGTAGAGCCAAGACCGCTGGTGATAGTAATATGGTCGTGTTTTTTAACATCTGGCGGTTTGTAAGACGATTACGACTCTCTTTCTAAGATACAGTGGTACCACTCGCAAAAAAACTTATGAGACATGTCCACCTACCGCTGATTCTTGGTCAGAATTATTTCGTATTTCGTAGTATGGGATGAGTGATAGATTCTCCTTGAGCACCAGGCATACAAAGCATGTGTGTGTGTGTGTGTGTGTGTGTGTGTGTGTGTGTGTGTGTGTGTGTGTGTGTGTTCCGACATGGGCAAAGGGAATGACTATGTCCAGCCGTAAGGAAGGTATGGATTTGATGTGGAATACTGTGATTGCAACGGGGAAAGTATGTCAAGTCATAAGGATGGCTCAGATATTTCTGTTTCCAAGCTACAGCCATCAGCAGGGTGTATTTCCGATGTTTCGCTCATTGTCGAATGTTGTCCAATTGAGACCGCAATCGTAATATTTAATTGTAAGTACAGTGATAAAATATATATGTGGCCGGTTTCCTAGGATGATTCTGCCGGCACCGGTGGTCTGTGCCTGAAATGATTCACGTTTCCAGCAAATGGTAGGAGCTGTCCGAATGGGGAGGCCTGTTGTCATGCAGGAATGTAGCTGACGTAACGGTGTCATCCTCTAGAGGGGCGCATAGCGCACTAACACTTAGTATGTGTTGGATAGCTTTCGTGATTGCATGGAAATTTGAGTAAATTCAATATGGACGTATGTTTGCACTGGACCATTATTTGTTCCCATGTAAATTGTCCAGTTGAGTGCTTCTACACACTTCGCGCCTTTATTTAGTTGAGAGTAAATCGATTGTGGTGTGTGCATCTACCAGGTGAAAGACGGACAGGAGACACGACTGCAAGTTTTCTAGTCATAAGAAACATCTTAGTTCACTATGTAAATTTTAGGGATGATTTGGAATCTTTATTCGCGAGTAGAAATATCAGCTTCCTCAATCCACTTAGAAAATGTAGCAGATCCACTAAGGAGACTGCCTACACTGCGCTTGTCTGTCCTCTTTTAGAATACTGCTGCGTGGTGTGGGATTCTTACCAGACGGGAGCCTCTGACATGGCATCGAGACAGAATGCATTACAAATACTGGAGAAATATCTATTTGCGGCATGAAGGAGTTGCAAATACAGGATTCATAACACTTTCCTTAGCGAAATCGCTTTCTAAATTCAGTGATTTTATCATGAGGTTGCATCGCCAGCTAAGTGTAGCTGAACTGTTGGATTGATAATATACGCTCCAGCGATCACCGTCTATATTCAGTGTCGCGGAAAAACCACTTCATTTGGAGGTAATGCCATACCACGATTTATAAAGCCGGTACTGTACAAAATAGTTTTTTGCCGCTGAAAGTCTCGTCTGCAGAAAAAAGGCAGACATTGCTTCCACACCAGCATCATCAGTAATTTGGAGCGTGAATTTAGTACGGTCCAATCAGAGTACTCCACTCATTCACAAAACGTCCTTTGTTCTTTGACATAGGAGCCTTTACAAACTGATTCGAACAAGATGGAGGCAAAGTCGCTATGGAAAGTTCTGAGAAAGCAAGAGATCAAAGACAAGTTGAAGCACACCATCCACCTCTGGCGGGGATGTTATCACTCATCCACCACTGTGGCATTAGGTCATCTCCAGACCAGTAGCAGTAGGACACCGAAAATTCCAGCCATTTGTCTCTTCGGTAGGACAGTGCATCGAATTCTGTTTGCATAATTATTCCAATGTTCCCGTCTGTGCTTAGACAGTGCTCTCTTTTCAAACAACAAGACTGCTTTTATGCTTTCGCGAGCATGCACAGACATGTTGAGGGTTTTCAGCGGTGAGAAAGTTTATCGTTTTTGACATGTATGTTGAAAGCAGGACGTCACGGTTTCCAGGAAGTGAACATGTGATGTCTTGTTAGGACCATCAGGAATAATACATTCCATGTAATTCTGGGCTATTTTCGTAAATATGTCATGTGAGAACCAGAATTTCCATGCAGTCAATCTGAGACATCACAAATGCTTCTACAAAAGCGACTGTCAACTATTTCTTCGACTCTTTAAGATTTCTGAGAGGACGACATGGCTCTTATTTACATAGACATGTGACATCAGTGTAACACTGACAACCTTTTAGCCGCACCTGTGAGGGTGAGCCGCTATGCAAACATCTCACTGAGAATGATCTGCTATGCAAACATCTCTCTCAGCTATGTGTCATCGCGCCAGAAACGGTGCCTAGGTGTACATGTATTCCGACATGAATTTCTCAGGTGTCAATTATGAAAGGGATGCCACTGCCCCATTCTTGTGGGACCCGAATGGACACCTGTGCGTGACTCGGCATCTGATAGCCGCGTCGTCACTTTGTAGGGGCCGCCGGTGCACCCCCACTCCTGTGAGCGTGTGAGGTGGCATTCTTTGTGGTCCAGTGGTCAGGGGGCGTCGGGCGGTGGGTGCTTCGTAATCGAAAGATTTTTAACTGTGTAATTACGTGTGATGTGTGTTTCTTGACAGTGTTCCTTGCAGGATCGGAATAAAAAAAAAGGGCGATCGATTTAATTACTTCTTACAAGACCTGCATCTTACCATAAAGGAGAAAATGAAGAAGAAGAGAAATCCAACCCCTGCAAACTGATTTTTTTTAGAATCAAACAGTATATCCTTGAATTTCCCTTCATGAGATCCTTCCTCTCCATTGCAGAGTCGCCAGTTTCCCGGTAGAAGTAGGGAGGGGGACACGGAACAGGGGCAAGTGAGGGGGGGGGCGTAGTTACTAGAGAGGAGGGGTTAATTAATTGATCAGGTTAATTAAGTAGTCAATCAAATTGATTTGAGTGGGAGGGGCTATTCGAATAACTCAGAATTGACGGTGTATCTGTAGTAGCGATGGGTAGGGGATGGGTTAGAGCTTTCCTGAGTGGTGGGGGGAGGGGGGTTAGGGGAACAATCGGTTAAGTACCTGTCTATCAAAAGGAATGATCCTTTTAGCAGAACAGTAGGTTAATGACCTGTCAGTCAAAGGAGAACAACAGGTTAGAACCTTAGTCCAACCTGCCCCTGATGTAGGCAACCCGCACTAACAAAGTTCTGATTCTCTCTTTGTCCCACTACATAGGTTCAACAGACCCTTGCCTTTGCCTGTGCCATGGTTTTCCATAACCAGTTTACACTCGGGCCAAAATAAAGCCAGCTCATGTATATAGTATTAACTAATTCTGTGCTGTTTTCTGAGTGGAGAATACAAGGAACACCAAATGTCAAAAATATATCTGTTACTTCTGTGCCACTTTCACAGTTCCCTTGCTTTGGAGTGCATATAACAGAACAGATTTCGTCAGGTGGTCCATATACACTATTATAAACTTTAATTCACCATCTTCTTGCGTTTGCATGTCAATCAGATCAACTCAGCAACTACTGTTCAATCCTGAATCAAGCATGGGTTTCGAAACTAGCCTCCTTTTCTTCACACTCTTTTTACACTGATAAGTTTGCACAGAGACAGATAAATACTTATTATCTCTATAGTGTTGCTTGCATATTTTCTTGAAGTTTCAGTTTTTAGTTTGTCTCCATCTCCATGACAGAGGGTCACGTGAGCTGCTTCAACAATATCGAAAATTTCGTCTACGCTTAAGTAGCACTTCATAGGCTCCTTTTTTAGTTCGTGAATTTAACATCCCACGAATACTAGTAACCTTGCATAGATTTAGTCTTCTGTACTGTTTCTGTATCTTTTTTTCAGCTAATTATACTCCTTCAATCTTGTCCACTAACTTATTATAAGTTTCTTTTATCAGTGCTTTGTAATTTTTTTCGTGTGTTCAGCAGTCTGCAACATCCTTTTTAAAAATTCTTCTGTCCGTCGCATTTCTTGATTTAGATATTCCATACGTACGGCTCGGTCTGTACGTGCTTATCGAAGTCTAAGAGAGTGGGTGAATGCAGGCTGGTGCTGTGTTGACAGAACAGCCCCGCCCGAGTCAGGCGACGCCGCTCGACCAATCAGAATCGCTTTAACGGGTCTCGTGTAACCTAAATGAACCTCGTCCTTGGTCGAAACACATGTTAACTGAGTCAACGCGTTTTGTCTAGTTAAAACTAGTTGTAACCGACATTTATTTTTGACCAGGAATAAATTCCAGTTGTAACAAAGGCATTCAGTATAATCTAGTTTTAACTGGTGAGAATGTGTTCTAACTGAAAACAGGTTTTTACTGTCAGATCCACACGAGATATTTTCATGTATTTTGTAAATATGTTGCTTATATATTGTTGTCGAAGGTGAATAGCTGTATTCTTCCTGACTTATTTTAGTAATTTCAGAGACATTCCTGGTCTGAAGATGATCTATGTACGACCGAAACCGATTACCATTTGTTCAAAATAAACGCTGTTTGCGTTCTGAACTGACTGTTCTTTGCCACATTACTTTCCCAGACTGTTAACCAGATCTTTAAGTCAAGCTGACGCAATATTTCGATGGTCGGCTGCACAATCGAAATGTTGTCATCTTGACTTGAAGGTCCTGCTGACTACCGAGAAAATAAAATTAATAATAATACTAGCTGTAATAATGAACTCCATTAATTCAATAGTGTTACTGATATTAAAATAACGTTCTCGTCCAAGGGGTGTAGTAGTACACCAACAGAAAAGCGTAAAATTGATGTGGAAAGAGTCACATGAGTATCGGAAGTTAATTTTTCCGGGGAAAAGCGAGACATTATGAGAGAGTTAGCAGAAGAAACAATGAGAGAAACCGTAATGTCATCGGAAGCAAGTTGGTGGTTGGCTGCATGATAGAAAGAAAACGGCTAGAGTGGACCGATTGGAAATCTAAGCTGATGATCATAGTAAATGTTTGATTTTTCTTTGCTTTTGAAGCATACAGGAGTTACTGACAGCTTGCTCCACACGCGTATGGTTAAAATTTACGTGAATGTCGGCTGTCGAGACGGCACCTTTCCTTTAAATAGCACCACAGTTGAAGGCACAAGGCTGGCTGGACCCTATTTTGGCCATCCCACGACGGGGACACCCTTGGCAGTCCTCTATATGACAGTTAGATACGCTGACCATTCAGCCACGAACAATTTTTGCAAGACATTTTGTCAATACACAAATTATCTAAGCTTTTTTAAGTGTTATTACACATAATGAATTTTGTCGCCTGCAACATTTTTGCTGAGTTCCCTTTGCACTTCCACTTTGAATCTGAAATATTTTTCTACTAATTACCTTTTCTGTTCGGCGTAGAACTGACTTGGCAGCGACCATAAGCAGAGCCCTTGTGGTATATCATTTTAGCATTAGCTCTTCTTTCTTGATTTCCCTCTATCGTTGCCTCTATTTCGTTTCCACACATTCTGAATGCATTACAAAGATTTTATTCGACTTTCGCTGTTGAGAGATACTTCCCTAAGTTCATAAAAATGATGCTTCCTCTAAAAAATTACCACCACCTTGCGACAGGTTTAAAGGCAATTGTTTGTTGATGAAGAATTTTTGCAAAACCTGTTGATACATCTCACGATTCGTAGGTTCTTGACACGAGATTGCATAAATTGCCAATTTCTAATCCTTGTACTTATTTGAGTAAATCTGGGAATCTCATTTACACCTGTTTACATGTTGAAGAACAGTTAACTCAGTTTTCTGTTACGTTCTGTGGATAGCGTAAGGGGGATGATACACTACGCAACGCAACAAGAGTTCCATTAGTTCTTTTTATTTAAACGTTGCGTGCATTCCCCGTTCTGGGTGTGGACTGGCAGTGACAAATTTGCCTCTGTCCAGCGGTTTGATGACATAATTTACTTGTATAAACATACTATAAAATAATTTAATAGTTTAAAGAGGGTGACGATGTTTATGACGATATGATGGTCGATGACGTACACTCTCTTCATTATGATGATGATCTTATGAGATTTCCTGGTTATAGTGAGCAGGGATTTTGCTGTGGGAAGTATTGGAGAAGATATTATAAGGACGAGAATACTGGGTGTCTTTGAGGGAAGGAACTGATAGGTGGGACGTGGGTATTAGGATGTGAATGGGACGCCAGCTGGACAAGGAAAGGACGGTTTGGGGCCTTGGAAATTGCTGATCGCTCGCAATCAGATTTCTGCGCAGTCCAGTCCCACAGGTATTTCTGGCGGATCCGGTCTGCCGATCTGAGGCCCGTTGTTCCCCGCTAAAGTGCAGACCCCGTCAGTCGGATCCGATCTTTCAGATCTGCCTGGGGGCTGCGACCCTTCGTGTGTGGCGTAAAACGGGGGATTTTCGTGATTTATCCTCGGATCCAGAACTGCAGTCCATGCTCCACAGAGGCCACGGGCGAAGGATTTCAGCAGTTACGAATGACTCGCCGAAAGTGTGGTGTACAGTGCAATTAGTTATTATTTTAATGTAGTACGTTTTTGGATTCTGGAACTCTTTTATACCATCGATAGGAAGTTAATATAGCCGACAGTAGCAACGCAACTGTGACAGTCGGCGGCGATTTGTGTACTATGTATTCATATAATTCTGGAAAGAAAAATCGGGCAAAATGGAAAAAAAAACATGGATTGGCGAGCGTTCCAGATATATAGCTCTCATTCAGAATCGTGGACATTCCTCTGAGAATCATGGAAGTCCGATATGCTAGGAAAAGGGCATTCTTATCCTCTGTAAAGTATAGTAATTCATAACGCCGGTAGAATTATGGTAGCAACACAACTTTGGGTAACACAATAATGGACATGGTACAAGCAGTCTTTTATTGAGTTTCTTCGTAGGGTTGATTCATTGCCCATTTTTCCACTTCTTTCAGAGGCTGTCTGAGCAGTTTGCTATTGTTTTAGAGATTAAGTTGTATTTTGTCAGCGTTTGTAAATGTTTCGCGTTTTACACATTCATATACCTGCGTAATACACTCCTGGAAATGGAAAAAAGAACACATTGACACCGGTGTGTCAGACCCACCATACTTGCTCCGGACACTGCGAGAGGGCTGTACAAGCAATGATCACACGCACGGCACAGCGGACACACCAGGAACCGCGGTGTTGGCCGTCGAATGGCGCTAGCTGCGCAGCATTTGTGCACCGCCGCCGTCAGTGTCAGCCAGTTTGCCGTGGCATACGGAGCTCCATCGCAGTCTTTAACACTGGTAGCATGCCGCGACAGCGTGGACGTGAACCGTATGTGCAGTTGACGGACTTTGAGCGAGGGCGTATAGTGGGCATGCGGGAGACCGGGTGGACGTACCGCTGAATTGCTCAACACGTGGGGCGTGAGGTCTCCACAGTACATCGATGTTGTCGCCAGTGGTCGGCGGTAGGTGCACGTGCCTGTCGACCTGGGACCGGACCGCAGCGACGCACGGATGCACGCCAAGACCGTAGGATCCTACGCAGTGCCGTAGGGGACCGCACCGCCACTTCCCAGCATATTAGGGACACTGTTGCTCCTGGGGTATCGGCGAGGACCATTCGCAACCGTCTCCATGAAGCTGGGCTACGGTCCCGCACACCGTTAGGCCGTCTTTCGCTCACGCCCCAACAGCCCGCCTCCAGTGGTGTCGCGACAGGCGTGAATGCAGGGACGAATGGAGACGTGTCGTCTTCAGCGATGAGAGTCGCTTCTGCCTTGGTGCCAATGATGGTCGTATGCGTGTTTGGCGCCGTGCAGGTGAGCGCCACAATCAGGACTGCATACGACCGAGGCACACAGGGCCAACACCCGGCATCATGGTGTGGGGAGGGATCTCCTACACTGGCCGTACACCTCTGGTGATCGTCGAGGGGACACTGAATAGTGCACGGTACATCCAAACCGTCATCGAACCCATCGTTCTACCATTCCTAGACCGGCAAGGGAACTTGCTGTTCCAACAGGACAATGCACGTCCGCATGTATCCCGTGCCACCCAACATGCTCTAGAAGGTGTAAGTCAACTACCCTGGCCAGCAAGATCTCCGGATCTGTCCCCCATTGAGCATGTTTGTGACTGGATGAAGCGTCGTCTCACGTGGTCTGCACGTCCAGCACGAACGCTGGTCCAACTGAGGCGCCAGGTGGAAATGGCATGGCAAGCCGTTCCACAGGACTACATCCAGCATCTGTACGATCGTCTCCATGGGAGAATAGCAGCCTGCATTGCTGCGAAAGGTGGATATACACTGTACTAGTGCCGACATTGTGCATGCTCTGTTGCCTGTGTCTATGTGCCTGTGGTTCTGTCAGTGTGATCATGTGATTTATCTGACCCCAGGATTGTGTCAATAAAGTTTCCCCTTCCTGGGACAATGAATTCACGGTGTTCTTTTTTCAATTTCCAGGAATTTCTTTGGAATATATTGCTAATTCTCCAGTCACAAAAATTGATGGTGAGTGAAAGGCTATGAATTTTTAGAACTCTTTTATCCTTCGTTGGTATTTCACCATCTCCTTTCTTGAAACAGAAGGTCTTTTACCAGTGAACATACGACACTTACGAATGAACTGCGTCTCTTTAATTTCTTAAGTTTTACCTGTCTTGAAAATGGTCATCTGTGTTAGTTTACAGTAGCTTATATTTCATAATATATTGTATTTGACTTGTAACTGGTTTTTGATCATACCTCTTAATTTGATTTCACTTAATGATTATTGGTGTGCAGTAAAGTAATAACGTAACAGATGACGATAAAATATATTATTCACAAGATTTTCCGATTACAACGCTTATGAATTTAAACAGAATATTTGTTCACAGGTACATGAGCATGTTGTACCTTGAACATATTTTCATATTCGGAAAACCTTAATTTCATGCAGTAACTTTTGTGATTTCATAAAAGGACTGCTGCACAAAATGAATGCCATAGCTTAACAATTTAGTAAGAAAAT